>NW_024609868.1:52334919-53534919 GCF_016920785.2 Ixodes scapularis | reverse complement strand
TGACTTTCGATAAACACTTTCATGCGACGCACGTGTACGCCACAGGCGCACGTGCACCCGAAGGGATTATCTCCTTTTGGCTTTTTCGCTCCCTTGACCCAATCCCGACATGAGTCGGGTTGCGGGCGCTGTGCGTAGTGGCGAAACGTGGACGCTGTTTTCTGGCTGCGTCGGCGCATCATCGTCGGAAGCAGCGCTCCGCTCCCTGTCACCCGTTTGATCCATTTGCTGTTTGCCCAGTTTGCCTCAGTGGGGGAGGGGAGGGAAAGCAAAGGTCTCCTGATCACTTCCATGTAGGCTTGGATGCTTTCGGCACCTGGGCTTTCGAAGTGAGCGTGGTCAGCCGCCGATACACTTTGAATAATTCGCTTCAAAATGCATGCATTTCAGTTGGGACCGTGTTGAACTTCGAGTAGAGTGATAATTCGAGTAAAGCGATCTCGCTATAATAAGTGACTACTGTGTGACTGTTTTTTTGTTAGCAAATCGTAGAGACAGTGGCACATCACAAACAATTGCACTTGGAAATACTTGTTTTGAAAGCAATGGAGTACTCATTTACAGCAGCTCAGTGAAGGTGCTACTGAGGCATTGTTTTTAAAATTTTTATTCTTCACTTTGTAAGCATAGAAGTTACCAAATAGGTCAATTTCAGTATGCTTGTTTGAAATGTACAGTCACTTTTAACATGAAGCAGACTATATTTAAAAATATGAGTTTTGGAGGCAGATTAAAAAAATACTGAATATGACACACACTTGAGCGTAATTCTCTCACAGAGCAGAATCTTGGAAGGCTGCAATAAAACACAGATTCCTGGAATAATGAGAAGAAGGTTATGCAACTCTGCTCGTTGAAGCGACCTTTGCTATAAAAGTACTTGTTGTTGGGCTAGTCCCACAGTCCCAAAAGGAGCTCCTATATGATATGGTACCATACGTACACAAAATGTTGCATAACCTCAAGAACGTTGCAAGCAGGTGTGGAGTGCTTCAGGTTTTCAGTGCCAAAGAAACTCTGCCAATTTTGCCCTCGAATCGCTAGTGAAATCAAAAACGAGCGAGGATGTGGAATGAAATATGGCAGGCCGTATATCGAATGCATTGCAGCGGTCGTGTATGAAATCCCCCTAACGTGTGGAAAATTTTACGTTGGGCAGACGGGAAGGTGCACCAATGATCGTTCGAGGGAGCATGCACAAATTTAAAGACAAATGATTAGGCATATTTTTCCACAGACTGTACGGCCTGCAAATGTGAGCCATGCTTCGGTGACACCAAGATTCTAGGTAGAAGTAAGAATCAAAGTGCATGCGAACTGCAAGAGACATTCTTTATCAGGAAGAGGGGGCCCCACTGGATCCGCAACACATCGATTGCAGTGCATAATGCCGAGATACCTTGGTAAATTTATGTAAATGGTTTGAAGGCTGTGTATCCCGGAGCTTGCATAGCCAAAGGGACAATGGGTGTATCAATATACTCAGTGACCCAAGGAGCGGCCAGGCGTTTTAAATCAACCGCAAAATTTGGTTTCTTAACCTATCGTGCTACGATTTTGTACAGCGTTGTCATAGGGGGTGCAATTGTTTTTTGTAAAATTTGCAAAGAGCAAACTTGCCTGAGGGAAAAGTAAAGAAAGAGAAAGGCTTAGCTCCTATAGAGATGCAGCGAAGCCACCAGTCTTCAAACAATGCGGCGCCGCTTCGGATGGGAGATGAGATGGTGCAAGCGGTCGCAATGCCAACTGCCACCAACAAACGAGCATACGGCGCCGAGAGCCGGCGTCTTTAGCAGACGATTATTTTGACCCAAAAGTCAACGGGACGGCTGAAAAATTGTATATAAGCTGTAATTCAATAAAAGCGATAGAGCCAGAAAAACAGTGCCAGCAGCCTTGAAGGTGGTCGGGAACACTGCGGAACACCCTGACCGTTCATTTAATCAAACATACCTTGGTTATGAACATCTCGCAGCAGCTTTACCGAGTAAAAAATAATTAAGTGAACTTTGCTTATAATTTCACCCGGGCATCAGTTCTCCTTGAACTGCTCCAGGGATTGCAAGAATACTGTCACAGCTGCTGCATTCCACTTTGTTTCAAAGTAGCTGTAAGGATTTTCGCATCTCTGCAGTCATCAGCGTTTCTCGAGGTGCCTCTCTGACGTCGCTTCGTGTTTACCCTGGCTGCACGCAAAGTCTACGATCGCAGCATCTGTGGCAGGAGCAACAACGGGGAACATCTACATCGACAAGCGCGAATTAATCAAAGTTATCCTTGATGACTTTGCAATCTTGTTTTCACACACTCCTGTAGAGATCGTTGCAGCTATAAAAATTGTGCGCACATACCAAGCAAATGATGTTAAGAGAACAAACATGTTTACTTCATGAATGTCATTTCAGGCTGTACCACAAGAAATTTTCTTCTGATTTCCATGTCGACTGGAAGACTTTGCTGAACGAGGAATTCCCTTGGTAAGCATGGTGAACCCGCAATTAGAAACTACCCGACTCATGCCCTGCCGAGCACTTGCCTTAAAGGGCAACTCAGCTCAATTTCGAAAAATTTAGGCTTACATGTGATTCAAATTCACAAAGGATTACTAAACAACTCTACGTCTTCGGATTCGCGAAATGTGGAATATTATTTGTGTAATCCTAATTTAAACATCAGCTGATACCGAAACTTCGGTTGCGTCAGGCAACATTGGTCTTGGGTCGTCAGAGTTATGGCTACGACACGTCGAACCACGTGGTCTTGTGACGTTCGGAAGGGAGCAAGAAACAGAACACGCAACGCGGGCAGGTCTTTTTTTTTTTTTTTTTTTTTTCTCTTTCTTTATTGGACGCAGGCAGGTTGCTTCGCATGGCGTGGACGGTGATGGCCCGGGGGAGAGGGGAAGGGGAGAAGACGAAAGAGGAGAAGTGGAGCGGAGAAATAGACCGATAAGCGCGCAGGGCAGCGCAAACTAGCGCATCCGCGTTACGGTGATCACGTGAACGCCCGGTCAGCCAACACCAGGAGGAGAAACTCATGACGTCATCGTTCAATTTCGCTTTGAGAAGTAAAAACAAACAAAACATGGGAATGACGTAGTCGTGCCTCTGACGTAGTGGCTCAATGTCGGCTGCTCCAACTCCGTGGCATTGACTGCGCTGATGATTGCGACTCGCGCTGCACGCTAGAGTTGGCAGATTTCGGCGACTTGGCTCGCTTGAAGGTTTGCTGGCCAGTTTATTAAATATATAGACGGAATTAGATCGTAATATTTGACATGGGGTCTTCCTACATGATACTGAAGAGGGCTACATACTTTTTTAAATATCAAAAATGAAGCGGAGTTGCCCTTTAAATGGCGGCATTTACGTGGAGGGGAAAAAAAAAAAAATGAGAGCATGCAAAAAGAGTTTGCGATGCTGGGGGGGGCTAATTAACAAGAATCAAGCTTTTTTTTTTTATTTTATATTTTTTAGTGCATAAGTGAGACTTTCTTTTTTATTTCCATCTGTGTGTCTTTTCCAAAGCTCGAAATGCTTTTTAAACGGCAACTCCGCTTAATTTCAAAAATTTTGAGATAGTGGCCGATTTTGCTTTTTGAAGCACTCAAAAACCATCCCCAATCCTTTGTTTCGCGAAAAATAAAATATTTTTCGTGTAATTTTACTCTAGCCATGATCACAAACCGAAACCGAAACGGTAACAAAGCCGGACAACATTGTATATTCGGCATCACTAAGCATGTACACCCACGTGATATACAAGGCGAAGAAGGAGCTCCCCTCTTATCAGGATCCTCCTTTGTGCCTCCTGGATTAGCACAGGCGTCGCTATTCTCCTCCCAGAAGATTATAGAAGATTAACCTGTCACTCAAAATTCTTACAAAAGCAGCTTCCCTCTCCTCCTTTTACTTGGTGTTCAAAAGTATGCGATGTAACACAAGCCGCGCTCAACGAGGCGATCGGCTTATCAGTAGTATCAATAGTCAAGCGCCGGGCCGGCCGAGCGCGTCACTCACGTCTTTCACGGCGCTGGCGCCACCCGTGCTCTCCCCAGGAAAGAAAACAAAATTGAAAAAAAAAAAAAAGAAGCTGTACATGCTTGATGACGTCGCGGACGTGCCGGGAGAAGGAATTTGGAGGAAGCGGAAATGCAGCCGGGCAGTGTTGTCTGGCCCGCACGTCTCATCCAAAACCAGCGGATTCGTGCTTGTCAAACTTTGACAGCGATTTTAATGAACTTCTGGGCGGAATTCCGTCGTAATATTTGCCATGGGGGTTTTGTAGATGATAACAAAGAGAACTGTATAGTTTTGCACTACTGGAAAAGAAGCGGAGTTGCCCTTTAATGGAATCCCCCAATCTTAAAATTTTTTCTGTCCCTCTTTCTGTGCATTTTCTGTCAAATTTAGCGGGGAAACTAAATTGGTGTTTAGGTCACGTGACGTCAATTGGTTTCACATGATGTCATGTTTCCCCTCCAAAGTCGGCGGGAAAATTGACGTCGCATGACCTGACGTCATTTGACCCACACACCAATTCAGTTTCCACGCCAAATTTATTGGGAAAATAGACACCCCATGACCTATGCACGGAGTTTCCCTTCTCAATGTACTGGGGAAATCAATAAAAATGAAGGTCCTTCTTTTCTTTCCGAAACAACGATTTAATGCTTTCTAAATATTCTTGAACGATCGCACCTTAGATACTGCATTTCATGCACTCTATAATTTGGAGATAAAGGTCGCTGGTAACTTTTCTTCCTTGAGTATGAGCCTTAACTGTGCATATTTGCCGAGGGGTCATATTTCTTGGGGGGGTTTGGTGGCTGTGCGTGTTGGTGCACCGCAGCTCGGAGCATGTGAAGCGAAAGCTCGCTCTGTGGAAACCGGGGTGCTGGGTTTGATCCCCACCCCTGCCCATTTCGATCTGGACGAGCATGATACCAATGTGCGTTTGTGTATCACTACTGCATGAGGCACGTTAGATACCCCAGGCTAGCAGTAGTACTGCACTGGCTAAATTTCTCATCTACAGCTTAAACTAGTGTTGCCATACCTCAAAGGCAGACTGACCTTATGGTGTCTAAATATGAACTGTCAATTTTTTTTTTTTTTGTTCATTGACGAGATTGTTTAAACTGGCTCCCGCTTGTGCATATATTGTGATCACAATACACAAATGCAGGCTTATCAATGCAGTTTTGCTGCACAGACCATGGAAATATAGAAGTGTGATTTACATACTACAGTATATACTGACTTTTTGTGAAAACACTCATTTACAGGAGGTGCAACTTGCAGACTGGAAAATGTGATATTTAAAACCGCTTCAATTTGCCTCTAAGCATACTTTCATTCCCCTTTAAATTTCAAACATGCAACTTCCCGGTTTGATTTTAAGCTGGCATGCATTGGGACCTGATCACAAAAATGGCTAGGTTGATATTTGAGATGGTGTAGGGGAGAAGTGTTTGTTTTATTTGGGGAAAGTACAAGAGGATAGATTTCTCCATCTTCAATATCACAGCAAACAATATATCACTTGAGCAGCATTGAAAGACTGAGAGATCAAACGTTTTTTCTCTATTTTTTTGTAACAAGCTGTCCAGTGATTCAAGGTTATATACGACCACATTACATTCCAGGGAAACTAGTGGCTGCCGTCAGTACTCTAGTGCCAGTATTTTCTCAAACTAACATTTTCAAGTATATCTTTTTTCCCATGCACCATATTCATTGGAACGCCCTCCCTCATGATCTTTTTCTTTCCCAGGATTTCATTAGAGCCCTCCATGGTCAGTTCTTGAATGCCATTTCGTTACCAATAATTTTTACATGCTTTTCGTGAATCTGACTTTGCAGTACAGGATGTTTATGCAATGTAGTTACATAGTTTTCTCTTTGTTTGTTGGCCTGTGTCTGCTTTAATATGCCCATTTACTCAGGTGTAAAGTGGTGGTTGAAATGCATTTCCTTGCTTTATGTGTTACTTATCTTTGCATTGTTTTTTGTACTCTACACCTGCAGGGGCCAAAGGCTTGCTGTATTTTCTAAATACTGTAAAATAAATAAACACAATTTGCTACTGTAAAAACTTAAGGGTACAGTCTAATCTCGTTAATTCAAACTCGAGGGGGGCCAAAAATTTGTTTGAATAAAGGAAAGTTTGAATTATCAGGAGTTTCCTCCCATAGATATGCATAGGATGAGACCTGCATGTTAGTTTGAATTAATGAGAGTCGACTGTACTAAAATGGATTTTTAGTTGGTCATTTTATACCGTCTAACCCAAATTCTGATAATGCATTTTTTTTTAAATTAAAAATGCAATCAAACATTGTGACCCCTTTCTTTAGATATATATAGAAAAAGGACTATGTTAAAAGACTTGGTCTCATTTTTTATTAGGGAAAAGGGTCATGCATAAATGTAATACCTGGTTTTCTAGGATGTTGTGGGCACATACACATGTGCCATTCAAAGCTTGCCTCACAGCAAACTTTATGCCTGCCACCGGTCCCTCAGCAGAATATTTGTTACATTGAGGTTTAACAGTATGTCACTTTAGTTTCAGCTGCAGTCTCGATTTTCGGTGTTATCTAAGGTAATCTTTCTTTGTGCCATTTCTCCCAGGGCATCCTCGCCCCAGTACTTGAGGAGGGCGTGGCGGAATGTGGTCGATCATGTGCCGAGGCATGTGCCTCCTGACTACAAAGGTGATACATCTAACCAGCATTTATTCCGAGCTCTGTGACACTTTTAAATGCGGTAGCATTTCTCCCCAGGAAATTGTTTTATTCGTAACACGAAGCATATGCGCAGGGGTGTGATAAGTGGATGAATTGGTTCGAAAACTTCGATAAGGTTTCTTTCGCCAACCGATACTGTGAAATGTGCAAGTAGTGCGAGCGGGTAGCTTCGAGTTATGCTTCTGCTGTATGACGGCTCGTGCAGCCGGGAGGTAATCAAACTCCAAGAGTGTGCACCAGTGTCCGACATTGTGCAGGGATTCCATAGCTTCCAACAGAGGGCACACTTTCGACGGGGTCTATTACGCTCGCTGGAAAAGCTGGGAAGACTTCAATTACGGTGACTTTCACAAGAAAGGAGCACACCGAAGAGGACGTACCATACGATGGAGTAGCTCGGTAAAGTACCTTTGGTTTGGAAATCAGAAACCACCGGATCGTTGCGGAAGCAGGCGCGCCAAAAGGAAACCGAATGCAAGAAAGCTGACAGTTTTTCGCCTTCAATATTTTCATTTGATGCTTTCAAACCTCAATAGCTTGCGAGCGCTGTACATGCTCCTGCCAGATGATTGAGGAAAACCCTGTGCATTGGACCCTTCCTTTAGACCAGGGGTCTCCAAACTTTATGGCAGAGGGGCCAGATTATTTGTCCGTCTCGGTCTCGAGGGCTAGAAAACGAACGAGTTAATATACCAAGTTAAGAAAAAAAACAAAAAAACTAGATAAACACAGCTAGATAAGCATATAAATTAAAAATTCAAAGTGGAATAAAAAATAAAAAAAAAGAATTAAAGTGTATTAATAGAAATCCTACGTGCAAATAACAAGACTCACAAATAATCGAGTTCAATATATAGTATAATTTAATATTTAGCTAATTATGACATTATACAATAATTGTAGCCCAGAAAGCTAACCGGACATACCTAAATCAAAGGGCATAGGAACGTTGGCATATTAGCACAGTGCAGAAGACCAATGGCAAAATGGTGAGTTAAGCTAGTTGGTTCATTATGTACTAAAAGTGCATAGAAATAAAAACGAAAAAACTAAAGTTTGACGACAACACAAGGCGCTAATGACAATATGCGATACTTGTGACGCAAGATGCCAAGCACAATATACATGAGAGCCCAAAATAATTTTAACGTAGTTACACAAACTGACACACAACTATCAGCGGAATAAGAATCATAACGAATATGAAGCATTTATAGTGAGTGTCGTGGCACCGTTTATTCACACGCGTCTATTTTTGCACGCAAGTCCAAGGACTGCGGCCAGCCTTGGGCCTGTAGGAGGGCTTCCGCAGGCTGGATCTGGCCTGCGGGTCGGGGTGTGGGGACCCCTGCTTTAGGCTA
Organism: Ixodes scapularis; assembly: GCF_016920785.2. Lineage (NCBI taxonomy): Eukaryota > Metazoa > Arthropoda > Arachnida > Ixodida > Ixodidae > Ixodes > Ixodes scapularis. The sequence goes on along the minus strand of NW_024609868.1, from coordinate 53,526,807 downwards.
TTGCTTTGGAAACAAAACATAAGTACTAAAAATCATCCTTTAGAAAAGAAAAAAAAAATTTGACTGTTTAATGGTTAACAGCAAAGTTTAACTATTTTAGTGAAAAACCCGAGACTGAAGTAAAACAGACGACTACAAGGAAGAGAAGGGGAACGTCTCAAACACAGCTGAACCTTTATTGAGGAAAGCAGCCTTTATATAGGGCTGAAAAAAGAAGGAAGGAAAGAGAACCCTTCTTCACATCACCTCTCTTCACAGAAGGTACGACATCTCTCTCTCCATTGAAGACACGACACCGGGTGTCTAACAATGGGGTCAAACCAACAAAAGACCTGACAGCACCAACAATGACACATCACAAAAAAAAAGAAAAGATTGCTGGGAATTTAACAGATTGCACTGGACCTTTCACTGAGAAAGTCGGCTATAAAACAACACACACACGAAAAAAGGAAAAAAAACAAGGTTTTTAATATTATTAGAGATTTAGAAATCACTTCCATTCTATATCTAAAGACAATGAAGGCTTGTTCACTGCATTTTCATGCTTCATTATTGCGATTGACTCTTTCAACAGGCAGTTGTGGTCGTTTTTTTCTTTTACAATTGTGGTTGTAGAGTTCCATAAAGACATGCAATTCCTACACTCCTAAATATGCTTGGACACCTCGGAATACGGATCCTTGTTTTTTACACAACGTTTATGTTCACCTAGTCTATCATTAATACAATGCTTCGTTTGACCTATATAGCATAAACCACAATCAAAAGGGATCTTGTAGACTATACCTGAAATACATGTGACACACTTTTCCCTGTGTTTTTTTTAACAACCTTTCTGGGCGGAAGCGAACGGAGTTAACCGTTTCAAACTGCTATCTGTGCTAAACGCCATGCGTAAACCAAACTTATCACCGACTGATTTTAAATTGTGTGAGATTTTATGAAAAAACGGTACGACTAGAAATTTTTTGTGCTCGGGCAGCTCGGGCAGCTCGGGCTCGGGCAATATACACCAGCTCACTTGCGCCCTTACGTTCTGCTCACCAAAGTTTAAACTTTTTTGGGAGGGATATGAGAATTTGTGTTTAATATTAGCACCGCTAAAGGTACTTAATATTGGAATTTTAATTGTGACGTTCAGTTATTTAGGTAGCTTTAAAAGCAAATATAAGGTTCGAAACCCTTAAGATCAAAGTTATGCAAATGCTTTAAACATTCCTTTTCTGTAACCTTAGATATGTAAGGAAAAATACTTGTGCAGTGCAATTCCAAGGGGGAAATATGTGAAATTTTTGTATATGATTGTGCTTTTGAAATATACAGGTGTTGCATCTCTTTTAACGAGTCTCTAGCTCGTTGCTCGCCCTGCTGCGGCGGGAACGTGAAGCACTTTAGCAAGGGTCCCCCACTTTTATTTGGCAAGCGCAGTGGAACAGCTTGTGATCATGTCTCGCAAACAGCCATTTCTGAATGCAAAGAGCACTGTTCACTGTCCCAACATAGTGTTGCTGCCGTATAGAAGTGAACCTGACCGTTTCACTGGTTTTCCAATGCCAATGAAACGTGCTACGGTGAGCAGACATGCAAGAGGGTGTTGTTCCTTCGAAGTGGAAAGGCCGAGATTGGCCCAACGACGGCACGGAAAAATTAAAATGTTCTGGGAAATTTTTGGTAACCCGGAAAACAATGTAATCCGATTTTTTGTTTTTTTGGGGGGCATTTGGTCCAGAAATATTAAAGGCAAGTTTGGAAGTTTTGTTGATTGTCAAAGGTCGAGACTTGGAGATCACCTCCATGTGTTTTATCCACAGCTAATGTACATTTTGTAAGGCTTTGCCATACTAGCTGGTGTGCTTTTGTTTATATTGTACAGTTTTTACTTTATAACTTGTTAATTAAAAATGCCACCGGTGACACCAGTGATGGTAATTTGCCAACTTTGGATTGCCATGGCTGGTAGTGCATTTGAAATGAGATCATAAGCAATAAATAATATGAAAGCTTAAAAAACTATGCATCAGGATATTTTAATCTTATTATTCGGAACAAAACTAGCGGTAATGTAAGGCTTTCGATAAATGCCACAATTACAAAACTAGTTAATTTAGACCTAATAATCTTTACAAGGGTCTTCTTTTTTTATATTTTTACCATTATTCTATGCATTATTCTGTTTTATGCGCCACAGGCTACCTTATACAAGGCATGTATCTTGGTTGCCTTTCCCTGATTCCGTTTTTGAGTTTTTGTAGTCGGAACACCATTTTTTAATTCCTAAGTTATGCCAAACTAGTTTAAACTGGTAACTTGTGACAAGATTGAGCAAAATGTGAATTGCTCTCGTTATTCTTGTGTTGGAAATAATTCTGGAAATAAAGGATCATCTCAATGCCCAAGAACGTGTTAGGGAACCCAAGGTTCATTATATTGCATGAGAATTATTGTAGGGAGAAAACTCTGTGCCAATTTTTTCAACAAAAATTATATTCTGCTACCTTTTTTGGTCTATGAAAATTCCTGTCTTCACTCTTAGACACTGCTCTGAAGAACACAATTTAAATACCTAAATGAAACATATTATGTCGTGAAAAACAAAACTTTTTTCCTGAACAAATTTTTTGTAGTTTAATAATTATGCTGTGGTATGATTTTGAGGTAGGAGTAAAACTGAACTTAATGTCTATACTGAGACGTTGACCCCAAAATAGAAGTTAGTTTCGGGGATTCTGCAAGGATGTCTTTGCCGACTGTCTTCGTGCTTGAATATGATCACCTGTTTAACCTACTCCCCTTCTCTTTAGTCATCATCAGTCATCACCGTCATCATTTCAGTGTTTTTATTTTGTTTGTAACATAATGTGCACAGTGGAAGGCTAGCAGACGCTCTTGCATAAGGATTTTTATGTGTATTCACCCGTTTTCTGTGCAAATAATTAATTTTTTTTTCTCTGTAGAGAGGATCAAGTTCCTGTACCACACCTTCATTCCCATTCTCCTCACCAAGAGGGGCAGCACCAAGACGTTAGAGGATGCCATCATGCTGTCCAAGGTCAACACAGTTGACCCCAACCGCAAAAATACATCTGTTTAAGTGGGCGCAGTCATTGACGGAAGAGTCTAAAAAATGCCAGCCTTGGAGGCACCCACTCCTGCATCAGTATTTTGTTGGTTAACCTTGTCTAATTGTTTCACAATTGTTTTGCCATCCCAGCACGAGACATGTAAATCATTGGAGTTTTATGTGCTGCGGTTTTCATACTTGACCCTCTGTTTATATGTTAATTGTACAGTATTTTTAACAGCTGTTCAATACATCCTTTATGCAATGCAGTAAAGAGCCTTCTATGTTTCTCTTTGCCAACTGCGTGGTTTTGTAGATACTATTGCCACAGTAAAGCGAAGTTTTGGAATGGTTTTACCATTCCAAAATCACGCTTTATGACGGGGGTCTTGATGTATACAATATGGCACTTGGGATACATATATCTCTGAGACACGAGCTGAAGAGAAAGATAGTTTTGTGTTTTGTTGAGATATAATGGTTAGGTGCTGTTAGGGCAGTGAATAGGATAGTAGTCAAAAACACAAAGATTAAGTGAGAAATGGAAGTAGGCCCACCAGGGTGGCTTTACAAGCTGTTTTGTTCTCATCCTGACAGTCACTATAGTTTACAATGCCTCGACGACTTGGTGGTTGTGGTTCTTCCTCCGGGAACACATCACCTGGTGAAGGCATGCGAGACATTTTAAGCCCTGGCTCCAAGCTTGACATGGTATACCGCTTTTACTAGTACAGGGCAGAGTCTAAAAGTAACCAGAATTTACCATTATAAAAATTCGAAATCACACTCTAGGCTGCTGTGCATCACAGTGCTCTTGAAATGGCTGCCCCCCTCAAAGTGTGCACCAGGGAGGGCTCGGTAATCCGGTTTTTGAGAGCAGAGAGCAAAAAGCCTGCCGAGATTCATTGCAGATGTTGAAGCAGTATGGAGTATGGAGGCACCTGTATGCCACCTTAACAGGTGCACAAGTGGCACAAAGATTTTCAAAGCGTATACAGTAAAACCTTGTTATAACAAAATGGGATATGACAAACTAATGGATATAACAAAGCAATCATAATTCCCCCCTCTTGCTAATAGTGGGAAGAAATTAACATTGGCTATAACAAACTAATGGTTATAACGAAATAATTACGATCGCTCCTTCAACTTTGTTATAACGAGGTTTTACTGTAGTAGTCGAGTCTGACCGACGCACCTCGCTCCAGCCAGGCCCAGACTTGGACAACGACGCGCACAATAGGGACTTCTAGCTAACTGTTACCGTGTTCCGCGTATTAGACTACCAGGGCCTTTGAAGCACGCTTTTAAGTGCGCACTCGGGTGATACTGTGACCGCGGGGCGTGCACTTAAAAGCGTGCTTTAAAGGCTCAGGTAGTGCGGTACGCAGAACACGGTAACGGTTTGTTGAAAACTACTATTATCGTAATTGAACAGCTTGTACACAAAATAATTGAACATTAGCCATGACTTGGTACACCACATGATCCACAATAATCTGCAGTACCATAAAGTGTTTGCTATATGTGTTCAAAGACAACTTACGCTGGGCAGGAGTGCCGCAAGGATGTGCGCGAGATGCTGCTCTGACTCTACAAAGCTGGAAAAGATTATTTTCGGTGCATTGTCTCTGGGGACAAATGCTGAATCCTCTATGTCCAGCTAGAGGCCCAAGCGCGCAAGCATAGAGTGGAGGCACACTTCGTCGCCTAGACCAGGGAAGTTACAGGCAGGTCCGACACGGGGCGAGGTTATGCTCATGACTTCTGTCACCCTAAAGGACCAATGCTCGAGCATGAAATGCCAGGGGGCTCTATGTCAACAACGCATCATAATGTGACCTGCTCGAGAACAAGTGGAAGTCTGCTTGAGTAAAGTGCCATGGTTTGCTGACTTTTGGTGCATTGCTGAAGCACTACAAGTCGCACACTCGCATGGCACGTGTGCGAGCCAGCGGAGAGCACGTCGCATCCGGCGCAATCGTGACGTAGTCTATCTCGGGATAGGCAAAGCTGCGGCAAGGCTGTTGTCGTCAGGATGCCCCAGCTGTTCCAGCCACCGAAGTGGTTGAAGCACACCAGCGATCAGGCCACTGCAACTGACTGCAAAGCTGCTTTTGTGTGAATTTTGAGTGACGGGTTAATCTTCTATAATCTTGTAGAGGGAGAATAGCATTGTCTGGAACACACAAAAGAGGGTCCCATTGAGTGGGGAGTTCCTCCCTCGCCTCTTGAGGACGTACCCCTCCTCACTCGCCACGACTCGCCTCCCCCCGTTTGATGTGCCACACGACTGCTATGATAATTGCAGTATATTCTATGGAATACATACGTTTCAAAGCACAACATATAGACGGTGTTCCACCGTACCCTATCGAACTCAGTTGTGAAACGAAAATCTAGATGGCGCTTCGAACAATGGGAGGCTAGAGTGCCTTCCGTCGTAACGTTGCCTAGAACTAGCAATACTCAGATTACCTCAATTGTGGAACTCCTGCAGAAGGGTTACCCTCCCTCACTCACTTCAGTCCGCCTCCCGCAGAGGCCTCCCGTCGTTTGAAGCACCATCTAGATTTTCGTTATTGTACTGTGTGTTCCATAGAGTATGGTGGAACGCCATCTAGACGCTGTGCATTGAAACATACATATTCATAGAATACACTGGTTACGATAGCCTCCATCCGGCACGTCGAACGATGGGAAACGAGTTGTAGTGAGTGAGGAGGGGTACCGCTCATGAACTGCAGTTCCGTAACTGAGCTAATCTAAAAACCTGTTAACACAATGCATTTTTCTCGCGCATCTAGTGTCACGAAACGTAGTTTCGTGAAATGGTTGCGCCGTCTGAACGAGTCCGAAAAGGATGCGCGTCCTTTTAGGATTCGTTCAGACGGCGCAACCATTTCGCGAAACTATGTTTTGCGACACTAGATGAGCGAGAAAAATGCATCGTGTGAACTGGCCTTAATTATGTTGGTTCTAGGCAATGTCATTTGTGGAACTCCCGCAGAAGGGGGTACCCCCCCCCTCACTTCAGTCCGCCTCCCATAGGGTGCCTAGATGTCTGTCTGTCTGTCTGTCTCAGGGTGAAGACATCCATTGCTACCCTGAATGTGCCAGTGCGTGACGCTCTGGCGCACTCGGTTCGTGACTTGAGCGGTAAAATGGCGTCTATGCATTAGCCAAAGCTACACGCTCGAGCTGAGTGACACCGGATTGCACATACTTCAAAATGCATAAAAAAAAACCATGGAGCGGAAAAACGGTTCAGATGTAACCACTCAAGCAAAAGTGCGTGTGCGTATGAAGGCACTCTAGCCTCCCGTCGTTCGAAGCGCCATCTAGATTTTCGTTTACGAACTGTGCATTCCATAGAGTATGGTGGAACACCATCTAGATGCTGTGCTTCGAAACGTACGTATTCCATAGAATACACTGCAGTTACCATAGCAGCCGTCCAGTGCGCCGAACAGCTGGGTGCGAGTTGTGAGTGACGGGGGTACTGCTCGTGTATGCAGCGTCAGTGAGCAGGTCCGTAACTGAGCTAATCTAATAACATTGGTTCTAGGCGAGACAGTTAGTCACTACCTCTCAAGGTTCCTAGATGAACATTACAAATGAGGCTTTAGCGATATCCACCAAGTGCTCTATTGCTAATCGTTAAATTTTGACAGCGGAGCTGTTAAGGACTAGTTTTCCCAGTATCGTGTCTGCAGGCAATCAAATGTCGACACAAAACTCTAACAGCTACCGCCATCTAAGAGCGATAGTGGCAACCAAACAACCGGCTCGCCAGTTGTCTGGTTGCTGCCGTCGCTCACTAATGGTGGCAACCTTTCAACTCTGGTTTTCACCAGAGCGGAAAGGCTGAATTTCTCTAGGCGTCGTTGTAGAAATCGTCCTCCAAGACGACGTCCTCTAGGCGTTGTCCTCAAGGTTGTCCTTGAGGTTGTCCTAGACGTTGCCCTTGAGGTTGTCGGAGAGGTTGTCCTCGAGGTCGTCCTAGAAGTCACCCTTGAGGTCGTTTTTGACATCGTCCTCGAGGTTGTCCTTGAGGACGTCCTAGACGTCGTCGTTGAAGTCGTCCTAGCCGTCGCCCCTGAGGGGGTCTTAGGTGTCATCCTCGAGGCCATCCTAGAAGTCGTCCTTGAGGTCGTCCAAGAAGTCGTCCTCTAGGCATCGTCGTAGATGTGGTAAGGATAACAGCTTTGCTGGTCCTTCATCTTCACGTGAAGTGGAAAGGCTCTACACTGGTCCCATGGAGCGAGCCAACATCATCAATTTGAAGTGCGCCAAACAGCACCTTATATCCTTTCTCCAAGTGAAGCCAGCTCCCAGCTATGAAACCACGCGAAAAGCCTAGACAACGTCATCTAGCTTCCCTAATCCCAAAGGAGTGGGACAGAGCTGATGGATTCCACCTTCGGCCCCAATGGTTGGCGCGCGTCGACGAGGCTTCCATTGGCTGCTGCGCGCGTCAGTTTCAGTGACCGCTGCCCCATGGCGCTGCGTGTCTGTGCGGCGAGCGCGCCTGCAACACTATGGTGCCTGGAACGCATCTCTGACTGGTGTGTTTACCGCGCCCAAAAAAGTGGTCCCTTGATTTCCGCCTGATGACGTCATACAAGTGTCATGCTGTCGCCGGTCGCGACCCTGGTGGCGTCTCAGCAGCTGTGGTGGATATGGCAGACGCCTGTTCTGCTGCAGGTCGCTCCCCACTGTGACAGTCCACGGAAGCTAGAGCAGCCGGAAGTTGAGACGCCGTGACGACAGCGACACTCATGCTTTTCGCCAGCATTTCTACGGCCAACTGCCAGGATCGCGACAGGCAACAGCATGACACTCCGGCTTCTGTGACGTCATTTGTTGCCACATTGGGACCACCACTGATCTCTATGACAATTGCTGGATCGCGCTTCCCCGCTTGTTCGCTGCAGCGCAAGTGAAGCCACCGGACTTCACTCGCTTGGGATACGATTTGCCGTTTTTGCTAGCCTTTGCTGCGGTTTTCCAGCGTGCTGTGGACACGTTTTCTACTCGTTCGTCGTCATTCGCCGAAGAAGTTTTTTGAAGACTCTGTGTATTGTTGAGACTTGCCGTTGTGAACACGTGGAAAATTTTACGAAAGTGCAGTGTCGCAGGAAAAAGGCACAACGCGTCGAAAGGAAGGGCTGGCGGCGTGTTCAAAGCTTCCTTGGCACGCCGAAGTGCCGTGTCTGTGCCTTCGCACGCTTGGATACCGACCAAGAACCGACGCCGTGTGTATGTGTCTAGCGAGTGCAATGTGCGTGAAGCTGTTCGTGCCTCTGGATCAGCGTCTTTTCCCCTCGCGGTTTAGGAACGAGCTTAATCCAGCGTCCACTAGCGACGGAAGATGGGGGGAAGGTACGTCTTTTTTTCGTCCTTAGACGATTTACACAATACCGTGCACAACAGCTCCTCATCACTGATCAGTGCTGGCTTATTATCAACCTACTTAATTGCACTTGACGTTTGAGCGCGGCTCGCCTGATCGTAATTGGTCAGCAGATTGCACACGACCATATCGGCCGCGCTTCAAAGATTTTCATTCTCGCCGTCTTGTACTTTTGCTTTCGAAAACCCCCCTGGCTCCACAACGTTGCCCTATTCGTGCTCCCACGGAATCTATTAGAGTAGATTTGGGACATAGCCATGGTTAATATAGTACATAAGAACACATACAGATCTCTCCATTTTATTTATAGCAACTCACCGGAACAGCTGGACGATCCAGAACTCCGTGGCCGATATACACTCCGTGCGGGAACTATAGGGGGCGCTTTGAAAAACGCGCACAGCGCCGCTAGCGGAGGAGCTGGCGTTCAACTGTGAGGCGCGTTCAGCAGTCTGCGGCGCCTTTTCGCATGCCAAGCTGTGGCGGCGGAAGCGCGCGCGGACGAAACTTTTGCTTTTTGAGCGGATAAGTTGAAGGTGACGTTGCATGAGTGCTGGGGCAGAAGGGCATTTAGCTGTTCTCCACTTCTTATATATTGAGTTTGAGTTGTTATTAGGGGTAATTTCTCTCGTTGCGGCCGAAAAAGGAGTTGGAGCAATTTTCCGAAAAACAAGACGGCCGCCACCTTAATTGCTCCGAGTGGGAAATTCATTTCGCTCATCGCTGTAAACCTAGGACTGCTGTAACGATGATATTTGGAGGCGAGTGAGATGTTCACTAAGTATGTGCTCGAAGAGTGCCGTCTTTAAGACAGCAGGTGTGAAAGTTAGGTTTCTAACGAATAAAGAAACAAAGCTGTACGGGATATCCAATATTGGACCCAAAATGTTGTGTTATAGCGGGCTGTGCAAATTGCAGATTTGGGCACACAGGTGCTTAGACTTGACAGTAACATGACACAGCACTTAATATACAAAAAAAAAAAAAGGTGGCATAGGGAAACCAGGTGAAAATTTGGTTTGGGCGGCGCAACTCAATGGGTACCGGTTTTGACCATGAAAAGGCTGTCAGGAGAATACCATTGGTCGGGGGAGGTGGAGACTTTACAGGTAGGAAGGGACTAGTGGGGGACTGTACTTCCAATTTAAACAACTTTACGAAAGGTGGTTCCAAAGCCGAGGAAACAAAGTTGTCGGCCATAACACGGTTTGGCCGCCAAGGGCTTTTGCGGTCAGCTGTTGTGTATTAACCTGTTGTGCGAGGTGCTGATTTTCGGCGCACAGGTACTTTGACGTGACCGTCACTTGGCACAACACTTATTATAACAAAAAGAGTTGGCATAGCGAAACCAGGTGGAAATTTAGTTCGGGCGGCGTAACTGGGAACTGGCTTTTACCTTCAAAGGCTGTCGGATAATACCACTCGTCGTGGGAGGTGCACACTTTACAGGTAGGAAGGGACCAGTGGACGGTACTTCCAGTTCGAACCACTTTGCGATAGGTGACTCTAAAGCCGAGAAAAAAAATTGTTGGCTACAGAACTCGGGGTGCCAGCGTTGTCTACAGAACTCGGGGTGCCAGCAGAAAAGGACGCTGATCAAGAAAGAAAGCACACCACAGAAACTTCCATACTCAAACGTCGATTCTCCAGTGATTCCGAGTTTCATTGTTGTTTTCTTTAGATTTATATTTGTCACTTTTTTTACCGTTCGAATCGTTCTTCATGGAGTACAGATTGCGTGCCATACTTGTCCGGAAATATCATCGACACGTACGATGGGGACGAAACTTCTTTGGAGGGCATTCCTCCAACGAAATTGGCACTGCATACCCGCGACTGTGGGATGGCATTTCAGTTCGTCCCATCGGCGCTGACACATGTAGGCGTTACTGGTACGAAAACAAACGCAGAGCGCAAAGCGGCAGTGTAGAATATGTCAGCCGTGCCGATACAGTGGCAGACATGATCGGGAGACCAAATTTCTCGCGTCGTACGGCGCGGGTCCATCGTTGTCGCTGTCCCACAAAACATCGGCGAGGTGAAAAACTGTGAAACTTTGTCTCCACGAGATACGACGCATAATTATTGAAGCACTTAATGACGCAGCACAGGCAGCACTTCATGCTGTGAACCCAGCGCAACCGCACCACTCCGACTTCAATGCGTACCAACGTACGCGGCGTGGTTTCGGTTTCGTTTTCTCTGGGGTTCTCACTGCCTACCTTCGGTACCGGCCGCGCGGCGGCGCGCCAGTCGCGTCGCACGGAGTGTATATATAAATGATCTAAAGGCTTCTACGCGCGACACACGTTCAGAACTTTGGCGCGGCGTCAATTCTTGACCGGTATCCAAGCGTGCGAAGGCACAAAGATGCATCACTCGGCGTGCCAAGGAAGCTTTGATCACGCCGCGACACCGGCGACACTTGTTTTCGACGAGTTCTACCTTTTGATAGGGCTTCACGCACATTGCACTCGCAAAACGCATCCACACGGCTTCGATTCTTGGTCGGTATCCAAGCGTGCGAAGGCACAGAGACACGGCACTTCGGCGGGCCAAGGAAGCTTTGAACACGCCGCCAGCCCTTCCTTTCGACGCGTTGTGCCTTTCTCCTGCGACACTGCACTTTCGTAAAATTTTCCACGTGTTCACGACGGCGAGTCTCAACAATACACAGTCTTCAAAAAGCTTCTTCGGCGAATGACGACGAACGAGTAGAAAACGTGTCCACAGCACGCTGGAAAACCGCAGCAAAGGCTAGCAAAAACGGCAAATCGTATCCCAAGCGAGTGAAGTCCGGTGGCTTCACTTGCGGGAGCGGCAAGCGCGATCCAGCAATTGTCATTGAGATCAGTGGGGACCACTTTTGATGTATGGGCGGGATCGGCGGGATAGCAGTATCAAAGGAGCGGTGATACTGCTCCTTTGAAGACTTATAGACCAAAGAATGAGCGTCGAAATTTCGTTGTAGTATCTCTTTAATTTAATACTGTGAGCCAAATTGAAATTGGCTTTACGTGTTATCCCTTTTTTTTTTACATTTGTTTATATTGATCGTTATTGACTAGAGTTCACACTAGTGTAGTATTGAACCAGAAAATGTCATAATCTCGAATTTTCGACGAAAAACAGAGTTCCGTTTTCTCGATCGAGCCCTGTTGTTTTGGTTAGTGGGGAAACCAATTTATGCTTTAAACGCAATTGAAAACGTTAAAAAATAATTTTAAAGCTTTACAAGATAAATATTTTGGGTACAATTGAGCGCAGTGATTAAGGAAACTACCGCGATTACCCCACTCGTCTCCACAGTAAATCCAAGTTTGGCTAATCCGTGAATCGACGATCTGTTAACCATGATATCAAGATGGCTGCTCGCGTAGCTTTGTAATGTTCATTGGTAGTTCGCTAATCGTGCAACTGAATTTGTTCTTGAATTTCTCGTGAAATGTAGCCCGTAGCCATGGATACAAACGAACGTTATGCTCTGGAAGAATCTCTGAAGCAATATGAACAACAGGTAAGCCGGTGCCTTCGTGCTTCATTTGAAAAACGATGTCGATGCGCGACCAAGATTCGTAACTGGCACGAATCCGCACGCAGCTCCAAGCCGTTCACATAGCACTAGAATCATCGGACGACGCACAGGCTAGCGATCTCCTGGAACTAAAACAAAACCTGGAAGAAGTAATATGCCTCACAAAAAGTAAGTCATGGCTCCGGTACCCAAGTCGCGATGGTTGACAGACAGGTCGTCTCCTGTGCGCAGCTAGTTTACAAGCTACCCATGCTCAGAATCCCGCAACAGAGGCGACAGAGGGACGGCGATCGCTGGATGACTCTTCCCAAAGCATCGACGACGAATTTGCGAGGTTTCAGGTGAGTGCCCTTCACGTTGTATCTCTTAACTTGTGTCAAACGTGATTCTGCAAAATAACCGCAGCCCCCGCTCTCCTGCCCTTTAATTAACTGACATCACGGACCCTGTTACAAATGGTATTCTTCGACGGTGTCCAGGCGGAGATTGCCGGCTTGGGAGGCACGTCCGGGCCGGCCGATGTCGCTGGTTCCGCTGCCGAGGAGGACCATAGCAAAGAACTTGCTGAGCTCACCGACCATCTGGAAGGGTCCAAAGTTCGGGCACCGTACTCAAAGGACTGGGGACAAATGGAATACCACAATGCGATTGTACTGTCCGTAGAGGCGGCTGACATAGCTCATGTGGATGACATCAGAGTGAATGTGAGTGCTGTATTGTTTTGGCTGGCAACATATTTCAACTCGTATTAGTTTATGTCCCTGAAAAAGAGAGCAAGGAAAGAATGGGATATGTCAGCCTACAATTCATATTTTTTTTTTAAGAAGAATGCTATGCATGCTTTGAGTTTGCACTGACGTCAGATCATTCATTTTGCACCACCACAGAAGAGAGAGAAGGAAGCTGCTTCCCCCTCTTTTCTAGTGGTGGCCAAAGAACTGATGGGATGACGTTAGGTGCAAAGCGTCTATATGCAGGATGTAATGGCACTGCGACTGAAAGTGACTTTACACATGATGCAAAACTTTTTGCATCCTGCCTGGTTTACGGGGGAGGTGGAGGAGTGGGAATACACACTTGGTAAAAAAAAATAGCCTGTCGACGAAATGTTGCAGGAGCATGTGTCTACGAAACGGAACAGTGTTGACGAAATGTGTGCCCCTGAAATGCATATTCACGAAAAAGTTGTCCGCGAAATGTGTTTCCACGATACATGTTTTGACAAAATGCTAGGGACCTGAAACCCACCACTAAATAGTGTGAGCTCTACAAGCTCTCCACATCGTGCTTATAGCGATTTCTGGTCGAGGTGCACGACGTCGGGCTTATATCATCTTTCATTTTTATAGAGAAGTGGTTTCACCTGTCGGGATTTGTTGTAATCTAATGGAAACTGGGTCCTGGGGATTTCTTGTTATGAAAGAAATTGTGTCATTAGGGAGCATTAAGAAGTAGCTTCTTTGTGACGATTTGGCGACAAAGTATGAACCACAATGAATGTAAAAGCGGTGTGTCCAGAGCTTAATCTAGGCTACTATAGCTCTGTGCAGCTAACAAGATCTAGCTTCCTTGCGCTGCAAGAAGTTATCATGCTTGCTCGTACCATGCTTGCACACAGTTCATACCAAAATCTCTCGAACCAAGCGATCTTTGAAACCGGTAGCCTTCCTACTAAGGATTCTGGCCTGTCTGGTTTGCAGTTTAATCAAGGCTGGTTGCAATGCCATCCTGGTACATGAAGAAGGTCTTCTGATGCCCAGTATTGTTCCTCAGCCCTTTGCTGATTTTATCTTTAGGTGTTATGCCATGACATACAATGAGTACTCTAAGCACTGAACGTCCAAGGGCAGGGGATACTTCGCTTCTTTACGGCCATACTGAGTAAAATTGAGTTGCCACAGAAGCATAAACGAGGTCACCGATTTGATTAATTAAGAGTCGCCCAGAAAAACGTCCTCATTCGTGCTTTTACAAAGGTGTTCACTCAGACATAACCAAAACAATGGCTTTAGAGCCTATAAAAAATGCCAAAACACAACACACTGGGAGTCACTCCAGAAACTACCAGGTACCCCAAAAGTCTGGGATCATTGGGAGTTTCATACGACATGCTTGGAATGAACCCCTTTATTTACAAAACATCAGATCCAGTCGATGCTGTCGTTAACATTCGGTTAATGATAGTAGGATCAATATACTGACAAGGGTGCCTGACTTTGGATGCCAGGTGCTGCGGGTCAACAATCTTTGCCGCATAATCAGTGATTTTTAAAGTGTATCCAAAGAAAAGCCAGGTGTTGCCAGGTCTGGGTTTTGCAGGATCCATTATACCTTTTCCTGGGCACCAGTGATAAACATATATATGGCACAATAGTTGCATAATGAACAGGTGCGCTGTCGCGTTGGAACCAGGCAGGTTACTTGGCTTCTGGGTTCAGCAGGCTAGGCAGTGCTTAAAATCAAACATATTTAGGTACTCTGTTATGGCATCTCCAAAGAAAAATAGACCATCAATTCATTCCAGACCTTTGGGGTGCCTGTACATTGAACAGCAGTCAATAGCTTTTTTGCTGCTTCCTTCAAGATCTCTATAAATGATGGCTTGTACTTTATTCAAAATCTTCCCTTCACACTTTTGTTTTTTTGTTCTCATCCAGGTGATGTTCACTCATCCTACTACTCCATCCATGAAACCGTGTTCCTTCTTCTTGGAAGGACACTGCAAGTTCAGCGCGGAACGCTGCCGCTTTTCGCATGGCCACGCAGTGCCATTGTCGGATCTCCAAGAGTATGCGGAGCCGAGCTTCTCTTCCATGCAGCTAGGGTCGACGTGCCTCATCCGGAACGATTCCGACGGCCTCTGGCAGCTGGCAACTGTTGACTCCGACCAGGCATCGACGCTCTCAAAGAGCAGTGCCGGGAAAATCATGGTCAGGTTATCTCGTTCGGGAAAGGCAATCTCGGTGGCCGCTGAAGATGTCTTGCCATTGGGGGACTATGGTGGGGCCGAAGACTCTGATTCTGACTCAGACTTAGATCTGAGCACGGAGGACGGGCCGAGTGAAATGTGCCTTCCACCGAGCGAAGCCAGTGAGGAAGATGCATCTGTACCTGTGATAGCCTGGATGCCCAACGAGTCTGCGAGCTTTCCTCTTGGTCTCTGGGAAAAACATACGAAGGTGAGGCATTATATTAAGTAATTTCTTGAATACTCTAAAGGATAGTGCTTTGCCTCACCTTTTGGTTTGTTTTGTGCTTTTTTTCTTTCTAGGGTATTGGATCCAAACTCATGGAGAAGATGGGCTATGTCTGGGGGTAATTATCTTTAATTTGTAGGCTCTTGAAATTTTTTTGGTAATTAACATAAAACATATATATTTTTATTTATAATGGACAGTCAGTCAGTATAACCACACTGTGCATGCCATGAAACATAAGCTAATTTTGACAATTAATCAGTTATAAATAGTACATTAGACATTTGTTGGACATTGTTGTAGTAGTTGTCCAAATTTATACCGATTTCTAAGGTAAGTGAAATTGAGGCAAAGAACTTTTGTTGTGCCAAAGTCTCTTGGTTTAAATCAAGTGCTGAAATTGGATGAGATCCAGTTGAAGGAAATTAAATCAAATTGCTAGTGAATCAGATCATGCAGACTTTGTTGGATTTCATTCAAACATACATATGTTTAGGGTAGTAAAGGGCCTTGAAGTTTTTTGGCTTCCAAGACCACAGCAATGTTGCTTTTTCATTTAGCAGAATATGGCACAGCCTGAATACCGCATCCACTTTACTCAAGTGGCTTGTGCATACCCTTTTATTTCAGGTTAGGTGAAAGAAAACTGTTAGGTCATATTCTGTATAACTTGTGAGTTATGATAGTTATGATTCTTAAACACTTCACTAGAGGACAGGTTGATGTTTTCAACCAGATATGGAAGCATGTCTGTTTACTGAGTGAGCAAGGTTGTCAGTTAGCAGTGCACTAACTGATGTTGCTACTCACATCGGCACTACGTCTTGAATTTGTCCTCACGCGCCCGGTAGGAAATTGATAGCAAAGAATATTTTGCCTGCTGTCAGGCTTAGGGCAGTAGCATAACCAGGAAATTTCTTCTGGGAGGGGGTTGGGGTTGGTTGGTTGGTTGGTTGGTTGGTTGGTTGGTTGGTAGGTTGCTGAGGTGGCTGGGATGTCCATGACTTGGTGGGCAAAGGAGGGGAGGGGGGGTAAAAGTGCATATGTAGGGATATTATAACGTCGGCTGGATTTCGGGAAGGGGGGTGGGGTGGGGGTCTGAAGCCCCATAAGCTTCCGCCCCTGGCTATGCCACTGGCTTAGTAGTTTATAAAATACCAAAAGCACCTCGAATCCACCGATATGGTTTAGAACCTAAGAACATTTCTTAGTCAACAGCGACAATGTGTAATGAATTTACAGGTTTTTGCACTTAAATTTAATCAGATTTATGCTGAGATATTATCTGGATTGGCCAATGTTGGAAACAATGTAGTATTCACTGTATTTATTCCAAAATGCAATACTATTTTGTATTGTAGGTTAGCCTTTTATTTTATTGCAGACCATAGAAAATGAATAAATGCAACTTGTGGAATGAGCCCCTAACAAACAAAAGAGCAAAACTAATATTGCACCCAAGAGAATGACTTGCATCGGGGAACTAGGCATCATTTTCCTGAGCTCAGAATTCCATTGCTGATCGTATTCTGGAACCTTCTTTTATTGATCTGAATGACTGAATATCTACATACCCTGTGGAAAAACAAGGAGCAGAACTTTTATTGAAAATTTTCAAGTAAATGCGACGCATACTTACTCACAGTAGTAAATATGTAGCCTTCTCTACTGCAAAATTACACTTAGTTATGGTGTCCTTAAGTTTCAGGAGCAGTCTTTACAACTCTGTGTGCTGTAGTCTGGTTAGGGTTAAATGAACACAATATAAAATTATCAGGATTGTTTGTTCTGGTCAATCGGCCGAGCTTTAAAGAATAATATTTTTTGTTTTTTAGGGAAGGCTTGGGAATAAGAGGCAACGGTCGAACAGAGCCAGTGGAAGCTGTCATCTTACCTGCTGGTAAGTTGTCCTCTTTTTTTAGCCTCTCTTGACTTATCATTCTGAATTTTCACTACAGTTTTTGAACAGAATGTACTAGGGTTGTGCGAATATTCGAAATGTCGAATAGTAGTTTTGAATGATAGACTATTCGATATTTGCTTCGAGAAGAGCTGCACTATTTGCGTTTTTCAAAGTGTTGATTGCGGTGGGTTAGCCCTGTTGAGTGTGCTTCTTTCTGAGCACCGGTGCTCGGTAAGAAGCACACTTAACAGGGTAACCCGCCGCGATAAACACTTGGAAAAGTATGAATATTGCAATTGCATGCTTGGAAGAAAAGCATACATTCAAATCGGGATGGTGCACATGTGCCGGTTGAATTTGGGAATAAATAGAAACTTTGTGAGTGTGTATATCTGCATTGTAGTAAAAGTTCAAAAATTAAACTGATTGTTATCCAAGAGTATAGTATGTTTGGCAGAGATGCCCTTACACCCTGCGTTCAACATGCGCAATTATTTATTTTTTTAACTCGAGATTAAAGAAGGCATATTTTATTTAGCAAAATTTGTAAATTCACTCAATTGGGTATAGTTGGTTATCTCTATAGGATTCATTTTATGTCAAATTTGTTGTTCACTTGCCATCCCGAGACATCAGATAAAAAAAAAAGATAAACTTAGCTTATAAATGACCGAGTGGAACAACCTTCACAAGTTAGCTGGGTTTTCGTTTAAGCATTACGCAATGGTAGTGAAAGGCGTGGAAAAACTATTCAATATATGCATCGAAAATATTCTGCCAAAACCAGTATTCGCTTTGAATTCGCTTCGAACTCAAAATCCACTATTCACACGAGACTACAGTGTATATTTAGAAAATATTTCAATGCTTTTCCGAAGTACATCAACTTCTCAGGTCAATTTGGCCCAAAAATATATAAGTTTGGTTTTTCAAGCTGAATGTTTTAGGACTAAGATTTAAAACCCTAGTTATTTGCTTAAAAATGAGGCAAACGTTTTTGGTAACAAGATATGCACTTCTTCTTTTTGGTTATCACTTCTCGAACCAAACTCCCACAAGGAAACAACACTGAAAGAGCTGAGAAATCCAAGCGGTTTAACTACGAGAGGGCAAACTTTTAAAGAGGGGAGGTTGTTTTGCACAACAAGCCACTGTCTCACTTGCATGGCTTACAACATAAAGAAGTTAGTCTCTTTCTACCAAGCTAAAGTGTTTATAGTGATGCTTTGACTTCATGTACCAGGCAAGTCCTTGGACAAGTGTATGGAATTAAGGGAGAAAGGCCTGACACAAAACTCAGCCAAAGTCCAGAGGAAAATGCTGCTGAAGCTGCAGAGGCAGGAAGAGAAGCTGCAGAGGCAGTACCACAAAGCCTCTAAGCCTGAATCCGTCTTCGACTTCCTCAATGGACAGATCTTTTCAAAGAAGCGTGAGTTGCTCCACAGCATTATGGTTGAACATTTGTTATCTCATTCGTCAGTCAAAAGTTTGTTATGTATTGGCGTCTTTAGCTGTCATGTCAAGGCTACTAATGATTTTTAGTATCGTATATCTGTCAGAGGGATATCCTTAGTCCTCCCCTTGTTTTGCAAACATCTAAAGAGAAAAGTACTACTGGAGCATTTAACAGCAGACATCCAATAGACATTCTCTTATAAGAAATGTTCTCTACATGTTTTTTGTAAGCAGTTGTGGCAGAGGTCGCTGTAAATGCCACAGGTTGTCAGGAAGTTTGCATGTATAGTATACTATACGCTAGGATTCCATGTTTTTGGATAAATCCAAAAAACCCAGAAAAACGCCTCCAATAAAATATTTGTCCATAGAGATTTATCTGATAAATTCCGAATTCCGCTGTCCCAATAAAAAAAAAAATGGTAATACATAATAAAGTTTAGTCAGTGCACAAAGTCGATAGTCTTGAGAAAATGCCACCTCAGTTTCCTTTCAAATTTCAGGATCATTGACAAAAGGGGTCTACCGTTTATTTCGTCAAGGTTCATTCCGGTGAACAAGTTGTTGTATTTATAGGTCGCAATAAAAATCACTGTTGCAGTTCCCAGTTTAAACCATACTATTTGCACTTCTTAGAGGAAAGACGTGTTGTGTTTTTTTAACAGTGAAAGCTATGAACTAGGAGTTAAGGTATTAACTTTTATTGAAGCAACACTTTCTTCCAAGTTTTGTTGTGTGACAGAATATTGCCAATAGCAAGGGCACCAATGCCAAAACCAGCTGAAGAAATATTATTTACTACAAGCACATTCTTTCAAATCTAGATTTTTTAAAAATAGGAAAAACTGCAAAATTATATTCTGAATTTCAGAGAATCGGGAATGTAACAATATGAAACTTTGATAAACTCTGAATTTTCGGCAAAAAGTAAACCCTGAAAATCACCCTTCGAATTTGACAGAAAAATAACTCCGAAAACACAAAACTCTATCTATAACACAGTTCTGATGAGGCAGAATTAAATATATTACAAGATTTTTCAGAAGCACTTGCAGCTTTGAATTGAAGGGTTGGAATCAAGGTGGGTGTATCAGTTTTAAGATAAGAGGACCTTTGCATGTAACCACCTTCTTTTGGCCTAAATTTCTTTTAAAGGGATACTACAACGAAATTTCGGCACTTATTTCTTGGTCTATTCGTGTTCGAGGGAGTAGTATCACATCAGACACACCAATATCTCGTTAAGAAAAGACATGAAAAGGAATTTTAAAAGGAATTAAACAATTAGCAAAGAGCACCTGGTAGATGTCGCTAAAGCCTCGTTTGTAATGCCCGTCTAGGAACCTTCACAAGGAGTGACGATGCCCGTCTCACCTTCGGCCACCACGAGAAAAGAGGGAAAGAAGGAACTCCCCATTGGGACTCTCTTTTGTGTGTCCCAGACGTCGCTATTGTCCCTCTACAAGATTATAGAGGATTAACTCAAAATTCGTACAAAAGCAGCTTCGGGGTTAGTTTCGGTGGTCCGATCGCTAGCGTGCTTCAGTGGCTGGGACGTACTGTTGACGTCAGCCTTGCCGCAGCTTTGCTCATCCCGAGGCAATCTTCGTCACGACTGCGCCGGATGTCACTTGCTCTCCGCTGGATGCTTTCCAAGCGCTTGCCAAAGTGGGCCGTTTATAGCGAAAAATACAGTCATCAGGCTCAGAATACAAACGTGCGTTTGTCATTTATGGACATTGTGGATCATATTCAGCCTATTTCGGAACACGACGGATATATTTCAAATTTCGTTGAAGTATCCCCTTTAGGATTGAATAAAATTTAGCCTGTTTGTTTATCTGGATATGCTTAATATTATTTGCTGGGGCTCCATCTTTATGAAATCATTTCCAAAGACTGTACAGTAAAACCTCGTTATAACAAAATGGGATATAACAAACTAATGGATATAACAAAGCAATCATGATTCCCCTTGCTTGCTAATAGTGGGAAGAAATGGACATTGGCTATAACAAACTAATGGTTATAACGAAATAATTACGATCGCTCCTTCAACTTTGTTATAACGAGGTTTTACTGTATCTCCGTTTTGGTCATTTATATGGATGTGCCTATCTTGCTCTCTGCCCTTCAGTTACCTTCTACTTGTCTCATGGTCAACCCTTTAGTATAAGAGGTGAACGCCATTGTGCTATATAATTTTTCTCGTAGCTTTTTGGAGGCTAATACTCTGGCAAAGAGGTTGAGGGTACTTTGATTTTTTATTATGTTAATGTATACCTCTAAAAAGAAAAAGCAATAGCCATGAAGACCATGCGACGTGGTGTCATATTGCACTCTACTTGTACAGGAGCTGTGCCAAAAAGTTTTCTTCTAGGGCTTGAGTATAGAGATGGGCTTGAGGGCTGAACCAAGGAGGAGAGAGGGACTCATTATGGGTACAGTTTTAATACTCTATATTATGCAAATTTGATGGAAGGGGGAGGGCAGTGGCAATAATGTACGTGAATGGAGTGTTCTTTAATCTAGCCTTCCTCTTGCAGTTTCCCCTTTTGCTCGTATATTTTGCAATCTATTTTCATCTTTCTTGTTTGCCAATGAACTGAGAAAGCAAGCATGTGTTGGGTACCATACAAAGCAACACTCAAAGTAAACTTGTGTTGTAGGTGCACAGTGCATAGGTATGCAACAGGTTCATGAATGCTGCTAGCTGAACTGAGACGCAATGTGGAAAATCATTATTTGTTCAAAATTTCCGTTCTAGACCGTGCAGACAACAAAGGCGGTGGAGCTCAATCTCTCCTTGCCAAAGAGAAGTCAGCTAGTCAAGACATCAAGTCGACGTCTTCGAAGGGACTCAGTGTTGAGGTATGTTTAGGCCCCATCAGGCAACCTCGGCTGTCTTGGAGTACATGAGACACATTCATTATCCTTTTTCAAACTTTATTAGCAAACTCTGTCATCTATGCCACAATCTGTTGGCATCAAAATCAGCTTTGCATGTAGTATGTTCAGTCCTTATGACATTAATTTGTTGCAAATAAAAAATGAAAGCCGCTTACAACTCCCTGTAATGCCGAATTAGAGCGCAGCTCTTGAGAAGGAGGAGGAGGAGGGAAGGGTACTGGGGGTCACGCATTCTGGGGGGGGGGGGTCACATGACCAGGGGAGGGATCACGTGATCTTGAGTGGTCACGTCCCCCCCCCCCCCCCCCCCCTCCAAGGTCACGTGACCCCCCAGAGAAATTTTTCCACTAGATTTAGCGGGGAAATTTTTCTGCTAGATTTAGCAGGGAGATTTTTCCGCTAGATTTAACGGGGAAATTTTTTGCTAGATTTAGCGGGGAAATTGAAATTTACCCATAATGCACCGCGCAATTACAGCAACGCCGACGGCAACACCGCTCAAGCCGGAAACGGGCGCCTAAAAGCTGCGCCTTAAAATAAATGTGAGGATGGTAGAGCATGGAACATATGAGCGGTGAAACTGGGTGCCGCACTACACTTGCCACTCGCTGCCAGGTGCTCCACAGTCGCACTGTGTGACCTTTTCTGAACCAACCAGATCCTAGCGCTGCAGCACCGCGAGGATGTGACATGGGACGCCAGCACCGGTTGCTATAAGTGTTGCTGCACAGCGCCCGTTTGCATCACTCATGTGTTCCCTGCTTAAGTTCAGTGCTGACTGTGGAAACCACGCTTCTGGACTGGAAGTTGCGTTCTCTTTTACATGTGCATATTTTAATTTTTTTTTATTTTCAACTTTAATATTAAAAAGCAAACTTTTTAATATTGAACTTAAAAAGTAAGTGGTCTTTTTTTCCTTTTCTTTTTTTAAGGGGGGACATGGCCTCGGAATTCACATTTTTCTGAAAAAAAAAAAAGTTTTTTTCAAAAAGGATATGTTTATGTTTATTAACTTCAAAAGAATGGTTTCAGAAACTTTCATTTATAAACATGCAGGATTCATCTCGCAATAAATTATTTTCGACGGGTCGGCAGCCCTCCGAGTCAGCAGGGAGCAAGTTTTTTGTGTTTTCTATTTAGTGCTGCTTCATACTTAATTAACATAGTTAGAACATCTTGCCCCCATTGGAAGTGCCATTTACTCTAGATTTTGCCCGTAGAAGTTTTCCAAGTTTACAAGTATCAATGGCCAGGAAAGCCCAATACATCCAAACAGAAAAAAAATCTGAAAATTTGGTATGGGCAATCTTATTGGCTGAGACCTGAAACAGGGTTTACGATTGGTCATTCCCAGTTACGTGATAGTCCATCATCTTCAGTAACTCTCTTTTACAGTATCTTCCACTTCAGATCCTATTCCTGCTTTGCTGCTCTTTAGTGCGATTTGCCTCTTAGTTCTTGCCAGTTTATCTGTGAATGTATGCCTGCTACAAAAGCTAGCGTGCCTACAAACAACACAAACTGGTAGCTATTGCCAGGGGAACAAGGAAGTCTCAAAGAGGAAGGTGCTAACAATGCACCAGGTGAATTTCGCCTACCTCGGTCTCACAGAAAAGTAAGAAACCTAAAGTTGAAACTTCAACTGCATTTTTCTCAGTTTCACTTTTTGGCAGGAAATGTGGTATGAAGAAATGTATCATTGGACATTTTGAAAGTGTGAAGATTTCATTCAGTGGTGTCTTGGACTGACATTTTCTGAGGAACAAGTTAAGGTACTCATAATCTGAGAAAGCTAAATTCTTCACGACAAAAACTGAATATTTTGAAATGCTGAAATTTGTGAAAATCATTTGCTCTTTTTGGGTGTTGTTGTTTTTCTCTAGAATTGCATTTTCTACACTTAATTTTCACCTTAACTTGCACTATGGGTATTCTACTTCACATTAAATCAAACATTTTATGGATTGCAATTATTATTTTTCTAAAATACATAGCCTAATAAAGTAACTTTTTTCTGGAGCTTGTTAAACATAGTATGTTGTAGAATTGGCCTATAAGACTAAAACTTTAGATGTCATCAATCCTAATGGGGTTCAATTCACCCTTAAAGTTTGAATCAATTTGAGACAATGGTTCAAAATTTGAACCTCCCAGGACATGTCCCCCCTTAATGACTTGTACATATGTGGATTGATATAGCTGGGGTAATTTGCTTTTCTCCATTTTGTTTGCAAGGAAAACATACATGTGTAAAAATTACACTGACCATCTAGTTACGACCTGATAAAGTGCAAGATGTTTTACAGCTAGCTTTTCTGTATTGAGCTGAGCGACACTTATTTTCTATCGCCTATATGTCAACCTGTGTATGTGTGTTGTCCCCTTTTTTGTTACCAAGTCTGGGATTTTCAAGATATATAAATTGGATTGGTTCAGAAAGCAAAAGGTTCAACTGCTGCCAATATGGCAGAATTAGTGAACTAGCTCGAACATACCCTTCCAGCTTGACCAAAGGGGGCAAGGTGCTGCATTTTGTCAGCATATGACGGTTACAGATAGGCTGTGCTTTTTATTGTTTTGTTGCAAAATGGACAGTAGCACTTTGTATGCTTCAGAGTCTCTATCTTTCATGTGCTCTTTTGCAGTCACTTCAGGTCACTGAAGCCATCAAGAAGGCTGAGAGGGAAATTGTGAGGTTGGGCAAATCTTCTGCAAGAAACAAGGATAGGTAGGTGTTTTGTGTGTTTTACTACAACTGCTTTAGTTTATGTCGTTCCAAAGGGAAAGCAAGAGTGCTTACCATTTCTATATGGCTAGAGCAGTGAGATTTGCTGCATTTATTAGAAATGATCAATTTATGTATTTCCTTTTTTTACCAAAAAATACAATCTTGAATGGAAACTTACTTGAATACAAGCTTTAGTGGATAATGTTTTGCAAACAAAATTGCATCTTTGCAAACTAGTGTGACTGCAATCAGCTAAAAATGTTGATTCTGGAGAACTGACAGTGATTCCTTTCCTCAGTGTTTTCTGAATGAACAATATAATTTTGCATTAATACTTTTGAACCAACACCTTCTGCTCCTGACAAATGAGCACTCCATGCTTCAGTGCATGCATGTCTTATTATAGACCATTCCATTTAGCGCTCTCTGGGCGGCACCATTTTGTTCGACAGCAGCGCCCTCTCCATACATCCGGGGGGTTCGGCGGGGTAAAACGAGAGAGAGGGCACGCGCCCTACTCCGCTAGCAGACGACAAACCGGGAGGTTGCCATTCTCCATCTTTGGGCTGTACCGACGGGCTGTACGGAACATTGAACTCTCGCTCGTGGCTGCCGTTGTGAAGTGGTTCCCGTTCTTAGAATATTCATGGCTACTCCAAACTCAGCCTATAGCTCTCTGTTGTTCTATTTTGGTAAATGATCAACTAGCATATCTTTTTCTCGTTACTTAAAGGACACATGCAAAGGAAAAAAACATTTTTTTTAAACGGCTTAGATGGAAAAAGGACACCATAAAACAATTTTACAACGAAGAAAAAAAAAATTTTAGAGCTATATTTACGGCGCAAAACGAATTTGTAGTTGGCGCCCGCGGGCACCGCGGAAAAGTGGTCCGTATTTATCACGTGACTGGTCCTTATTTATCACGTGGTGCTTGCGTTCTTTCGGAAGCTTCCTATGGCCTCTAAAAGTAACTTATTCATCTTTGTTTGAAGTATAACAAAAAACTAAGATGAATGAGTAACTTTTAGAGCCCAAAGGAAACTCCTGAAAAAGCGCAAGCAGACGTGATAGACCTGTGCGCCGGTCAGAAGGCGGCGGCGGCGCCCCGAAGCAGACAAACTTGTGCGGCGGCGGCGACGGCGGCGTGGAGAAACGCGTTGAAGCGGCGTTCGCACAACGCTCAGCGTGCGACGGCGACGCAGCGCGGCGGTGCGCGGGCCTACCACGTGACCAGCAGCGGCTCCCGCGAGCGCCAACTACAAATTCGTATAGCGCCGTAAATATAGCTCTCAAATATTTTTTTCTTCATTGTAAAATCGTTTTATGACATCCTTTTTCCATCTAAGCTGTCTAAAAGAAAGTTTTTTTCCTTTGCATGTGTCCTTTAAATAGCAGTCAAGTGAGCCGGCAGTACTACCCTCAACTACTGCGTGTATTGCGGCAGGAGAGCATGTTTTTATTTATTATTTCAGACTTCCACTCATGGTCGCTAAAGGCCTACACCAGTACAAACTTTGTATAGTAAAAAAGATACAGCAACCGGATTTACTTTTCGCCGGACAGACCGGCCAATCTGAGACAGTTTTCCCAATTTTTTTTTTATTTGCACACAGGTAATAGCGCAATTGGACCCTGTTAGTCTTTTTGTCTAGCATAATATTGCACGATAACTGGAATACCAAAATCTGCACATCTGCGCTTGAAAGTTCCAAAATGACGCAATTTTAAACAAAATTTGCACGCCAGTCGGATGCTAGGTACAGCCCACTCGGCGGATCAGACGACATGCGGGGTGAAAGGGAGAGGGCATTTTTTTCTCTATATTACCCTTTCTGCTATGACCCTAATGGAACGGTCTATAGTATACTCCAATTTATAAGTACTGGGTACTACTGATATCTAAAAGTACTAGGTAGTTATATTGGCGTGCCAATATTTTGGTACTTTTGTTGAATCCATATTCAGAGTTATCAGGGGTACTTGAAACAAAAAATTGTTTTCTAACATGTTCCTTCATACAAAATGGTTAAAACCAAGCAAGGCCATTTCATTACTTTTTTTTTCTCATTATTACTAAGTATTCTTAAATATAGATCTCTGCTTACCATTTTATAAGGCTCCAGCAGAGTGCAGCAGACTGCTTCTGATGCTGCTCTAGATAAAGCACTTTCGAGAGTCTCACGCTTTTCACTGTGGCTTTAATGAGGCATCGCTTAATCATGAGAATTGTTATAAGATGACTGAACAAATGCAAATCTTTAAAAAATCAAATCTAGTTTAAAATTCTTTTTTTTTTTTTTTTTTTAATTTGCTTGTTTTATTATTTCTGGACATCCTACTTTCATGAATAAAAATATTAAAACAATATTTGGACGAGAAACTAGGAAAAAAACATGCCTGATTAACTCGCGGTGGCTCAAGACATAGTAAGTTGATGCGAATATTGGCCGTCTTCGAGAGGCTGTCACTCGGCTCAGAGGCGCTTTCTATGTTTCTCCGATTTGATTTGCCACAACACTAAGAAGCGTGATTTTCAAGTTTGGAACTACAGAAGCAAGCAGAAGTTTTAATAAGGAAGGCGGCGCAAAAGCAAGCAAAGAATGCCGGTGGAGAAACTTTTATCGCTGCATGCTAAGCCTAGCCATGGCAAAGGCGTCTGTTCCAGTGCAATTTTGCTGCTCCATTCACATATGTCAGCACTTTGTAAAAGAAGATTGTGTTTTTCAAAAACGTTTACAGAACAAGTGGTTATGGCTGTGCAAGTTTAGGGATGTGCGACATCGGCGTGCTGACAATACTTCTGAGCGATCCCAGGCGAAAATCAGCCCACTTCCAGCTGGATTATGGAACTGGTCCCAGCTGGAATTGAGGCAGTCCAGCTGGATCCCAGCTGGACCCAGTTGGAATCCAGCTGAACTGCCTCATTTCCAGGTGGAATCAGTTCCATGATCCAGCTGGAAGTGGGCTGATTTTCGCCTGGGATGCCATCTGCCCTGCTTGTCACGAGTGTGGCTGGAAAATGCAAGGGATTTTCACGGTGGCAATCAGTTTGTCAAACAATGTTTTATCGACAGATTGCTTCGTCGACAGATTGTTTCGTTGACATGCGACGATTTATCAAAAGGCTTTGTGCATTTGTTTCATCGACAAGCCTTGCAACGTTTCGTCTAACAAAACCCGGCTGTTTTTGTAACAAAGTTTTTGCGTCTTGCCTGGTTTACGTGGGGGAAAGAGAGAAGGTTGGCCCAAGGCTTGGGTAAACACACCTCAGTGAATTACGCGCTAGCTCCTAATGATTTAGTAAAAAAAATGTGTAGTCAACGAAACGTTGCAGGGGCATCTGCCCCTGAAACACCCAGTGTCAATGAACCATGTGGTCATGAAACGTGTGTCCACAAAACGTGTTTTCACGCAACATGTTTCCGCAGAACAATAGAGACCCGGATTTTCATCGTCCCCCATTTTACACTTAGAGAGGAGTGAGTGCCTCAAGTGGGTTTTTCTCTTGATGTTAACTTCTGAACGTGCCACGTCAGATGGAGACATTGGTTGAAACCAAAGCTACGACAGTGGGAGCTCGTGCGAGTTTTACCATCCGTCAACTTGAAAGCCACAAACTTCTGCGCTTCAGTGCTATGCTCAGCCTGCTAAAACGCATACACCACAAGACTTTTACTGGCAAGAAAGTTTATGCCGCTACCGCAAAA
Source organism: Ixodes scapularis (assembly GCF_016920785.2). Taxonomy (NCBI): domain Eukaryota; kingdom Metazoa; phylum Arthropoda; class Arachnida; order Ixodida; family Ixodidae; genus Ixodes; species Ixodes scapularis. Next base: position 53,498,889 of record NW_024609868.1, on the reverse strand, counting down.
ACTGCCAGCATCTAATGTAACGGTGTTTGATGGCACATGGCACAAAAGGGGCCAGAAAAATCACACCATACAGTGATGGACAGTTTTAGTGACTCTGGATGATTCCTGGACATCCTACCTATGTTATGTTCGAATTTGATGCCATTGCAGTCGATTTTTAAAGATTATACATCTTTCAAACTTTCAAGTGCATTTTTTTCGTTTTGCAGCTTTAAGTCGTCTTTTCAGTTTGGGCACTCAGTTTTCGGTTCTTAGAGCCTTTCCTTCGTAATGAAAATATTTGTGCAATATCTTGAAAATGTGTAGAGTACAGGTATCTATTTGGAATTGCAATATCTTAATTATGTTTTTGTATATTTTAACTAACTTCTGACTGGCTTCTAATAAGAAGGCTTTATGAAGTCTTTATTTTCCTCTTCTAGATTAGAACATTTTACAAAATCATAGTCCCTGATTTGCCTCAAAATTCGCTGAATACACCAACAAACATTGCTGAAATAGTAACCTAAATATTGGGCCAGAATGATTTTTTTAGCAAAGTTGTTGAATTTAAATTTTGGTCCACCGTGTTTTTCAAAGCGAAAGTCCCTACTGGCAACAGTGAAAAAGCGACATCAGGAGAAGGCAGGTGTTCACTCTCTGAACTGTAGACATTGTTTCCAACTGATTACAAGCAGTTTCGTGGCGTGAAATGAATGCTTCGGAAGCCCGCTTCAGCGCCCGCACAGTAGCACGAAACATGCTCGGTGTAGTTCATTTTTAGACTGCCCGCTCGACCTGCAAGCTTGCCTTCCTCTGACGTCACGAAATTGAAGAGCACAGGTATATTCGAATGTTGGTTTTGGCATCATATTCACTTGCCAATTTCACAATAACTATTCTGAATTTCGCGATACAAAATAGCATACTGGAAAGAGCAAAGGCTGGTGATTCTGAAAATGTAGTTAGTTGGGGTAGCTCAAAAAATCGCCCGAGTACACTTTTAAGCTTTTAGGGATCCTGCACATAGGTACCTTTTTTTTATATAATGGAGCATAATAAAAGATGCGAAGGTTCGGCAGCTGCTGTTCTCAAGAAAAACTCAAGGTTTATGGCAGAACTTTTTTATTTATTGCATAGTAGCTTAATTTTTGTGTTTTCTCCATCTACAGAATACTTTTAAGTGACAGCATTTGCCATTGCACATCTTAGTGGAAAGAGCATTTTTGGGCTTAACAATTGTGTTTTTTATCCTTATCCTTATTTGCTGTTCTCCTTGTATTTGTCTTGATTGGTTTTCTGCAAGTTGTGAAAGGAAGTTGACTTGTAAGTTTTTGTATTAAAAGGTTGCATTAGATTCTAGTAAATACAGTATATGCACGAGGAACTCTAAATGTTTCTTTCACCCACCCTGTACGTCTAAAACCTCAATGTGGGCCTCTACTTAAAGAAGGGACACCAAGAGCCAGATAAACAAAGGCAGTGGCTAATCAAGTAATAGAAAGCACTACTTATACTTTGTTTCACTTTATGATGGGCCATACATGATGCTACGAGCCATAGAAGCTAATCCAATATTGTGCCAGTAATTATCACATGACTTTCGGACTGGGTGCAGCGACGCACGGGGTGCATATTCATGTGATAGGTCCACAGTGCTAGATTAGCTGGGACGACTCGTAGCACTTGCTGCAGTCTATAGACCGACACGCTGTTTACAAACAAGCCCGCGTTTGCCCACACCAGGTGTGGCCACTGCGTGTGCGCAGAAACCGAATTGAAAAAAAGCGAAGCGTCTGCGCATGCGTAGTGCCGTTGACAGTGCCACTGCAGCTGCGCGACGTCAGGGACGCGTGTTGGTCTATAGTAAGGTGACGCAGAGCATAGCAGTAGGATGATAGCATCCCACAAACCTTAGTTGAAGTACTAATTGGAACCAAGTCACTTTTTTTTTTGTTGTTGTTGTAGGGACAAACTGATGCATGCGAAGGTGGAGAAGAAGATAGAGGAACAAAGGCAGCTGATCCGACAGCTTCAGTCCAGAGAACGTTCCATTCAAACCGAACAGCAGCATCGGATGGGCAATGACAAGCTCAGGATATTCTAGGTGATGTTGCATTGAAATCAGGTGAGCTATTTCAAGTGCAAGATACATTTCGATATCAAATCAAAAGTATTTTTTAGTAACGGCAGTGCCAGATGCTTCTAGATGTAGCATCTGAAAGGGCTAGGTGGCCTATGAGCTGATTTAGAAGCTCTAACCTTAAGAAAATGGAAGGTGTCCTCCATTTGTAAATTACTGTCCGGGGGTTGAAAGCTAGAGCTCTAGCAGGAGATGAGGCTGCATACTGATGGGAAAATTTAAAAATAAAAACTAAAATTTAAGTTTGAGCTAGTTACAAGGGTTGTTTTGCACGTTATACGAGCTCAACAGGTGTACCACAGAAGCTGCAGTGATATGCTGTGTAGGCTATCGTTACAGAGTACTGTTTCTGCTTGCGAACTCTGAAAACTAGCAAGTCTTACTGCCCACAAAACTGTGAAACCAGAATTTTGGGAGTATGATTGTTTTTATTGAACGTCAGTATCAAAGACATCACTCTCGACCGGATTCTTGGAGAACATTCGGTGTCAGCATCAGTGTTCGAAGCCATCGAGCCTTTTGCTGGCCGATGTAACGACTGCAGTAAAGACTACCAATAGCGTTGACTGTTAACGCTGGTAAAGTGCAGCAATGAACATATTTACAGACCACAACACGGTTAGCACTAACAAGCAATCTTAAACTGAACGTGCTAATTCTGAACACCAGCATTTTCGTTAGCCACGCCAGCTAGATGAAGAGCATCTTGCATAACTGCCGCTTCCTGTTATTCTGCTTTTCTGAAGTGCAAACCATTAGAGGGAGAAGCGCACTTCCAGATGCATTAACGTGCATTTGCACATCGACTATTATAATAAACAATAATGGGTGTGTTCAGATAAGGACAATCATGGGGGTGTCATGTCCCTTTTTTGTTTTCAATTAAATTTTTTTATGAGGTAGCAAAAATTGTCTACACAGTGGAACAGACGTTGCTTTTAAAAAGTACTTCATTGTTGTCGTGAGAAAAAATTGCGACTGAAAGGGGGTGGAAACGATGACTTTTCCGATTGCGCGTTGACGCTACTTTGAGGGCCCCAGGAGTAACAAGTACAGCTCTAAACCATTAATAATTTTTACGTATATTGCACACAAACTGGTCTACTTTATACACTCCGTGCGACGCGACCGGCGCGCCGCCGCGCGACCGTTACCGAAGACTGGCAGTGAGAGCCCCAGCGAAACGAAACCACGCCTACCACGCCGTGTACATTGGTACGCATTGAAGTCGGAGCGGTGCGGTTGCGCTGGGTTCACAGCATGAACTACTGCGTCGTTAAGTGCTCCAATAGTTATGCGTCGTATCTCATGGGGACGAAGTTTCACAGTTTTTCACCTTGCCGCTGTTTTGTGGGACAGCGACAACGATATGGACCCGTGCCGTACGACGCAAGAAATTTGGTCTCTCGATCATGTTTTCCACTGTGTCGGCACGGCTGAGATATTCTGCACTGCCGCTTTGCGCTCTGCGTTTGTTTTCGTACTAGTAACGCCTGCATATCTCAGCTCGAACTGAAATGCCATCGCACACTCGCGGGTATGCAGTGCGAATTTCGTTGAAGGAATGTCCTCCAAAGAAGTTTCGTCCCCATCGTACGTGTCGATGATATTTCCGAACCAGTATGGCACGCAGTCTGTACTTCATGAAGAAAGATTCAGACGGTACAAAGAGTGACAAATATGAATCTAAGGGAAACTACAATGAAACTTGGAAACACTGGACAATCGATGTTTGGAAGTTTATGTGGTGTGCTTTCTTTTTTGATCAGCCTCCTTTTGGATGGGGAGCGCCGACACCCCGAGTCTTGTAGACAACCATTTTTTTTCTCTGCTTTAGAGCCACCTATCGCAAAGTTGTTCGAACTGGAAGTACCGTCCACTGGTCCCTTTCGACCTGTAAAGTGTGCACCTCCCGGCCATTATGAGTGGTATTCTCTTGACAGTCTTTGACAATCAAAACCGGCTCCCATTTAGTTACGCCACCCAAAAATATTTCCATCTGGTTAACCTATGCCACCTCTTTTAGATATAATAAGTGTTTTGTAAAGTTACGGTTGTCAAAGTACGTGTGTGCCGAAGATCAGCACCTCGCACAACCAGATTACTACACAACAGCTGACCGCAAAAGTCTTTGACGGCAAAACCGAGTGTTGGCAAGCAACTTGGTTTTCTAGGCTTTGAAACCGCTTTTCGCAACGTTGTTTCAATTGAAAGTACAGTGCACTAGTCCCTTTCTACATGTAAAGTCTCCATCTCCCACGACGAGTGGTATTCTATTTAAAGCCCTTTTACGTTCAAAACCGTTTCCCCATTCAGTTACGCCGCCCAAACCAAATTTCCACCTGGTTTCCGTATGCCACCTATTTTTGGTATTATAACCGTTGTGTCAAGTTACGGTCATGTCCAAGAACCTGCCTGTCTAAATCTGCACTTCGCACAGCCCGGTTATAACACAACATTTTGGGTCTAATATTGGATATTTCTGACAGCTTTATTCCTTTATTCGTTCGAACCATAACTTTCACACCTGCTGTCTTAATAAAACTCGGCCCACTTAGTGCACAAATTTAGTGAACATCGCGCTCGCCTCCAAATATCATCGCCCCAGCAGTCCTACGTTTACAGCGACGAGAAAAACAAATTTCCCACTGAGAGCAATTATGGTGGCGGCCGTCTTGCTTTTCGGAAACCCCTTTTTCGACCGCAACTAAAGGAATTACGCCTAATAACGACTCAAACTCAATATATAAGAAGCGGAGAACAGCTAAATGCCCTTCCTCAATCTGCCCCAGCACTCATGCAACGTCACGCTCAACTTATTGGCTCAAAAAGCAAAAGTTCCGTCCGTGCGCGCTTCCGCCGCCACAGCTTCGCACGCGTAAAGGCGCCGCAGGCTGCTGGGCGCGCCTCACTGTCGAACGCCAGCTCCTCCGCTAGCGGCGCTACGCACGTTTATCAAAGCGCCCCCTATAGTTCCCGCACGGAGTGTATATGTATATTTATAGAAAAAAATACAAACTTGGCTTTGATTAAATTGCAATTAAATGCAAAGATGCAAGCGAGCTTGACAAGAAGGACGAAAATAATCCCTGGAGAAGGGGAACAAGAGGGACAAAGGACAAACCCAAATCTTCAAACACGGCTAGGTGACTGGTGCACAACCGAAAGTATCTGCCTGGTCCAGGTATCGAACCCAGGGCCTCTCCATTTCCAGTGGAGCGCTCCACCAACTAAGCTAACCAGGGGTTAGACGTCAGTAGAGCAAACGGGTTTTATAAGCTGCCACCAGTCTAACACCAACAAGGGTGAAAGGCTTGCATTTTTAAGGTTATGATTAAATTGCAATTAAATGCAAAGGTGCAAGCGAGCTGGACAAGAATGACGCAAATAATCCCTGGAGAAAGGAAACAAGAGGGACAAAGGTCAAACACAAATCTCCAAACACAGCTAGGTGGGGCTGGGCTTAGAGCGTGCCGGGACTTCCCACCTAAATTGCGTCTAACAACGTAAATATCGCACACATTTTTTTTTTGTGGAAAAATTATTTTAAGAATGTGTCCCATTTATGCCCTTTAAAAAAAAAGCTTTATTTTTTCATTTCAGTGTTTCCTTTAGAATGAAACCCTCCCCCGGTAATTGACTCCCACATAAATCAGGCTGAACGTTTATTTTTCTAATTTAAAACAATGTAATGCTAAGCTCCTTAGAGGCTAGTCATGTCCGTCCGATGTCCGGCGTCGGGTGCTCGTGCTCACGAGCACGTGCTCCCGTGCTCGTGTAGGGCAAAAAAAAAAACAACCGCATCTCCACGTGGTGAATGATGTTGATTGGGGCGAAGCTCTGGTGGTGCTTGTCTGCGTAGACGGTGAGCCGCAGCATGTCGAGCCTTTCGTTCGTTTTCATCCATGTCAGAGAGAGAATGTGTGGTATGGAACGTGGTTATATACGCATTTGAGCATTTGACCGCAGCGTGACTTGGATGAAAACGAACGAAAGGCTCAGCATGCTGCGGCTCAGCGTCTACGCAGACAAGCACCACCAGAGCTTTGCCCCAATCAACATCATTCACCACGTGTAGATGCGGTTGTTTTTTGTTGCATATCTGGAACTGCCAATTCTCAAGAGAAGCCAAGTTATTTTTTTTTGTGTGTGTGTGTTTAAAAATAAACTCAAATAAAATCAATTGAATTATTTTAGTAGACAAGCTTGTGGGTATTATACATAAAAATATTAATGTTTTAGCAAGTTATATTTGTTGCATCGCATAGACGCAACAAAGTTGCATCGATGCGCAGCTGGGGAATCATATCCACCTCCTTTCAAGCGCAATTCTTTTCTCAAGAAAAAAGGATGTATCCTAATCAAGCAAGGTCTGTTCCATTGTGTGGACATATTTTGCTACCTCGCGTAAAAATTCAATTGAAAGCAAACAAAATAGAAATGACACCCTTATGACTGTTTTTGTTAGAGCACACCCTAATGCTGCATTCTTCTTGCTACTTTGTGCTAAAGCCTTACAGAAATAGAAAAAAAGCTATTTTGCAAGTCTGTACACTGCACGGCTATTACTCGCAGCAGGTCCCGGTCTTTTGGTCCCACCGTGTAGACTAGGGCCCCGCCTTTGACATTGTTTAAATAAATAAATAAATAATAAAAAAGGACAGCACATTGTGTTTATCGACTCTGTTTTTCTTTTCCCTTCTTTTGGTGTAAAAAATACACATAGTAACAATTTCAGTTTCATTGTACTGTACTTCCATTCTATTTATATTTATTCCCTGTTTTCTTGTGTTGTTTGTTTCTCTTGCAGGAATTCTTTTTTACGGGACACTGACTCCAGGTTGACACGAATGTTAGATAGACTCTTCATGCTCATTGTGGTCTGAGACAGAAACTATGGGCTCCTGGAATCAATCGACTACCTCATGCAACACTAGAGAACTAGAACCTGCACCCCTGATTTCATCTGAATCACAACATGCATTGGCATTCCCAATCTTCAAGCAGGTTTTGGGATGTATTCTGTTTATACACTCCTGTAAATATTATTTGTTCGAATTTTATTTTGCAATAGCAATAGCATGCTAATACTAATCTGCTATTGGTCTAAATTGGATGGGCTAAACGAAGGATATCTTTCCTCGAATAAGTTCTGTGTGTACACTTGGTGGCAGGTCCAGAACGAAGTGGAAGCTCCTCCCACCTCTCTCCCCTTTGTCAGAGCGAACGCTGGAGAGGAAGCGACCTCCTCTCCCCCGTTCGCTCCGCTGAATTGGAAAGGGTGGGAGGAGCTTCCACTTCGTTCTTGACCTGCCACCGACTATAGGTGAATTGCATATAATTTTTCTTTTAAATTCTCTATAGCTCATCAGATAAGGTACCTTACTTCCAGTGCAAGTGCAGTTATTCATTTGTGAAATGAATGTTCACTTCTACCATACAAACCTTAATCCAGCGAAAAATGAGCATACAGGAAATACCTGCTAATTAATGCAGTGGTACATTGTGGGTGCCACCAGTTGAATTTAATCCGCTTGTTTCTTATAATTATATCATCATCATCATCATCCTATATGCGATTTATCAAAGACCAATCCCCACTGTCACTTCCGAGCAGTTGTGGTTTGCGCTCGTGTCTGGGCTTCACAAAGAACACTTGCAAATTAAAGCTTTTTGATGATAGCCTCTGGTCTTGATTCTTTGCCATTGCATATATGATGGCCACAGGTCTTCTTACATTCTAACAAAAACAAAAATTTCCATACTATACTTTGTCTCATCCTACGATGGACTAAAGGCCAAAGCCAGGGGCCGCCAGGTCCAATCACGATCCACGCTAAACTAGGACATGCTTAACATTGATTAGGTGCGAACGAATCATGCTCCGAATCCAAAAGCGCTGCGTCATTTCTATAGTTTCGACACTGCAGAGCCTGTATGCCGTGGCTTTCTTTGCAATATAAAATCGTTGACTCACTCAGTGCTACTTGATTCGAACTACTGTCCGCACACCCGCGTCAGTGATCCGAGACGCGATCATCGGCACGTGCATCGAAGCGATATAACACTCAATTTTTAAGTCGCTCGTGATTGGATCTGGCAGCGTAGCTTTTGCCTTTAGTCCATCGTAGGATGAGACGAAGTTCTTTTGTTTTTTTATAGGAAATTTTCGTAGATTGTTTTCGTCGTTCCACAACGCTCTCCGCAACTTGCTACGATACCCGGAACTCCGCGCAGTAGCGGCTTCTCCGTTGCGGAGGGCTTTGCGGAGGGGGAATGAGCACGGTCTACGAAAACTCCCACTTCCTCTCCGAGGAGAGAGTGCGCTTCGGCCACGGGGGCGCAGACCGTTGGCGCGAAAATGCGCTCCAGATGAAAACCGAAAAGTAGCTAAAACAAGTCTAAATGGAGTTTTTTTTTTTTTTTTTTTTTTTAAACATTACAAAGTGCTGCGCATTATTTGCTTCTGTAAGGTTCTAAACTGTACCTCTAAATTTACAAACTGAAAACTTAGTTACTCAAAAGTAGTTAGAAAGCCCCTGAGAAGAAAAAGAAAAAAGTTTTTTTTTAAACAGCTAAACGCAAAATAAATTTTACGCGATATTTTTTTTTTTTTTTTCACAGCAATATTGACGGCGCGAGATTAATTTGAAATTATGCGCGCAAAGTCTATGACGTCACGGAATGGTCATTCGCTCTTTTGACCTCAACGGGATGGTCATTCGCTCTATCCACCTCAAAGTGCTACGTGCCCTAAATGCCTTGAGAAAACAACTGATAAGGAGGTGACTACCACCTAAACCACGTTTCGCGCCGTCAATAGTGCTGCACAATTTTTTTTTCGCCTAAAATTAATTTTTTTGACACGCGTGTTCCAACCAAACTTAAAAAAAAAAAAAAAAAAATCTTTTTTTTTTTCTGTGAGGTTTCTTTAAAATTTTATTAACCGACCGTTATTATTTTAAATAGACCTATGTGCGTACTTTTTGCAGGAGCGATTTTGTCGCGTTTCGAGAAACAGCGTTTTAAGACTCAGCTCACGCAACACGCGCTTTTGAGAGAGAGGGCTCCCGCCCCTCGCGCCGCATTGTCAAAGTCACTGATCTCTATGACAATTGCTGGATCGCGCTTCCCCGCTTGTTCGCTGCAGCGCAAGTGAAGCCACCGGGCTTCACTCGCTTGGGATACGATTTGCCGTTTTTGCTAGCCTTTGCTGCGGTTTTCCAGCGTGCTGACGACACGTTTTCTACTCGTTCGTCGTCATTCGCCGAAGAAGTTTTTTGAAGACTCTGTGTATTGTTGAGACTTGCCGTTGTGAACACGTGGAAAAGTTTACGAAAGTGCAGTGTCGCAGGAAAAAGGCACAACGCGTCGAAAGGAAGGGCTGGCGGCGTGTTCAAAGGATCCTTGTCACGCCGAAGTGCCGTGTCTCTGTGCCTTCGCACGCTTGGATACCGACCAAGAACCGACGCCGTGTCTATGTGTTCAGCGAGTGCAATGTGCGTGAAGCTGTTCGTGCCTCTGGATCAGCGTCTTTTCCTCTCGCGGTTTAGGAACGAGCTTAATCCAGCGTCCACTAGCGACGGAAGATGGGGAGAAGGTACGTCTTTTTTTTGTCCTTAGACGATTTACACAATACCGTGCACAACAGCTCCTCATCACTGATCAGTGCTGGCTTATTATCAACCTACTTAATTGCACTTGACGTTTGAGCGCGGCTCGCCTAATTGTAATTGGTCAACAGATTGCACACGACCATATCGGCCGCGCTTCAAAGATTTTCATTCTCGCCGTCTTGTACTTTTGCTTTCGAAAAACCCCCTGGCTCCACAACGTTGCCCTATTCGTGCTCCCACGGAATCTATTAGAGTAGATTTGGGACATAGCCATGGTTAATATAGTACATAAGAACACGTACAGATCTCCCCCTTTTATTGATAGCAACTCACCGGAACAGCTGGACGATCCAGAACTCCGTGGCCGATATATATAAATGATCTAAAGGCATCTACGCGCGACACACGTTCAGAACTTTGGCGCGGCGTCAATTCTTGACCGGTATCCAAGCGTGCGAAGGCACAAAGATGCATCACTCGGCGTGCCAAGGAAGCTTTGATCACGCCGCGACACGGGCGACACGTTTTCGACGAGTTGTACCTTTTGATACGGCTTCACGCACATTGCACTCGCTAAACACATTCACACGGCGTCGGTTCTTGGTCCGTATCCAAGCGCGCGAAGGCACAGAGACACGGCACTTCGGCGTGCCAAGGATGCTTTGAACACGCCGCCAGCCCTTCCTTTCGACGCGTTGTGCCTTTTTCCTGCGACACTGCACTTTCGTAAACTTTTCCACGTGTTCACAACGGCAAGTCTCAACAATACACAGAGTCTTCAAAAAACTTCTTCGGCGAATGACGACGAACGAGTAGAAAACGTGTCGTCAGCACGCTGGAAAACCGCAGCAAAGGCTAGCAAAAACGGCAAATCGTATCCCAAGCGAGTGAGGCCCGGTGGCTTCACTTGCGGGAGCGGCAAGCGCGATCCAGCAATTGTCATTGAGATCAGTGGTCAAAGTGGCCAAAGTTGACAAAAACTGCACGCCACCGCATCTCCTGCAAAACCGCAAACTTTTTTGTGCTACATTGTCAAGGCTGGCATAGTTTTCACAATGATGCTGTCAAAGCTGCTTGCGCGAGTGTGTGAATTCATTTGGTTTGTCCTTCACGTGAAAGTGAATGCGAATAGTAGGGGTGTCGCGAACCGGCCGCGGTTCGAGTTCGACCAGGTTCGACTTTTTCGAACTTTTAGTGGAAATTTCGACGAACCTTCTATTGAGGTTCGACTCGTGTGCGCATGCGCGACAGGCTGGCCAGTTGGCTTCGGATTGGATGATAATGGCTAAGAGATGAATGAAGTGCAGCGCTGATTGGTTATTTCAGTTAATACAGCACAAAACAATTAAGTTAATAACTTCTTCAGTGATTAGAATTGGTTTCTTTAATTGCAACTGTTCATAAATTTAAAAATAACCCTTCGCATAAAAAAAATTTCTCCAAACTTAGACATGCTTTTATAAAGGTCTGGCCACACTGTCCACAAAGTCGAACCGGTCGAATCTGGTTAAAAGTTCGAAGGTTCGTCGAACCGGTTCGACCCAGTCGAACCCCGAAAGTTCGACCAAAAAATCTGGTTCGACAAAAGTTCGCGACACCCCTAGCGAATAGGATACACGACGTGCTCGCGCAGCAGTGCGGTGCTACAGCGCTGAAAATTAAGCGCTTGACAACGTAGCAGAAAACATTTGCATCCGTATTTCTAGCTATCGATCAAACCGTCATATGCAGAACTGCGTTTATGAGGAACGCAGCCGACGCTCACGCCCGGTCTCGGCGTTCCTGGTACGCTCCTTTAGAAACGTCGCGTCATTCTCCTTTCCTACCTCTTTATTAAAGCGCAGCTCTTAGGCGCCCGTTTCCGGCTTGAGCGGCGTCGGCGTCAGCGTAACCGCGCGGTGCATGATGGGTAAATTTCCCCGCTAAATTGAGCGAAAAATTGTCCCCGCTAAATTTAGCAAAAAATATTCCTAAATTTAGCGGAAAAATTTCCCCCCCTATATTTAGCGGAAAAATTCCCCACTAAATTTAGCGGAAAATTTCCCCCGCTAAATTTAGCGGAAAATTTTCCCCGCTAGATTTAGCGACAAATTTTCTCCGCTAAATTTAGCGGAAAATTTTCTCGCTAAATTTAGCGGAAAAGTTTCCCCGCCAAATTTAGCGGAAAATTTTCCCCGCCAAATTCTGCAGAAAAAAATGCCCCGCTAAATCTAGGTGAAATTTTTCCCCGCTAAATTTAGCGGGGAATTTTTTCCGCTAAATTTAACGGAAACGTTTTCCCTATAAATGAGGCAAGCAGGAGAGGAGGAGGGGCATAGCCCACTCTCCGTACCTTCCACTCCTCCAAGAGCTGCGCTTTTGGAGGAGTGCAGTGATGTGATTGCTGCGCCAATTGCGTCAAACTGCGCCAAGGGTCTAACCATGCTACATCCTGCTACAATTTGCCAAAATATGGGTAATCTGCGCCAAGCCTGCGCCAAACAAATAATTTCGGTCGCCTTTCAAAGCTGAAACTAAACTGAGTACTGTAATTGAGCATGCGTGTGTTATGTGCACAAGCGGCCGCCCGACACAAAGTGTCCTGCATCAATTGTCCACCCGGTCTTAAATGGTTTTCCCGCCGTCTCGCGTTTGGCGCTTTCGTCGTCTCGTGATTCTCGTCTCGCGTCTTTCTTTTTATTATGCTTTTATATATTTTCAACGATAGACGCGGCAGTGTGGGGTGTGTGCGGACGCTCCGACGCTAGCGTGTCAGGTACCATTCTTGCGGTCATGCTGTGAAACGAAACCATGTTTTTGCGTGGCGGGAGTTACTTTGTGAGCTGAAGCACTCGCTCCTGAAAGCAGCGGTCGCGGGGAAACTATATTTGGTCCCTGCCTTCCAGTCACCGTGGTCGCGCGACGTCGGGTGTTGCCGTTCCTACGTCGCTGCAGATATGGCGCTTTCTAAGATGAACCTAAGTACCGCCACAAGTTCATCACCATTCCTGTTCTTGTTTAAATAACGCGTTACTACAATAATCTATCTTTAACTCAAAGAATGATATGTCGAAGTATCGATTACATAAGTTTCTCTCGGTGGGCTTGTCAGGTTACCCGTTGGGGTTTCGGGAGTTCGTAGGTGATCGTAAGATTAATGCGTAGACTGGGGTTGATATAAGATTAACAAGACGTTTATTAACTGTGATTACAATCGGTTATACAAGATTACATTATGTCGGAGGGAAGAGCGGTCGTCCCGTCCGTATCGTACGGCGTCCCGGAGTCGTCTCTGTTCCAAAGGGGCTTCTCCTCGGTGAGACGTAACCCGACGCCTTGCTCCTCTCGCCTCGGAATCCCGCCCGGGTCACGTAAACCGGGGGGCCCGATTCTGGGGGCTCCACGGAGGTGCAATGGGAAAGCCCGGGCTGGACGAAATTTTTGGTCGACTGTCTGGGTCTCCGTCTGGCAGGCAAGGTGGCTCTCCGCGCGGAAGGCGCTTGACGCTGGGCTTTCTTTCGAAAGCCCGGTACGTGAAAGATCTTCCGCGAAAGAAAGTTGGTGAAGAGAACTAAGCTAAAGTAAAGCCTGGGTCAGACAGTTACGTTTGACTGCGTTTGACTGCGTTGCGGCAGCGAGAAACCAGGACATTCCTGCTGCTTATATCGCGTGCCGAGAGGATTCCTTGAATTGGATTCCACGCTTCATACGAAGCACAGATGTGCCGGTGACTCGCTTTCGGTACTTGACGCAACGCAATCAAACGCACTCAAACGCAAGTGTCTGAACCGGCCTTAAAGAAGGCAATGGTCTGCACGCTGAACTCGCACAGCGCGCTTGTTTGTTTCGAGTTCAGTCATTGCACAAAGCGCCCCAAGAACTTTTGACCCTGGCTCGCGATGTGTTACATTGATGCGCTCAGGTTTCTTTTTTTCTTTTTTTCGTGTGTGTGTGCGTTTAGCTTGTACCTTGTTTGCCGGCCTGGCAAGCACGTGCCGCTGGACTGTCTTTTGTAGTATGCTCGACAGTTATATTTTGCACAGAATTTTGGGAATCAGTTGGTGACGGAGCGGAGTGGCATGGTTTCGGTTTCAATCGAACCGTCGTTGTCTCCGCTCGCGCGACGAAGCACGCGCAACTGCAAGCTTGCCGAAGTTGCCCTCACGTGCATGCGAACATGATTGCACGACAGAGGCATCGGCCAGGACGCTTGCAGTCGATTGTTTTTTACGTTTGCTTACTTTTGACGAAAATCTGGTACTTCGGGAACCAGTAAAACGGTGGCAAGCGGTTTTTCGGAATTGCTCGGCAACCCTTACAGCACACTACACTTGTGGGATGTCACAGCAGTAAAAACACAAGCAGCGAGTTCCGTCACAACACGTCAGATCAGACCACAACAGAACACAAAGTTCCCTTTCTTTGTACAGCAATTAAAACGAATATTTTTATGTTTCAAAGAATATCTGCTCCAAAAGCCACTTTTGCTACTAAGAAGCACTGTCTTAGCTGCTCCAAAAGCCATTTTTGCTGCTCCAAAACACTGTTTTGGCTGCTCCGAAAGGTGCTCCAAAATGGGTTAGGCCAATCACATCACTGGGAGTGGAAGGTAAACGGCTTTCATTTTTTTTTCTCTATTGTTTTCTTTTGGAACCTGACCAGGTCATTGCGAAGCGTCGCCTTGTCTTCCTTTCCTACTTCTTTATTGTTTTTTTTGCGAAAGCTTTTGGCAACTGACCAGGGATGTGTTCCAAATCTTACCCAAATAGATCCGAGTTACTCCGGGGGTCCTGTCACGTGACAACTCATCTTGAAAAGCGCGGACGCGTATAGGTTTTGGAACACCAAGGTACAAAACCCTCACTGTGGAGTAAGATCGAGTACATTTTGGAATACGGCCCAGATCTTTTCAAAAAGTCGCCTCATCGTTCTTTCCTATTCTGTATATATATATATATATATATATATATATTTTTTTTTTTTTTGCGAAAGTTTTCGGCAGTAGATTAGATCTTCTCGAAGCGTCCGTCTCGTGGTCCTTTCCTACCTCTTTCTTTTTGCTCGCAAAAGCTTTTGGCAGCTGACCAGGTCTTTTCGAAGGGACTCCTCGTCGTCCTTTCCTTTTGTTTTTGTTTGTTTTTTATGAAGCTTTTGGCAGCTGACCAGGTCTTTTCGAAGCGTCGCCTTGTCGTCCTTTTCTACTTTTTTTTGGGGGGGAAAGTTTTTGGCAGTTTGTAAACTATGGTGGGCTTCCACTCTCCAACGCGGCGCGCGCTTCGTACACTCCCGAAATCAGAATTTCAAATTGTGCATTAAATTAAACGCCAAGCTTTGTTGTACCGTGGGGCCTACTTGACTTGACGCAGTAATTTGAGTTGGGTGAAATTAAGCCCGTTTGTGCCGTGGAGCCTGCCTTGCATACTGTCTCGAGACAATGGATTCAGTGCACTGCAACGCACGTCTACGTTCAGTCGCAGCAGTTCTCAAGGAGTGACCCTTTGAGCCCTCGGGCACGTTAATCAACGTGCCGTAATCTCTTCCTTTAACAACTTTTTTTTTCGGCGGGGCGGGGGGGCACGGTGGGTACGTGTTTGATATAGGAAAGCGGGCATGGCACATGATCTGTACTACCGAATTTATCGCAAAATTGTATTGAGCGGGGTTCCTTTTTTTAATAGGACTATTGCTTTTATGATTAGACTTCATCGTGCTTGTAGAAACCATTTCACACGCAAACCGTTAGCAAAAACAATTTTCGCGAAGTCAGCAGAGATGCAGACACTATTCAATATCGAATCATATTAATATCAATCAATCAATTGATCAATCAAATTTATTTACATCATCAGGTTGTGACGGAGCAGGGTCTGCATCTATTAGCTTTCTATAACCATCTGTCCTAAAACGTGTGTCGAATGTCTATTTTCAGTTAAATTCGGCATCTTTCTGTCGCTTTATTGTAAAAATCACTTCTAGCATTTTTCTTTTTTTGAAGAGGGGGCATTTTAAAGTTTATAAATCACCTTCGCGGCATGTTTAAAAGCTAACTACTTGGCACTTTCAAACAGAACTGCGTTTAGAGCTGAACGTTGAACTACCAGAGCAATTCACATCGGGCAAAAAAAAAAAAATGAAAATAAGAATCATGAGCCATTCCACTCCGAGAAGGTGGATGACCAGCGAAGCTGTGTAGCACACGACATAAACCCGCCCCGAGTAGCCGGAGGAAACTAGACACGCGCTACGAGACCGCCACCCCTGAAGAGCGGAAAGATGTGAAACTACGCACGCAAGCGCTTGGAACGACGACAAAGAGAGGGCGGTGCGAGCGTAGACATGGCCGACGCGGGTCGCACAGCGGCAAACATTTGAGAAACCTTCATTATCTACTTGATAGTAAAGGCTATTGGCTATTGATAGCTAATCTGCTGCAGAGCCGTATATGTAGAGAGTTTGGCCATTCGTTGGGAAGTATAGGAGACAAATAAAGCGGCGCCATTGGCCGAAAGCGGGCTGGGCGTGTTCCAGGGCGTCTTCAGAAATTCGAATGTGACCAACCAGAAGCCGGAAATAATACCCTGGCGGTGGTCGCGAGAAACAAACCTGATAACTGCATTGGAGTAACTCTTGATGGCTGAAAATATGGTACACGTGATGTTTCAATCACACTCATCTAAAATGATGGTGGAAGAGTGCGACTAGCGGAAAGATCGACATAATCCTTACGCCAAACGCCGAGCGCCGGGAATCTGCCCGTCAGAGCGGTCACACTCTTTCCACGCAAAACAGAGTTGAGCGGTGCATTCGTTTCTTACATCTTTCTGCATGATCATGATGAAACAACACGTGAACCCTATTTTCAACCACAAAGAGTTACTACACTTCACTCTTACGCACTTATTTAAACCATATACGAACATAGACCTTCGATGATCGATCGGCTCAGAACTGTTTCTCGCTACCACCGCTAGGGGATTCTTTTCGGCTTCTGGTTGGTCGAGAGAGCATGCCAAGCCCTCTTTCCGAGTCTGCCGCACGCCCTGGCTCTGCCCGCGCCTCCCATTGACCAAACTCTCTACATATACGGCTCTGAATCTGCTGAATAGATCTATTGCTAACTTATCCAAGCATCAAGGAGAATGCAGGGAATGGTGTTCCACGCGCCGCACGTGCCGTCGTCTGTAGCAGTAACTGTTCTAAAACAACATCCTAAAACAAATGGCATCTTGCACGCGCGGTCGTCAACGCTTAATTTTTAGTTGTTTACTTCGAATCTTTATTATACGGGGAAGGCGTGCGCGTGCGGTGGTGCGAGCGTGCAGTTTTTAGTCGCTGCCACAGTGTGGTCGCTGCACACGAAAAATCCACGGAACTCTAGCCATAAACATCTATGCTGTAAAAAGTATTATCACGACATGAGGAAAGTGATGCTGCTGAACACTATCGACCGGGTCATTCCATTAGTGGCAGCTGTGTCAACTTTGATAGACGAATTAAGATATTTGACTAGGATGACCAATCCCTTTTGTTAAAAGGCCAAAAGATATGCAGTTGTCAGAAGATGGGGATTCATAACGTTGCAGACATTGGCGTCTAGACACTTCTTGGCATAAGACCGATCAGCGGAAATCACAGCGGTGGGAAGTTTCGACAATCGTTTCCCATATTTATGCAGTAGCACCCTGAGAATGATTGATTAATACCGTGGTGGCGAGACTTCTCAGACGGCGCAACACGTGTCTTGAGGAAATACTTGTGCCGCATATTCAACTGCGCTGTGGCTTTAGGATAAGTTATCGCGTGGTCCTGCTTTGATGTCCCGCAAAAGATCTTTGTGGCACTCGGCAGTTGTGATTTTCTTATAAATTCCTCACTATCAAATACAGGTATTAAAACTGTCGAGCTAAGAACTTTTGTTATTTTTTGTTCCATTGACGCTGTCAAGGGTGGATTTGAAAAATGGAGGGGGGAATCAAAGTCAAATTTGGGGGTTTTACGTGCCAAACCAACGATGGGCATCTAGCACGCCCCAGAGAAGGAATGAGGATTACTTTGAACCATTTGGGGATCTTTTGACGTACAACCGAAAACCGGCGACTTCTCCCCAATAAACTTCCGTCAGAATGCGGGCACCTGGGAATCCAAGCAAGGGCTCCCCCCTCTCTCTCTCTCTCTCCCCCCCCCCCCCCCCCTCCCTCCCTAAAAAAGTTTTTTTTTTCTTTTTTAATGAAAGAAGGGTATATTTGATCACTTCTCTTTCGGGAAGAAACGTTTTGTTCTTGGTGAAATGGCAATAGGTCAACTCATTGGACATGTGCAGCCGGACTTTTTGTTTTTCATTTCCCACCCCTTGTGCCCGATTAAATATACCAGAAAGGAACGAGCTTAGCCGTTCAGCAAATACGAAATGCATTGACTAAGGGTAGCACGTGATGATGCAAGGGTCTTCGCATTTTCAAGAACTGTACTTACGTTGTCCAGAGTGCTGGAAAACTTTGCAAGCCTTTAATCAGGAAGACGAGGTTAAAACATCCAGAATCAGTAAGTCTTCATGAAACCATTGGGCCTTTTTGCGTTTGTATTGCGATCGGTATCGAAAATATTTCGCTATTAATTTCGATACTGTTAATGTGGTTGCAGAGTGCTGGTTACCTCTCACTTTCATCATGCGAGGAGAAACTATAGACAATTATATGATTAATACCAACTTCACCAAAAGAGAGCAAAAATATTCTAATGAATTTAAAAATACAGCACTTGCCAAGCAATGAGGCAATATCCAGATAATTTTGGTTCATAACTGTCCTCAGAGGAAGTTAAAAACGGTATTAATGGTAATCACAATGGCGAACAACTTGCGTGCTCCGGCAACAACACCACCTGGACAGAAGGCCTCCACACGCGTCATCATAGTCAGATCGATCGAGGCGAGAGATTGGGCACGAGTGCTGCGTCGGTGTTCGGCTGCGGCTCATGGCCAATCAGCGCGTCGAAGGTCGGACTCGGGTCCAATAGCCGACCGAGCGCGATCCGACTGTGATGACGTTTCATAGAGGAAGAGGAAACCATGCGGAGGCCTTCTGTCTAGGTGGTGTTGTCCGGCAATGATTGCCAGGAAAAATTTTATAGCCTAAGTTTAAAGTTTTTGTTCATGCTCAATTGTAATTGATATGGCATATTTTACCCATGCGCCAATTTTGTCGATGAAATTTTTTTGGGCGCAAACAAGGAAGAGGGACAATTACAATTCTGTTGCTCAACAGTTAGAGAAAACGAACCAAGCGCGATACAGTTGAACATAGCGACCTCAGCTTCTTTTCACACTGTCTAAAAAGGACCACAAAAAAAAAAAAAAAAAAAAAAAAAAAACAACTTGTCGGAACTTGTTTATTCAAGGGTGTTGCAAAAGTTGTGACTCAATACTTCAATTTGTATATAAACAAAAGCTCCAAAACCGTCCCCGGGCGCACAGCCGTTTACGTTTTATCTGTTCACTATGCACGATAATTCTAAAAGTATCATGGAACATGCGGTTTCTGTCCCTTGTCAATCGGGCCCACTTGGAAAGAGAGTCGTATACTGTTCCACTCTCCGCCAAGTTTTTCCGCTTTGTGTCAGCTCGTGCAAAAATATCGCTGAAATAGGACACTAGCGTTATTATGTTTGCACGTTAAAGGATATGTAATGTCTGGATTATCAGGAACGTTTCACGTCACGCTCATATTACACTGCCCCCCCCCCCCCTCTCCCTCCACCTCTCCTCCCCTTCATGCCATGAGCCTCCTTTCAGCCAGTTTCTACGAATATTTGCTACTCTCTGAAGTCACAGCACTGCGAGTATGGCCTTCTTCAACCACAGCAGCGTATTCGGACATCCGGGGGATGACTACTTCCGTTCGCTGACAACCAGGGGATGACCACTGTATTTAAGTGGGGGAGGAAAGCATTTTCTCAGGCTCGGTGGCGCAAGCAATTGCACGTTACAAAGGGCGTAGCCAATATCATCCATCCATCCATCCATCGATTTCTCGAAGTAACGCCATATTGTGTTATCGCGAGATTCACTGGTTCTAGCAGGCAACAAGCTCCACCCAATGGCCAAACTCTCCCAGTATAAACGGCTCTGCACTGCACATGCGCAGACGCTTGTCTTCTCCCGATACTGATTTCTGCGCCCGCACAGTGTCCAGACCTGGTGGGGGCAAACGCGGGCTTGTTTGTGAAAAGCGTGTTGGTGTATATATATATACTGTATATTCATCAATCGGTAGATTATGCAGCTATTTATTTGAGTATACACGCGTGTTTCAGCGAATAGTTTCAAGAATCTCTAAAAGTATGGTAAACTCTTTCCTGGAGCGAATAGCCAGCAATCGCGTTAGGGATTGCAATAAACGTACTAATTGCAATAAACGTACTAATTAAATCAAGTTAAACGCGTGGTTCCAACTAAAATCCCGCAAAGCATCATCGGAAACCACAAAAATCAACTAATCTTAGAAAGATATGAGGCAGGTGCAGCAAATTTTAAAACATTCCGAAAAAAAATAAAAAAAGCTATTTTGGACGCGTTTTTATGTTTTGGTTTCCGATCGTAGCGAATCTTATGAGCTCCGATAGAAAACCGAAACCTAAAAACGTGTTCAAATTTAGCGGTTTTTCTTTTTTTAACGATGTAGAAGGTTGTATTAGCCTCACATCTTTCTGCAGCGAGTTGATTTCGTGGTTTTCGTTCATGCTCAAAACCTTTATAATTGAAACCACATGTCTATTTTCATTAATTAAAACGTTAATGAGTACATTCTAGTTGAATATTTAGCTAATTATTTTGTCTGTTTTTTTTTTGTTTTTTTTTTTCAATCCCTGACGTCCGTTATGTCTGACAGTTTGTACTGGAAAGCGTTTTTTTTTCTTTTCTCGACTATCCTATTTTCAGCGATCTTCGAAAGTCATCGCTGAAACACCCGGTTTGATAATATAACAACCTGCCAACGCAAACATCATAGCGACCTAGATCGTATACACTAATGGTCAAACTATACTAATGGACCAATCAAATAGCGTCGAAAGCGCTAGTCACTGGGCCTGTCCTGTTTATGATCGGGTCAGTGATGATAGACACAGAAGCATGACGAACACCATAATGGTGAGCTTTTGGCGAGGTCTGATAGGCCCCATCAGCTCGTAGCGTCGGCTAGTTTCGATACTGAACCAATAGGGTTATTCCATAACTCGAAGCGCCTCATCGCGGTGTAATTCCACGTTACGCTCCGCTCCAGGCACACAGGTTCCCAGAATGCAACACGCGTGGTGACGTATTTATGGAAGTAGTATGTCTTTTGCGAAAACAAGTCCATTGAGCATTTATGACTCCCCGATTAATTAAAATATATTTAATCTGTTAGCATTAGTACGTACCACATGACAGGGAAAATCTGATGATGTCGTCTGTGGACAAAACAGTGCAAAGGGAAGCGCGCCGCGTTGACACACCACCTGAAGCGTAAGGCCGCAGCGCTCGTCCGGTGACGTCACGCGAGTCGGCCGGCGAGGGCCGCGGAAAAAGCGCTGGATTGAAAAGGTCGCGCAGACTTACCGACGTAGTGTGGCATTTTTATTGACACAAACGTTTGCTACTTGGTAAAATGGGAGTTATACACGTTATATGAGTGGGGAACATTTTATTACACGCGCAGCACATTAGGATGTACAATTATTGTTATGATATGAAAGAACAAGGTTAGCGACGTTTCGAGAAAGATAGGTTTTCGTTTTAAGCAACCAACTCCAGGTTTTCGTTTTAAGCAACCAACTCCTGGTTGCTTTAAGTATCTCTAGGTGAGAGAAGACATAAACAAACAAAACATAATTGCCCCGACACGTTATTGTTACAAGTGAAGAGACCCACCAAAACGCATAATGGCAACAATCAAGTATATATGTGCTGCTTGCACATGTGTGGTTACTGAATTCGTTTATGAAGCTAATTAAAAGAAGATTGTTAAAAAGCAATGTGGAGTGATGCTTTTTTTTTTTGGAGTACGAAAAAATGTAATATGTTCAAATGTAATTTTTAGCGGAAGTAAACAAATAATAATACTGAAAAAACTGCAGGTGAGCTGGCGAATGTTTATCATAAAATAATTATTCCGAGACTAGGGCACGAAGACGAAAATTTAAACGTAGAAAAGACAGGAAAAAGAGGGACAGACGCCGTCTAAATCAAAGTGTACAAGCTTTGATTGAACTGAGTGCAGGCAAACTTAGCAAACTTAAAGCATAATTTTCAGTGAGGAACTCACGCAGGTGTGGGAGCTTCATGCCCACAACTACCTGCGTACATTCACACTACGAATAGAAGCTGTGATTATAAGTTTTATTTACATTTGAAAGCTTCAAATTGTATCTTCTCGTGTATCCGTACTATCTCGTTGTATGCATCTTGACACAATTTGAACAGAATCATCTCAGATGCCATGCTTTCGCGTCACCAAGACACAACATATGTACGGCATGCATACTTTAATGCCGTTTCACAATGAGGATGTAATAACAACGGTTGCGTTGAATATCAATATCAAATTCCATTTTAGGGTTTCACTTTTTTTTTAATTGGAATTAGCCTCATTAATCTGGTTGTTCAACTTCCACAATAGTTTTTCAGCACAATGTTCGTGCTGCACCACAACAAGTGCTTCAGCACGAGCTCACGTGTGTGTCCTTCACACGCGTCGCAGTCAAAAGTCTCGTTGGTGGACAGTAGTTTCATTGTGAGCTCGGTGACGAGCTGGCCCTGGTTCGGAACCTTTAAAACCTTTGCCTGCTTGGAGAGCTCTTGAGCAACGACGTAATTGTGTGTCACGGCATTAACGACGAACATAGTCGGTTAAAGAAGCCCCCTTCGATAGAATTCCTTGAAAAAAGAGTAGTTCTCCGCGCGAGTGAAACTGTTGCTGTCTTTCGCGGTCAGCGCTGCCCTGCGTTTCTGACATTAACTTTTTAAACCGACATAAACTGCGCACTCTGCCACGTGGACTAGGACTGGCAGGGTCTCATTTATCGCTTGTGACACTGTCTCTTCTGTAACCGCCACTATGTTGCAGCTGGGCCTTGGCGTGTCTTCTTGTTTTTCGCTCCTCCAATCGCTCGTCTGCACACATGATTGTCGGCAACGTACTCTGCAGTCGTTGATATTGCGAGCCCCAGCCAGCTGCCGGTAATTCCCGAAACGGCCTTTCAAGCTATCAGTCTGAATGTTTTCCAGCAGAACAGCTCAGCCCGAGATTAGTGAAGCAGATTACATTGATTCCTTAAATAACATGCACCACAGAAATAGGAACAAGAGGGGGACAAGAGCGAAGGTTACAGGCTCCTGACCGTGGTTTTGCGAACGGGAGCTTGCGCTAAGATACGTTTCTAAAACAAAGAGCGTGATCTAGCTTGCTTTTTTCGGCTTCGCTGCCATGTCAGCGTAAAGTTAACGAAATAAAATCATTAATAAGAAAAAGTAAAAAAAAAAAAAAAAAACACGTTGTAAAAGTACATGAAAGTTCTTCCGCTGGTACGCGTCGATAGCACCAGACTTTCTGGACGGATCGCCCGCACCCATGCTTTTCGCATCTGAACTGAACGCCTAAGAAACAAGGACAAGAGGAAGAAGAGACACCACGTTGGCGTGTGTTCGTTTTTCGCAGCTCTTCATCTTCTGGGAACCTAACTACGGACACCTTCGTCCTCCTGGGGTAGATCTCCACCCCCCGCCCGTTTCGATCTGGATGAGTTTCGTTGCGGCACGCGTTCGTGTAATGACTACTGCGTGGTGCACGTTAAAAACCCCAGGTTAGCGGTTGTACTGCACTGGCTAAATTTACCATTTACAGCTAAAAGACCAGTCACTCGTGAAGGCGTACCAACATCAATGGCTGTCTAAACATACAAGCAACACAATTTTTTTGGGGCCATTTCACAGTTCACATGGCACCCAGCTACTTAACAGCTCGTTGCCAGTTTGTTTATGTGTATAAGTTTTAAATCCACTATTACACCAATTACGACAAGGATCCTACAACTACAAGGATCAGTGCTTGGACCTCGTTCTTAATTATACGTCAATGACATTTCTAAACTAATTAACCGTTCACAAATAATAATGTACGCTTATGACACAGTTCTTTCATACTCCCATCAGTCATTAGATAACATAGAAAGAGTAATTAATGAAGGTCTGATCCTTCTTCAAGAAGGGTGCAATCCCAACAGATTGGCACTAATAAAAAAAGACATATAATATTTCATTTTAATAAAAAAACATTAACTGTGACAAGTGCAAATTTTATATTAATAATTGTATTGTTGACGAAGTAAACCCATTCAAATACCTGGGAGTAATATACGACAACCAGTCCAACTGGTCCGGCAGCGCTTCGACCTTCACATTCTAAGAATAATTTACTTTTCAACATTTAAAAGTCATCTCACATATTGTACAGAAGCCATGGCGTACGATATATGATAGTTACATTGTGCCAATAATTAATTTACAAAAAAGAGCAATTCGAATTATAATCCACTCACTTTACACGTCAGAATAGAGCATTTCATTTAATCATGTTTGCATATTTACATTCCCAGCACTAATAAAACACGAAATTGCTACGATGTTCCATAGAATTGTAACCGATAGCAACCCCTTTCTAATAACAGTACTTTTAAAAGGTGCCCGTCTAACTAGAGCTAATTTATCTGGGCATTTCAATCTTCCCCCATGTCATAACACTTCTGCGGCACAAAACTATGGAACTCCCTGCCTCATGATCTTCGATGTTCACATAATTTTAGTCAAGCCCTAATACACTACCTTTTGCTTTCTTAAATCTCCTTCACCCTCATAATCATTCTTTTGGTTTAATGAAATCAGTGTTGCTCCTATCATGATAATATGTCTCGTATCATTATTATTTTGTTGAATTTCGTTTATTTTCTTAATATATTCTGGCGTTGCTCATTCTACGTCTCACATTTCTTATTTTCCATGAACCCAAACTGGCCAACTGGCTATGGGTCCATCTGCTTTTTCACTAAAATGTATATGCATCTCACTGATAATAAACGAATTGAATTGAATTGAAGAAGGAAATCCCCTCTTAGCCGGGCACTCTTTTGTGAACCCCACATCGCTTTGCTCTCCTTCGGAGATTAGCCTGTCACTCAGAATTCGTACAAAGGAGGCTTCCCTCTTTCTCTCGCCCGTAGCTTCCGCAGTAGTGCGCCCAACAAGTGAGGTAGAGCAGTGAAGCACAAAGTCGAGAGGGGGGCGACGTCACGGAGCGGAAGCCAATGCCTTGGTTTTTTGCCACCAAATAGAATGTGAACCAGCGTTACTAGAACCACTCAGTTGGGACTGCCATAGAGCCTGCCCTGAAAAAGTGGCACCGATCCGTACTCGAGCACCGGGCTAATGGCGATCAGAACGCCGCCATTAACGCCGCCATTTCTCCCGCAGCGGCTACTCGAGGAACTGCGCGTGACTTCTATTTTGGCTTTGATCGGCCATTTCGGCGCCGAAACAGACACGGTGAAAAAGGTTTCAGGGGTGCCACCCCCGTCCCCCAAGCGGACGCGGCGCGAATTACCACCGATGTTAGGATGCGCCTAGGTCGGGACGCGCTACCTGAAATCACCTCTGAGGCATAATTGTTAATAACGTTGGTGTGAACTAGTAACGTTGGTGTGAACCAAGTACTAGCTCGTCCAAGTAGGGGGCAAAAAATGAAAGAAGATCCATCGGTGAATCCGTGGGGAATGCGTTAGCATGATCCTTGGGAAACGCTAACACTGACCCCTAGCGATGCCAAGGAGAGGCAGAAAAATATAGAGGAAGCAAAAGAGAAAGCCAGAAGAGAGATCTAAAACAGAATAGTGAAGGGGTCATCTTAGCGTTTCCTAAAAGGGGACGTGTGTCGCGCCTCCCAAGGGTCATGAAGACGCATTCCCCCAAAATCCACCAATATATATATTTTTTTTTCGAATTTAGCAAGATTAAATTTCACTGCTCTGTTCATGTATTTTATTTTGTTTTCTGTGCGGCTTTTTGTACGAAATTATTTTTTTCGGGTCTTGCGTTTTGTTGCCGCACGGCGTCTCGTTCGGATGCCCAGCCTTCTTGCACGCACGCGCTTGTTACCTTCCGATCTTTTGCCAGCGCGTGCATACTCGAAGTCCACGATACGCCGAAGTGTTACCAAAGTTAGGAAGCTTACAGAGGAGGCGGGACAACTGTTCTTATCCTATCAGTATCAGGACAACCGTTCTTATCCTATCAGTAACTATACGGTGAAAAACTGAGGGAGAGGAGGTCATGAGAGCACGCGTGGAAATGGCGGAGAGCGTCGTCTGCTCCTCGCGGAGTGTCTGACGTTCGGCGTTCAAACGCGTTCAAAACGTTAAGCCTGACCGAAGCAAAACGGCGGTCAAGCAAACGTCTATAATAAGTGACGTTGCATTCTAGTGGTCATCTATCTGCTATCTGTGGCGGCATCCTGTCTCATTGTCGACTACTGGCGGCAGACAACATCTGCAGAGTCAGGTTGTCGCGATTGATTCTCTACGTCACACCGCGAGTTAACAAGTAAAAGTTTGGACACAAAAAGTACTGCGTCAGCATTCGGACTGGTGTTTACGCGGGACGTGTTCATGCCACACGTTGATGCAGCACTCTTGTCCGACATATATGACCCGTGCTGGCGCGCAGGCCGTTTTTAAGGGAAAAATTCCAGCTATACGTATAAGTGGTTCAGACGGCGGATTGCAGTAGAGAAGAGAGATATTGTTCCCCTCAATTCCGAGTGCACCAATCAATTATGTCTGCCGTTTTTTTCCCTTTATGACGAGTGTATACGCTCTGATACACGCGAACGAGTTTAAGAAAAATGTATAAAACAGTTAAAAGGGAGTTGACGTCAAGTATCCTCGAATGAATGTACACGATTTCGTATGTGCCTTTTCCGGAAAACACCGTTTACATTGTATTTTACTATAGGATAATTCTGCATGTTGACTGTGCTTGCAGTCGAAGATATAATGTATCTCGTGCATAGAAATCATATCAGTTCAGGCAAGCGGCATTAAAAATAACTATCGCCGCCGATGCTATGACTATTGCCATAGCGGCAGTTATCGTATCCGCGACAAGTACCTACCTAAACGTACACACTGGTTTCCGTCCCCCGAGAAGGCGTAAAGCAGGGAACACATGAGCGACAAAAGCGGGCTCCGCGCGGGAGTTTCCGTGGCAACTTGCACGCACGCTGTGACGTGGCGGCTTGGCATAGGTCCACGTCACAGCGTCCTGAGCTGTTGCTATGAGAATCAGCGCGTGGCGCTCGTTTTTGTCGCTCATGTGTTCCGGCCGGAGTCATCTGGCTTCGAGTTCGCTCGCTCCGTATCGTGTCGGGGAGAGTACGCCACCATGCTGGCCTACCTTCTCGCACTCTTCCGCGCGTCTCCCGTTTCGGGGGACCAGCGAGATTGCACGGGACAATAGGGCGTTCCCGCCTCCGAGTGGAAGGCCGTCTGGTCGAGAAGTCCTGGATTGGACTCCGGGCGACGGGTCGAGTCGTGGCGTACGAGCGGGTCCGACCGGCGATGACTCAACGCAAGCGTTTCCCCTGGTTCTGACAGTGGGATCTCCCTCCTCCGAGTTGTCGTCCGTCTCTCGAGAGCTCGAGCCCAAACTCCTGCGACGACGGGTAGCGGCGTGAGGCCGGCCCAACGTCGATGACTCCAATCGCGATCCCCTTTGGCTCTCAGGCCGGCGGGCGCTGCGCACACTCTGTGTCCACGGCTCGCTTGACCGCAGTATTCTGGTGGGGGCCCCTGTTTCCCAATCAACGCTGTTGGATACCGGGATCATCGTTCTTGGCATGGTATTGGCGAACCCGACGCGGCGACCGCCCTCGC
Source organism: Ixodes scapularis (assembly GCF_016920785.2). Classification (NCBI taxonomy): domain Eukaryota; kingdom Metazoa; phylum Arthropoda; class Arachnida; order Ixodida; family Ixodidae; genus Ixodes; species Ixodes scapularis. The sequence goes on along the minus strand of NW_024609868.1, from coordinate 53,471,214 downwards.
TGGTAGCCGTAGACCGCGCGGTGGGACAGCCATCGGGTCTTAATGCAGTTTCTAGCTGGTGCGATCGTTGGGAGATGAAGCTTAACCAAGAAAAGTCCTTGTACATGCGCATCACTTACAAAAAGTCCTCTCATCAGTATGAATACTTTATTGGTGATAACTACATCTCTCGGACGATGAGCTTTAAATATCTTGGTATTACAATTTCTAGCAACTTATCTTGGTCCTCACACATTGAACACGTTTGTGCAGCTGCCCGTCGAAAACTAGGTATGATAAGGCACAAGCTTAAGCACGTGCCTTCTCATGTGAAACTTTTAGCCTATAACACATTGATAAGAACGAAGTTAGAATACGCCTGTACAGTCTGGGATCCATTCACAAAAAAAGATATCAAGATACTGGAAGATGTTCAAAAGCAAGCAGCTCGTTTTATATTTAATCGCTACCACCCGCATGACTCACCTGCTGCCTTAATTCAAAGTAACAACATCATCTCTCTTGAATCACGAAGGAAGCTAGCTAGACTAAAATTTCTTTATCAACTCTGGTTTAAAAAACTTCGGCTTGAATCGTCGTCCTTTCTTCACCCATCCTCGACTAGGCACACAAGGCATGACCATCCGCATAAAATAACTCCAGTATTCGCTCGAACAAATGCATTTAAATACTCCTTCTTTCCCAGAACCATAACAGAATGGAACAACCTACCTCATCACATATTTATATCTGACAATGTTTTGGAGTCGATTGAGCGTTTGTTTGATGTGTAACTTTTTGCATTGTGTTTTATTTTCCTGTTCCCCACTACCGCCACTCCTCCCAACTTTGTTGTGAGCTACTACATGTGCTTTATTACAATTTTTGCATACTTTTCCCCTGTTCCCCTCTCCCATTTTACGGATTACCTGGTGTTGCGTTTTTTCTTTTTTTACTTGACTTTTGTAACCCCCAATCCTGCTTGGGCCGCAATTGGCCTGCAGTATTCCTAAATAAAATAAAAATAAAAATTAAGCACCGGCCCCCGGAGACGTAAAGGTACGTATTACGTAACCCTCCACAGTATTTAGGCGAAAATCCGCCTTAGGAGATTAATTATAAAAATATACCGAGAAAACAATTCCCATAAGACTTTATATATACCGTTAAAATAATGCTCCCAGCGATTTGATGGGCCATATAGCCACTTAATAATGAAGCCCCGGTCCTTTTTTTTTAATCCCTTGATTTTGTAAGTTTTGTTTTTAACTAACCACAGAAAGAGTACTTGGCTTTGTCAAAGGCTTCAGTAATGCTAGAGATTAGGGAACCGTTTTTGCACATCCCATACGGGACGATGGGCTTTCCGGTACGAACTGCGCATGCGCTACAGCAGAGGACTCGCGCATGCGCAGTTCGTACCGGAAGGCCCATATCGTACCATATAGATATAGGATGTGCAAGAACGGTTCCCTAAAACTTTCTATTGTGTAGACCTCCATACGGTACGCTGAGAAAATATGCGCTTGGAAAATATTTGCTAGGGCAAATGTTTTGAACGTGAAGTGCGAATTCTGCAAGCCGCTTGGAGCGAGCTTGCTCCATTGCCGGTGACAGTCGGAACACTTTTACTGTAGTTCCAGCTCACGTCTGCATCCTCGTGCAACGACTGACAGCAAAATTGTGCAACGAGCGAACGATTCTAGCTCCACGCTTACAGGCCGCAGGTTTGCTCTGACATATTGTTTCACGTGTTTTGTACGATTAGTCTACTTCGTGGTTTATTATACCGCATGCGGCTTCCAGAGAGGCAAATTCACTGAGAACTGGTTAGAGAAAGAACTTGTCAATAACATAGAGAACCAACTGTACACTACGGGCATTTGTTTTAGATGTAAAGTTAACAAAGTCCTCGAATTTATATATTTCATTTATTTCGGTACCCTCGGTAGTTGGAGGCATTACAGAAGTACAGAAGGGAGGAGCAAAAACAAAACAAAATACAGGATACAAACGAGACTAATACAAATATGCAGAAAAAATATGAGCGGAAGTTTAAACGATTCGAATGATGGTGTTCAAACTAAAGATGCGGAGAGCTGGTTCCATTTAAATGATGTTCTGGGCATCAAAAAGCTAATCTGGGCAGTGGTATGATAAATTTCGACTCTGAATTGACAAGCAATGCGAGAGGAAACGTACGGAGTAGGATAAAGAAATTTATCTTTCCGAACCAAATCAAAGTAATACATTTGATAAAAAAAAGACTACGCAAAGAAAAAAGAGGAAGAGGTTAGTTTTCATGGACGATGCACTGGCTGTACAGCGTCTGCAACCAGTCAACTGTACCCCCCCCCCCCCCCCCCCCCCTTTAAGATAATAAAAAAATATATTGCAATGTTTTTCTTTTTTCTTTTTTATTGCAAATATGAATTACGTTTTGCTATACGCTCATTCTCCGCCCAAATGTAACGGTAGCCGTTCGAACCAGATGCCAATGTTCGAAAACTAACCGTTACCGCATTCAAAAGTTATATGATTTTCTGCAAATTTCAATGAAAAAATTGGCCCCATTCTCGGTAACTAACGCCACTCAGCTCTTGTATTCGAGAGGTACGTTGGCCACCATTTTCCCATTGGGAAAAAAAAAAAAAAAAAGCCACATAATTTTTGAATTATATAGCGGTTAGTTCTGAAACTTTGGCATCCGTACGGACCACTGCCGCTACATGTTGGGCGGTGAATGAGCGTTCGACGATGCGTAGTTTATTTTTGCGGTGGAAAGAAACACTACATTTATCGGGGGCCCGCTCCTTGTACAATGATAATTAGAAAGAAAGACTTAAACGCTTACAGCGATTTTTGACAGTCTCGTGGTTAGGCACGAGTGTTGTTTCACCGGGTTTGCAATTTTTTTACTTTCAATGAATACCACTTAGAATTATTCCTTGATATTTACGACCTATGAAACACACTTTGCTTTTTTTCTTAGAGCGCAGCTCTTAGGCGCTCACTCCCCTGTTTTGCGGCGTCGCCGTCGTCGTCGCCGTCGGCGTAACCGGAGGTGGACGGGAGGGTACGGAGGAGGAGGAGGGGAGGGTACGGAGGAGGAGAGCGTACGGCCTCCTGTTCTCCCCCTCCGTACACTCCCCTCCTCCCACGTACCCTCCCCTCCTCCAGCCATGCCCTCCTCTCCTCCTCCTCATCCGTACCTCAAGAGCGATCTAATTTCGCATTACAAAAATTTGTAAACATCTTTCTTTTTTTTTTTTCTACGCAGTGTTATTCGCAGAAACAATCTGAGAAAAACGAGCACTGTTTACACCCTCAACTCGCAGTCAGAAAAAAACGGCCGCGTGATCCGAATGTTTTTAACATAGCAACGCGTTGGCGTTGGCAGAGCACAGGGCGCGCGCTGAGGTCGCACATTGCATGTTGTGGTTCGACTATTGCCGTCATCCCGGCGTTTGGGCGCGAGTCACTACCCGAATAGACCGATCTCACCAGCCAGTTTGATTACGCCACCGCTGCCGCAATGCATCGAGGGTACTCTGCACGTGCGACAACCTCGCTGGAGCTCAGCGCGTGCAGGGCACGAACAGACGCGTGCACTGCCGATTGCCTCCTGTGAACTAAAAATTATGGCTGCCTCGCGCATGCGTCGAACGCTTGGTGAGATCGGTCTATTCATGTCGAGGAATCGCTTGTGACGAGCCAAAATCGAATGCCTACGCAGTCTTTGTGTTCACTGTATGAGAAGCATGTAAATATCGTCACAGCGGGGATCGCAAAGCTTCATGACGCACTCCTAATGATCGCAGTGTTGGCATTGTTCCCACAGCTCCGTCATCAAGTTTTGGAAGGAGAGTCTGAAAGAAAGGGTTCGCTTTTATTCTTGGAATTCCACCGCGACGAAGACGCTTCTTCATCAGTGAAGTTGCTTTCGAGTATTCTTGGGTCCCACTAGTGGAAGTAAGCTGGTGTAAGGTGAGAAACTTTCCTACTCGATATCGTTTCACAGCAACTTTAAACACGGTATATTTTTAATGACCTTCCACGTCACGGAATAAGAGGCACTCAACTTAAATTGTTTCATCAATGTACATCTATCAATCAATATCTATTATTATGTGCTTACAAACAGCGTGAGTGGCCTCACGGTAAAGCACAGAAACATGTATATACAAATAAGTTAACACCATGCATAAATTCTGGTTCCTATAATAGCGCAAATCTGCACAAAACATATCACTGTTAAAACACTGCGTATATATAAAAAAAGTGATTTGTAACATTTGTGTTGAGTAGCTTCAAAGATCTGGGTAAAATGCTTAGACATTTCTAGAATTTGCGTTAACAGGGACGCGAAAGTTAGTGGAAGCAAGGAGCGTTGGACTCTCTATTGAACCCTTAATTAGCATATGCAAAAATTTAAGATCTTGAAGAGACCTGTCGTACAAGGTGCGCAGTTTAAATTTGACTAAAATTGAATTACATTCATAAGGAAAATGTCGACTAAAATGTCTGTCGTAGATGTTGCGCACAATTTTTTGTTTGTTTTGTTTTGTATGCGTTTAATATTTTTATTTACTGACATAGAAAATGACAGTTCCAAACCACAGATGCAAATTTAAGTCTCGGGCGCACATGAGCACTGTAAAATCTTAAAATACAATGGTGGTTGCTTAATAATATACTTAAGACGAGACATTTTTCCAACGTGTGCAGAGACTGGCTAACAATGGAATTTACACAACAACACAAATAGATGATCTTTCAAAAGAAGACCTAGATCCCGTACCCATGCGATTCGACTTATGACTTCATTTTCTAAAAAAACAAATATATATATTTATATATATATATATAATGAATAAAGCGCAACCCTTTCTCGGCAGGCAGATCAATCGAGTTTTCTGGGTTTGGGGAGAAGATGGCCTAAGCTGCACCAGTTTTACACAGAACAAACATCGTCCTGCAACAAAGTACTTTGAAAAGGCTGACCAACTACACGCTGTCAAAATATCCACACAACCGCAATTATGTGTTCACCTGCCTAAATAACTTAGCGTCGACTGCTGTGCCCTTTGCAACTGTGGAAGTGCTTATACGCGCAAACTTACCCGCAATAATGAAGAAACTTTAATGGAAATTGCGCCGAACTGTTATTTTTGTAACACGCTCATGTAATGAAATGTTTTGGACACAATTACGATACACACGAATTATTAGCTGCGCTTCATTTAGAATATACCCTAGCATAATCGAGTACCCATTAACACTATTCGCTTGTATATTAGAAATCAAAAGCCGTTTATCTGCTTTTCATCTATATGTAACCCCGTTAACTGGATGCATTGGTTGGAACCACCTTCTTCAATATATAATTAAAACCAAAACAGCGCAAAAACGAGGACAAAGTAAAAGGTAACCGACAGTACACAGCGCTGCTAATAATTTGTAAAAGGTAACCGACAGCGCTGCGTTCCGTCGGTTAATTTTTTTTAATACTTTGTAAAAGGTAACCGACAGCGCTGTGTCCCGTCGGTTACCTTTTACTTTGTCCTCGTCTTTGCGCTGTTTTGTTTTTAATTATGTCTGCATACCAACCAGCCCAAACTTCTAGGCTCTTCAATATATTTGGTTCCCAACACGATTACTCGCCGGGTGTATATTCCCGAACATAAAATTGGTATTTTTACTTTGCCTACTCATGACTTACGAGTATACCGATTACATTTCCTTAAACGTGGCGTAAATAAACGAGCAGCTTTGCAAAACCGCAAGAGAATGTGCAGGAATGTGAATACCATCAAGTGTTTTCGGTTTGCTTTCCATTCTTATCTCGTATACTTGAAAACGTCTGCCTTCTGTCCTGTCAACTCTTAGTGCATACCAAGATGTCAGATTTGGACGAGCATCGCATCGGAGTGCGTTCGCGTATCACTGCCGCGTGATGCACAGACCCCAGGCTAGCAGCACTCCACTGGCTGGCTTTTGCGTCTACAGCAGAGACATCTGACGTCCCTTGGGGAACCGGAACTTCCCGCGGTGCAAACTTCAATATAACAAACTAAAAGGCTTACTTACTTGAGATGCCACAGATAAAATAGCACGCGCGGAATGAGTAACACAATGTTACTTCTTATTCTGCCGATCTAAGAAAATCCTTTCAGGAGTTATACGTGTATTGGTGTGTTTAGCGCCAGTATGCCATAACATAAAACTTTGCGTTGCCAGTGTTGGGTAAAGTACATTAAAAAAGTAGTTGATGAAAAGTACAACGTAAATTAGACGCTATAGTAGTAAGTAGTAAGTACACCGGGCACAGTGTATACTTGAAGTAAAGCATCATAAATACGTAATGCACTTGCAAAGTAAAGTACAAGCACTTTTTAACACAATCTCTCATGCCCTTTCATTCTCCTATATAGTGTTTTTTTTTTTTAATTTTTAAACTGATAGGCGTTGCCCCAGGGTTAATCGAAGGTGCATCAGTCATTTTTGGAAATGGCGGATAATATTTGATAAAGTCAAGTGGCCACAGAATAGTTGTTCTGCTCTCGCTTACGAACTGTTTAACACAATCAACTGATAATGCAGTCATTTGTTTCGGTCTTATAGCCGCCATTACTTCACTCAGAGAAATTACCGGATGACGTCTCGAAAAATGATAGCACGTTTTCACATGATGACGATTCGCCATATTTTTGTTGGAGGTTGGTGAGCTCTTATACTCGACCTCAGAAGTTGTGTAGTATAGTACTGGGAAGCCAAGAAGGCGAGCGCCTGTTCATTGAAATAGCTTAATTTTCACCGAGTGCAAGAAGGCACTGCCCAAATGGAAACACTTGTTCCCGTGCCTTTCTCAGCGCTTTACAGAACATACGGAGTATAATTATTGCCTCCTGAAAACTACAAAAGAGACCGTCTGTGAAAGCTCGCTCCTGTGGGCACTCGGCAGCTTGGAAATTTTCTAGCGATTTTGTGACAAGACAAATCCGCATCTCAACCGAAGAAAAGATTTAGCAGAGGATGCCGAAAACAACAGAGTAGTCTCAGCTTGCCGAAAAGACATTTTTTTGTGCCCTCTGTCAACCATTGTGTTTATAGGAAGCTGCCTTATGCACCCCTATCATGGCAAAAAGGTTTCACGGATTGTGAAGCATGTAAGTACTTTGAAGTCGGGAGTGGTTGTAGTCTGCCCCGAAAGGGGGGTACCAGAAAAAAATACTTTAAGTACAGTACACACCTAAAGACAGTACTTCAAGGAAAGTACAAGTTCGCTAAACCTACTTAGTACTTCAAATGCAATCCTGTTTTGTTAACCAGAAAACTGGAAGCCTTGCATAGCTCACAACCAGAAAACAAAAAAAGCCCAATTGGTGTTTTCCTTTTCCTTATCCCATTTTATCCGAATTCGTCTTCGTCGTTTCATGGTCCCCCGCAATCACCAAACCAAACAATGTGTAGAACATCTTTGCGCTCGTATTGATCTCCGTCAAAATACAACTGTCATCCATCCGCCCCGCAGCCGACCGCTATCCGGCCAGCCGAGGCGGGCCGATTGAGATGACCTTGGCGCTCGATGATGCTGCACGCCAGAGCGGCCGCAAGAAGGGGGGCACGGAGCTGCTCTCTCTCCGCCCCATTGATCCCACTCGTGCAGAGTCATTTCTCGCGGCACGCGCGCTCATGGTCCCGAAACTTCCGCTCCCCCTCTCGCTCACGTCCGCTTGCCGCCGCCTTCCCCGTCGAAGCTCCCGCCGAAAGGTCTCGGCTGAGCGGACCACTGAATTAGCATCGACATTCCGACGTCCTCGCCTCAGAGGAGCAACACGCCCCGGAGCAAACCCAGACGCGGGAAAAAAAAAAAAAAAAAGCTCCGATGATGACGCCGCGAAGCAACGGTGGTCCCCTCGTCGCGTGCTTCTAGCGCACCAGGAGCCACGGCGGAGGGAGGAACTCGGCAAGAGCCAAGTGCATCGGAGCGCGTTGCCCGCGTGAGTGCCGTTGCTTTTCCTTGCCCGTCCGCGCCCGCCTCCTCACCCGGAAGGACTCAGCAGCCTCCGAACTTGCAGGACCGCTTTGGCCTTTTTTTTTTTCGCCGCTCGAAGACGGTGGCCCCCCTCCCCCTTCCATCTGCCGAAGCTTTTGGGTTCCCCCCTGGACGGTCCACCCTGGCTGCCCCCTCACTCCCCAAACGCGAGAGTCAAGGTCAGCTTTCCTCCGGACGCTAGACGGCCAGACGTCTACCGGGTCTCCAGGCGCCTCCAGAAGACGCTGGACTCGAAGAAGAGGCGCGTGGTCCCCGACGCGCGCAGTGCGTTTTCGTGGAAGCAGCGCGACAGGAGGCATGGGACGCCGCGACGGTGCTGTGCGGCCTCTTGAGTAGCGATGGTCGCGGCCACGACGATCTGCCCGACGAACTTTGAGCGGCGCCTATCAGCGGCGGGATCGAGCGTCAGGGAAATATCATCGCGATCCCGACGAAGTTTATCTGAAGGTCAAGCAACCGGGAGGTCCCCCCCACCGCCAGTGCTGCAGAGGGAGACGTCGCGACTTGGACGCTCGGAGCTCGCCGCTCGTTCTCAGACACGTTGGAAATGGGCTGCGCCTGGATTGTGTGCCTCTTGGCTTTGGGATGCCTGGCGGGTGAGTGAGGCTGCGAGTGTGTGTATTATGTGGCCCCAGGGGTGCGTATTACACGCCTCTGTTTGTGTGTGTTTGGATTTGCAGAGTTGGTCCCCTGCGCGGGTGCTTTCTTGGCCCTGCTCGCTTGAGAGGCTTCGCAACGTGTGCCACGCTATCTTTTGGAAGTTTGGCTCACGATGAGTCAGTGTCTAGTTTTTTTTGTCTGTTGTAAAATTAATTGTCCAACACGTTTTGCACGAGCTTAGACGTTCTAGTGGTTAGAAAAAAAAAACAAAAAAACAACAGCAACTAGTAATTCTATTCGTTTTAAGGAACATCGCGAGCAGTGCGTAATAATATCAAGGCAGTAACTATAGATACTTTAATGATTTCCTTTTAGGTAACGGGGAGCAGTTGTGTGGACGTCCTTAACCTGTTAAAAATATGTTCTGCTCATCACACTAAAGCCAGTTAAAGACGAATTTATTCAAATTGTTGGAGGCTTATTCTGACGTGTTTCTAATATTATTTCAGGGCAGCCTTTTATTATCAGTGAGCAACACGAAGTAATCGGAACGTGCTCATTAAATTGAGATCATACAAAAAAAAAAAAAAAAAGTCTGCATACAGATTTGAACGCGAATCACCGCGAGATCCGTGATTCGAATGCCGCATGGCAATGAGTTCAAGGGGGAACCTAGCACGGTGCCATTTGAACCATGGATATTGCGGTGATTCGTGTTAGTAGACAGTCTTTTGTATGATGGATGAGCAGTTTGACCCCGGCTTTAGACGCATAAAATGCATTCTGTCTAGACGTCGCTGTAAACTTTATTTATTATTCATTTATTTATTTAGAATACCCCAAAAAGCATAGAGGGGAAGGGGAGGACAAAAGTATAGAACAATACAGAAAAGTGATGAAACAAATAATCTAAGCATGACATCAAAACAAAATGTACCAAAACGAGTTGAAGTGATTAGATTAATAAGATAAACATAAAGAATACTATTATACATTTAAGTAGACAACGGGAGAAAAGGTGGATGCCATTATTACTGCACACGAATTCATGAAATAACGGTAAACTATCTTCAGTCGCAGTGTGTGTGCTAGTAGGTTTTTCCATTCGATGACTGTTCGCGTTACGAATGATTTTTCATAATAAGATGAGTGGTATCTGACGCGTTCAACTTTATTGAGTGATCCCGGCGTGTGAAAATAATGAGGTGCTGGAAAGAAGTGATCGTGGAGCGATTCATGGTGATAAGAGTTTCTGGAAGATTGTTTAGGCGGGAAAGTTTACGGCGATGTAACAAGTCACGCAACTGGGCACGATCTTTTAATCCCGTGACACACACACACACACACACACAAAAGGGTGAATAACGTGAAAATGTAGACGCGCGCACACACACACAAAGAAAACTTGTACTTATCTCACTAGTTACTTGCAGAAAACTTTCGATCATTGCAAGGCGTCTTCCGCAATATCAGACGTGTGATGGCAGAAACGAGAAATAGACCGGAACACATAAAATTGAAAAAAAAAAAATAAAACACAGAGGACAAGCACAGGACAACCACTTTGCTTGTCCTCTGTGTTTTATTATTTCAATTTTATGTATTCATGTTCAGCCCGCTCGCCTTCACCAGACCGGAACTCACGTACATGACAATTTGAAAGACCCATTCACCTAGGAAGCTCATGCTGCGGTGCTAAACACACCTTGGCCTTATAGACACTTCATATTTAAAGCTAGAGTAGAACAAACATTCAATTATTTCTTTACCCCAAGTCTCACAGCGGCCTGGTCAAAGCGAATCCCGCATAGCCGCCTGATACTGCATCGTTGGATCATGGGTCCTTTCGTGTTTTTGGAGACTCTATACATCGAAGTATCATCATCATCCTCATTTTTGACCGCGTAAAACATGCTTCACCCGACGTTTTTTTTTTCTTCTGTACGTCGACAACAGCAACATATATTGTTCACACCTTAGTGCGAAAGATTCACCACGGGCGCCTTGTAGCTCTACTGACTGTTTAGTTAATCCATCTTCGCGAAGATTAGCAGTAGTTACAGTGCCTATCATGGAAAGTATCGTGAAATGCGACAACGCCTATCACAATGGACAGTTGGTATCGCTGTTCACAAACAAGTGGGCGCGTTTGCCGTCAACAGGTGTGGGCAGTGCGCTTGCGCAGAAACCAGATTCGAGCGAAGTGAAGCATCTGCGCATGCGCCGTGCCGACAGCAGTGCCACCACAGTGACGTCATGTCAGGGCCACGTGTTGGTGTATAGAGGTTCTCAAGCTTTTATAGGCTAGGTGGCGCGAGCTACCTCCCGTTATAAAGCGTACAGCCGCTAGGATTCATCCATCCACAGCCGAGGAACCCCTCCCGGCATGTAGGTAGGAAGCCTCTGGTGACGTCATGTCGCCTCCAGAGACTTCCTACCTCCATGCGTCCCGGCCTCGGCATTAATGAAGTCAAGCAGTTTAGGAGCCCAGTAGCGTGGGCAGGGGGAAAAAGGATGATTTGGGGGGCTTGACCCCCCAAATCATTCTTTTTCTTTTTTTTAGGAGAGGAAGACAAATATTGAATGACCTCCGAATTGTTCAGGCAGCCGGGGGTTGGGAATGGCCGTTTCTGTACCTGTGAATTGTATTGTACAGTATATCGACTACACTCAAAAATAGAACAAAGCCTCCCCCCCTCTCCGGTCATGGAAATACCAACCCTGAAAATGACTCCTGGCTACGCCATTGCGGGAACTTACAAAGCTTGCACACAATACTAGAAGTGTTTGACTTGTAGCTATGTATTTATAGTTGTCTTAGATCTGCTAAAATTTGTGCTTAAACTGACAAAATACTTTACTTAGGGGCGGGGACGGTCGACAAAATCTGTGAGCTCGGGGAAACCACGAGGTGACTTAGGGTAACTCCTGTGTTCCTATAGGAACACAGTTTGAGAAAAGAGGAATAATCACATATACTGTCAAAGACTCAATTGTAGCGAAGATTTTTTTTTTTTTTTTTTTTTTTTTTGTAGAAGTTTACAGCGATGATTTTGTATAGCAACAATCCACCTCCGAAGTCTCAGATGACTATACTCGTTTTCAACTCAAAAACCGTAATAATAATCATAAAAAAAAGAGAAAAGTTGGGCTTTTTGCGCAGCATTGTGAATTTCGCCTATATGTGGAAAATTAAGATATGTGTAGGTGAATTTGATATTAGATAAGTATATGTTATCAAGACGTACACGTTTCAAACGCCAAAAATCATCGCTTGTTCCTCCGTTAACCAAATCTTGTAAAAACTTCTTCGCGCAGCGTACTAACTATGCGCAAGACATTTTCTATTTTTTTACGAAGCACAGTTGTTTTCTTCTTCTGCTGCTGCTGAAGCGACTTCCGACAGCTGAGTCACCTGTAGACCGCAGTGAGGACACGTTCACGAAAATCTTCTTCGACAATACGACAACTTAGTTAAGAAGTTCGGATATCGCGCACAGCCTAAAAAGTGTCAAAATCGGTATTGACGAACGCGTTCTTCAGCGAGAGGAGCAAAACGACGTCTCTAACGGAAAAAGAAAGAGTAGTTCCGATTTCTCGCTATCTCCCGATCACCGCGAGAGCGGGCTGTTGCTGTACTCCGTTCACCCTTAAAAGTGCGGTGCGACGATATTAATTTGGAATTTTTTTTTCACTTTACACGAGCTTGGTGGCACTAGTGGGACTCAAAGATACTCGCACGGAACGCCACTGGAAAGGAACTTCTTTGTTGCGGTATAAATTCAAGGACAAAAGCGTGCGTCTTCATTCAGTATCTCCTTCGCGAAACTTGATGATGTAACTGGGGGATCGCAGTATTCTCGAGTGATGAGATTTGAATGCGGCTCATAGGTTGAACCCAAACATTGCGTGGGCACTCGATTTGCGCTCGTGATAATCGATAGCTCGAGAAAGTTATCGGATAATGGCCCGTGTCTGCAATGACGAAAATAGCCGAACCAAAACAACGTCTGGAAATCAGCGCGTGTCCTGTGCCTTGCCCACCCCAGCGCGTGGCTATGATCAACATTGGCGGCATATAATTGGCTCCGGATCAAGTGGCCTCTTGTTCTGACTGCGAGTTGAGAAAAAAAGCCTGCTCGTTTTTCTTTTTTTTCTGTGACTTCGATTGCGTGTGGTGAAAGACGAACGGGTGTTTCGCAGATCATTAACGTCAGGGATCCGTTCTAAGCGGTCTTTGCGCAAAGTACATTCAGCGCGAGCTTTCTGCCCTTCATAACATAAGCGTGCACGCGCAGGCACGCGCAACCAAAGCACCGCGGAAGCCAGCGAGCTCGTGCTGAAGGCGGAGCTTCTACTCTCAGTCTCAGCTTAAAGAGTGACAACTTCTTCGGCAACAGCAACGTAAGAGATCTCGACACGCTTCAGAACGCGTGGGTTTTGGCCACAACGCACCGAGTGCGAAATATCTAAATAAACAAACCTTTTAGAGCGCAGCTCTTAGGCGCCCGTTTCCGGCTTGAGCGGCGTCGCCGTCGGCGTAACCTCGCGGTGCATTATGGGAAATGTCCCATAATGCACAGCACGGGACCCTCGTGATGTTTCGTGTGACGTCACGAGGGTCCCGCGCGGTGCATTATGGGACATTTCCCATGATGCAACGCGCTTGGAGGAAGAGGAGGGGAGGGGTATAGCCTTCCCTCCTCCTCCTCAACAGCTGCGCTCTAATTCGGCGTTACAGAGTGCTGTAAACGTCTTTCATTTTTTGTTGTTTTTCAGCCGAAATTTGTTATTGCGAATGAAAGTACGGAAAACGCGATACTTGTCTTGCTGCTTGAAGTCGGTTCGCGCGTAGGTCATGTAAAAAAATGTCCATATTTGTAACGAACACCGTGGTAACGAACGCCTCTGCATAAGTATACTTCTAGTAGAAATAAAAAAACAGAAAGAGCCTCGTCTTCTCCTCTTTCTGCTTTTTTCTTGCTGCTAGAAAAAATGCTCACTCGTCGCAGCGAAGTAACCGAACGACGTTTTCGGCCGTGTTGAAACTTGATCGTAAACAGTGCCTAAGGAACGTGCGAAGCTGTCGTAGGATTTCATCGTAACTTACGCGAAACTTACGATCCTTTCGCTCCGGAGTATGGATAAGTGTTCTTGGGTGAAATCTTACGCACATTTTTTGGCGGGGTCATTTCGCGAACCTGGCTTCAACAGCTGTTCCCTGACGAAACAACTGTTGGTTTTGTGGTAAACGTATGTGAATTCTGCTTTCGCTTATGTCAGATTCCTGACGTACCATAGGTCTCCTGCCTTTTTGACGCAGGTCGAGTTCGAACAGAAGCGATACCGAATCGTCTTTACTATCAATGTCTCTAGTTCGAATCTTATTTTTTCTTTTTGCTCCAGTGATTCTTTCATGTAAGTGATTCCCGATTTTTCCTTTTATATGCGTCATGGTGTTGTTGGAGATAGGTATGTCCGAGTTATTTTTGATCGTTGAAGTAGTTTGAAAAGCGGTTCACGCTGTATCTGACATTTTTTTTTATTTTTTTCTCCTCCAACGCTGATTTTCTTGGGAAATAAATAAATAATAATGGTAATAATGATTATTATTATTATTATTTGTTTGTTTGTTTTGGAGAGCGCCGCTTGCTGAAAAGCTTGACGTCAATGTTCCTCTGCCATCCCATAATTATCACCGCCCGTCGTCAGCTATTGTGGTACCCATAAACAAAGGTGTTTTACTATGGCACGAGAGTTGAAATTTTCAGTGAGAAAGGGTAGCAAAAAAGCAATGAAACAAAATGGTTCTAGTATAAAAATATGGGGAATATGAGTAGCTTAGCTAGTGGTCTCTGAATGTTTTGCCTAGCATAACATTTTTTTACAAGCACAACTTCAAGTTATCTTGGAGCGCAGCTCTTAGGCGCCCGCTTCCAGGTTTCGCGGCGTCGGCGTAACTGCGCTAAATTTAGCGGGAAAATTGACGTCACGTGACCTTACGTGACCGTGAGCTTATCAATGACCTCGAAATTACGTCATCGCGGGTTAATCGTTTTTCTTTTTTTCGTGGCCCCGAACAGGTGATAATCACTGGGAACCAGGTCGGGCCAGCTGTACATCCGACGGCCGAATCTACCCAGGTGAACCAATCACGGCGTGCCTTCACGTAAAGCCGTGACTGGCTGACGCCTGGTTAGGTTCCCCTAGAGTGCCTTCATGTGCGCTAGGTTCCCCCGTCTTTCCGAAAGGTCGTATGTACGAGCCGTCGGATGTTTGGTCTTGCATTGCTTACGGCCCGACCTGGCCCCAATAAATGCCACCTGCTCAGCAAAAAAAAAAAAAAAAAAAAAAAAAAAAAACGGCGAAAGCGTTGTTTTTTTAGAGCAAATCAGGAGGTGCCAAAAGTGCCTCGTCACGGCGCTCGTCTTTTTTGTAGGTTTTCTCTTGCAGGCTAAACTAATCACACACACACGCACACACAAGCAGCAAAACGCCGCATTCAATGTTTCTAATTAGCTTAGCCGGGGATAGAAAGCGCACAAAGACGACGATCGTTATGTCGACACACGTTTGGCACTGCTTGATTCTCCCATCTGGGCGTTTGCTGAGGTCGGACTTGACGTGGAAAGGCCGCCAAGCCAATGGCGCGAGCGCATTCGACTCGAGGGGCCATATATGTCGAGAAGGTTGGGAACGTCTACTGACCTCTGAGTGGCCGGTATAGCTGCCGCAGAATGATTGAGTGAATCAATATATGATACGGCCCCTTCACTTTTTTCTTTTTCTTTTTAGAGCCTCTGCGCGCCCAAAAAGCGTATAGACTAGGAAGTTTAGATAAATTCCAGCTTCATTAGGAACGATAATCGGTCAGCGTTTTTCCTCCGCGTGCTACAGCGACATCCGCCGTTGATAGTTTCACATTCTTATCGAGTGACGTCGCCTTATCAATTTGATACATCGATCTCCTTCGATATATTCGCTAACGCTACGAATCACGTTCACTCGCTTTTTTCTTTCTTTTTTTCGCGAGAGGCGCGCTACTAGCTCGAGCTTTTTTCCAATACGTACGATCGGCGTCGAGATTAGTGTGAGGTTTGCCCGGCTCAGATAACGGCTTCGAGATAACGGAAAGACTCTCTTCGGTGTACTCCAACACACAGATTCGTACGTTATCTGGCACTTCTTGCTGGCGAAGAGTGTCTCTAATCTGTGCATTCTCGTCGGTTCTCTCCAGTAGCAACCTGCATAAGGCATCGTGTTACTTTTTCTTTTTTCTTGATGAGGAACACAACATTAAAAGCTGCAGGAGAAAGTCTAGGGACCGTGTTGGTTCAAAATCATCATATTATAAACCCTTAAACTATACTTGTTTTCACTTTACAATTAACAATACTTGTATTTTTGCTCTTGGGAAGTAACTTTACTTTGTTACCGACCAAGTAACGAAATGCAATTAATGCGCTTTGCACAAGTCCGCTGCATAGTGACACAGATGATATCGCAAATGTCCGCTGGCATTTGGTGATTAAAAAGACACTGACACCTCCCCCCCCCCTTCTTTTTTTTTTGTGCCAGGCGATTTATTATGGTGTCAGAAGACTACCCAATCAATATTTTGCTACGCTTCAAGTATATTTTTAACAAAGTTAGAAAACGCAACAGCTCGAAACCAAAACCGAAATTGGACTGGTGAGGAAGAAATATATAGAGGAGAAGAGAGATGGTGGTAGTCACGTGACTGTGATACTTTTTTTCTTCCCAAACAACGCATTCGCAGCTTTTTAGAAGCCACAAAAAAATTGGTATCGTATTTCTTTTCTATTTTTAATATAGTGTGTGTGCCTTCGATGACCCACGACTTTGATTAAATTTGATGGTCGTGCCTAAACCCCAGAAAACGGCCCGTGACCATGGAGAAGAGAGTAAGCTCGTCTGAAACCGGCCAGTTCTCCATTGGCGGTTTTCGGGAGAAAAGAGACCGAACTTCGAGTCGCAAATTTTGTTCTGGGTAGTGAGGCTTTCATATGTCATGTACAACTAAAAACGTCGGCGGGCATAAGTACCCTGCCAGTGTCCCTGTAAGATCAAGCTTAATTTGACTCGCTTATTCGTGCCATCAGGAAAATGGGCGTTTTTCACGAGGTACGAGGCAACGAGTCATTATCAGAACCTAACTCTTGGCAGTCCGTGTCAGTAAGCATGTCTTACAGGCTAAATGTTCTGCTCGTTACCACTAGAGCCTTGTTTAATAGTATTCCAAGTAAACGAGTTCAGTGAGTCAAGAACTGAAGCAGGGACAATTATCTTACACCGTAAAGGGACAATAACTTTACACCGGCCGCTGAATACCGCACTAACAATAACAATTATACTTTATAGGTGAGGTTTTGGGTGCCTCTCTACAATTTCTCTCGTGCTATTGGCGCACGACTAACGAGTGGGTATTTTATCGCGATTAATTTGTGCGCTATATACTTTGTAGATATCAAGCAAGGGCGAGGGTCATAAACTACTTTGTCGGAACATTTAAAATAAATGCAGTGATTCCACCTGAAAGCGAGTAAACTACCCAGCTTGATTTATGGTTTTGAAGCTGTCTTTGAAATTGCACTTCGACGACATAAGTACCCGCTCATAAGAGTGCCCGGACTAGAAAAACCTTTTCAATAAAAACGTTTATTCTCTCTCCCTCTCTCTCTCTATCTCTCTCTCGAATGTTCTACTGGAATTCGACTAGTTCTAAGGAGATTAGTTCCAGCAAGACTGTCAAAATCGGTCTTTAGTATTATTTGTTTGTCGCCGCTCGCACACGGCACATGCATAAATATTACTCGAGAAATTTGTTAATAAACGGCCGGTTGAACTACCAGTATATTTCCTGCAGGTATCATAAACCTGCCAGTCTCTGGCTTAAATAGCTCTGTCCGGGTTTGTCGCCAACAGGGGGAGTTAGCTTACGTCGAGTCAATAACAAACTGTGTGTGAAATTGGCGAGTGAGCTTGTCCTGTGGGCCCATGTCTTGTGAGCTGGTGTCTTGCGACCGTATCCTGCAAGCATATGCTCTGTGAGCTTGTGTCTTGTGAGAATATGCACTTTGAGCTTATGTCCGGTAACCGACTCTAAGCACTCACAAGAAGCAAATAACACTCTATTTGCGTAGTGCAATTTTACCAATGGTTTTTGAAAAGTATTCGTAACCAAACGAAGGATGTGCGGGGTATTAACAATATCTAACGTTCTTTTTTTTTTGTTGTTGTCTACCAGGCTCGAACAATAGTGGTTCGCTGTATTGACCTCATTCGTTATTCATTGAATTTATTTTGCTTTTCCAGTTGGTCATTTTGTCATTTCTGTACCAATACCCCCTTCCCTCCCCCCCCCCCCCCCCCCCCCTCGCCCTCGCGAGCCAGATGAGTAAAATATCGAAGTAAAGGGCACCGCTTTGCTCCTTAACCAGGTCAGGAGATGGGCACGACCCAAACCACTTATGTTTCCTCAAACGTTTCGCGCAACAAGCTGTTCGCCTTGTAGTCGACAGTTACGCCGCTTCCTCCAGCAGAAGAACACTGCAGGTTTTGTTGAAAGGCGCGATAAGCACGCTTTTGACTTTGTACAAACTGAATTTAGACGTATGCCCCCCTTTTCGCCGAAGCAGTGTTGCCCTCAGAAACTGGAACGAAAGCAGATTGCGTGCCTTCTTTTTCACTTTTTTTAGGGGGGGGGGAGGCTGGTGTAATTGGACATGCAAAGGCCTGTGAATACAAAAATCACGTTGCGCGTGTACGCTTTTTTTTTTTTTTTTTTTTTTACAGAAACGAGTAGAATGGCTTTCACCTGCTTTCAGCCATTTTGACACAATTATGAGCTGCCCGTCTTGCGGCTAAAGTCTGATGGCTTTCGTTATATGCATTTTCTCAGGAAAATGAACGCCACATTTTGCTGAAGGTTTTAACGTTAAATGGCGTTTTAAATTTGCCTGAAGCGGTGGAAAAAAACAATCATATCCGACCACGTAAAAACGTGTCTATGCGTAAACGCGTGCTCTGTGGGTATGTGCCTCACCGTTTTGTGAACGCAATGCTGTTACAGTCTATTGTAGTCCTATAGTTTTGCAGGCGCGAACATCTAATTTATGGATCTCGTAGGCAAATCTCTTGCAGCGAAAAGATCAAAGTCTAAAAGTAGGTCGCATTGCACCTTCACGATTCAGATAAATTGAAATTAGTATAATTCAATCGCTTTTTGAAAGAAGAAAAACTAATCCGTCCATTATTGTTTGCTATTTATGACACACTTGCGACCAAGAATCTCATCAAAACAAAGAAACACACAAACAAAAAATATGCCAGAATGTGCCACGTATATATATATATATTTTTTTTTTACAGCATATCGAAAATTAGGCTGGATTGTTAAACCTACACACTACCGTGAGCGCTGTTTTTCTTAAGCGAAATCTTTTTTTTTCTTTTTTCATGAACACGAATTTACATCGTTTTGAGATTTGCTTCAAATGATCTACGATTTCTTTTTTATGCGTCAGCCATCAACAACAAACGTCTTTCTTGCGCCTGAAACAATACACAAAAAAGAACTCATTGCAGGCCTGCATTCACTTACTTTATATATATATATTTTTTAATCAAGAAATTATCATCGGGGTTTGTTTGAACGCTTGTCGGATAAGGTTTCTCATTTTAAGAGTATCGAACGCTTGCAAAGGGTATCTGTACTGAATAACAGCTAGCAATTGTTTCGTGAACACAGTGTAGTCTAAAACACATCGTAGTCTGGTGCAAAGGCACTAAAGACTTCTTCGTTATGTGAAAGCTAAGGGCTTTGCATTTAATCTTTTTTTTTTCGCTTTTACGGTGTTGCCGGCGCCATTTTTTTTTTTACTATCAGAACTTTGAGCTGACGCGCGAAGTTCTGCGCAGCGTTGGTTGTGAATTTTTTTTTTTAGCCGCCCTCGACAGCTTTTTTTTTTTTTTTTTTCAATGTCTATTTTTTTGACGTCTGGTTTGCGACGGAGAGAAGATATACTCCGTTTCACGATAACTTGGCGAACTGTGGAGGCTACGCAATAAGAGCGTCCGATCGAGGCACGTGATAACAGGTCGCGGGAGCGTTTGTGTCACTGCGCCAAAATGGGAGGCCCGGAGGAACCGGCTGTCGTCTGCTGGCCAAGAGTCATATCTGCTGCGAAACCGACCAACTTCGGATAAACGTCCACCGCCGCCACACTGCCGTCCGCTGAAGCAGCGAGCTCTTCGGGAACAGTTCATGAGAAAGCCATATTACATGGCTGCCATCGTTTAAACATCGTTCAAAAGCCGCGTTGTTCTCAGTACAGGGTTGATTCGAATTAAGTATGGTCGAAAAGTAATATGTCTTTGTTTTCTTTTCGTGTCGTATACCGTAGTGTCGATAGAGATGTAACTGCGCGAGTGCAATAGAGCTTTTGCTAAATTCCCCAGGCCATGGGAGCTCGGTGGTGCTCGGCTCCCAAGTGATCGGTGATCTCAACCAATTGGATGGTTACACAGTTGTGAGTGTGATCCGGAGGATTACCCCTGAACGAGCGCCCTGTAGGGTCCAAGGACCTGTCATATCACTTTTAAAACTTCTCGTCGATGTCAGCGTTCTTTATACTGTGCATGCGATCCACCTTTCAAACTTCTGAGCTGCAGAAAGCTCGTACATTATTATCATACTCCTGATTGTTGTTTTAGCAGGAGTCGCTTAAAAAGCCTAGAATTCACAACAGCCAAAACCAGGATTTCGCTCGGAGTCAGCGGGGCTATTTATACCATTTTTAGCCTTTCTAATTTGATATAATCGCCTTTGAATCTGTACGAGAATGATAATATTGTAAGAGATTTCTACGAATCCCCGAACAAAAACTCAGCGGACAAGAGCTCACCGGACAGAAGCTCATCGGACAAAGGCTCACGCATTTTTTCACAGACCCGGACAAAAGCTCACCAGGAGGTGACGCACTGCATGCGTGCGACGCTAAAATGCTACTATAAATTAAATCTGACAGGCCCCTTCGTTGATTAGAGTAGAAACAAGTTTATTTATCGATTGGTTAGAAGCGAATGCAGACCCTTACTAGCTTTAGCAGTCGTGGTAGTTCTCGGTGTACCTGCAACCCCTCGAAAACACTTTTCAGACGATTCTGCAGGCGCAAAATGGTTTTTTGCACTCACTTCTTTGGGAGTTCAGCTCTTCGGGCTTGTGTAAATGCCGTGGCAACGAACGCCATTCAATCAGCCTCCAGACGCTTGGATGGGCGTGGCCGACAAGCTTCTGGAACCCGGCATCCCATCCTTTGCAGGTGTTGTTCGTCCGGTCTTTATCTCGAAGAGTGGCGTCGTACATATTCCACCGTTCCGGGAAAAACTCCGGTCGTTGTCGGCGCACAGTCAGGCAAAAGGAAGGATTCGCTCTTGGTGCCGCCGCTGAAGGAGCAGAAGAAGGGACCGTTGAGATGCGTGCAATCAAGCTAGTCCAGCAGGTAGCCGATGTCACCGGTAGACTTTTCCCTGATGTAGGTTATTCCTTCGGGCACAAGCTGTGGTGGAAGGAACGCCAGCCTATCCAAAAGCCCGCACGCCTTTCTAAATTGGTCATCTGTCCTGTACTTGTCCAAACTCAACTCCCGTTCCTTCAAGAAAAAAAAAATATATATATATATATATTTAATTCTCAGTTCAATGGTTTGTATAGTGTAGTTTTGCTTCACTTTCCCTTTTACATGGCCCTGAGATAATCCTTGATTTCAAATACATTTACGACGCACAATGACGGGAAGAATTTAATTTTCCGAGCCATTCACCTGAGATATTACCCTGAACCCCCAAAAAACCCATGCATTAGTTATGTACTAACTTTTCTGTGCGCGTTTAGCGTGACATAAGCACAATGAGAAAGCGAGGTCGCCGAAGGGTGACTTCGCTTCTTCGGACATTCTTTGGGTTCAAAAAATTCGGTCCATGAAGTTTCTTGGGCGTTGCACAAAGGCGCTCCGGCATACCTAGAGTCAAGCAGGCTTGATCTTATCAGCTCCACTCAGTTTCGGTGATCTAAATTTTGGTCCCAAATCATTTCTTCTCTGCCTGTTATGGCTTATCTGTCAACACTTTTGCATGGGATTGGGTACCAGTTCTCCTAAAACTGGTGCAATGTCCGTCGCGTCCGCACTTTATCCCAGCCAATGTTTCGCCCGGGTAGCAAAAAAAAAAAAAAAAAACCAATGAGGTGAGCTTTGTTCCGGATTTGTGAAAAAACCGGCGAGCTTTTGTCTGGTGAGCTTTTGTCTGGTGAGCTTTTGTCCGGTGAGCTTTTGTCCGGTGAGCTTCTGTCCGGTGAGCTTTTGTCCGGTGAGCTTTTGTCCGGTTACCGATTTCTGCAGCTCAGCCCGGTTTTCGCATGCTTAATAGCATAATATAAAAATGCTCATATTGACGGGAATTTTTAAAAGTGATATGACAGGTCGTTGGACTCTACACGACGATTGTTCAGTGTGACTCCGGATTACACTCAAAACCGTGTAACTATCGAATTGATCGAAAATGCTGATCACTAGGGAGCTGAGGACCACCGTTCCCATGATTCCTTGAGTGCGGGCCGGGGCGCTTAGCAAAGGGTCTACTGCCGTTAAAAGAAAAAGAAGCCTAGAACTTCTTTTTTTTTTTTTTTTTTTTTTTTTTTTTTTGTCGCGGACGGCGCTGCTGCTGTGGCGGTAACGAGGCCTCCGTGGCCTCGACCATGGACTGTTCTCACGTGTC
The DNA here is from genome assembly GCF_016920785.2 of Ixodes scapularis. Classification (NCBI taxonomy): domain Eukaryota; kingdom Metazoa; phylum Arthropoda; class Arachnida; order Ixodida; family Ixodidae; genus Ixodes; species Ixodes scapularis. The sequence continues at coordinate 53,448,779 of NW_024609868.1, read as the reverse complement.
TTGCTCCGACGGTCTTACTAGGCGGCGGGGGCCGCAGCCTCCACTGTTCGCCAAGGTATTGTAAAACGGAGTATATTGTCTATTGGCGCTCTAAACTTAAGCGATATTGATTGACGTTTTTCTTTTGTTCTCTTTTCCCCGTACCAGCAGAACTTTTACGGTTTTTATTCTACGTTCATTTATGTCCTGAGCTACACCGTTCTTCCTAATATGGTTTTATTCGTGAATGTTTCCCGGACACAGCCCATTCGCTCCGAGGGAGTATCCATTTTGAAAGTTTTGTTTTGAATAGAAGTAATTTTTGCGCTTGAATTGTTGCTATTTAAGTAACTCCCATCTCTGCTATTCCACTAAGGCGTTATTCTTCTTTCAATTGGTTCGGTTCTTTTTTTTTTTTTTTTTACATTTGCATTATAGCATTGCCACTGGGGCATTGGGTTCGGTCAATCATACATGCACACTGCGATGGCTCTCAAGCTATGGCACTAAACTGACGCACTTCCTGAACTTGCACTGCACTTGAACATCATTCACAAAAACTCAACTATTGGGGCATTTTGTTTTAGTCAATAAGGCGCCCATTGTTTTATTCCTCTCCCATTGGGCTTTGGGGTTTTGCAACGCTGTCAAATTAAATGCGTTCCCGTCATCTTTTTTCGACGAGTTTGCAACCAGAGCTGTTAAGGAACTAAAATCGTTCAGTAATTTAGTAAACTAGTTAATTCCAGTCACTATATGTTTGCCAAGTTACAATAAAATATCTGAAACTGGGTCTGTAGTTTATCCACATTTTCAAAGTACTGGTCACTTAGTTCATTTCAGTTACTTTTCAATATGTTCACAATTGCACGTCAGCGCTTCGTGTTATCGATTGTTTATTCAAACGCTGCCGTAAGTAGAGGACTGAAAAAAAACTCGCTATCGTTACCCATTTCGGCGATATAAAATATATTCGAAGTTAAATGACTGTAATTGCATTTCTGAGGAACTGTAATGGTATCTCGCTACATTCACAAACATTTATAACTCAGCTCAACTTCCCTTTGAGTTTAAAACTACATTTAAATAGTAATTTTGAGGTCTGACCACTGCAGGTTATCCTGCAGACAAATCGATGCTAGAGAAATCAGTCTCCATCTCGCAGATAACCAGAATCCAAAGTCCGTCCCCCCAAAAAACATATTTCCTGAAAGTGTGTCTACATCAAAACATAAGTGCGGCCCTTATATGTTATAGAGATGTGAAAAACCTTAAGGTGTTTCCACGTCAGATCGTGCAGTGATGGTCCGGGTCATATTTCTTTGATATATATTTATGTGAACACAACTATGTGAAATCTATGTTCCTGGGATTCATCACTCAGCTATTGGGGAGGAGGACAGACCGTGACGCCCCAAGCGGTTAACCTAACAACTACACGGATGGGGACAACAAATACAATGACTCAGCGCTCGGCCGACATAACCGAACGCGGCGTCAGCGTTCGGCTGGAGTTCGTGTTCTCCGGTGAGGGGGAAAAGGGGTTCTTCTGTTTCCACTACGGCCTGCATGAACAATGCAGCATGCACGATTCCAGCTCAGCACAAAAGCCGAAGTGGGTCAAGCTCGCGTTCTCTGAGGATAGATCCGGCACTTAACGTCGCTTCGTCGATTTTTAGTATTTTTTACATTAAACTGCGCCCCGCGCTCTAATGTAGAAGATGACATGGCCATGCCCATAAGGCCTGTCGGCATGTGCACAGGCCTTGTGTTGAGTAAACACCAAGCGTGGGGAAAACAAACGGGTCAGAGCGCCCCCTATAGTTCGATCTCCTGCCCAATAGACCCTTTCTTCAAGGGCGCCGCCATCTTGAATTGTCGTCACTTCCAGTATGGGCGAAGACATTGTTTTGCCGTCGCCACGCCAGTAGAAGACACTTAGGATATAAGCGTGACCGTCACACATTATTGTTTTGCCTCCCACTTATTTTTTTACTAGTTGCAAGTTGAAACGTTTTAGTATTTTTTCGTCTTCCATACTGGATACGCCTACTAGGTGGCTGCGGACGAGGGTACACAGAAAAGGAGCCAATTTTCTTCCGGATATATAAAATTTCGAAGCTCGATGCGTGAAGGTTTCAGGTGGCAACGCTGAGATACAAATATAAAGCTAAGCTAGGGACAGCACGATTTATGCGCCCTTCGACAAAACAGCACCATTGTACAAATATTTCTGTAAAAATGTTTGCTTTGTTTTGTTTAGAGTAAACGTCGTGCAGCAAAATCCCTATAACGAAGACAAGCTAGTTCAATTTGAGTAAAAGTTCGTCGTAGTTTCTTTTTTTGTTTGTCATATGTTGTTCAATGTTTTGCCATCGCAAGTTAGTTCAAGACACTGCAAACAATTAGGAAAATCAAAAAAAGAAAATTTATATTGTCGCGGAATTTTGCCACATCTAGATAAATCAGCTGCGTTTCTACATTAATGGCACACCTACAATAATGGTTAATCATAAATTTTTATATATTCGTAAAATGCATTTGAAGATGGCCATTTTGATACATTTTTCGCCATTTTATTTATTTATTTATTGATTGATTTGATGCTCCCTCAGGGCCCGAAGGCATTACAGAGGGTAGTGGGTCAACAGGTAAAATAAAATAAAAAGAATAGAAACAAAACCTAAGGGCAAAAACACAACATTTCAATGAGATGCAGGCATGTGATTATGTAGGCAACGCTTAAAGTTGATGTGCAGTTATACATGCCAAGGACGATGGAAGATAATTCCATGAAGCCATCGTTTTGGGAATAAAAGAATTGTAAAAAGTAGTAGTCTTACAATCAGGAAGACCCATCTTGTATTTTAGTAAAGTAGTTTATAAATAATTTGTGAATGTGGTCTCTAAAACATGTTTACTTAACGTGTTTTTGCAGATTTTCTCACATAAAATTCTTTATTACAATGTTTGATATTTGGTGACATGTTTTAAACCTTTCATAAAATGAGCAATGAAAAGTAAATACGACGTACATGCTACGGTGTGAAATTGACGGTTGTGCAAAGTACTATGATGCAACCTTGCCAATCTCCTCTCCTTGAGCTTCGACATTTCGTATCTCAAAACTAAAATTAGCTACAACGTTCACATATATAGCTGAATATTCCTAAGAACATCGCTTTCACATATTTTTTTTAAATATTAATCTATGTAAGAAGCCTGACTTATACGGCCCTAGTAAGACCGATTATTGAGTATGCGAAAATAGTATGAATCCACCTACTCTGACCAATTGCCTTAAACTCGAAAACATTCAGCGACTTGCTCTCCAGGTTCATCTTGAACAAATTCGGCCACGCTTTTTCTTCTACAAAACTTTGTGAACTCGCAAATCTCCCCACTTTGGAATCGAGGACCAAGTACGAAAGGTTGAAATTCCCTTTCCAAATTATACACAACTGTATAAAGATCAAATACTCCGATTGCTTCAAAATCAGCATTAACGAATCCTCAAGGCATCGCCATAGCATGTTCCAGGGATGGGCAGTATTTCAAATACAAGTATTTGAAATACGTATTTCAAATGCTTTGTGTATTTTGCATTTGTATTTATTACAAATTGGGTAATGTATTTGACGTGTGTATTTAAATACTAAAACGTGGGTATTTCAAATACAATTGTAATTAAATACAATTTTGTGGTCGAAATACATCCCTCAAATTTATTGTCACTGTCCAGAGCAGGAAGCAAACTACGTTCTGCACCGAATGCAGTGTCTCTCAATCAAGCCTTTAGTGACTTTGTGATTACGGTGCTAGTCCAGGGCAAGAATAGTGACGAAATCGACGTTCACAGGCAGACTGGCTAAACAAGTGCCTGTGACAACTCTTTCCAGCCTGATTTCTATCCATTTTATTGCCTGGAACATTCTGAATGCGCGGGTCGTCCAGATTTTCGTAACTGGTGCGAGTTGCAACAATAAAAAAATTCTCTAGCTAGTGCTGCGCGTCTTGGTCGTCTCGGTTCTTTGTTGGTCTATACCAAAATGTAATTGACAAAAAAAGCTGCTTGAAGCTCTGTACTTTCTTCACCTATTACGTCCAAGCTGATAACATTTTTTGTGATTATATTTCTATTACATTACGAGAGCCTCGCACACTAAGTCCCGAGTGTGCGATGCAAAATTAAAATGAGATACCCAGAAGCCCGTTGCAGGTGCACTGAAGTCGGTGACGCAAATTTTGAGGAATGTATTTGGAAACCTATTTGGAGGAGACCAAATACATTTGGTTGTATTTGTATCTAGTACTTAAATGTTTTTTTGGAAGTGTAATTAAATACATTTTTGACGAAGTATTTTGTATTTGTATTTCGATACATATTTGCATGTATTTTGCCCATCCCTGGCATGTTCATTCGTTATCCATCCGTACAAAATGATTGTTTTAAATTCAGTTTTTTTTCCAGAACCATCAAAAAGTGGAATATGCTGCCCGACTCCGCTGTTTCGTCAGCATCACTTAATGTTTTTTTAGAAAGTATAGATAATATTGTTGAATGTGACAGTCGTGAAAAGCCGTAATTGTAGAAATACAGACTAAGTTTCTGTTTTCTTCGGAAATGTTGATACTTGTGCTGCTTTCAGTTTTGTAATTTTTCTTGTTCGCTTCTAAGTGTAGGAAGCGGTCGTGAGAAATCCACTGTCTATGTTAATTACTCTTTGTGTAGTGACTACTTGTATCTTTTTATTTTTGTATACCCACTCCTGTAATAGCCCAATGGGCTGACAGTACCAATAAATGAATGAGTGAATGAATGACCAGCACTATCACGATGCGACGTGGAAACCCCCCGTATTACATTATATTTGAGTACCCATTATCGGTCTTCAACAAATTAATTATAAAACAATCGGCCCTGCAGGTCAGGCTATGTGAACGGAGAATGAAACATTATAGTAAATTGGTTGTACAAATACGCTCATTCAGGATGCACGTTGAATACCTCAGATTAGACATCGTACTGCACTGTAGAGACACATCGGACGCACCATGGGTGACAGGCTAATTTCCCACCGAAGAAAAATCCGCACGAAAAATACTTACTTTTAAATAACACATCATTCGTTTTGGTAAAAACACACACAAAAAAAGTTCCCTTTGACAATGTTTTTTTCTTCAAATATGTGTGTATTCGCTTCGTTTACGTGTGTATCCAACTACAATGAACGTCTGTAGAACCGTCTGGCGAGGAGGACGTTCTCAGGGGGGAGATTGTGCCAACGGGGTTGGTCTGCCATGCTTGTGGGATCTGTCGCTGCCAGCATCCGCTCGGTGTTGAATTCGAAGGATTACTTCGAGTAATAAAACAAAACAAAACAAAAAATAACACGACTGGTTCACTTTACAGCGCGGTTGCCTTCCCTCAGCGGAGGGTATAGGCTACAGCGCCCACAGGCATCCGACCGTGTGTGTCGTACCTTGAGCGCCCTCGCTTTGCCCTATGCGGAACGCAACTACGTCTGCTTCTTTTTGCAAAGATTGTGGTGACGTCCAAACGACGAGCCCTGATTGGCTCTGATTGAAAGATAGTTGGTAGGCCTAGAGGCAGCTAGCTTTGATGTCTACCCACTATCTTTCAATCAGAGCCAATCGGAGCTTGGCATTCTGACGTCACCACAACCCCTGCAAACGAAGCAGACGAACTTGCGCTCCGCATACTCCGTTTCACCTCAAGTCCGACCACGGCCCGACGCTACGAGTCGATGGAAGCAATCAAGCAGGGCAAAAAGTGCATCGTCATGGCGCTCGTCGTCTTTGTGCGTTTACCGGCTAAACCAATCGCGCGTAAAAGGGCAGCGGGGGATCGCGCCGCATTTATTCTAGCTGATCGGTTTAGCCGCGTCTGCTCGATTGGTTCCGTGGGATCGCAGATTGGCATATGTGGTCGGAGACTCGAATGTGAAACGGAGTTGTCTGCACGCCCGTTGCGGAGGCTCGGAATTACAATCTTTTCTGGACGTTTCAGGTTCAGTAAGCTCGCCCCCAGCCCCAGGTACGTATCATTGCTACGGTGGCCTGCCCTCGATCGCAAACCCCCTCTGACTAACGAATGAAGGGTTGATGCGATGGACCATTCCGCTTTTTGCATGGTATGTATCTGGTGCTGGGAACTCTGTCGTCCTTTTTTTTTTGTTTCACTTCCAACTTTACTACTCTACCCGTTTTTCTCCCTCGTCGGTTGTGTCCGAGTCACTCTTGCACGATCACTGTTTTACTGTGTGACGTCATTCCTTTGTGACGTTTTCTGGACTTACCCGTTTTCTGAACTCGTACTACACATTTGGCTGTCGTGAATGAGAATGCCTCGTTTCCACGGATCCTTCACCTTCTTTTTCTCACGCCTTTTGTTAAAAATCATTTGGAACTGAAAGCAGGATTGAACTATACAAAACGCGCTCGCACTATCATTTAAAAAAATACAAAAAAAATCCTCTTGTTTTTGGGTTGTTTAAGCGCGCGTATCCCCTGCGCCATTTCCATTAAATCGAACACATTGTTGACCGCAGTGTACCGCGTCTACTTCAAGACCACTACGGTGCGATGAAAACATTCTTTAAAACCAGAGCGTTGTTCAAGACCACTCCACAAAGAAAGATATGCGGACGCAGCGCGCAAACTCACTGTTTGTATGACTTTGGCTTCATATCTACGGGAGAAACCGCACGATGTGGTCACATTCTGACCACCGTGCTCGCCACAATGCGCGCACTGATAGTACTTGAGCTCGGACTACCATGGTATTTGCCTACTGACTGCTCAGTTCTTCACTTTACTTGTTCCAACTTCCAAATAACTCAAATACGAAAAAAAAAAAGAAATTGACGCGACAATAAAAGAAAGACATCGCGAGCGCTGTTCACTTTCTAAAATCATGGCGTTTTTGACCCGTCGACTACGGAGCTGAAGAATTAACTAAAGTACACGCTGAAAAAAAGAAATTAAATTTAACATAAAGAACGAAAGCAAATAACGACGGTCGAATCACACGTAACTAGGTTATCAGAAATATACTTACAAAAAGTTATTTTGTAAGTATATTCTGGCCAGTGTTCAAAGCCGGATAAAATATAAGATTAGTCCTGTATAGATTCTACGCACCGCTTACCGTACATTTGGAGGCAGTGACGTGATGACAATTAGGTTTTAAACTGAAGCACGTGCTTCTTTGGAGAACGTGCTTCTTTAGAATAAGATCATTTCTATAGAACGATAAGAGGGACTCTTAAAAGGTCTGAAGTTTCGAGAAGTGGGATCAAACCAAGTTACAAACAACATAAAAAATGTAACTACTGAACTGTTTTTCCTTAAACTTATCACGGGAAACTGGATTAGAAATCAGTTACGATAGCTGCAGCTCTATGTGGGAGATTACACAATATCTTTAATATCCTCCGCCTTGGGACCTAATTACAACATCGGATTACTTCTTTAATGTCGTGCGCGATTCAGTAAAGCTCTCGCTTCGAGTTTTTCAGGTTCTTCATCAGTTCGTTGGCCCCGCGCAGTTGTGCTGACTGTTGCTTCGCTCCCAGAAAAGAAAATGCAAGCGCAGTTAACTTTTTTTGTTTTCGCCGGCGTTCTGGTGATTAGTCGGCACCCGAGGAAGTGCGATGGAGCAGGTTTCGAGATAAGATTTGTCACGTCCACGTTCTCTTCAAGAGAGCAGAACTTAAGTCGCTCTGATTTCAAAAGTTTGCCATCACACTGTTCCTGGTCGTATTGGTCGAATTGTTTCGTTCTTCTCACGTGCCTGTACACATACGTACAAGTGTCGTCTGTACTGTATGCTCACGACTTCCGTATCTTCCACTCGTTTGTAATGAAGCTTGTCCCTCTTTGTTTGTTTGGGGGTTTCTTTTTTAAAGTCGGTTTCATTCGTAGACGGTTATTGAGTTTATTGACGGATACAAATGTAAATTATTTCGTGTGCTCTTTTACATGACTTTTACATTTCTAAGGCAAATTCTACAAAAACATTATATTTATACAGCTCAGAAAAGGGTTTCAAGCTTTACACGATCGTACAGATTTTCAATTATTATAAATATACGTGCTGAATCGATGGCAGTTTTTTTTTTTTATGTTTATACTGATCTGTGGTTTGGTTTTAAATTTTGATCAAAGACCATCCAGTTGGTCGTACTGCACATTCTCTGGTTTATGTCGCCCAGGTTATATATATATGTTTTAGTTTCGTGTGGTATCACGGCAGACGCGATACGAATCCCTTGATATCGTTCTAGACTATTTCTGGTGAACTTTCCTCTGACCTCTCAAATGCTTCATCAGGTGGTGTTTCTTGTGTAATTCTTTCTTTCTTTTATCATTTCGAGACAGTTTGACATACGGGTTATGCTGCTCGACATCGCATGCGTATTGCCTGTACAATGTATGTAGGCCTACTTGCGCAACTCATTAAAGTGGGTAGCGTATTCCCGCCAATAATGGCCTGTGATGTAATGGGATGCTTTTTGTGGAGCCGTATTACGTCGGCTAGTTTATATTTTGAGAAAATAAAGCAAGCGTTTAGCGTCTCTGCGGAACTACTATTTATAATGCATCAAAGAGAAAGCAAAAGAAAAAAATGCCTCATTAGCCAATTAATTTAGATCTGCAAATATTAAAACTCCGCACGCACATATGCAACGAAGTTAGAAGAATCCTCAAAAATGGAAGGCAATGATCTTGTTTGAAAAATGAAGTACAGAAACATGCATGCAGCATAGCGAGAAAACCATGTCTCAGGTCGAATGTCAGCCACAAAGTACGCGTCTATCATCCGTAACGCAGGGTCTTCAAGAAGTCTTCTTATAACCTGATCGATTGCAGCAAGTACGTAAATAGTGCGAAGCAGACGACTTATAGGGTGACCACAAAAAACTGAAAAAGTGTGAGGAGCTTGCATTTATTTTATTTATGATTACTTGCAGAAATGTGCATCACCGTCGTCTTTTGTTGGTTCACATAACACCGCTAGACAACCATGCACTTGTCTTGACATACTTTTTTTTTATACTACACTAACGTTGTGGTTTAGGACCCATTCATATTCCGGATCAATACTCAATGACTTCTGCCTGTTGAATGAATAACCACATTTTTAACTTTCAATAACATAAAACAAAATCCTACCAGGATCCTCTGTTGCGGTGATACCATTCTCCTAAAGCATTGTCAAATCGTAATAAATAAGACTCGTCTGATACGTGCATTTCTAGAAGCTCATGTAAGTTCCGAGTATTTCGATTGGAATTTGCCCGCTGAACTTCCAGCTTAAATAATTGGTGCGTGAGATTGGAGGTAGTAAACTTTCTACAGGTATTTTACTATACAGATTCAAAAAGACGCCCTACAAATCTTAACAAGCAAGCGACTGACAGTGCCCCCACGACGGCAGCCGCCGTGTCGAAACTTGCTCGCGTTACGAATCTGTTTTTGGAGGCTCGAAACGATTTTAAATCGTCAGGCCCGCGACGGCCCTCGACACTGTTGCATATGCGTTTCGCTTGCCTGTCTGCTCGGTTTGTGGAGGGCACCATAATTATTTCTCTTTCGTTCCGCGATTAAAAGCATCCGAGAAAGAGCATTGCCATTCAGCTCGATGAAAGGGCAGTTTGCAGGCGAGCTGGTTTAACGCATGTTTCGTGGAAGGGCCGCGACAAACACACTTAGTGCTTGTGTTTGTCCCGTTCCCACGCTCCAGGGTCACAATTTGTATGAAAGTCAGTTCTGTATTTCCCGGGTAGCCAGACGCTTTATTTGACCGCGGCAACGTTTCGGTCCGGAGCTTATGAGCACACACAACACAAACACTGAAACGTCACTCGAGCAGTTTGGGAACCTATGGTTCGACGTGTTTGTCTCTCGTGGTGGCAGCTCCGAGTCGGCAGTTCGACGTGGGCACGACGTACAAATACAGCCTGGCGAGTGACGTGTACTTGAACGAAGCGACGTCCAGGCCCTCCGACAAGACCGGCCGAAGCGTGGGCTATGGACTGCGGGCCAGCACCGCCGTCACCTGCCTCTGGAAGAGTCCACGGGACCCTCTCAACAGGCTCTTCCAGATCGAGGTGCGTATCTGTTGGCGTTCGTGAGACTCGTTTAAACGCTTAATAGCAATGAACTATAGCCGCGGATGTATCTACTAGTGGCAGCTGTATACCTTTTGGATTTATTTAAAATTAACCAAAGGGAAGAGATCATCATACCTTTATCGGTGTCCTAGACCAGCAGCATAACCAGCAACAGGAGCAGTGATGGTATACATGCCCGGGCTCCAGCACGCGTTTGTCGCCCTCCGCCGTGCTTTGTCTGCGCGTGCACGCTCGAGGCTCAAGAGATGCCAAGAGCGTTATCGAATGTGGGAAGCTCGCGTTGGAGGCAAGGCAACTGAAGGCCTGCCGTGTCGTTCTCACCCCGTCAGTGACTGAAGTGAGTCGCGCTATCGACAAAATGTTCAAATCAAGACATATGCTTGGGTGAATTCGCTCTTTCAATTTTGTGAGCGATAGCGCGAACTCTGCTGTCTATATATATATATATATGACTGCAGTCTCAGCTTCAGGGTAAATGGAGTATATACTCCGTTCACTCTTAAGCTGAGACTAGAAGCTCCACCTTCAGCGCGAGCCTTCTGCCTTGGCTAACACAGGTGTGAACGCGCAGGCAAGCGCAACCAAAGCACTCCGGAAGCCAGCGAGCTCGCGCTCAAGGTGGGGCTTCTAGTCTCAGCGTAAACGTGAATGGAGTATAGTAGATCTTCGCCTTCAGCGCAGGCTTTCCGCATTTGATAACACTTCAGCGCACAAGCAGCCAAAGCCGGAAGACACCGAGCACGCGTGCTGGAGAATGAGCTGGGTTCAAATCGAGCTGCATGAAAACCATCGTCCCTTTTGGATTGGATTTATGATGGTTCAAAGATTGCACGTGCGCATTTACTAAACCGATGGTGCGCCCTCGCGAATACTGTTCCTTTTCGAGGTAATTACTCTGTTTTTTTTTTTTATCTGCCGACCTTTGACCCTCCCACCCGCGTTAATTGCAGCTGTCCAACGTGCACCTGGCCGTGGTACCGGCAGAGTCCCCGGAGGCCGAGCGCAGCCAGCACGCGTCTCAGTGGGACTCCGCGTCTCCCCTGCCCCTGTTCGTGCTGCAGCAGAGCAACGAGGTAGTCAAGGTCTGGTCGCACCAGGAGTCCCTGGACAGCGTGAACGTCAAAAAGGCCGTGGCCAGCATGCTCCAGTACCAGCTCACACCGGAGGACAAGCAGCAGGTTCGTGGGAGTCGCCCTTCTGAAACCTACGCGAATCTAAGAGGCATCGAGGTTCTCCCACATCTGTCATCTTGGTTTATTGCTCCCTGTTGTGTTTGTTTTACCTCGCCTTTGAGGGCCGCGTTAAGGCTGGTTCACACATTTGCGTTTGACTGTGATCGAGTGCGTTATGATCTTCTGTAACCGCTTAACGCTAGACGCTAGACTTGAGAGTGAGCAGTTAAAACAATAGGAAGCGTTCGCAATTTACTGGCGGACGCCTTGTGCGCTTGCGATTAGCTCCTATTGCTAACACGGCCCATAAACCAAGTTACCTTGATTTGAGCGGTTGCAAACATTCTGGAATCTAGGCACACCACTTAACACCCTCTCATTCTGATGTCATTCATTAGGTAGGTCTGGAACACTTCCGACCTTTGTATGATTTGACTGGGGGTTTTTCAGTTTGCGAAATAACATCTACACACACTTATGAGCAATTGTAGCTTAGAGAATTGTCAGAATTATTTAGAGCCCACGGCAATAAAAGTGATGCGTAAACAAAGATAAAAAAAAAAAAAACGAATATATACACGCAGGTCAGACGTGTTCTACGGCAGCCCTAAAGATGGCACCAGTGCGTTAAGTAGAGAGCCTGGATTGAAGAGAGGGTCCATCTGAAACCATGGGGAGCGTTTGCAATTTAATGGCGGACACCTCTGCGGCGGACAGTCACAAGTGGCCATATGCTCTGCGTTTTCGCGTGGCAAGCAGGAAAGCAGGAGATTAGAATAGAACGCGAAAGAACGCTAAAACAAAAGCAAATAACACTTTTTAACTAGGTAAAAATATAGTTATCTAGTAAGAAGTTAAGCAGTGAAGAGTTAATTAAGATATACCTCCCATATACAGTAATTCTTTTTTCCGCATTGTTATCAGTGAGGCGAAATTAAAATCAATCTGCCATGTAAAACAGAAAAAAAAAAACACAAAGAAACATCTAGAGGTAAACAATCACTATCTTCTAGCAACAGTATTTTAAATCAAACTATTCCGAGTGATTTGATTTTTTTTTTTTCACTCTGTTTTGGACAGGGGGCTGGATATGTTCGATCCTTTGCATGCCGAAATTGACCTAGGATCGTTGAGCCGGCATTGAGAAGGTTTCGTGATTGCTTGCGTTTAAGCATCGTGGTTCGTTTTACGTTTATGAAATTAAGTACTGACGTAATTTAAGATAAGACGCTGCTTATTTCTTCTGAATCCTGTACGCCATTTGTTTTGTTTGTCACTCTTCCGATCGCGTCAGTCTAAGACTTCAAAATGGGATACACCCGAAACGCAGTATATTGTATAAATTAAGGCAAGATAGCCCTAAAAGCCAAAATACAATTTGTAGGTCTTAAAGAACAGTGCTGGGGCGTCACGGAACCCAGCCCCTGCCTGTTTTTATCTCAATAAGCATCGTGCCCGCCTTCGGTCGTGTAAACACTAGTGCATCGTCAGACCCCAGGTTAGCATTCGTACTGCGCAGGCTAAACTGCTTATCTACAGTGTGAAGCAGTGTCGCCATACCTCAGAAGCAGACCCGTCTGTAACAGTGAAAACATTTAACATATATTTTACATTTATTTTAGCTACGTTATTAAGAAGGGGAAAATTCTTGCGTTGAAAAGACAGCGTTCGTACGGTGTATTAATACACCGGATTCTAGAAGGTAGCACGAGTAATTGTAATCAGAAGAAAGTATATATAGACGGCAGCACGAGTAATTGTAATCAGATAATAAAATATATATAGACGAAGCAATCTTGAATTTGATGAAGACTCATATAGGAGTGCGTCCTGCCTGACCCGTAACACGTTGATAAGGGTCGCAGTTTCGTTAATGTTTTATAATATCTGCCATTGTAGTGTGCTTATCTTCCCTGACGGACACATCGTTTAAAGAAATGAGCCTCTTTATTTATTTATTCGTTTGTTTTTCTTGTGTCTAGAAACAGCCGAGGCATACCGAAGGTGATGGTAAACGCTGAGACTGGGGTGGGAAAGAGTTACAACAGTAAGAAAATGGAAACAAAGTGGGACATACAACACCGACAAACAGCACCTTAAAAGTGAGGCGCTCTTTGTTTAATTTTTTTCCAGTTTCTCGTGTTGTCTTAACTCTTTTCCACCCAAGTCTCAGGATTTATAATCACGTTCAACATCGTTTAAGTTGGTTCTTTTCGCCAATGTTACCGTCATAACGAAGACCAAAGCTTTACGGCGGTCTTATTTTCTGGCTTCACTTTTCCAGGTTGATGTCTCAGGGAAGTGCCAAGTGAGCTTCAAGACGAACGGAAACCACGTGACGAAAACCAAATCTGGATGCACGCATCCCGACAAAGCCCAGTTCTTTCACCCAAACCCTGTAGGTTGCATTTGTTGATTTCGCTCGTCGCCGTTGATTTTTATTACGGCTGCTTTTGCATCTACAAGCTTGTATAGAAGCTGAAATTATGTGGAACTTTGGTTAGAAAATAAGAATGGTTAATGTTTAGCAAATCATGAGCGGACATTTGAAGGTGATTGCTCATCTCCTGATTCAAGACGCGTAACCGCAACTGCAAATATTAGAGCTTCGTGGTGATTCGTTTTGACGAACATTCCTGTAAGGAACTTCACTAAAAATCAACATGTTCCTCATTCTCCGTGACCCCCAAAATTTTGAACGTCAGCCATACAGCCAAATGTCTTTGGTCCCCAGAATCTTCGTGTCGAATTGGCTAGTTTTCCTTTCACTAATAGTCAACATGCATCTTTAATTTAAGAACTATGAACATGTTCACTGAATTATAATTGCTTATAAATAAATAAGAAAACATACATAATAAAGGTATTTGTTTTACTGATGATGAATTACAAAAACAAACATCGCCAAATTTTATATTAATCTTAAATTTAGCGTTTTATAAGGTTATATATATATATATATATATATATATATATATATACTTTTTAAGGTCATATATAAGTTATATAAGTATACTTAAGGTCATATATAAGTTATATAAGTATACTTAAGGTCATATGTAGTGAATTAACCTAAAGTAATAAAATAATTTAAATAAAATAAGATATAGTAATCACAATTCGGGGGCAATTTCGTGCGCTTGCACACTTTGACCGCCGACCGATGCTATGCACGCGTATTTTTTCCGTTCTTCAAAATGGCCACAGAAAGTTGTGCCAGAGTGCAAACGAAGAGAACGAACCTCTGGGACGCCAAACTGCCACATCTTTTGCGAGGTCACATCGTTTTTGTTTTTCTTTTCCTTTTAGATCCAGTCTCCGACGATAGTGTCCCAGTCGGAGTCGGCTTACGAGCTGCTGCCGGACTTGACGGCACCGAAGAGCGTGCACATCAAGGAGGATGTTACCATGTTCGTCAACGTTTGGAAAGAGGCCAACATTCGAGTCACCGCGGAGTAAGTGAAATGCGTCGGGCTTGGATCAGGTTTCGTCTAGCCGGTACCTTAGAGGTTCAATCTGCGGACAAGGTAAAACTAAAATGACTTTTAGTATTTAAATTTTGTGTTTCTAGTAAAAAAAAAATGTATTGCATTCCATGGAACACAGTTTAAATTTAGATGGCGCTTCAAACGACGGGAGGCGGACTGAAGGGGGTGAGGGGTGGTGCCCTCCTCCGCGGGAGACCCTCAGCTAAGCTATACTCGCAGCCAACTTTATGTGGCATTTCAGAAGTAGTGAAGAGTGCGCGTGCACAGCTTTGATTGGCGCTCAAGGTACGCGAGCGCCCGTGCTCCCATCGCTTTGACTGCATAGCCACAGAAAGTTGTCCGCGAGTATAATCTATTGATGTTAGCAAAGACGGACCGCGCTGTCGGGTGGTGGGTACGGCGCAAGTTTTTAGAGCACCACTTTAGGACCCACATGGTCGACCGAATAGTCGTCCGCCGCCTTGACATGGCGCGCGGGAAGTATGCTGCTCACACGGCCGAAGGGCGGACACCGGCACGCGCACTGCCCATGTGTCGGCAAAATTGAGTTATAAACAAAAAAAATTAACAGCTAGCCAACCCGACTCATGTTTGTGACGTAGTTATAGCGTCATAAAGAGTTTTCGTAGATCGTTTCCGCCACTTCGCAACGCTCTCCGCGGAACTCGATCGCTATGAGATCCAGAACTCTGCCGACAAGAGTAGCGGCCCGTATGCGCTCTAGTGGCGGAAATGATCCACGAAAACTCTCTAATTTTAGTCGTGCTGGACATCGCCCACTGAACTAGCCGATTCCGTTGGATCTCCGCATGGCGGATTTTGTCGTTGACCAGTTTGATAAACATTTCGACGCAGCGGGATGATAATTTTTCAATTGGGGTCTCAAATGACACTAAAATGGGCAATGTTTCTTTTTTTTTTTCTTTTTTTTTTTTTTTAATTGTGCAGAGTTGCTTTTTAAATTACCAAGTGTCTAAGCGCTGTCGTTTGATGGCGTCCGTGGTCCAACATACTTAGAAAACGGCTGCACTCATCGAGCAGCCGTGGTCTAAATATATTGTCTGTTCGTTACAAGCGATGACACTGGTGAAATTGTCCGAGTAGCTTATTCTTCGATATCTCCTACTTTAAACAATGGCACGCAGTATTTAGAAATAAATAAATTATGGAGCTTATATCGCAGCAGATTTCGTGGACCATGCTACACCAAATGACGTAATCGTTTTCTTTCTGTTTTGTTTTAGAGCGCAGCTCTCTTAGGCACTTGTTTGCGCCTTGAGCGGTGTCGGCGTCGCCGTCGCCGTCGGCGTAACCGTCGTCGTCGGCGTAACCGTAACGCGTAGGCGTCACCGTCAGCGTAACCGCGGGGTGCATTATGAGAAACGTCCCATAATGCACCGCGGTGACGCGCGCGTTGCATTATGGGACGTTTTCCCATAATGCACCGCGCGGAAGGGAGGAGGGATGAGGAAGGGGGAGGAGAAGGAGGAGGAGGGGAGGCATACAGTCACCTCCGTACCCTCCCCTCCTCCTCCTCAAGAGCTGCTCTCTAATTCGGCTTTACGGGGAGTTGCAAACGTCTTTCATTTTTTTTTACTTCACTTTCGGAACGTTTTTATTTGGATTTGGTTAGACTACGCAGTAATGAAACATTTAGTAGATATAGCTTAAAATATGTTAGCATTTATTGCCCTGGTGCACGCAGCCGTCTTTTGTTTGGACAGTCGTGGTTTGGACGGACTGGTTACGCGAGGCCGCTGCGCGGTTCCCGCCACGCTCTTTCGCTCCGTTCGTTCGCTTATTACGTCCACTTTCCCTCTTACGAGGGGGAAGGAGTTGGAAGGAGTCTTCTGGCACGCTTCCTATGACGCGCCGCAAGAGCGGGAGAAGAGGACATCGAGCTGGCCGTGGCGGTGGCACAACGAACTGGACTACGTAAAACCGATGCGCAGCGCGACGATGCCGTTTGTGCGAAACCACCGAAACCCGAGAGGAAGGATATTGGCTTTTTAATACAACAGTATGTAGACCGTGGGCGGTAGTCGAGGATAGCTGTGGAGGCTGCATCCGAAACCGGCGACGCTCGGGAGAACGACATTATGCGGACCGTTGCGAGGTTGGAATTTCCCTAGTTCCCCGAGTCAGCTCCCCTGCGCTAAATGTTAAAGCGTTTCGTCAAGAATCGGCGTAGCGGCAGCAGCGATTTTGGAATCCTTTTTTATAACTATAAGAGCTAGCTTTTGCACAAAGGGGCACACGAATTGCCGAAATGAGCGCAAGAAAGATGATCATTTGCCACTAGGTAATTGCCGGTGGTCGCACGAAGGTTCCTATGACGTGGAAACAAAATAATCGCATACGGCAGAAAAAAGACCACATGGCTCCCCACCGCCATATATATATATACACACACTGGGAGTGAGGAAACATTGACAAGTGGAGCCGTAGTAATATTGTAAAGAAAGAGAGGAGAGAGTGATTAATAAATTTATTACACTAAAGTTAGGGGAAGAGAGTTGGACCAGGAGCGGCCCAATTTTGTGTGTGTGCGTATGCATGTATGTATGTATGAATGTGTGTATATTTTGTTATTGAATGATACCGACAAGTTGTTCAACGTCGATAACAAAAAAATGGCAAACACGCAATTAGATTATTTGATTGTCGCCCTACCGGGACGTCGTTCACACTGTCGGCGTCGACTTCGGCATCGCTCTGCTTTGATTTTTACACTAGAGTTTCTCATTGCTCCCATTGCAGTTTTACTTGTAGCAGTCTGTACTTACACTTCCTTTCGATCATTAACGCACATGATGCCAATGGTTCTTTTCACTTTGGGATTTCAGACACACCTTTAGGTTGGAGGGCACGTCGCCGTCCGCGAAATCCTTTGTCGCCAACACTGAAGTCGAAGTGATACAGCAGCTGACGGCAGGTAATGGACTCCTCGGTAGTTTGAAGTATGCAGTGCGACTTGCCCGTGAAGGACGTGTTACTAACTTTTGTGCCTTGCGAACTCGCGTTAAGAGTTTCGTGTCGTATTAACTAATTTCAGTTATTCGGGGAAAATTAATTTTGTGACAAATGTGATTCTGGAGCATGCTTTCATTTCGGGGGTGATGTTTCAAAATAGATGCACGTGTCGAAATCTCTGCTAACTGAAGACGCGTATTGCGACGCGAATATTTCTCTTCGGGGAAAGTTTGTTTTGTCGCATCCCATCCCGGCACATACTTTTTGGTTGTTGTGGGCTTTATAATTTTTTTTTTAAGAAAAGCGAAAAAAAGGGAATAGGGAAGGCAGTTTTTTTTTTTTTTTTTTTTTTTTACGAGCAGTATTTCTTGAGCGTACCAGACT
Source organism: Ixodes scapularis (assembly GCF_016920785.2). Taxonomy (NCBI): domain Eukaryota; kingdom Metazoa; phylum Arthropoda; class Arachnida; order Ixodida; family Ixodidae; genus Ixodes; species Ixodes scapularis. The sequence goes on along the minus strand of NW_024609868.1, from coordinate 53,430,623 downwards.
AAGCATAGTTGCCTAGCAGCAAATATCCTATCGCTTGACAAATGTAAAATTTTGACAAACCTGTGCAGGGAAAAAGTTGGTGGAGGACACGATAGTGGCCAGACCAGAAATAAAGAAGTGCACGAAGAATTGCAAATCCGTGGGTATTCATTATTTCTTCATGAAGTTTACTATTACATATCTCAATCTCTCATTTATGCCTACTTATCTTAAAAAATATAGTTTCCGCAACACTTATCCCTGACGACTCTCCTATACATTTTCACGTTCAATATCGATGTTGCATTCTTGGTGTAAACAATTTAGGATCCCTCGAAAGCAAGATAGAATGAATGCATGCCGATAAATTATCAGTAATAACATGACCCATGTTGAAAAGGCCGTTATTGAGCAGAAAAATAAAATCTTTAGCATGAGTCAATTGTTTCAAGTTTTGCGTAATCAAAGAAAACATTTTAATTGCTACCCCACTTACCTGCATATTCTAGTTCCTATATTTGAAATAACCATGAACGATTCTTTACGACAGTATCCGCACATCTCAGTGCTATACGCCAATGCCATTTTGAAAGCAAGAACACCTAGCTAACAGATCGTGTAAATTTGTTTTGTTCACTACAAGCTGGCCGAAAACGTAAAGTTGTTCGAGGCGAACTTGCGACCCAAGAGTTTGGCCACGCTCAAGTCCTCGGTGTCTTTCCTGCGGCTGCTGCAGAGCTTCAGGGAAGCGTCTGAAAAGGACATTCACGCCGTCCTCAAGAGCGGAAAAAACAAAAAGATTGTGTGAGTGCATCACTGTTCTTTTTATGCGACATCTTCAGCAAAATTAGAATTGTTGAGCGTACAATTAAGTTGTGAAAAATTTGGCTGATGAGCATGTTCCTCCCTTTTAGTAATTGTGATGAGCCTTCATGATTAATAGATGTTTTATTTTACAATACATTTTCTATAATTAATTATACCACAATTGAATGTAGTTATTCTGATGTTCATGATTCTTGGGTATTGTCTTAACCTTGCTTTTTATTAGTGACGTTATCTCATAGGACAGTCGTTTAAATGTATGTACTGATGTAAATGATGATTTCTGTGTTCATTTTTCATAATATTTTGCTCATATTTTGTTTGTGTTATATATATATATATACGTATATATATATATATATTTCTGGTGATTCTTCGAAGCTGTTCCTCTATGCAGGGTGTTTCTTTGTATATGTGACAGAACAGGCTCGGCTGACGTTAGATGGGGAAATATCTATCACGATCCGTCGGCTAATTAACTAAAATAGCCTAATGAACTTTTTAAGTATTGGTCTTATAAGTCATGTACCAATTGCAGTTTCTTGAAGCCAATTATTAATAATGGTTAGGAAAATTTATACAATTTACGAAAAGACAATTGTCTTTGACATAGTTAGCTATACGATTTTGAATATTCGTCGGCATTTCAAAAAATATGCTCACGAAGCGCGCAAAACACTGTGTATAGTGATTATAGGATCCATCGAAATCACATACTACAGGGTAATTCAAGGAGAGGCTAGGCTCTTTAAATCGACTGCAAAATTCGGTTTCTTAACCTATCGCGCTACGACTTTGTGCAGCGTTGCCCACAGATGGTGCATTTTTTTTTGTAAAATTTGCGAAGAGCGGAACTTACCTGAGGAAAAAGCAAAGAAAGAAAAAGGCTTAGCTCCTATGGAAACGCAGCGACGCCACCGGTCTTCAAACAACACGGCGCCATTTCGCACGGGAGCCAAGAGATGGCGCAACGAACGCCGCCAACGAACGAGCATACGGCGCCGAGAGCCGGCGTCTTTAGCAGACGACATTTTCGACTCAAAAGTGGCGCGCGTTCCGCAGGCGGCGACAGTCGCAGAAACAAAAACAGGCGCGGTAACAACAAGAAACTGCAGTTCCTTGTCTGCTAAATACGCCGGCTCTCGGCGTTTAATGCTCGTTCGTTGGCGGCAGTTGGCGTCGCGACTGCTTGCGCCATCTCTTGTCTCCCGTACTAAACGGCGCCGTGTTGCTTGAAGACCGGTGGCTTCGCTGCGTTTCCATAGGAGCTAAGCCTTTTTCTTTCTTTATTTTTTCCTCAAGTAAATTCGCTCTTTGCAAATTTTACAAAAAAAAAAAAAAATGCGCCATCTGTGGGCAACGCTCACAGATGGTGCATTCACCATCTAATTGTAATGTCTGCTGACCTTGATAAATGCATGGTGAATATAGCACCCGTGTAACTCTCACCCCTTTAAAAAACTGTTCAGGTTAAAAATAAAAAAAAGAAACCTGCAATATAGGGCTTATAAAATTAAAATAACACTTGGTCTTAACGTCTGTTACATCACGTGAGTGTAGTGTTTCAAAGTTAGCGGCTAATCTCTAAAGTACCGTTCAAGCAGAAACCAGGTGACTGGAATATTTTACTACACTTGGTTTTATATAAATACTAAACACACAAAAGGGTCACTTATATTAATCATAGTGGATCACTGTCCTGTTATTGTTGTCAGATTTAATCATGACGTCTATCCACCAACAAAAAAAAAAAAAAGAAAAAAAAGAATAACCAGACCTTCTTTTTTTTTTTTTCTTTTTTTTTTACGTGCAGACCACAATTGTTGGATTTAACAGCAGCAGCTCAGACCCTGGCATCTGTGAAGGCCAGCTTGAAGTTTCTCGATTTCAACTCGGAAAATGACCTCGCTGAACGTTTCCTGGTCAGTCTGGTAGCAGCGTCACACCCGAGCTCATCTATTATCACGGAAATATTGGTGTGTACCAAGGGGAACTTCTTTTTAGATGGTTCTTCTAATTGTGAGTTTACGTGACCTCTAGGCATTTTTCTACCGCTGCAGGCAGTTGCCCAGAAGGACTTGAAGAACGAGAAGAACAAGGCGGCAGCCATTGCCACTCTCGGGGCCCTCATCAAAACCTACTGCCGCGCTCATCCCAAATGCGCCAAGCAAGGGGTAAGCACTGATCTGACGTTTTTGGCCAAATTTGAATCTACGGAGAACTAGCTCGGTCCGCCAGAACAGCCTCGCTCGCGAGGTGACTTCGCCTTATCACAAATAACAAATTGGCAGCTGTATTTTCGTTTATAGATACATATATGCAGAATTGCAATGTGCAAGAATTGGTTTGGTTTTCAGTGCTTTTTTATTAGCACACTCTGGTCAATCCCATGGAGTCATGGTGTGGTGTCAACTCATGCTGTCAAGCGACGCCACGTCACTTGGCACAGTCACACGTGACCCGACGTCACCTGCGACGTGACGTCAGATTACACCACTTGACACCCAACGTGACTGGATTTAATAGCGTTGACACCTTGACGTCAAGTGACCTGATGTCGTGTGACGGCAGGTCACGTAACGTGAAACGCACGCCATGGACGAGCACGAAACCTGCGTTATAGCTTCCATTAGATTGCAATAGACCCTTTTCAAAAGTGCGCGCCACCTAATGGTTGCTGCGTTAACTATTTGAGTCCGCCATTTTTTGGCCACGCTACTCCGAGCATGTAGTTTGGATACGAGGGCCGCATCTGCGTTGGGCGTGAACTCGGCTCAGCTCGTATTGAAAACGAGTGCTACGTCACCGTTCGGCGAGGACTCAGATTCAATCACGCGCTTCGCGCCCAAGAAATGGCGACCGCCAACGTTGCTCGATGGACTTTTGAGAAGAGTCTATTCTGCACTGATACGCAAGCTCCCTGATGGGCACACATGCTTCGTTTCAGCTTAAGTTTAGACGCAGCCGGCGCTACGAGCTAATATGGAACCAATCAAGCAGCGTCAAAAGCGCAAGTCATCGGGCCTTTTTTGTTTAAGATTGATGCTGAAACACGCACAGAAGCATCACGAACACCATGGTGGCGCGTTTTTAATGCTCTCTGATTGGTCCCATCAGCCCGTAGCGTCAACTGCGTCTGGAGTTGAGGTGAAACGAAGTATAGTTACTGACACCCTAATGAGTGCAGGGCCTGGCAAGCCGGAAGCATCTTATTATCGCTTCGTAGCCATTGAAACCGCATCATTAGCAGACAGGAAGAGCCAAGCGTGAGCATAATAAGCCGTACCCAGCATTTTTTAGCAGTGACTCCTGGGAAGGAGATCCAAACTTCGCGCTCCTAGTAGCTAAATTGAGAACTACACCGATGGGGACAACAAACAACATAAGTAGATTTTCTGTTTGCGTTTTGACGCAGCGCTCGACCCACGTAGCCGAACGTTGCGTCAGAGTTCGGCAGGGGCTCGTGTCCGTTCAGTGAAGCCAAACTTGGACAGAACAAAAAATTGGACACGAGTCGTGCCCAATCTTTGCTCCGCGCTCAATCGAGAAATATGAAAAAAAAAGAGAAAAGAATCCAGTGCACGTGCTTTGTGTTGGTAAACGTGGAACGCTGGGGAAAACAAGCAGGACGTAGTGCCCCCTATAGTTTGATCTCCTCACCAGTAAGCAGAGTCTCATGCCCCTTGGTGGAACTAGAATCGAGCGCTCGTGGTTTGTTCTATGCCAATGCTTGGAGCAACTGTGCTTTCGTACGCTTAAAAAAGGTATACATATCTCAGCAATAAGGAGATACGAATATCCTCCCTTGTTGCAAGGAAAGTGCACCGTGTCTTACCAACCCATCGCCTCAACTGCAGCCAATTAGCGCTGCCCTCAAGTTCATGGAGGGCGAGTTGGAGCGGTGCAAGCAGGAGACCTGCTGGCACACATACTTGCGAGGCCTGCAGAACGCTGCGCAGCCGTCGAGCATCAAGAGCATGCTGTACGCCATCCGGAAAGGCAGCAAGAAGGCCGTGCTCACTGCGCTGCGAGCTCTCAAGCAGATTGGAAGCGAGCACCTGAACGACGAGGCGAGTGTGATTACTGAGTACACGTAAATTAATTGATTCACGCGTATTTTTTTTTTTTTTTTTATAATTACACGTGCATTTTTTTAGGCGCCAAGTTAGATGAAATTTTGTTTTTTTAACTGCGTTTATCACTGCGTGAGTGTTCAGGTGGAACCGTAAAGAACGATAAAGGCTGAACTCCATGAAGCGAATTATGCGACGAATAACTGACGAACGCCGCCCGACGGCACGCTTGCTTTGCGCACGACATTGCAGCCACTGTGGTGATTCCACGCGCAGAGCAAAAGCCGCCGGGCAAAATTGGTCGATTTTTCGCAGCATATTCGTCCCATGGAGTTCAGGCTTAAAGTAATTATAGTATAAGATTTTACATGTACATAACGTTTCTTGAAATCTGGCGCTTATGCATGCCTTTAACATAAAAACAGTAAGCCGTTTTAGTTCATAAATGAAAAAAAAAGTGGCGCAAAAGTAACGTGCATTACTTTTTATCGGTAACAGTAACGCGTTCTTTTTGTTTTGAGATGATGTAGGTCGGTGACGCGTTCTTTAATTTGCAACTACTAACGATGAACGTATTTCGTCACTTCTTATTGGGTAACGCCTACAGGACTGTGGGACCGTTCTTTCGATGACGGACGAGCCCCATAGCGTGCTCGAAGACGCCTCTGAAAAATTGTAAACGCGTTCGTTTTCATTCAATACGCGATCTGGGAAGCCGTCAATGGCTGAACTCGCAAACTTGAAGACTATAGATTGAGGCAGACGCCCCTCTTCGTTTTAGGTGTACGACTTAGTGGAGAAGGTGTACGGCGAAGTGGACAAGAGGCACGACTCGACGGCACGTGCGCTCGCCGCCGAGCTTATCTTCCTGAGCTCCAGCCTTGGTCGTATCGAGAGGGTCCTCCAGCGGCTGCCTTCTCACGACGCTCCCGAGCTGTCCACGTTCATCACGAGCAAGCTGTTTGAGCTGCTAGACCACAAGAACCAAGTTAGGCGAGTGCATAGGACCTTGTTAGGAGCATAGAACCTTTGGGGGCATATAGGGACACTACACTACAAACAAATTAATGTATTCTTGCTTTGTTTCTATGAACAGGCTTTACGATTGTGAGATAGGTCAGGAAGCATCATTCTCCTTTTTATCTCAACTTCAGAACGATGCAGCTCTAACGACACGGTCGAGTGCTTGCCCTGTAGAGTGTTATCTCTACCTCGGAATTTTGAGTCGTCAAACCACTTATAAGAAATTCACGCTCGTGCGGTTACCCGTTTACTTTCGACACAATAGCATCAAACCTAATATTTATTTTTGTCTTCGTATTTTTACCGTTATTGTGCCAGTTTTTAGTCACGTTTTCTGCGTCGCCGCCAGTACTAAAATTACTGACCCAGTTTCATTGCATTACTAAGCCTCTCTCTGATGGGAAACCCTATCGGTAGTTCTGCAAAAAGACAATCAGCAAATTTTATTTGTGAACTACCCACTAGATCACTCTAGAGCCCCGTTAAGAGAACACTCCGATAACAAGAATTTTTTTTTTATGCGTTGTTTGGCTTTGAGTACCGAAACTACGTAATTGGGCGCAGTTCGTCAAATTAAATTGGATACCTTGCGATGAAGTCGTCGAAACCCAAAGACGATACTAAACTGCCTAACTGTTTTTTTTTTTTGTTTTTGGAAAGGGGGGGGGGGGAAGGGGGGGGTGTTGGTCTTTGTAATTTTTACCAGTCCCGAGTTGTACAGCACGTATGTGCCAAGTTTTTTTATTGGATATTCCACTCCTGGGTCTCGCTTGAACCGTTTAGCAAATAGACTGCTCTTCCGCCGTCGCGTTCTCGCGTATTTTGCAGCGCACCTTCTGAAAGGTAACTGTCCATATTTCAGGTTGTTCGCAGGAAAGGTGCTCAACAACACTACCGTCGGCAACTATTACAACCTGGCGCACGGCGGCTCGTCGGCGGCATTTACGAAATATCTGACAAGTAAGCGACGTGTTGCAGCTGCCGTTTCTGCCATCGCTGTGCAGTTTGTTCTTGACGGCCGCTGCCTTTGAAAACGCAGAGAGCGACGATCTGAACTCGACGTACGGAATCAACATGGAGCTCATTCCTGGCGGACTCCTCAAGGAAAGCTCGGTCGACGTAAGCCTGGAAACGCCCGAAGAGAGCCTCAATCTTCTCTCTGTGAGTGCCCTTGCATCGACGCCTTGACGACTATAATACATCTTCTGTCTTGTGAGTTATTCTTATGGGAGCGTGGTTGTTCGGTCGGCATACTATTTAAAGTATGGAAGTTTTTAAACAACGATGGCAAGAACCCAGCCATAACTCGCCGTCACTCTTTTTTTGGCTTTATATTTCGGTTACTTCCCTTTATGGTCAGACTAGAGGCTACTGTTCGTCAATACATCATGGTCGCTCTGGTCACATGTTTAGCCTCCGTATGGGCTCGTCATCGCCAGTTTTGAGTGCTCGGTAAGACATATCTATAGATTGTATACGGTCGGAGAAGGTAGGAGATTTTACCTCGACCTCTTTTAGTCTTCCAATGATGTTCTGCCATTCTTGAAGCGCGAGTGCCACTCAAACATCTCGCACGACTCGCTACTTCCTAGCTACAAGCCTGACGAATAATTTCAAATGCCTTTGTTCCAGATTTTCCGAGTTTGATGCAGAACTGATGTTCGATCTCGCTCTGGTTTGCAGTCAGCCGAAATCGCCATTTTTCTCGCGCCCGTGGTCAGAAAAAATTGGTCTAGTGCAGCTTGAAATGTTCGCAGAACGACGCCCTTTGGTATATTGAGACACGAAGACTCCTGCCTTCGACAGATGCGCGCGCGTCACAGCGTTGTCTTGTCTCTTTACGCTACAAAACTAGTCTCGGAAGTTCTGGATCGCACCTCGTACGTATTTTTAAAAGGCCGCCATGGTATTTATGTCGCACATAGAATTTATGTGAAGCTACAAAGTGTTCATATCAATCGTAAGAAAGGTATAAATCACGACCTACTGATGACGTGACCACAATTTATTCTAGCCATGGACGTTGAAGATCCCTCGGTGGTTTCAATCAGAGCTTGGGAAGCTATTTTCTCCACTTCGCAGGGTGATAACCTTGTCACACGGGAAATTCAAATTTTTTTTCACTGCCGTTACGGCAACGTCAAACAAAAACGTGAAAGTAGAATGAGTTTGCAAAAAAACATTCCATAGAGTCCTTTAACTTCCTCAAGTCGGTTTTTAAATAAAAATGGCGACTTACTTTTTCAAACACGCACACAAAAAAAAAAGGTTTTATGTAAATTTTTCGAAAATTTTAAGTTTATAGTGTGAAGAAATGAGATTACAAGTTCTTCCCCTTGCAACTGAGGGCCACCAACCTCACTATACACTTCTCAAAAACAGCGAGAAAGTAAGCTGAATGACATTTGCGTTAATTTACTTTGAGTGAATGCTAAACATGTGTTTATTTGTGTTTATTATAGACATTCAAAAGTATTATTTATTTCACGGGCTTTTTTTTTTTTTTTTTTTTAAGTTCTCAAAATTAAAGTTACTTAAGAACTGGCTGTCACTGACGTGCGTTTCCACGTGAATTGCTGAACACTCGATCGGTGATGTGCTGGATATCTTTCAACCTTGAGGTGGGGCTGTTCGCCGGCGGCTTGGGCAACGTGGCGGGAGGGGACGACGGTGGCAATGACGCCAGCCAGGAGGAAGAGGAGGCCACGGCCGGCATGAGGCTCATGCTCATGGGCGCCGAGCTCAGGCCCTACGTCTTCTTCGTGGGCACCTCAGAACTCATGGGACACGTCTGGTCCGGGACCGGGAGTGAACCGACGCCGGCCCTGCAGGTGATGATCATATTATTCCCCTAGCATGGATAAGGGAATATCGATGACTATTTATGACATGCACTTCGACCCGCTCCCCCCTCCCCCCCGCCTCCCCAATCTCCACTGATCGTTAGCTCTCAGAGCTATAGATAAAAGTCATGCGCTAGATACCGACTTCTAGTCAAAAACTAAAGAAGCATGTCTAATAAGTATATATAATCGATGTTAACAGCCGCTAACATATGGAACGTAAATGAAAATATTTCGTGGCGACGTCCGTCAAAATGTGTCGCAACTGGGACCTGAGCTTTAGGGATCATTCTAGACCATATGCTGCATGTCCTAATATTTATTTCAAGCATCAATCTAAACTTACAATTTGCCCTCCGCGCAATATAATTGTTCAGATTAAATAATCGGCACAAAATAAGGATAGGGCTTAACATTCCTAGTTTGTATCTTTGCAGCGACTAAGGTCGTTCCTAGCTCCTTCTGAACAGTGCACAATATCATCGAGCCGACTTAAATAGGCGGTCTCAATTTAGATCACTACATATATGGAAATCTCTTACACTATATTTACAAATCACGTACGCTGTGATTACCGGCGCTATTGTCTCGATGAGTCTGATTCAAGAGTGTGTTCCCACGCGGTCGCTTTTCCCACATTCGCACTATGGCGACGTGTATGATTCCTTTATGTCTCGATGCATATTAAAGATATCAAAGATTCAAAATTAACACCTCCGATATGAACATACCGAATTGTTTTTCTAAATCGGAGTAACAAATCGCAGTATTCCAAGCCAGGCGAACTTCTGGCTATATATAAGCACGTGTGTCTAGCACATACTATAGTATGTGCTAGACATAAAGCAACGAGAGCAAGATCTCCCAAATGGACAGAACCAGCAGAACCTACGTATATACAGTAGATATATGCATTCAGCTGGTTCTGTCCATAAGAATGACTCAAATAGCTCTGCTCCAACCTGTCGTAAAGTCTCCTAATTTGTTTTTTTTTTTTGCACACATTAAGGTTTTTGATAACCTTATTTTGAAATCCAGAATAATAAAAGTGGCAGCGACCTTAAATTTTAAAGTCCTATATTTAAGAGTTTGTGTTTTCGGAGTTGACTTCTCGCGAAACTTGGAGGGTGTTTTCCGCAGTTTATTTTTTCCCGAATATTCGGAGTTCATTTTTTGTTAGATTACGAATTAGGGAGTTCGAATAGTATACGAATTAGGGAGTTCATTTTTGTTATGTTTTCAAATTTTCAAGATTGAAAATAAAAATATATGTCAACCGGCCCGTCTAACCCTGTCCTAGATTTATAAGAACGCACGTGCACCACATGACATTTGCGCCCTTGCCTTTAGTACTACCAACTGTCCCACGACAAAACTTGAAAAAGACATGAAAATCACTGTACTCCTTGACGTGGTCGTTGGAAAGCTTGTTTTCTTTTCACCCTATTCTACCCCTTCTCCCTGCGCTGCGCGGGGTGAGTGGTGAAATAGAAGCGTCAGCCGTCCCTCCTATGGAATCTAAGAGTTCATTGTTTTCACGGTTATCAAATCACAACCCTACCTTCCTCTAAGAAGTTCAATCTGGGAACTGAAATAGTGATTTGTGTCGTGACCCAGAATTGCAATGCCCCGTTGTCCTGACCGAACCCTGGCGGTATAAATGATGAACCGTCTTTGGTCAATCCTACGCGATTTTGAAGGAATCTGAGGAGGCCTCTCCTTATGACCGCTGAGCCTGTGCTCTGACCAAACTTATTTGTAGAAAAGTGCCTGTTTGTTTCTTTTTGGTCATTCTGACCTCCAAATTCGGAGTTATTCGGATGAATTCGAATTTAAGGAAATTTTACCCGTGGGTGTTTTTCGGATTTTATCAGATTTATCCGAAAACACAGAACACTACAGCTATATTGCATGAAAGGCATATTTAAGAGCGATTTATTCCAATTGTTTTGTAGGCACCAAACAGTCGTTCCGAGAGCAAAGACTATTTTTATCGATGTTGGGGAAACTGAATTGCTGTGTCACGTGACCAGGGAAAGGGAGGGGAGGCAAGGCACTGCATGAGAATGGGGAGAGATAGGGAAAGAGAGGGAGAAGGGAATTGGGTCCAGGTAGGTGGAGAGAGGAAGAGAGAGGGGGAGGGAGGAACGGGGGAGGGAAGGGAGGTGGAAGAGAGGAGAGGGATCAGAAGGGAGAAATTGGAGTGTCATGTCATGTATATTTCCCCTGCTAAATTTAGCGGGAAAACTAGATTGGTGTTTCAGTTACGTGACGTCCATTATCCCGCTATATTTAGTGCAGAAACTGATCTGCGGAATAGGTAACTTTACGTCAATTCCCCACTAAATTTAGTGGGGAAACTCAATTGCTGTTTAGATCACAAGACTAAATTTTCCCGCTAAATTTAGCGGGGAAACTGAATCGACGTATAGTTCACGCGACCTAAAGTTTTCCACTTGATGTGTATGTCACGTGATTTTAGGTTACGTGACGTAAATTTCCTAGCTAAATTTAGCGGACAATTCAAGGACGGATGGAAGGACGGACGAAATGTTTGGATGGGGGGTTTAGTTAAAAAGCATTTCACGCTTTAATAAGAAAGAACAGCTCAAAAGTCCAGCCAGTGTATTCTCCAAACTGACACGCGGCGGGTTGGCGTCTGCAGGGGAACCTCCTCATGATGGACCACTTCCAGTACGTTGCCCTGCTGAATGGCCTCGTCGTGGAGCTCAAGCTGCAAGGAGTCATCTCGCTCGACCTGACGGGCAGCATCCAGATCTCCCTCTGGAACAGAAATTCACACTCCGTCGTGAAGACAAGGTTTCAGTCCCTTTTGTTTTACGTGCTAATGTTGCATGCGTGACAGAGTTGGATGCGCATGCTGGTTTCACGCGGGTTCGAATCCATCCGAAAAAGTTTCAGCGTGTACAATATGAGCTGAAACACTCCCTCGCGCTTCTTTGGTGTACGTGGAAGAATTTGAGAGAGCTGTGGACCGATCTAGGAATGGAATGTGAAGTTGAGGTCCCATATACTTCGGACTATTTGACAAATTGAGCGTTAACAGAGCGTGTGGAGACCGCAGACGCAGATAAAGGCCGGATTTGGTGATTTAGCTCAAATTGGACGTGCGGGTACGTTCACGCGAGCTATCGTGTGCTCTGGTTTCAGACCCTTCCGAGTATTGGACGTGCATAAAAGTAGCACCAGCACGCTGCATCGAATCAGTCTTCCGCCAGCGCTCGACGCTGCTATTACGGCCGACACTGATACCCGCGAGGCCAGTTACTGTAATCTTGTTTTGGCACAAGTTCGCCGCATTAAAGGTTTATTTTGCTCACACTCGTCATGCACGTGATACTCCTTGGGTAGCTTTTTCGCGGTTCACGGAACTGCACAAGCATTCCAGTCAGAGACGTATGTGGGCGCCGTGTATCGACGAATTGTTTGTCCTCCTATATTACAAATGTTGTTGTGATTTCGATCAAATTGTCAAGCTGAAGGTACAAGACGCGAAATATCAGGCGCGATCTATCACCGTGTTTTTCCAATTCTTTCTCGAAAGTTCGACACTTTTTTTTTTCTCGAAAGTTCTAAGCTACTGGCGTAAATTGCGCATGTTTTTTTTTTCTTCTTTTAATGAAGGTGGCAAAAATTATTACTTTCCACGCTCACATGCAAGTGTAAAATGCCCCCCAAAAGTGGCAACGCGTTGCTTGGTATAACGGTCACTAAACTTCTTCAGATTCCTTCTGTGAGTTGGCGAACATATATTATCATCAACCGCCAAAAAGTTAACCCCAGTGTGATACTCGCAGCAGCAATATGAGATTTTCACGTGTGAAGGGCATTTTTTCTCAAGTGCACCATTAACTCGATAATTATGAATAAAAATACGCATTACTCACTGAAAGAATATAACGATAATTGACTGATTGACAAACGGCAGTCGGCGACAGGTTAAGAACTAAGAAGCGGAAGCTTTCTGACTGATAGTATTTCGTCGCACGCAGAGCCAAAGCCCGGCGTAAGGCAAAGTGCGCCTGTTGGAGTTTTTATTACATTCTTAGTGTGTCACCGACAGTAGTAGTTTGACTCTAAGTAATAGAAACCGAACTCCATGGAGCGAATGTGCGGGGAAAAAAATACGACGATTTTCGCCCGGTGGCGTTTTCTCTGCGCGTGGTGTCAAAGCAGTGGCCGTTGCGCCGCGCAAACAGCGATCGTGCTGCCGGGAGAAGTTCGGCGGTTGTTCGCCGCATGAATGCGCACACTACGAGAGCTCAGTGGCACGGAACCCACTGATAACAATTGGCGGATTTCACCCTGGAAGCGTGGCTATATGGAGCGCAAGTTCGTCTGCTTCTTTTGCTGGGGCTGTGGTGACGTCAGAACTACGAGCTCTGATTGGCTCTGATTGAAGGATAGTGGGTAGACCTGAAAGCAAGCTGCCTTGAGGTCTACCTCTATCCTTCAATCAAAGCCAATCGGACATCGGCGTTCTGACGTCACCACAGCCCCTGCAAAAAAAGCAGACGAACTTGCGCTCTGCATAGCATGTACGCAGTCATAACTCATAACCATTCTAATTTTTTTTTTCTTTTTTTGCAGTGGCGCTGCGTTGGTGCAAGCTTCGGCGGCACTGAACAGCGGAGCAGCTTCGAGTAACATTCAGGTTAACGTCGCCGGGGACACGCACCTCGAGTTCATAACCGACCTGGAGTTCTACGAGAAGCCCTACAAAATGTGCATCCAGATGACACAACCGGGCTTGGTTCTAAGGTGTGCAGCTGCCCCTTTGTTGTTTATAGTTTTAATGCGGATTCATTAACTGTCCCATCGACCGAAGCCGGCGTTGTCTGTAGCTGTCTGTAGCAGCGAAACGGCAGTTAAATTCCCAATGGCCAAAAGCACAGCAACGCAGATGGTTCGTCACGGAAGCTGTGGAGCCGGCGGGGTTCGCCCCACCTGCTCAGTGGGGGAGCGTGATGTCACCGCCGGAGCGCCGCGTGAAAAAGGAGGACGTGGCGCGCTGCTTGTAGAAATGCGCTGCCCGTAGGAATGCTCTCACATTCCTACATGTAAGCATTCTTGTGTGTCTTTAGCGCACGCTATATTTTTTTTAACGCTTCGTCATTTATTTAAATTTTATAATCACTATTCATAAACAGTAATGCGGGATTTGGCGCATAAAATCCCAGAGGTCTCGGACGGAAACTTTACGCTCCGTCCGTGATGTTTGGCCCACGTTCTGCAGTTAAGATTTTCCAGGCCAAAATGTGTTGCCCTTCTTTCCAGAACGAACAACCAGCGCTTTTTCTGCTTTTCCCGAGTTATCGCACGCATTTCCTGGTTGTTTTTGTTTCCGCATGATTCCCGCAATTGCCAAAGGCAAGAGGATAGTAGCTTTCGACCTGCCATCCAAGAAATTTTTTGTTTTGTCCATTGACAAAAACAATTAAGATTTGTCGTTTGAATATTTTGAAGGACATAACTTTAAAGGGCGATTTGGCTGATGCAGTATGGACCAATCATGTCATGCCTACCTTACAATACCCCATCGTGTCGAAGCTGGAAGGATTGTTTGTTTTTTATCTCCCAAAGGGCGAGTCTGCAGCATGTTTGAGAATGTATAAATAGTTTTTTTTATCTGGCACATTACACAAGAACGTGTGAACCTGATGCCACGCCGCCTCAGTGGTGGTACTGTCTGCGCGGCGCATACTCGGGCGATTCTCGCGAATATGGTATCTGCGCATGCGCAGCGCCCACGCCATGTTTGAGCAAACGCGGACATGTTTGTAATTGGCGTGTTGGCTTATACATGGCCGACAACTCGTGAGCTATGTCGCAGCGCCTAACGGGTGTGTTCTCGTACTTTTCCTTCATCGCGTGTTACAGGCACAACGTGCGCAAGCACGAAGGGGTGACCGGGCGCAAGCACCTGGTGCGGACGCTCAAGAAGCGATCTCAGACCATCGCCGGCAAGTCGTACGCGCTGCACCGGAAAAACTGTGAATATTGCTCAATCATGCTGGCCGAAGTATGAAAGTCGTCTAGGTTGTCACAATCCAATTTTCTCGCAAGAATATATGATGTTGCCAATGCCGAAAATAAAAAAAGGCTGTTTTTATTTTAGTTCTGGGTCTACCTTGTTCCGTTCTGCGTTTATGTGAGTTGTAAAGCAGCGCGCTCACTATGGGTCCGGTCCTTTTTTGTGTTCCAACGTGCGCTTTTGCTCGGGGTGTTCCCCTGTTCCAGAATCAAATGTTGAATTTTGTGTGAATATCGAGACACTGCTGCCTCGTACTGTAAATTTGTGTTTCGATTTGTTAATGTGAACTTATTTTAATATGAACGATAAAATCATTACGCTCGTGAAACACTTTCGAGAATGTACACGAACGCGGCACTTTATTCCCTAAAGTCGGCGATGATCGTGGAGAACGCACTACGGAATGCAAAATAAGCTTGTCTGTGTGAGTGACCTCCTGCAGTCTTCATGAGACTTGCTGTTCTGTGAAGTGCAACATTGCAAGTTGGTCATGGAGGTTATTTTTTTTTAATTATTATTATTAGGTATTATTCCTGCGATAGCAGTTAGTGGGACACTTGGCGGGTTTCGCGCCGTCGATCGCGCTCCATATCGACGCAGACCACTTTTGGCACTCTACCAAGAGATGCCACATTGACGTCACGCCGCTTACCGTCACGCCGCTCGACACGACCCTCATGTCACGCCGCGCATCCTGTTACGTGGCGTCACCTGACACCATGATGTGACGTTGTCATGTAAAGTCACGTTGCACCGTGATGCCACACGACTTAATGACGTAAGGCGACATTGTGAGTCACGCAATGACATGACGTCACATGACACTGATGTCACGTGACATTCAGAAGTCACGGGACAATACGCCACGTGACACAATTACGGCATGCAGAATCATGAGCATGAGACTGCTGATAATGGAAACTGTAAAAACAGCGTTTTCGCTAACTATGCCAGAGGGGTTCTCGGGCGATGAAACCAATAAGGCTAGGTGGCTGTTAAGCCGCCGAAGCAACGGGCGTGAAATTACGTGCAGCGACACGCTTGAAACTTAAGAGTGCGATTTCGGAACTTCAGTGACCACAAGACGGTGTTAGTTTGTGTTCAATAGCATTGCATAAGACGTTCAGGCAGTCCCACCAATGACAGGAAACGGTTTGTGCATACACATGCAATTTCGGCAATTTCGTCGTTCCCTGCGGATTTCAAACTTGGGAGCGCGATTTTCGAAGTGTCCTGCAATTACCACAAGGCAGCCCTAGTTTGTTTCCAGTAAAATTGTTTAACAGGTTCACGAAATGCTTTCTACTTAATACACCCACATTGGTTCCAAAACGCTACGGAATTTTCGTCCGGTGTGTTATTCGGCTTAATACGAAAACGCCTATACGAACTCAATGGTGCACGCTCGCACCTTTGCCGTTCATTCAGTTCATCTCCTTCGGAATTGCACCTTAGTGGCTCCGCCGTCGCCCCTCAGCTATCGCAGTATTTCACTTTAACGGTTGCGTAAGTTCCCTGCAATCAAACTTTTGTTATCGACTTTTTTTTTTTTTTTTCTTTCTTCAGAGAGCAGTTGCATTGATTTTGCGTACCACAAAACATGAGTTCAAAGCGGGTTATTAAAGGCATGGCGTAGCTCACTGGTAATCGCTCCGCTTCGCACGAAACGGACCCAGGTTCGATTCCCGCGGGCGGCAGGCAATATTTTTCAAGGACTTGGATACAGCGACGACGAACATCGCCAACTAGAACATCAACAACGACAACCACTACAACATGTACAACTACTACATCAACAACGGACATGATTTCCAGAGGTGGGAAGAGCCCGTAACACCTATCGCTGTAAAAGAAAACAGAGAGTAAGGCAATCACAACTCCAAGAGGTCGCCAAGCGAGCATCTGACCGCTGCCATGTCTCTGCTCAAGTGAACAAGAGCATACAATTGTAAGCCTGCCTCAGTATGTTCCTTTCAGCGTGTCCTACACATGTTTGCACGCATTGGGCGCCATCGCAAGACTCCTTTCGAAAGGCTTCTTTCGCTCAGCATTCTGTTTCATAAAATCCCTATATTGCACGAGGAGCTATGCTGAGCGGAAGTGGTAGCCAATGTCACGAGAGCACAAGGTCGCTGCTTTGAGAAGTTCTTCCGCAGAACGAGCACCCGCGCTAGAAATGCACGTCTCAAAGCCAGGACCGCGGGTCAGCTCGAGCTTGTAGCTTTGGCTGCTGTCTCAGCTAAAGTGTGAACGAAGGATAGTCACGACTCACAGGTGCATCGAAAAGTAATGCGGGTAAGAACTGAGGGAGAAGAGGAAATGAGAGCGCCCGGGGACGTGAGAGCAGCGTGCTCTGGTTGGAATGATTAGTGGGTAGACGCAAAGTTAGCTATTTTGTCTCTGCTCAAGGGCTGTTTACACTCCAACGCCCACGAACGCAACGCGCGCCGGCGCAGACCGACATTCGTCGGCTACTACGCCGCGCCGAGAAGCGCCCGAACGATGGTGTTTACAGTCCAGCGTAGACCAACGCTGGTCCAACGCGCCCCAACGAACTGCCCCACTTTGCGGATGCGCGCCTCCGGTGCAACCGCATCGTCACTACGGGTTAACTTCTTGGCGCAATATGGCCAAAGTTGCTCTTGCGCCAATAAACCCCAAACATCATCTACGGGTTATCTATGGGCGGTAGCTTGCGCCACCTAGCCTAGATGCAATCGCTTAGTGTGGTTCGTCCACGTGTTGTCATGTCACGCTTCAAAACAACCGTTTGGGGTAGTGGTTAGCAGTTCAAAAACAAGCAATTGATGGCGAGAACGGGTAAAAACCAGCATTCATTTCCTCCTAACTGTCACACAAATGTAAAAAAAAAAAATCCTGAGATTGCGTTGGTCGAATCCAGCTGCTTCGCAGGTTCGCCGGAATCGTTCCAAGTGACTCCGGCGATTCCGCCGGAATGCTTCGATGCACTCGATATTTCACGGAGACCTCTTTCTGAGAGATAGTCGGTGTGTTATCATCATAGTAGACTTTCACGCTGACTTAAGAAATGGCCACCGAAGAGAGCGGACGCAATGTACGCGTTCGAAATTGTGACGCACTTTACAAACAATAGAGGATTCAGTCCAATTGTCATCGCGTAGGCTACTATCGTTTACAAGCTGAGACAGCCCAATTGAAAATATCTGGCAGGCTAAATAGTTCAGAGGTTTCACTGTGTCCGCCATTCCCGTACATTCGACGACGCTTTTTCGATAGGGAACAACTGACAGTGAGTGCAACTAGCACATGATTATAAATAGCACACACATTAGGGCATTCTTAATTCTAATTAACCCTACCTTTGGCGCGTCATCGAGCTTCCAGCTTTTGCCGGCACCCCAACACCACGGCCCACCCGCCCACCACCACCGGCTCGTTAGGTCGATAGGCGTATCGAGAACTGAAGCTATCGCATCCTCGGAGCGGTCCACGTCCACGCACACACCCTCCCAGCCAAGCGCACGAACGTTAAATACGCACACCAACACGGGAACACGACAACAGCACACGACACACGGCAAGAACGACAAGTTCAGATCCCAGAAATGAGCATCTCGCACACTCCGACTCGCCTCGACGACAGGATGAGGCATTCGCGCGGGGGCTTCTGGGATAGCCTCCGTCGGCGCCGTCGTCTTCCAACGTTGAACGTAGAGCATGTCCAAGTCCGTCGTAAGCTACGCTGTCGCGCGTCGAGCTGCTCAGCGCGGCGCCGCGTTCAACTTGACGTTGGAGTATAGACACTCCGTTCGCAGACATCGTCAGCGAGCGTGAACCAGCGCGTGCGCTCGTTGACGTCATGACGGAGTATAAACAGCCCTTCAGTGTTCGAACGCGTTCGACGTCCGGACGCCCGCGCGCTCTTGATTTCATCCTCTCCCTCAATTTCTACCCGCCTAGGTTCAGCTTTCTTCAGCCGTACTGAACTTCGCCGAAGCTGGCTTTCCCTCACGAAGAGATATTTTGAGGGAAAGCCACCTTGCGGTAGTCGCCTCCTGACTTCGACCCGTTTGCTCTCAGAAGACTCGGAAACAAGTCAAGGGAGACATTGTAAAAAAAAAAAAAAAAAGTTTGCGCGCGCCGTTTGACGAATTATGGGAGTCCTCTGTACGCTGCTCCCATCGTCTTTCTTTCCGCTACCACGTGGCACACGCGAGCAGACGTAGGTTAGGTTAGGTTAGGTTCGAGCAGCCGAGGCGTACGTGCACTGAATTGGAGAGGGTATCGCATTGGCTAGCTTGCGAGGCTGCCCCTTTCTCAATTCTCTGCTTTACTCTGGCTCTGTCGTCTGCCATACTATTGTTTGGTCAAACCTAGCTGAACCCTGCCACGGTTGCGGTTTAAAATGGGTGAAATTGGTGACAGTGGAAGCGGCAGCAAGCTAGCCAACGCGACACCCTCTTCCCCATTTCCATGCGCTCGTCCGGCTTGGCTGAACGCCATCTCTCTGCTCAAGCAGCGTTGCCTTAATAACCTGCGTCTGCTCGCGTACGTCACGTGGTAGCGGGAGGAAAAACGATGACAGGAGCGTACCAAGGACTCCCATTGATCGTCGCGTGGCGCGAGCGGGCTTTATGAATTTTGGCAAACGGTCTATTGGTTCCAAAGCAACGAGATATCAGTCTATACTGTTTATGTGCAACCAAACTCTGTGACACGCGGCCTTCTTCATATTAAGCCTATATCCCAATGCAGGCACTCCGACCGGGGAGTTGACCCCCCCCCCCCCCCCCCCCCCCCTCCAATGGAACTTTTGCAAAAAATCCCCAACTGCTCGCGCGCGAAGTACTGTACGTTGACAATACTTCGCGAAAGAGACTACTGGAGAGAGCAAGAGTGTAAAAAGAGAAAAAAAAAATGGTTGCACAGTTGTTCTCCTGCCCTCGCCCGCTCGGTTGCATTTTCTCCGCCACCTCTATCGTCTGCTACAATCGATTATGTACATACCATTCCGGGCTGTCCTTTGGGCGTCACGTACGGTGCTGCACGTTTTGCAACTGATATATTAGATGTCCGTCAGTCGTCGTTTTTCCCCGGGGATCACTTTAGCTAGTGCTTTACTACCAAAGCAGCAAAGCACTAGCGAAATCGACACATTACTGCCCATGCTTTTCACAACGCTTCCCAGAACTAGCAAGGATTAGTATAATAAGCACGATGACTCTAAATCCAGCCACTTAGGACAACGAGGACTGTATATTGTACACGCTTAGATCAAATGCTCCCACGAAAGTTTTGTGGCTCTAAGCTTTGTTTCTTGGACCCCCTCAGTCTTGGAAATGTGTTGGAAACCTTGAGCGTATGAGGCTGAAGCTCTCACGCGACCGGTGAATCTCTTGACGAAGCTGAAGCTCTCACGTGGCTGACAAATCTTTTGGGGAAGTTGAAGCCCTGCAAAGGTCTTACCTTTGCAAGAGACCAAATCAAAAAGAAAAAAAGAAAAGACCCAATAAAATCCTTTGAATTACTCTGGATACAAGCCAATAATAAACAAAGCTTGGCTGGCTGAGATGTAAAAAATGCAAACAAGGAATTAATCTCGTCCGAAGAATATTAACAAAGCTGGGAGGAGCTGAAGAACAAAACAGCCAAACTGCAGTACTATATTCTCCAAAATACCTTATACAGCGAGATTCTACTGACTCACCAAAATCCGTCTTTTCTGATTTAAAAGCATGCTCAACGGAGCAAGAAGACACATCCTACCTAAGGCTCCCACAATACACTTCAAGAGAGGAAACAAGCCAAGTGCGTCTTTCTCGCAGAACTCAAACCTCATGAATCAACAGAAGGAGGTTCAACTTTCCCGCCTACAACATACAACTGAGGGAAGAAAAATTGACAAGTACATGTGACATACAAGAAGACGCCCCCATACAACCGAGCAAGCCACCGTGGGAGCTCAGTGACATCACTCACGGGTGCCAATCTCTCCTAAGAAAGACGGACGCTACGCACCACAAGAAAAGGCGACAACACCACGCTCGCGTGCACATGAAGGAGCTAGCTAGGATGTCTGAGGACGCAAAAAAAAACATAATCGTCTACGTGGACGCAAGCATCCCCTCGATAGGTTGGGTAACTGCGGCCGTATACATCCAAGGAAACAGGACCTGGACAGAGACCCAAGGTAACCCTCGAGGCCACCACACGCCGGGCTTCGCCGAACGGGAAGTGAGATTACAAGCCATCCGAGGTGCGGTACCTCCCCTGCAAGACGAACAAAAACCAATCATCTATACCGACTCACAAAACACCAAAGAAAACTAAAACAAATAATGCCCTCTGCTAGCCCCACCATTGACGCTATCTTCACCTCCGCGATCTCGCTATACAAATTCAAGATAAATCCAGATTAGCCTCAGGTTGACTCCCTGGCACGAAGGCATTCCGGGTAACGACCCGGCCCACGAGGCTGCACAGCAGACGATGTGGAATCTCACGCAACCGTCCCTGCAGTCTCAGTCCTCGACGGCTGGCTGAGCACCACAGCAGCAAGACCAGCAGTTTTGAAAAAACTCAGGCTAGTTTCTAGGATGCCGAAACGTCTTCTGCAAGATCATGAATTTCAGAACAACACTCTTTTTCTAGGGAAGAATTCAAAAGAAAAAAATCAGTGACGCTCCGCCGCATACTCACAGGAGGGGCGGTCACAACCAGGCTCAGATGCCAAATGGCAGGGCAACACTTAAGAAAGAGCAACCCCACGCTGTCCCTTTAGACTCCAGACGCCAGCGAACTCCAGCCTAAGAGGCCATTCCCAGACTCAGACATCTGCTCTGGGAATGTGAAGCCCTCCCTACCAAAAAAAAAAAACGACTATAACTTTGTGCTATTTGGATTATGGAGCCGGAAACCTACCTGAATTCTATCTAGATTGCAGGTTTTCAGAAAATATTCCTTTAGCTGTAATAAGGATTTCAGGTTTTTAGAAACACATTTCCAGTTCCATAATCCAGATAGTGAAAACTGGGTTTTTCGGTAGGGCCCTCCGCCCTCAAAACACTAACCTTCAGTCAGATAGCGAATGATGAAAGACCCTCAACGTTGCGGGACTTGACGCACCCAGCGGGCGACACCCCATGCAAGACCAGGATTCAAATATCTCTCTTAGAGTACATCTCTTCGGCAGGCCTGGAAAACTCCATCTGGCACCTTAACCTAGGAAACGACGCCAAGCATTAAAGCCACCGCGCCATGAAAACTTTGAGTCTCCGGCAATCTTTTTCAATCAAGGCATTCACCACCTGCTTAACGTGTCGTCTTTTGGTCAACGTGAAACTCTAGAACCTTCTGAATGTGCTGTACGTCTTCGAGGCTCTTGGGACTCCGGAAATGTATTAATGATTTAACATTAGTACCCACATGACAGCAAAAAGCTGACGGCGTCCGTCTACGAACAAAACTGTGGAAACGGAAGCCCGCCGCGTAGAGAGATGGATAGTGAGGGACAAAAGGAGAGAGAGATATGCGACGTCACGGCGCGGAAGCCAATGCGCGCGCGGATTCTGGGGCGAGTCTGAACTTGCAGGTGTGCGCAGCGCGTATGACTTGGTTTGTGCCACAAAATGGAGTGTGAACCATGTACTAGCGCTGGTCCAAGTGGGCGTCAAAAATAGTAAAGGAACATCCATTGGTGGATCCTTAGGGAATGCGCTAGCATGACCCCTGGGAAACGCCACAGAAGTCCACCTTTGGGAAACGCTAACACTGACCCCATAACGAAGCGAAAAAGAGGCAGCAAAAAATAAAGAAAGCAAAAGAGAAAGTCAAAACAGAAAAGTGAAGGGGTCAGCGGTAGCGTTAACCAAAGGGGGACGTGTACGGCTGTGATGTAATAGGTTCAGGTCAAACCGCCGAATAAGAAATCCAGTCACGCCGCGAGCTTTAATTCAAGAAATATATTATTTACAAAAGTCCTAGTTATGTACAAATATACAAGTCAGGAACTGTCTCACATTCAGTCAGTCTTCGTGTGGTAGATGGTCTTGGTGCAGTCTGGTTTCTTGTAGTGCTTGCTTGTTGGTGGGCGTGAAACTTGGGATTGTTTTGAATGCTCTGCTCCGGGACACCGCCGAATTTGTTGATCATTCCCGTCAGTGGCTTCTTTAGATCGCTGCAGAATGCCTCAATTTTGCAGGATGTTGATGTTTCGGTTAACGCCGAGCTGGCGACAGAAGCACCTTCGGTTCATCGCCGAGTGCTCTCCTACCTCGTCGGGTCGCGTCCAAATGTCCCCCTCGTGCGTTTGCCGCGTGCTTCTCCTTCGTGCTTGCTCGACCTTTTTCTCTTCTGTTCCTCTTCCTTCTTTGTAACACGACATTTACCCTCTCCTCCAGTATTTAATCACACTTAATTTTCAGTTCACGCTGATGCATCATTTTTTACTCCATGTCCCCGTGTTGAACCACCTGTTCAGGAATCACTTTCACACCCTGAACGTCCCATGTCAGGCACGCATACCGTTCACAACTTCTGATACACCAGAACCTTACCTACATTTCATCCGCCGAAACTAAACTTCTACTCGCTACTGTAAATGATGATCATACGCACACCATCATCTCGCATATGATTTTTATCATATCTTATTTTTTCACGCTACCCCTTTGTGTCCTTATACTCTGCTCAGGTACTCCGCCCCAATATTGTCCTTGCCTTCTATGTACTTTGTCATACATGAAAACTCCTGCAATTATAAACTCCCCCCCCCCCCTCCCATTACTCTCGCGTTGTTGAGTTTCCTTTGTTCAAATATTCTAGCGACTGACGATCCGTCTCAACTACGAATTCCTTTCCATTCAGGCAAATTGCATATTTACCAATCGGCCACACGAATGCGAGGCACTCACGCTCTATTGGGGAGGAGGACAGACCGTGACGCCCCAAGCGGTTGACTTTACAACTACACGGATCGGGATAACAAATGCAATGACTCAGCGGTAGGGTGACCACCTTCCTGGTAGTGAAATGCGGGACGGGGGGGGGGGGGGGGGGGAGATTTATTAAGACGCGCACAACGAACCAAGACTCAGTTAACACATTTATTATCCCGTACTGTTTATACACCGGCTAATTGTATTGCAGCAATTAAGCTCAAATAATTTTCACTACCAGTGATAGATTATTTTGAATGCCAAAGATGATATTACATATGCCGAAGTTGAAAACATAAAAATCAACTGTACCAGAACTCAATGCATGAAATGGAAATAAGAAACAGTACATATTTTTCTGGTTATTGTTTCCGGTCCACTCTTACTTCTATCAACATGGTCCTACACAAAGTTTTAACATTATGTTATTTTATGACCGTTGCATATGTGACTGCCTTCACTAAAAAAAAAAAAAAAAAAAAAGCAAAAGAAATCCACAGCAAACCTTTCGCATTGGCATGGTGCTACGCAAATTTTAACATTATGTTCTTTTTCGACCGTTGCATCTGTAACTGCCTTCACTAAAAAAAAAAAAAAAAAAAAAAAGATTTACAGTATATTTTTCGCATTGGCACGGCAATTTGAAAATAGTTACAATATTTAATATTTAAACTTTTGGTGAGAACCTTTTTGTACAATATTTTCCCACCAAAGGGAGGCACAACGGCGCATGCGCGGCGGTCCTTTGCAAGAACGACGGTCGCTTCGCGCAATGCTTGGATAGATCATAGAACATGGCGTACCATTTCGATTCACACTATTACTAGCGACCTCCGCACTTCCCCGTGCCCCATTTTTCGGCAGCACCATGAGCTGTGGAGAGAATTTTACGACAGTGCGAAATGCGGGACATTTTGTAGATTTGGGACTTCCTCGGCGGGACGCGGGACACGAGCCCTCAATGCGGGACAGTCCCGCGAGTCGCGGGACGGGTGGTCACCCTACTCAGCGCTCGGCCAACATAACCGAACGCGGCGTCAGCGTTCGGCTGGAGTTCGTGTTCTCCGGTGAGGGGGAGGAGGGGCTCTTTTGTTTCCACTACGGCCTGCATGAACAATGCAGCATGCACGGTCCCAGCTCAGCACAAAAGCCGAAGTGAGCCAAGCTCGCAGTCTCTGAGGATAGATCCGGCACTTAACGTCGCTTCGTCGATTGTTGGTATTTTTTACATTAAACTGTGCCCCGCGCTCTATTGTAGAAGATGACATGGACATACCCATAAGGCCTGTTTGCATGTGCACAGGCCCTGTGTTGAGTAAACACCGAGCGTGGGGAAAACAAACGGGTCAGAGCGCCCCCCTATAGTTCGATCTCCTGCCCAATAGCGGCGAACTTCTTTTCGCTCGCAGCTTTCTACTGTCCTCTAACACCAAGGGCGGATTTACGGGTGAGGCTTGGGAGGGGCGGTAGGCATTCGGCGGGCGGAGGAGGGGGGAGTCTGCTGAGGTATTTACGGCCTAAACGTTGCCCATATCTATTTTGTTGGCCCAACATTTGCTATGTCACCAAAAACGAAACTTTTGGCTGGTGTATATCAATGATTTTATTGAAAAAAAGTTGACCTTGGGGATTTTAAAAGGGGGGGGGGGGGGGGGGGAGTGTGTGGAAGACGAGGGTGCAAGACGACGGGGCTGAGGGCACGTGACAGGCGGTCGGCCGAAGAGTCACGAGCTGGCACCAGACAGAGCGTGCTGTGCGAGGATGGGGCCAGGCCGGAACGACGGAGCCGTTCTGAACAACATCCTGATAGAAACGGGGTTAGTTCTGAAATGAAACGTGTACTCGCGAGTAGCTAATTTAAAATCACAAAACATGGTAAAAAAAAGGGGAGGAAGGGAAGTAGATTTGAAAAAAAAAAAACAACAACAACAAAGAAAAAACATTTTTGCAAGTAGCTAATGTAAAATCAAAGCCGAAACTCAGTGCTTATCATTTGGTAACTGTCTATGTGCCCAATAGACGACATGCAAAACTGGTGCACCCCAGTTAAGCGCGAAACACATGTACGACGAAACCGTCCGATCCGACGTCCGACCGCGCAATACGACGGTCGGAGGCGAGGCTTTTCAACGCTCTCCGATGCTACGAAAACCCTTTCCCCCCCAAGGTCATTCCGGCAGTCCGCACGTCCGATCGGAAGGTTTCGTCGTACATGTGTTTCGCGCTTTAACACAGTTCCGTCAACGGAACGCTGTCGGTTTCGCCGCGGCGCCGGTGGATATGCCATCTGTCGTCTCCACCCCGCCATTGCTCTCGTCTTCGTGGATTGATCCTCACGTTCATGATGCAGCAAGTAAACTTTGCTTTTCATTATGATATCCAACCGAGAATAACGGAACAATAGGATATAGCTTTCACCGGCACTTATGACGATTCGAATGGATCGCTATAACGTTGGGCAACGAAGATTACGGAGGCGCCGCTTGTTCTCGGTAGGGTCTATCCGCGAATCCAGCCAAATCGACGCACAGAGAAGCACCTCAACAAGGTCGTTTTGTTTTGTCCGTCTGCTTTCGCTGCTTGACTCTCTTCCATATAATTGCTGCGCGCGCATTTCTTTATCAAAATCAACTGAGGAGTCACACCTTAGCAGTGCCGCTACAAAATGAGAAATGAATGAGTAAGTGAAAAAAATTGGGTTGTGTGTGTGTTTATACAGCCTAGAACTTGGTCTGCCTCACAGGGGCGACGAGTCTCCCAGCTGTAGATGAGAAATTTAGCCAGTGCGGTACAGCCGCTAGCCTGGGGTCTTTAACGTGCACCACGCAGTAGTGATACACGACCGCACGCCGGTACGATGCTCATCCAGATCGAAACGGGCAGGGGTGGGGCTCGAACCCAGGATCCCTGGGTTCTGCAGCGCGAGCTTTCGCTCCACGTGCTCCGAGCTGGTGTGCGCTAGACCACTCGGCCACCGACCCCCCAATGAGTAAGTGAAAATGCATGGTTAATGTGCAATTTTGTTCATTTGCGAAACTAAAAAACAATGCCACCTGCACACACGTCCTCGTCCCAGTCTCGCTGCAGGAACCACCCACAGGAAATGCATTATTTCGCACATAAGTCGCCTTAACAAAATAAATATAAACACATGCTGGGGAAGTTCCTGTAGCATGGGGTGACACACCCCAAAAATGATGTTAAGCGTCGTATGGGTTACAGATTATTGTGCGTGCACTCTGTTGCAATCACATCCCTATGAATTGTTATATGAAAATGTGAATACTATGACGA
Source organism: Ixodes scapularis (assembly GCF_016920785.2). Taxonomy (NCBI): domain Eukaryota; kingdom Metazoa; phylum Arthropoda; class Arachnida; order Ixodida; family Ixodidae; genus Ixodes; species Ixodes scapularis. The sequence goes on along the minus strand of NW_024609868.1, from coordinate 53,403,613 downwards.
CCACAGAAATCGACAGTCTGAATAGTTGTCCTTTTGAAGTGTACGCTCTGTACCACCGTGCTCTGTACACATGTGGTGGCAGTTGTGCCAAAGAGACGACGAAGAGGTCGGAAAGCGCGAGCGCTGGGCACGGGGACACGCGCGGCGGATGTTTCACGAGACACCGACGAAACGGCTCGGCGGCGGCACCGGGCGATGTGAACTACAGTCTCACTCCGCTTGTAAATACTCGAAAATATATTTATGTGTGAAATCTTACTTCTGGTCTCAACGTGCTTGGTGATCAGGGCGTGATTACCCCAGCGATGGAAACGGAGGCATCAGCAGCTGGCGCCCCTGTCATCGGAACAACAGCGGTTCTGTCTCTGCCCAAGTTCTGGGCGCAGGATCCGCCCCTTTAGTTCGTGCGAGTCAAAAACAAGTTTAGATTGCACAGAACCACGTGCCTCGCCGGTCCGACAGTACGAGCTGCTTGTCGACGCCCTTCCTCCTGAAGCCGCTACCCAGATGAGGGACATCCTACTCGCCCACCTTGGCGAAAATTCATACGACATCCTCAAGGACGCACTCGTCAAGAGGCTCGTCGCCTCGGAACAGCGCCGCCCGCAGCAACTCCTGAAAGCCTGGTGACAGGCGACCGACGCAGTTCTTACGTCACCGTCAACATCTGCTAGGTGACAAAGCTTCGTCCCTCGACGCCGCCATCCTGCGGGAATTATTTTTGCAACGTCTCCCGACAACCGTCACAGTCGGACTAGCAGCGGAGCACCGCCTTACACTGACGGAACTGCCCGAGTTAGCCGACCGGATGATGGAAGTTGGACAAACAGCACCCGAAGTAACATCGGAACTTACCCAACTTCACAAGGACTCGCAAAGCTTACTATCGAGGTAGCCAACCTTCGCCTGGAAATCCGTCAACAACCCGGTTTGTCACGGCGTCATTCGCGAGAGCGCTCACAACAACGGTTTTCTCCCTCCACCCCTTGTAGGACGTCAACATCCCCACGGTCGGATCGGACACTCTGCCGCTACCATCAACAGTTGGGACCCGAGGCCCTCCACGGTCATGATCCCTGTTCCTGGGACCAGGAAAGCCGGAAGGTCGGTCAGCGACTGAATTAGTGGTACGTAATTTTTGGTCGATTACAGGCGCTGAAGTAAGCATCATCCCGGCTACTACCTTCGACAGCAAAAATCGTGCCCGAATATTTTCATTGCAAGCGGTCACCGCTTCCCTTATTGCCACCTACGGACAAAAATCACTGACCCTGGATCTCGGTCTAAGGCGTCGTTTCCAATGGTGGTTCTACGTGGCAGACGTGGGGTACGCGATCACCGGGGCCGATTTCCTAGGCAACTTCAACCTCCTGGTTGACATGGCGAACAAGCGGCTCATCGATGCGACAACCGACATGCACGTGTCAGGTGTCCTATCACGAGCTCCAGCGCTCAGGCCCCACCTTGGTGAAGCCTCCACTTGGTGAGTTCGCCCACCTTCTTGACAAATATCCAGACTTGACAAAACCAAGAAACATTGATAAAGTGCCGAAGCATAATGTTACTTACCATATCCTCACGACCGGACCGCCAGTTCATTGCCGACCATGTCGCCTTGGACCAGAAAAACAGCGCATGGCTCGTGAGGAATTCGAGCACATGATTCAACTTGGAATTGTGCGTCCGTCTTCAAGTCCTTGGTCTTCCGCCCTCCATATGGTGCCCAAGAAGACCGGCAACTGGCGCCCTTGCGGAGACTACCGCACTCTTAACGCGGCAACGGTGCCAGATCGTTACCCATTCCAGAATGTTCAGGACTGCACAGCATTCCTGAACGGCACGACCATCTACTCAAATGATCTCGTAAGGGCATACAACCAGATCCCCATGGAGCCTGCCGACGTGCCCAAAACGGCAATGAGGACTCTGTTCGGCTTATTTGAATTTGTCACGATGCCGTTTGGGCTTCGTAACGCAGCACAACCGTTTTAACGGTTCATTCATCAGGTCGTTCGCGGCTTACCATTCTGCTTTGCATACCTCGACGATCTCCTCGTCGCGAGCGGGAACTCATAAGACCAAACGACTGCAAGAAAATGGCATCGTGATCAACATTGACAAGTACCAGTTCGGAGTGCCAGAGCTACCCTTCCTTGATCATCACGTCGACTCGCACGGTATCCAACCGTTACAGGACAAAGTCAAGGTCATCGTTGATTCTTCTTGCCCCACAACAAAGCGCGCTTTCCAACGGTTCCTTTGACTGATCAATTTCTACAGGCGTTTCCTCCCAGATTGTGCCACCCTTCTACATCCGTCAGAGGCACTGCTGAGTACAACCAAAAGAGAAAAGTCGCCCCTCACTAGGACTCCGGAAGCGACGCTCTCCTTCGAAAAAAAGTAAAGAAAGAACTGGCCTCTGCTACACTTTTGGCGCACGCTTCCTCAGGTGCCTCAACGTGCCTCATGGTCGACGCCTCAAACGTTGCAGCTGGTGGTGTCTTGCAACAGAAGATCAACGATATTTGAACACCCATCTTACTCTTCTCGCGAAAACTGCAAGACGCCGAGCAGGGGTACTACAGCACCTTCTGAGGAGAGCTGCTCCGCGGCATACTTAGCTGTTAAGCACTTCAGACACTTTCTGTGATCCAGCGCGTTCTTCACTGCAACTGACCACAAGCCGCTGGTCTACGCAATGAAGTCGTCGCGCCAGAGCCATTCACCCCAAAAGCTATACGACATCTTCCCTTCATCGCGAAATTTTCTTTCAATGTCCGTCATGTGAAGAAAAAAAAAACAAAAAAAGTGTCGCAGACACCTTGTCTCGATTGGACCTTAATGCGGTCAACAGCGTGAAGGAACACTTCACCTACGCGGAACTCACCGCGGCTCAAGCAGAAGGCGACGAACTTTATTCCATGAGGCTGAAGTCTGGTGGGAATCAAAGGGGGGGGGGGGGGGGGGGGGGATGTTCCGGAATTTTTATGCTATGGTTATTCAGCCCAAAAAAAAACGGGGTGGGTCGTACGAGACCATGTGCGGTATTTAGAATATAGGTGGCCATGCCCGACGCAAAAAAAAAAAAAAAAAAAAAATTGATAAAAATTACAGAGAAAATGCAAGCGAGCTGGTGAACTTTCAACATTGTAAAACCCGAGACGTAGGACAAAAGGAGAAGGAAAAAGGGGGGGGGGGGGGGGGGGGGACAACACACACACAGGCACAGGTCTCAACTGTGTCTGTGTTGTCCCCTTTTTTCTTCTCCTTTTGTCCTAAGTCTCGGGTTTTACAATGTGGAACGAATCGATGTTTTAGCATACTTCTGACAAAGCCACCTATGCATATCCCATTTTTGAAGATCAGATACCTACACGCAGTTATTCGCTGAGCATCATGGGCGTCGGCAGGAGGGTGCAAAAGGGGCAGTTAGAACTTAGCGCCCCCAAGCCAGACTGCACCCCCCCCCCCCCCCCCCCCCCCCCCGAGCAAGCGGGGCGATCGTTGATTCGCTGACAATCGGAAAAACAACCGAAAACAATTTAAAAATAAAATCTAGAGTAACTATAAAAACATCGGAAGGGGAGATGTCTTGCCCCGCATTCCGTAAAAAAAAAACGAATGGAAAAAAAAAAAAAAGGGGGGGGGGGGGGGGGCAACTACGCCCTACTTTTTGCCTCTGCGACTCCCCACCCCCAAACCTGGGTAGGGGCGCACCCGTTTCTGAAAACACCGCAATCCCCGGAATGTACGCCCACTGGTGACGAAGCCCAGACTCCAGCCCCGAGTAAAAAGTTGGTGAAACTGCCCGAAAACCAAGTTTTCAACTTCCCTTCGGGCCCTTTCATTCTTGCGTACTCTTACTTCCGCACCCACTTGTCCGTCGAAATATTCCCTCAATATCGTCGTGTGCAGTGGGTGCCCGGGGCCGTGCGGACACAAGTAGGGAGGTTGCGAAAAGTTGTGCCAAGAGAAAAGGGATACAACGATAACTATCGACACGGGACGAAGGCCATAACGCACCCCGCTTTCAGAACTTCGCTAGCCTAGCTCCACTTGACATTTTAATAGGCAATTCCTCCCGTGTTTTCTCCATCTCCGCGCTCAGTGTGCTGAGCACGCAGGGGGTCAAGTTGCTTTCGCAAGAGCCACGCCGAGTGCGGCGTCGCTGGCGCACCAAATGACGGGCAGTTTTGGCATCGAAGACGGGGCACTCCAGCCTCGGTAATAAACCACGTGCTGTGGAGACGATTCACTGAAGAGCAGGCCATGAGCAGCAGTGAACATGACTATCTGTGGAGGTTGGGAGGAGGGGGCAAGCCGTCAACGGAACTGACCCTCGATTCACTGCCTCACGGTTTGACACCAGGGAAAGGCGCGTCAGAGACCGCCCGGTACACACTCAAGAAAAAAGGGCGTAAAAGGATGTATCGTTACACCCTTTTGTCCCATATAATACACCCGAAAACTTCATTTCGACGTACAGCGCGCTATAGTCGAACAGACGGGCCAAAATTTCACGAGGGGCTTGATAACGGTGTGATATAACTTATTCAATAGCTAAAGTACGCATCAAAGACCACATAAAGAAAATACAGTTTTCACAGTAGGGCAAAGAAAACCCCGATTATTTTGTTTGTAGTCAGTAAAAAGTACATTAGCTATTTTAATAAGTTGTACCACACGGCTATCAAGCCCCTCGTAAAATTTCGGGCCTTCTGTTCGACTGTAGGGCGCTGTACGTCGAATTGAAGTTTTGCGGTGTATTGTATGGGACAAAGGGTGTAACTATACACCCTTTTACATCCTTTTTTTCTTGAGGGTGTACACACTAGCAACCGTAGATTTTGGGGAGCGTCACTCTTTTTTTTCCGGCTCTGGATTTCTCAATCGGTGTCTTCCCGCGCAAACAACTCGGAGCCTGAAAATTCAGCTCGATGCAAGATTCACCCACATGTCATATGTTACAGGTACGCCTAATCGCTTTTTTAATTAAGGATTCAAGCGTGAATTACCAACTAGCCCAAGCCTTCACATTAATTAAGGATAGATATTTTAGAGTAAAACCAAAGTTTGAACACAAAATCGCAAAATATATGTGATTGTGCTACACTAAAAAAAGGAGGTGGGCGGGAAGGAATACACAGCGTTTCAAGCGGACGCCCTTCTTCAAGACCGAATAAATACAAGACCCGGATAGACAAAGCAAACAGCGCTCTAACGTTTTCTTTTTTTTTGTTTTGTTTAATTTTGTTATAAAACAGACAGAGCCTGATTCATTTATCTAAATTATCTTTAATGTAGTTTTAAGTTCAGGTGACGAAGGAGAAACTTATCGAAGAAACACATATAAATAAGTACCAACATTTATTTTCAAAAACCTCACCCAAAACGCTAGTGATGCCAGGTAAAGCCTGGTTTAAATTTAAGCTCTAATCAATCTTGTTGCGGTAGGTAGACGCTGATCAGTGATTATAGCCATTTGTGGACTTTGTATTTGGGGTGTTGGTATTTCTCAGTTTGGTTCTATTTTTATAAATCTAGAGCTTTTATGGCTTTGCGTTATCTCAAGCAAAAATTATGTTTTCTCAGAGACGTAGCCTCCAAGTTCTCACACTCGTTTTGGTGATATCTAACTTTCTCTCTCTTCATATTTTGAGTATTATGAAAAGACAAACTGTTCATTAGGGAAACTCAAATCTCACGGAGGTTCGTCGATAGAATCTTTGAACTGTACTTTATTCTTGCATATTTCCTCATGTTCTGAAAGTATATAGATGAGCATTCGAAGATATATTTTCAGTTCTTATTTTGTTGCCGTGTTGGAGAATCTGATAAATAATAAATTACCGGTGGTTCATTCATCAGCGATAACCTAGCTGTTGGCTCTGATATGTTCATGTCCCGTTCACCATTCACAAGAGTTTTGTGTCCGAGCTGCGGGAATTAAATTGAGACTTGTCACAATACTAGCTTGCGGGGGGGCCTTTTTACAAAAGCAATTAGAACTGCAAACTTAAGTATATTTAAGCTAACAAATTTTATACGTATAATATGTTGTAAACTTGTCGCGGGAATGTATTGGTTGACACGCATTAATGTACACCTTTTGTTTATTTTGGCTAATAAATTTCCGTAGATTGCAGAAATATTTTTTACCCTGTAACATTGCCACACCCCCCCCCCCCCCCCTCCCAAACACACCCACGAGAAAAAAAAAAAAAAAAAAAAAAAGAACGACAGCGAAAGTTTTGTTTCCGCCAAGAAAAAATCCTGCTGACGCCCATGGCTGAGCTGTGACACTGCAACGCGCCCAAATACGTGCTTCGAAGGCACTGGATCGGGGGAACAGAAATAAACACACGACTTTTATTGTGTGTTACTCATATTCGTTTAAATACGATACGCTTTTCCTCCGGTTCGAAACGGTCGACGTAAACAACCAACTCGCGCGGTTCTCCCTCGAGCTGCTTGCGCTTGACAACTCATCAACATGAGACCATGAAACCAAACGGAACACTGCGTCCATTCACCTGGCCCGGAGGAAATCATGATCATTCTCGTTAGATAAAAATATATACTTGGCGCCTGTTTTCAACAAACAAAAACCAACTGCTTTAATAACCTAAATGTTTTTTTTGTTTTTTGTTTTTTTTTTTGGGGGGGGGGGGGTAGTTTTGGTGCAACATTTGCACTTGGGAGCAGGGTGGCGTAGCGAAAGTATATTGGCGCACAATGGCGCAGCGATTCAGTCATAATATAGCCCTTCTTGTACGAGTGGTAACTTTGGAGCACTACTGCGCTTCCACGCACACGTATCTTTTCCAAAAATACTGATTTAATGATTTTCGACGACGCTCAGCAAGTTTCTGATTGGAAGCTAGCATATATCTATTTTCACTAATTAAAAACTTAATGAAACAATTCTGGTTAATTATTCTACTTATCGTAACGATTAGTCCCCTATATGGTCCACCTAGCCGTATAACTCACCCGCACAAACTCTATTGGTGAAGCTTTCGTGTATTTTTTTTATAACAAATCTGCGAAGTTTCAAAAGAACCGCCCTGTATACATCCTACACCGTGGCCTCGGTTGCGATCTTTATAAAACAAACTTCTGCAAGTATGATCGACATATCGAAATACAGCTGCGATATTTTTGTTTTTTTCATTACTTCTTCAGCTTTTCATTCAAGTATTACCGAATTTATCTGGCATCTTGTTTATACGAAATCGTATGAAAATGAGACAGGGCGTAGATGTAACAGGGGTGAGAGAGTTTTGGCAGTTTCTCCTGCTGTGAGAGTTCGTGCAGCCAAGGTGCATCCTTGAGCAAAAACCCCGGCATTGTAGCCTCTGCCGCGGCGCATCTTAGGAACGGGCTTCGATCGGGTCACAGGAAAGCGCCAGCAGCTTTGACATCTTTGTACTAAACTGTGCCTGGAGGGGAGCATAGGCTCTTTCAATTTTCTAACACCAGGAAATGCAACCGTTCCTTGAAAATGACGCAAACATTTTCCCGGAAATTATAAACATGTATGGTGCCTGGAACACGTCTCCGACTGGTGTGTTTAGCGTCCTATGCTGCCCATACATCAAAAGTGGTCCCCAAGTGGCAACAAATGACGTCACAGAAGCCGGAGTGTCATGCTATTGACTGTCGCGATCCTGGCAGTTGGCCTTAGAAATGCTGGCGAAAAGCGCGAGCGAACGCGAGTGTCGCTGTCGTCACGGCGTCCCAACTTTCGGCTGCCGAAGCTTCCGTGGACTTTCACAGTGGGGAGCGACTTGCAGCAGAACAGGCGTCTGCCATATCCGCCACAGCTGCTGAGACACCACCAGGGTCGCGACCGGCGACAGCATGACACTTCTATGACGTCATCAGGCGGAAATCGAGGGACCACTTTTTTGGGCGCGGTAAACACACCAGTCGGAGACGCGTTCCAGGCACCATAATACATACAAAGGATATTACCCCATACTTGGGAATCAATTCTTGTACCCTATTAAAGTTATAACTAATTTCTTACATGTTCGCGAGAGTAATACAATTACATTTGCAAAACAAAACATGTTCCTTACTGTAGTTTCTAACGAGCAATAAACGTATGTAACCGCACTCGAATCGTTCTAACAGAATAGAATGATTTAAGCATACAACGCATAAGACTACACACAAGTGTTTCAACATAAGCATTACAAAAAGAGGAACAATTCTTAATTGCAGTGCAAGTATTTGTAAGCATTAGGCCTGTTGGGTGGCCTTCAATTTCTTCTCCTTGGGTGTTTTTATAAAGGGGGAACAATCCTTGAAACCATTTTTGCAAGAGTAATTAAGATATTTTGAATAAATTGCATTTCAATGGACAACAAGGAATGGCAATGTTTGCCTTCGGAGATAATTAAATTGAAATTCAACACATGCCAAGGTACAGGGCAAACAACTGTGTGATCATTGGTCTAACCTGCAACTAATGTTTAGGTTAACCAATGCTCAAAAGAGTACTGCAAATAAACATTCACTTTTATTTCAAATTTGAGAAACATATTGCTCCCTTGTCGCCATTTATTTCATGGGACATCAATAGCCGAAAATATTTGGCCCATAGGCATAATAAAGCTGGTTTCACACGCAAAACAAAATGCGATGTGAAATATAACATGCAATTATCTTTGAACCCTATGCTCTTGTCTAAGATTAATTTATAGATTAAATGTACACACCTAGCGCAATAAACACGCTTGTTCGGCAGTGAGTTGACAAAAATAAAAGCAAACATGCAAATGCATAAGCAACACCTCTACATGCATGGTCATTTAATGCCCTGAGGAATAATTCACTCAAATGCCATTCCGCACAATGAGCAACCGTGGCTAAATTATTAGGTAACAAGTCAATAAAACCCCTCTACCTTTAAAAACCTTTGTTCTGATTTGTTTGCTTTGTAAATACAAAATGCATAAAAATACTTCGAACTTGGAGATCTAAAGAAACAACAAACCTTAGGGAGATATTAAAAATGAAAGCTGGTGTTCTCCAGGCATTGCTCAGACCAATGTAAAATTGCATCTATTAATTTCACCAATCCATTACTGCAGTTTTGACATATCTGCTAATCAGAGATGTGTGAATACCAGTTCAAAACGAATAGTGCATCATAATCCTTAGCTTCAACAATTATTAACCTGCTGTTGTGGCTTTCCCTTCCACTGTGAAGGTTATGATTACAAATGACACAGTGCTATTCGACTAGAACCTGTATTCCCACACCCGTACTGATAATGCATTTGGTTTTACAGGGAGGCAAATTACCATAACACAAGTCCATAACTACAGAGAGAGTGGGCCACTGAAGTAAAAAAGAATGAAATGATAGTACACCGAGTTTCCACATGCATGAATACTCATTTAAACCATTTCTTGGATATCTAAAGCACTGCAAGAGGTATGAAAAAAGAATGGAAAGTGCATCCGACTAAACAAGCGAGCAGCAAAAAATCCAGCAAGCTGCAATGACACACAGTGAAAAGCTTGGTCTCTTCAGCCTCCCTCAACTATGTAAGTATCAAATCCCAACTGCAGCAAACTATGTTGATTTTGCATGGAAAGCCATAAAATATCCATCTAGGTATCTCTCAATTCTTAAATACAGCCGATGTTCTATAATCACCTCCAAATTCTCCTTACTGTGACAAACTGATTAATTAACATGTCAATAAACACCTCTACTCTTTAAAATTAATTCTGACTTTTTTCTTTAGTAAATAAAAAACAAATGTATAAAAATACTTTGAGCCAGTACATTTGAAAATATAAATCTTTTAAGAACATGACGTAAATGAAAGATTGTGTTCTACAGGCACTCCTCATGTTATGTTACATCATAGATAGTGTTTCCCCCTTTGAACAAGACCTGACCAATGTATTACTGCAGCTTGGGCATTTCTGCTGATGCATTATGAGTTTCATGGGGAGACAAATGTAGACAGGTGATCAACATCCACTAGTCCAGAGATGGCATTTCAAACACTTCTTTGATCTTTCGATGAAGGGGGAATGTGACGGCATTCTCAGAGTGGGCACCCCTGTGGTCGTCACAATTCAGGCTGAATGTCATGATTCCTCCAAAATTTTCAGATCTAATCCATTTTGCCTGCAGCAAAAGCAAGATTCAATGATGCTTCAGAAAGAGAAAAAAGCATGCTGCTGATCAATTTAACAAACCTATGCATCAACAGTAATTAGTCCCATTCATGACCCCGATCAGACTGCACTAACTATGATGATGTCACAATAGGTTTAAGGTAATAAAAAAAAGGCAAATGATAAATCATGCTCGCTTTGGGAAACAGCTCAGTTCGGGAAGCATGCAGGCACGCTGAAGTGTGACTGCCTGACTGCAAGCTCCACGCAGTCTTCAAAGACCTGGCTGTTTCCACTTGCATGGCATCTCTTACTGTAGAGAACTTGTCTGAATTAAAGTCTCTCTCAGGGGACTTCTAACTCTCTGGGGTGCCTCTAGGCGCAAGCATGCTTCCCCAAACAACAGAGCACGGGACAATATACGCCGCTGGCCGAAGTATGTGACCTCAGGTTCAGGCGACACAATGGTTGTAGTGGTGCATAAATGGGAAAGCCAGAAATGTCCAGACATTTCTGGTTTTTAGGGTGGTTCCCAAAAGTATTTGCAAGGTAATGGAATTTCTTTATGACAGTAAGGAAACATTGTAATAAATTAATTTTGGAGCACTACTGCACTATCTTAGGAGATGCCTCACCTCCAAAAAGATAGCCTACCTAAGTTCCTGGCATAATCTAGTTATGCAAAGACACTGGAAGTTATACCCCACACCTAGAAATCGCACGGCCAAGTCACCTTGGCAGAAACGGTGTAAGCAACGACAGAAGATGAGCAAACAATGAGGATGTTAAACGATAATCATCTTTGGTTCAGTAGCCCCCACTTGTGATAACAAGTTTGAAAGCCCACAGGGTACAAAAAAAGAGACCACCCCACTTTGTGCTTAACCGAAAACAAGTGATGCAGTAGAAGGCTGCATACGGAATTCTTTGGCACCATCAAGGAAAGAAAATATATGAACTCTCCTTGGGCAATGGTTGACCCAAGTTTTTCGTAGAGACTGGCAACCAGCCCAGAACCCTGTAATGTCATTAAAACCGCCATTAAAACCTTAAAAAAACCTTAAGTTGGCAAACTCATTGAGTGGCTCGAATCAGTGCAGCCCACTTATGCTTTCCTCTGTATACTATATGTGATAGCACTCATGGTGAGTTGACTGATACTTTGTGCAACAGCGACTGTTCATCCAAAGGCTTTGGTGATGAGTGAATAGACTACAAATAAACTGACTTTCATATTTTTTTAGAAGACATGGCCTTCCCCATTTGGCTACAATAGGTCTTGAACTTTCTTTTGTCACAGACCAAATGTCAGCCCACCCCCTATTTTCACCCAATTTGATCTTGATTTTAGGTAGGCTATCTCTTGGGATATTACACTAGTAATTCTAATTGCAATTAACTACTAGTACTATTGGTGCTAAGTAGTTATAATTGTAATTAAATTAATTTCTGAATAATTTACCCAAGTGCACCCCACACTGCTGGTTTTTCTTCTGAAGAAAGGTGGCAAAAGTGACATTTCTTCATAGCAAGAGTATCAGCAATAGTTATTCCCTTGTTTATGTGTATGGGAAGGCATGCATGAGTGTGGTTGCATATTGGGTGAGGTGTTGTGACACCCATTGAGGCTCTAAATTAAGTATTATTTTAGAGAGAGAAGCCCTGAAGTGTGCCGGAGAGAGATGAAGGGAGGAGAGGTAGCCAATGAGAATGCTGCTTTTGGCGTGTACATGTGGTGACGCTATGTACCCATTTTTGGCATGCGCGTTTGAAAGCTGTAAATAAAAAAAGTCTAGCGCTGAAAATAATTTTGCAAAAAAATTTCTTTTTGTGGAAAACTTGTTTTGTAATAATCATAATTTTTCTGAGCTGTTTAAATGTCTTTTTTTTAAGTGGATCATGTTAGTTTTTTTACAGTTTTGAGAAAGTCAGTGATTAAAGTCATTGCTAAAAGAATTCAGGCACTGCCTACCTTCAATTCCAGGCTCTCCACATCGTCGTAGCTGATCCACAGTTTCTTGTTGAATGCATACGGGACTTTGCACTGCTTGTCAAAAACACGCTTCCCACCGTTTGCAAGAAACTGGCAAACCTACAGACCAAACAACCACAGCCATTATCAAAAGGCCATTGAAGCCCGACAAGGCGGGGGATCCAAACATCCAGTGAGGTAAACACTCACATCAGGATATGTGACATAGCCACCCCCTTGCCCTTTTCCCAAGGTGGGGCACGAGACTCCATGCCAAACCTTGTGATACAGTCGCCACGAGAGGCCATAGGTGGGTACGCCCACCGCAATCTTCGACTTGGGCATTCCTTTGGAGACCCACAGCTTTGTTGAAGATTTCTGTTGTGGACACAGAAACATGTACTAGTAGCGGTTCATCATGTACGCAGTGTTCACCTGATCTAAGATTGTCTATGGCTTTTACCAAGTTTAGAGTGGCAAGATAGCCCACTTCTTTCTTCCTAGAAAACAGTGGGCTGTTGTGTCCAGCAAATGGGAAGTACCAATTGAAGACATGAAGGTCATAGGTCATCAGGTTGATGAAGTCAACCACCCTGGGAGGTTAGAATACAGCATACAATTACATGAAGAATAACACCAAGAATGGCAAAAATGAAAGTAGGTTAACTACAGTGGGGTCCCGAATCCAAGTGAACCCTTTCAACTGACTGTATAAGTCGACTTGGTAACGTGTCGCGCTAAGATTTACCGCAGGGGTGCTGAAGGTGGTGGAAGCATTGAATAGAAATTTCGAGGAACAAACTTACCCGAGTAAAAAGTAAGACAATAATAACTGGTTTTCTCCACCAATGGCACGCCCGTCTGCTAACCGCACACACTCCAACTGGCGTAACAACCGACGGATGGCTGCATGGGCCCCGGCGGCTTACGACAGTTCAGCAGCTGCCCAGTCGTGCCAAAAGCAGACAACCTTTTCTAATCATAAACGGCACACGCTTTTCCAGTGCTATAGACCCTTCAGATAAAAGAGCGCCACCTGTCGCATGGAAAGGCAACTAGCCCCGTCGCCATCTTGAAGAACACCGAGTCGCTCATGCCAGTCTGAGCATGTTGCAATGTTGCAATACTAATCACAGGACCTTCACTTTTTGTTGTGTAAAGTCAGAGGGAGTGGTTTGGCTGCTCAAATTAGTGAAGGAATTGCAGTGATGTGATTGGCCTAAGCCGTTTTGGAGCACCTTTCAGAGCAGCCAAAACAGTGTTTCGGAGCAGCAAAAGTGGCCTTTGGAGCAGCCAAAGCAGTGCTTTGGAGCAGCAAAAGTGGCTTTTGGAGCAGCCAAAACAGTGTTTCGGAGCACCAAAAGTGGCTTTTAGAGCAGATTTTCTTAGGAAAATAAAAATATTTGTTTTAAGTGGTGGACAAACGAAGGGCACTTTGCTCGCTGCAATAAACAAATTATGGTCAAGCTAGACCACCTGGGAGTCTTTCAACATGTAACTGAAATGCCAATGATATGACACATTTTGCAATGCTTCAGTTAAAGGGTACATATATATGTACACCCGCCGGCAATATGAAGGTGAACACCTTACCTCGTTTTTTGCCTGTTCTTGCAGTAGCGTATGATTTAAACAAGAACAGGAATGTTGATGAACATGCTGCAGTCCTTACATTTCAGTTCAGAAAGCGCCACATCTGCAGCGACGTGGGGACATCAACACCCGACGTTGCGCGACCACGGTGACTGGCAGGCAGAGACCAAATATAGTTTTCCCAAGGCCGTCGTTTTCAGGAGCGAGTGCTCCAGCTCACAAAGTAATTTCCGCCGCGCAAAAACTTCACAGTATGACGGCATGGCTGGCCTGGTACCTGGTACGCTACCGTCGGAGCATCCACACATGGCCGCGTCTATGTTTGAAAATTTTTTAAAAAGACGCGAGACGAGACTTGCGAGACGACGAGCGCGAGAAACGAGAGACGGGGGGAAAAACCATGCAAGATCGAATGCACATTGATATACGGCTCTGACATTGATGCAGGGTACTTTGTGTTGGGCGGCCGCTTGCGCCACCTAACTCACGCATGCTCAATTATGGTACTCAGTTTAGTTTTGGTTTGGAAAGGCGACCGAAATCGGTCCTTTGGCGCAGGCTTGGTGCAGATTACCCATATTTTGGCAAAATGTAGCAGGATGTAGCAGGGTTAGCCCCTTGGCGCAGTTTGGCGCAATTGGCGCAGCAATCACATCACTGGAATTGTATTTGTCTAGTTCTGCTGTGGTGTGCAAACTAAAAGTCAGACACGATCAGGGTGGTGACTGCCCGTGTGATATGGCAAGGCGCAAGGCCTGTTTGACATGGAGATTTGTAAGCGAGTCTGATACACTACAGATAGAGTTACTATTGTTATCTTTGAGTAGTGCGCTGCTATCGGTATTGAACACAGGTTTATTCGCGTGGGAAGCTGCCTCATTGATGCGGAAGATAGAGAGGTAAAATTACCTTCAGCCTGCGTTGCTTGTTTAGCAGATTTAAGCAGCTGATTAATTACAGCATTCAGACTTCTAAGTACAATTCGAAGTGATGCTATCACAATATTTTTGTATAATATGTGTACTTATTATTTTCCAAAGATTGATTGTTCTAGCAACTATGTTCGACAAGGCGTGGGAAAATGATTCGGCTGTGAACATAACTAATTGAACGATAGATTATAATAAATTTTTGTGCAACAGATCTTGAAGTAAACATGTGCAAATGTTAGAACCTGTGGCAGAACTTAAGAAAAGCCCAGTGAGAATTGCAATATCATCAAATTTGACTTACATAACCACTCTACACAGATGATGTACTAGGACTGTCCAGGCCAACAGAATGGGACACTGCTTTTGCAAAACCACTCCTAGACATAAAACCTAACTGTTTCGCATTCTGTCTGCAACCTACTAGCGAGTTTGGCAGTTAGTGGAGTTGCGAGCACAACATATAGCAATCAATAAGCCCGTAGTCACCAGACCGGTGACAACTGTACACTGCATGTTACATAAGCTTGCGACTGATCGTGAATAAACTCTAGAATAACAAGATGATGATACCGCAAGCCTTTCAACTTGCTTAGCCACGAACACATACTTACCTTGCACAACAGGGTGGCCATAAAAGCATCACCAAAACACCTAAAGAATGTTCAAGGAACTAATGCACTTTGCGTTAATAAATTCATACCACTCAGTCGCTTATTCTTATTCCATTTCACCCACAACCTTTTCCCAACACCATGAAACTGTTGTTTTATTGCATTATTGTGTTGTGTTCTGTATACACAGAGGCACCACCTACTTAAACTTCCTATTGGAAACTTTTTTCTTTTTGTCCGGTTCCCTCGACACAAGTTTTTTCTAATAAGGTTCAAGTTCAAATTTGTACTGGGGCTGGGTAAACAAACCGGAAACAACCATCCGCTGCCCAGTGTAAACTAGCCAGATCTAGCTCCTTTCACTGTTATCAAACCTTTTGAAAGGAGTCTACAACATGATTTCATTTTCATTCCCAATAAAACACATTAAATGAACACAAAACAAATAAGATCGACAGTTTGTCAAGTAACTGAAACTACATGTCATCTGCTTTTGGCATGATCGGGCGGTTACCGAGCTGACGTAAGCTGCCGGGGCTGCTGCCGCCATCCGTCAGTTGTTGCACAAGTCAGAGGGTCTGTGGTTAGCAGACGGGTGCCGTAGGTAAAGAAAACCAGTTATAATTCTTTTTACTTGTGACTTAGGTAAGTTTATTCTTTGAAATTGTGATGTGTTGCTTCCACCACTTTCAGGCACCTCTGTGATAAATTGTAGTGCCATACGTTACCAAGTTGATTTATGAGGTTACTTTAAAGGCCTCACCCAGATTTGGGACCACACTGTAGATTTGTCCCAAGACATGTTTAAAGAGCAGGGCTTTTTATACCTGTGCAAGCTTTGGCCAATGTGTCATCTATGAGGCCAGAAACTAGTCCTCATGTACAGCCTTAACTTTCAATGAAATGTGAGGCATGGACACCAATAGATTGACTCTAGAATGATAGCTTCCTCAAGTTAGAGAAGCTCTGCATTGCAGTCATGTCGCAGTGATATGGACCGGCTAATATGAACCTTCCTCCATACGGTCAAAATGTTCAGGAAGAGACCTCACTTCATAGAATTTTTTTCCATTACCAAGGAAACCAAGTTGCACTATGAACAAACTGACTAAATGCCCACATTCTCTCATTACGACATACAGAAATTCGCTGGAAAATGTCAACAAACAACAACAATGAAAGGAAATACTGAAGCACTTGGATGAAATACCCGTCAGATGATGTACACAAAAGACCACCCCCTTTTGTTGTTTTTTTGCAAGCTTTAACTTAAATTGTTAGAGCCATTGAAGTGACACTATCCTTAAAAAGAAGAGCAGAAAAACATGCCCTACAGGTAAGAGACGACTTGTGCATTCTAGATTAAAAACAATTAGATGCCAAAGCGTCTGTGCTAGCAGACACGAAGTCAAATATTTTTCCTGTAAAGAATTCTTTTCTGTGGTCAAGTAAATTTTACACAATTGGTGTTTCTGACCCGGCTCTGTTATTATGAATAATATTTCATGGGAAGAGAGGCATCAATACATCCATATTAACAAGACAGGACTGAGACACTGCTCAAGTTAAACTTTAAAATAGCCACATTCAGAGAGAAACGGATGACCAAAACTGGCACTGTTTGTAACTTGTTATCAGTAAATGTTCTATTAGAAGTCAACCCCCCCCCCCCCCCCCCCCCCTTCCAAAAAAAAATCCTTACTTTGCAATTTCTGGAACATTGTAGGAGCCATTCGTAATCATGCTCTGAGGAGCCACGGCGGCAGAGAGAATGAGCCTTTGCTTGCCGGAAAGCTTTGCGTCTTGATCAAATGCACTGTATAACCTCTGCAAAAACCAAACATCCAGCAAAGTTTTGATGGCCATGTGGCCATATTAAATGCCTACACTAACAAACCTGTAAGAGCCTTGTGAAGTAGAGTTTGCCATTCCGTATGTTGTTTGGGAACTCCCAGTCAATATCAATACCATCCAGGTCATTCCTTCTCAAAGTCTCCACGACAGACGCCACGAACCTTTAAAAGACGACTGACAAACATTAGATAACATGCCTGGTGACACATGTTGAAACAAACTATGTTTTGGAGAATAGCAAGCATCTCTCAACCAAATTAAATGGCTGTAATTTTTGGACAAAACTAAGAATGTACTGAAATTTGGAAAGCTATAGACTGTTGCAACTCAAGAAGGCAGGCGAGGAAAAGGAAGGCGGGGAGGATGAAGCAGACGGAATGCTGGACAAAAGGGGGAAACCTCCTCTTTCCAGCATACTGCCTGCTTCCTCCTCCCCGACCTTCTATTCTCTCGCCCTACCTTCTTGAGTTGCAACGGACTATAGTTTTAAGCACGAGAAAACAAAAATAACTTGTTTTTGTCTGTCATGCTCTGGCCAAAGAACAGCCTCATTAGAATAGTATGGTACAAGAATGACACCAGCATCATTTGGCTGAAGGCTCTTAGGGTATGGCACCTAACCAATGTAAAGTACTGTAACAATCGTGTTACAGCATAAAAGAGTATGAGGATACTATGCTAGCTAGTAGTGCTCCATGTATTAGAACAAAATCTTTAATTAAAATTTGGGTATACAATAACCTGATGACATAAGTTTCTCTTAAAAAAACCACTGAAAAAAAAAATGTGTGTTTTTTTTTTTAAACAGTCTGGTTGACACACATGTCAAAAAAATTTTATGCAATTTTTTTTTAAAAGCAATATTGATGGCACGAGATTTATTTTAAATTTTGCGTGCAAGTCCACGATGTCACGAAATGGTCATACGGTCTTTCCAGCTCAACAAGATGGTCATACACTCTCTCCACTTCAACGTGATGGCCAAGCCGATTCACCTCTCTTCCACACCCCCGAAATGCCGAGAGAAAACAAGTGGAAAGGAGGCGACTACCAACTAAATCGCGTCTGGCGCCGTCAATACTTCTCTAAAAATTTTTTTTTTTCGCACAAAATTTATTTTTTGACACGCGTATCCCAACTACTATTTAAAGAAAACATTTTGTTCTTTTCAGTAGCTCTTTAAAGGGACATTGACAGGTTACTTACGGTTGCCAAGGTTTTTATTTGTACATGACATACGAGAGCCCAACTACTCAGAACGCAATTTGCGGCTCAAGATTAGTTTTCTTTCGAATACCCAAAAAACTGCCTATCGAGAACTGGACAGTCTGAGTCGCGCTCCTTCATGGTCATGCGCAGTTTTCTATGGTTTAGACACAACCACCAAAAATAATCAAGGTCATCAGAAATCGTAGGCACATGCTGAGTACTAAAAATAGACGAAAAATATGATACCCATGTCCTGTGGTTTCTAGAAAGCTGCGAATACGTTGATTGAAAAAAAAAAAAGAAATGTTGCAGAGCCACATGACTTCCGGTAACTTTCTCCTCCTCTATATTTCTTCTTCCTCCCAAGTCCAGTTTTGGTTTCGGTGTCAGTTTCGAGCAGTTGCATATTTTTACTTTATTAAAAATATATGTGATGCTGTAGCAAAATATTGACTGGGCGATCTTCACACACCATAAAAAAAGACCTAACAAAAAATTTAATTTTTTTTTTCTTTTTTTTGAGAGGGGGGGGGGGGGGGGTGTGTGTCAGTGTCCCTTTAAAGGACCTGTGCAGCAATTTCAGTGCTTTGCTTAAATAATTTGGGAGTTGGTGTCTCGACCTTTCCGAAGTACAGAACAAAAAACCAAGTTTGCCTGCATGTCCTAGTTTTCATTTTAAAATGGACAAAGATTGAGGTTTTCGGCAACTCTCAACTCCTTCATCATCTACGGAGTCACGTGCGCTGTGACGCCAATGGGGGTCGTGCAGGGTTCCGGTGAAGCTCTCTCTCTAGAGCCATCAGTGAGCAGCGAGAACTCATCCGCTCGCAACCGAGTGACCACGTGTGGCGCAGCGCGAACAATATGGTGAAAGGAAGAAAGCCTGATCCGGGTTCGGCCATCCCCCGTCCGGCTAAGCCCCCCTCCCCCTCCGGCTTCCGGTGGCTATTCGCGGTAGCAGATAGAGCCGACGCTTTTGTGGACCTAGGATAGATGGTGCCACTAAAAAACTCCATATAATAAAAGTTTTGTCGATGATACCAGGTTTTTGACGTATTTATATTTATGTTGGAACGATAAGATTTATGGAGAAGTTACCTTTTATCGAGCAGGTAATCGGTACAACTTCCTATCTTTCTACAAGACCCCCATTGACGTCATGCCGCATGGTTCTCGTGGCCGCCGCTCGCGGCTGCAGGTCAGGGAATATTCTAATTTTTGCCTCGCGATTACGTGGTGGAATCGCAACATTTTTAATGAAGGAGGTGTATTTTCTGTCCTTTGTGACAAGATAAACAATGTCAAAAGTAGAAGATGCCAATTCTTTCAACACTAAAATCAATGCGCAGCTCGTTTAAGAGAAATTTGTGCACCTCGTGAAAGCCCATCTCCATTTTCTAGGCATGACGGTCAGTGTAAAAATGAGTTGTGAAAAAAAGAAAACAAGCACCTGTCGGTGTTTGAAGCATCAGAAACCATGCTATGAAACCCATGGGCATTCCCTCCTCCACCCACTGAGAGCATAACTTTCAGGGCAGGGTTCTTCTCTTTCAGGCTAGCCACAGCCTGGTAAGATGCGTCTCCGTCTGTTGATCCTTTGCTCAAAACGCCGTCTGCCACCTCTGAGAAACCCAGGATCAGGTGAGTGCACAGGGTGGTGTCAATGGCAGTGTGCTTCAGGTCACTCTGGTCCCATTTGTAGTAGCATACAGTCAGAGAACCTGTAAGAGAAAAACATTTCAGCCACAAACATGACGTCAGAAGTTTGCTAAAGAACAGAAGCAAAAAAAATAAATAAATAAGAGTCAGTTACAAGAAGGAAAAATTAATAAGCAGCAACCTTATCAAAGTCAAAATGTATGCATGTGACTCTGAAGACAGGTTGCTGAACTTTCAACATTACAAAAACCAGAGGCAAAGCAAACACAGTAAAGGCAAATAAGTTGAGACCTTTGAGTTTTTCAACTCTTTTCAGTGCTTCCCTGGGCAATAATAATAAAAGCCAAATTACCTTCATAACCAGAAATTAACAAAAAAAAATGTATGAGTGGGATGGAAAACAAGCATACCTAAATTTGTGCAATTGTGGACAAGAAATGTGAAATGAAAAAGTTAAAGACGTTTACAACACCCTGTAACCCCGAATCGGAGTGCAGCCCTTGGGGAGGAGGAGGGAAGGGCACTGAGGGGAGGGTGTACACCTCATCCTTCCTGCTACTCCTCCTCCCCTCCTCTTCCTCCTCCCTCAAGCTGCTCCCCCTCCCCGTGAGGTGCATTATGGGACACTTCCCATCATGCACCGCGCAGTTATGCCGACGGCGACGCGGGCGCCTAACAGCTGCGCTCTAAAAGACATCCATCTGTTTTTGACCACCTGTGGATTGTTCCTTTGCATAAGGTAGAGCCACAAACAGTCAGTATTAACAGACCCCAAGACCGACCAAGTTTATAAAGTGGACTTGTATACTCTGTCCTCCCATTTGCCTCAGTTTCAGACATTGTCAGGTATGTTTGCCTTCTCAACAAGGGGTGGCCAAGAAAAGTTAAAAGAAAAACTCACAGGAGAGACTCGCTAGAAAGCTGCGAAATGTGAAAGAAAAAACCAGAAGCTTTTATGGGTGTGGAGAAACACTCACCTAAAATCTGTGAACTGGGCCTATGATAACCTGTCCAAAGCCAGCAATTACAACAACCCACATATGTCACCATTTATAATTAAAAAGTTGGCAACCTCCACAGATGGGGTTGAGCAACAAATATTAATTAAAGAATTTCCACAAGAATAACATCTGGGCAAAAAATGGAACCAGTGCATGCTCTGTTTCCTCCTGTACTGCAGTGAAGGCCGTGCTCTGTTTAACTTTAAGTATGAGCATAGTAGGAGGTATAAGAGCAAGACCTTGCCGTTCAACGCACCTGTCGAGCTTGCACGCATGTACAGCGTACCTCATTTATTTGAAAATAGTTCGACCTTCTTATGAACAGACCTGTGTGCCTACTTTCCCGCAAAACCTTACGAAAGTAGCCGGCGAACGCCAAATCAGAAATAACATTAGGAATATTTAAAATTGTGGTCCGCACAGATCTTATTCTTGCGTTCCAACGTTATCTGCACCTCGTCATTTGCCAGGCCTCTTCCGTAAATTGCTATGATTGGTTCTTCTTGAGTGCTGCAGAGAAATACAAGTGCACGCAATGTTCTTAAAGAGGTCAACCTATTTTTGACTGGTGAAGGCGAGTGGGTTGAACATGAATACATAAATTGAAAGAATAAAACACAGAGGACAACCACAGGACAACCACTTTCTTTCATTTAGCAACAACGTTTATTTTGGGCGAAGACATTGCACCTGGAGCGAGACCCCGACTAGATAGGTTGATAAGGGGGAAGGCTAACAGGGAGATGGAAAGGGTGATATGGGGGACAGAAAGGAAACCTTGGAGATGGAAAGGTGATAAAGGGGAAGGGAAACTGAGAGAGGGCAAGGTGATGGGAGAAGGAAAGGGAGAGCCACGCGGCACGGGCAGAACTACCGTGATGTTGTGTATTTACAAGGAGTTGCAATTGTTTTCAGGTTCAGGCTTGAGGAATTCAAATTCCCCGTCTTGATAAGGTTACTGAGGCCGATGAAACATTGTTTTCTGCGTTCTGGATGAAAAAAGATTAGATGATTTCACGTCCGTGGCGATTGCGGTGTCCCCCTCTTGTCTTGGTTCCTGCGAAGTCAGGCGCACATCGAATGCATTCGTTCGCGTGAACCGCGATCGGATGAATGGTGTAGTCGGTTCTTGAAGTGGCCTCGTTTTCGTGCTTTCTCAAGCGGTCATTGATACATCGGCCGGTTTGTCCTATGTACTCGGCACCGCATTTGAGAGGAATGGAGTAAACTTTTTCTGTGCAGCAGGTCCGGAAAAGGGTGGCGTGCTTTTTTTCGCAAGCCGGCTTGGCTTCTTGTCGGTTGATCATGTTGCACATGCTTGCCAATTTTAATCTACTGGAAAAAACAACTTTCGTGTCATAGCGTGATGCAATGGATCGGATACGATGGGAAGCATTATGAATGTAAGGTGTGCTGGCTATCCTTCAACTGAAAGGAGTTTTTGTAGTTGCTTTTGGGTTAATAAGTTGGTGGAAAACAGACACGAGGCATTCCACTGGATATCCGGAACTCAGGAGTCGTCGAGTTTGGCTCTTTATGCTATCTGTTGTCGAATGTTGACAGGATTTCGTTTCAGCTGATGTGAGTAGCGTCTTGATCTTAACAGTCTTTGAATGAGCACTCTCAAAAAGGAGCACCGGCTTTTCTGAACGCTGACTGAATGCCCAGCCAACGTCTTCGTTGGTTTTTTTCAATTACAGGTCTAGAAATTGTAGCCCTTCCGAGGAAGGATGTTCCTTTTTGAATTTTAGCTTGCCTCCTGCGCGTTCCTCAAACCTGAACTTGAAAAATATTGCAACTCCCCGTAAATACACAACATCAGGGTAGTTCTGCCCGTGCCTCGTGGTTCTCCCTTTCCTTCTCTCATCACCCCTTCCACCTCCCAGTTTCCCTTCCCCTTTATCACCTTTCCATCTCCAAGGTTTCCTTTCCCTCCCCATATCACCCTTTCCATCTCCCTGTTAGCCCTTCCCCTTATCAACCTATCTAGTCGGGGACCCGCTCAGGGTGCAATGTATTCGCCCAAAATAAACGTCGTTGCTAAATGAAAGAAAGTGGTTGTCCTGTGCTTGTCCTTTGTGTTTTATTCTTTCAACTTTATCTATTTTTAAATAAATACAATAGTTTAGGGTAGCATGACCATGTTTGTAACTTCAGCTTTGCTTGCACAAAAAGTGCTGGCACAAACTGAAACAAACTATAGTACACCAAGCGTAATCGCAAGAGTCTGTGGAGCTGACTCTGAGATGCATCCTTGAGCAAGGAGCTCACTTGTGGCCTTTGATATGGCACTACATCTTGGATGGCTAATGGCTATATCCTGTAACACAGGCATGTAGCCAGGATTTTGTTTCGGGTGGGGGCGGGGGGGGGGGGGGCCTGCCTATGACAAAATGCTGTATGAGGGGGAGGGGGGGAGAGGAGGCCCCAGCGAAATGGAAGATGTTGGGGGGCCCCGGGCCCCATGCCCCCCCCCCCCCCCGAACCCCCCGGCTACGTGCCTACTGTAACGGGCGGCAGCTTATGCCACATAGCCTAACATTTCGTCATCCCTTCTTTTTTTAAATTTGTATAAAATTTTGTTCTAACACAACCCTCCCCACTCCCCCTTTTAAAGCGTTTTCATTGCTAATTTTTATCTGTATATTTTTTTTACCCCTCCCTAGATCTTTTTTAACAATCTTCCGATCTCCTCTTAGTTACAATTCTGTTCCTATCCATTCGTCCATCCATGTCTGCGAATCCCAGTGCCTTCTCCAAATCTGTAGTCATTCCCCCCAAGAGGGTGGGAAGAAGCCCCGTGCACCTTAAAATTACATGTTCTATAGTTTCCCTTTTGCGTTGGCCTATGTCGCATAGAGAGTCTATTTCCTGGAATTTAGCCCTATATGTTTTCGTTCTTAGCGCCCCCGTTCTAGCTTCAAAGAGCAATGAGCTCCGCAATGAATTGCTATAAAACGGCTCCTTCTTTATTTCTTGTTTTTATGCTGCGTATATTGTTAAAGCTGATTTCCCCCGCATCTCTTCCTACAATTTCCTCTCAGTTTCCTTTACTCCCTTTTCTACTGATATGCTCTCGTTGAATGTATTTAGATCTCAGCTTGTGGGTTCAGTCTGTCCACTTAGTGTTTAGACTTTTCATATATAGATACTTGTACACTTTCCCTGCCCACCGTGTATCCTCAATTTCAGCTAGTCTTTCTTCAAATTTTACTTTACTGAATGCTTCTCAACTTTTGAAAGATGCCCAACCCATATCCCCCTGTACTCCCCCACTTGTGTATTCCCATGTACCCCCAATGCCAACCTACCCACACTCCTTTGCTGTATCTCTATACCTGCCTGGATTTCTGACCTCATACACAATACCGCATTCCCAAATGATACATCCCTGACGACTTCATATCTATTTAGTTCCAGAGTGCCCTGTGTTTTATATTAGCTGAATCTTGTTTCCCCTTCTTTATTACAATATTCCTGTTCTTTTAGATACTTCTCTCACTTAACCATACTCCCAAATATTTGTATTTTTCTACATGCTCTACCACTATGTCCTGTATCTCCAGGGGTTCCTTCTTCTCGTCGTTGAAAACTATTATACCCAACTTGTCTCTACTGAAGTTTAAGGCCTAAACTATCCCCTTGCCTACTGCAAATCCTAATCAGTTCCTGTATTGTCTCACTACTTTCTGCTATGAGTACAATTTCACCTGCATTCGTTAACCCTGGCAATACTTGATTTACTTTATGTCCTTCCTCCATGTAAGTCAGGTCAAAACCTAGGTTGCACTGATCTAATCGTTTTTCCATCTCACTGATGAAGTATATCACAAAGAACAGGGGAGACAATGGGCAACCCTGTCTAAGTCCTCGTTTTACTGCTGCTGGTCTTGTTGTTTTGGCTTCCCATGTTATAACCACCCTATCCTCCGTATAAACCGGTCTAGAAATTGTCATGTGCCCCTTCGATGTCCAAAAAATACTAGGTACCCATAATGGCCTTTAACTTGTCATTGCTATCTCTATGCCCTAATTAAGGTAAAACTCAAGATGTTAGTTGCAACTCTAGTTTTACCTAGATTTTTTGACATTGAAAAAAAACTGTCGGGCAGTAAGTAGTGTGCAAAACTCTCCGTAGTTTGCCCCCTTTTCTTTTAGCATTCAGAGATATTTGAATGACAACAGACTTTATTAACACAGATGTTTCAAGGAAAGGCTTCTCTTTTTGAGATGTGTACAAACTACAGTTACAGGTTTTTAGAAAGAAAGAACTCCTTGAATTCTAGAACCTAAATAAATACCTGTAGCCTTGTTTTCACTACAGCACTAATGTTATCGCAGTCACCTTCCAAACAAGAGTTTCCAGCCGTTTGTTGCGACCGGACTATTCTTACGAAAACTTAAATTCATGGTTAACTTTTCTCCAGGTCTGCCAAAAGTGTGGTGTGCTGTTCTCCGGACCTGCCAAAAAAAATGGGTAAGCTCTTCTCTGGTGAGCTATTAACTATGTGATGCACCTAACTCAGCCAAAGCAATGCTATTTTGTTTTTGTTTTCTGTTTCTTGCTGCTTGGTAGTTCTGCTTCATTCTTTTTCTTGTACTCTCAATCATACTTGCTGCTGACGTGTAACAAATCTTTCTGCTGTTTAATATTTCACCAATATTGATGTGGCGCCTTTCCCCAGGCACAAATGCAAGCTACAAATTTTAAAATATTCCTGTACTGCCCTTGCAAATACATTCTCAATTTAATTCTTTGATACTGAAACAATAATGTTGAGTCAACAATTGTGCTTATTCGCCTCCAATCAACGACAAATGGCAAATGGCGCATACCAGATAAAGAATGTATAAACAATGTACGTCCGGCAGGTTGAAATTGATTTCCTGGGGTGGATCATTTGTGTAATCGATGTCAACTCTAGGCGACTTCTGACTAAACAGACTTAAAACATTACAGCTGTCTACTGTGGCCTAACCGTTGCAAATTTAGTCGCTTGATTGCCCCTCTACCAATAACTAGGCGTGACTGTCACGTAAGCTCAGCTCAAACTTTAAATTTATGCGAAACATGAAAGCAACAGCTTACCTCCCTCTGTTGCCATTTCCAGACTTTCGAAGGCACTGCAGAAAAAAACGCGCCTTGCCAGAAGTTCTGCTGTAGTTGTCTATGATTGTCTTCCGTAGCAGGTGTCGTTCACTTTACTTATTCATTCATGCGCAACGGAAACATGCACACATCGGGCATGATCGGCACATGCAATCCGGCGATTGAGAGAGATTCCGACGACTCCTAGACTCCCAGAGCCGTGTCTGCAGACTCCCACGTGCGACAACTTTTAGATTGGGCGGTGGCTAGCACCCCCTGTCCAGTGTCGAACGCAAACCCTCCGCGATTTTTCGCGCCGCGGAAACCTTCGCTCCGGCCTTCCCAAACTACTAGTTGGTCAGCCATTTCAAAGCTGCAACGAGTCACTCGCTGTAGATGAGAAATTTAGCCCGTGCAGTACAACCGTTAGGCTGGGGTCTTTCGCGTGCACCACGCAGTAGTGGTACACGACCGCACGCCGGTACGATGCTCATCCAGATCGAAAAGAGCAGGGGAACCCAAATCCCTGGGTTCCGCAGCGCCTGCTTTCGCTCCACATGCTCCGAGCTTGGCCGATTCGGCCACTGATCCGTCACCGATCCCGCTTGCCCAGCAGAAGCCAGCCGACCCAGTTCTCTAGGTCTCCGCATCCGGCGCCCCCAAGCGACCCGCAGCAAGTCTCTACGGTCTTAGTGCAGGCACGATCGACAAGGTAGAGGTGGGCACGGGTCGGTGGGCACGATGGCACGATGCACCCACAAAGAAGAAAACATCCAGTCGTAACATAGAAAAATTTATTCTAGGATGAAATGCTAAGACAGTGACAGTCACAAGATCGTTAAAACGTACACTAATATGCTTGGAAATGGTAGCAAAAGGAAGAAGCATTAGAACTTAAACAAATTCGATAAATAATATCACAAAGTCACACAAACAGATACAAGATCCGCAGCTCTCTGTCATAATGAATATGCTAGTCATGCTGCATGTATGTTTTTTTCCCCCCTTCAGCACTATGCGTGCACATGTGGGATGTCTCATGAACATTGGGAAGGTTGCTTTGTGGACGGGTTAGAAACTGTTCTTTCTGAAGAACCTTAAAAAACACAATATCCCATTGAAGCAAGCTTTAAGTAGTCCAAGAAGCCAATGATGGAATCGTGAATGCATCGCTTTTCTTAACCATATGCAGCCAGTTCTGACCAGTTGTTGTGCGTAAAGCTACAAGCATGAATCAAGACAGTTCAGCCTACTTGCACAAACACATTTTCAAGCACAAATTATTCGATTTAATTCAAAAGAAACAGTAGCTCGTGCCTTTACACCCCAACGGGAAATTGTTGTTCTATCCCTGGTTCGTAGCAGATTGAAATACAACTCCAAAAACACAACTGGCCAGAAAAAGAAGATTCCAGGCACCCAGGTGTAAGGTTCGACCTTGCAACTTTGAACTGAGAACTCTGCAAGTGCACAGCCAAACTGCAACCAAAAGGCAAGGAGAACTGCTTGTAAATCTACCGCACTCAGCCTTACACTGCAAGCAACTACGCTGCCTGCCACCTCTCCGATCGTTCTCCAATGACAAATTACACTAAAACACAGCCGGGAACAGGGTGCCGTAAGAGCCCCCATTCCCGTAGCACGCACATGCGCTGATGGATGCAATGTATGGTCACATGGTTTATAATGACAATATAGTTATAATGGCAATTATGTGAAAACAAAAAAGAGCAATGGTCGCTACAACATACTCAAAACACCACCATCGTCACCACAACAGTAAACAACAACAAACGGGGGAAGGGGGGGAAACAACAAACACCACCAGACACTGGAAAAACTCTGCTTCACCACAACTTGAGCACTGATGTACCATGAAAAATAGCTCCAAAACTCTCAGCCTTGCACTGTCCGGGCCCCGCCCCTCGGAAGTTGCCGGAGCAGTAACACCTTCCAATGAGCCACGGCAGATGGTGGCACGGGGGCCATGCTTGCAGAAGGCAGGGCAGAGATTCGACGTGGGTATGCAACTGTGTACAGGATGTGTCGCGCACAGGCGTCGGGTGCGAGTGGTGCGCCCCTGCCTGGATGGGTGCACGACAGGAGGTCTCCGCACGAGATCAATTAGAAGCCAGTCTCTGCCCATTCTTGGAGCGACGACGACAGCGGCGAGTCTCTGTTGTTTGCTACTCTTTTGCAAAGCTGGAGCTTTTGCAACCACGTCTCTCAGCTTTCTCCCAGTCTTTCTTGTTTGCAGACGGCGCTCTTCTTATGCCGCATTCCTCGGACACCACTTGTCACGCTACATGTGCGCTTCGATGCCAAGGACAAGGCAGGCAAGGAAAGAGATGGGCTGGTTAGTCATGTCCGCACCATGAAAAACTAAAACACAACTGAAACTTAAGAAATACATCACGGAGCAACGAAAGAGTACAGAAACAAATAAAATAAAGGTTAACAGGCAAGGAAAGAGATAGGGTGGTCTGTCACATCGACACCCGGAAAAATTAAAAGGCAACTGAAGCTTAAGAAAGACATCACAAAGCAATAAACGAGTACAAAAAAAAAAAAAGGAAGTTCTCGTTTGGGGCAGGCTGTTTTCCAATAGTTTTGCTTCTCATTCTTCTTGAGCAAAATCAAATATATGTACACTCGACCTCCCTTTCTCCCTCCCTCTTTCAAAAACAAACTAAACAGCACAATGCACCCACAAACAAGAAGAAAGTGAACAGCACACGAGAGGAGTGACGAACCAGTGTTTAGCCATAGAAAGAACGGCGCAAAGCCCATTCGCGCAGCGCCTCGCTTGAACTCAGTTTCGACAAGCCCAGCGCTTGATACACAAGCACCAAGGCTCGCAGCACCAGCACAGCTTTCCGTCGGAGGCCCACCGAAATCGAGTGAGAGCAGCACGGAACAATTGTCCCTCGCAACAAGGTTCGGTCCTTCGGGCAGGAGGAGGACAGCAGAGGAGGTGGTTGCCGCGTACACCGTCCAAGCAGAGAAGAGCACCGTACCGTAGTTCACCAGTCGGGGGGCACAAACGAGCAGTCAGTGTATAATAAATTATAAAGAGTATTTTTTTCTTTTTTCTTTTTCGAGTACACAGTTTCGATGAGCCGAGGCAAGCAGCGGCGACACCCGTTTCGGCACAGACCCTAGCAGCACGCTCCTTGAACCCGCACAACACTGTCACAAGCGGTAGCAGATGGAAAGACGCCAACGGAACAGACGAGGCACGCATTGAACGGAAATCCCAAAGTAGAAGCGGCACGACAAGGAGCGGCGACGGCAGAAAACGGTGCAGAAGAGGCGGGCAATCAATTGTGTGTGCCTAGGAGGCTGTGGTGGCGTCAGATGGGAGGCGTGGTCGACACCAGGTTGCTGATGCGCTGCCATAAGTCCTTCTTGCAGGACTTGGAACGCCGGAGGCTGTGCAGGAGCTCCGTGAACTGCACCATGCCTCCGGGTGTGAGCATGAAGGCCATTCGTGCACTACGCAGGATGTTGATGAACTCGTCGTACTCGGCTGGCGTGATGTGGTACATTTTGGTGTGGGTGCAGGCAATGAACCTGTGCAAAACAAAGCAGAACAGGTGGCAAAAATTTACCGACGATCAAGCATTAAAGATTAAGGACCAATTCAACCTTGTATAAAGACAAATGATATGAACAGAAATATACCAAGGTTGTGGGGAAGAGACGAACAAACAAGAGGAAAGTTAAAGCGGTCATTTGAAATCGTCATTTTAAGCCCCACTCAATCTACACGTCTTAAGCATCCTAAAAGTCTCAAAATTACAAATATCCGTGGCCTTTTCCACTATTAAAAGTGCAACCAAACAGCAATATTCACCTTTTTGGAGATATATCTCAGAAAAAGGACATATGGTCGTATTTTAATAGGGGAAAACACATGCACGATTGTCATTTTTGGTTTTCTAGGGTGCATAGATTGAGCCTGTGCCGTAAAAAGACTATCTCAAAAACAACTTCAGTGCCTCCTTTAAAAACCATTACAAAGCCGGGGTACAGTTTATGCCCCTTGGCAAGTCAAACCGAAAATTAGAAAAAAAAAAAATAGTGTAAATTAGAATAATATTTGACAGAGCTTCATTTTGGTATAGCACATATTTTGAAACATTTCACTTTTCAAAAATACAAAAAGTTCTAGTTTATACAAGCTTAAGTTCATTTAAACAATTTTTCCGATCCCCAGTGATTCAGAGTTCGAACCTCCGATAATTCAAATAAAATCTACTATCTCATTAAGGGGAGGCACGGCCTAGGAATGGTGATTTTTTCAAAAAAGTCACATTTTTGGAAAATAGGCTGACCAGCTTCTACAACTCATAAAGAATGCTGTCCAAAAATTTTATTCCTGTAAGTAAAGTATTTACTCCGAAATAAATTATTTTCGAAGTGCTGGCGGCCACACGTGTGCGCAAACGACGTGGCCGATTACAAAAATGTGCCATTTTCAAAGCGCGCTCCCTCCGCATTTCTTAGGACTAGCATGGACAGGCCCCCCTCGTTGGAATGAGCGTCTCGCCCTCTTTCGTTCTGTTCGCAGCATTGTTCACGATATCGTGCTCGTAGACCGTAAAACCCCATAGAAAACATAGCTGTGCACGCTCTTATTGGTCAAGCTGGCGAAACAAGAGCTCTCATTCGCTAGGACGAGCCACGTGACGTGGCTCGTCCTAGCGAATCAGGAAGCTCTGTTGGAAATGGGCATACAGCCAGGGAGCTACCAAGCGTCATATGGAGAGAGGGCCACCAAGATGAAGGTTGCGAAGGCCCAAGTGAAAGCGTTCGAGTCCTCCAAGATGTCCCACAAAAAAAGGAAGATGGAAGCTGTGGCCAAGGCACGGAGGGACCGTGCAGAGGAAGGAGTCACATATGCCCCTCGAGCATTTTAGATGAAATGGCAAGCCCCATCTAAACTAAAACACTGTTCGAACTTTCAAACCCGTTTTTCTCAGCTTCATGTTTTCACCATTTTTTCACAGCTCTAAAACTATCGTTCGATGAGTTAAGCGCCCCCAAGTCTAATGTATGGCTTTTTTGGCATGAAATTTACTGGAGAACTCGGCTATGCGCTTACTTTTTGCAAATTGTTATTTCTTCACACAAAAATGTTGACGTTTGTGAAACAAGAAAAAAATTAAAAATTCATACCATTATTGAAAGTTAATTTTTACGTGAAATATGGCCTTAAGAATTATTTCAAGCCTACTACCGATTAGTTTAGTCATTCAGTGTTATATCCCAACAAAGAAATTGTGCCTTTTTATTCATATTTTGAAACGATAGTTTTTTTCCTTTGGCACTGCTACATGTAAATTTTTTTCAACGAATAAGGCTGTAACTTGTCAAAAAATAAACCTTTTGGGTTGAAAGTTAGTGTAGCCTCCTAAGTTTTGACGTTCAACATACCCTAAAAATTTCATTCACTTGGCACAAATACTTAAAAAGTAGACCCTCCAAGGGAGTGCCTCCCCTTAAGCTTGAATCTAAAAAGGATGAACTGTACTGTCATTTCAAACTCTCGTCACCCCACGAAAAGTTTCTGCAGTCAACATGAAACTCTTCTCGAGTGAAACAACCAATAGTGACTCCACACTCACATTTGCTGGCACTTCTGAATGAGAGGCGTGAGGACGTGAGATCGAACTGGCATGGATACCGTGGCAGAATTGGAGCGCGTCAAGTGGTGCGCAGTGTCCGTCACAATTTCATACAACACAAATGGACTGGCAACGCTGTTCACTGTACAGATGCAGAACTCCTGCAAATATGAGGTACCTGCACAGCAAAAAAAAGACGTGTCAGAAGGCTGCTCATTTAGCGCACCAAGGTTTATCGCAAGCTTTCTTTCAATCATACAAGGGTCTTTCTCGATAGCAGACAGTTGGCAAATGCCCAATACAATTAGCACTTCTAGAACAGATATACAGTGGAATCCACTTATAACAATACCATATATAATGATGCACCACTTATAACGATCAGTTTGTAGACTGAAAACAATTAGTTTCTAGACAAGATACAAGGAAAATTGGTTATAACGATTGAAATATTGGGTTTTCTCATTATTATTATAAGTGGATTGCACTATACTCCATATCACAAATGTCTGCAGTAAAGACCAAGGCACAAGGGTCCAAGCCTAGCTCAGCAGAATGCTTTTGTTCGCACTTGAACTTGTCCGGAGGAAGCAAGTTCCAAAGCCACGCACTTGTGCCCACGCATTTGTCTGCCTGCAGAAGTTTGTGAGATAGGGTATAGGTGAGTAGGCACTGATGAGGAGTTTGGAGGGAAGAGGAAGATCAATCAATGAATCGGTGTTTATTTCAGCTTGAAACACAAACTGAGGGTGGCGAGAAAAAAGCAGTGTCACCCACTGCTTGACGGGCATCGCCACCCTTTCAAGTCAGCAGTGTAATTGCGGTATAGAAAAAAAATATAAAGAAAATGAAAGGTATATTGAGGTACACATAGTTTTGTGCAAATATTATATACTGTAAACGACTTAATTTTAGCAAGAACCTAATTTTTGTGAATTTCGCGAATCACCTACAGTTCACAAAAAATAGTTTTCACAAACAATTCCGGTAAAAAGTAAGCACATCGGAATCTATATTGAGATCCCACCAGATCGCGAAAATGAGGACCCGTGAATTATTCCAAAACTTCAGCTTTGCCCTAAATCGCAAAATATTGAGCCTGCGAAAAATAAGTTGTTTACAGCATGTTACACATAGCTGAAGTACAGAGAAATTATAGAAGAAAAGCGTTCTGGAGGACAGAAGAATGCTTATCACTCAGGTGATCACATAGAGGCATATTCAAAAACATTGGCAAGATATACCGTAACATAGTAAAGCTGTAGTTTGTTCCACATCTAGGTAAAACAAAGGTGTCTTTTTTCTCTGGTTGCAAAGGGCATAGCGTATTGTGGGGAAAGGAAAGTATAAAAAGTGGAGAGAGAGAGGGAAGGAGGCGTTCTAACTTGTAGATTTAGATCCACAGAGAACGATTGGCATCAATTCAGAGTCCACTTTTTCCTGTTCGGCGCCAATAAAATTAAATGTTGAAAAAGTCTGGGGAACCTCGGCAGTCAAGCACACTGCTTAAAAGGTATATGCAAAGGAAAAACATTTTTTCTTTAAAGAGCCTGGATGGAAAAAGAATGTCAAAATAAATTTACAATTAAAAAGAAATAATTTTTTAGAGCTATATTTATGGCGCAAAACTAATTTGTAGCTAGTGCCCATGGGAGCCCGCAAAAAAGTGGTTGCTATAGTCACGTGACTGGCCGCTATAGTCACGTGGTGCTGTGCTCTTTCAGGAGTTTCCTATGGGCTCTAAGAGTTACTCATTATTCTTTGTTATAAGTGGAACAAAAAAATTAAGATTAATAAGTAACTATTAAAGCCCATAGACCTTTTCTGTGTACTCTCGTCCCCAGCCACCTAATAGGCGTATCCGGTACGGGCGACGAAAAAATACTAAAACGTTTCAACCTGCAAATAGTAAAAAAATAAAGGGAAGGCAAAACGAGAAAGTGTGACGGTTACGCTTATATCCTAAATGCCTCCTATTGGCGTGGCAAAGGCAAAACAATGTTTTCGCCCATACTGGAAGTGACGTCAATTCAAGATGGCGGCGCACTTGCAGAAAAGGTCTATAGGAACCTCCTGAAAGAGCGCAAGCGCCACGTGATAGACCTGAGCACTGATCAGAAATTGACGGTGGCGGCGTGCCGGAGTGTTCCCTTTCAGCGGCATTTTGGAGAAAAGCGTTCAGCCGGCGCTCAGCGTTCAGCACGCTGAGCGCGCCACGCTCAGCGTGCGGCTGCGGTGCGAGGGTTCTGGGGACTTAAGCGGTAGCGCCTAACGGCCCCAACGTAACTTGTGGCAGTGGCAGCGGCAGCGTACAGGTCTACCGCGTGACTAGTGGCGGCTACCACGGGCGCCAACTATAAATTTCTTTCGCGCCGTAAATATAGCTTTAAATTTTTTTTGTTGTGCATTTATTTTATGACAATTTTTCCATACAGGCTTTTTAAGGCGGGACATGGCCTGGGAGGGTCAACTTTTGAACCAATGTCTCAAATTGATTCAAACTTTCAGGGTGAATTGAACCCCATTAGGATTGATGACATCTAAAGTTTCAGTCTTATTAGCCAATTCTACAACATACTATGCTTAACAAGCTCCAGAAAAAAGTTACTGTATTAGGAAATGTATTTAAGAAAAATAATAATTGCAATCCACAAAATGTTTGGTTTAACGTGAAGTAGAGTACCCATAGTGCAAGTTAAGGTAAAAATTAATTGTAGAAAATGCAATTCTAGAGAAAAACAATAAAACCCAATATGAACAAACGATTTTAACAAATTTCTGAGTTTTAAAATATTCAGTTTTGGTCATGAAGAATTTAGCTTTTTCAGATTATGAGTGCCTTAACTTGTTCCTCAGGAAATTTCAGTCAAGGACACCACTGAATGAAATCTTCACACTTTCAAAATGTCCTATGATACATTTCCTCATACCACATTTCCTGCCAAAAAGTCAAACTGAGAAAAATGCATTTGAAGTTTCAACTTTAGGTTTCTTTCTTTTCTGTGAGTCCGAGGTAGGCAAAATTCACATGGCGCATTGTTAGAACCTCCCGCTTTGAGACTTCCCTGTTCCCCTGGCAATAGCTACCAATTTGTGTTGTTTGTAGGCTCACTAACTTTTGTAGCAGGCATTCCCTGATAGATAGACTTGCAAGAACTAAGAGGCAAATCACACAGAGAAAGAGCAGCAAAGCAGGAATAGGATCTGAAATGGGAGATACTGTAAAGGGGCGTTACTGAAGACGACACAATATTACATCAGCGGGAAGGACCAATTGTAAATTCTGTTTCAGGTCTCAACCAATAAAATTGATCATACCAAATTTTCAGAATTTTTTCTGTTTGGATGTATAGGGTCCTCCAGGCCATTGATACTTGTAAACTCCGAAAGCTTCTATGGGCTAAATCTAGAGTAAATGGCACTTCCAATGAGGGTGAAATGTTCTGGCTAGGCTAAACGAGTATCAAGCAGCGCTAAATGAGAAACGCAAAAAACTTGCTCCCTGCTGACTCGGAGGGCTGCCGACATGTTGAAAATAATTTATTCTGAGATAAATCCTGCATGTTTATAAATGAAAGTTTCTGAAACCATTCTTTGGAAGTTAATAAGCATAACCATACCATTTTTGAAAAAAACGTTTTTTTCTGAAAATTTTGAATTCCGAGGCTATGTCCCCCCTTAAAATATATTTTTTTTTTTTCGCTTCGCATTTGTTATTTAAAATAGACAATGGCCTTTGTGACAAATAAAAGTATGCATGTTTGTTCCTGTATTTGGTGGCATCAAGCCTTTTTAGATTTCTAGGCTGTGTGTGAACTCCATACTGGAGACTCCAACGACGCGAGGCGTCTCGCCACCTTGCGTTGTCTGCTTGCTCCTGCGCTTTGTCAACTCCATTTCACCTTTTGCCATCTTTAGAGCTGAAATGGTCTACTGCATACCTACTGCGCATTAGGGGGCCAGAAAGTCCAAGAAATCCGGAAAAGGGGGGGGGGGGGGGGGTAGCTAAAGAATGCTATCGCATTATAAAATATGTAACGTAAGAACCCATGAGCACAGGTTTATGAAACTGAGCAGTTAATCTTATATACATGCTACAAATGTACCCTGAAATTTTCATACAGATAGCTCTTGATGCCACTTCAAACGATAGGTGCAAGCTTGAGCAGGAGAGGGGAGTACCCCCTCCGTGGGGGTACTCCCCTTATGTAATAAGGGGAGTACCCCTTATGTAATAATAACTTATGTAATAAGATTGGCTCCAAGTTTTAAGAGTGGACGAGATGCAGCCAAAGACAACAAGCCAAAGAAGAAGGGGGAGGGGGGGGCGTCATACCTAGCTTCTTGGCCACTCCTAGAAGCCACTTGACATCCTCCCCGTAGGGCGGGTTCCGGGCGTACTTGGCCTGGGGCCGGTCGTCGTGAACGCGGCGGGCCAGGGTCTCCATGGCAAGCAGCCCCACCCGGTAGGCAGACAGCAGGTAGTTGAGCTGCGTCTGGTTCAGCTGGGAGAGTGGGCAGGAGAGGACAGAGCCGTCATGAATGTGAAGCACGCCACCCCTGATCCTTCCTGGGGGTCGCTTTCTGTCCCTTCCAGTAGTGCGCTTGGATTGCGTCTCCAATCGGCATCCTCAGCATCCTATACCACACGCGGTATAGGACGCAGCGGTCCCAGAGTGGCTACGAAATATTTAGCGGAAGCCGGTAGCCTCTGGATTGCAACAGCGACAGTTGGCCGTAGAAGTGGCAGAAAAAAAAACGGGGACTCCGGCATCGCTGTCATGGCGGCATCCTAACCCGCGGTTACCATATTTTCTGTCGACTGACCAGGTGCAGAGCGAGTTACAGCGGAACTAGCATCTGTTGTATTCGCCTCCAATGCCAAGGTCACGACAAGCTACAACATAAAACGGCTGCGACATAACGAGGCAGACGTCGAGGGACCAAAAACAGGTTAAAGCACCGGTCGTAGAAGCTTTCCGGACGACGTACGACCAATGACGAGGTGAGGGACCGAAAAAGTTATAAGAGCTCGATCATTCTGACAAAGATTAGGGAGCGCAAAATGTCTCCCTCACAAACTGAACTATGTGTGTGTTTGTGCTAATTTTTCATCCTTTTTATTGTGTGTTTTTTTTATTTTTGTACAGTTTTTTTGTCATTTTGGCAAGCTTGAGCAGGAGAGGGGAGTTTTACCAGAACGTACTGGGGGAGTGCACACCCCACTTTCCCCGAAGCTCCCAGCTTATCGCTCATTAATGTCAATCGTTCCTGACGCTCATTCCCAATGCTCATTTACGTCAATTTTCTCATAGAAAATGACTCGTAAAACACATTTAGCATTAAAAGGCGCCATAAATATGCGAGACGGAGATGTGTTTCAGGCAAAATACTTCTAATGAAACTGTGGATAAAGAGAAGATGGTTCCGAGTTTGGTCTACGCCAGAGATGGATTTTATTTTTGTTCCCTCCAACCAAAATTTTCTTTGTTGTTTGCACCATCCCATTCTTGTGTGAACATTCAAAGCTGAACAAACTATGACTACGTAGCCTTTGTTCTTGTATTCCTCACCCCTCATGGTCTGCCCACAAAGTGGACATAAAGTATTGTCGTATAATAACACATGAACTGGAATGTGCACAACAGCTGACGTAGACAAAGTTCCGATACCTCTAAAAACGAGTGCTTGTCCTCACATTTGTACAAACATCTACTCCCTCCTTTTTATCCACAGCAAGCCTCCTCCACGTCTACAGATATTGCATCGAATTTTTTATTTTCCTAAATAAAAGGAAACTAGCAAGGGACAGTCTTGGGTAAGTTACTTTTAAAAGTAATTAGTTACAGTTACTTTCAGAAAAAAGAAGCGAAGTTACCGTTACGGTTTCCGCAACAAAGGAGTAACTCGTTACAGATACAGTTACTTTTAAAAAGTAACGACATTACTTTTCAGTTACTTTTCTATAACACAAAAAAATAGGAAAAACTAGAAAATTCCCGTCACCAAGTTTCATTGCATGAAATTAGACAGTACGCTTTTTACTTCATATTGTAACAGTAGAAGTTGCTTCTTGAAATTAGTGCTTGAAAATTTCCACGTCATAGTGGCGCTAATCAAAATATGAAACATGCGCAGTGCCCTCCACGTGTATTGTTGTTTCACGGTTGATTCACCCGATTGAAAAGCATTTTCACAGAAAGAAGAAAAACCACAAAATAGATAGTGCTTCAAGACATTAAAATGTAAGTGTTCAGTCACAAAATACAAGCATGTGCGTAAAGATAACTAGATTTTTTTCATGATATCTACACGTGGCTATATTCGGGTCGTGACTCGTGAGAAAGAACGTATTCACAAGTTTGTGCAAGGCCAACTTGACACTCGAAATGTCGGAATAGACAATTTGAAAGGTGCAAGACAAATCTAAATTGTACCCGTTCAGCGATATATTATTCATAAAACACTGGAAAGTAATGACAAAAAGTAACGTCGTTACTTTCATCGTTACCTCAGAAAAAAGTAATACAGTCGCCGACCGTTTTTTCGAACTCCGATATTTCGGACTTGTTCGATATTTCGGACCTAAAGGCAGAACCGCGACTTACCCCATAGAAATAGTGTATATTCACGACCAATGTTTCGGACAGCTTGAAGTCCGAAAGTTCGATTATTCGGACAAAATCGTCGCAAGCGATCAGCGAAAAACACTATAGAGAAGCGGCCATTTTGAATTCTATGTTGGCTGCAAATGAATTGGCTTGGTTTGGCAGCGCTACTTGAGCACTCCTGAGTCCTACCGCTAGGTGACGCTATGCTAGCCCTTTTTTTTCCCATTTAGCTGCAAGTCATAATCATCATCATCATAATTTTGCTTTGTTTTTCCGTTCCTTTGCGTCGCCAGTCGCCATTTTGCGCTCGTAAATTTGCGCCTCTGATCTCGTTCGGAAAACGCTGGCTTGGACGTCATGGCCCCATTTGTTGATCTGTAGTTAAGAAGCACAGAAAGTACTCGACCATAGCGCTAGAAAAGAAGGCAGCGATTCTCAAGCTAACAGAAAGTTGCCGAACGGAAACGGAGGCGTAACCTAAAGGCGCGTTCCCACCGGCGATGCAATCTAGTCGCACGATAACTTTCATCGCAAAAGCGACCATCGCGGGCAAAAAGCGACGCGATTTGAGCAGGTGCTACTCGACCTGACTTTTTTGCGTTGCGATCTAGTCGCGGAGCGGCTGAGCCAATCAACGGCGTTCGAAGTGAGAGTTTTCGAGAAAACTCTCACTTCCGGCGGAACAAGGCACCTGGACTAAGACACTATTTCAAACTTTTTAAGCCCACTTGCAAGTAATAAAGGCAAGTTTTTCAATTTGCTGATTTTTCGGACTGCTCTATTATTCGGACGTTTTTTCGGTCCCAGCGAAGTCCGAATAATCGGTCGGCGACTGTAGAACTACAGTTACAAGTTACATTTTAAAAAAAGTAGTTTGTATAGTTACAAGTTACCAAAAAAGTAACGAAATTGTAGTAACGCATTACTACCCAAGACTGGCAAGGGGTGCCAAACCATTCTGGGGCCCTTTCAACTGTACCTTGCCTGTGGCAGCCACGTACCTGATGCACTTGCCCCACCTGCGCAGCTGCAGGAGGTGGCGGGGCAGCCGGAGGAGGGGGTGGGGCCATGGGCAGCACCGCCCTCGCCATTGGGGTCACGTGCACACCAATCATCTGGTGCGCATAGGCCCCGGGGGGCGGGGCCTGTGGAGGGGCCCCGTGCCTGCTGGCAGCTGCCGCATAAAACTGGGCGTGGCCCGGCAGGGGAGGGTAGTGGTAGGTGGGCGGGGCCTGCAGGTAGGCCGGGTGTTGCGCCACCAGCAGGTGGTGCGGGTGGTGGAATGCCGGCAGGCCTCCCAGGTAAGAAGGGTAGTGAGGGGCCCTGCAAAGTGGCAAGACTGAGATTGCACCTTGCCAACATGCTCTCCCTAGACCTGCAAACTGACAGCAAGTCATCTGTGCAGAACTAAAAGAAAAAAAAATTTACAGGGGAGCAAACTGATGGTTGAGGCAAATTTGTAGAAACCACAATGGTGATTGTCCATGAATGTGATAGCATTTATCATTGCACACTGCCAAATTTAGCGGGGAAACTGAATTGGTGCATAGGTCGTGTGGTCAATTTTTTCCAGTATATTTAGAGGGGAAACTCCCCGCCAAATTTAGCATAATAGAAGACGACGCTAAATCCTTGTCATCCCTGAGATCACCCTAGAGGTCGTTCTTGAGGTTGTCCTAGATGTCGTGGTTGAACATCGTCCTAGAGGACAACGTCAGAGACGACATCTAGGGCGACCTCAAAGACGACCTCTAGGAAGACCTCAAGGACATCAAAGACGACGTGTAGGGCAACCTCTAGAACAACCTGTAGGGTGATCTCAAGGACGACCTCAAGGATGACTACAAGGACGGCCTCTAGGACGACCTCAAGAAGGACCCCTAGGATGAAGTCAAGGTCGTCAAGTCCTTCAAAGTGGGTGTGAATGTGAAGGAGTGCATACTGCCACTCTCCATACGTGTGGCAGAATGGGGTGCGAGCGCAGTGAGCTGAAATGGTCTACTGTGCGTTAGGAGGCCAGAATATACATAGCTGTAAATCTTGAGTAGTGGCTTAATAATGCTATTGCACTAAAACTTCTCTGGAATGAAATCACCTTCTGGCTTCTACCTTACCTATTGTTAAAGGTGAATTGTTTAGAAAGGCTATTAACACCTTTCACAGTTTTTAGCTGTCATAATCAAAGTGTATAACTGCACTTTGTTTCTTCTTATTTTTTTTATTGTACTTTCTCTCCCCTATAGTGCTAATGGCCCTGACTACTTAAATAAATTTGCACATTTGTAAGCCCAATTCTTGAAGTTCGGTATCTTGAAATGTCAATGAAGTCTGAAGTTTTCAGTTTCAGTTTCATTGAGCCATCAAATAGATCTCTATAGACCTTTGCAGTAAGAGCCCCCTGGCCGCCGCCATTTTTCGACTCGAGCGACCCCTATCAGCCAAAAATTTCTGCCACCCGCCTGAGCTGTGAAAACCCGGTCAGTGCAGCTCCCCACCTACATTGTGCATTTGGAGTTTGTTGGCTTTCCTTGAAAGATTTTACTTTATTTGCCTCTTCAGGATGCTTGTGGGTCTTGTGTTTTCTTCCACTGTGAGAACCAGGGAATGCCAGGGCTCGTAGCCTGCTCGGCTTTCGCAGGAAACGAGCGAAGGGAGTGAACATCAAGCAGCCCGCGACGCAGGCCGTTCGACATCCTTCGAGGATTATTTCTGTTTGGATAATCTCCGAAAAGCCTTCCCGGCTGGCCGTGTTCCCGATCTTGGCGAGAAGTAGCCGATAGCGTCCGGGGTATGGGGACTGAATAGACACGTTCGTTCATTTGCTTTAGCGCTGTGTAAAAGAGCATCGCTCTTCAAAACGTACCTCAGACAAGCCGGATTCTGTCCGATCCTAGTGAAGTGACTATCATCGACACTGCATTTTGAATATGCTGTGTTGTTTGAAACCTTTCTCAAATCCTGTTCAGATTATGCGGCACTGTGAGGTATGTACAATATTTGTTGTTCGATTGATGAGACTCGTTGAATTTCATGTTGTGAGCGGGGAATGCCCATGCAGTTCGGCTATCCTATGGTGTGGTCAAATATTTTAGGCAGTTAAGACCCTATTTGATTGACACGGCTGAGTGTATGGTGCCGCTAAAAAGATCGACATAAGGTGAAACAAGCATTCCAGTTGCATTTGTTCTGTCGTGCACAGCCAATAAGGGCTTTCATTTGTTTGTTTTTGTTCCCAAAAATAATGCAATGCTCTCTTAAAAACTCAGAGAAATTATCTTCGTCATAGAACATAAAACAAAAAATAAAACGAGGCAATCTTGCTGCCACCAGCGTCCGGAATTGCGCCTACGCAGGTTGCCACAGCCTAGTGACGAGAAAACCCACAGCCCAGCGCAGTCAGGCAACACCGACATATACTCTCAAAACCAGGGACGCGCACTGTAAATCGCTTCGTTCGAGACTGACGCTGGAAAGGTCTATAGGCGGAATATATATCCACCGCGACATTAGGACCTGGTGAAGAGCAGTCCCCGCACGGAACGTCGTCCAATAAATATGTTTTAAAGCATTTACCTCCTTTCCCCTTTTTACAATATATATATATATATATATATGTATATGTATATATTTTGTTTTGCTTATCTCGAATAATGTTTGAAGTCAACTCCACATATCTGCAAATCTGTGTGTGTAATTTTTAAAAAGAAAAGCAAGGTTAAAATCAGCTTTGAAAGTTGGACAACCTAAAAGCAAGTAATGAAAAGCCAAATAAATTTGCAAACGAGGGACCTTGATTTTGCGCAATCACCGATGACGTAACCAACAGTGTTGGGTAGTTTTTCGAGTCGGATGATGAAGAGGCAAAACCTCTGAGCAGAGAGAAGACGTCCCCTTGTAAAAAATGAGCAACTAACATATGGGCACCCTGTAGAACAGTTACGATGCATATAAAAGTTTAGTGATTCCCAGCAGAACTGGGAAAATTCTTAAGCTTGGGAGAAGAGTGTGTTGCTTCACGGATGAAGAAAGAATAAAAAATTATTAAAATGGACAACACAACCACATCTTTCAACTAGCAACAGACGAGTAAACTTTCAACAGCGAGCAGCCGACTATACCCAGGAGGAGAAGGGGGGGAAGGGAAGATAAGAAAACGCGAAGTGCAAGTCAGAGTGGTGGGCTTATCTCGGATTTTAGAAATTCAACCTCAGTTTTCGTCAGCAAGAGGGAAGGGCTTGACACATTATTTTTTCTTTTTTTGGAAACAACGTGTCAAACCCTTCCCTCCTGCTGACGAAAACTGAAGTTGAATTTCTAAAATTCGAAAATAAGCCCACCACTCTGACTTGCACTTCGCGCTTTCTTATCTTCCCTTCTCCCCCCTTCTCCTCCTGGGTATAGTCGGCTGCTCGCTGTTGAAAGTTTACTCATCTGTTGCTAGTTGAAAGATGTGGTTGTGTTGTCCCTGTTTTAATTGTTTTATTCTTTCTTCATCCATGGGAAAATTCCTGTACCTGGCCTCTCTCGCCACTTCTTTCATCTCGAATATTTCCCATTTTTTTTAGCACAACGAATTAATGGTGGTTTACCAAACCATAGCTGATCCTACTGCAGTACAACACAGGGCCCACCTGTAAGGCAGGCTGTACTGCAGGGGAGGCACCATGGGCAGCTGGGGCGACTGTGCGGCAGCCACCCCCTCGACCACGAAGGGGGCGGCCACATCCGGCAGTCCGTCGGCCCCCGGGTTCAGGGAGGACGCCAGCACGGGGGGCGGGCTGATGCGGGGCCCGGCCTCCGACGGGGACGGGGCGTCCCCGCCCCCCTGGTGGGTCTCCTCGTACAGCTCGAACCTGGGCGAGGCCACGACAACCGCGTCACTTTGTGAGCGCAACGACAGTGAGGCTCGAAATCTGCGAGCTCGGATTTGGTTGGATACGAGTCGTAAAGTACTGCATGAGAGGTAGAGGTGAATCAGACTTGCTGCAGATGTACCAAGTGTTTCAGTAAAGACTTCTAAAAATTTTTACCGAAAGGGTGGTTGAGAGAAAAAAAAAAAAGAAACTTTTTGGAAACTAACTGCCAGCAACAGTGGACGTCAGGGTTGGCCGAAAAAAAACAACACACACAACTAATTAGCAAAATAATTAAATAAAATGTATTAAATAACTTTTAATGAGTGAAAATAAACATTGTAGCAGTGCTGCCGTGGCGCGTGCTAGAACCCACCGAAGACGACGACGAAGCGCGTGCAGACGGCGCGTGACACACTTCCAGTCTGGTCTAATTTGGTTATGGACGTCCTCTTGTAAATTAAAAACGTAACATTTGGTGTCAGAAGTGGGATTTCTGGCATGGCGCCTCAAGTTACCCGGAAAGCTCCTCTCGGGAAGATTATTCTCTGCAATATGGTCAGCGCCGACGTCTCATGGAGCCAATGGCTGGCGGCTGGATTGCCTGACACCGCAAATCTTCATGCCAGAACCGCCACGAACAAGTGGCCACTTTGCCATGTTCCCCACGACCATTCTGTGGCCGTGCAATGAAGATCCTGCGTTGGCCTATGGCCACATTTGCATCCCAAAGCTTCAAGGCATTGAGGCGCGTAAGTGCGCGCTGAACTTGAATGTTTCTCTGACTGTCGTTCTGGACATTCGGCGGATTAGGTCGTGAGCATAACGTTCTATCTTCTGGACTTTGGCCTTACCGGCACATTTCATTTTCGGTGTTGCTTTTCGAAATGCGAAAATGTGCAGTGATGCTCTGCACCGATATGATATGTGCCGGCATTAGACATGTCACCAGGAGTGACGAAAACCGGAGCCAGCGGCGGCCAAGTGACAAGTGTCCGGACATTAACTTCAAAAAGCGCCAATGTGCTGGATTTTGGTGTTGTAGAGGAGCTGTTGCGATGAGCATCGGCAACGACACCTGCAAAAAGAACTGTCTATCTTTAATGGAACGTGGCGAGGTTGTTAAGCAGAATGAACCAACCTACGAAGAAACATCACTAAAAAACTCAGAGGGGAAATAGTGTAGCGGTGCTGCGGAGGCGCGTGCTAGAACCCACTGAAGACGAC
The DNA here is from genome assembly GCF_016920785.2 of Ixodes scapularis. Taxonomy (NCBI): domain Eukaryota; kingdom Metazoa; phylum Arthropoda; class Arachnida; order Ixodida; family Ixodidae; genus Ixodes; species Ixodes scapularis. The sequence goes on along the minus strand of NW_024609868.1, from coordinate 53,359,226 downwards.
GACGAAGCGCGTGCAGACGGCGCGTGACACACTTCCAGTCTGGTCCAATTTGGTTATGGACGTCCTCTTGTAAATTAAAAACGTAACAATATAATACCAATTAAAAACTCGCTGAGCACCAATGAAAACCTCTAAATCCGCTGATTTTAGGAAAACCTAAAGCATGTGTGAAACGTGGGGATGCACCAAAGTTACCCCATGTGCAGCAGGCACGAAGCTTGCGATGCGAAAATTCTGATGATGAGAACATTACTTGCGCTAGATCGCCTGCTCGACCTCCATGCTTGCAGGTCGAGCAGGCAGTCTAGATAAAGTATGCCGACAATTTCTTTCGCGCTTCTTTTGACATCACGAAACTGCTTGTTATCGGTTGGGGAAAAATTCTGCCGTCCAAAAAGTGAACCCCCGCCTGACACTGGAATCACTTTTTCAACGTTGCCAATAAACTTTCTGCTCGAAAAAAAGTGGCGTGAACAGAAATAGTAACTTTAATAATTTTGCGAGAAAAAAACTTGTTTCGGCCTAACAATTGGGTTACTAGTTCAGCGATGTTTGTTGGGGCATTTGGTAAATTTTTAGGGGAATTGGGGACCACAAACAAAATGCCGGGTTGTGCGATAACTTGGGTACACGAGACCTAAATCTTTCAATACGAAACGGCACCGAGAGAGATCGACGCACCATCTGCGTGCAACGTCGAAGAGCACCTCCGGATAAACACCGCCTCCCTTGGCGGCCGACTCGACAGCCAGGCAGGCCCGCTCGAGCACGGCGGCCGACTGCTCCTTGCACTGGAGCAGGGCCCTCTGGATCTCGTTGGGGTTGAGGGCGTGTGCGTGCGGGAGGCAGGAAAGGGCCAGCTGGGCGGCCGCCCGCACCATCGTTGGGTCCCGACCTCGAGACGCCTTGTCCGCCAGAGACGCCACTTCGGGCGGGGTCAGGTGGCCTTCCCATGTGTCCATGAGGAACATGAGCGCGCTGCTGCCAATCTCCATGGCTTGCCCTGCACGCAACACAGACACAGCCGCATCCGGGCGTGCTCGTGCAGAACACAGAGTCTTCTCTGACAGGTTGATTGGGAGGGACTCAACAATACCACAGGGGGGAAATTTGCTCGGAAGAGATGGAAAGCAGCTAAACAACTTTCACGACAAAAAACACTTCCAAACAACTCGTGGAAAGTTGGCTACGTACGTCGAGTCCTTTAAGGTTCGGGAATTCGCTGCAGAGAAGCTTCTAGGACTTACTACGAGCCGGGAGGTGGTTTTAATGCAATAGCACTATGACTCGACAAATTAGAGCGTGCCGGTAAAAATACGGGGATCAAGAAAACCAATGTGAACGGCAAAAAGGACGGGGACAGGACAAAACATCTTTTCATAAAAAGATGTTTTGCCCTGTCCTTGTTGGTTTCCTTTATCCCCATTACTATGAATTCTTTCTGGTTTTTCCATAGGTAAATAATGACATGACTTCCTCCAGGATCCCACTATTTGTGAATGCCCGGACAGGGGGGGGGGCTTAGACACGAGCCTCTTAATAAAGGGATTGTCCGGTGATATCCGGAAGTTACAAAGTTTTTACGCTGGCCATGTAGAGGATGCCTAAATATAGTCGGAGGCAATATTTATTTAATAAAAAGACGCCCCAATATTCGTTAAAGGCAGTGACTATTTCAACGTCCACCGTCAAGATATGTCAAAAATTGTTTCCACGTCTGTGGCGTCATTTCCGTAAATGTCAAAATAGCGGCCTTGCAAAGCTTTGTTCCGTTTAGTTTCTGATGGTGTTGCTGATGTTGTGTTGGCATTTTGACGGATTCATGTGTTGCGTGCCAAAGAAGTTTCAGCTCTAGTTGACAGTGTGTGGGGCAGGCTCGACAGTTGAACCTTTCGGATGTAAGATGCCAGTGACGATGATCTGAGTGCTCCGAGCTCACATCTTGGCACGCGCCTCACGTAAAAGTTTGAATCTGCAACAAAGGCGAGCTGGATATCCCTCTGTCTTGCATGCACGTTACAAATGCAAGAGCATTCACTACACAACACTGAGAAATTTGGCACGCTTTTTGTGCCTTTATATTGTGCGAGCAGTCTCACTTAGAATCTGGCTCCCGGCCTGTTTTTAACCGGGTTTCGTAAGTGCGTTATTTAGTTTAGATTTTGTTTGGTTCATGTATAACGGGCAAGCTAAGCACGAAATGATCAGGATGTTAAATAAAAGGTTGTGAATGCAAACATTGCCTCCTTGATGTTTCTTGATCAGTGCGAACAAACAAAGGTTGTGGCACGGTTGTACGAGATACACAGATTTTTCACTTAACTGCAAATTTTATGACACGGCATTCAGCTCCTTTGTCTATATAAATCACGTGATGAATTATGAACATCAATGCACAACTGCACGCTAAATTTCACAAGTAAGCATGGCTGGTCGTGTCGCGAGGTTACATCAGGCATGGTGATGTCCGAGTCGTGGGCGTCGACTTATAGTATTCACGGTTTTTATCAACATGGCTGATGGTGCGTACAAAGATCACCGTTGAAGAACTGAGCTTCCCTCAATACCGTAAATCTTGCCTTTCTTAGAACAAGATTGTTTTAGTGAGACAGCAGTCAAGAGCTGTCGTGGCGCTCTCTTTGCATGATGTTACGTCGCAGCTTCCACTGTTGCCAACGAAAATGCCATGTGTTTTGCAGGTGCAATCTGAGCAGTTGGGCTGTTTAAAATTGAATTACTTGTGCGGTGGAGGATTAAAAATTTAGAAATTGTGCGGATGATATTACTAAAAGCAATGACAGTATAATTTAATTCTTTTTTGAAAGACAAAATTTTACCACACAATCCCTTAAATACAAAGAAATTGAGCACCAAACATAGCATTCTGAGGCAAATGAGATAGAGCGCCACATAACACTCTCTTACGAACAAGCTCAAATTTCATTAACCGTTCTCCCACCCGTTATGTCTTCTTATAGCAAAGGGACAGGTTAGAGCCAATTACACGTCGACGAGCAGTTTCGTCTCCGAGGCCTTTTCGAGGTATGCCGCAGGTGGCACTAGGGACGTGCCGCAACATATACACGACACCCCCCTTCAAGCACCTGTGATCCAGGAGACGTGAGATGAGTAAGTGCGGGACAGCCAGTTGGGGGAGACAGCATTGTGCAGGCCCAGCGCGTACAGGCCGATCTGGAAGGCGCACATGTGCAGGGCCCTGTGGGGTCCCCTGTGGTTCTGGCTCGCCGAGGGCTGGGTGAACAAAACCGCCGTGCTCGAGTTGCCACCGGCCTTGGTCAGCACAGTCTTGGCCAGCTCAAACATGAAGTGGGCTGACGCCTCGCTCGGCTGGTTCGGCAGGCTCGGGCAGGTGCCCCGCTTGCCCTTCATGCGGCTTGGGGGAGGCGGCTTCTGCGGGGGTGGGGCCGCCGGGGGGGCGGAGCCTCCCCGGGCACCACTTCCCGGCACCTGCAGCCCCGAGGACCCAGGAGCGAGGAAGCGCGAGGTCGCCGGGGATGCCGACGACAGGCTGGGTGGGGGGCTGTCTGAGGGCAGCACGCACATGCTGGAAACGCGGAAAAAAACCGAGACCGGCGTTACTTTCGTGACTACTCTTCACCATTCTCGGACTAAAAAATGGCGGAGAGAAGCTTCACGCTTCCGATGCAATTTTCCTGCCTTCGAGAATGCTTCAGCACCTTGAGAGCCTCGAGTGTGGGGCCGCAGTCGAGGCAGGGTGAAGGGCAACCGCTCCGTGCTGGAGGCGGGAATTCCAAAGAGACGGTCTACCATTCTCACCTTATTGGTGACCATCGAAACACAGGTGTTCCCAGAGAACCTTAACGGGTAGCCCGAGCTCCCAAATATTCTTGGCCGTCCCTGCTCCCGAGTAAATCTTTCTCACGGCACTATTTTATCGGACCCGAGTCACTCACATGTGTGCAACCACGAGTCCAACACCTCTTAGTAAGTGCACCAATGTTTATGTGGTCTGTAGGCTCATGTACTGCTTTCCCGGATCGACGCCAAAACCGAGAGTAGTTCCTCGTCTAACCGTTGAGGGAGACGGGGGTTTCTTATGGTCAGAAAGTTTGAAAAATTCTGCCGTACAAAAAAAGGAAGGAGAAGAGAAAAAAAGCACTTTTACTAAAGACTTTTTGTGCGACGCGGCTGCATTATGGGAAGCGCGTCACAGAAATCCGCATTACAGAAAGCTGCTGGGAGCCAGTCAGGTTGCACGTTCCGCGTTTAATTTGCGAGTTTTCTGCTCAGGATCAAACTCGACCGAAGAGAGAGAGAGCGGCGAGCCGCGGCCAAGGGCAGACGTGGGACCCACCTGTCCGTGTGACGTGCCTTGGCCCCCGTGGCCCTGTCGCCGGACGAGGAAGAGACCACAGAGTCGCTGCTCTCCCCGCTGCTGCCGCTGTCGCTGCCCGGCCCGCATGGGCGGCCCCAGCCACTTCGGCGCACCACCGTCGGAGAGTTGTCGCTCGACGTCGTCTCGGGAGCGCTGCTGTCGATGCTCGCCATGCCTGCAAGGAGGCATGCCGAATACACCAGACACCATGGGGGCAAGGTTGAGGAGGCCACTCCCGGAGGGAACGCGTCGCGTCGGAGGAAGAGGCCGCCCCAAACGGTGCGCAGTTCAAGCTCTCGCTTCGCAGCCAGGCAGTTCGACTGGAAGAAGCCCTCTGCCCTGGGCTCGATCGGCAGTGCCGACCGGACAACCGCTAGAATTAAAGAGAGACCCATGTTTTGGTCCCGAGCCACTGGATTTTCGGGGTGGGGGGTACAGAGATAGTTTCTTTTCCTCTTCCCAATCCCAGAAAAAACGGGAACGACGGTCACAAGTGCCAGCGGGAGTGGAACTGCGCACCGAGAGGTAGCGTTGTGTCCGAGCACTCTTAAGGTTCGACTCCCTAGACTAGGCTCTCACACCTCGAGGTTAGTGATCATTAGGGAAGTTACTTGGGACCTAAAGAGTGTTGGGCATTGAGCTAACATTCTGTGTGTGAGCAGTTAGGGGTGGGCTGTGCCATTTTTATTACCTACATAAAATGGTGCATTCACTGCACTAAAAATGCCTCTCTGCTCTTGAGTATTGTAGAAAGGATTATGAAGAAATTAATGAGACACGTTTTACACATTCACACTTCAGGAAGATTAGGATAGGCCTAAACCAATGAGCTTGGTCATCTAGCACCTTCGAGAAAAAACTCCGCTGGCAGAAAAGTTACATACAAAAATTATAAACACCTGCTTTAACCCATGAGCAAAAACCCCAAGAGCCACAACGAAACTTCGTAAGGTTAGTTACGGACAGCTCAGGCCAACAACCGTGGTAAGTTACGAGCCGACCTAATAACCGTCCTACCACAGAGTCTCCAATAAAGAGGCTATGTCTACAAAATTAGGTCCGTTAGTAGTGCCTCGAGGCAAATACCATGCACAGGACACCTACCTGCCGAATGCTTCTTAGTTGTTCTGAAGTTTGTGCAGCGGAACTTAGCCTCCCAGGCCTTGAAGTTCTCCTCCCAGCCAGGGCTTGAGGCTCCCTCACTGCGATCACCACTGTCCCCAGCAGTCCTGCCGTGTTAACTTCAAGTGCTACTACCTAGCCTCTTTTTAAGGTGCCAGCATTGGCAGGAGGCCACAACATAGGGACCAATGAAAGGAACAAAATTTGAGCAACATCTACAAGTCACAAAGGGTGTGCGTGCCACAATGGCACCAAGACAAATATCAGCTTCAAATTGCACTCTCTTGAATTCAATTATTCCGAGACAAAGAGTTGTACTTGTTATCAAGCTGCAGTTGCAAAACCCCCTAGACAAAGATTATATCAATGTGCAGCTTTGCCTGCACATGCTACAACCATACTTCCAAGTAATTTTTGGCCAGCCACCTTCACCTGATCAGGCAACCTTAATATGCAAAATATGCAAGTAAAACAAGTACAAATAAACCTACCTAGGCTAAGCTTGAGTCATTGAAACACAGGTACAGGCGGGCTTGCATGTCTCATGAGCCACACCAGCATTCTTCAAAAATTTTAAAACTGCACCACTTTTTTTTTTTTTTCTTTGGGGGCATGGGGGTTTAACAAGCTTTAGAACTTTTCTTTGACTTCTTTTTCACACAGGAAATCGACACACCCATCACTTCGCAATGTTCACCTGTCGCCATTTTTTTTGTGGATGTAGATAAAACAAGATGCCAGTCAGAATTGAAATATGGCAACTTATGTTTTCACTTAATGGATACCTGGACAGTGCATTACTACTGCACTCGAAAAGTTTCCCTCATAGAGAAACACATATTCATAAGTCCACGGGGGTCAGACAGGCAGATGTTCAACCGATGTTGAGCTACTTTTAACAAACCAAGTGCAAGTGAAGAGCTCAAGTTTGCCTTGCCCCAGGTTAACCGAAGTAGCTATGAGGGGGCGTTCATAGAGTTTGTATTATTGTCACGAAGAAATAGATTCGGCAATCAAATTCGGGTAAAAGTTTAGTCTTTGTTTGCCACACAAAGCCGCGCACTTCTGTCTAAAATGGACAACCTGCCAGAGGCCATTGTTACAGAACTCCTTGTTTTAAGTGCTAGAGAATCACTCCACATTGGCAATTACTTGGACGTCATCCTTGAAATGCTTTCAGGCTTACTTGGCCACGCTGGAAGCATCTTCGCCATTTAACAATAGTGTCATAAACTGGGGCGTTGTCTCCAAAACACCGAAACCAGCTCAGAATGAATCTTCTCGGCATTCCTTCAAATGGAGAAAACGAATCGCTGCTTGCACTTCGACTTGCCCGATGGTTGGTGCCATTTTTGTTTTGACGCCCAAGCAATGTTCCGCGGTACTACAGCTTGCAATGTTTATACTGTGCCAAAACAAGAGGGACCCGCGCTCGTGTCAAAGCTTCTTTTGTTCCACTTTTATCAATTTTCGGCGCTGATAATACAAACTTTACCGACACCCCTCGTAAGCACGACAAACTGTCGAGCTGCCTGCGGGCACCCCGAAGGCCGAAAAGACTGAGAAAACCCCGGGCCACACGGTTGTCCGCCGACACCTCACCTGTTGTGCCGGTGCGACACCTTGGCCCTGGCACCGCCGCCGTGGTCCTGTCGAGGATTCCCCGGAGTGTTCGGGGGTGGTGTTCCGGGCTCGACGCCGTTCCCGGCTTCGGCCAGGCTGTCGGCAGCTCCTGAGAAGCCCGCATCCACTGCAGCCTCGCCGGACGGGTTTCCCGGCAACGGAGCCGAACGGGCGGCGTCGTCCACCTTGGCGGACGACGTGGTGGAGGCATCTTCTGTCGTTGCCGAAGACCCACTGGCGGCCGGCGTGGCAACCGGATTGGGCACAGAGGCACTGTAGTAGGAGCTGGGCGGAGGAGTCTTGTACATCTGATGCACCTCCTTGTCTAGTAGGCGGTCCATGATCTTGGCACCGAGAGGAGTGGCAACAACTGGTCAGCTTTCTCAAACTGGATTTTTAGGAACTCGAGTGTTCCCCGGAGCAACTTGAAGGCCTGTTCACAAACTTGCAACCAAGTAGGACCAACAGAGACAAGATTGGTTTTTAAGCCTCTTGCGACGGCGTAGGACAGGATGGGCTGCTGCAGAGCAGATCCTTAGCCATTGCAAGAGGCTTAAAAACCCGCCTTGTCTCTCCCAGTCCTACTCGGCTACAAGTGTGCGGTTGGGCTTTGACGGGTTATCCAAGCTCTCTATTTTCCTCCACCGTCCCTGCCCCCAGGTAACTGTTCTTCGAGTTTGAATGCTATTTTGGCGGATCTGAGCCACCCAATGACGTGCAACTATGAGCAAAATTTTCGCTAGTTTTGTGCATTACTGCTTCGAAGACCCGTAAGCTTCTGCACTGCTTCGTTCCATTGATGTCGAGACTGAGGGGGCGTACACGGCTGTCAATCAAGAAAGCTAGGGATTCCGCAAAATTGAAAAGTTTGAGGACCCCGTGCCGTCACAACTGTTCAACGTTAAAGGGGCCCTGCAAAGACCTTTTGACTGGTTTTTAATTTCCACCAAACCTGAGCGCACTGAACGTAGTAACTTAATGAAACTTTTCTTTTCTCGAATTTCGCTTTATTTTAAAAGTTATAGGAAAATTAAAATTAAAAAAACAAGCAAAAAATAACCTCTTTCATGACGTACTAGGTTGCTTGAGTGGCCGTGAACTAGAACGAGCTCAGCGAGCGCTCATGGCCTGCCGCACTCCGTGTCGGCGGCTCGAGAGGGCGCCACTAAAGCATGTGCTGGATAGGCTGTATGAAGCGTAACATCCAGGGCGCCTCGCATTGCATTTGCTGTGCAATTAAACACTAATTCGGCATGACACTTCATTGGTTAGAAACGACACCAAACACAAGGTAAAGATCAGTCAGAATGGGAGCCACTTCGCGCCGCCATCCCGCCAAACCTGCTCGCCGAAGCAGCCGAAGGCCTTCGGAACGCTCGGAACCGGTCGGATCCTCAACTGCAGTGCCGCCGCGTACATTCATGACCTTTCTGCGCCCGACCCTTGTGGGTGCCTAATCCCACTATCACTTTCTGGTATGTGCCACCTTTTCCACCGCTTGGTGGCAGGTATGTCGACGGGTCATTTCTTGTTTCCGTACTTCATAAACTGCATTTCTTTCTTTTTTGATCTAAAATACTGAAAAACTACTGTATTTACACGAATGTAGGTCGGCCCTTTTTTTCAATTTTTGTAAATCTGAAGTGGAGGGGTCGACTTAGAATCGAACCAAAGCATTCCACCGTTGGCAAAAACAAAACAATCGCGATATCATGAACACCTCGACTTGTTACGAGTTCAGTCGGCTGTACCTCTAGCATTACACTATTCTGTGTGCTCATTTTACAAATTAATTATTTTTTTATTTGCGCGAACGAGTATTACTGATAGCGATTCGCAAATTAACCCGAACATACGGCGGTGAACAGTGCACGGCGCACCCGACTCGCGGGGGGTGGCGGCACTTCTTGTAATAGCCACTCCGGAGGCCGCTCGAACAGCCTCACGGCTCACTCACCCCACGACTGGCTTTAGCTGGTCATTCTCACCCCCTCCCCCGCGGCTTCTCTTCGCAGTTTTTTGCGCGATTCACGGTAGCACATTGTTTGATCGAGTGACGAGATCATGTGGGAGCGCTAACTACGTTTTTTTGTATGACACGTGTGATCCGGGCAGTTTAGGTTTTCGGTGATCGTTTTTGGCCATTCTCCACTCAGAAGCAACCGACAACCGTGCTGTTCGAAGCAAGTTCAACCCGTCGGAGCGGGTGATGCTCCAGTGGAGTCAGCGGTGGCGCGAGATCTTAATCTGTGACGGCAAACAAAGGGGCTTCCGTAGGCCAAAATCTGGTTCCGGAGTTGGAAGTCAGGCTTGCAACGTACGCCGCAAAAGTGTGCAAATGGTCCCTACCCGTGACGTCCAATGCGATCACCAAGCAAGCGCGGACGATGCGGTTGATCCTGTCATTTGCGAAATGCGAGATTTCGTTGGACGCCGCCGCCGACGTGCTTCGAGAAAGTGGCAGTGATAATGACAAGACTGACATTTCCAGTGCGGACGAGTCGTAGTCTAGTCGCGGACGGAGTGAGACCGACAGTGAGCAGCTTCAGTTGTCCCCCCCTCCAGCGTGAACTTCCCAGTTTCGATAACGCCTGGGCATCTCATGCCCCTCGCGCATGCATACGCAGCCAAAACACGCCAGAAGGCATCGATTGCGTGTTGGAGGCTCGGCTTTCGAAACAGATACTTTGCTGTTCTCACATGTTCGCAGTAAAATACGCATCTACAGATTTTTTTTTTTTGCTGATGTGCAATGTTCATTTATAATCATGTAAATACGGTACTTTCATAAATAATTGAAACGGTTCGCGCCGCTTATATTTTGTATTTCGAATAAAAAAAAGCTTTTAGCGGCTCTGGCCAGTAGTAAGGCCAGGACCAAAAACGTCACATATCGCGTGCTTTCGGCCCTGTGGGTCGCCCCCGTAGGTAGAGGAGGTTTCCCCGCCGTTCGGTTAAAATATGACGCACTGCTATTTAATTATTCTGTCCGTGCCCACTGACTTGCCCGAACCCCAAGAGACGTGAAGATCACAAAAAAGGTAGACGCTTAAATATGATAACAGGGCCCCTTTAAAGACCTAGCTCCAAGCAGAGCACTGTGATAAGTATGCACCTACGATTGCACAAAGTCAAGTGGCTCAAAACATTCTGTGTCGAAGGTGCATAGCTGCCCTGTATGATGTAAAAGAGTTTTTTTTTCACAGTCTCGATATTTCGCAAAGTTTGAAAAGCATAAATTTTGGGAATATTTCACGGGCACCAAATTTTCGATCTCTGTTCGACTTCCTAGAGTCAAAGCCTCTTCGTCACCATGGTCTCTTTGTCACCATGGGCTCCACGTATTCGTCACCACGGTCTCCACGTATTCGTCACAATCAATTTTTCTTTATGGATTTCAAAACCGTGAAATTTGCGAAAATTAGGTTTTGCCGAAAAGTCACACACAATTAATTGCCCCTTAGGTTTCCAAAACAAACATCTGCAACACTCACTGCTGTGACACAAAAATACCAGCGCGTTTCCCTCAGTTCCTACTCACCTTGGCCAACTTCTCCTGGTCATCCTTGTAGAACACCAGTAACGTGATACTGAGGTCGCCCCTTTGGCGCCTTGTGCCCTCGCAGAGCAGAGGATGTTCGGCTTCCGAAACATTGGCTTTCAGGCCTTAAAAATACAGACACAAATAAACCTAAATTTAAAAAAAAGGTAGCAAAGCTGCAACCCAGTTAGAAAATACGCTGTTTTCCAATGGCCCAAAGCATGTTAAAACCTTTAAATGAAGAAGAAAAGACACAGCACTTAAAGGGACCATGAAATGACTTTTTTACTTTTTCCAGATGACTTTTACATTAAACCGTCAATGTTCACTGAATGCCGAACAGGCATCCGTTTTCGTCTCGGTTTATTAACTTCTACACAAAAAAATAATGAAATATCGACTTTTTCTTGACCGCAAAACAAGCCGTGACGTACGCTGTTTCCGGAACCGGAAGTTCTCTCGGCAGTAGGAGATGGGAGCGTTAGAGGCGACGAGTTGGGGTGCGCCGGTAGGTTTTACTGCGCCAATGTCACCGACGTATTTTCTGAATCGGCGCCTCTCATCGCCGCATCGCAGCTGAGCGAAATTCAATGAGATACGTTGCGCTACAGCGACAGCATGGGACTAGTCCCATATGCCGGTATGCCTGTTGGGAAGTGCAGCGAGTCTTCCGGTGAAGACCCCAGAAGTCAACCCAACTGCCATTGTTGGTAAAAGGCGGCCCGTGTCAGTCGTTTGCAAAGCGACGTAGATGGAAACAAATTGCCGCGGCGTTTTTCGCGGTCTCGGAGATGCAGGAGCGAGCCGACATTAAAAAAGATACGTTTGAACTACGAGTGTCAGCAAGAGCCACGTAAATACCTGTTCACACTCTGAGCGGACGCGCGCGTTTGATGGAAGTGCTGTATTCGCGCTGTTGCTAAGCGCTTCGGGACCGATCTTTTACGATTGCAACTCGATACTGACGCGACACTCGGCAAAGAAAGGTTGGACCGGTATTGCACGTATACCTCCCACGAACTGTTACAGCTAGACAGTGACGTGCAGTCTGTCAGAATAAAAATGGCATACCAATAACAAAGTGTACATACCGTGTTACGAAGGTAATCCATACAGCGTTTATTTCAGCTCTATATCACACAAAACAAGAAGAGGGAATCGACGAGGGTCCCTTTTCGACGAGTGTTCGTCAACACTGGATCGGAAAACAAGGGGAAGAGATTGACCTCACCTCTTAACCTAAAATTGAGGTCAGCGATCAAACTATAATACGGGAAGGGTCCACAAGGGTAGCGCGGGCATATTCCATTCAGCACGCCAGCCGGTCGTAGGCAGACAGACGGTCTAGTGACGAAGCAACGCTGTGCCGAGTCGGAGTGCCTGCTAGGCCTATATTCCGAGAGCTTCGTCGGAGCGGGATTCGCGGCTGTTGTCGCTCTTCTTGGGTGTTTGTGGATCCAGCGTTCTTGTTCGTCGTGGTCTGTTTTAAGTACATTTTTTTCTTGCTGCTTGAAGTCGGCACGCGCGAGATGAACACGTAGAAAAATAAACGTTCAGTCAGTCAGAGTTTTGAGAGGAAGGAAACCAAAGGAAATAACCGTTCTCAAGTCGGCCCTGCCCTACTGCGCACGCGCAGTAGTTGCTTCGTTTACCACACGATAGATGGCGCTTGGCTCTCAGCATTATCAAATTTGGCAATTTTCGCCACACATCTCTAATTATGCTACAAAATGTGGATCTGAATATTATTTAACAATACTTTTAGGAAACATTCGCCGGCTATTTATTGTTTACGATCGTGGTGCTGGTGAGGTAGGCTCTTACCCAATAGGCGACATGGATTCGGCTGACGTGCTCCGCTTCTGCGGATGCATCGTAGTGAAAAGGCAGAGCTTTCGAAGGAAAGAAGTGGCAAAAGAGTCCAGTTTTCTTTTAAAAGTTCTATAGCAAATAATTTTTTTTGGCTCCCTAGTTTTGTGTTTTTGTGTTTCTTTTCACACCTTTTACGACGTGCGGTGGATCAAATTCGATTTTAAAATCATTTCATGGTCCCTTTAATCGGCCAAGTCGTCCGGCATGTAAGCGACATGGAAAATTTTAGTGCAAAGTGCACTAATGCGTCGGATTCTCAAAGGGTTTTCTAGAAACTCGGGGCTTCCATAAAAAGCAACCGGCGACAAACACTAACATTCCCTCAACTGTCTGTTATGTAAAGTGCTTTTCTAGCTTAGGCAAAGGTTCAATCTAACTGAGCCATGCAACAATGCATCACTACGAACCAAACAGTCTCAACCCTCTCTTCAGCATGACTCCTTTCCTACTTAAAAAAAATGTTAAGAACTGTTTCTACGCAAGAATGCCATGACAGAGGTCTTCCAAAGTCGTCTTCCAAAGTGGCTACAGATTATGAAGATGACTGAAAACCCATGCCGTAAGAAAAAACAAAAAGCCCATACCTAAAGCAGCTACAGCAGCTTCGAATCCCAAGGCTTCGTCCGAAGGCAGCTTAGTGCCCGGATTGGGAGCACCCTTCGTGTTGTTCTCTGCGACAGGACAGAACGCCGTTTGTTTTGAAAGCAAAAGACCGGGCGGAGGTTGGACAGTGTCAAGGGGAAAGCAGGGACGACTCACTGGACAAGACAAGGGCGTCAAAGATGTAGCTGGACAGCATGAGAGGCAGCAAGGCATCGCCACGAGACTGGAGTCGGTGATCACGCAGGGCTTCTGCTTTGTCCCGGATGTCGTTGAGCTCAAGGTCTCCCAGTGGAATCTTCTTCAACAGAAGTACCAGGTCCTGCTCTTGGTTAGCAAGCTTTACCTGTTTGAGAAGATCGGAAGCACAAATGCTCTCAAATGTTCGTAACGACGACGCTTGCTGGACATGATTTGAGCATTAGAAAGGCAAAACTTGGCCATCACATTACCACTGGTTACTGAAGAGACAAACAGGGTCCATCCTCTAGTTGCATGCCCCAAAGCATCAGAATGGGTTTGTATGAAGGTTGGACTCCATCAATTCAAGAGCTCCCAAGGAGTTGAAGGTTCAACTTGTTAAATACTAAATTTTAGACAAACCTATCTCACAATTCAGGCTCCTACAGAGTTAGAGGTCATACTTGTTACACTAAACTTTAGTCAACAAGGAAAGGCATGCCATCCTTTCTAAATTGCTGGAGAGCATCAACGTTTTCTTTGAGGACCTGGGAAGGCAACTCCTTCGGTGCTTCGGACACACCTACCTCCAGAGCTTTGGTGGATGCTGGCGGTCGTGACATCTCGAGTCCGAAGAGTCCGATTCTGAACGCCAGGTGATGATGCTCCTGATTCTCACCCAAGACTTGACACAGGAAAGCAGCCTTGGCCAGCGTTGCTGATGCCAACAGGCTCACCTGAGAACAGAGAGACAAGAGTCACCATTTGCAAAAAAAAAAGCACTTGGGCTATGAATGCTATGTCTCAAAAAAAAAGAAGAATGCTACGAGGGGAAAAAGCACAAATATCAAAATATTGCACAGATACCCACAATTACTGTTTTTTCATCAACAGTGAGACACTAGTAGCTGCTAGCAATGATAAAGAAAACAATGCAGGGGGACGAGACAGGTGGAGTACATTCTTCATAAAGCAGGATAGAATTATTTTGTTAGACTGCAGTAAGTCACCCAAAAAGGGATTTTATGCTAAATATTGGTGCAAGAGTCAATCAAAGCCATTGCAACCAAACCACTACGCAGCTTTCTGCGGAGTTCTGTCACAGCATGGGCAAATAGCAGAGCGAGGAGCCTCGCATGTGAATATCAAATGGCTCCTTCCAACCGGCTAAAATATTTATTCCGATCAAGTCATAGTGACACAAACCAAAAATGAGAAAGAGAAAATAAACAATGTTGTCTTTTAGCTGAAAGCACAAGCTTTGTGGAGCACAGTAACCAAAAAAAGAAATCAACAAAAAAAGAACCACAAGACTGCTTTAATTTGCCTACAAGTGCTCGGAATGAACACTTCACAATTCAAAAGCATAGAATGGGAACCAGTTTCTTTTTGCAAGCGCTAATCTTTGCAAAATTCCACTTGCAAGGATTTTGTCCCTTTCCCGTCAACTCCCCACTTTTCCCTTGACCGAATGGCCTGACCCAGTGGTTCTCAAATGGGGATCTGCGGAAAGCCTACGGGTGATCCCCAAAGGCTTTCTTATAGGGGTGCGCGAATACCGAATAGTAGTAATCGAATCAAATACCGAATCGAATTAAGAAAAAGAAAAGCCGAATATCAAATAGTGATTTTATTTGTAGGAATTTTTCAAAGTGTGCTGCGAATGAGATTATTATATGTGCAGAATATGCGCCTGGTGCAGAATATGGATCTCGTACCGAACAAAAGATCATACGTATAAAAGTTCTGGCGAAAAAAGAAAAAAGAAAAGCAGCAGCTGATGGACGTTGGGCACTAAAGATCCAATTTTATGGTGCAAACATAATCTATCTACCCTGAGCGTCACAAAAATACCCAAAGTATAGCCACGCATGCCTTTTTTTCTTGTTAAAAGTACAACCTAACACTGCGACATGTCCTTTTATTTATATTTGGTCTCAATTTTAAGGGAGAAAAAAAAGCACCGGGGATTTTATTTTGTATAAATAAACAGATAGATGTTAAATCTGAGTAAACAGGCTTAAACAATTTAATCTGAAGTAAGAAAGAAAACATGTGGTTAGGTGGTGCAAGTCACGTCCAACTGCCGCTATGCATCCATTCCTCCGTCCATCTATCCTGTTTTAGAGAGCCTAGATTTAAAAGAAGGAGCAAGCAAAACTGAAGCCACGGGGACGGCTCCTGCGCAGGTTGGTCGTAAGCGTCGTGTAGTCACGTGGAAAAAAGGCGAGGAAACTGAAGAGCAACAACGCCTGCCCGATCGACGCTTTCGTCTTTTTGTTGCCTTCTCGCAGTTCGCAATTCAAAAGCGGCTTTTGAACGAAAAAACAGTGAGTGCGCAGGCGAACTGGTGGAAGTTGATCATGGTAGAATACCCGAGACTGTGGTAAAAGCTGGGAAACTTGGTCGAAGAAAAAAGGAAGGGGAAAAGAACATTGAGACATTCTTTTACCTATGTCTTTTTTCTTCGACCAAGTTTCTCAGCTTTTACCACAGTCTCAGGTATTCTACCTGAGACTGTGGTAAAAGATTTCAGAGGAAACCCTCTGAAATCTAGGCACACTATTTTTCCATTCCGTATCCTTCCAAATCAGAATTTGCGGCTTGCAGTTCCAAAAGAACGACGATGAGAACTCGGCTGGTTTTATTGGCGTGGTTAACATGGTTTTCTTTTTGTGATTTTGCACTCGCCGATTTCTGCGAGTGTGGCAAGTGCATTCTACATCGGCGCTTCAATTTGAAACGAGGGGCTTTACTCGTGAAAAGAATTAGGCATGGCGCGGAATTCCGCCCCCCAACAATTTCACCCTGGAAGCAACACAAACAGGATGTTTCTGTAGTGATTCAAGGCAAGATTGCGCCACGATCATGAGTAAATCTGCATGCTATAAAGTTTGCGGCATTCGATACTTTTCTTTTTTCTATCCTGTGCGTTAGATTTTTGTGGAATGGTAGGACCAAGAGTTGTTTCTCGCATGGTCTGTCGAACATCACGGTGCTAACATCTGGAGATAAAACGGATCTTCTGTCAGCTCCGTGCCGACTGCGCGTCTTTGACCGAATATATAGAATATTATAATGACCGAATACTAGGAATTCGATTCGCGAATCGAATTATTCGGGAACTTGCTATTCAATTCAAATTCATATTTTCGAGCATTTGCACACCGCTACTTGCTTAGGCTTTCCGAAGCGCTCAACTGTCAATCAAGCCAAGCAAAAAAACTTTTTCTTATTTAATTGACCCCTGCCGTCTCACAAAGCTAAATAGAATAAACGAAGTGCACAGAATAAGTAGGGCCAATTATTAAGGCGAAAGCCTTACTTGTCCCATTGAGCGGCACGTGCCGCTCAATAGGCGACCCTACTTGTCCCGTTACCTTGGCGTCGTCCTTGCGGTTGTCTTAGAAGTCGTCCTACACCTCTAGGACGACCTCACTTGTCACAATACATGAAAAACAAGCGGCGGCGGCGTTGTTGTGCCCAAAAGATGGCCGTAAAAATATCTCATCAAGCGTCATCAGTATAATGTCACCGCTGGAGCACTGTGTGCTAAAGGTGCGCTTCGGATTTCATCTCTGCTCGTTGTGTGCTTCATCCGGTGGACTGCGAGGCAACTGCATCTAGTACATCTAAGGCCTTGACACTGGCAAAAGCGTCTAGATCTACAGCGGCTTCGGCACGCAAACGTGGCCGCCCATGCAAATACGCCACAGCCTCCTTAAGTGTCCTCTTCTAGGCATCGTCTTAGACGTCGTCCTCTAGGCCTCACTCTCAACGTCATCCTGGACATCATCCTGGAAGT
Organism: Ixodes scapularis; assembly: GCF_016920785.2. Lineage (NCBI taxonomy): Eukaryota > Metazoa > Arthropoda > Arachnida > Ixodida > Ixodidae > Ixodes > Ixodes scapularis. The sequence continues at coordinate 53,342,126 of NW_024609868.1, read as the reverse complement.
GGTCCTAGGCATAGTTCTTGACGTCGTCCTCGGGGCCATGCTAGAAGTTGTTCTAGACGTCATTCTTGGCGTCGTTCTAGAGGACCTCCTCTAGGTGGCGACCTTAAAGGGGCACTGAAGTCGATTCTAAGATGGACCTTATGTGGTGAAAACTCAATCTAGACGCTCTAAGCATCCCAACAGACCTGAAATCACAATCGTGCGTAGCCTATTTCCTCATTAAAAACATGCAAAGATTGCGACACGCACTTTTTGGGAAGAATTTTCTTCCGAGAGAAATGGTCGACGAAGGGTGCTTGTCCGCGAGTTGCGAGCGATGGCTTCGCCCGCGGAGAAAAAGAAGAGTCTTTTCCGAATGTGTACCTATCAGACTCTTCGAAACAAGTTATAACAAAATCATTCAGGATCTGCGCGTATTGTAGGGCTTCCATTGGTCCACAGAATGTAGTCCATTAGAAAAAAAGAGTCTGCATGTTTTTCTATTGCCCCGAGATGGATGGGCATTTTTGTAATATAGGACTCGGTATATCTGGGAGCTAACACATTATGTATAACATCAGATCAAAAATGACCTTTTTCAAAAATGGCTTCAGTGCCCCTTTAAGGTCGTCCTGGAGGTCGTCCTAGAAGTCGTGCTAGACGTTGTCCTTGGCTGGCTTTCGCCTTTCTACATGAAAGCAGTCTGAAGTGTACTTGTGTAATTTTTCTCAGTTTCAGAGCTTCAAAGTTGGTTTGCACTTGCCACTGTAATCGTCCCCAGTGGCACTGCAGTTCCCCCTGGGGTTGAAGACCACTGGCCTAGCCCCTCAACAAAACAAACACAAAAAGAACAATTTCCTTTCCCAGTCGCCCCACAACATACGCCATGGCTGCTGCGTTGCCGCATTCCTCTTGCACGCCTGCATTCCCTGTTGTTCCCTTCGCACCTGTTTGTATTGCCATGATTTTCAAAGCTACAGTGGATTATTCTGTGTCATTTGTGGCATTACAAAGTCTATGTAAATCATTATTAGTACTGTATTAAAGTAGGTAACTTCGTTGCATGCTTACTGGCATAAAAGTTTGTGCTTGTATACTGTTAAGGCCATAAGCCATTTTTTTCTTTACCTTTTATGTTGAGTTCCACATAAAATAGGGCTCCAATCAGTTGTATCAATTTTGTTGTACATACTTCAGATTTGTTAAATTCATACCATACTGGACTGTAAGTACTCACGCACAAGCACGCAAGTGCTTTTGTGAGACTGAGTAAATTGTATGTATGCTTTCTTTGTGAATAAACTTATTATTATTATTATCACCTGGTGCCAGGCAGGGTTGAAACGGCGTCCCCGGCGGTTCCCAGTCGCCTTCCCCGAAGGCGCCGCTGCGGGTGCGAGGCCCTCCACCTCGAGGCTCGGAGGCCGCGCCAGCAGCTCGTGGGCAAGGCGCACCGCCAACTTGGATGCCTCCTGGGTGTGGCCGTGGGCGTGGAGTGCCTCCGCACGAGCAAACAGGATCTGCAAGCGGGGGCACGCACACTCATCGAGGCTGGCCCGTATAGACAATATCGCATTTCAACATGAGCAAAGGGGCGTGTTGGTCAAACTTCGTTGAAGGTTTATGGCTGTTTCACACATTTTTGTGCGAGCATGCTGGAGTATGGTAACTGCTTACGAAGAGAGAGCAGGCCGACACATTAGCACCATCGTCGGGTAGATCTGGAACACTTTTCGACCTCCGTACATGCTTTTATAATCTTTTATGCACCATTCTCTCACCGTGGGCACGAAATGATTCTGACAATGTTATAACCGACTATTTGGAAAAGGCGGCGCAGGGATTTAATTTTGCAAACACTGCGAAACCTTTGGTCTAATTATACGCAGGCTCCAGGTCTACCCGACAAATGGCGCTATCATGCCAGTGTGTCAAGCAGTTACAAATGATGACAATGCACTCGGCCACAGTCAAACACAGATGTGTGAACCAGCCTTTAGAACCGGAGACGAGGGACGAGAGCAAAACACATTAGGCACGGACCGAACCGACTGCCATATGGTTTGTTCTGGACTCGTCTCTAGTGTCTACTCGCATTTAAACAAAAAGCAATGTTTCACCTCTAGTCTTTTTATGCCATTTGTACCGCCTCTCCAAACTGCGTTGCAGAGATATTTCTACATGTTACTTAGCCCTTTTGAGTAGAGCATTTTATTTATAAAAGTCACCTTTCTGCTCTGCAGAATGGGGCTTTACGGGTATTTGCACATATCCATGTTTGTATATAGTAATGCTATTTGCTTAGCACTGTTTTTTTTTTTTGTTTTTTTTTCATAAATGTTGCTTGCCTCATATTTTTGTCTATAGGTATTTTACTGTCTTTGTGGGCTGTTTTGCTGTGTATGGGCTCCTGACAGGTGTACAAGAAAATAAGAACTATGGTCAATTTATCACTTGAGCGCCCAGGTATCGAGGAAAATAAACCTCACATAATTATTTAGTCATTTAGGATGTCAATACATAAAGGTGTACATTGAATAATATAAGCAAACCAAAAATAAAATGTAAAGGCAGGAACATGCAAAATGCAAGAGCTAAACTATGCAAGAAGAAAAATGTGATGTAATTTATAGGTTAGATATCCTGCCAATTTATGAATGACTCTTCAGGAGCTTCGCCCCAATAATAACAAAGGATTCCAAGTACATACTTTACGTATCTCGATTGCAACTCAGGCGGCTAGGGCAAGAACCTCGGCACTCTTCGCCGGTGTTCTCGGCTGTTTTCGCTCGTAACAACAGCACGACCATCTGATGCTGTCATTCAATTTCCTCTCTTCAAGTGCTACCACTGGTAAAAGTGGGGCGAATGCTATTGTAACGAGCAACCGAAGTAGCCAAAGCAGCAGTGTAAAAGTCTAAACCCAAATACAACTGTTTACGATGGCGCCACTTTTTCGACGCCGTCACAGAACTGCTTGTTCTTACACTATTGCTGCTTCTTTTTTTTTCTTTTTTTGTGTGTGTCTGTGCTTAAAAATGGTAAATTTGGATTGTACGTTTTCCTAGGTAATACATTTTTTTTTCTCGCGGTTTCTTCAAAACTTATTAATGAGGTTCTACTGTACCGACACGAGTTTATTGATTTTAAGGTATCGACGTTTATCGAAGCAACACTTGTGTGCAACTTTTGTCATGGGAAAAATTAGTATTGTCAATGGCAATGGTGTCAATGCCAAATCCACCTGAAGAAATAATAATTAATAGAAGCACTTCATTTTTTTTTTTTTTTTTTTCATCTATATGTTTGTTTACAATTGGGTATTATATTTTTTTTTTAAATAGAAAACACTGCAAAATTAAACTTTGAATTTCGGAGAATTGGGAATCAAATGAAAATAAACTCCCATAAACTCTGAATTTTCGGCAAACATAAACTTCGAAAACACAAAATTCTAGTTAGAACCAATAGCAAATTCATGACCCAACCTTGACAACGAACTTAATGAACGTATCTTGGGGTTTCTCAAAGACTGTTCTTTCACCTTATAGCAGAGTAACTGACTCCTTATAAAAGAGTAACGCTGACATAAAAGAAGGCAGCCCTAACACCAGTTCTAAAGACCACCCAAAGCAATCCACAAGACAATCTTGCCTTACTAATTTCCTGAGTCCTGTATTCATAATTCATCCATAAAAAGAAGTATTTGCACGACTGGAAGCCCCACCTCAAATGGATCCTCTATCTTCTTCACTTGAACGGCCAGACAGTCATCATCAGGAGTTTTGAGATCTCGATTTCTTTCAGGGCTGGAAGATTTTCCTTGAGAACTGAAGTAGTAGAGGTGGTACTCCTCCCCCGTTGCTGTCCTGTCTTCGCCTTTTGCATCGACACCACCACTCCTGCAACAAAAAAGGCATAAAAAAAAACACAAAAAAACAACAACAAAAACATTGCAGTTTGAAAAACGGAAAATCGTGAAGTAGAAAGAAAAAGGGACGGACAACGTCTCAAACTCAATTAAAAATTTTATTGCCTCTACGTCTTATATATACCTCCCCCGTTTTTCAAACCACAGTCTCAGGTTTTCAATCATCATGATTAACTTACACCAGCTCGCCTGCACTTTAACCGTTTTTTCATTGCAGTTATTACAGCTTCATTTAGAGCAGAACACAATTATCCTAGGCCAAATGAAAACTCTCAGTACAATTTCCCTCTAGCTACCTCCAGGATAGCCAGAAGCAGCATAAATATACAGTATAGACCACTTACAACGTAACCGCTTATAGTGCAGGACCGGGTATAACGCGGCTTTTTTAAACCACCGGTTCGCCTCCCATAGAACTCCATGTAATTACATACCGCTTAAAATGCAGGCGCGCGAAGGGAAATACCGATTATAGTGCGGTTTTCGGAACAACCCGGCGACCGCGCCGACTGACCGACGCAGAGAGCACGCTTCCCTGTGTGACACTAGATAACGGCACGAGCCGCAAGCGGCACTCACGGGGCAAGGAGGTTGCTTGAAGAAGCGGGGAGAAGCGGAGAGAGGCTTCAGTTGCCATAGCGACGGAGGGATGCACGCACGCGTCGTTCACGTGCATGCGTCCCTTCGCTGCGTTGGAAACAACCGCAACGACAGACCAATCGCAAGTCGAGGAGAAGTGTTCGCGCGCGTTGCATGCCGGTCGCGGGCCGGCCGGCCGGCGGGCTGCTTCTATCCGCAAACATGGCGTCGGTTTTGATAGTCGATGTAGACGGCGTGGTAGAAGCTCATCGTTCCGCGTAAAAGCGCTATCCTTGACTGTGAATTTTCGTTGTGTGTACTAGAAGGGAAGATCCACCTACTTGTGCGTCGATGTTGTGGCGGCACACTCAAGACTGCAGAAACGCCCGTGTCGTCGTGTTTGTTTACTTTGACTGTAGTGGTGCTTTCTAAGCATTTGTGTTTTCGAACATCGCTTGGATTTCTTATTTGGAACATTTCACGCCTGTGCTAAAGTTGAAGGTAGTACTGGTGCATACCGTATAAAGGATGTGAATTTTCACGCGTTTTCATCGCCGGAGAAAAGTGATTAGGGTTAGCAATCCTCAACGCTCGCAACGTCCGTCCGCAACCCGCGACGCCGTTAAAAGACTGTGCCAGGCAAAAGTCGCTAATTTCTTTCAAAATGTGTGACACACTTGAGAGAGAAGTGTACTAGTCTGGTGAAATAAAGACTTTCCTCAAACTAAGCTTTATTTTTCATCTAACATAAAATAAATTCTTTTCCAAATGTAAGTTGTCTGATGGCAGGCATTTTGGCCTGAAAAATTGATGTTTTGGTTATAGCGCGGTACCGCTTACAGTGCGGATTTTCGCGACTCCCGCGACAAACGTTATATGCGGTCTACACTGTATCCAAGACTTTTGTATACAGTAATCCCTTGTTATAACGAAGTCAACAGGACGGCAAAAAGTTTGATACAAGTGGTAAGTCGATAAAAGGGATAGGAGCCAAAAAACTGTGCCAGCAGCCTTTGTGCTGGACGGGAAGGCAGAGGAACACTCTGACCGTATATTCCATCAAACAAACCTTGGTTATGAACAAGCGGCCACTTCGCCTAGTACAAAAATAATTAAGTGAAGTTTGCCAATAATTTCATTCAGGCATCAGTTCTCCTCGAACTGCTTCGGTCATTGCAAGAACACAGCCACCGCCGCAGCACTCCGCTTTGTTTCGAAGCAGCCGTAGAATGTTTCGTGTCTCCGCAGTCGTCAGCGTTTCCCGAATAGCCTTTCTGATGTCATGTCGTGTTTACCCTGGCTGCTACATAAGGTCTACAATCACAAAATCTGTGGCAGGAGTAACAATGGGACGTCCGCTTTAACAAGCACGAATGAATGAGTTATCCTTGGTGGCTTCGCAGACATGTTTTCACACACACCTCTAGAGACCGTTGTAGCTCTGGGAATCGTGCACTGGCTCGGCAGGCATGCTCGCGAAAGAAAATTCGACGTGTGCAAAGCAGTTTGCTATCTTTCATTTTCGAGTTGCAGGCACACTTTCTCTTGCATGAAAAACTTCTCAAAGCCATCCAGTATTCCTTGCTTGTTCTGTAAAACGGTTGACAGTGTCGAACAGCCGATGCAGGAATGTCGAATTCTATGGCGATTTCAGACTTGGGCTGGTCACTTTTCTCAACCTCTCAGATCTAAGCGACTTTCAGTAAACACTCCCACTCCCATGCAACGCACGTCTATGTGTAGCGTGTGGTATGCCGCAGACGCGCCCGTGCAAGCGAGCACGTCGGGGGCTCCCAAAGGGATAATCTCCTCCTGGCTCCACTGCTACCTTGACCAGATTCAGACAGTAGTCGGCCAGCGTTGGCCTTGGGCGCCGTGATTAGTGTCGGAATGTATAGACGCTGCTCCTACTGCTACCTGCCCACGTTGGCGCATCAACATCGGAAGCGGCGCTCTGCGCCCCGTCCCCCGTTTACTTGTTTGACGTTTTCCCAGTTTGCCGTTTGCATCGGTCGAGAAGGGGGAGAAAACGCAAGCATCTCCGTGCGCCTCCATGTAAGCTTGCATACCTTCGGCACCTTGGCCTTCGTAATAAGCATGCTCAGCCACCAGTACACTTAGAAAAATCCGGTTAAGAGTGCATGCATTTTGTTTGGGACCACGTTGAACTTCGATAAAAGCAATTTCTTTATAATGAGAAATTACTGTAGTTGGCACCAATATGAAAACACCGTAAGAAATTGCTATCAAAAGCCATACCAGACTATAAATAATGGAATATTAACCATGCATAGTTCCACACAGTGGAGACAACTGTTTGAGGCCCCATGGCCAGAGCACAGCAGTACTAAAGCTCCGGTCATTAGGAACTTGCAGCATTAAAATGGACCACTTTATATTTCCTTGTATGTTGTTGTCTGTCTATACAGTATAGAGTTAACCTAACTTTGAATATACAGTCGCCAACCGGTTTTTTGGAAGCCGATAATTCGGACTTGATCAATATTTCAGACCTACAGGAGGAACCCTAACCTATTCGATAGAAAGAGTGCATATTTACGACTGATGTTTACAAGCAATCAGCGAGATACACCACCGAGAAGCGGCCATTTTGGATTCTATGTTGGCTGCGCATAAATTGGCTTGGTTTAGCAGAGCTTTTTGAGCACAGCTAAGTCCTACCGCTAGGTGACGCTGTACGGCTTTTTTTTTCTCTAGCTGTTTTTTCGCCATTGTTGTTACCTGTTCATCTTCTCTGTCCCTGCCCTTTCGTGCGCAACTGTAACTATGTTCAGTCTATACAAACTCGCACAACTGGCTACATTACTATTGTTGTTACCATTTTGCTTTGTTCATTCGCCATTGCAATCGTGGACTTCTCGATCTCGTCTAGTGAATCGTGTTTTCGGACTACGCTGGCTTGGACGTCACTGCCCCAACTGTTCTTCCACCGCTGCGATTTGTCGCTAGAAAGCCCAGAAAGTATCTACTCAACCATAACACTAGAAAAGAAGGCAGAGGTTCTTGAGCTAATAGAAAGTTTCCGAACGCAAACGGAGGCGTAACCTGAAACAAGGCGCGCAGGCATAACCCGGAGCGAGGCACTATTTATGGTTTTTTTAAGCCCGCTTAGACGTAATAAAGACAAATCTTTTAATCTGCTGATTTTTCTAACTGCTTTATTATTCAAATGTTTTTTTTGGTCCCTGCGAATTCCAAAAAATTGGTCTGCGACTGTAGACCCTTGCTACGCAGCAGTGGATGAGTGGTTCAGATATTTATTTATGTATTTATTTACTCTCAAGGACAAGACATTACATAACAAAAAATATAATGAAAAGCAGCTGCTCACTAGAGAGCTGGTGCATGTTAATGCAGAGAGGAGTGAGTTAATGCAATAAAAACAAAACTATTATGCAACCCAGTTGCTAAGTAAAGGTTCTGTGCATAATAAGGGCTGTCCAAACCAGGATGAGTTTTCTACAATCATAGTATATATGCTGCTTAAGTTTCCTTTTGCCGGGGCAAAGGCTTTCCTCTGCTTGCGTCTCTGAACAAAGGCTCATAGCATGCTCATCACGTGGGTCCGGACAGTCACTCACACACTCTGCAGGCTGCCGTCAAAACCTTTGTTATCATTCTGTCTCCAAACTCCCGAAAACCAGAAAGGGGAAGAGACGACAGCGAGGAGAAAAACCGTGCTGTTGCATGGCTATGTCCAAACTGAAAACGGGCCTGCGCCACAACTTTCATGTCTTTTGAGAGAAGAGTAAGATTTTGTTCGCCGTGACAGTGTTTGCCCTATCCTGTTTGGACAGCTCTTTACAGTTGAGATAGCATAAAGGCATGTCAAGACCATCCCTGTCAAAATCAAAACTAACAGAGATAGGATTCGATCGTGCCACTCCTGAACCTTTAGCACAAGCCACACTTGAATACCCCACCAGCAGTATGTGCTCAGATTTACGGATGCTTGTGGTTAGGTCTTAATATATGCACAAGCTGTGAGTTTGTGCATAAATGACGTATATTCAAATAGAGTTTGTCTTCGTCTACCATAGTATACCGAGAAATAGCCCACCTGAAATCAAAAGCAAATAGGGTGAAAATAAAGAGTGGGTTATTTTTAGACTCTGTGGCTTCTGAAACTTGCGATTGAAGGGACCCCTAAAAAACATTGCTGACTGGGGAGGCGTCAGTTCTTCCCAGTCAGTAATGTTTGCTTATCTTGTGCCGTGGCTAAGTAACAGCATTTCTGCCAAGGTCACCATTGGCCAGGTCTCTGCGATTATAAAAATATGCTATCTTTCAATAATTTTTTAAAAAGAAGCAAATCATGTCAAAACCTAGAGGGGTGGGCTATCTTTCAAGGATGGGACATCCCCCAGGGTATTACTGTATACAACTATATAAGTAACAGAGGAACAGGCAAAACCTAATGAGGAATCCTCGAAGTGTACACATTTCCAGAGGAACACAACACGAAATGCCAAACCCACTCACCCATCTGGCCCCACTTGAGCGCCGTCCCTGAGCCCCCCCGAGCAGTCGGAGTCTGCATCCTCGGGAGAGGATGACTTCTCTCCGTTAGCAGCTTCGGGATCACCAACCCCCGCAGGGGTCAGGGTACTGCTCCCCTTGGGAGTGCTGCTGCTGCACATGGCAGAGTCAAGGTCGTGCAGGCCTCCTAGCACGGCAGAAGCCACGCCCGGCAGGAGGAAGTCTCCGGTGACGTCCTCGTTCTCGCAGAAACCTTCCGAGCTCAGCGAGCTGCGATTGCTCGCACCGCCGCCATTGTTTAAGAGCGCCAGGTCGTGGCCCAAAGACATCAGAGGGTTCACCTGGAGGGAGGAGGCAAGGAAACTCGTGCTGTTTGCATAATTGTAACGCGCACCTCTTTTCCAAAAAATGCGAGCCCGAATTTGCATGCATGTTACAATCACACCCATAAACATAAATAAAAAAAAAAAAGTCAAAACACTGTCATGGTTGCATAGTATGCTAGATGGCGCGAGCCCTTTGCAAAGGTACAGCCGTTATTTATCTATCCACCTTTCCATCGTGTGGTCATGCCCGTTTTGCATTCCCGATTGTTCCATTTGTTTTACGTGACCGAGACATGTGTGCAACTGGCGTAAACAACAAGGCAGGATTTTTGCCTGCAAAGGTTTGCAGAAAGGCTTTAAGGGTCTCCAACGTGGACGCTTTCCGGAGCTTGAAGACTCTCTTGCAGACTACATAAAGGGCTTGCGACTGAAGCAACTGCCCGTCTCCTCGGATGTGGTCAAGGATGAAGGCTCCGTGTGTCGTACTCGTACTCTGCGCTTCGCGTGTCGTACTCGTTTCTACCTCTGTCCTCGTCCTTTGCGCTGTTCATTTATTTCTACAAATCATGAACCAACTAGCCCGCCAAAAGGTGTTAGATGAAGGGACTCGGGCTTGCTGGAAGCTGCAACATTCCAAGGTCTAGTTTCAAGGCCAGCAGGAGCTGTATCTCCAAGTTTATGAAGCGAAAGGGATTTTTTTCTTAGGCGAAGAACCAGCATCTGCCAAAAGCTGCCAGAGACATACGAAGAGAAGCTAATTGCATTCTAGCGGTTTCACCATTATAAGCATTCCTTTGTTAAAAAGTATATGTGTCACGGTGGCTAACTTTCGGACGAACCCAAAATAATCATCAGTTTGTGTTAGAGTACCAAATTTTCTGGAATAAAGTCTGCGGACTATAGATGTTTAAGTTGAAATTTTACCTGATGCGGATTATACAAGGATTTTTTTTTTTGTAGATCGTTCACTGTGACAAGACGTGAAGGATTTTATGAATAATGGAGTATAGTAATGTTGATTTATGTATGATACAAGCTTTATTGTGAGCTATACAGCAGGCACTCATCAAGGTGTGATGTGTATGATAATTTTTACCTTTGGACAGGGCATTAAGTGCAGACTATGCAGCGAGTGTGGACTATCTAAGCAAAAACTTTTATTTGTGACCCCGAATTTGCCCCTGCAGACTATGCACCGGGTGCGAACTATAGTCCAGAAAATACAATACACTAACTTTCAGAAGTAATAGGTGTGGGTGTGCGGCACATTTTGTATATTCAAAATTTTAATTATTGTTTAGTTTGACATAGCTGTAGAAGTTTCAGTGTTTATACGCCTAGCACACATACATTCTATTTTCAAGAACTTAAGATTTTAAAAACTTTTCCCCAGATTATGCCAACCATTATTTCTTTTGAAAGAACAACTAATTGGCCACATCTTGATGTGTCATATTGCTGCATAAGCAAATTACAGGGGTGGAACTCATGAAATGAACTTGGGAGCAGCCACGGGAGCAGCTGAAACAGCTGTTTTGAAGCAGGTTGGGAGCAGCTAAAAGTATGCTCTGGAACAGGCTAGGAGCAGCTCAGATCAGTTTTCATTGGACTTCAGCTTGTGTCTTAGACAAGCACGGGAGCAGTTTCAATCGTGCTTGGCAGCACAGATGAACATGAGTGGTTAGGCACCTAGTAGATGGGAAAACAGTGTAACAGATGCGAAAACTTGAAACTTTGTGAGCCTTAATGAGAATCAAAAAGCAAGTACCCTATGTTTCTGAAGATAGCATCCTTCATATTTTCTGAGTGGCTTTCAGCTGCTCAAAATGCAAACCAGCACTGCTTATCGCACATCCCACACATGCTCAACATAGTAACGATATGTGCGAACCACGTGACGTGCGTAAGCAATGGATGTGCAGCTGCACGGACAAGCAGGCCAACATATTTAGAGTTTATTCTACTGTGCAACTCGATATCGAAGCAGCAGACTACAATTAACGAAGTTATCGTATTTGAAGTGATAAGCAGGAGCAAGGTTAAAGTATGCTGACTAGATCTATTACTCGCGTAAAAGCTGTCAAACGGCAAGGTCTCCGATCGGAACGCGTTTCAGTTCTATCAAATCACAATTTATCTTGCGAGAATAAGCTTCCAACGTTTAACGATGAAGTACTAAAAAAAATATTTTGCTCCTTTGTTTTCAACTGGCCGACGTCCGGATCCCGGGCCGCAGAGCCTCAGGCAATCCGACGCTTAAAGGCGGGCGCTCAAAATTTTCTTCAGCGTGGCAGAAGATTCCCCCTCTTCTTTTTTCCTCCTCCATTTTCCTCCTCGCTTTTTAAGGCCTTCTCTCACAAGTGCTAATGGGCTTACCGGCCCCCCGACAAAATCTCTGTAATTCTTCAAGGTTTTCTGCTTCAATCCCAAACATCAGGGATTAATTAGGCAGGCTGGATAGGAGCTCGGAAGGGTTCAAACTGGCTCGCTTTTCTCCGTTTCTTTTTTTTTTTACTCTTTTTCTGCAGCTCTAAAAGACACTCAGATAGTCAACACCAACTAGCCCAACAACAAGTTTTTTTTACATTCAGATACTTCCGCATGCGGCCACATGCGCTACAACACCGTATATTTATCTCGAGTAAACGGAACTTGAGCATCACAGCAGAAGGAAAAAAGGTGGGTATTTTTGTCTGAACTTTGAGCATTATTCAGAGAGTTGAAAATTGGTCGTTCTAACAACGGCACACTGAAGAGTGATTGTATCACTATTTTTTTGTTTTTGTTAAAAGTAATAATTATGAGTAAATACAAGTAAAAAATATTGCAGTCAGAGGGTGGAGTATGTAAAATTAGTTGCATTTTGACACTATAGTCATGTATCGGAATGAACAGTCTGGCCATTTCTGGGGCATAATATATATGTTCGTGCTACAGGTGTTTTCTAGAGTGACGGCCGCTTCATTGAAGCTACTAAGAAGAGTAAAAGACAAACTTCCATAAAAAAGGAAAGTGTTTATGGTATATTTTATGTATCTCCAGCCTTTGAAAAATTTCTTCGCGGCCAAACGTGCATTTAGTTTCTGCCAACAAATGTAACTGAAAACTCCACAGCCGACAAATATCTTGCGTATCAGCAAAGAGAGCGGGAAATACGGAGACTGAACCGCAAAATCACCATTTTCTTAGCGTAAAATAGTGCACCTAGCAATAGTAGCATATTATGCCATTTATTAAAAGACAGCAGGTATTACAAAGTTTTCATTCTCTTCTGCTTTCATTTGTTTGCAGATTAAGAAATGGAATGCCCAGATAGCCTCTGCAGCCCTTGCATAATCGTTCGGGGCTCTGTCAGGGTGGGCAAAAACCAGCGACCATCTCCAAAAAAAAAAAAAAAAAAAAAAAAACCCGGGAGTTCGTAAGGTGTAGTACAGCAAGTTTTCGGGCTGCTTGGCTAACTTAGGCGTCTAGCGTTGCCCGTCTACTTAGAAAAGAAGCGGAACAGCGGCCAGCTCAACGTCGTCACCAAGCGGGAAATCATGCCGAAATATGACCTTGAACACGTGCGAGATCTTTACCCGAACCCAGCGGGGTTCGCCACAATTCCTAATTAAGCTATGAAACAAACTATAAAAAGAGCGAGGCTGAAACTATTTGGCAATTTTTGAATATAGTCATGCAAACTAACTGTCCACAAGTACAGAAAGAAAGAAATGCAGTAGAAATGCAGAGCTCTGTTGTGTTCTTCATGCCCATACTTGTCTTTCGCGCTGTACATCAATTAAAATAAAATCTGCAATATCTGTAGATTATGCGTGGTTAAGTTGTCTCTAAAAGAAAAGTAATCAAGCAAGTTCGGTATCGTGTCACAAATTTGTGCAAATGTAGAATTCAACGTCAAAACACTGTACTTCCGCGGGAAATAATGCATCCGTCGTTCTTAGTCTCCCCGAAGCTGTAAACTACCGATCTCGGCTACAGGACTTTTGGGACCACAAAATATCACGCCCAGTAGAAAATTCGCTTCTTCTACCAAAAGTACTGGAAATCATTTATTTTTCAAACAGGTCGGGTGGTGATGCGTGTTTGAGTGTATGACTGTTGACTGGGCACTCGTTGGCGCCAAGAGTGCAGTGCTTCCTTTCATGCTGCCTGCAACGAGTGTTGAAATTTGAATATAGTAGAAATAAAATCTACTTAGAATTATTTTAAACTTGCGCTTTATTCAGGCATATAGATTTTGATCATACCTTTTATTCATTGTCGTCTTCGATGAGAGAACAACTTGCCGAGGAGGACGCGCTGTCCGCGTACGCGGCTTGACAGATAAGGTCGCAAATGCTTTTCACGAATCTTTAAAGAGCAAGCATAAAAATGAAAGACACTTACAAATCTCTGTAACGCGAAATTAGAGTGCATCCACTTTACGCCAATAAAACCAACTTTATGTTTTGGGCAGACGTCTTGCGAGAGTTGCAGTATTTTTAATTATGCCTAATAAATTAAATGTTTAGGAATAATTACCAAACTTTTTAAAATGTATTAAGAACCGAAATGTCAATTGCAAAGTTCTAGAGCTCCTTGAGAAACACCCGAATTAGCTGTTTGCAACGTGATACGGCTCGTGTGGCTCCCTCCTGACTAGTCATAAAGCTTACGAAACATAACAAAATACCACGTGATAAAGCGCCCGCCCCATCATAAACTCAATTTCGAATGTCCCAGGATTTGTTTTTATAGGCCGGAAGAAAAAAAAATGAATGCAAGACGCGTGCCCCACTTTATTTATATCAGAAAAGAAGTGCCCTCTGTACATTGTTTTTTTGTTGTTGTTGATGTTGTTTTTTTTCACCTGCTAGATATTGGAAAAAAACGTGCAAATTAACGTTTTGTGGATGCGAGCTATACGGCCAGGCGAAGATTGGGTTCAAGAAAGAACGCAACAAAACCCGACTGATTACCTAACATTTGTTAATGAACTTTTTGATTATAAAAGAAAACAGGATAGCTGACTGCCAAATCAGATATTTATATTAAAATTGATACTTCAATGACTACTTCTTTGAGCAGAACAAGATATTTGTGCTCTCACAACAGAAAGAATAGTCCTCCAAACCAATGCTAAAAAAGAACCAATCCTACTTGTTGGGAAGAGCAAGTGCCAAGCTCGCTCAAAACAGCTACTCGGTTGGTTCAGCTCCTTGTCGCAGGTGTGCCGGCTGGCTTCTGGATAATCTTTTCAAATCCTTGAAGCTTTAATTTCCCCCACCCCAAACTTGTCCCCCCCCCCCAAAAAAAAAAAAATTGGAAAATGGCAAGGAGGAAACGAGAGGCGATTTCCTCCTTTCACGGTGGCAAGAAGGAAAGTTCTCTCTGCTTGCGGGCCGGCCTTTAACGACTCTACCTCACCCCAGCCGACTTGCTTAACTGCGTATGGTTGAAAAATAACAATCCAGTCGCAGGTGGTATAGCGCTTAGAATATGAGTTTTTCACGCACTTCCGGCTCGGGATACACAGGGAGAATAAACAGAACAAAGGATTGCAAGGCCAACCAGGCTAAACGCGCTCATTGTTGCCAATCGAATCGATAGAAAACGAAACCAAGACAAAATACATTTTTTTGGCACACGTTCTGCGATTTGGCGCATAATGGCGCGAGGTATTGGCTGTGACGCAGGATGGCGCAGACACATGCGTCTCGCGCAAAATGGCGCAAATGGCGCAGCCGTTCCACCCCTGAAATTAGTTAGGAAAATAAAACCATTTGCATGGATCCGTTGAAAATTGCTACTTTTCTCGTGGTCAGGAAAGAGTTAACCCTAAGCTCCCTAGGTTTGGTCAAACAGGCACACAGCTTTCATTCCACTGTCGGCTTAGAGATGAACAGAGTATACAAAGAACCGAGCCCCTCGCCCACCTGATGATGACCAGTGGTGCAAAGCACGTGAATGGGCTTGCGGTCGGGATGGTGAGAGGGCCCGCTCAGAGAAGAGCCCACATCCACCGCCCTGCCTCTGCGGCACAGCGTGGCCGAGTGGTCGTTGCTCCCGCTGGCAACGTCTCCGCCCACCCCCTGGTCTCTGGGCACGTGCTCTAGAAGCCGCATGTGCATGTATGGCGAGTACCACCTGCATGGAGCAGAAAAACAGACGGTCACATCTCCCGACGTCCCTCGAAAAACAAAAACCCACTGTTGCAAAACTCGCCACGAGTTGTTTGCTGGTTTACACACACGCCAGAGCAGACCAAATTGGTGAATACTCAAAGTTGAGCTGGGTATATATTGCACATGGCAGCATTTTCATTTCTACCTTGCATTTAAACATGAAACAGCTGCCTGCCTGCATTTTAAGAGAGCTGTAGCAAGACTCGAGTTTGTCTAAAACAAATTTAGGCGGTTCAGAAGCATACTACGAGCATCTAGACTTATATTACTAGCTTTAACACACTCAAATGCCACAATCTGCAAGACAGAGGCACTTATAGTAATCGGAAATTACTGCGGCGAAATTTCTCGCACAAGAGCTATTGTAGGTTGTAGGTTTAGCACAGCTGGACAAGCCCCTTCCACAAAGCTCCTCCCTCGCTACAATTGGCAGCCTCCTTCTCTCCCCTGGCCTCCCATCCATTGTTCACTCCACTAAAGTGGAAAGGGTGGAGGGCTTTGTGGAAGGAGCATCAGCTACAGCCAACCTGCAAAAGGCCAGAAGGCTGAAATCGACTCATCCCACACACCTGCAGGCCCCTCCCTCGGCGTACGTGATGCTCTCGATGGGATAGTCCGTCCAGTCAAGGAGGCAAGCCTCGAGGGAAGGCTTGAACCCCGTAAACACGTCCAGGTCCGAACGCCTCGCACCACCCATGACTGGACCGCCCCCGCCGGCCACATTTCCCCCAGCCCTCACCTTGCAGACGCGCTCCAGGGTCTTCACATGCCACTCGCCCATCTGCACGTCACGGGAAAACGAGAGGCCTTACCAACGAATCGCTCAAACCCAGAATGAAGTAGGAACTTAATGCAAGCGCTCTAAACACCTTATCATGGGCTTCGTAGAGTATTCTGTCTACCTGCACCCGTTGTGGTCAGTGAAGTAAGTATGGCCCTGCCATACTTACGCCACGGGAAAACGAGAGGCCCTGCCACAAGCATTTACTGCAAGTTTGTTGCCGGCACTTTCTGCACTATTACATAGTAGACCGATCTCACCAGCCAGTTTGGCTACATCGCCGGTGTTGCAATGCATTGAGGGAAATCTGGTTTTTCTGTATGTGCAACCACCTCGTCATAGTGGTTAATTAGGTAAAAGTGCAAACGGCACTGGCAACGTCACGCACGCGTCAAGTGCTTGGTGAGATTGGTTTATTGGATAAGAGGTGGAGAAAATTGTTCCCGACTATGAATAGGGTTCAGTGTTCTCGTGGTTTATTTCTCGACGCACCATTTTTCTCATTAACTTTATGATGTCGGACAAAAAAAAATGAAAGACGTTTATAACTCCCAGTAATGGTGAATTAAAGTGCAGCTCTTGAGGAGGAGGAGGGGAGGGTACTTCCCTCCATTTAGAGGGAAATTTTCGCCACATTACACGCTAAATTCAGTGGAAAACATTCCCCACTAAATTTAGCAGGGAAAATTCCCCGCTAAATTTAGGAGGCAAATTTTTTTCACTAAATATAGCAAAAACATTTCCTGCTAAATTTAGCCGGAAATATTTCCCCGCATAACTTATAATGAAAATTTTTCTGCGACACTTAGCGGGGATTTTTTTTGCTGAATTTAGCGGGGAAAATTTTGCCACTAAATATAGCGGGAAAAGTTTTGTCACTAAATATACACGTTTGCAAGTCCGGCTTCAGGGTGCTGCCATCTTGCTTGGCTGGGGTGTGCTTGGACGAGTCATAATCCGATTACGAAGCCTTGCTAAGGCGTCGTAATCGGATTATGGCCGCGCCCAAGAGCGCACCCCACTGAGGAAGATGGCGGCGCCCTAAGACCGGACTTGCAAACGTAAATAGCGGAAAATTTTTGTCACTAAATATAGCGAGAAATTTTTTCCACTAAATTTAGCCGGGAAATGTTTCCACTAAATTTAGTGGAAAAAGTTTCCCTCTAAACTTAGCGGGAAAATTTTATCGCTAAACTAGGTGCGAAAATTTTTCCGCTAATCTTAGCGGGGAATTTTTTCTGCTAGATTTAGTGGGGAAAGTTTTCCGCTAAATGTAGAGGGGATTTTTTTCACTAAATATAGCGGGGAAATTTTCCGCTAAATGTAGCGGGGAATATTTTCCGCTAAATTTATTGGAAAAATTTTTCCGTTAAATTTAGCGGGGAAAGTACGGCGAATTTTTTTTTGCTAAATATAGCAGGAGTTTTACAGCAGAGCTGTTAAGGGCTAGATTCCCCAGGATCGTGCCTGATACCAAAGAAATGTCGACACAAATTTGCACGAACCTCTGGACAGCTACCACCATCTATAAGCGACGGCGGCAACCAGGCACCAGTCTGGCTACCGCCGTCACTCATAGATGGCGGCAACCTTTCCAGCTATCCAGCTATCATAGAAGAATGGATAGTTAGGCGAGTTAATGTGAATTTATCATAGGACACATCGCGAAAAACAGACGAGGACAAAGAAGAAACACATGTGACGAGCACAGCGCATGTCACGAGTGTTTCTTCTTTATCCTCGCCTGTTTTGCGCACTGTTTCCCATGCTCCTATCAGTTTCGGTTTGGACTCGGGATGCGTAGGCCGCGTGCCCTTTTTTTGGGGAAAGGGGACCGGTTTAGCAAGGAGCGGCGAAGTAAACAGCAGCGCAAATGGGTCCGCAACCGCCGCGTGCGTCGAGCGCTTCAGTTTCCCTTGCGAAAGAAGTGCAGAATGCTCGCCTGGAAAGCCACCCCCGAGAACAGAAGCTACAGCTCCGCTGCTCTTCCTTCTTCACCGGAGTGAAAAAGTTGAAAGTTTTTTTGCCTTAATTTAGCGGGAAAATTTTTCCAGTAAATTTAGCAAGGATTTTTTCCACTAAACTTAGCGGGGAAATTTATCTGCTAAATTTAGCAGGGAACTTTTCCATTAAGTTTAACGGGGAAATTTTTCTGCTAATCTTAGCAGGGAAGTTTTTCTGCTAAACTAAGCATGGAATTTCTTTCGCTAAATTTAGCGGGGAATTTTTCCGCTAAACTTAGCGGGGAAATTTTTCCGCTAAATTTAGCGGGAAAATTTTTCTGCTCAAATTAGCGGACAAAAATTTCCCCTCCTCAAGCAGGAAATGACCGCCTAAGAGCTGCACTCTAAAAGAAAAAAGTTGCTCCTTTGTAGTATTAGCGTGGCAAAGGCAATGGTAACACAGAATGTGATGCGTTAGTGTGGAGAAACTGCGTACACATGTGGAGACTGGATGGCGCAAAGCAGCCCTGTGTGGTGCAAGGTAAGCGCACAAGCACTTTGTGGGTGGCTTAATTGTGGCTGTCATCTTCTGCAGTTGCAGTGTAAATGTGACTTTCTCAGAGCCTGTTGGAGTGTGAGACACAGTAGAAAGAGCGTGCGGAAATTGGAACAATTAAAGCATGGCAGTGCCGAGCACAGCCTTGGCGCCAGCTCGCAGCAAAAGAGACCAAACATTCGCAATGAAGTGAGCGTCTCCTTTCTTTCTTTTCCGCTAAATATAGAGGGAAATTTCCCCGCTAAATGGAAGGGGAGCAGGAGAGGAAAAGGGGCATACCTTCCCCTCCCCCTCCCCAAGAGCTGCGCTCTAATACGGCGTAACAGAGAATTGTACATATCTTTCTTTCTTTTCCAGCTCTTTCACGTTTATTTTTCTGGGGAAGCCCGGAGCGCGCTTGTCTCACGGAGCAGGGCACCACCGTATGTCTGAACACGTGATGTTTTACATACGTCGGGAGTTACACGGAGGCATTCGAGGAGGCTTGGCTGGCACAGGTGCCCAATCGGCAATGAGACAAGCTCTGCTTCAGCGTTCGGCTGGCGGTTAGCCTGTCGACTTCTGTTGCAGGCACTTGGCCAGATGTGGTTAGGTGCCAGCCACATAAGACATTCTGCATTAAAAACTTTCAGCCTTTCCACTCTAGTGAAGAAGGAAGACCAGCAAAGCTGTCTCATGGTGGGACAACCTCAAGGACGATTTCTTGGACGACCTTAAAGACGACGCCTAGAGGACGTCTAGGACGACCTCAAGGACAACTTCTGGGATGACCTTAGGGACGATGTCTTGGACGAACTCAAAGACAACGCCTAGGACGACCTAAAGGCCCGTTCACACTCTTGCAACCGAGTACGACCGAGAGAAACCAGACCGGTCTTTAAGCTTCTTGCGACCTCTTAGGACCGGATGCGCTACAGTGGAGCTGGTCCTAAGAGATCGCAAGAGGCTTAAAAACCGGTCTGGTCTCTCGGTCATACTCGATTGCAAGAGTGTGAACAGACCTTAAGGGACGACGTCTAGGACGACCTCAAAGACACCTTCTAGGTCGTCCTCGAGGACAATGTTTAGGACAACCTCAAGGATGACTTCTAGGACGACCCCAAGGACGACATCTCGGGCGATGCCTCAATAAATTCAGCGTTTCCATTCTGGTGAAAACCGAGTGGAAAGGCTGGAAGGGTTGTCGCCGTCACTCATACATGGCGGTAGCTGTCCAGAGTTTTGTGTCGACATTTGTTTGGTCCCGGACACAATCCTGGGGAACCTAGCCCTTAACAGCTCCGCTGTAAAATTGTACAAGCTCGATCATGCTGACGAAGACTGGTATGCGCAGAATGTGGGATAAACCTTTCAGAGAAGAAGAGAAGGCCATGTGAACTGCACCACCTACCAAAGATTCAAGGCCCGATCACACAGTTGCGACTCCTAAGAACCGAGTGCCTTGAAACCTCTTAAAATTTCTTAGAACAAGAAAACACACTGCCACGTTGGCAACATCGATGTGGTGTCCCTGAGACTGTATTTCAGAAGAGCGAAGGTTTTGCAGGATTTTCAAGGTTAAATGTGTGTGATACTTATCAGAAAGGCTCGTTTGTAACTTTGACAAAAGTTTTGGAGCACAGCTCTTGGGCGCCCCTTTTTACCGGGTTGAGCGGTGTCGCTGTCGCTATAATGTGTCGGCGCGACGCGTCTGCATCGGCGTAATGCATCGGCACAACGCGTCGGCGTCGCCACAACGCGTCAGCATAACGTGGCGGCCAAAATACTTTTGACAACATTATAAAGGACCACTTGTTATAGATTGTACGTCCAGCTGATCTCGCAAATTCTGCGAAACCTTCGTTCGAAACCTTCGAGTATGCACAAGTTTGTCCAATGTCAGATGCGTTGGATCATCAAGCCCTTACTGGCCGATTGAAAACAAAAATAGTGGGTAGACCTCAAGGCATCTAGCATCGAGGTCTACCTTCTACACTTTCAATCAAAGCCAATCGGAGCTCGGTGTCATTTTGACATCACCGCGACTCCCGCGCAAGACGCGGA
Organism: Ixodes scapularis; assembly: GCF_016920785.2. Taxonomy (NCBI): domain Eukaryota; kingdom Metazoa; phylum Arthropoda; class Arachnida; order Ixodida; family Ixodidae; genus Ixodes; species Ixodes scapularis. Next base: position 53,321,321 of record NW_024609868.1, on the reverse strand, counting down.
CCACTCGCTCTTTGCCTATGAAGTGCACGAAATCTCGTCTCATTCGCACCTGGACGAAGAAGTCCCGGCGGTCCTGAGGAGACAGGGCGGGGTTGAGGGCGGCCAGCCTCCAGAGCACGACAATCTCGTCACAGAGGCTGCTGCAGGCGTGCTGCGAAGAGTGGGCGTTGCCGTGCCCTACCGCTCGGCCCCCGTGGCCTCCTGAGCCCGTGTGGAGGGACACCTTCGTGTTGAACCACCAGCACAGGATCTGCACGAGACGCGCGTTCCACGAGGGGGGCGATGGGTAAAGACCAACTGTGCGACGATAATTGATACGTAAAATAGACCTCGCATTCTTTGATCTGGTAAACCTTGCGACATGGGTAGAGACCGAGGAAGAAGAGACGAGAGTGTGCGAATATGTTGGGACGCCGAGCTCCGGTTGAAACGATTGGTGGGGAGACCTTTGTCCATACTCGTTCAAATGCATTCTCAAATGCCAAACCTTGGGCTTCTCGCATTCGAATGCACCTGAACGACGAGTGGAAACAAAGGTGGCTAGCTTCGGAACTACCCGCTAATCGTTCCGGTCAGAGCTTGGCACTCTCATTTACCCTCCCTCAGATTCCACCCGTATTAATGCGACCCCGCAGCACTACTACGTGCTGCGGGGTCAGCTAGGGGTCGATTCTGTTTAGTGTTTCTCCGCTAAATGAGCGGGGCAACGTTTCCCGCTCAATTTCAAAGTTTTAGCTGAAATAATTATTAAAAACGTTAAGTTCTAATAATTATTTATTAAAATGAGTCAGGCTTGTACAAGATACTCGTAAAAGTATTTAAGTTAAGTTACTGAGTACCACGGAAAATAGTAATACAGTAGAGTACTAAATACTCAAACTTGTAAAGTAATTGAGTAAAGTACAAAATACTCTCAAAAAGTTACTCGTTACTTTCAAGATACTCTCAAGTTACAATTTTCTCCGCAATTCATTGTCAGACATAACCGAAGTCAGAAACAATTCTTCCTCCCAGCTACTATGGAATCTCCTGGAAATCTCTTAGCTAGACTTTGGCTGCCACTCAGGCTTCCAGGAGGTCCCAGGTAACTATAAATAAAACAAAAATAAAAAAACATTTTTTTTTATACCCTTGCTATGACGAAGACATAGACAAGGACAGCGCGGGGCCTGCTCGCCTGCGAAGGGAGTTTCTACACAGAGGCTCGCCTCCGACGCTTCCCTTGTGTCCAGGTGTTCATTTCCGCTTCCCCCGTCAGTGCACTGGCGGTGCCGTGCACTCGGGGGTCACAAGGTTTAGGCCAGGAGAGAGCGGGCGCCACCGCGGTTGGCGCCGCCGGTCATTTGTGCTACGAATAGACCGTGTTTCCCCCTCCGCTAAGCCCCTCTGCTACCCGGAACACTACAGCCAGGGCCATCGGCAAACAGGCGCAGTGGCGGTTTCTTCGTAGCAGAGGGTTAGCGAAGGGGGAAACACGATCTACTACAACTGGCTAATGCTGCGTATGTTGCGAGCGATGGGCCGCCGGATTGGAGCCGTATGGTCGTGTCTTATGAGACTTGTGCGCGAAGAGAGCCTAGTGAAATGAACGAGTGGTGTGTGCAACTGCATGCACATGCTGAGGCATTTCTGACGCTAGAAGGCTTTCTCTTATATGCTTCCACTCCATAACATAAAAAAATAAACTCCGGTTTACTGTCCACTCTTACCAGACACTTGTAGAACCCAACCTCTCTCCGTCACAAGTGCCCTCCCTCTGGCTTGTAGCCTTGTACACATTTTATGCTTTCACTCGCATGCCCTTCTGTTTCGGAATCTCTGTTGCTCTTGGGCTTGGTCACAAACAAATTGTAAGAAAATGTGCTTTGGCGTTCTGCCCCGTTAGAAGACACGACACGCGTCCACTCGACTTGAAGCTGCGACACCTGCTTCTCAGTGTCACCTCTTTCAGCAGAAGCACGGAAGTGCACTGTATTACTTGGCACTAAATGTATCTGCAATGGCAGGGCGCCTAGCCAAAATAACTGGAGTTCAATATTTTCCAAGCTTCCCGCCACTAAAGAAAATAAAAAATAGAAAGTAACTTAAAAGTAACTTTAAGATGAGTACAAGTTACTTGAAAAAAGTATTTAAGTTAGAGTACTAAATACTGACATTTGAAAGTAGTTGCAAGATACCAAGTTACTCACAAAAGTATTTAAGATACACTAACTTGAATAGAGTATTTAAGTTACGTACAAGTATGAAATGAATACAGTCGCCGACCGATTTTTCGGACCTGGAGGGGACCCCGAAATTGTCAAAAAAATCAAGCAATCCGAAAAATCGATTTCAGCCCCCCCCCCCAAATATAAAATTTCCGCGCATATTCCGCTGCGTATTCGTCACTTTCGACTTGCTTGATGTCAATTTTAAGTTATTGTGGAACTTTCTCTTTGTATTGTTCACTTCTCAATTGTTTGTTGATCTGTTTGATCATGGCGCTGCGCTTTGTCGGCACCTTCGCTTGCACAAACAGAGAAGTTGAAGTTGGCGCTATTTGGCACTATTTGGAGACAACATATAGACCAGCAAGCTTGCTTCAATACTAAGCCTATCGGCAAAAAACTTCCGTACTCAAGACCACAAGAACGGCAGACGGCCGCTCTTCTCGCGGTCGCACTCGGAAAACACGGACCGCGAGAACTGGAAGAACCACAAGAATGGGCAGACGGTGGTCATGTTGGCTATAGCGGAACCGGAAAACCCGACTATAGCCTTTACTCGGCTTGTTTATTGCGTAGGACGTGGTAACAGTCTACAGGGCAAAATTAATACAACCAAAATGGCGGCAACTACGCTCGCGGCACTATCACGGTGACTGTTTTGTGGCTGTAAACCGAGGAAAGCACAAAAACTATGTCCGAAATACTGAGCAATAAGCTTTATGACGTCCGAAATTTTGGTCAACGTGATACATTAACTCTATGGGGTAAGTGACGGGTCGGCAAAAACGTCCAAATAATCGGACCTGTCCGAATCATCGGAGTACGAAAAATCGGTCGGCGACTTTTAACGTAACTAGGGTTGTGCGAATAGTGGATTTTGAGTTTGAATCGAATTCGAAGCGAATAGTGATTTTGGTTGAATATTTTCGAATCAAATATCGAATACTTGCCGTTCAAAAAAGCTTGGCCATTTTTAAAGGGAAGTTTATAGAACTACAGTCGAACCTCGATATAACGAACTTCAATGTAACGAAATCCTCGATTTAACGAAGTATTTTATTTTTCATAATTTTGTGCCCATAGACCCCATGTATTTTTAGCCTCTATATAACGAAGTCCATTTTGCTGCTATTTCAATATAACGAAGCGCCATTGCCACAGAAGGCAATAAATAAATAGACTCTAAAAAACAACTTCGCAAAAAAAATTGTGGTTAAAAAAAAAATTATGCGCAAACGCGAGCGCTTTGATAGGTTACTTCACGGGGACAGGCCTTCCAACGTTCCTAGGCTGCCCGAGGATGCGGCGCCGGTAGTGCCGGCGAGGCATGCGGCAAAGCGGATTCCGTGGGGCTGGCCAGAAAATGCCGAGCAAAAAGTTTACACGGCATAACAGCATCACCACTGACATTCACTGATCATCACAGTCCACTGTACCGCGGGTAGCGCGGGAGCCAACTTCAACGGGGGAGCGACGCGATGGCGCGATATGGCGCGACCGCACGGGCAGTGCCATCTAGGAGAAGACCGATTGTCGTCTTGCGAGCGTGATGTAAAGCAAAGGCGCAAGCACACTGTGGGCGCAAGGGGGCAAGTAAACTGTGCGGTCAAGAGTGCTGTGTAGGTTGGAAACATTGGCACCGCCTAAACTAAACAGCTTTATTTTTCAACCGGGCGGTTCACTCACGTGCTTGCTGGCATAAGGAAACGTAAAGTTCTTTTTTTGGATGAGCACGCAAACGTTTTGGACGCCATCCTGAAGAAAGTGCTGAGATCACGAGCACTCGGGAAGTGCTCGACGCAATGGACGTACTGAGGAGGTACACGGCGTCGCATAGGCAGCAAGATGCCGTGCAAGCGCTCTGGGCGCTCGAACGCCCGCCGCTGCTACTGTCGGACAAGGCGCAAGCAAAACTCGCGGACTACTTTGCCCCAAAATAAATGTCATTTTCGGTGAGTTTTCATACCCATAAAATGTTTCGGAATTTTTTTTTTTTTTTTGCATGCTAAAGCTAAATTTCGATTTAGCGAAATTTCAATGTAACGAAGTAAATTGCGAATTTTACCGACTTCGTTACATCGAGGTTTAACTGTATTTCCAAACTGGACTTCTCATGCTGTCGTTAGTCCATCTTGCCAACCGACTTAGCTGCCGTCATTTTGACAATGTCGATGTCATCCACTCACTTTGTTGCTGTAATAATATAATATTCCTTTGAAATATTATAGTTTAAATGTTTTGAAACCGTGTTTATGAGTTGGAAATAAAAGTTTCTGAGCAATTATGCATGTTATGAGAAATTTCTAAACATATTTATTTTTATCCTAAACTTGTTTTTCTAAATTTATGTCTGGACGTGGCGGTGGTGAGAAAAGAGTGCTGGCAACCAGGGCTCCAAGATTGGCGAAGATGCCGCCGGCGTCTCTGGAGTTCGTTGCTCGGTTTCTTTTGCCCGTTATTAAAAAAGGTTGATGAAATAATTACGATGAATATATTTCAAAGTTCCCACCATAATATTTATACCATCTTGCCGAATGTGTGAGTATATTCTTGATTTTAGATATCGTTTTTTTTTGTTTTTAGACAGTAAACAAACTTGCAACCGTGAGTTTGCGAACACTTTAAAAGCATGAATATTACAACTGCTCTCGAAGCGAATATCGAATAGAGTACTATTCGAAAATTCTAATATTCGCACAACACTAAACGTAACACATACTACGACCGAAGTAAGCTCTACTGTAAAAATAGAAAACCCTCGGGATATTTTTAAAATCCTTTCAGCGATAATTTACTAATATTTCCAGAGGAAGTAAAAAGGCCAGTAAATCCTCGAGAAACCAATGCATGTTAAAGGGGGTCATGGGTCTTGGGAGCCAAAAAATTCCTAAAACTTTATTCTTTTGAAAATGGTGATGTTAACCTTCATAGCTGTTGTTCCTCTGAATCGACCAGGTTACAATTTTATGAATGAATATTTGAGCTAGAAATCAATTTAGAATGTCTATGCACGCTGAATGTGCATCGAAGTTGACTCTAAAACACCGTGTTCACAAAACATAATTTTTTTACTCACTGAAAATTCGCAGGTGGGACATCCCAGCATTTAGGGCAGATGAAAATATAAACTTTCCTCAAACATGTATAAAGGGTAACTGCAAAGAAAAAAAAAGTGTTTTTTTAAACAGCCTAATTGGGACAAGCATGTCACAAAACAAATGTTCCGCAAAAAAGTGCGCAACCACAAGCCAACGTTCACGACAGTGCTGCGTTGACTTCAGCGATCTTGTTCTGTTTGGTGCAACACGGCGATGCGACAAAGAACTGAAACGTTCGTGGTGTGTGTGGTGCGGTGCTTGGAAGTAGACGCCCACACTAACACAGAGCGCAAATCGGTTGTTGGGTTGAGGTTCAACGGATCCAGTCCCGTCATTGTCAGCTGATCTGGTCCAGCTGGTTCGGAAGGACGCAGCGAGCATTTTTAAAAGTAAATCTTCCTTCGCTTCGTTTCATAACGTGGAAGATTCCCGACGCATACCGTGAGTAAAAGGCTGCGGGCATTTTCAACAAAATTACGTCGTTTTAATTGAACAATTGACTCGGAATTGTTGTCCTAAATCTGCCGTTTTTATGCTTCGTGTTGTTGGACAGCGTTTGCACAGCGACGTGTTGCGCTCATCGTGCGGTGTGAATAAATTTGGGCAAGATTTCCTACCTGCCAACAGATGCATGAACTGAGACCATTTTTCACAAAGTGAACATAGTGCTTTTTTTTTTTATCTTGGGAAGAGTCATTGTGCATTTATTACGGTACAATCACTTGACAGTTCAGAATTCAGGGAGGGCGAGCAAGCTTTCCGAACTTTGTCTCTTTGCTCTCTGGTACTGCCCCTAGTTTCAAGTTGTAGTTTCAGTAGACATACCTACTAGCAGCCAGCAGGTACAAACTGCTCTAAAGCAGGTAAAAGACTGGGAAGTCGGGGCGGTGTGGACTCCGTGTTTCGCGCTTTTCGCAAGGTGACTGAGGAAGTGCTTTTGCAAGGTACGCGGAATATGCAACCAATTTTGTTATGCCCGTCGTTTGCATCTCTCCAGCAAAACGAATAAGATAATCTACAAAGCCGCAATATCACAAGCCAAGATTTACGATAACAGTACACATTCATTCAAACAACTTTACGTAAGATGGTTCGGAAGCCGAGAAAAAAAATCTGTCGGCTAACGCAGAATTTGGACGTCCGGAGGCTTCTGTGGACAGCTATTAGCATTCCTTTCAAGGCGACATGGCTGCTGGAAGGCTCGCTGTCGGGATCACTCATCTGACATCTACAAAAAGTCGGCATTTGCATACGCAAACAAGCAAAAAAAAAAAAGAAAAAAAGCATGCTATGGAAGCAAAGAGGAAAACTAAAGAACTGCACTATGAAAGCCAAAATCCCGCGCCGCGTCCTATCACTAGTACCTGCGACAGCTGCTAAACACACACTACTTCACTTCAAGAAGTCTCTCTCAAGCACCTGGGTCAGCATGAAACACGAATCACTTCAGCAAAACGACTAGTCGAGGTAGGCGATACAGGCGGGAGCAGAAACTTCGGCGGCCATGAAGGAATGGCGAAGCTTTTGTTTGTTATGGTATGAATCCAAACGGAGGTGCCTGTCTTGTAAACCATTTGTAAAGAATAATAACTCTCATCACATGGGTTATTCTTTCAACGTAAAAATATGCCGCTCAAAAGGAAATTACAACATACAACAAAGATTTAACAACCAAGATATAAGCTGTCAATCAATCTCTTAGCCAATGAGAAGTATAGCAGCCAATTGGGGCTAAACGTCACGGAACACCGGCTTTGCGGCGCGCGATTTAAAACGGACGAAATAGTCGCAAACTAAAATCAGTCTCACGCAATAAATATTCCTGTAAAAATTTTTTTTCTTGCAGAAAAATTGTTTTTCGACATGCTTGTCCAAATTAGGCTGTTTAAAAAAAACTTTTTTCTTTGCAGTTACCCTTTAATGTGTGAAGCATTCAATGTAGAGAGCAGACTTGTTAATATAGGTCTAGGAAATTTTTCTATTGATCTTTTGTTTTATTACTTGTTAGTCACATATTGAGCAGTGAACTTCAATATGTGGTAAAATCACTAATAACGGGTTAATCTTAAAAGTACTTCCAACATTGTATTCTACACTTCATAGTAATCAGGCCATGTGTTAGAGTTGATATTTAGTTGAGCAGTTTTTCACCCTATTGTTCTTCCAAACAAAATGACCAGATCTTTGAAATCAGCACAAAAAGCTGAACAAGCTTGTGCAGTTTCATTGGGTCTGGTCATAAAATAAGAAAAGAAGTTCCAAGACCAGTGTTGCTCCTTAAATTGTTGCTCTGCCTAATAAACACCTCTCAACAACAATAGACATTTTGCAAAATTACTTGAGCATCAAGGAGAATGTTGGGAGCGTAGGTACACACACCTTCTTTGTATAAAAGATTCAATGTAAATACCCAAAATAAGGCGTCGATGAATGCATGTACCAAGTGCCATCTATTTAGCGTTATTGCTTTAGAATGGTTACTGCTGTAGGCAGGAGCACATTTAGCACGTGTAACTACACTCATGTGTGCTCCTTGGTGCTTCGGCAATTTAGCAAAATGTCTAATTAATATTTTAAAAAAAACAAAAAAAAAACCACTGAATGCGGGAGTTTTTGTACACTCAACGTCAACAGTATTTTTGCCAGTTATTAAGGCTAGCGTACCTTCCGCAGTGCTCCAGATCTGCCAATGCTAGACGAGCACGCACGTGCAAACAAGATGAGAGACCAAGCCATGGGCTCTTGCAGCAGCGCAGTGCTGCAGTCCAGCGAAAGTCATGCCAGCTTTGACAGCGAGCAAGCATGGCATACAAATCCGGTCCCCACCTGTTCGCACGCCAGCACCTCCTCCGTGAGGATCTGCAGGAGCGGAATGGCATTCCGGTCGGAGCGGCGGAACATCTCCCGCACGATGGAGAGGAGGTTCCACATCCCCTCGGGCTCGCGGCCGCGGAGGGGACGCAACAGGCTGCACCACTCGGTGGCGGCAGGGGGAGCTGTAGACGACAGGTAGTTGACGTCGCTGAACACCATGGGCGAGGGGACGCACAGCTTGATGAGGATCTTGCGGATGTTCTCATGCAGCGTCGCTTCATCGAGGCACCACGTTGTTTGTTCGTAAGCAGACGCTCCGGCGGTTGGGTCTGTACAAAGCCACAGAGGATTAGTGCGAGAAATCACCAAGCATTGTTTTACTTCGATGCATGGAGGTAGGAAGCCTCTGGAGGCAACATGACGCCACCAGAGATGAAGCCAGATGTGCAGAGGGACATGCCAGCAGTGATGACTAAAACCAAGAGATGCTATTGGACGAAAAAAAGAGCAGACGGCACCAGCAGCCGTTTTGGTCGACCTGGGGGGTCATCCAATAGCGTCTCTTGGATTCGGTCGTAGTTGAGGACGCGTACCTCCACACTTCTGGCTTTACATCTGTTGGTGTCATGTCGCCTTTAGAAGCTTCCTACCTCTATGCCTTAATGCATTCACTTTTTGCTAAATTCCTGCAGGATATTGCGGGACAATAAATCATGAAAAAAACAAGGCAATAACAGTGACCCCTTAAAAACTTACAAAATATCCAGGTGTTACTATTCTACAGACAGAGCAGAAACCAAGTTGGTAAGGTTATTTTACGATAGAATGCCTTTAACAGTTAAATGCTTTTGGGCATCATCAACTGGATTAGACTTGGTGGAGACTATTAAGTAAACAATAAACAAAAGAGGCAAAATATTATGCTTAAGCGACTTGTTTTGTGGGGACACAATTTTCGCAAAGCAAAGACGGCAAGAACTTAATCCCCGAAACGAATTGCCCACTCTAACTAAATTCAGTCAATGAAAAAGTCATTTCCATTAAAGAAGGACTTAAGATATTTGCTTATGCAGTTGTGCTGGAAAGCGCGGCAACCAAAAGCTTTAGTCTCCTGGAAGATGTGCCGCTTCCAGGAACTTGGGCAGGCCCCACTTACGTATATGACACGTGGTTGGATCGATAAACTTTAAGTTGTGTTCAGGACCCTGTGAATGTTTGTCCACTGTCCTATGCGTTTTTTAATCTCAGGTTCTCAAAATTATGTAAAACATTTTGATTCACAAACTAGTAGAAAAGCCGAACTTGGACTATTTTAGAAGTATTAAGCCCCTAAATTTACCACTTATAGCAGAAAAATATTTACTTTTTAAAGCAGGAAAAAAAATTGCAGATTACCTGGTGCCCCTCGCAGTGTGTTGATTGCGGTTTGCTGACTCGAAAGAAGTTCATCGAGCAGCCGTTGAGCAGTTGGTAGAATCTGAGAGTTCAACACATAGCGAGTGGAGCCAAATTAGGAAGACTGGCACAGAAACACTTGCAAGAGCACTTGTCCTGCAGGCAGGATATAATAATGAACACTCATGCCTAACCTGCTGGGGCAATTCGCTGATGAGATACTGAGCAAACTTCTGAAGTTGGTCCCTGTGCAGTCTTGACAGAGACTCCGACACCGGGGCTCGCAAGCAGACCTGGTTCGGCTGCCAAAAACAAGGGAAGATGCATTCAAATAACTATTGGAAGAGAAAACCTGAGCAAGGTTGTACGTGGCAGCGAGACACAGGCCCCACTTCCGTTAACCCAAAGTTGGGGCATACCTGATGGATCCTATGAAGACAGACAGCCACAACATGGGAACACCAAGAGGCAGCACTGCTGCAGGTGCAATTGCAAGATGTGATACGGCAGCGATCAAAAGTGACCGCTACGTTGTAGGAGCCCTTGGACACTGGCAGGCTCTGTGGTGGGTGCACCGTAGCACTGAGGTGAAAGCCTGGTGGGGCAAGAAAAAGAAACCAGAAAGACTCGAGACACCGATGAAACTTGTAAAATCCTCTTGGGTTAATTAATATCACCATACCGTATTTACTCGATTCTAAGCCGGCATCGATTCTAGGCCGACCCCGCAAAAACGGCAGGTCCGAAAAATAAAAAAAAAATTCTCGATTCTAGGCCGACCAAAAAGTATAGGAAAAACACCATAAATGAAACAGAGAACGGAATTTATCTGCAGTGTACAGCACTATTTCGGTCACGAATCCGACGGTATGCTCACGGTTAATGTCCGCATTTTTCCTGATCATTCGTCGTCCTTACTGGTATCTTTGTCACTGTCCACTTCCCACAATGCGTGGTCATCCGTACCGTCCAGGACATTCGAGATGCAACACTTTCGGAACGACTTTACTACCAGTTCCGCCGGGGTGTCGTCCCATGCGGCCGCGATCCAACTCGTGGTGCCTTCCCTTCCGCGGTCCTGAGAACGCCATTCTTGTTGCCGCACATGCAAAGAGCTGACCGCGCTGCTTTCTCCAGCGACGCACATTTTTTTCGTCCACGCCGAAGTCACGCTGTGCTTGCAGGTTGGACGAGTGTTCAGCAGCCAAGACAACTTTCCTCCTAAAAGCCGCGGAGTAGTGGCATCGACTGGTCGATGCCATAGCGTCTAGTAGAGACAAACGTTCCGTGCGTTCTGTGGTACACAGCGTATCTTCCTGAAGCGATGTAGACAAGATGGCGTCCCGCGGTCATGGCGGAGCCGGATCCTCGTATCTAGGCCGACCCCGAGTTTCGGATTTAATTTTTTTGGAAATACTATCGGCCTAGATTCGAGTAAATACGGTATATCCCAGAAACCGAATCTCTATGTCAACCTAGGCAAGTGAAATTCCCCAGACACACATTGTTAACATCCGAGCTGACCCGTCTCAATGTTGAATACCTAGAACCCACATACTTTGCTGGCATGCGAGATAATTTATGCAGCTCACATGCACCTGGAGAAAATGCTTATTCATTTGTAATAAAAGTTTGTTGAGCAATGTTTCATCCTGCATCAACTTAAATCTGCGGAACAGGAAAGCTCACCGATTTGAAGTAGGTCTTTCGTCGCCTTCGCTTTAAACAAATGCTCTCCCCTCTGGAACTCCTCAGGGCTCCCATTGGCCAAGCAGGAGTAGAGTCTGCAAAAGTGCATACATAGACATACACAATGCTAAGAATTTGGCGAGAGTTTTACACTGAGCTCCAGCCAGGTACATAGCCAGGATTTTGTTTCGGGGGGGGGGGGGGCCCTGGCTACGTCCTGGCTCCAGCCAAGAGGGGCGGCGAGCGTTTATCTTTATTCGTGAACCAGACTATCATCACCGTCAGGATGAGAACGGCAGAATGCCTCTTTCAGACGTCTGTCCTCCACCATGTGCCCGTTGCCTTCCATTGTGCTTTGGTCGAGCATGCTCACTCGAGGCTCACGAGACGACAAAGTATCATTGAAGGTAGCAAGCTCGCGCTGGAGGCGGGGATAACAAGAAGACCTCCCTGCCATTATCATCCCATCAATGACCATAGAGACAGAATTTTTTCAAAGTCTACCTGTCCTTCAAATACTATTCGAATCCTGACAATCTTGCTTCGCCGGTTGCGGTTCCCATACAAATGCGTTAAATCAGCAAAACAGCTCAAGGTTAGCCATTATATTTATATCAACCATTACGAGAGCCTGCACTTACACGACACTCGTTACCTAAATCGAAGGGAGTACAATCCCCCTTTCAAACGTATGAGAGCAAAAGAGAAAGCGCCACCGACACCAGCCCGCATATGTAGAGTTGACACGGCCACGCCGGCCCACGGAAGGAAGAAGTGAAAGGAACACACCGAATGTCCTCCTCATTCTCCGGGAAACTCCAAAAGGCGATACGAAGCTGGAGTTGCTCCGGAACCGGCGGATACACGTGCTCGACAACTTCGAAGGGAATGTGCGCCGCCACCTCCCTGGCAGCAAGCTCCACCAGAGGCAGCACCAGGCCTCCTTCGGCTGCAGTCCGGACAGAACAAGCTCAACCAGTGTCAGCTAGAACTCGGTAAAAGCTGAGTCCACCCACGGCGCTACGCCAAGGAATCGAGCGCACGCAGCGTCGCTAAGGTGTCTACAACGCGTTCTAGACTGATGTGTACACCACCCTGTCCCACCCACGCACCAAAAGGGGCCTCCCAAAGTGGCGAACAATGACATCACAGAAGCCCACACGTCATGCCGTTAGATGTCGTGATCATGGCAGCCTGGCGCAGAAACGCCGGCGGAAAAGACGAGCAGAGTCAAAGGTTGCCGCCGTTGTGGCGCCCCGTCTTATGTCTGCTGCATCCATCTCTGCAGTTGTGCTACCGCCAGGATAACGGCAGGCAAAAGCGCAATTTTATGACGTCGGACGGAAATCGAGGGCCTCTTTTGAGGGCGCGGTAAACACGCCAGTCAGAGATGCGCTCTAGGCACCACGACATTGCCGACAACCTGTTCGGGCTCCTCTTTGGATTTATGTTTTTAGAGCGAAGCCATAGGCACCCGTTTCAGAGTTGAGCGGCGTCAACATAACCGCGCGCGTTGCATTATGAGACATTTCCCTGCTAAACTTAGCGGAAAAACTTTTCCACTAAATTTAGCAGAAAACCTTTCCCATTAAATTTAGCGGGAAAATTGACGTCACGTGACCTCAACGCCAATTCAGTTTCCCCGCTAAACTAAGCGGGGAAAATGATGTCACGACTTTGTGTCACGTCATCTATGAACAAAGTTAAGTGGCATTAGGAAAGGAGAAGGAGGAGGGAAGAGGGGGATGAGAGTAGGAGGAGGAGGTGAGGCGGAGGGGCATACCCTCCCCTTCTCCTCCTCAAGAGCTGCGCTCTAGTTTCGCATTACAGAGATTTGTAAATGTCTTTCATTTTTTCTACATGAAACCAATATCAAGTGATTTTGGGGCAAGCAATTATATATTCGCAACCCCAACGCCCTATAGGTGGCGGGGCGGTAGTTCCAAGACGGCAGAAGGGACGAGGATAGATTCTCCAGGGTTTCCGCCAGCATCAGCGCGGTTTAGCGCGCTGACGCTGGTCAGTGCGCTAAAAAGTATTTGTCTGCAAACGCGAAGCGGTTAGGGCAGGATCATATTACAGGTGACAGAGATGTTGATGCGCATTAGCAAAATAAGCATGCCGATATTTAAATGTTGCAGAAACCTCGACTTGCGAAGCTTTGTCGTGGGCGAGCGCGTTTTACGCGCCGGCAACGACACCGTTTGTGGCAGAATATTTTTCAGGGTGGTGAAGATATCGTGTTTGCGCCTTGCCTGGCCATTAGTGCTGTAAAAAGTGAGCTGCGCACGGTGACCATCAAGCTTCGGAAGAGCAGCGTTCCAAGCCTTGATGCCTTTGTGTCACAGGCTCGCCACTCGCTGCTCACCATCTCGGTTTTAATGTATAGCAACACGTGATCAAACTGTTCTATGGTTATTGATAGAAAGATTGTTACCGCAGGCTACCGTGCGGTGCAGCATTACAACCGGAGGCTCGCGCTGTGCCATTGAAGCACAATTTTCAGTGCATGCCAGGAGCATTGCCTTGCTCACAGTAGCCAACGGTAGCCTGTTGTAACGCTATGCTAAAACTGTCTATTACCAGAATCAGTGTGTTTAGGGGTTTTATTTATTGCTCTACCAAAAAAGCATGATTTAATACACCATACTTTTTTTTTTTTTTGTACTGTGGTATTTGCAACGTTGTGGCCCATCTCGCCAAAACTGCCCGTTCTAAGCTCTCGTCACGAACAGCTGACTAACACAAATGTGCTTAAATGCTTCGGGAATTTATTTATTTATTTTGTAATTACCTGAAAGCAAGTATGCGTATTCTATCTTATAAAAGTGCTTGACATAAAATGGTCACGTTCCCAAGGCCTTAAAACACAAACCCATTCCCGACGGGTATTGCTCGACATATCGTTGCGCGACCAGTTTTCTCCTACTTAGGGCAAAAAATAAACTTTTAATAGACCGAACGCTAGAGATCTACATTATTACGGGAGCGTTTGCCATCACGTTGAGCACAGATCGAGCTGACGGTCATGCACAAGACCAGCAATGCACAGCGTATGCGATATACGAAAGGTCCCTAATAAAATTAGACATCCCGGTCCTTCGAGCAACGCTGTTGCGAGGTGGAGCACAAGAATTATTATTTTAACGTGCTCACTTTTTTTGTTACAACGGCTCCACGCATTGAGGCCGACAGCTCCTGCCACCTTTTCCGCGCCGCCGCCGCCGCCCCCGTTCCTCTAGTTCTCCGCTCGTCCGCGGGAGGGCGAGCAACGCGCTGGGGTTGCAAACAGTGTGGCCAATCGCACGTTAAACTAGGGACTGAAAGAAAAAAAAAAAAAGGAAAGATGTTTACAATTTTTTGTAATGCTGAATTAGAGTGCAGCTCTTGAGGAGAAGGAGGAGAGGGTACGGAGGGGAGGGTATACCCCACCTCCACCTTCCCTCCCATTTAGCGAAAAGTTTTCGGTAAATTTTTCGCTGAATGCAGCGAAAATTTCCGTGCCAAATTTAGCAGGAAAATATTCCCTCTAAATTTAGCAAGAAATTTACCAACATTTTCCCGCTAAATACAGCAGGGAAGCTGAATTAGTGTTGAGGTAATGTGACTTCGATTTCTCCACTAAATTAAGCGAGGAAATTTTTCTGCTAAATTTCATGTGACGTCACATTCATCCACGTGATATCACACGTGACGTCATGAGGGTAAGATCTTCCCGCGTAATTTGGTGAGAAATTTTCCAGCTAAATTTAGCGGGAAAATTTTACCCTCGTGACATCACGTGTGACGTCATTATGGGAAACGTCCCATAATGCAAGGCACGGTTACGCCGACGGCGACGCCGCTCAACCCGGAAACGGGCACCTAAGAACTGTGCTCTAAAAGGCCCAGTGTTCTAGGCAGCATCGGGTCAACACACTTCCAGAAAATTCAATCCAACTGCCGTCGTCGGTGCTACGTGCCAGACAGAAAAACGCAGGGGTTTCTGCGAGTCTCACAACCCGCCACAGATGAAAGAATTTGTGATTGCAGTCAAAGAGGTTTTGCTGATTCTAGCAACATATTAAATTGTAAAAAACTTGGCTACGATCAAGAGGCAACGGTAATTTATAAGAGTTTACATGCCGAATCGACAAAGGGCGCCTGGTATTCTTGGCAAAAAACTGAGGATCAATCTGGATCACCCAAGTACCTCTTAGCATGCACCTGAAGTTTCAATGACATGGCACAGTGCCTTCCCTGCAATACACCTCAGTCATATTGTGGGCACCCCGGCCCGAATCAATTGGCTGTCTGCTTCAGAGCCACTGAGGTGGCCACCTATGAAGCACTGATAAAAAAAACCATGCTGGACTTCCAGCATAAGAGCGCAGAGATGATCCAGGATTTTTTACCATGACGCGAGCAACAATTGCCACATCTCAGATTCTCAAATTTAAGTTGACAGAAATTGCAGCTTGCATTACTACACAGACAAGCTTGGAAAACCTTCCATTTTTCTGAGCATGTTACATGGCATGACGTCTAGCAACATGGAAGCCTCAAGGCACGTGGCCGAGGTGGCAGCTGTCACAGATTCCAGGAATTTCATCCCATTATGAGAACACTCATTCGGTGCCCAGCCAGAATAAAAGACGACACAAATTTTGGTTTCAGTTTCTCAAAAGGATTGAGTCATTTGTCAATCTCTACCAGTAAGAAATGAGAGAATGCCCACCAGGAAAACAGTGAAGATTATAGATATAAAAGTGAAATAATTCTTTGCTTCTTTTTTTTGTTGAGATACAACCTGCAGCACATCCAGCGAGTCGGTGCAAGTGGTTGCCATACTGCGACCACTATGTGGAACATTACGACTTTGAAGGCTTAGGTGCATAACTTGGAAACAAGAGGTCTCTTACAATTGAGACCTGACTTGGTACGATACAGCACATCATGCTGGCCTTTATATAAGATAGGCACCACTCAGATGGCTACTTTTTGGTCCAGCAGGACAGTCCTTCCTGATGCGCAACTCGACGGGTGAGACACTGCACCCAGGAGTTGTGCGTGGGGGAAATGCCCTGGCTGTCAAACAAAGCAGACATGCGCACCTTCCTGAGATTGTATGGGGCCTAACCAAAAAAAATCTCAAGAAAACGTCCATCTTGCTCATCACAAGACGCACTTCGACAGGCAATTGAAAAAGGAGTTTTCCTTGCTCAGCCGATTTATTTGGTCAATTATAAAAAAGCCGACGTCCTACCCAATGGTTGTTCGGGTAAATGATCATATGGAAAGAAAACAGGTAGCACATCACATTATTTACTACTGAAGCACCAAGTATCATTTATTTTCTTTTTGAAAAATAGAAATAAATACCTTTATTGAAATAGTTTGTGGACTCTATAAAAACATTTCCACTTGATATCAACAGAAACGCAGCACAACAGAAATGAAGCGCCCTACTCCTATAAATTTAAACCAAAATTGATAAGGAATGAGGTGTAACTGTCCAAATTATATGTAGTACCCTGCCAGCCACAGCCATATGTTTTGAGTCTGATATTGCTAGAAACTGGAGGAAAGTACAGTATGCCACAGACTTAATAGAAGACCAAAAAAAAATTGCACACTAAAGCGAACATTTTTTTTTAGGTTGTGTTTGGTGGCATTAAAAGTAAGAACAATTACATGCCACACGCAATCTGTCATGTCTAACAAAGGGACACCATATTTTAAGATGTGCCTTCAGAGCCCTACAATTAGAATTAATGTTTTGTTAAGCATTATAGGAGCTATACGAAACGCCAGCAATGGTGGTGTGATTATCTTAATGAAGAGATATAAAAGCAGCATCAAAGATTAGTGTTAGGCCCACTTCTTTTCTTTCACTGCAAGCTTACTAATTCATTTTTTTTACTCAGTACCACAGTGAGAAATTGTTTCTTTAAAATCTGAGGCCACCTGTTTTTTTCAAAAATTAAATTTGAGTAGTATTTGAAACATGGAAATGAAATGATATTGTTTGCACAATACCAAGTGAAACCATACACCACGAAAGGCAATTAAATACCTCACTTCGCAGGCCACATTCACTGTTTGTACACTGTAATCCCCGAGCAACCAAATGTTCAAATATTTTCAAAGAAGTGCGATATTCTAGGACCGTAGTACTGTACAATTAAAAATTCAGATAATGAGAGCTCGACAGCAACAAAAGTTATAAAAACGGGATAATCAACAAGATAAACTTTTCCTGGAATAATCCTGATGCGACACAATAGACAAGTTACCACTACCCTTTTAAAGCACAACCAGACTAAAACGGTACTAGTACAACAATTAATCACAGAATGAATGTGCTGGTAACACAAATCAAACACTACAGAAGAACACATGCAGGAGATGGAAGTTGGCTCATATATATGTTCTTCTTGAATGCCTCATTTACTGTAACAAGCAGCCACCATACCAACTTTGAATAAAAATGAAAAATCCCCTTCCCTCCCCCAAAAGCCCAAAAAGGATGCTGGAGATACTCAACGGTTTTTGACAGAGACTGTTCCTCGTCAGGTGCACACACAAAAAAAGAGATCACACAGTAAATCATATGCAGGGCACACATGCTGACTAAAGTAATATTTGTGGCTTCCAGCAGAAGAGTAGTTGGAACAGCAGTAGGAACCCACAAGGGCACAAGGGGCCAAAAGATGCCTGAAAGCCAAATCAATTGGGCAGTCCCAGGTTTAAAGTTGTAAGACTAGAGATAACCATCAATAACGCCAAAGTTGAGTTGTTTGTATGGAACATCTAATGGTCATCTTTTGAAGTTGACACCGAAAAAGGAGCAGGATGTTGAAGCCAATTCCACAATGATATGCAAGTCTTTCTCCCGTGTCAATGCCCAAAATGAGCACAATCTCGACGACTCACTCAATGCAAATCCGGTGACCCTGCCCTTATTTTTTCCATCACTTCCTGATGGGAAGGGAAGGCAAATGCTCCACCTCAGGAAGAAGGGACTGTGATTCCCAACGTTATTTTTCTTTGAAAAAGCTTTGCAAAACTCTGAGGAAAAGGAGGCAGAAAGCCTTAGAGGGATAAAACGTGCTTGTGATAGCTCGTTTTAATGTCCTTTTAGAGTTAGTAAGCGACTAGATCGTCTTTAAGCTAGAGGAACTTTGGTGTAAGTAGTGTGCCAATTTGAAGTATATGTTTGGATCACATTTCATATTATATAACAAGGAAATCAGTATCGTAGAAATAAAGAGAAGAAGCATACAATTAGAATTCGCCATGACGTTAGGTACCAAAAAATAGGAGCATTAGAAAGAGGGAAAGAAAGCAGAATGGTGACACTAATTGCCTGTCATACCATTAGTAAATGAGCTGTCAGTAAAAGAGAACGGCATGCGTTATTGAACAATTACGAATAATATCAGGTTTTCCGGAGATACGTAGACAAAACATTAAAAATTAAAAAAAAAAAATATATATATATATATAAAGGCTCTAAAATCGAATCGTATCGATGCCTGAAGAAACACCATCCGCTGCAGCGCACACATCCTAATGCAGATGGGAGATAATATACTCAGAAG
This sequence comes from Ixodes scapularis, assembly GCF_016920785.2. Lineage (NCBI taxonomy): Eukaryota > Metazoa > Arthropoda > Arachnida > Ixodida > Ixodidae > Ixodes > Ixodes scapularis. The sequence continues at coordinate 53,302,535 of NW_024609868.1, read as the reverse complement.
GTGGACAAGAAAGTAAAACAAACAAAAAAGCAAAGGAAAAAAAAAGAAAAAAAAAAAGACAAGCTCACAAAGGACAAGATCAAATGACAGCAGAGACTGCTGTCATTTGATATCTTACGTCCAAGAAAAGCGCTTGGCTAAACACACACTGGGGTGCAAAACACGAGAACCCGCCTCATTTGCTCCTCCACTCCGCTCTGATAATCACCCGGACTAATCAGGAGGGCTTTGTTTTGACAAAGGACTGGGGCTTCGGAGAGAACAAAGAAATTAAAGAGGCCCCCCTCCCTCGATCGACGCTGAGAAATCCTACCGCTTGCGGGCTCGATCGGGGGAGGGGGGATAGCCCGATCATCAGTGGCCCACATCACTCGCAAGCGCCACACAAGAGACAGATCATCGTACAGCCAAGGCAGACTCGCAAAGCAGGCGTAAAAGGCCGCATAATTCATCGAAATAAGCAGAGAACGAGCGATCATTAAAACAACTAAAACAGGTTTCGTACCCCCCACTTTACACAGATCAACCCCCCCTCCGGTCAGGTGTGGTACGGCGTCATGCGGCCCGAACCAGCGGGTTTCCGGGCAAACCCGCCGCTTCGCTGCCTCGAGCCGAAGCCCTTGATCCGAAATTATCGCGAATTCAATTAAATGCGGGACCGAAAAATTAATTAAAAGGGGAATTTAAGCCTAAAACGAGGCTTACCTTTGGGACGGCAACGACCGCCGTGAACGGCCGACGCGTGAGATGGGTTTCCATTCGGCCTTTTCCAGCCTCTCCAGTTGTTGCACAGGCTCTCCGGCTCGCTGATCCACGAGCAGAGCGAGTCTTCCTCAAAACGGTCGCTGTCTTCGAAGGAAAAACGATCCCCTTCGTCCCAGTCAAACATTACGGCGCCTGGAGCACCGATGCCGATGGGCGAGAGACCCACAGAAATTTATATCGCCCAAATTACGACCACATAGAGCGGTCTTTTAGACGCACTTGGCGAACTCATCCCGAGGCCAGGGAGTCGGAAGGCGTCGGCAGAGAGTCGGACTTTCGGTTTCTGGTGAAACACGTACACGAAGGAACCTCCTGGGAGCCGAAATATGAATGATAGCCTACCGATCCCTTGTTGTCAGCTGTCCAAGGCTCTCAGCTGCCCATTTTTTTTTATCTCCTCTTTTTTTTTTACTCTCTCTGCCTTTCGAGGGATCACCCTCTCTCAGTGACGCTTGGTTTATGCAGCGATATGCGATATTCGCTGCGGCCGCTGCAGAATCTGCAAGCTGACGAACCGCAAGCGCCCACAAAAACGCCGGTCAGTCGAGAATAATTATGACCTCCCTGTTTTAGATTTTCCCCACTCTTCCCGCCGTTTGTTTGTGTTAAAAAATTTCGAGTAGCAATGAAAAGTAATAAAATGAATAAAACTGACTGAATGTACTGTGAGAGCGATTCGACGAATCGGAAGCGCTCTTAACATTTGGTGCGGACCCAGTATTAAATGGCCGCTGGCATGTGTGGTCATGTGGAGTTGTGAGCCGCGTGAATGAATCGTGCTGTCACAGTGCTCTCGTCCTTGGGATAATTTAACCATTTGTGTACATTCCACACTTTGTCTTATAAATTAGAACGAGTGCGGTAATTATGGAATAAAGCGTGCGTTTCAAGGCTTCAGGTACGTCGTGTTTCCCCGATGATGACCATGTGTTGAAACCAAAACATGCTTTGTAGCAAATTATTAAACAGTTTCAAGTGGTTTCAAACACTCCTGTTGTCCGTTTGTGGTTTCACGAGCAGGCATTATGTATCTTAAGAATCCACAAAAGTTGGAAGAAACGAAAATTAAGAAGATGACCGTGCACGCTTTTAATACGTCATTTGCTTCCCCTCAGCATGGACGAAGATCCGAAGGTGAAGTCTCACCGTGCGAGACACAGTGGTCGGAAAGCGGAGAAAAAAGAGAAAAAGAAAGGCCATGAACAGGAGCTGACAGCGAAGCAGAGGAATCCCAAGGCCTTCTCTGTGCAATCTGTCCAAAAGGCGGAACGCAAGTTCAGGAGGTCAGTGATCTTTCGGTTCGCGCGCTTCGCAAAACCCGTGTGATTGAGACTGATGGCGGCCGATGTTTGCTCCACAGGGACATCTTAGAGTCGACTTTGCGAGGACTTTGATGCAAAATAAGTAATAAATAACAAGGCGATTAGGCACGTGTTTAGATCAGTTGAGAGAATTGCCATGTAAAAAGGAGGATGTATATTTGTCAATGCTTGTTTTGCTAAAGGCAACCTAATATGGTAGGTTCCTTCCCACGTTCGTTTATGGTGCCTTCTTAGTTCTAAGTGCTCTTAAATCTGTGTTTACAGACACTGAGAAAAAACCTAGGGGGCTATGTTCAAATGTTTCGTTTCTCCTAAAAAGAAACAAGTGACGGAAGGGACGATAGTGTGTCTGATTGTTTAGAGGCTGAAATGACGAAAGTTCTCTCTTTCGTCGTTTGAGCCTCTAGCAAATCAAATGCGATATCGTCACTTTCGTTTCTTTTTAGGAGAAACGAAACATTTGTCTTTGCTCACAGATAACATATTTAACCAAGCTCAGGTTTCCTTCACTTATCTTCTTGCTTGGGTTGCAACAAGTCTGAAAAGACACAACTGTCAGTCGGGAAGCATGCGGTCCAGAGAAGCTCGTTTTAGCGAACACCATTTACCGACCCCAGTTTAACCAATCCCTTTATAGAGAAACCCAGCTTGGAGAAAATGGCGATAAGCCTCTTTTTAGCGAATTCGGGCGCCGCAGAGCGGCGTGCACAGATGGGTCAGGTTAACATTTTCGTAATGAGCCGCCGCAGACTGTCGCGGTGTAAATCCGGGGCAGCAGATGGGTTAACACGCGCGAAGTAGGGGAGCCTTTATTAAAACAGCGCTCCTTTCCGATAAACAGCATTTCTCTAAACTGACGCCCTGTATTCTCAAACTGATTTTCGATAAAACGTGTTTTCGATGAAATGGCATTTTATCGACGGTAGTAAACCTCCACAATTTTTGAGAGTCGCCTGCAAGGAGGTTCTGGCCTGAAAGTACCGGAGCATGTGCTCAGACAGGCGGGAGCAGTCCCTCGACTAAGGAAACTAAGTTCTGCTAGTTCCACTAAGCTGCGGTGAGCTAGATCGAGTTTTCCCAACATCTGTTTTGTGCCTGTTGTGACATTTTTCCTGCACATATTTCATCCTGGGAATCTTCAAACACAGTTTTCTGCCAGATGGGGCCAGTTATTTTCAGATTGTCTATTAAAGCTGCCGAGTCAATGAAACATACTGAGTCATGTTCATACTGCAGCTGCCATGTGTCACGGCGGCCTGTTAATTTATCTATCTATCGATCTGCCATGTTAGGACCAAGGACATCCAGGAAAAGCGCCATCATGTTCCACTGGTGGATCGCACCCCTGTCGAGCCGCCACCTTTCGTGGTGGCTGTTGTGGGGCCACCTAAGGTGGGCAAGACCACCCTCATGCAGTGCCTCATCAAGAATTTCACCAGACAGTTTGTGAGCACCATCACAGGACCAGTCACTATTGTCTCTGGTGAGCCACGTTGGGCCCTGCTGTACAATACTGCTTGTGGTGTCTGTGTTTCAAAAACCTACAAGTCAAAATGATCAGCAATTCAAGCAGTTCACCACTGTTGTGATGATGATGCAATTAATGCAAAGGTGCAAGCAGGCTGGACTACAATAAAGCTAGATTTGTGCTTGTCCTTTGTTTCCCTCCTCCAGGGATTATTATTGTAATTCACCACTCTTGGGCTTTGATTTTTCACCCTTCCGATCAAAAGACATTTTGCCAAATTACCCCAGCACCAGGGATAATTTTGGAAACATAGGTATATGCACCGCAACTGCTAGCCCTATCTTTATAACAGATTTTAGGTTTAGCAATCAAAATAACATATTTATAAATGCACATGCTCAGTGCCGTTTGTTTTAGATTTTTGCTTCAGAACAGTTCCCGCTGCAGATGCCAGCACATGCATTGCATGTAACTACACTTGCAGTCTGCTCCTTGGTAGGATGGAACATGCATCTGGTTGAAATTACATATGCTGTGATATTTAATATGTTTTGTGAGCATGCTTATGACACAAGGAGCAACCAGTATCATGAATGAAACTAATCGGAACGTGTGTTCGTAGATTCATTAAAAATCTAGTTTATTTATACATATGTAGTTTGAGAGAAAGCTGGACTTTTGATAAAATTTCTCTCTCTTAAATCTCGGAATATCCAGCAGAAAAAAAGATTGGTTATGTCGTTAGCTTAATTTTTTTTTCTCTTTACTTTAGGCAAGAAGCGTAGACTCACCCTCATCGAATGCAACAATGACATCAACTGCATGATAGATATCTCCAAGGTAGCTGACCTGGTGAGTTGACAAAAAAACCTTATATGTGAATTGTTTTGGTACCTTCCATCTTGTGGAATTTCTGTTGAGTCTGCACCCGTGTTTGTGCATCATTTCACTTCTTATTTCCAGGTTCTCCTCATGGTGGACGCTAGCTATGGCTTTGAGATGGAGACATTTGAGTTCTTGAACATTTGCCAGGTGCATGGCTTCCCGAGAATCATGGGCGTCCTTTCACATTTGGACATGATCAAGAATGCAAAAACCTTGCGTCAGACCAAGAAGCAGATGAAGCATCGCTTCTGGACAGAGATTTACCAGGCACGTACGCATTTGATAGCATTTTAAGTTTCTTGCGTATGTAAAAAGGAAAGCTTAAAATCTAAAAACATTTTGCCTTTGTTTTATTATTTGTTTACATTACTCTGGTACAGCAGAACCTGGGTCAATATGTTAGAAAGTTTAGAGGCTTGTTGCAGGTAAATTGTAACAATACACATGCGTCATTGAATATTTAAATAAGAGAAATGTACAGGCGAAGTGGTGATGCATACTTACTTGAAAAACATGGGTAACTCAAAATAGAAGGGGTGACGAGACAACAGCGTCTGTACCTTTACATTGTGGACTTTTCCCCCTTTTTTGTGTGTCCCGTGTTTCTCTAACCATGCATCATTGAGATTTTTAATTTTAATTTTATTTGTTTTCTGATGGACCACAGGCCTAACAGAGGAGGAGAGCAACAAAACAGATAACCATTAAAAAGATATATATATATATATATATATATATATATATATATATATATATATATATATATATATACACACACACACACACACACACACATACATACATACACACGCGCGCACGCACACACACACAATATGTAAAAATTAGGCACACTCAAAAGACAAGATTACGGGTAACGACAGATGAAGCTCAGAGTTTTTGTGAGGGTGGCTGGTAATTCACCTGGGAAGGGGCTACCAATCCTGGAACACACGGGGAGTGAAAGGTGAACAAATGTTCCTTTGACTGAACTTGGAGCTAAAGGAAACATAAAAAAGAAGCCTGGTGATTAATTTGTTGCATAGAACTGTGAAAATAAATTTGATGGAATAAAAGAAAGGGAGAATATGTCCGATGCAGGAATAAGGGTGGCAATAATACAGCAGCTTTCATGAGGACATTTTGGACAGATGTCACACACAACAATGAAATGTTTAAAGTTTTTCTTCTTGGGGACATTTGGAAAACTCTACTAGTAAACCTGAGACCAGAAATAATTAAAAAAAAAAAAAAAATTAACTAGCCATATATGGTTGTTAATTTTTTTTTTTTTTTAATTTTTCCTGGTCTCAATTATATTATGGAGCTAGTTCACCGATTTTTCATTCAGGACACATTTGCCTGTGTTTTTACTTTTTCATTCAGGACACATTTGCTTCGGAATTATTGAATAAATAACTGTATCAATTGCTGTCACTTCAGTATTTTCAGTGCTTTTCTATTTGCATTGGCAGGGAGCCAAACTCTTCTACCTGTCGGGACTCATCAGGGGGGAGTACCTGAAGCAGGAGGTGCACAACCTGGGACGTTTTATTTCGGTGATGAAGTTCAGGCCCCTGCAGTGGCGGACAGCCCACCCCTATCTTCTGGTCGACAGGTGACTGCTCTACCTTCTGCGTCCCTTGCTTTTACTAGATATTCTCGATCTTTAATTGTGACGTCACCCTCGCAAGCCCTTGAGTCGTTTAGGGCGTAGCACTTGCCCTATCTCTTGGCAGTTCTGCTTTGGAACAAGTGCTTGATGTACCAGAAATGCCTCAGAGGCCATACATGTGAGCCCCTCTGTAGCAATTAAAACTGTTTTGCATACTCTTGATGCATAAATTTGCAATGGAAGCTCGTCTAGCCCTCCCTCATGGGAAGTTTGCTGGTAGATTAATATAACTCTTCTCTCATAGCATGCGAACAGAGAGACAGCTAACACAAAGCTTTCAAGAATGAGGTAAATGTTCCAGTGCCTCCACATGGACCCAAGCTAGCTTTAAAAATGCAAGCACAGCAAAGGAATTTATAGGGTTACTATGTGTGGATACTTGCTGTATAGGATATTTCACATACAACTTAAATTATTTTTACAAAGAAAGGCTAATGTAAATTTTAATGTGATAGCATTATTAAGCTACTCATCACAGATTTCTGTTTATAATCTAGGTATCTGGCCTCTAATATGGTAGACGGGGGGGTCTCTGGTTCCCCTCTAAATTTAGCAGAAAATTGATGTCACCTGGCCTAGGCACCAATTTGGTTTCCTCGATAAATTGAGCGGAAAAAATAATGTCAGGTGACCTGTGCACCAATTCAGTTTCCCCGCTAAATCTAGCAGAAAAGTTGGCGTTGCGGGAACTATGCACCAATTCAATTTCCCCGCTAAATTTGGCAGAAAAAAAAACTGGATGTCACACAACCAGATGTTACAGCACCTACAGATAAATTCAGGTTCCCCGCTAAATTTAGCAGGGACCTGAATTGGTGCATAGGTCACGTGACGTATGCTATCGCAATTCTTAGACAACCAACAATAGTGGTTCCTGAAATTTTTTAAAAATTATATGTACAGTCGCTGACCAATATTTTGGACCTAAAGGAGAAACCGTGACCTACCCGTTAAAAAGAGTGCATATTCACGACCAATGTTTCGGACAGCTTGAAGTCCGAAAGTTCAATTTTCCGGACAAAATCGTTGCGAGCGATCAGCGGGAAACACCGCCGAGAAGCCGTCATTTTAGATTCTATGTTGGCTGCACATAGATTGGCTTGGTTTGGCGGCGCTACTTGAATACTGCTAAGTCCTACCACTAGGTGATGCTATGCTACAGCTTTTTTTTTCTCTAGCTGAGTGTCATTATCACATCATTGTTAACATTTTGCTTTGTTCATTTGTCAGTCGGCAGTCTTGGACTTGCGCCTCTTATCACGTCTCGGTGAATCATGTTTTTGGACTACGCTGGCTTGGACGTCATAGCCCCACCCCATTCTTCCGTTGCCACGAAGTGTCGCTAAGAAGCGCGGAAAGTACTCGACTATAACGCTAGAGACAAGCTAGCGATTCTTTAATAGAAAGTGGTTGAATGCGAGTGGAGGCGTAACCTGAAGCAAGGCACCATTGACGGTATTTTTAAGCCTGCTTAGACATAATTAAGGCAAGTTTATTAATCTGCTGATTTTTCGGACTGCTCGTATTATTTGGACATTTTTTCGGTCCCTGGAAGTCCGAAAAATGGGTCGGCGACTGTATATGGATTCTGAGATCGGCAGGTGCCAGATTTTTCTGCCCCCCTTACAGTTGGGAGTCAAAGGTCCCTGTATAGCCACAAAAGAAAAAAAAAAAGAAGCTCTTATTGTTTATTCTTCCTTGTGGAACGTCAGATCCTCATCTCTGAGCTTGTCTGACACCGAAATCACTTATCTCCGTCCATAACTACATCCACAGTTTGGCATTTATGATTGAACTCATGCACAGCTCGCTCAAAATGAAAAGTTAAAAAACTCACTCACCCTCAAGTCTTTCATCCCAAACTCATGAACTCACCAAGCTCATGAACTCATTGAACTCACAAACTCACGCCCCTCACTGAACTCATTGAATTCACAAACTCGCGCCCCTCACCAAATTTGCCAAACTCACAAACTCGTGCCCTTCATCGAACTCATAAACTCGCCTCACTCAGCAGTAGTTCTCGCCCTCACCTTAGTTGCGATGCTGGCGCTCATGTTACGTACAGGCTACGCAGCTTTTACATCGCTGCCACGGTCGATACCGTCTTCCGCCGCTCCGGCACCAGCCATCACGTCGCCAAATGAAACGTTATATTGTTTTGTTTGTTTCACTTCAACTCGTTCCGCACAGCAGCTGCGCGCCGCCTGAGTGCTTGAGGAAGGTGCGTTTTGTTTGGGATAGAGGACCACATTATCGTGAGTTTCATGAAGAAGTATTTTTTGCCGTGTGCACTGTTTGTTTCAAACATTTGCGACAACTTTGTGCAAGTATGGAGTGAGCGTCTGCATCATTGTTTATTCAGGTGTGAATATTATTATTCCAACATTTACCACTGTGGGTATTGAAATAAATAAATAAATAATATCTAAATTCTTTTGGAGCTAGTAAGAACCTTTCTCCGGCACGCAAAATGTTTCCGGATACAGCCAGTATTCCGACTATGCTCAATGGCCCCCTCTTGAGCAACTAACGGGTTGTCGGATAGTATAATAGAATGTCGTCTTGTTATCACCAAGTATTAAGTAAAAATGAAAAAAGATTGTTTCGTATCTCTAAATGTAACCTAGAAACATATCCTCTACAATTTTGTTTGTGACAATCCACTATCGAATCAACTTTTATATCCTACCAGGTAAAGTGTAGCGGCCTTTAAACCCAATTTCAAACAAATCCGGTGTTTCGGGCATGCTAGCGCACAATGATGTGTATGCATACTTTTTTTTTTTCGAGAACTCCAGGCTACAACTTGAACAAACAAGCATACAGGCGAATCGCAAAAGTTCCCAGCCAGCTTTCATTTTAATATTGGCTTCAAAATTAGCGACTGCACATAAGACAAGTGGACTAGAAATAGCACCGTCTTCTTTCAGTCGTACCAGCGTAGCTCTCGTCTGCCTCCTTCACAAAGCAACGGAACTGTGGGTATATTGGTGCCTCATACTACACGAGAACGGCCGAGACGAGCGGGAGAGCTCTGTCCCGTCTCTCATCATCCCGCCACAAAGCAGCGGCCAGCGGCAAAAGACCACGCCAAGCCACTGCAGCCTAAGAGTCCAGATAAATCAATAGGCACTTTTCCTCCTTTCCCATCACTCTTGAACCAGCCGTATGAGCTAACAGTGTTATTGCAAAGCAAGCGTCGACTTAACTTCCCCGGAAATGTATGCAAAAGTCACATGACCCGCCCTTTCTCGACGTCACCCCCAAACCCTCCCTTCAGGTACCTCATGCCTCGCCAAACTCTTAAAGGGTAACTCCGCTTCATTTTTTATATTTAGGAAACTATGTAGCCCTCTTCAGTATCATATAGGAAGACCCCATGTCAAATTCTACGATCTAATCCCGTTTATATATTTAATAAACTGGCCAGCAAACCTTCAAGCTAGCCAAGTCGCCGAAATCTGCCAACTCTAGCGTGCGGCGCGAGGTGCAATCATCAGCGCAGTCAATGCTACGGAGTTGGAGCAGCCGACATTGAGCCACTACGTCAGAGACATGACTATGTCATTCTCACGTTTTATTTGTTTTTACTTCTCAGAGCGAAATTGAACGATGACGTCATGAGTTTCTCCTCCGGGTGTTGGCTGACCGGGCGTTCACGTAATCACCGTAACACGGATGCGCTAGTTTGCGCTGCTCGGCGCACTTATCGGTCTGTTTCTCTGCTCCCCTTCTCCTCTTTCGTCTTCTCCCCTTCCCCCTCTCCCCCGGGCCATCACTGTCCAGGCCATGCAAAGCGACCTGCGCGCGTCCAATAAAATAAAAAAAAATAAATAAAAGATCTGCCCGCGTTGCGTGTCCTGTTTCTCTCTCCCTCCCGAACGTCACAAGACCACGCGGTTCGACGTGACGTGGCCATGACTCTGACGACCCGAGACCAATGTTGCCGTACGCAACCGAAGTTTCGGTTTCGGTATCTGCTGATGTTTAAATTAGGATTACACAAATAATATTCCACATTTCGCGAATCCGAAGACGTAGAGTTGTTTAGTAGTGCTTTGTGAATTTGAATCGCATGGAAGCCTAAATTTTTCGGAATTGAGCGGAGTTGCCCTTTAAACTCGCAGACTTCATGAATGCACGCCCCTCACCAAACTCATGAGCTCACCAAACTCATGCCCCACATCAAACTTAAGAACTCACCAAACTCGTGCCCCTCGCTAAGCTCATGAACTCACTGAAGTCCTTAGCTCGTGAACTCACGCCCCTCACCGTACTCATGCACTCACCGACCTCATAAACTCGTGCTCCTCACTGAACTCGTGAACTAATTGAACTCGTGCCCCTCACTTAACCTCAAACTCATGTGTTTTCGAGGTTTATGAACCTCGAAGGCTTCACCCTCACCTCACGCCCGACCGGAGAGGGTGAGTAAGGAGAGTGACAGCAGTCATGAGTGAGTTTTGCCGAGATATGACTACAACTCGCCTAGATGAGCCAGAGTTAAATCTCTACACTTCTAGTCTTTTCTTTAGGGATGCTTCCTTTTTCGTTTTTCTCCCTTCCTTTTTCTCGTCACTCAGGCTGGCACTGAAACTGGCGGTTTTCATGGAATGACAATGAATGTTTATGCTGCCTGTTCAAAAGATGTTTCGTCCTGTCCTTGTTTTGTGGTTTCCCATTTATTCTTGTAACGTTACCAGCATGCTCTAATTCATCATGTCTTGTTCTTTTTTTGGCAGGATGGAGGATGTGACTGATCCTGAGCTGTGCCGCACCAGTCCCAAGTGCGACCGAAACGTCTGTCTGTACGGCTATGCTCGGGGAGCGAGCTTCAAGAAGAATAACAGCATTCATATACCAGGTAAGCTCACTCTGCTGTCATTGTTTCTTACATTGCAATTAGCAACAAACAGCAGAAAAACTGGCCATGAATGTCATTGATAAAGCGTCTAAGCAGTGCTTGTAATCTACCAAAAAAACTATAAGGAGATGTGGACAGTTACACAACATTGAAAATGTGGCTGTTGAAAATTTGCTTAAAGGACACATGCAAAGGAAAAAAACATTTTTTTTAGACAGCTTAGATGGAAAAAGGATGTCATAAAACGATTTTACAACGAAAAAAAAAAAATTTTTAGAGCTATATTTACGGCGCTATACGAATTTGTAGTTGGCGCTCGCGGGAGCCGCCGCTGGTCACGTGGTAGGCCCGCGCGCCAACGTGCTGCGTCGCCACCGCACGCTGAGCGTTGTGCGAACGCCGCTTCAACGCGTTTCTCCACGCCGCTGTCGCCGCCGCCGCACAAGTTCGTCTGCTTCGGGGCGCCACCGCCGTCGTCTGGCCGGCGCACAGGTCTATCACGTCTGCATGCGCTTTTTCAGGAGTTTCCTTTAGGCTCTAAAAGATACTTATTCATCTTAGTTTTTTGTTATACTTCAAACAAAGATGAATAAGTTACTTTTAGAGGCCATAGGAAGCTTCCGAAAGAACGCAAGCACCACGTGATAAATAAAGACCAGTCACGTGATAAATACGGACCACTTTTCCGCGGTGCCCGCGGGCGCCAACTACAAATTCGTTTTGCGCCGTAAATAGACCTCTGAAAAATTTTTTTCTTCGTTGTAAAATCGTTTTATGCCGTCCTTTTTCCATCTAAGCCGTTTAAAAAAAATGTTTTTTCCTTTGCATCTGTCCTTTAAGGGGGGACACTGCCCAGAAAAAAAAATTTCTGCAAAAAAAGTTGATTTTGTAAAATGACATACCCTATTTACATTCATTAACATCTGGAGGGTATTCCCGAAAAGTTTAATCAATTTACACTGCATAGTGAATTTTTTTTAAAATTATTTTCTGTCCACCAAAGCTAAAGAAAAGGTAAGGTTTGGAGCACTTTGAGCACATTTTTCTCCTTTCCACTTTTTGGTATAAATTCCATTTTAGTCAGTCTGTCGTTTGATAATAGCAAAACAGGGAAGGCTTATTCTTCCCTTTTCCTGACTGAAATTGAATAAGGAATGCGGCTATGGAACGTTTTTGTCACTTTACGGATGTATTTTATAAAAAAATTTTGACATTTTGTCGAAGACACAGAAGACCAAAAAGTTTACCAATTTTGCAGAAGAGAAAATTTATAGAAATAAATTACTTTTTAGAAAAAAACATTCCATAGCCACACCCTGTAGGCATTCTGATACATATCTAGCGAATAAATATCTTGAATATTGTGATAGTTTTTCAACGATAGATTAACTAAACAGTGCAGGTGTGTTGCTGATAGAAGCTGCTCTAATTTCCTTCCCATTTAACCGACAGACCTAAAATTTTGTTATACACCCTCTAGCATGACCACCAGCCTACCCTGTAAATTTCATTAATTTAAAACAAGGGTTCAAAAGTTGACCTCCCTAGGGTGGGTGTCCCCTGAAAATCTGGGAAATTCGTCAGGAAACCTCCCAACAGTGATAGAATCGTGCTGCCCGATTCATTCTTTCTAATTATGAACGCACTGCCAGTGTGTCGGCCATGAAGGCTTCCTTATGCCTCCCCACTCTCATTTCTCGCCGAAGAATATCACGCATCTGTCTTTTCCAGAAGATTTTTTATTACCACCCTCTACTCAGGCAGTCTCTACTGTTAGAACCGCATCGTTCATCCCGACGACTTTTTAACTCCCTTAGTGTACGTCGCATCACTGGTTCCACTGTCACCTTTAACAACTCATTTCTTCCCCTTGCCATAATAGAGTGGAACAATCTACCGGACCGTGTAGTGCTCATCAGTGACCCCGACCTCTTCAGACATGCTGTATCGTCTATATTTAATATGTAATCAGTGCGATGCTCCTACCTATGGCCAGTGCTCAGCCACATCTTGTTTCTATGTTTTGTTTTTTGTTTTTTGTATAAAAGTTCTTCTTGTGTGCTTCTTTGTATTGCCCCCCCCCTTACGTAATGCCCCTGGCGGGGCCTTTAAGGGATAATAAATGAAATGAAATGAAATAATGAAGTAAAAATAATGAGTGGTTAATTGTTAAAAAGCAAGTTGAATACAGCCCAGTGTGTTGAAATAGAAACTGAAATAGACTTAGGTTGAGACATTTAAAGGCATTTGCATATATTCTTTGAAATCTCTCACTGCTATTTCCCCCACTCTGAGCTACAAATTATGATATGTGGCTCGCAATACCATCATTGTCCTTCACTGAATGCTCATCGCAGGCTTTCTTATGTGCCAAGAACGACATGGGAGCTCATTGTGCTACTCTCCATCCTCATGTTATCTGCAAGTGAACATTGCCTCTTACAACTTGCCCACCATCCTGCTTGCAGATTATGCACAGGAGGAAAGTGGCACAATGCACTCACATTTCGTTCTCAGTGTGTACATTAAGCCTTATGTCATATTGTTATAGATATTCTTTAGGACAATATATTTCGCAATATTTTCTATGTGCCGAATAGGTTGCGGAGATTTCGTGATCCACGACATCAGCCTGCTGCCAGATCCGTGCCCTTTGCCTGACAAGGAGAAGCGTCGCTCCCTGAACGAGAAGGAGCGCCTGCTCTACGCTCCCATGTCGGGGGTGGGGGGCGTGGTTTTTGACAAGGACGCCGTCTACATTGACCTCAAGGGTAGCCACTCGCACTCCGAGGGCCGTGGGGTGCGTGACTTCTTGGTTCTTCAGTCAGCTTCACTGGGAAGTGCACACCCTAAAGCGCGATCCAAACCAACGCTTCTTTTTGCACCTGTAGGTCGTGCGGCTGCTGATGTGACATATTTTCGTGACGTCGCGCCACTTCTTCGCTCCTTCCGGGCACGCACAAAAAAGTTGGATAATTTCAACTTCTTTCTCAACGCGCACAAAAACGCGCGGTGACGTATAGGGCGCTCCTGTGTCCCGGCCAATCGGTGGAGGGCAAGCTAGTTCCGGCTCCGCGTTTATTCGCCGCCTTCTCGGAGCAAGTGACAAAAGCGCCCGGTGCGCATCCACAATTGGCCCTCTCCTCCCCCCACTTTTATTCTCTTCCAGCATAACAACGCGATCTCTCTCTTTCTCTCGCCGCCTTCTGGCTGCGACAGACTGGCCTGGCCGGCCAGTCTGTTGCGCGCGTGCACGCTCGCCCGAAGCTGGCCCGTCCAAACCAAAGCGCACGGTTCTGACTCAGAAAGCGCGCCCGGAAACAGCAAAAACGTCAGGAAATGCGCCACATCCGCAGCCGCACGACCTACAGGCGCAAAAAGAAGCGTTGGTTTGGATCGCGCTTTATGTAGAAAGTTGGCACTTGCTAGTTGCTTCTGGGAGGCCAAACTGGGCTTCATATAAGTCCTCCACAGAAGAGGGTGTGTCAAGCTTGCGTATGATAAAGAAAATGCAGCAACATTAAGATCATTGCTGTATGAACCCCCTGTGCGATTGAACTCATTTGTGACATGGGACATCCTCTGTAGAGATGTTTGTTACATGAACATGTCTTCTTTAAGTGTCCCATTTGCTTTTGGTTTAGATTTTTTACTGTTTTATAGGGTTTAAAAACATGGTGAATGGGAGAAGAGAATGATTACATAGTATGATTGAATTTTATGTTCCTTTCTCATATTTGTTTTTAAACATGCTGTTTTAATCATATATTACTTTTTTTTCTTTGCCTTGTGGCCTAAAAAGACCATCCATTTTTCCCTTTCAATTATCCTAGTCTTCGTTACTTCCTGAAATCATATTGGTGGCACACCCCTTTCTTTTTTTTTGTGTGCATTCTGCAACTGTGCTCTAGCACAGTGCAAGGTCTAAAGCAGGTGATCATATTTTGCATGTTTGCATCAAAGCTAAACTGTGGCAAGATTATTGAAGTAAAATGCCTGCATCTTGTGGTGCTTTTACAGGAGGAGGGTAAACAGGTGGATCAGATGTTGCAGTCCATGATGCAAGTAAAAGATGCCATAGACACCAAGATGCAGGCTAGCAAGTTCACCTTGTTCTCGAATGGAAACATTCTGTCGGCTGATGACATACAAAGGTGAGGCCCCCCAGTAAACTCCTCTCTCTTTCAAAGTTTGTTCCAAACAATACCTATACATTCGCTCCATCCCACAACCAGTGCCTCTGATGCGACATTGAATACGGGCCACGTACGGAGGCCCGCGTTTTCGTCCGGTGCCCTGGCCGAGGAAGGAGACAAGAGTTCCAGTTCGGAAAGTGAAGAAGACGACGAAGAAATGTCAGCAGAGGACGAAGACCTTGAGGAGGACAGTGGCCTTGAGACCGAGGTGCGGCGATAATGTTGACATTCTTTACATGATTTATACTATCTGTATTGTCTCGTGGATCTCAATTGTACCCCTTAAAACGTTGGAAGAACTGCATTAAATGTAATATGTTTTTTTCCTGTTTGTGGCCTTACCAGAGCGACGACGACGAAGTTTCGAGCATAAAGAAAGTTTGTTTTGACGAGGATGGCAAACGGGGTGGAAGGACGCCAGCGAATGTCTCTGCTCTCGAGGACGCTGAAAGCGAGGACGATGAAGAAGGTTAGTGTCATTGTGAAATGGGTATCGACTAGTTTTAAGAGTGTATTCTAGGCATTGTGCTGCATACTAAACTGTGCACTGAAAAACGTTTCTCCCACACTTCTTACCTCAAGATCGTCAGAGGTGGAAAGAGAACATGAAAGAAAAAGCAGCCCGTGCCTTCCAGGCTCGTTCGGAGAGGTCGAGGAACCTCCAATTCATTATTTATGGGAAAGGTATGTGAATACCACGTTTGGTAGCGTATTCTGGTACTTTGACGAACATGTGCATGCATCAAATTACCTTTTTAGCTAGTACATTTGTAGTAGTAATATACTGAATTGATTATCTGGGCATTTAAATACTTGATATTGTTTTGCGTTCTTTAACATTTGAATTAGTTAAGTTACACAGGTAGTGCAATTTACGGGCCCTTTTAAAAATGTTGTGTTTCCATCAGATGAAGACTACCAGGAAGAAGTGACGGAAGAAAGTTCCGAGGTGTTAGGAGAGTTGTTTCGAAAAGTTCGGAAGCAAGAAAACACGCAGGCCGAAAAAAGATCTTGGGACGGCGTGGACAGCACATTGTGCGCGTTCACCGAACGTGATGCCCTTCTCAAGAACGAAGAGGTAATTAGCTTGCTAAGCTTGCTACATAGGTATTTTCTTTAGTAATTCAGGTGTTTTGTCACATTGTCTGTCAACCACATATTGTCACACTAATTCCAACTTCATATGTGCTTTTTTGGCTGCCAGATCTTGGACTTGATCAAGGACTGTTTTGTTACCGGGAAATGGAAGGACGATGAAGACGCACAAGCCTTACTCGACAGAGATGGTATAACGACAGCCCCACTTGACGTTTTTGTTGGAATATATTTATGTACATTATGCATGCTCGTTCGTATATACACACCTCACGTCTGACAAGTGAAGGAGGTGCGAACCTAAGTTACCCAACTCCTCTGTCAATCTTGCACTTTTGCAGAGGAGCTTTACGGCGACTTTGAAGATCTCGAGGCCAAGGACAAAGAACCTGAGGAAAAACCCGAGGAGACAGAGAAAGAAGGTACAGTTTCTTTTATTTCTTTAGGCTGTGCTTCCTCAAAAATGTTGCCAGTTGCTCTCCATGTTCTGTAAAGCAACTGAGGCGACAGTCGAGAGGCTGCCCACTCTCTACTCACAATCAGCGTTGCCTAATCGTGGGAAATTTCCAACCTTGTGTGGAAAGCCTAACGCCAAGGGCTAAAGATAAATTTAATTTGAATGCATGTAAAATACACATTTTTAAAACCAAACATTCTCTTATTTTACATGTGTTCAAGTTTATTTCCTCGTTGTCCCCTGGATCTATGTTTGTGAGAAATTTCCCACAATTCGGCAACACCACTCACAATCATCCTTTACCAGCATTAAAAATTTGGCCATGGTACAAAAATTACACCGTCACGTGACGTTACAATATTTCAATTAACTGGCGGGCAAATGCTTCCTGCTAAATTTAGCAAAGAAGCTCTTAATGTGACAGCACAACTTCCTGCTAAATATTGTGTAGAAATTTTCCCGTTAAATATAACGGCAAATACAACATCACAATGTGCAATGTCATGTGGACCATTTTTCACTAAATTTAGCAGGGGAATTTCTTCATTTAATTGAACAAGGAAACATATTGCAAAATGTCACAGTGTCGGGGATTTTCTACTAAATTTAGCGAGTTATCCTGTCACCCTACACACACCAGATCCACTGTGAAATTGCGCCAATAACGATTGTTGCATAAAAAAGCATTGACTGGAAGCATTTTTCAGTTTCAAATTTCTTGTGCACACACACAGCAATAAATGTATGCAAAAAACTTTCGGAACCAAAAATATTTGAAGGGTCCCAGCTTAAAAATAACTTAGGACGACATGTGTAGTGTCTAACAAAAGGGAAATAATATTGTTAGTTAACACTATACATCAAGCTATGCAAAGCGTAAGTCAGTAGTTACTGTTTCAAGTGTTCTTAGAACTAATGCAGAGAAGGAGGCTCATAATTTAAGGGGAGACACCGCCTGGGAGGGTCAACTTTTGAACCCTTGGCTTAAAATAAATGAAATTTACAGGATAGGCTGGTGGTCATGCTAGAGGGTGTATAACAAAATTTCGGGTCTGTTGGTTAAGTGGGAAGGAAATTAGGGCAGCTTCTATCAGCAACACCCCGACATTGTTTAGTTAATCTATCGTCAGAAAATTATCACATTATTCAAGATCTTTATTTGCTAGATAGGTAGCAGAATGCCTAGGAGGTGTGCCTATAGAAAGTGTTTTTGTAAAAAGTAATTGATTTCTATCAATTTTTTCTTCTGCAAAATTGGTCAACCCGTTGGTCTTCTGCGTCTGCAACAAAATGTCAATATTGTTTATAAAAGACATCTGTAAAGTGACAAACAAACTCCATAGGTGCATTCCTTATTAAATTTCAGTCAGGGAAAGTGAAGAATGAGCCTTCCTTGTATTTCCATTATCAAACGATAGATTGACTGAAATGGAATTTATGCCAAAAAGTGGAAGGGAGAAAAATGTGTTCAAAGTGCTCAAAACCCTACGATTTCTTTAGCTTCGGTGGACTGAAAATAATTTATAAAAAATTAACTAGTAGTGTACTCTAGGGAAAATTTCTGGGAATACTCTCTGGATGTAGATGGATATAAATATGTAATTTTTCAAAATCAATGTTTTTTGCAGATTTTTCTTTTTCTCTGGGTAGTGTCCTGCCTTAAAGGGGCACTGACACCCCAAAGGTCGTATTTATTTTTATTGTCTAAAACGATGCAAGTTGCAGTCATAGACACGCAAAAAAAACCGCATCGCGAAAAAAAATTTTTTCGCGCGCGCGCGCGCCTTTTTATTTTTGGCGTTTGATTTTCCCGCCTCTCGCCTCCTCGCTTCTTTTGATCGGTGACGTCAAAAATCAGGAAATTTAGAAGCTTTGTAGGCGACATCTCTATAACATTTAATAACGGCACTCGTAAAACATGTTTTTTAACGCAATTGCGAACGCACTACGGCCCTTCTTTTTGAAATACCAAAAATCGGGAGTTCGTTGTGGTGCCGTCTCCTGGATTTGTATCCTCCAACGGAAAACAGGCGACACCGCTCAAAACCGGTCCGCGGGAACGCCGCCGCCCGCTAATTTCCTCCTCGCTTTGGGTCGCCATGGCAACAGCACGGAGTGGTGAAAGAAAGTCGACTCTCAGGTCTCCGCGATTTTTGACGTCAAGGCACCGGCGCCGATCGCACGGGAACTTCGAATTCGGCATTTGGAAATTGTTTTTTTACTTCACAAATACTGAATTCCCAAATTTCAAATTTTGAGGGTAAAGTCCCGGCATCGTTTTCAATCGTTTCGGATAATAAAAAAAAAAATGATTTTGATGTGTCAGTGCCCCTTTAAGTAATGAAGTGTGCTCGTAAGTGTGAGGAGAACGATTGGGGAGCTGTGATTAGGCTTACACTACTACATATACCGTAAAAACCCGCATATAATACGAACCCGCGTATAATACGAGGCATGATTTGAGGACCGCGAAGAAAGAAAAAAAAAGTTTTATCCGCGTATAATATGAAACAATTTAAGGACCGCGAAAATATTCCGCGTAAAATGCAACCCAGGAAGTCTTAAGAAAAACGTATATTTGCGTCGTAATTGAACCTTAATCACTGTCATCACTTCCATCAGACTCCTTGTCCGATGCCTCCTCCCTAAGGCAGTCGTCTTTAGTGCCGTCGAGCACATTTGAAATTCCGTACTTCTTGAAAGAGCGAGCGACGGGCGTGCAACGACGCAGTGAAAGCCCGGCGCGGCGTATAAAGTGAACAACCCATTGTACCCAATGTCGGCTCATCAAAGTTTTCTGGCCCTCTCTTGCAGCAGCTTGATGTCTACGGCGACGTGCCGTTCACGTTCCTCTTTTACAAAGTCGCCGAGACTTGCCTCGACGTCGGCGAGCACGCCATTTTTTGGGCCTCCAAAGCTTCTTCTCGTTCCGTTGCACGGGAACAGAGCTTGCTTTCGTCGTCTCCATCCGCGGATGCCGCCTTCATTTTCGGCGAATTGTCGCCCGGCAGCACTGTTGCCGATGTCTTCCGCAACCAAAATTACTTTTCTATTGAAGGCGGCTGAGCATCGTTTTCGGCGATTCGCGCCGACGCCATTGCCTAGCCTGACCGTGGATACATGGTGGCTTCTCGGACATTGTGATTTTAATGATGATGATAGCTGTTTTGAACGCCATATTGCTACGAAACCGAAACCACGTCAATCTGCGTCAGATCGCGCCTCATAGAAGCTGAAAATTGTTGGGACCCACGTATAATACGAATCGCAAATTTTACATGGCAAAATTTGAAAAAAACCTCGTATTATATGCGGGTTTTTACGGTAAATAATTTTATAAATTAAAGAGGTTTCTTTTTTTATACACTCTGCTAGCTGCCATTTGGCAGCCAAGGCAGGAGAAGGCACACATGACAAGAAATTTAACCATATAGAAGTAAACAACAACTACGAAAATTAACTTGCAAAGTTCGCAATCCTAGTAAAGAGAAGTTTTATATGTATGACCCTAAATTGAAAGGCACTAATTTATGTGGGAGTGGCATAATAAAGATAGAGGCATGAGTGTGTTTCTTTGTTCATTTCAGTGGAGTCCAGTGGGAGGAGCAAGAAGCTGAGCCGGGAGGAGCGAGAGGCCCAGATAGCGGCCAAGCGCCAGGAGCGGAAGAGGAAGCTGAAGGAGGCCTTTGACTCAGAATACGACCACGAGGACGAGAAAACTTACTACGACGAGCTCAAGCAGGAGCTCACAGAACAGTCACAGGTGTGCTGGGAGACAGAGCATAATAATTTCGGCATTGTCACTCTAGGGTCTTTCCATACTAAATAAATGCATCTTAATCTTATGGAAAAAGTCAGGAGACAGAACATGGAGTGTGTTTCGAGCTGCACTGGGAGTTTATGAGCTTTGCTGAGCTGGAAAGACACACTGCACATAATGTGTCTCCCAATTTTTCTCCATAGGCAACACAGTTCACCACACTCAAACGCACATATGTGAACCAGTCTTAACCCTACGCCAGTAGGGCATCTTTGATTGATTGAGATTGCAATATGGCTGTTATGTACAGGGTGTCACAAAAGAAAATTTACACGGTCTTTTTTACCGCAAAAATAAACTAGGCATCGCCGAACGCTCATTCTCCGCCCAAAGGTAGCGCTAGAGGTCACAACCAGATGGCAAAGTTTCAGCCCGATCTGAGAACTTAATCAAAAGTTATAAGTGATTTTCTGAAAAGTTCAATGGGAAATTGGAGCCCATTTTTGCCTGTTATGGTTTCTGGTGCCATAGAGCCCCATATGTTTGAAAACTCCGTCGGTCGCCATTTTCCCATTGAAATTTTTAGAAAATCACTTATAACTTTTGATTAAGTAATCGGATCGGGCTGAAACTTTGGCATCTGGTTGTGACCCCTAGCGCTACCTTTGGGCGGAGAATGAGTGTTCGGCGATGCCTAGTTTATTTTTGCGGTAAAAAGGACCGTGTAAATTTTCTTTTGTGACACCCTGTACTTGTCTTGCCGCAAAAACTTTGTCGCTGCAATGGTGGGAGGGGTAACATGGTCACGTGATCACTAGAGGCTATGTGATTACATAACTGCCATAGGTTAGGTGATCTGGCAATCTTTATATGTTACATGATCACTTCAGCCATTGTTACGTGACACAGTGTTATCAAATGGTGTCAGTTCAAGTGGCCTCGTGATGTCATTTCCCTCGGTCATGTGAGGTCGTTATACATACTCACGTGACATTGTTATATGTACATGGCCGTGCGACATCATTAATGTTGTCACATGACTTGTAGTGAAATCAACCATGTGATCATGTGACCCCATAGCCTCCGATGGATGGAAACATACGGCTAAACCCTCTAAATCCGGTAGCAGTTTGCGCCACTTAGTTAGTGTTTTAGCATCAACAGTTAACCTCTACTACCAATGATGTGAAAAAATCATGCCACTTGAGGTCGCAGAAATTTGCACTTTCCTCGACACCTTGGGTAAAGCAGAAGACAACGTCCCCTTGGTGCCTGAATAAATTTATACTTAATCTTATGGGTGAAGTCAGGAGACATATTTTCTACAGCAAATCTTCTGAGTTCAGGAGTGCTGAGAAATAAACATCCAGGGCAGTTCAAAACACACTGAATATTCTGTGCAGTGTAATTTGATTTTTGGTTAAGGAAATCACACCAGCTTCCACAGTGTGGCAAAATGATACCGCCTATTTTTTTCTGTTGGAGGGGCATTTAGTGCTTTTGGAGCGTTTGCTACACTTCATTATTTAGGTATCTTTAAACTGTTCTGCTCTCAGTGAAAACCTTCATGGTTTTTTTATTCCATATAGATGAACCAGAAGGAGTTCGAGGACCTTGACGATGAGCGCCGGGTTCAATTTGAAGGCTATCGCGCAGGCTTGTACCTGCGTGTTGAGTTGCAAAAAATGCCCTGTGAGCTGGTGAACCACTTCAATGCCTCCTACCCAGTCATCCTTGGGGGTTTGCTTGCAGGAGAAGGCCGCATGGGCTTCTGCCAGGTAAGTGCTTGTGGCCATTCTTACCTTAAACCGATTTCATCTGGCAAAACTTTTCAGTAACTGATGTGCTGCGACGGAGGCTACCTTTGCTCGTACTGTAAAAATATACTGTAGCGTTGTTTTCATGGCAGAATTTCTTCCAATATAGAATTATGGTATCTTTCAACAGTGGTTAGTTTTTTGTTGTCCACCATTATTTCTGCCTGTGTTCTTTATTTGTCGGTGAAAATTATGTGAACCTGTTTTTATTAACTGCTTTCTGACTTTATGTGCTTGGTAGAACTAACTTTTTTACGTACTACTGCTGCACGGTATAAATTTATAATGTCCAAATAAAAAAAAGAGAGACCTTTAGTAAACATGGTTGAGTACGAAGATCACTTTGTTTGAACAATATTACAACTTGCAACTCAGTCTGACCTAATGGATTTCTACGGTATTATAGATAACATCATATCTTGAGCAGCAGGTATTGTAGAGGGAAGGTTCTCAGTAGGATTTATATTCCTCAGTTTTGTTTCTTAGGTTCAGCAGTAAAAGTTAATATAACCATTTGTTCTTTCAAACCAGAATGAAAACCAGTGGAAAAGAGTGTTCTTGTCTCTTCCCCATCCTTCGTGTTTATATTCTTTTAATTTTTTAGTATCTACACTTTGAGGGGAGACGCGAATCTTAAATTGGTAAAAAAAAGCAAAATCTCTCGTTTTTTGAAACTCGAATATTTGGATTGAACATAGTCTAAAGTATCCACATGCAAAGTTTCAATGCCCATTTCAATGTCTAAGTAAAAGAAAAACGCCAATTACGATGTCTCGGCAGCATTCAAATTGCAATTTCGTAGCAAAACGTAGTCTAACTCGCACATGGTGCGTTCCGCAGCCACTCTGTAGCCGTTAGTCAGATCGCTGTCATTTTGGGCTTTTTTTAAAGTTTGTTCTCGTTGCTCGTTCCCCACGCCACTCATTCACGTGACACCCTCGGGGAACGTCCGCATTCCGCGTGTTTCCCAGGCCCCAATAGCGATTGCTGATTGGCCAGCAGACATGGGAGCGCACACGTCATATCTGGCGCTCCTGCTATTGGCCGAGATGCGCCCCTCCGCTCTT
The DNA here is from genome assembly GCF_016920785.2 of Ixodes scapularis. Taxonomy (NCBI): domain Eukaryota; kingdom Metazoa; phylum Arthropoda; class Arachnida; order Ixodida; family Ixodidae; genus Ixodes; species Ixodes scapularis. Next base: position 53,279,164 of record NW_024609868.1, on the reverse strand, counting down.
CTTCTAATCTCCTCTCGGTTCGTGCGCTGACGGAACTGTTGCCTGCTCTGTGTTGTCGGCTGCTCGTTCTTCTGCTTTGTTTCTTCAGTGATTGAGCGCACATTTTCAGTTCCTGTTTGCATGCTTAGATTGAACATTGATCATTGCCTTGTTTTGTTAAAAAGCTGAGGGAGTTTTGAATTCTCGAGATATGGGCCGAAGCTCGGTTGAAAGTGAGCATGCGGCGAGCTTTCGGAAGGAAGAAACATGTCTTTAAAAAGACGCCAAAACGGTCTCCCACAAGTGCGCCACTGCGGACGGCACCGCCGGAATCGTTGGATATGCCAGCAAGATTGGCCGGGTCACCTGCCGAAGACATTGCAGGCCCCAGCTGTACCATGGGTTGTTCCATGAGCTCTGGAACTATGGTGCGAGTCGACTCCGCATACTTCTCCGTGGCTGAGCGGGTGCAACGTGTGCACCGAGAGGAGCAATGCAAGTGTGCCTTATCCGAGAAGTTGGCGACCCAGTGCAAGTTCGACCTTCTCGGCGCCAATGCAGGAGGTCAGACAAACGATGCTGGGACACAGTTCATTTTCGTGGATGTGAAGGTCCTGAGCGACCTCTTCACGCAGACAAAGTGTGGAAGCTGCAGTGCAGGAACACTGACGATCACCAAGGCTATGGACAAGGAGTATGGCTTAGCAGTCAAACTTCTTCTTGTCTGCACCACATGTGGGTTCGAGAAAAAGCAGTTCTCTTCACCAACAGTGTTTGGAACGGAGATCACTCTTTTTGAAGTGAACATGCGGGCCATGAAGGGGATTCAGTCAATCGGCAAAGGAGTCACAGTCCTGGCGGACTTCTGCATAAACTTGTCCCATCGTGGCCTGCACCACAATACCTTCCAGGGGCACTTGAAGACTTTTGTGAAAGCCTGCGAAAACTCGGCAAGTGCGAAGGAAACTGCCTGTGTGATAGTTGTGAAGAAGCTGTATGCAGACCTCTCAAACCCTGTTGCCAACATTGACGTCGTCTTTGATGGATCCTGGATAACCAGAGGACGCAGCTCTCAGATTGGTGTGGACTACATTGTCGAACTGTATTCGGACCCGAGTCTTCGATCATGTGGTCACCTCAAACTTTTGCCTCAGTTGTGCCCTGGAACCGGAGGAAGAGGGTTATAGCTAGGGTTCGGATTTTTCGGTTTAAACCGATAAAGGTACGCCGAATCCATTTTCAGAAATTCGGTTTTAACCGAAAAAGGTTAATTTTAAAGGTTCAGCATTTATAATTTAAACCGATAAATGAACGTCGAATTCATTTTCTAAAATTCAATTTTTAACCGGAAAAGGTTACTTTAACCTTCCAGCCGTACCGCAGAGCCGGGGCGAAAAAGTGGAACAACAGTCTCTATCGGAACGTGTCTGAATGTATGGGATACACGGGTGCCATCGCGACGTTTTGGTTCAATGTGCACATCATCGATCGGAACGGGAAGTCCGAAATGCCCCATGACTTCGCCATGTATAAGCGTGTTTTCAAACTTGTTGTAAGGAAGACTGACTTGATGCAAGCTCTGCATATTGTGTTGTGCTTCAAAACATTGGACCGTGTCACTTTTGGCGGTCACGCGATTGGTTGATTGGACGATTTTGGCTGAGGCAGCTTTTCATCTCCTCAGCCTGCCAGTATCCAGTGTTAGCATTGAGAGGGCATTCTCGAAGCTCGGTGTCATATTAACAGGAAAGAAAGAGTGCGGATCAACGAGGAGAACCTGGGAAAGTGCATGTCTGTATGTACTATTGTAAGATCACGTAATCCTGATATACAGAAGGTGAAGTTCCATGGTTTTGGGCATAGGCTTCATATCTGACTTGTTTGTACTTCTGTGTTTTTTCCTTGTTTCTTTTACAGTTGCACACATTGGCCAAATAAAGTGTCCGTTTCTTTTTCTATGTATCTGTGCCGTTATTCTTTGAGTGATCAAAAATGTCAGAGCTACAAGGATAATCTCATCCGGTGTCCGTTGGTGTTTATTTTATATTCACCGAAAAAAGCCAAAAAACTTTTGTGGGCATAAATATACGCCGATAAAAACTGAAAATTAAATGTTAATATAAACACCGAAAAAAGTATGCTGAATTTTGAAAAAATAGAAACCGAAAACGTGGAACCCTAGTTATAGCGACTGTTACGATTGTCGAAGGAACATCGACTGTAATGCTGGTTGCACGGAGGTTGAAGCTGCATTGTCCATGTTTCAAAGATCCCTGACCAAACATGGACTGCGCTACACCACCATTCTCTCAGATGGGTACAGTCTGACCCTTCATGCGTTGACAGAGGCAGACGTGTATGGCTTCGTCAAAGTTGAGAAGAAAGACTGCATCAATCGTGTCCACAAACGGATGGGGGCTGCCTTACGCAACCTCGAGGCCAACAAGAAAACTCAAGGCGAAGCACTCGATAAAAGGGGCAAGCTGACTCCGGAGAGGATCCAGAACTACTATGGCTATGCCCTAAGGAGCAACAGCAATGATGTTCCCAGAATAACGAGGGCAGCGGAGGCCACCCTCCTGCACACGACATCAACGAACAGCACCCTAGGCCACAGCTAGTGCCCCGATGGAGCTGAGTCCTGGTGCAGGTTCAACAGGGCCTTGGCAAGCTGCGAGTCTCCTCCGCCGCACAAGAATCCACTTCCGGAATGTGTTTGGGGTGCACTTGAGCCTGTGTTTGCGAGGCTCAGCAATGAAGATCTGCTGGCATGGTGCAGTGAGGGCAAGACCCAGAATGCGAGCGAGAGCCTACATGCGGTCATCTGGACGCAGGCATCCAAGAATGGGAATGCCTCCCTGGACAGCGTGAAGAGAGCTGCAGCTGAGGTTGTTGCCATCTACAAGTAGGGAAGGATGTTGATCAGCAAGCCCATTGTTACAAGCTTGGGCTATGCAACTGTGAACTGCCTCAAACGCCAAAGTGTCGAAAAGCACAGTCTCCGTTTTGCGTAAAGCAAACGCTGTGCACCAGAACAGCAGCAGCACAAAGGAGTATGCCAAGCGACACAAGGCAGGAGCAGCTCAGGATTACAGCCCTGGACAGCTGTGGGGGCACTTCCCAGAGCTACACAGACCAAAGGCCCTTTTTAGGGCCAAACAGAATTGTGTTTGGGGCTTCAAACTCTTGGCTGGCCCCGCCCATTGTCTCTTGTAAAATCGGCTCCTTGGTTTGCAAGATTTTATTTTTACATTGTAGTTATTCTCTTTATCTTTCAGATTTTTTTTTTCAAGGTTTTCATGTATACACCTTTCCAAAAACCGCTCCTAGGCCGCCGCCATGTTGGTGATGCTGATGCGGTTGGTGCGACTCTCGCGCCCTCTATCAGCTAGAAATTTTCTGCCACTCTCTGGGACTGTGAAGACCCGCTCAGCGCGGTTCTCTACCTACGTTTTTGCGGTTTTGCATTCGACGTTTTCTCGCCCCTCTTGAAAGTTTCCACTTAATTTTTTTTATATGTGCTACGTACCCTTTCTGTGTTATCTTCCATTGTGAGAAATAAGGCTGGTAAGTGCCTGCCATTCAAGTTTTTCTGCTTTACATTCACGGGAAACGAAGGAAGTGAAGGACGTCGAACGACCCTCGACGCGATTTTGCGAACATTGTTCTCCCCCCTCCCAGAGATAATCCGCGTAGAATCCTCAGTCATCTCCAAAAATAGTTTTCCGGGTCGGGGTGAGAAACGGGTCAGTCGCGTTTGTTTCTTTGCCTTGGTGCGGTTGTGAAAAAAGGAAGCTCTCCCGAAAACTTGCCCCAAAACGAAGTCATCTCGGATTCCGTCCGATCGTCAAGATGTGACTGTCGTCGACTGTGACTGTGTTATTTGAGATCTTTCTCAAATAAATTTGTTTCGGATAACGCTGCATCGTGTGGTACGTACGAATGTTAACACTTCCTCAATTGTACGTCCGTGTCCTGACCATCGGTAAACACGTTATTTGTGAGCGTGAAAAATGCATGCCTTTCGGCCCTCTTCTGTTGCAATTTATTTTTGACAGCAAAGCCCTTTGTCGTTTCACGTGCGGCAAATCCTGCGGTGCCGTCAAAACTTATCGCAAGAAAATAACAAATAACTAGAACTATTCATTCCAGTCGCATTCGTTCTGTCGCGCGTGTACCCAACAAAAATAGTTTAGATTTTTTTTTTTTACTTTTTTTTTTTAAATGTGGCACAATGCTTTCTCAATGTCTTCGGGAACATACATGTACCATGAAACACAAAATATAGCGGGAAAAGACGAGAATTTAGCCGCCAGCAGCGTTTGAAACTGCACCTACGCAGGCTGCGCCTATTGAAATCACAGTCCACTCGGTTAGGGTTAGGAGGGACGCCGGTGAGAGTCTAGCCTCAAACTCAGTGACTGGGCTCACAAACGGTTTGTTGCCCCTGGGGTCGAGTGTTTTTTGGAAAGGTGTATAGATTACAGCCCATTTTTTCTCATTTTGTTTAGAAAGAACTATTCTACTTATTGATTAAACTTACCGTATTTACTCGCATAAGGAACACACTTTATTTTCCGAAAAATCAACACATATTTACGCATATTGACACATAGTTCATTACGCGGGGTAAAATTTTGGCATTTACTCACTTTGCGCAAATGTCATTTTAGGTGCCAATATGACATGGCAGGGTACTGTGGCACATCTCCACTGACAGATGCGCACCCATGGCTGTTCGTGGGCATGCCACAGTAAGCATGCTCTATAAACTGTAAACCTTTTTTAGGGCACTTTTGGCGTGCCGAAGTGCCCTAAAATTGTGCCAAAGTCTGTCCTTGTTAATGACATTGTGCCAAATAAAATGGCACAATGTTATTAGTCTGTCCTTTGTTAATTTTTATGTTTATAAAATATGCGTCTGCTTAAAATGAGTTTTACAAACCAAAAAAAAAATTAAAATTACCTTTCTTTTTTTTGTGCATTTTCTGAAATAACTTTCAGTGTTCTGACACAAAGAGTTCTTTCTACAAAGGTAAGCAGACGGCTTATAGAATACTATCCAGGGGCTTTCTAAAAGTTTTATTCAAGCTTGATTTCATAATGTAAAATGATTGAGCGAGGGTCAGATGGGGGTTCCAAATTTCGCAGATGCGATTCGGATACGCATACAAAGTCTGCAGATGCAGGTCAGATAGGGATACAATTATTTCAGAACATTGTGGATGCAAACAACCAAACTGTTATCCATGCAGGGCTCTATTGATAAGCTTAGTATGTTGTTGAATTGGCCTATAACACTGAAACTCTACATGACGTCATTCCTAATAGAAATCTGTTCTAAGGCTTAAAGGGTTTCAAAGGTTTTTACATAGGCTGTTGATGTCTCACAGCTGTTTATTTTTTTTTTTCCTTTGCTGCCACACCATTTCTAGGTGCGGCTGAAGAAGCACCGCTGGTACGGACGCATCCTCAAGAGCAACGATCCTCTCATCCTTTCTCTGGGCTGGCGTCGCTTCCAGACCATGCCCCTGTTCTGCACCCAGGACCACAACGGGCGCAACCGCTTTCTTAAGTACACCCCGAAGCACCTGCACTGCAACTCCACCTTCTGGGGTGAGTGTATAAATTTTTTCGTGTGGGGCCCCAGGTATGTTGAGCTATTAAAGAAAACATTTGGAATAAACTGCCACATTTAGTCGTCACAATGTTGCAGTCGGCTTGATAGCTTAGCGTGCCGGAGGCACTCCGTGCTGTGTCTTACACCTTTTGACTAGCACTAAACAGTGTCAGCTCATATTTCCGATGGTTGTATGCGCCTTGTAATGTAGGCAGGGCCTCAGCTCGAAGTTTGGCATATATAGCTTTTGGAACTTTATAGCTAAAAGCCCAACTGCATGGGCTTGGCACGAACAGTGGGTGGGGCTGGTGTTTGAATCTAAAATTAGGTTTAATTCTTTTTTTGGGGGGGGAGGGGAAGGGGAGGGAAAGGGGAAGGGAGGGGGAAGGGGAAGAGAGGGGGGAGGGGGGTTCTCCAGATCATTTGATTTTAGGAAACCTCTGATTGCCTCGATAGACTCTCGAGAACCTTTCCCACCCTGCTTGACATTCCGGTCATGAAACAGCTCTGGGGTCTACTAGCTTTGTTGGCAATAATCAAAACCAGGGAGAAAAGAGGAAGTGTTTGACTTTTAGTGACACACCTATGCATAGTTGAGCTATGTATAGTATGTTGCAATAGGGCTAGAACTGGAAAAATACTTTACTTGGAGACATTCAAGATAAGCTCAGTGCTCTAGAAATATGAAGGGGGAAGGGGAGTGGAGGCTACTCTGGGGAACCCTTTGGTTCCTTGGAACCCGGTTCGAGAAACCAGGGTCTAGTGAAGGGGTAGGTAAGCTTTTGCAGCGGTGGGCCGAACCGTCATGAAGTGGACATGAGTCGGTGATGGGGGGCAGGTGAAGACATTCTCTGCCCAAGTATGGGGATGGTGCACAATGCTGATTAGAAGTGCTTCTTGTGCTTGTCTAAGCTCACTTGAGGTCAAAACTGCCGTACGGTCCTTAAGTCTGTGTGAAAAAGCGAAGGGGGGAGGGGTGGCTTTTCTGGTGTCATATCGGGGGTCGTATGAAAGTGCCGACCTCTGTTCTAATCTATTTTTTTTTTACAAAACTTTATTGATACTGTTTACAAGATATACTACTGTAAACGACTTATTTTTCGCTGGTCCAATACATAGTATTTTGTGATTCAGGTCAAAGCTGAAGTTCTGGAGTAATTCGCGGGTTCTAATTTTTGCAATGCAATGCGCAATTTTTCTCAGAACTTATCTTTTGCTAATTGTATGCGATTCGCGAAATTTGCAAAAACTGGGTGCTTGCAAAAATGAAGTTGTTTACAGCAGATATTTTAAAACTCCTTTATTGGATATTTATACATGCTGATAATCAAGGAATATAACACCTTTCTTCAAGGCCCCATTACACCTCAGGGAACTGGCTTTGTGGCAGTGCAGCAAGTTCACCAACAAACGGTAAGACTTCAATTGTGCCTATGAAAACAATGACACTACAGCATTCTTGCATTTTCTACTCGGGGTCAACTCTTTCTGATGTTTCAAAAGTGAAGTATGGGGCGACACTGGTTTACACTGTAGATGAGCAATTTCGCCAGTGCAGTACGACTGCTCTGGCGAAATTGCTCATCTACAGTGTAAACCAGTGTTGCTAGCCGGCACCGATTGCTCTGTTCACTTCACAGGCCAACTTCCGCATTGCCGCATCGGGAGTCGTGTTGGACTTGGATAGGTCGACGCAGATCGTCAAGAAGCTGAAGCTGACTGGGAACCCCTTCAAGATTTACAAAAAGACGGCCTTCATCAAGGTTGCTCTTCTGTTTGCATTGATTTATCCAGTATCGGGCTGTAGTGCTTGATACCTGGGTTAATAGAGAATGCATATAGAAAACTTTATTATAAGGTCATTGCAAGAAAAAAAAAAAAATTCTAGTATTTTTATCATGTCTGTTGCACAAATACAGGTGTCACCATTACATATAAGTTTACCACAGCCTTGCTTTACTTTAAAGGAAACTTAGAGTGAGGGACAGGCACCTGAGGAACTAATATAATAAAAATATTGCTGTTGCAGAGGTATAAAAATGGCTGGTTTATTTAACAGTTGCCAGACAACTTTTCGGACCGAACAGGGATCGCGCAAATGTCCCAATAATCAAGTAGGTAGTGGTCCAAAAAACAAATATTAGCTTAATTATTAAATTTCCGTGCAACTTCTGCTTGGTACCAGCCACTTTACCCTTTTGTCAGAATCGCAGCTTTCTTCTCCACTGTTATCGTGCTGGATTTGATGCATTTTCTCGGGACTTTTGGCTTCTGCCACTTGGAGAAAATGTTTCACCGACCAGAATCACTTTGCTATTGGCCTATCGAGAAAGCGCACTCAAATTAATAAAGCATGAGAACTGCGGCACAGTATGCTTGGAGGCAGACAGCTCAAGGCCGTAGCGAGCGAACAGTGGTGGCAGTAGCAGCCATGCTGCTGAATTGTAGTGGTCTGTAACTTGACTATAGCCTAAATTGCATTGGATGTGGTATTGAGGCCACAAAGGCAAATCAAAATGAGGGTGACTCGTCTCCGGGGGGAGGGGATGCAAACTCTGCAAATTAAATCTGAAATAAGTCTTGCAACGAGTTGTACGGTGTCCGAGATTTCCGTCGCTCTAACTCTGGGGGATGAGTGATCAGTTCCACGAAGACGTTAGAATAACCGAGCATGTCCGAAGTTTCAGCGACTGTACGATAAGTATATTAATGTACAGATTTGTTTCGGTGGATTTTCATTATTGTCAACGTTTTCTCGTGCTGTCAAACTGCGTTCGTCCCGCATTTAATGCTTTCTTTATTTACCGCTTGCGCAACTTGTGGTACAGCAGTGGCAAAGGTACTAAAACCATATTGAAGAATCACGTTAATTCCATGTTGCAGTTAATGATGTGAGTCTGCTCCATTTGCTTGAGAATAAGAAACTTGAATTTGTTTTCGGCAGGACATGTTCAACACCCCACTAGAAGTCACGAAGTTTGAGGGCGCCGCTCTGAGAACTGTGAGCGGCATACGGGGACAAATCAAGAAGGCTATCCGTGTAAGTATGATATATACTCCTTTCATCCTAGCTGGCAGTGTGCTGGAATCTACATATACGTTGGACCAGTCCCACGTCTATCGTTTACCATGTGAGCCTGCCTCCGTCCATTCCCACATGCAGAGAGCGGGCTCAAGTGATGAAAGGGAGGCGCTTGATTGGTCCAGTGAGCAAACAGCTCCACTGTACTTGCAGCTTAGGGCAGAATGGAGTGTACTGACTGCTTTTAGAGCGCAGCTCTTAGGCACCCGCTTCCGGCGCGGTGACGTTTCGGCACCGTGCTGAAACGTCGCCTCGTGACCCTCGTGAGGCGACGGCGACGCTGTTCGGAGAGAGGAGTAGCAGACAGGGTGAGGAGGAAGGGTATACCTTCCCCTCAGTACCCTTCCCTCCTCCTTCTCAAGAGCTGCGCTCTAATTTGGCATTACAGGAAGTTGTAAATGGCTTTAATTTTTTTTGTTATTTTTTCTTCTCGAAACTTTTTAAAACAATCTTTATAATAGTACTTCTGGTTTTAGAGGGCTCAATTTCTTTTCAGGCTCCTCCTGGTGCATTCCGAGCATCCTTCGAGGACAAGATTCTGCTGAGTGGTGAGCCCAGAGTTGATGTTTTTGCTCACCGGATGTTTCGTCCCTAGTGCAGGGTTAGTGACACAACTCTTGGCACACACGATGTGTGGTCTGTTCGGAAAGCGCTTCTCCGAGGAACCGGAGGAAACTAGACGCGCGTGAAGGGACCGCCACCCCACGAAAGGATAGTAAACTAGGCATGCAAGCGCTTGGAACGACGACAAAGAGAGGGCGGTGCGAGCCCTCTCTGTGTTTTTGTTGATGCACACCAAAAATCTATGGAACCGTAGCCATAAACAGCATCGCTGTAGAAGCTTTACCATATGCAGACACTTCAGACCATACCCAAAATGAGGTGGGGTGATGATATCCTCTTCATATTTCAGTCTGGCATATTTGCAGCAAATAAAACCTTACTTGCATGGCCCCCAAGGCCTGTTTCAGCATGGCTGTCACGACTTACAAAATTTTTCTCCTACACTTAGAGATCCATTGCTGTGAGAGTGATTAAAGTAATTAGACTGCCATTATTGCCTTTGAAGTTGTGCCGTCTCCGGCACCATAGCGGATTTAGAAGTGGGGAGGGGGGGGGGGAGAGGGAGAGGGAGAGAGACCGCTCCCCCTAAGCCCCTGAAGGGCGACTATTTTAAAAGGCAAAATTGATACACCCCAGCCAAAAGTTTAGTTTCTGGTGACATAGCAAATATTGTTTCAACAAAATAGACCTGGGCAATGTTTCGGCTGTAACATCGGCTCTTAGCAGACCCCCCCCCTGCCAGCCAAATGCCTATCGCACCCCAAGCCTGACCCATAAATCCACCCCTGTCCAGCGCGAGCCTTCTACCTTCGATAACGCTGGGGCATCTCGTGAGCCTAGAGCATGCACGTGCATCCAAAGCACAGTGAAAAGCAATGAGAGCATGCCGGAGGCCGGGCGTCCAAAAAAAAACTTCTTGTCGTTAGTTGCTATAGAGGCACTTGGTATACAAGCAGCTTGTGCTTGCTTCCAGACCTGGTCTTCCTGAGAGCCTGGACGGAGGTGCAGGTCCAGCGCTTCTACATGACCCTGACCACCCTGTTGATGCCAGACGAAGAGAAGACCAAGTGGCAGGGCATGAGGACGGTGGGGCAGCTGAGGGCCGAGAGGGGCCTCCACGCTCCGGTGGCCGCAGACTCCCTCTACAAGGTGGGCCCCATGCTTCGGCAATGGAAGTGCTGCGCCACTTGCATCACATTGTACCACGAACGAAAGACTTCTATGTCTTGTGCCAAAGCGTCGTTTTCGCTAAGAATTGCGCCGAGGTGACCTTAAAGGAACACTGACAGGGTATTTATGCTCGCCGAGGTTTTTAGTTGTACGTGACATATGAGAGCTCAACTACCCAGAACAAAATTTGCGGCTCGAAATTCGGTTTCTCTCCGCCCGAAAACCGCCGATCAAGAACTGGCCGGTTCGAGTCTCGCTCACTCTCTTTTTTGCGGTCACGGGCCGTTTTCTAAGGTATCGATGCGACCACCAAATTTACCTAATCAAAGTCGTCGGTCACTGAAGGCACACACTCAATATTAAAAATAGAAAAAAATATGAAACCCATTTTTTGTGGCTTCTAAAAAGCTGCAAATACGTTGATTGAAAAAAAAGTTCCACAGACAACCGGAAGCAATCTGTGCGTGCGTCGTTTTGCGTATCGTGGGACTCGCAGGGACGGCGATGGCAGCGGACGACGGGCGTGGGACCTCTATTTCAGAACTGTCGTTCGCGGTACCGGCGAATTTTGTCTGCCTTTAAAAGAGAAATTTGGGACTGATCAAAAGAACTGGTATTCATCCCGTACGACACGCCCGATCACCAAGCCGATTTGCACGAAGGCGTCGCCGAGCCGTCGCTCCCTTCTCGTGGCTGAAGACATCGCTCGCGCAAACGTCAAGCACGACGTCTCTACTTCGAGTTGAGTATGCACGCGTACGATTTCTTTACTACGTGAGAACGTCGCCAATGCGCGGTGCATCCCGACTTCGACCCGGGAGTGCTTTTGCTAGAGGAAAATCGGCAGCAAACTTTCCAACTTACAGTTTATCCGCTGAATTATTACTAAGGAAAGAGATTCCCCAATTTCTCTATGCCCCAGTAGCTTGGTGGGAAAGACGTCCGCTTCACACGTGGTAGGACCGGGTTCGATCCCCCGTGAAACCTTTTTTTTTTTCTTTTTTTTAAATATTTTTTGATGTCTACATTTCTTTTTCTTTCTAAACAATTATCAATCACTGAAGAAACAAAAAATAAGAAACAAATGTTGTGGACGACACGTCGCTGAATTAAATGATACGGGATTTCCTTTTTGACACCTGCGAACTCAATGTAATCACTTTCCACAAAATGCAAGGAGCATATAAATCAGGTAGCGTCCGCTTTCCGAGGTGCCCGTAAATGGTCTACAGGAATTGCAGCCAGCCATTGGTCCCGATCCCTTTGATCTTACGGAAACTCTGTCGCACAATGCCACTTCTGTTTCGGACGCAGGGCATGTGAGCCAGCTCTTCACGCAACATCTTGGGTGTATTCTTTTCGGAGCCGATCAAAATTCACCACGGGCACTCACTACTCATCTCCAACTCCTCAATGTACAAAACAACTCATCTTGGAGTACAAAACAACGAGCGGAACATACATAACTGCAAAAGAATCGCTCGGTGAACAGTTCCGGTACGCCGCATGTCGTCTGCTACGAGAAGGAGAAAAAAAAAAAAAAAAACTGTCGCATGTAGCCACGTGACTTCTGCCACTCACTCTCTTCTCTCCACTTCTCCGACCTCCGTCGAGTTTCGGTTTGGGTTTCGAGCAGTTGCATCTTTTGGCTTTATTAAAAAAATATGCTACTCTGTTGCAAAATATTAATTGGGTAGTCCTCCGACACCATAATGAAGCGCCTGGCAAAAAATTAAAAAAAAATTTTGGGGGGTGTCAGTGTCCCTTTAAAATGCGGCAAGCTGTAAAAATATTTTATTATTGGTCAATCCTAATACGGAAACGGTACAAATATGTATTTTACGGCGTTACCCTATCTACTGTATAGTTTGTTTCATCTTTCGTCTGGGCATGGTCGAAAGCTTAAACACATACCATCACGGAAACACATACTATCACGAAGCGCGAGTCTATGGGCTTGCTGTACTTGGTTGGTTTAGCCAATGAAAAAGCATGCGCAGCAAGGTGACGAATGCCACAATGTTGCGCTCTTGATGCTGTTTGATTGGTCGTATTGGCTTGTAATTTTGCCTGTTCTTTGACTTAAGTTGAAAAGAAGTACAGAGATTGCTGGTCAGCTCGATTGGCTCGAAAATCATGCTCAGTACTACAGTCGAGCCCGGTTATATCACACTCGAGTGTTTTGAATTATTGTTTATGTCGAACAGTCCAAACATCCCCTTGAATATCACATGTGATATGTAGTATCGGATCTTTTTTTTTTTTTTTTGCATCGAACTCCCATGGAGGTGACACTCGATATAGCAAACGAAGCCCAGCCGCCTGTCGCTTTTTCCACAATCGTATTGTGCCCCGATTGCAGCAGTGGCAAGCACATAGTCTGCATTGCATGGCTGGCAGACTGCCAAGCCAGCATACACGCAAGGGGACACGCAGCGAAAGAACAGTTGTGGGAAAAGAAGAGGCAAGAGCAACCGTAAAAAAAACCCAAAAAAACTAGAGGATGGCAAGAGCAAGGGGAAGGGCATTCACATGCACGTAGGGAGGGCGGGGAGTGCCCGCTGTTGGAATGGTAGTGTATGCTCTTCTGCCAAACTGTGGCGGTGGAGCTGAGGCGAACTCCTAAGGCAACCAGACTGGCCATTGTCCGGACGTCTCGTGTTCGCCCATGGAAGATTTGCAATATGTTACACGAAAGTAAATAGTGTTTTTTTCTTTTGAAAATTGATTATACATCTTTTTAAATCCTATAGTTCAGTGTACACAATATGTTGCAAGGTGTGGGTTGTTCATCGCGCATTCTCGATTGTCTTAAAAACAAAAACATTGTTGGGGAGTCACCCAAGAATTTGACCTTCTGCATTAGAATGCGAGTTGGGACACATATTAGTTCACATTCGAAGCCCAGTGGGCTAAAGAACAGTTGCACAAATTCTACTGCTTTGCTCAATAAAATAGCAAATAATTAGAACGCTGAATAATTCAATAATGAATGTTGTGGGGTACTGCTGCCACTGCACTAATATCAGCATATATTTATTATTTTTAGTCTTCGCTCGACTTTACTAAATAAATTAGGGGTACAGAAAGATAGACATTTGTGACAGCTCAGGTGCTCATTCTGGTTACATTGTTACGAACAAGCATAATAGAGTTTAATGTTTCTTTGCCCAAGTTTGCCCGCTGTGGGGAGAGAATGGACTTCAAACTTGAAAACGCCCTCTTTGCTGTTACTTGTGTCGCAGGCACAGCTAAGACGACTGGCACCACTTTGTAGAGCTCAGGTTTTGTACTCTTCTGGTTTTTGCAGTACTTGAAAATATCTTCCCATCCCTTTAGCCATGGTTCTCCTAAGAAGGAGTCAAGCAGTCTCCTGATCGAAGAACCTGCTGTTTGCAATCTTGTTTGTTGACTTCTTCATGCTGTCTCCTTCAGTTGCAGTAAGGCGTCTAAATCATCGTCAGAGTCACCCGCTGTCGATCCTTTATACTGGCTACTGCAGGCCAGGAACATCATCGGTTGTTTTGAAAGAGCCAAGTTGGATGGACATCTCAGAATTCTAACTTATTAGTTAATACAGTTGAGATTGGTTGTAATGAAGTTATTGGGAATCGGAAATCACTTCGCTATATCCACTATTTCATTATAGACCAACTCATGTTTACAAACAAACCAGAGCGCCCCTATTGGACGCCACGGGTGTTGCGCATGCGCCGTAAAGTGAGAGCAAGAAGCTCGCCGTCGTTCATAAACAGACCACTGGAATGCAATGTTGTTGGCATCGGTGTGACTCCTCGCTTTCTATTCTGCGTTGGAACTGTTGATTCTACGTCTTCTTGGTAATGGCTGACTACTTTAGCGGCTTCAGCAAAATTATTGAGGCTTGTTACACCGCAAAACTTTGCGTGAATAATCTGACATGCAGCAATTCATTTCGCGTGGACGCTGCAAGATGGGCGCTAAAGTCTGGTTCGCATGATGAGATTCTGCGCGCTATTTTCAGTCGCGACAGCACTCGGGGTGCAATATCGTGAACCGTAACTAAGATGGTCGAAGTCGATACTGAAAGTCGCAAGCAGAATTGAACTGAGTGAATCAGGCATAACAAGTCGGTGATGGCCACTGGTAACAATAATCAACATCTTCGTGTATCTACTGCTTACACCGAGCCTACTTACCCCAACCAACCTTCAAACTTAAAAGTCTTTTGGCCTGCACTTACTTCTTATCCGAATTACCGGGTAAATGTTTGGTCTGCAGGATGCTGTCGTCTGAATGAGCAGACGACACCAAGCAGAAACGTTTGAAAGAGCAGACAACAGTTTGAACGATCCGCTGGCCATTTGAACTTGAAGGCGCACAGAAGATAGTCCACAGGTGGTCTGTACAACTTACTGGTTTTCCCGCTTTAATGTTGGAACAAAACAAATAAATCTGACCACCGCAAGTATCTGGGAATTCAACCCAAAGTGCTCCCCGCACATGCAATCGTGGTTGGACGGCGTCTGGTTTTCCTTTTTCACACCATCTATCTACGTTCTTGAACGAACCGAGCAGGGCAGAAAACGCATAAAAACTGACCTTCAAAACTTTCCGGACTCTTGGTATAGCCCTAGCCACGGCGTTTTGACCAGAAGGCGGGTTTTTGCCTGGTTTCTTCCAAAAGAACACTGGAATGCACATCCCACATGGTGATTTCTGGTGACTTCCGCCCTCAGCTTCAGACCGGAAGTGCGTCCGACGCGCCACCACCACGCCGTGACGTAGTGTTGGTGAGTTCGTGTATAACCGACTTCGGTTAATGAATTGCAAAAGGGAATGGGAAATCGTGATCACTTCGCTGTAGCCGCTATTTCGTCGTAACCGACTTTGTTATAACTGGTCTCGACAGTACCCTGAGGGTGACACATACTGAATACATATAGCAATTGTAGGAGTTTGACAGATTAAGAAAGAGAGACTTTTCATTATATGCTCGACCACTGATTCCAACTAAATATTCTTAATTGAAAATTTAAATTGAACGGAAATGTATTGCCAGACGCACCACTCACTGAGGTTAAAGGGAAGATGGGGCACTTCTACATTTGAGAAAAAACGCTTGAATTGCGTTCATTTGGCCTTTAGAATAACAGATATCAAAATTATATTTCAATGCGACGCGCCGGAGAGCCACAAGAGCAATTTCAAAATAATGCTGAAGCCCCGCCCCCCTAGCCTTGGGCAGCCAAAAGAGCCGTCGATGGTGTCACGGACAGCGACTGTCTTTCGCGTTTTTCTCGCGTTTAACAATACTTACGCAGCAAATGGTTTGGGTATTCGGGTTCATGGGGTAAAAATACACTAGAATTCACTTCTAACTCATTTTTTCCAAGAAGCTCCGTAGCTTCCCTTTAAGGCTGTCAAATGGCCATGACATTTCAAGATCTGTCCTCGAGGTCATTCTTGAAAAAAACTAATATTTTTATTTTTCGGTTAATATCGGTTAATATTGGCTACCAGTGAATAATCAACGGTTACAGTTTTCATAAATTTCAAATAACAGTTTCGTTACGGTTACTGAAAGGATTTCATTTCTAACTGGTTTTTGGTTACAATTATGGTTGAGTCCCTGGTGTTGATAACAATGGTTGTGCAATTACACTTTGGGCGTCTTGTTTAACTTTGTTTGTTTTTTACCTTCTTTTTTTGCCGTTATTGCTTTGCTAGGTTTTTTTTTGCCTTTCTTTTTTTACTGCCGAACTTAGTGAGCTTTCTTTTTTCTTGCTTGCTTAACTTTTTTTTATGCATAAAAAATTTTTTTTAAGCGTCTTGCTTTTTCTGTTAATACTTTCATATTTGTTTTATTTATGTGTTGGCCGCCAGTGCTGTGTAGAGGTCGCGGCCAGGCGCGTGCTGTGTTTGCTTTATCTACCAACTATGCTTACTGTATTTAGTGGCTCTTGGATGCTCTACAATTTGGTAAGCTCCTGTTTGTTGCGACTCTTAGTATTAGCAGAGATGTGCGGAAATTTCAACTGTTAGCTTAAGTTAACATACTTCTGTATATCAAATTATCGGTATGTCTAACTATTTTATGATCATCTTTGAACTTGATATATCCGGGTTCGACTGTATTACTGATTAACCTTCCTTGGTCTTGACTGCAGGTTGACCTCTTATTTAAAAAAAAAAAAAACTGAGCTGAGAAAGGAGGTAAAATGTGGGTTTATATTAAAAAGAAAATACTTGTTGTTTTTGCAGTTTATGAAGTTAGAATCTTGAGTCCATTGTTTATAAACCGTGAGGGGAGGAGGGGTGTATTTTATTGATAGACATTTTAGTGTACACCCTGGTTTTTTTCTGGAATTTTACAAGAATTATGTTTGTAGGTTAAATTAACTAACAGGTATAAAAGAGGGACGTAGAGAGATGCTTTATCTCAACTACAGTAGACTCTCATAAATTCAAACTCCAGGAAGTCACAGATTTTAGTTTAAATTACCATCAGTTTGAATTATCAGAAATTCATCTAAATATGATACTGGACAACATTATGATTTGTTACATGGATAGCTACACATACAAAGCAGATTTTTGCCAGTTTCCTCTACATAGGCCTAATTATAAGCAAGTACAGGCATAACACATTGGTGAAAGAACTGTGACGTTAAGTTTATTCATCCGGCAAAAGAGTTGTTGATTGTGGACTGTTTAGTAAGTACATGAGATCTCAAAACAAAAATTTCAATACCAACCAGCGCTAGTAGCTCTTTATGGGACTCTTCCTTTGCAGACAGAAACTTCCGGAGCTGAGCGATGTGCTCAGAGGCCTCTGCGGCTGTGACAGTTGGTAGTGGGCCATCCTTTTCTTCATCATCATCTTCACTCTCACTGCTGCACTGTGCTGGCATTACTTCATTATGTCCTCTAATGAGTCATCACGACAAAAACACATCGTCGTCAAGACTAGCATATTCCGCCAGCTCGGCGTTCACATTATGTGCTTCAAGGCCAGAAAGCATGATGCCAGTGAACTGTTCCTCATCCTCGATGTCGTCTTGGTCATTATTGCTAGTCTTAAAGCACATAATGTGAATGCCGTTTTCCGCTAATCTGTGCCTGCTTGAGCCCCGTTGAGTGCGCTTCTTTCCGAGCACCGGTGCACTGCGGAGAAGCAACACTCGTGAAAACAAGCTCCCCGGGTATTGCTTCTCTGCGGTGCACCGGTGCTCGGAAAGAAGCGCACTCAACGGGGCCGCGAGAACAAAAAAGTATGAATTAAGCGAAAACGCCGTTCGAATTAAGCGGCTTATAAATACATCAAAAACATAGCGGGACAACCAAAATTTTTAGATATGTTTGAATTAACCGGAAGTACGAAATATCTGAGTTTGAATTATCGCGAGCCTACTTTAAAGTTTTGCGCTATGCTTCATTTTTCAACTAATACTAGAATACCCATTGTAAATTTAACCTACTCTGACCTCAGCATCATTTCTAAAGGAGGCTGTGTGTTCCTTTTAGTGAAAAAGCATTAACTATTCCATAGAGCGGAGCCAACGGAGTCTCTAACAGCAAAAAAAAAAAAAAAATATTCTAAAGAAATGCCTATTCTCCCATTGGCTGAGCAAAGCAGTTCCTAGATAGTCCTCAGAATTTTTTTCGCATCCTCTTTATTCTTACTACAAAAGATAATAAGTAATATGCTTTAGCATATCAATGAGGAACCCCAAATCATTATCAGTTACAAACTCATGTAGCGATGCAATCACATTTTTATTTTTAAGGGGTGGGCTCACTTACACTTGCACTACCACCAGTTCCTTGATCGCTCCTTCAGTCCTCTCTAAGGAGTTGACCAGCTTCTTTCCTTCCGAGTCGTGGTAGGGTCGGTTCAGCCGGAGCACACCGGTGCCCCTTTAGCATGGATGCTCGTGGTTTATGTTTTATGTGTAATATTTGTAGACAGAAAGCTTTTTTTTTTTGTTAAGTAAAATGTGAATCAGCTATCGTATTTTCTGATCTATAAGTCAGACGAGTTGCATCCCTCTATAAACTGCCATTTCAAGGGAAAAGTTGGTACTATATGTCTAGCACCTTTGCATAAGTCTCACTTCTTTGCATGGCCTGTGTGGTGCTGCAGCCACAGCCTAATGGCTCCATTCTTCAGACTTTCTTTGAACCACCAGAAGAGCTGGCCATTGCGGAGGGGCTCCGCTTTTCCACTTTTATCATAAACGTCAATGCTGCCTGAACCTAACACTGTTAAGGCCCATATCTACAAAAATGCACATATAAGTTGCATCCTTGTATAAGACATACCAACGGAAATTTGAAGAGAAAAAAAATGCCATTTATGCACTGGAAAATATGGTACTACCTAGCATAGCTAGCAACCATTGAATTTAATTTTTGTCACTCGTAAGAAGGCTTGCTTGCATCTAGTGGTTAACACAAAAATGCATCTTGTGGGT
Source organism: Ixodes scapularis (assembly GCF_016920785.2). Lineage (NCBI taxonomy): Eukaryota > Metazoa > Arthropoda > Arachnida > Ixodida > Ixodidae > Ixodes > Ixodes scapularis. The sequence goes on along the minus strand of NW_024609868.1, from coordinate 53,260,293 downwards.
TTCCCAGTTTAGGGGCTTACCGAATCAGACCGATCTCGGTTCAGGTGGGCGCCAACAATATTCAGCAGTCTTTTCCATCACAAATCACCTGGAAGCTACCTGTCGCTGACCCTTGCATTATCTAATTCAAAAGTATCCTTTCTGGGAACCAAGACATTTTAATCACAGTAATACATAACTGTGTTTGATTAGATAATGGGTTTATTGTTCTCAGGAACATGGATAGACGAAAGAAAGCAGCATAAAATTGAGAAACTATGGTGCGATAAGGTTTATGCGGAAGTTGTTTATGGCTTCTTAATAAACATGAAACAAGAACTATTTTTATATTACTTTTGAGTCATCATAATGAAACAAACAGAAAAGATAAAGGAAACAAAAAGCACTTATCATAGAATACCTCGCATTTGCCCATTCCCATATGTGTAAGATCTGAGAAAATATGCACAGTACATTTATATGTAAAAGTGATGACCAGACAAGCACCCATCCCCCATTTTCCCGCGATTATCTCTCACTTTTGAGTTGGTGCTTGCCCGGTATTTTACGGTACTCCAAATGCTCGTAACACTTGATATCAAAACATATACTAAGCATAACAAACACTTGTGACATTTTTATGTTTGCAGAGCATTGAACATGAGATGGAAGTCGGATTGCACAACAGCTTGGTGACACAAAAGACTACTGGACATAAAATTAACATCCAAGATAGCGCAACAGCTTGGTAGTGCCGGAATTAACCCGTCACCAGTTGGCAATGCTGGAAATGTAGTTGTTGACAGTTGTGGAGGTTATGGCTCTCTTCTTCCGAGTATCGGAACAGTTGTCTTTAGGGTTTCCTCCAAGTTGCTGGGGGATCATTGATTACAGTGGCCTTTTGTGCCTGAGAATTCTGCAGGGTCTCCTCTCTGGGTTGGCGGCCCCAAGAAGAATCCAAACAGCCCTTGCCTCTATTTCAACGTTCCACTGCTCATCCACCCTCTATGCTTTTTTTTTTGTCTCGTCTCGCTGCTGGTATTTTGTCTTCTTTTCTTCTTTAAACAATGCCGTTCTGTCGGTTTCATGTGGTCTTACCACATTTCACCACATATGCCATGTTTGACTACTGATTGTGTACTAACCACTATCGAGACCGGTTATGACGAAGTCTGTTACAACGAAATAGCGGCTATAGTGAAGGAATCACGATTTCCCATTCCGTTTTGCACTTCGTTAACTGAATTCGGTTATAACGAAATAGCAGATATAGCGAAGTGCTTTCCGGTTCCCATTGTCTTTGTTATAACCGGTTTCGACAGCATATGTAATCATCCGGTTCCTCTTGAGTAGGGACGACAGTGGTATCTCTACGTGGTATCTGTGTTGCAGGCGGCAGAGCGCAAAACGTTCCACTTCAAGCCCCTGGTCATCCCAAAGGAACTGCAGAAGCACCTTCCCTACAAGGACAAACCCAAGCTCAAGTCGATCACAGAGGGAGGCAATGCCCTTCAGCGAGTGGCTGTGGTGCTCGACGAGCCAGAGAGAGAGGTAGGTCTTTCTTTTTAATGGGAAAGCATTAGTAGCCGTCTCATGGAGCAGAGCTGGCAATGTCTGTAACTGCAAAAAATTTGCAAGAGCCGGCGGCGTCTGTAATTGAGCAAAACATGCGCGCAAAACATGCAAGAAATTCCCAGAAGCCGGCGGCGTCTGTAACAGCTGTAGTAACCGCGCAAAACGTGAAAGAAATTCCCAGCGAAACGGCTCCTATATAGCCATTGGCTGGGATGCATCATAGTTCCAAGGATTGCCACCCCACAGAGAAGCCCTCTTCCTGGCGCTCCAGCCCGCACGCCAGGAAGGAGCGCGCTCGGTTGTCACTCTTGTGTCAGTCGTTGCTGGAAAGGGTGGGGGCTGCGGTTGCTTCTGCTCCTCTCAACGTCGAGGAACATGGCGGCATCTGAGGCACCTACATCGTCGGTGGACGCACCCTCAACAGTAGCAAAACATGGCCGTCCACTCCAGTACTCTGCAGACAAACTAAGGGAGTGGAAGAACAACATTCATGCTTTCGCATTCACAACTCATAAAAAGTGCTTAGTAGGTGTCCTTGGAATTTTTTTTTTTTTTTGTAAAAGATAGTTATATATTGTAAACAACTTAATTTTCGCGGGCTCAAATTTTCGCGAATCGGACCAAAGCTGAAAATTTGAAATTATTCGCGGGTTCTAATTTTCGCGAATCGAGTGTAGCTTCTGTACCGTTCACATATTGCCCGAATGGTTCGCGGGACGTTTTTTTCGTGAATTGTAGGTGATTCGCGAAATTTGCGAAAATTAGGTCCTCGTGAAAATTTCGTCATTACAGTATTTAGTCTAAACTCGGCCTTATATGACACATGTTTTAGCTGTTTAACCTCTGGCTGTGCCTTTTTCAGAGATATTTGTCTCAAAGGGGTTATAGCACGAAAATTAAACGGATAGATAATTTTTGAAATGGAATGATCATAGGCTACTTAGTATACTGTAAACTACTTATTTTTTTCGGACTCAGTATTTCGCGATTTAGGTCAAAGCTGAAGTTTTGGAATAATTCGCGGGCTCAAATTTTCGCGACGCGGTGGGGTCTCAATAGAGATTCCAATATGTTTACATTTTACCGGAATTGTTCGTGGGACCTATTTTTCGCGAATTGTAGGCGATTCGCGAAAATTAGGTCCTCGCGAAAATTAAGTCGTTTACAGTATACACCAAGTTATGCGATTTTTAGATCTCTGGTAATGTCAATCATCAATTTACAATTTTTATCATTTTCATATGGCAACCAGGCAACACTGCCCAAGCTAGTCACACTATGGTGTCCATAAACCACGTGATCATGAACACTCTCTCATTCTAGGCGTCCCCATGATCACCCAAGCTCTCCTCGTTGCGGTACGATCAAAAGCGCTCATGCAACTCAGCAGCCCGAGCGCTATTCTTGATTTTACCCCCGGCTCGTTCACCTTCCACCCTGCATGCACCTGCGAGATATTGCCAGACGACGATGACCACGGCGAGTTCGTCCATAACTCGTTGTCGCTGGAGCTGGTCGCCAGCAGGTCGCAGTCAAAACGAACAGCTTCCAACATTTCTTGATAGCAATCACTTCCATCGCTGCTGTGATCATTGTCGAACACTTTGACAAGGCGAACGATGCCGTAGACGTAATCGTCACGGACTGCATGCTCGCAACACGGAAGGTAAACAAGGAAGCTGAAGCTCGAGACGTCAAGAGAGCCAAGTCTGTGAGTGCGTGCAAGGGGACACCGCGCAAGACGCTGGCGACGTCACGAGCCTCCCAGCCACGGCAGCCTTTTCGAATGGGGCGGATCCGAGGGACCCGCATATAAATCGATTTATCCATAAAACTATCGCGCCATTTTTGAAAACAAATTTAGCAGGATTTTAGAAACATACTATGGGTCCTAGCAGTATAGTTATCTCATATTTTTTGCTTGTCATAACCCCTTTAGGCACCGCATAAGCATGGTAGCATCCAATGGATGTCACGGAAATATGAGATTGCATTTAAATTTTGAATGAATGTAAGGTGCAACAATATATATATGTATTATTGCGCTTATTTTTTTTTAAATGGAAGGTGTTTATTTAAGATAACTTTTTTTTACAGAAATGCCGTTTTTAAGTTTACATTTACATTCAATAAATATTTAAGGTTTTTCTTAGTTTTAGTTTCCAGGCTGGCATACAGATTCAGCACATTGTCCTGTGTGTAATTGTCTCCTTTGTGTCCTTGTGTTTTTCGTGCTGTTTTTTATCATGGTTTCTTAGTATTTGACTTTCTCATTCATAATAGTATGGTGTATCTTCAGTTGTACGAAATATAAGGAGATTGTTTTCCCAAGAACAGAAAACTTAAAAGAAATGTACTTTTTTAATGTCAGTTGGTCTTTCAGGTATGCCATATTCTTGTGTTATCTTTCCAGAAACTGAAACTGGTGGAGATGATGAAGGTGGTGAACCAGGAGAAACACAGGAAACTGAAGGAGAAGATGATCCAGAGGGTGAAGGAACACCGTAACGAGCGCAAGAAGGACGAGTTGAGGCAGCTGAAGCGACAGAAGGAGCTCAAGAAGAGGATATGCAAGGTCCTAGGCAAGATGAAGAAGAAGCCAACACCCTAGATGATACAACACTCGCGTGTCCCCTGTATTGTACATAAAGTGAAACAAAAAGCGGCATCCCTCATTTTTTCTTGCCTTCTTTCACCATTTCTCAACATTGCAGGGTTGTATAGTTTCATGAGGCAGAAACATGTGTGAATTGATCTGTGCAATACCTTTTAAAAATATACCTAAGCTTCGACTCATTTTAGTTTTTTTGTGCGGGACATGGAGGATCAAGAGTGCCAAAGTGCTCAAGGGTGCATATGGCGGTGGTATTTAAGTCTTGAGGAAAAAAAGGGAGTTCTTGGTTTCAAATTCCACGGGTGGTTCACCCCATGGGATACTGCTCTTTAATAATTTTTACAGCTAAGCTGTTATACGCTAGGGTCTGGGAAAAAAATGTGTCCTCACATGTCGACAGAAAACTCCACATTGGTCGTGGCAAGTATGAATAAATAAATACGGGTCAAGTAGGAATAAAAACAAAAGGGGGCAACCAGCGTGAGTCAGCCTTCCTTGGCATCATTAGATAGGTCCTGATCTCTTGTTATCATCTCTAGGCATCGTCCTTGAGGTCGTCTGAGAGGGGGCGTTCTTGAGGTTGTCCTAGACATCGTCCTTGATGTCGTCCTAGGCGTCGTCCTCGAAGTCGTCCTTGAGGTTGTGCTAGACGTCGTCCTCAAGGTCGTCCTAGACGTCCTAAAGGACGACGCCAAGGACAACCTCGAGGACGGTCCTAGAGGTCGTCCTAGACGTTGTAAAGATAACAACTTCGCTTGTCCTCCGTCTTCACGTGAAGTGGAAGGGCTCTACATCTTTTTCCTCTTTCTTGTGTGCAGCATTTTGTGTTCTTCCGTCTGCTGTCATTTTGGAACAGGACTAGCTGTTGTATCCAAGCAAGCGCCAACCCGAAATTGAACGACACTTATTTTGAAATTGGGAATGACTGTTCATTCATATCGCTCTCACCTAGGCATTTCTGAATCTATTAAAATGTGAGCCCCCTTTGATTTCAGCCCGAAGCGTTAATTTGAAACGAGCATGCCTCGTGGCACATGAAGGAGGGGAAGGAAGGTGTGATGTGTTAGAATGCTGTCGGGGGAGTGTATGCAGGTGCCTGCGAAAAGTTGGGCCAAGTGAACTAGAAAAACTAAAATTGTGATCAGGAAACAGCAAAGGTTAGGGTAAAAGACCTGCGGTGCTATAATGACACTAGCAGGATACAGCACAAGAGCTGTGCCGCTGTTGCTTGGTTTTTGCACTTACCATGGCGTCGGCAGGCATTTTGTTTTGGGCTGGGGTTCACTCGTTCTTTTATGCTACCTTATACGCTGGAAACCAGAAGCCACGACTTGTGGAAGCCGTGTTCTTGTCGGGGCTTGTATGTTGATCATTCACAGCCAACATAAGAATTGTTGACTGAAAGTAGTATTCATAATGTTAAGTCTGCATTCCTTCTATAACACTTAAATTGAACTGATTAATGGCTTTCAAGGGCATCCTCAGGCTGCATGCTGAGCATGCAGCCGTTGGGTACTCGAGTAGAGCATGCTTTATCTTTTTTAAAGCATGAAATGCTTTTTAATGCTCCCAAAATTTGTTCACAACCTATCAACGCAACCCCAAAACTTTGTCCGTTCGTCTGTCTGTGCATTTCCCGCTAAATTTAGCAGGGCCCATATGTCAACTCGGTTTCTCCGTTAAATTTAGTGGTAAAATTCACGCCTTTTTGCGAAAACATCAATTCAGTTTCCGCGCGAAATTTAGCGGGAAATCGACATCATGTCACCTATACATCAATTCAGTTACCCCTCAAAATTCAGTGGGAAAACTCGTGTCTTGTGACCTAGGCGCCAACCAAGTTTCCCCTCTAAATTTAGTGGGGGAAATCAACGTCACATGACCTATACAACCGTTCACTTTCTCCACCAAATTTAGTGGGAAAGTATATGTCATGTGATTCACCAATTCCCTATAATGCATTTCTTGTATTAAAGATCGCTGCAGATTTTAAAGGATGAAATGCTTGTTAAAGGCTGACGTACAACCTCAGTTTTCTGCAGGGAAGATGATCCTCTTAAAAGGCCCTGCAATGAATTCTTTTTACTGGTTTTTAATTTGCACCGAACCTGAGCGCACTAAACCTAGTAACTTAGTGAAACTTTTTTTTCTCGAATTTCGCTTTATTTTAAAAGTTATAGGTAAATTAAAACTACAAAAGCAAGCAAGAAATAATCTCCTTCGTGACGTCTTTGGTAGCTTGAGTGGCCGTGAACTAGAGGAGGGGTAGTGAGCTCAGCGAGCGCTCACGGCTGCTGCACTCCGTGTCGACGGCTCGAGAGGGCGCCACTAAAGCATGTTCTGGATAGGCTGTGTGAAGCGGGCAGCCAGGGTTCGCACTGCATTTGCTGCACGATTAAAAACTAATTCGGCATGACATTTCATTGGCCACAAACGACAGCGAATGGGGGCTAAAGATCATTTATTTTATTGATTTATTTTATCCTCGGGGCACACGGCATTACAGAGCGGAGTGGGAACAATAGTAAACGTAATGAACAATTGGAACGAAATTGGCAATAGATGTACAAAAAAGTGTGTGGTCATTAATTGATGTGAGCGATGCAGGTAAGCGATTCCAGTCTTTGGAAGTGCTAGGAATAAAAGAGTCATAATAAACGTTAGAGTGGCAAAATGGGACACCGACCTTGTGACGATGATCAAGGCGTGCTGAAACAAAGTAGGGGGGATGATTAGTTGTGATTTAAGCTGAGTAATATGGTGATAGATTTTATGAAAAAGACAAATATGAGACTGTGCGGCGATGTGCGAGGCTTGGGAGTAACAAATTATCTTTCATTGATGTTACGCTTGCGGTGCGGTTGGTTATAATTGGCCATTATGAAACGTGCAGCTCTGTTCTGAATACCTTCAAGTGAATCAACGAGGTAAAGGGTAGAGGAATCCCAGATGGAAGCTGCATACTCTAGCTTGGACCTAACTAGTGTTTTATAAAGGAATAGTTTTAATGATAATGGGGCGAAATAAAAGTTACATTTGAGAAAACCACGTATTTGATTGGTGTTGTTAGTCACATAGTTAAAGGGCAACTCAGCTTCATTTTTGAAATTGAGAAAACTATGTAGGCCTCTTTAGTATCATATAGGAAGACCCCATGTCAAATTTTATGATCTAATTCCGTTTATATAGTTAATAAACTGGCCAGCAAACCTTCAAGTGAGCCAAGTCGCCGAAATCTGGCAACTCTAGTGTGCGACGTGAGGCGCAATCGTCAGCGCAGTCAATGCGACAGAGTTTGAGCGGCCAACGTTGAACCACTACGTCAGAGGCATGACTACGTCATTCTCACGTTTTGTTCGTTTTTACTTCTCAGAGCGAAATTGAAAGATGACGTCATGAGTTTCTCCTCCGGGTGTTGGCTGACCGGGCGTTCACGTGATCACCATAACGCGGATGCGCTAGTTTGCGCTGCCCTGCGCACTTATCGGTCTGTTTCTCCGTTCCCCCTCTTCTCTTTCGTCCTCTCCCTCGGGCCATCACCGTCCACGCCATGCGAAGCGACCTGCCCGCGTCGCGTGTCCTGTCCCTCGCTGCCTACCGAACGTCACAAGACCACGTGGTTCGACGTGACGTGGCCATGACTCCAACGACCCGAGACCAATGTTTTCTGACGCGACCGAAGTTTCGGTTTCGGTATCAGCTGACGTTTAAATTAGGATTACACAAATATTCCACATTTCGCGAATCCGAAGACATAGAGTTGTTTAGTAGTGCTTTGTGAATTTGAATCACATGTAAGCCTAAATTTTTCGGAATTGAGCGGAGTTGCCCTTTAATATGAAGTTTCCAGGAAAGGTCAGCACTTAAAATCACATTCAGATACTTCTATGAGTTTTACAAGTTCTAGGGGTGTGTTATTAATACTATAAGCAAAATTGAAGTTGGCTTTACGTGTTATGCGCATTATTTTACATTTATTAATATTGAGCTCCATTGACCAGAGTTAACATCAGTGTAGTATGGAATCTAGGTCATGTTGCAGTTTTTGTGAGTCAGAGTCATTAGATATTACTTGATAAATAACACAGTCGTCAGCAAAAAGTTTGATTGAAGAAGAAACCACCGCATGCAAGTCATTAATATATATTAAAAAGAGTAGAGGTCCCAGAACGGACCCCTGAGGTACTCCGGAAGAGACGGGTGCAGAGGAGGAGTTAGTACCATTGCACGTTACAAATTGTGACCGATTCGTTAGAAACGATACTAGCCAATTAAACACGTTAGAATCGATGTTAAGTTTACTTAAGCAATAAAAGTTGGTGCGATACCTTGTCAAATGTTTTGGCAAAGTCCAGAAATATGCAGTCCACCTGAGATCCCTGATCAAGTGCCAAATGAAAGTCGCTGGTGATAGACAAAAGTTGCGTTTCACAAGATAAATATATTCTAAAGCCATGTTGAGCCAGTTCAGAACGGGAGCCACTTTGCGCTGCCATACCGCGAAACGGCCAAACAGCAAGCCAAACCTACGCCGAAGGTCTTCGGAACGCTCGGAACCGGCCGGATCCTCGAGTTCGTAAACGACCGCACCGCCGCCGCGTACATCCGGGACCTTTCTACGCTCGCCGCTCGTCGGAGCCTGATCCCACTATTCCTTTCTACCGTGTGATTCAAGGAGACGGCAGGCTCTTTAAATCGACCGGAATTAAAGGGACCATGAAATGATTTTAAAATCGAATTTCATCCACCGCACGTCGTAAAAGGTGTGAAAAGAAACACAAAAACACAAAAATAGGGAGCCAAAAAAATTATTTGCTGTAGAACTTTTAAAAGAAAACTGGACTCTTTTGCGCCTTCTTTCCTTCGAAAGCTCGCTGCCTTTTCACTACGATGCATCCGCGGAAACGGAGCACGTCAGCCGAATCCACGTCGCCTATTGGGTAAGAGCCTACCTCACCAGCACCGCGATCATAAACAATAAATAGCCGGCGAATGTTTCCTAAAAGTTTTGTTAAATAATATTGAGATCCACATTTTGTAGCATAATTAGAGATGTGTGGCAAAAATTGCCAAATTTGATAATGCTGAGAGCCAAGCGCCATCTATCGTGTGGTAAACAAAGCAACTGCTGCGCGTGCGCAGTAGGGCAGGGCCCAGGGTTGCCAGGTTGGGCTATTAATAGCCAAATTGGGCTACTTTGTCTTGCATTTGGCGTCGAAATTTGGCGGTTGGCTATGTGGCTATTTTTGGGCTATTTCAAGTCCTAACGTGGCCCTTTTTTTTCTTTTTTCTTTTTTTTTTTGCTTGGTTTAGAGTAGATGTACAAAAGACACTTCAGCATGGACACAAAGCGACAGTCCACTCTTTCGGAATTCCCGTTTTCAGGAATTTTCTGCGTGAAGTTTTGTGGGCGTGAGCTACCGTGACCTAGATTCAGCTCCGACGACATCGCTTTTGTATCAATTCTTGCTTATTTTATGCTCCCAAGTTCTTTCTGCTTCCTACTGGCGTCTCTTGTTTTCTCAAGTTTCCCACCAGCCTCCATAGGAGGCACCTGATCTGAGGAAAAATGATACTGAAGGCAACTCAAAAGATCCTGAAGAATTTGCTGTTGCCTGATAACGCGTGCTGTACCAGATATAACAAAGGAGGCTTTTCCGCGAAACGTGAAAGTTTGTTAAAGCACAATGAGCCATAACAAAAGAGAACAGATTTGGGACAATGCATATTCAGAACAATGCCAAGATTGATGCGCAGGAGCAGCTTTGTTTCCATTGCTATATCCAAGCTTGCCATCGCGCTCCCGTCACTGCCCATGGTAATTGACGCCGTGGAGAGAGTATTCAGTCACGTGTCCCTCACAAAGTCACATCTAAGAAACAATTCCAACTCTTCAGAACGTCCTCTATGTAAAGTTCGCTTTCCTTGGGAAGAATGAGTGCTGTAAGTACATCAACCCTACTGAAGAAGTTTTTGCCCGTTTTAACACGGAAATCATGTATGAGGCGAGTAAGCAGGGTACGTGCCAGTACGTCATAACTATGAGACAAAAAAACGCGTGTGGAAAATTTTTGTACTTGTGTGTTTGAAATAAAACGTTCAATACATTTCAATATGCCGTACGTCTTGCAAGCTGCTCCTAAACCCCAGATATGTAGACGCAGTGCCTTCGAATTGAGCTCGCAGATTCCAGCGCACAGTATGTTGGGCTCTGCAGAATATGGCTACTTTTGGGCTACATAAATCTCTTGCATTTGGCTACTTTTGGGCTACACCGTCTGGCATTTGGTGGTTTGAGCTAAAACTACCAGGCAACCCTGGCAGGGCCGACTTCAGTTACTTGGGTCGCGACGACGGCGACGACCGGCGAACGGTTATTTAATTCCTTTGATTTCCTTCCTCTCAAAACTAGTTCTGACTGACTGAACGTTTATTTTTCTACGTATTCTCGCGCGTGCGGACTTCAAGCAGCAAGAAAAAAAGTACTTAAAACAGACCACGACGAACAAGAACGCTGGATCCACAAACACCCGAGAAAAGCGACAACGGTCGCGAATCCACCGACTCCGACGAAGCGAGCTGCTCAGAATATAGGCCTAGCAGGCTCTCCGACTCGGCGCAGCGTTGCTTCGTCGCAAGACCGTCTGCCAACGACCGGCTGGCGTGCTGAATGGAATATGCCCGCGCTACCTTTGTGGACCCTTCCCGTATTATAGTTTGATCGCTGACCTCAATTTTAGATTAAGAGGTGAGGTCAACCTCTTCCCCTTGTTTTCCGAGGCAGTGTTGACGAACACTCGTCGAAAAGGGTCTCTCGTCGATTCTATCGTCTTGTTTTGTGTGATATAGAGCTGAAATAAACGCCGTTTGAATTACCTTCGTAACACGGTATGTACACTTTGTTATTAGTATGCCAGTTTTATTCTGACAGACTGCACGTCACTGTCGAGCTATAACAGTTTGTGGGAGGTATACGTGCAATGTCGGTCCAACCTTTCTTTGCCGAGTGTCGCGTCAGTATCGAGTTGCAATCGTAAAAGATCGGTCCCGAAGCGCTTACCAACAGCGCGAATACAGCACGTCCATCAAACGCGCGCGTCCGCTCCGAGTGTGAACAGGTATTTACGTGGCTTTTGCTGACACTCGTAGTTCAAACGTATCTTTTTTAACGTCGGCTCGCTCCTGAATCTCCGAGGCCGCGAAAAACGCCGCGGCAATTTGTTTCCATCTACGTCGCTTTGCAAACGACTGACACGGGCCGCCTTTTACCAACAATGACAGTTGGGTTGACTTCTGGAGTCTTCACCGGAAGACTCGCTGCACTTCCCAACAGGCATATATGGGACTATACTCCGCGACAACTTTTCTTGGCAATGCAGTGGAAGGTACAGGCACGCGTCCCCTCTCCCATTTTGAGTGTACGCAGGCTCTCCTCCTCCCCCATTTCCGGGGAGAGGAGGAGAGCCCGAGCACACGCAAAATGGGAGAGGGGACGCGGGCCTGTACCTTCCACTGCATTGCCAAGAAAAGTTGTCGCGGAGTATACACCTTTCCAAAAAACACTCGACCCCAGGGACCACAATCCGTTTTCGAGCCCAGTCACCGAGTTTGAGGCTAGACTCTCACCGGCGTCCCTCCTAACCCTAACCGAGCGGACTGTGATTTCAATAGGCGCAGCCTGCGTAGGCGCAGTTTCAAACGCTGCTCGCGGCTAAATTCTCGTTTTTTCCCGCAATATTTTGTGTTTCATTGTACATGTATTTTCCCGAGGGCATTGAGAAAGCATTGTGTCACACTAAAAAAAAAAAACAAAAAAAAAAAAACTGTAAACTGTTTTTGTTGGGTACGCGCGCGACAGAACGAGTGCGACTGGAATGTATAGTTCTAGTTATTTGTTTTTTTCTTACGATCAGTTTTGACGACGCCGCGGGATTCGCCGCATGTGAAGCGACAAAGCGCTTTGCTGTCAAAAATAAATTGCAACAGAAGACGGCTGAAAGGCATGCATTTTTCACGCTCACAAATAACGTGTTTACCGATGGACAGGACACGGACATACAATTGAGGAAGTGGTAACATTAGAACAATATATCGTACATACCACACGATGCAGCGTTATCCAAAAAGAATTTATTTGAGAAAGATCTCAAATAACACAGTCACAGTCGACGACAGTCACATCTTGACGATCGGACGGAATCCGAGATGACTTCGTTTGGGGCACGTTTCGGGGACAGCTTCCTTTTTTTCACAACCGCACCAAGGCAAAGAAACAAACGCGACTGACCCGTTTCTCACCCCAACCCGGGCAACTATTTTTGGAGATGACTGAGGATTCTACGCGGATTATCTCTGGGAGGGGGGAGAACAATGTTCGCAAAATCGCGTCGAGGGTCGTTCGACGTCCTTCACCTGCTTCGTTTCCCGTGAATGTCGAGCAGAAAAGCTTGAATGACAGGCACTTACCAGCCTTATTTCTCACAATGGAAGATAACACAAGAAGGGTAGGCAGCACGCATAAAAAAATGAAGTGGAAACTTTCAAGAGAGCGAGAAAACGTCGAATGCAAAACGGCTAAAATGCATGTAGAGAATCGCGCTGAGCGGGTCTTCACAGTCCCAGAGAGTGGCAGAAAACTTCTAGCTGATAGAGGGCGCGAGAGTCGCACCAGCCGCATCAGCATCAGCAACATGGCGGCGGCCTAGGAGCATTTTTTGGAAAGGTGTATAGTCCCATGCTGTCGCTGTAGCACAACATATCTCATTGAATTTCGCTAGGCTGCGATGCGGCGATGAGAGGCGCCGATTCAGAAAATACGTCGGTGACATCAGTGCAGTAAAACCTACCGGCGCACCCCAACTCGTCGCCGCTAACGCTCCCATTCTCCTACTGCCGAGAAAACTTCCGGTTCCGGAAACAGCGTACGTCACGGCTTGTTTTGCGGTCAGTTGGAGAGAAAGAAAAAGTCGATATTTCATTAATTTTTTGTGTAGATGTTAGTAAACCGAGATGAAAACGGATGCCTCTTCGGCATTCAGTGAACATTGACGGTTTAATGTAAAAGTTATCTGGTTATATAAAAGTTATATGTGGGCAACGCTACGACTTTGTACAGCGTTGCCCACAGATCGTGCATTTTATTTTTTTGTAAAATTTGCAAAGAGCGAACTTACCTGCGGAAAAAGTAAAGAAAGAAAAAGGCTTAGCTCCTATGGAAACGCAGCGACGCCACCGGTCTTCAAACAACACGGCGCCGTTCCGCACGGGATACAAGAGATGGCGCAAGCGGTCGTGACGCCAACTGCCGCCAACGAACGAGCAGACGACGCCGAGAGCCGGCGTACTTAGCAGACAAGGAACTGCAGTTCCTTGTTGTTACCGCGCCTGTTTTTGTTTCTGCGACTGTCGCCGCCTGCGGAACGCGCGCGCTTTTGAGTCGAAAAGGTCGTCTGCTAAATACTACAGAGGCTGGAATACTGACTAGTGTTCAGAGCGCCGGCGGAGAGGAGCAACGTTTTCGGATGACAGAAGCGGTGGCGCTGCGGACAGCAGTCCTACCAGGAAGACGACCGAGCAGCGCCGCGGAAGGCGTGCGATGCGCACAGAGTCCGCGGCCTAGGAGCCAAAAGGCGCGCGTGCGCTCTTTTAAGCGCTTTCAGGCGTGTAGAAGTAATGCGGGAATAATGAGGGAAAAAAGGAAGGAGGAGTCACCACAAACTGATTTACGATTGAAACTCCTGCCGCAAAGGGGAACACAACGAACGCGCTACGCTGACGACTACGACGTCGAGATTTGATTTCACGTTACAGGGGGGGGGGGGGGGGGGGGGGGTTTCCAGGCATAGAACTACTGCTAGCAAAATAACGCCGAAGAAAACGTGCTGGCTTTGCATAATGGTTGCGATTCTCTTTCCAAAGATAGCTCCTTCAAGTTGAAACATAGTGCATGTTGTGCAGAGGGATGTGATCAAAATTTACAAAAATATATCTAGAAAGAAATAACATCCTGTGCAATGAAACATCGTATCTTTATTAAACAATTACACACATGACACACAGTAAGATGTCCAATAAATTGCTGGGAATACAGAACTCACATGAAATGACCAATACACATCTTGCAAATGACTAAAATGTAGGAACATGAAAATTACTAGAAAACCCAAAACATTCAAGAAATAATCTGCAAATTATTAAGAAAATCTTGTTAAATCACTAGAAATGCAGCAACAATAATAACAAAGGTAATGCAAATTATTCTGCATATCTTGTAAAATTCCTAGGAATACATACTAAACGTTGAACAGATGACAAAAATATGTTGCATACCAGGCAAAATGACGAAGAATCCACAAAAAGTGCCCGACACTAAATATAAAACTTATTCATTTTGAATACCTTGCAAAATGACTAAGGTTATGGATAACTTCAGCAAGCACCTTAAAACACCACTGCGAAGTTCATATGCATAGTGTTTCAACCAAGAGTGAAATATTTTAAACGGAGAGCACTAGAAATAAAGAAATTATATCTTCAAAATTATGTTATCGACTGCGGCAGAAAAGAACATACCAATAGTTAACTAATTAACTGAACTGTGTTAAACAACGCTTAAAACACTGTAATAAGGGTATCGGGTCAAGTTAGAAAGTTCAAGGTGGTTGTATTTCAAGAGTTCTATTTCGTAGAATTATCCTAACCAGCCTGTGTTTCGAGATATCCCTCTCCAAACCTTCCACACAATACAGCTAAATTGTATGCAATACGTAAAGATCAATTGTGGCACCAATATCCCTGTGTTGTATCCTGTTTAGCCGGATTCTGCAGAAAGTTTAGAGATGGATACACCAGAACACAGGCTGGTTAGGTTACCTCTACAAAAAGAAACATTCTTGAAATTCGGCCACCTTGAATTTTTCAACATAAACACCTACCCTAACTAAAGTATGTAAAAAGTCAATTATTGCATTTTAGTTCATTAGTCCTTGTATTGGACTCATTTACCTCCCCATGGTCGATAAAGCCATTCCAAAGGAATAATTTTTTTTAATATCCAGTGTGCTTTGCTTAAAAACATATTTTCACTGTTGGTTGGAGCACCCTGTATTTACTCCAGCCTCCTCTTCTTGAGGAGCTTCTGCCTTTCCCTTCGGGATTCTCTCTCTTTGTTGACCGACTTTGTATAAAAGTGTAATCTAGTCAGCACATAGAACTTCAATAAATTCGCAGTGGTCAACTTAGTGTGCTCGACACAGCCAATGCGGTCAAATGAAAGGTTCTGTAAAAAAGATAAAAAATCTACGACACTGGAACAGTGCAACTCGTTGTGGCTGAAAAAAACAGTGAAAGCATTTTCCAACGCAGTCACAAAGTTTGACAAGGCTTCAGTAGGGTAAAGAAGACCACCATGGTCAAAAGCTTTTGTGAAGCACGAGTTAGGATTTTGCTCAGCCTGCAGCGGGAGCACAGCGAGTTCTGCAGCACACTCGGAGCACGGATTTTTTTTTATCATTTTACGTGCAACATAACCAGCAATGTAATAGATCAGCCTACTGTCACTTCTTTCACTCACTAAGCTAGAGTGCTTCCCTATTGATGCTGTTTCTTTTGACGGGGCAGTGCTGGGAGGACACTGAGTGTCATGCCCTGTGGCTGTGATTATCGTGTCAGCACCTTCCCAGTTGCCGCCATCTAGGAGTTCATCCACAAGACTTGAAATGTGGGTCTCACCTTGGCCTGGGGCCTCAGCGGACTTAAGGAGGGCAGTTAGCAGCTCTGGGGAAGAGTTCCCTGACTTTAGGGGCTTTGCTAAGTTGTAAAAACTTAGGCAGTTAACGATCAGCAAAAACTGCTCTGGCGTAGGATGGTCATTGCACCCATATGATTGTCTCACGAGAGAAAAAAAATTCTCCATTTTGTCCTGGCTTAAGTTTGCAGTGAGAAGGTAGTCATACCCCAGCACAGACGTTAAATAGTCCAGAAGGGAAAGCGTACTGCTTATCGTCACACGCAGGCCCAAGGCTGTGCTTGCACTAATGAAGCCACCGTTGTGCTTGCTGGCATACATTTCCCACTCATTAAGGTAGATGAGAAAATCTGCTAAGAATGCAGCACGCGACTTCTGTGGTTTCAACGCTTTGGATGGGATTCGAGCCGTCATAACGAATATAAGTCTCTCCATCAGTCTCACAAAGTTCTCTGTTGGTGTGATGGATCTAAATCCCATCCTATTCTTGTAAAAAAACAGGCCCTTGAGCACCTCCTCACTGAAAAGCTTGAAGGCCAGGTTGACCTTCATCCTTTCGAAAGGATTAGGATGCAAGTGTGCTTTCGTTATGGTGGGCATAACCTTAAGTCTCACGTTTGCTTTATCACATTTCCACGCCTCCTCAACATGCTCGATGCGGACATGACCATCAGGAGTCTGCACACCAGTTGACACTACAGTGTTGCGGATGCATTTGATAAGATGTGGGAAGTCGGAAAGAAAGTGTAAACTTCTCCTTCTGTCGACGGGATGACGCACCTTGCAGCAGATCTCCTTTGCGGATGCTGAAAGAAGCATATGTATGAGTTTACACTCATTACAAAAAAGTATGAAGAGATAGAGCACTACTCCTGTCGGATTAAAGCATACATACCTTTTATGCCAAAGGATTTCCACATACTTCGATTCCAGGAAGCTCCGTCGCAGGTAACGAAGTCGACGAAAAGGCCAGCCTGCTCGGCGAGGAGAGTAGCCTCTAGAAGGATCTTTGAGAGGGTGCCTGCCTTCACATTGCTCCGAGAAGCGAATGTTCCAAGGACTTGAGTCCAGTCGCCTGCAGAAGCAGTGAATATGCGTGCATAATAACAATTAGGCTTGAATTAAAAATGGTATTAATCAAAATAATGTTATAGGCCGATCAATATCGTTACCGACTGCGACATCAGCCTAGCTCAGTAACGAAATAATATTTTTGAAGCGCCCTACTTAAAAAAAAAAAATTTTAATTCAAATAAAGGATTGTATAAAACAAACGAGGTAAATCCTACCTCCTTCAGAGCTGAAAAATAATTATACAAATGAAATGCTCACCTTGAAAGGGCTGGAACATCACGACCAGGCCATGGTCGCACGTCGTTGTTTTCTGGTCCCCAGGAGTAAATGAGCCGAGGTCAACGAAACCTTCCAGTGCTCCCGATGACTTGACGCTCACATGCTCCGACAACTTCATTTCGTCAAACACAATACCTCCGTGAAGACTGAATTCATCCATTTCTTTTGTTTTCTGTGACAAAGCAGAAAACACGTTTGGATTGAAACCAAATCCACTTTTAAAGCCACGTATATAGGTCTGCAGGCAAGATTTAGAAGGCAACGCGAGAATGTTCTGCTTTCGGATGTGTTCATAGAGTTTTGGGCTTCTCATTCGCATGAGGATACATTCTAGGATCCAAGACTTGTCGTACTTCATCCCTTGACGTGATTTCCTTGAAGCTGCATCGAAACAGCAAGTGACAGCAGCTCGTTGTTTTGGTGGCAAGCCCGCCAACCGCTCTTGGATGATTGTTGAGGGCAGAGAATCATTTTGAGCCTGAAGCTGTTCAATCGTCTTCCTTGTCACTAGCAGCTTCTTTTTCGCCTTGAACAGAGCGTGTCTTCTTCTCGATTGCTTCTTGGTGGAGCTAGACGTCTTCTTCCTTTTCCTTGACATCTGGTTTTGGATAAGCTTTTTAAGGTACCTGCAACGTAAGCACGGCTGCTCATTTTGTGGACGGCCAGTGCAGTCCTTCGAAAAGTATTTGTTGCCAAAGGTCACATAGTTTTTCCCCACAAGTGGCTTGAGTGTTGCTCCAGGGCACATGGCTGAGTTTTCTGCACTCATTAGCTGAGCTTCAGCTTCAGCAGAGGTGTGCACCTCGATGTCGATGATCTTCACAGCGCGGAAGTACACGCAGCAGCGCGCTGTATTTTCACCACTGAGGGAACAGAACGTAACCAACTTTGTAGTCTTCACATGACTGTTGCTTCCTGGTTCACACCATGCGTAGTGTACCGACGACGGGTCCTCTTCGAATACAATCTTCGACCAGTAGGAGGTTGGCAAATGCAGGTTGCTGTAGAACTGGGATGTACCAGACCGCTGCTTCGCTGTTGAGCTTCTCTCTTCGTCCTGAATATGTACGGATTCGTGCGTCCACGTTGAGCTTGTCTCATCGCCTTGAATATCTACGGCATCGCAGATTTCTTCCTGCTTTTTTCGTTTACGAGGAGGCAACACTTGGTGGCACAAATCTCTTGTTTTTCTTTTTTTGGGGAGGCTTCGGGTGAAATAACTTGGCGCGCCCGGAAAAATGGTGGGAACAGCATCGTCCCTCAGGAGAGGTCTGTCGCGTTGGATCTGGACGAGCTCACCGTTTACGATGTGCTTAAACGTCTTCTCGATGTATTGTTCTTCAAAGTGTTTCGCACACACCACACACGTACTGTCGAGGGTTCTGTCCGCACGCTTGATGTTCCGGGACCATGCCTCCAAGCGCTCGGCGTCTTTCGGGGCACGGAACAGCGGCACTTTCTCTTTGCAAGACTGGTAACCGCTGTTACAGTTCGGCACAAAGCAAGATTTGGCCCTTTTAGACGGCATTGCACGCCAATCTACAGCTTAAAAGAAACAAACAAACCGGCTCCGCTCCTCGCGTTCGTCGAAGCTCGGCCGCACGGAAAAGCAACCAGCGGCACGGTCAGTCAACACGGTGTTGCGTTGCCGGCGGCGGTAATAGGACTCCTGGATCGAGCGCCCCCTAGCGCCTTCATCCGCTCGCGTCGCCTCCGCGCCCATAGAAAATGCCTCCGCTCACAACACTAGTCAGTATTCCAGCCTCTGTATAAATACGCCGGCTCTCGGCGCCGTATGCTCGTTCGTTGACGGCGTTCGTTGCGCCATCTCTTGTCTCCCATGCGAAACGGCGCCGTGTTGTTTGAAGACCGGTGGCGTCGCTGCGTTTCCTTAGGAGCTAAGCCTTTTTCTTTCTTTAATTTTTCCTCAGGTAAGTTCGCTCTTTGCAAATTTTACAAAAAAATGCACTATCTGTGGGCAACGCTGCACAAAGTCGTAGCGCGATAGGTTAGGAAACCGAATTTTCCGGTCGATTTAAAGAGCCTGCCGTCTCCTTGAATCACCCGGTAGTATGCGCCGCCTTTTTATACCGCTTGTTAGTGGGTATGTCGACGGGTCATTCCTGGTTTCCGGACTTTATAAACTCCGTCTGTTTCTTTTCTGATCTAAAATATTGAACAAAAACTACTTTCATAAATAATTGAAACGGTTCGCGTCACTTATATTTTGTATTTCGACTAAAAAGAAGCTTTTAGCGACTCTGACCAGTAGGAAGCCCAGGACCAAATATTTCACATTTCGCGCGCTTTCGGTACCGCAGGTCGCCCCCGTAGGTGGAGGAGGTTTCCGCGTCGTCCGGTTAAAATATGACTCAATGATATTTAGTTACTCTCTCCGTTCCCGCTGGCTTGCCCGAACCCCAAGACTCCGGTCTTCAAACCATAGGGTGCCCTGTGGTTTGAAGACCGGTGGCCTTGCTGCGTTTTTAGCGTTTTTATTTTTTTTTTTACTTCTTCCTCAGATAAGCTCGCTCTTTGCGAATTTTATAAAAAAAAATGCACCCCCTGTGGCCAACTCTGTACAAAATCGTAGCGCGATAGGTTAAGAAACCGAATTTTGCGGTCGATTTAAAGATCCTGGCCGCTCTTTGAATTACCAAGTAGTTTTTCCGATCCCAAAGGAGCGGGTAAAGCTGATGGATTTTGGCTTCGGTTCCATTGGCTGGCGCGCGTCGACAAGGCTCCCATTGGCCGATGCGCGCCGTCAACGACCGCCACCCCATGGTGCTGCGTGTCCGCGAGGCAGCGGCTCCACCGCTCCACGCCCAAGGTCAGCGTGCCGAGGACAGCGCGCGCGCTCGAGTGTCGACGCAAGTACGCCGCAGACGAAAGGGAGCAGAAGAGCGGCGTGCATGCTTTCGCATTCACAACTCATAACAAGTGCTTAGGTGTACCTCGAGCCTTCGAGCCTTTTTCAGTAGCGCTCTTATATATATAGTATATATACCGGGTGTTTTTGCGAGGATTTTCAAGAATCCTAAAAATGAGGGCGATTGAAAAAAGAAGAAACTCTCTTCGGGAACAAACTGCCAGCCACGGCGGAGGCCAGGAATTGCCAAAAACGTACTAATTAGCCAGATAAATAATTACAACTTGTTAATTAACTTTTTAATTAGCGGAAATAGACATATGGTTCCAATTAGAAAGTTGCTGAGCGTTATCGAAAACCACTAAATCAGTCATTTTCAGAAAGACTTTGAGCGCGTGAGGCGAGTAGTAGCGCACTAAAGTTACCACTCGTGGAGCAGGTACAAGGCTAGCGGTTGCGGTAAGGCGCCCGCGCGATTTTTCCGCCTCTTATCTAGCCCCAGCCTTGTACCTGCTCCACGAGTGGTAATTTTAGTGCGCTACTACTCTTCTCAAGCGCTTAAAGTCTTTCTGAAAATGACTGATTTAGTGGTTTTCGATAACGCTCAGCAACTTTCTTATTGGAATCATGTCTATTTCAACTAATTAAAAAGTTAATTAACAAGCTTTAATTAATTATCTGGCTGATTAGTAGGTTTTTGGCAATTCCTGACGTCCGCCGTGGCTGGTAGTTTGTTCCCGAAGAGAGTTTCTTCTTTTTTCAATCGCCCTAATTCTTAGGATTTTTGAAAGTCTTCGCAAAAACACCCGGTATATATATATATATCAGTGTGTCGAACCGAAAAAATACGGGTTCGGTTACGGTTCAGGTTCAGATAAATTTATTTTGTTCCGGTTCAGTTCCGGTTCGATTAATTCGATCCGCGAACCGGTTCGCGAACCGGTTAGGAAATTATAAATGACAAATTGCAACATCAAAATAAATTACAAATAAAACATATGAAGTCAGCACATACGAAACGGGATACATCGTATTGTAAGGCTCAGGGATCTCTACCAGGAATGGTTTCTTTATGTGCACTCAAAGGTTACCTCACCGACGTTTACGCATTCTGACTTCATATAATTGGGTCCGACGCAGTAGCTGTAAAATCCGCGACCTCCTTACAAACCCACTTACAAGTAGAACTCGCTAACTATCCCGCCACCTCGGCGTGTAAGCAATTGAAGGAACAGTGGGGAGAAAATACAGCTTTCTTTATTTGAACTAGCCTTCGGTAACTCAAATTATACCCTTAAAGAAGTTTTCATTAAACAAGATACGGAATATGAAAAACACTTCACCGAACGCAACGCCAGAAGGACGTAATAGGATAAATATTAAAATAGAAGAGTTCGCTGTCTCACAAATATGTTAGCTTCTAAGGGCCTATACGAAACCGGATGCATTATTATCAAACTCCACAGCCTTTTCTTTTTTCATTCCGATGGAAGCAAGCTTCAAGAACTCGCGCGTTCTAGAAACGTGTTATGAAATGAGCACACAGCAGCATTTAGGATTTACGAGATTGCAGAAAGATGAAATCCCGTGACGCGATTTTTTTTTTTTTTTTTTTTTTGCACAGCTTTCCAATTTTTTTTTTTCCGTGCAAGCCGCGATCAGCGCAATACTGGTTCCTATGTCAAAATTCATGGATGCAGCGTTTGTCAAGATTCATGGATGCAGCGTTTATATTCCTAAGACTGAGTGGAGAAGAAAAATATGTAAGCGAGGTGTGTGTCAGTTGACGGCACTTAAAAACAAGTGGCATTGATAGCACATTCATTGTCAACAGCGCGTGGCCGAACCGTTTTGACATGAGCCGGTAACCGTTATTTTTTTCCGGTTCAGTTCCGGTTCGAGTTCATCGCGATAACAATATAACGGTTCGGGTTCGGGTTCAGTTCCGGAAAAAATACCTGTTCGGTTCCGGTTTTTGGTTCGGTTCGGTTCCGGTTCGACACCCTGATATATATATACTACTACTTTTTTTTTTTTTAGAAAGTGACCTACATATTTGCAAACGTTTCTCAGTGGATCAAATTTCTTAAATTGTCTTTAACACACTTCCTCTTTTGGATATCTTGCTGAGTTTACAATAATTACAAAGATTTTTTTTTTTCAGCTTTTCGAAGATTTCATTGGTATTAGAATATCTCAAATAGGTAACATAAAAGCTTGCGATACCTTTTCGATTTTCGTCGAAGGGACATGATAGGACAATTTGTAGCAAATATTTTGTTAGATTACGTTTTAACTTTATTAATACCTAAAACGATCACTGAACGAATACCCTGGCATGCTAGACATTAGGGAGTTTTAGTAGATCGTTCCCATGACTCCGATAACGATACCCGATACTCCGCCACGGCCTCCCTTGCGCATGCATAGTATCGTTATCGGGGCTATCGGAGGTATCGGAACGATCTACTAAAACTCTCTAATATACAAAAATACAAGAAGCAATAATTTTCGTGATCAATGTATTTCTACAACGCCTTTATGATCCTAACGTTATTATTTTTTTTAATTCTCTACAATCTTCTGTTGTGAAGAGAATAGAAAAAAATGGCTTTTGAGAAAATTGATTTTGAACTTGCAAGATTTTTTAAACAGTGCTTATTCAAATGACCATAATGCCGCCCCCCCCCCCCCCCCTCTTTGATATACAATATTTGATTTATAATAAAGAAAAAAAAACTAATTTCGAACTTTTCAAAGATATCCAGATTAATAGAAAACCTGAACTGGGACGCACTGTACAGTTTTCCAAACCTTGCCAAAAATCGCCAAGAAAACAGTCTGTTTTAAAATAAATATTGAAAACAAAAACCATTAAACATGCAAAGTCATTGAGCATAATAATCTATATTTTTATGTTGTCTCAAAAGAGTTCGAACCATGGTGGCTCGAACGCGGTTACTTATGCAGGAAAGAAAGGGAAGGTCAAACATGCGATCCCTGACAGACAGGAAATTATGGTGAATTCCACTCGTAGATCTGGAGCGCTTTCCAAAATCCGCGAGGGAGGCAAAATTCCGCTCCATGGGACCCGCTCCGAATCGACGAGGGGAAGATAAACTTGCATTTTTGGAGCGACCTCCCCCACACCCCTCCCCATCCCTTCTCCCTCCGCCGCACAAAATGGCCACTGCTCGAACTTGACCAGCCCACCAACGCCTCAGCCGGCTGATCTTTCCGACGACCAGTGACGACTGTCACTGCTTAGCTGCAGAAGTAACACGCGACACAGGCCGGGCGAAATTATACGTACCGCGGCGCCCATGTCACAAATAATGAAGACGTCCGCGTTCGGCAACGTCACATACCTTTCGGCCGCCTCGAAGCGGCGGGGCACGGAGAGCGATTGCCAGCGGTGGAGTTCAGATTTGTAGTACGACTTTAATAAACACAGAGGGAACAAACCATCACTTTCGCGGTCGTTGCCTAACCACTTCTTGTTTTATTTCACGGGACAACGCCGACGGAATGCAGTGTAAAAAGGTAAACAATCACTGGCTGCAGAATGAATAGGCCTAACCTTGCGTCTGCCTCCGGCTTTTCTGTCGTTCTTTTTCTCGTTCTTCCTCTCACGATCACAGATGTCAGCGCTTGCGATTTACCACGCTCCACAGTCCCGGCTTTTTATCCCTGATCTACGCGAGGTAGAAGCGTTCGAGCCGTCACAATCCAGAGGAAACAACCGACGCACCCGAACAGATCCAACTCCACGACCCGACCGGCCCGCCGATCTCTCCAACCTCGCCGCGCATGCGCACCGCCGATTTAGACGGAAATTACGTGAACCGCTCTGTCAGCTTCCGGAGAGATCCGTGAAATCCCGCAGAGCAAGTTCGGCGGAGTTTGGGGCGCTCCGTGGAGCGGGCGCTGCCAGAGATCTACGAGCGGAAGATGACCAACTTGCGCCAGATCTGCGAGCGGAATATGAGCGCTCCAAATGGAGCACTTTTGGGGCGCTCGAGATCTGCGAGCGGAATTCACCATTAGTTTGCGTTCCGCCCCTGCCGCTTGAATGGTCCATAACTTCAAAACCTAAAGCACGCCGAACCTGCCGGTTGCGCCGTCTTTCATTTCGGAAATGCCTCAAACAAATATATGTATTTTATTGTTAAACTTTCGGAAATTACTTTTTCAGCCTGCTCGATTTGAAATGAAATCCCCCAGATATATTGCACGCGTCCGCAAATCGTAGATCAGCTTGCAACTCCGCTTCATTTTCGAACACATTATTTTAAACTGCCGAGTAGATCGCAAGGAGTACCGTTGAAGGTATGCTCACTACAACACAAGGAATACCGTTGAAAGTACTGGCAAAACCAGAAGAGCCATTTGGAAGGGGGGAGGGGGGTGGGAGGTATTGGTTTTCTAGTAGTTTTTATAGATTTCGGATGAAGGAGTGCTTCGGTTGGATACGTTCATACGAAGATACATCTTTCTGGATGATCACAACTCTGGTCATTTTGTTACCACCACGGTCAATATAAGCTGCTACCCTCAGTCCGATCTTCTTCCGCGTCTGTGTCTATCCAGAAACTCCTATTTATCTGTCGATATGTCAGAGTTCAGAAAATTGGAAAGAAACTTTGCGTTCCATCACTAGTTTGGACCAAACCTTTTTCAGAAACCGGCACATACGCCATCGAAGGATACGATGATACCTTTTATAGATTGGTGGCAGTTCCGCCATTTTACTGTCTGATGATGCAAGGGGCGTATGCCTTATGATCTCACAATGTGTAAGTTCTTCTTTGACTGTCCTACTGGCATTTTACCGCCAAAAGCCTAAAGATTATTTGGAAGGTAAAAGAACATCAGAAACTAAAGCCGTCCAGTGAGTGTCTTGTTCTAATTCTCGAGCTCTTGAAAAAAATCTTAACGTGCTTGGCGGCCAAAAGACGGGGCTGTCGGGTGAGGGCACTTGACAACCGACTTCGTGCGTGGAGGCTCGTATAAGCGGAATTCAAGATGACAGACGCACGTGTCTTTGTTTTGCGGCGCTCGCCTTAAACACATGGTCAACCTAGGGGAACTTAAATGACTGAACGCCTTCTAAAGCGATCGCTATTGTGGGCTCTTCCTACCACTAGAAACGGTGTCTGTTGTTGATGTAGTAGTAGTAGTAGTTGATGTAGTAGTTGTAGTAGTAGTTGTTGTTGTTGTTGATGGGGTAGTTGGGGTTGTTGATGTTGTAGTCGGCGATCTAAGGCGTACTTCGTAGATGTTGCCAATTTGTTTAAATATATCGCCAGCCGCCCAAGGGAATCGAACCTGGGTGCGAAGCGGGGGCGTCACCACTAAACTACGCCACGGCATTTTTTTTAGAGCGGAGTTGTTAAGGGCAGGTTTCTCCGGTATCGTGTCTGCCAGCAAACAAATGATGACACAAAACTCTGGACAGCTACCGCCATCTATGAGCGACGGCGGCAACCAGACAACCGGCAAGTTGCCGCCGTCGCTTATAGATTGCGGCAACCTTTGGAGCCTTTCCACTCTGGCTTGCCGACTTGCGGCCGGCCATTACTTCATTCCCACCATAGTACAGCTTCGCTGGTCTTCCTTTTTCACCAAAGTAAAAAGGCTTAAAAAATTAAAAAAAAATTTATTTACGTTACATAATTAAAGGGTTGCTGAACCAAATATTTCAGTGTCCATAATAAGTGGCGCACGATCTTTCCCCGAGCCAGCAGCCGCCGGTGTGCGCGAGCGCACGCAACGAAAGGCGAATAAATAGAAACATGCTTTTCGTCCCCAGAGTGGGGTCGAGTGTAAAAGGTAGGCGATTAATTGGTCGAACAAGCACGCAGCTTTCACTTCTGTAGATGAAAAGCATGTAGTCTCCTGGGTAACCGAGTATCTCAGGCAACGAAGCCAGTTTGTCGTTGTAAGTGCCTCACAATTTTCTGCTGTGCAAGTCACGTTTGGTTTACCGCAGGGATCGGTGCTAGGGCCACTTCTGTCTCTGTTGTATATTAATGATATCACCGAAAAAGTAGTGTCGCAGATGAGACTGTCCGCAGATGACTGCGTTTTATATGGGGACGTAGCTTGTGTCGAAGATGCTAATATCATACAGCGAGATCTTAACCGAATTAACCAGTGGTGCCTCAAATGGCGTATGCAGTTAAATTTAGGGGAAACTGTTTTTATGTCATTCACAAGGGGGAAAAAAACCGTACGCAGCTTCTTACGTTATGAATAACAATATTTTATCAAGAGTGTTAGACTATAAATATCTGGGGGTAAATTACACGATTGACTTAAAATGGCATACCCACGTTGATTACGTAGTGGCCAAGGCTGGTAAAACGTTAGGGTTTCTCCGTCGTAATGCTGGAAAATTCAATACAGACACTCGGTAATTGCTCTATAAAACATACGTCAGATCAGTGTTATGCATGTGTCGTCTGGGACCTACCTAGAGCACATGACAAAATAAAACTAGAAAAACTGCAGAACTCAGCTGCTCGGTTTGTCACCGCGGGTTAACTATACTAGAGATTTCAGCGCGACACGCACAAAAGATATCTTAAAATGGGAGTTACTCGAAACTCGCAGAAGAAGACGTCGTTTGGAGTTGTTTCACAGCATGGACCAATCCACAGTTGGCATACAAAGAGACATGTATATAATGCGACCCCACTATCAATCGGAGCGTGTTGACCATAGTTTAAAGGTGCAAGGAATTTCGTTCAAAACAGAGGTACTTAGGATGTCATTTTTTCTAAGAACTATCTTTGAGTGTAATCGATTGTCTCCGTCTGTGGTTGGTGTACTATCAAATGATCATGATGACCTTTTTTCCACGGTAGATTAAGTCTAGCTTGAGTTCTTTATATTAGCTTGCATTCCTTTCTATGTTTTGTTTATAAGCTTTCCATTTCCTTGTACGGTTTATAAAGTTTATGTGTTGTTTGAATGATTCATCTGTCGTGGAGCAGAGGTGTGACTGACATTTTTTTTTTTGTATGTATATCCTTTCCCCACTGGTGTGCCTGAGTTGGCGCTGTGGGATTTGTATAAATAAATAAATAAATAGATGAATGAATGAATGAATGAATGAGTGAATGAATGAATGAATGAATGAATGAATAATTAAATAAATAAATATTTTCCCTTTGCCCGGAGCTCATACATTTCACTGTCAGCTTAAGCGTCAATGGAGGACTATGACGTCACTTTCGTTGCGTGTGCTCGCGCACACCGGCGGGAAAATCGTGCGCCACTTATTATGGACAACTAAAATGTTTGGTTCATTGTCCCTTTAAACTCAGGGGTTTTGTGTACGCAATAGCATAGCCTCCTCTATACTCACAAAGCCTGGCAGTTCGACGACAGAGCCATATATGGCTCCGTCGTCGAACTGCCAGGCTTTGTTCCGGGCACTCTATAGAGTGCCCGGTCGCAGATTGGGAGCTCGAGGATCTGGTAGCACAGAGCATCTCTCGGGGAGCCTGGTCGTCAGCTCACAGCTTTTGCAGCGGCGAGGACACGAAACATGGTTTCCAAATCCGACGAGAAAAAAAGTGGTAGCGTGAGGGACGTGAGGAGTACGAGCGGACAGTCCATCGCTCGCGAGAAGTGTGTTTCGGCGTCTCGCCGCAGCGGGGCGCCCGTCACCTTGCTCTCCCTTCATCCGTTGTCTGCCGCTTACCCACAGTCTCGGGTATTCCACATTTATTTATATTTATTTATTTACTTCCTACAGCGCCCCGAAGGGCATTACAGTAGGGAGAGTCACAATACCAAAAACGTAGATTTTGAACACACCATATGTCAGGGGTGGCCAGGCTGACCCGACCTAAGAGCCGCAAACAAAACCACGAACCTTCCAAGAGCCGCGGGGTGGCAAACGTTTGTCCAGAGCAATAAACAAAACTAGAAGTACTTTCAATTTATCCGAGTCAAAAGTAGTCCAACTGCATGTATAAGGTAGCAGCAGCACAAAACTACCAAACCTCATCCTGTCTTTCGATTTAAAACGCATTCCATTTCTGTTTTCGGGGAAGCGCTCGTGTGACAGGGAGGGAGGCGGGAAAGTGTGTGTGTGTGCGTGGGGGGGGGGGGGGGAAGGGTAAGGGAGGCAGGGAGCCGCGAGCCGTACTTTAACACGCGAAGAGCCGCAGCTTGGCCACCCCTGCCATATGTCATCAAGACACATAAGTACGCAAAGTAATATTCAAATACATACACGGATATGAACAACCTCCATCATCTCACCTGCGCACTCACTGTTTTTTCACCGATAACAAGATGTCATTGTAGCACTGTCAATGCCAAAAGCTCGTGCCGCGGAAAACGCGCTTTCACGCGCTCCGAAAAAAAAAAGGAAAAAAAAAATAAACGTTTGTAAGCAGAGAGGGGCGACTCCGACTCTGGAGTCGATCGTCACGAGCGGAGAGCGCGTGCGGAACGCCGGCGGCCATGCGTTTTCTCTGTCGTCTACTACAGGGTCGCTAAACTCGTGAACAAAAATATTCTTTGTGTTATGACATAGTGGGGGGAGGAGCCGAAAGATTGCTGCGAAGTTTTCTTTTCTCACAAACCCGCAGATCCGTCTGTCTTCGTGACGTTTTTCGTTGAGGGGATGAAAAATCCCTACGTCTCCCTAGGCATCGAACAAGAGCAGCACTAGCGAGTTTTAGTAGACCGTGTTTCCCGCTCCGCTAAGCCCCTCCGCTACCCGGAACTCTACAGCCAAGGCCATCGGCGCGCAGGCGCAGTGGCGGTTTCCTCGTAGCGGAAGGCTAGCGGAGCGGGAAACACGGTCTACTAAAACTCCCTACTATGCTCAGTTTCTCCTTACGATGGACCGCAGAGAACCCTACAAGCTATCGGAGCCCAATCCAATGCCGCGTGCGGCGTGAGCGCCACGTCACCTTTAAGTTGAACGCAGCGAATCACGAGGCGCGTGGTCACGTGATAGATTTACATGTGCTGGATTAGCTGCTACGGCTTGTAGCGACCGTTGCGGTCCATCGTAAGCTGAAACGGAGTATAGAGAGCGCGCGGAGACGACCGTGGCTCATACGTGTGACGTCACAACAAAGATTATCAGCTGCGACCGTCATGTTTGATGGTTTCTAAAAAGCACGATGGATGCTTGGGAATTGCATTTTAAAATCAACACCGTCAAAGTGGATAGTCTGGTATCGTTCTTATTTCCGCCGATAAAGCAGAATTTACTAAAAAGCGTCCCTGCCGTTCTTTTGATTTATCTCGGCCTTTCGCCAAAGTGTAGCCCGACGTGGCTAGGTCACAACCAGCCGACTACCGTTGCACTTTCGGGCGAATTTCGCCTCCGGGCAGTTGCCCCTTCCTCGGCGGGACAAAATCATTTTATGGTAGACATTCGAAGATCAGTCAGTTTGGGATTAAGTATGTTTATCAACGGAAATAAGGAAATAAAGGTAATGTCAGGTTGTCAATATTGGCGGTGATGCTTCAAGAACGCAAGGACACTAAACTTGACATCGACGATTTGAACACGCACCATCAAATTTGTCGTTCACAACTGATAATCCTGACTCCATCGTCAAAGGTTTCAACTATAAAATGACGTCACTGAACGCGCCCGCACACTATATACGTGCCGTGGCACGAGCTTTTCGCTTGAAAGTCTGTCATGGCCACTCTTGAGTTCATGGAACGCGAGCCGTTTTAATTCCAGAATCTCTTGAACCGTTATTTCGAAAATTGCAGGCTGTGCTGTTCCTCGTGATTTAGCCCCCCCCCCTCCTCCAGTTGCGTCGTGTGCGTGCGTGCGTGCGTGCGTGCGTGCGTGCGTGCGTGCGTGCGTGCGTGCGTGCGTGCGTGCGTGCGTGCGTGCGTGCGTGCGTGCGTGCGTGCGTGCGTGCGTGCGTGCGTGCGTGCGTGCGTGCGTGCGTGCGTGCGTGCGTGCGTGCGTGCGTGCGTGCGTGCGTGCGTGCGTGCGTGCGTGCGTGCGTGCGTGCGTGCGTGCGTGCGTGCGTGCGTGCGTGCGTGCGTGCGTGCGTGCGTGCGTGCGTGCGTGCGTGCGTGCGTGCGTGCGTGCGTGCGTGCGTGCGTGCGTGCGTGCGTGCGTGCGTGCGTGCGTGCGTGCGTGCGTGCGTGCGTGCGTGCGTGCGTGCGTGCGTGCGTGCGTGCGTGCGTGCGTGCGTGCGTGCGTGCGTGCGTGCGTGCGTGCGTGCGTGCGTGCGTGCGTGCGTGCGTGCGTGCGTGCGTGCGTGCGTGCGTGCGTGCGTGCGTGCGTGCGTGCGTGCGTGCGTGCGTGCGTGCGTGCGTGCGTGCGTGCGTGCGTGCGTGCGTGCGTGCGTGCGTGCGTGCGTGCGTGCGTGCGTGCGTGCGTGCGTGCGTGCGTGCGTGCGTGCGTGCGTGCGTGCGTGCGTGCGTGCGTGCGTGCGTGCGTGCGTGCGTGCGTGCGTGCGTGCGTGCGTGCGTGCGTGCGTGCGTGCGTGCGTGCGTGCGTGCGTGCGTGCGTGCGTGCGTGCGTGCGTGCGTGCGTGCGTGCGTGCGTGCGTGCGTGCGTGCGTGCGTGCGTGCGTGCGTGCGTGCGTGCGTGCGTGCGTGCGTGCGTGCGTGCGTGCGTGCGTGCGTGCGTGCGTGCGTGCGTGCGTGCGTGCGTGTGTGTGTGTGTGTGTGTGTGTGTGTGTGTGTGTGTGTGTGTGTGTGTGTGTGTGTGTGTGTGTGTGTGTGTGTGTGTGTGTGTGTGTGTGTGTGTGTGTGTGTGTGTGTGTGTGTGTGTGTGTGTGTGTGTGTGTGTGTGTGTGTGTGTGTGTGTGTGTGTGTGTGTGTGTGTGTGTGTTGGTCGTACCTTAATTCTTTCTTTAGAGCGCAGCTCTTCGGCGCCCGTTTCCGGGTTTCGCGGCGTGTGCGTCGCCGTCGGCGTAACCGGCCCGCTAAATTTAGCGCGAAATTGACGTCGCATGACCTCAACATCAATTCAATTCTCAGCTACGTGACTTCAACGCCAATAAACTTCTCCGCTAGATTGTCATGTGATGTCCTTTTCCCTGCTAAATTTAGCGGTGAAACTGAATGGGAGGAGGAGGGGAGGAGAGGAAGAAGGGAGGAGGAGGTGCATACCCTCTTCTCCGTACCCTCCCTTATTCCTCCTCAAGAGTTGAGCTCTAATTGCGCATTACAAAGATTTGTAAACGTCTTTAATTTTTTTTTATTTCCCTTTCTTCGTCTTTTTTTTCTTTTGTTATCCCCCGTTTCCCCTCATCTCTAGGACATTACCGACGTCTCTACACAAACCGCCTGTGGGTGACCCCGGTGGCGTTGTTGACAGTGGCGGAAGATGAGCTCTATAAAGCCGCCCGCGTACACCGCGCACGGCTCCACAACATCACAAAGTTCAATCTTCGCCTCGATTCCGAAGCGAAGATTTTGGCCTCAAATAACTCCTTCCCAGAGTTGTGAAACGTTACTTTGTCGTCACCAATAACTTCCACAAACGACGATCTTGCGACGAGAAAGTTCAGAGTATTTACCGGCCGCCTAGGTACAATCTAGGCATCATTGACTCCAAGGGGGCGTAGGGATGTAGGGACACTCGGGCGAGACGTCATCAGTGCAGTCGTTCAATCGGCAGGCACCACGGTGTTGCTCGCACGCGCTTCGATGGAGCTCGCTACGACTTTGTGTTTTACATTCTCGCTGGAATTTGAGCACCGAGAGAGCTTGGATGATTGACACCTCGCTCGGCTTGGTGTCAGCGTCGCGAGAGTCCAATTAGCGCGTTCCGCAACTTTCGGACACAAAGTTGTGCTCGACGAGTTTAGCTACCCAGGTCAGATGTCTACCTTGTTTCGAACGCTTTTGCTCACGCACGCTCTCCACGGTGCGGGAACGCGACGACGAGGCCCAACGACTTTGCCGTGACATGTCGCCATCTTGTCGCGGTTATCGCTCTGACAGCACTGTGCATTACCACAAGACTACTCAATGTTCCTGCTTCGCAATGCCTAAATTACTTATTTAATAATACCGTGAATAAATTTAGAAAATTTATTCTGAAATCCTACTGTCAGCGGCAGCAACAACAAGTGTGCGGTGTCGCGATGTAAAAGTAATTTCACTTATGGTGCCTGTCTGCCACGCGCTCTTACTAATTATTTCTTCCTTTGCGCACTACGTGTAAGAGAACAGTATTCTGAAAGTGCTCCAGCTTTAGCGGGAATCCAATCTTGCAAGGCGAGCAAAAGACTTTCTGGCTCATTCATTGGTCAACTAAACGAATGTCAGAAAGCAGAACTTTTGGGCTCTTACGCTCCCGGGGAGTGTATACAACCACTGACCTACCGACCTTTTATGCGAAAATGGCGTCCTCCTAGTCGTCACGAAAAGTTACTCCTATTTTGATGTAAGCGTTAACCTATGTCCATTTCCATCGAATACCGATCGCGCGTTTTGTGAGCCTGCATAGAGCCGAGTAGTTGTAATTACCGGCATTACACTCTCAATACGATGCCATGACTTCTTCGATGCTTATCTTTATCTGTATATTTAAATTTTTTTATTTGTAGTTTTGAGAAGTTTAAATATACAAGTATCCAGCTTGTAACTTCTCTCAATGCGGAGAGCAAGTTGTCTGCTTCTTGCGGAGGAGTTCCGGTGACGTCAGAGGGAGACCGAGCTCGGATTGGCTTTGATTGCAAGGATATTGGGTAGACCTCAATGCTAGATGGCTTAAAGGTCTACCCACTGTTATTTTAATCAGCCAAGAAGAGCTAAGGGTTCTGACATCATCGCAACCCCTTTACAAGAAGCAGACGAACTTGTGTTCCGCAATCACGTATAGTACTTCTGAATAGAACCATTCGTGACAATATGAAGTGATATAAAATTCGAACTGATAAGACTGAAAGTTGACGTTGGATAAGATACTGCCGCGAGCGCAGCTGGCCAAGAAGGCAGCGCGCTCGTGGTCTAACGGTTATCGCGCGTGCTTTCCACGCTGAAAGCCAGGGTTCGATTCCTGGCCGCGGAGGCGCATATTTGTTGGCTCTGTAAAGTAATGTTCTGGTAAATTCGAGAACTATGTTGCTTGTTCGAGGCCAGAATGTTCTACGCGCCGAACCTTCTACGCCGAACGATCCAGAAACCCACGAGGGTACATAAGGGATTCCGCAAGACGAGCGGAGTCAGTTTTCGCCTCAGCGTTCGATGCTGCTGCTTCGCCGCTTTCGACGCCCGCGACGCTCTGTTGTTATTTTCTTTTTGCCTTTTATTCCTGGGCACAAGTTCACCCCATTAAACGTTTCAGTTTTCTCAGTTATTTTGTTGTTTTGTCACCTTGTCATCCGTGACATTCAGTGCAAGTCCGACGCCTAGCCCACGAAGAACCGACGAAAGCACTTCCGAGATCCGGTTCAGTCGTCGCACCCAAGGCCTATACCCGGAAATCGGACTTCTGCCGCCCAACCAAGACTAAGCAGCCAACGATGCCAACGATGGACAGTCAGTCGTCGCAGAACCCGTCCACCGCCAGCGTCGTACACCTGCCCGTCGCACCCAAAACTCCGACGCCTTTCCACGGAGACGCCCACGAGGACATCGAGGACTGACTGCAACATTATGAACGTGTGGCCCGACATAACGGGTGGTCAGCTGAGCACCGCTTGCAGAACCTTTACTTTTCGCTGGAAGGAACTGCGAGGCACTGGCTGGAAAACCACGAGGCTTCTTTGACGTCGTGGGAACTGTGCAAGCAAGAACTGAAGGAGACGTTTGCCTGCCAACACCGACGTGAGAGGGCCGGAGCTAGCTTCTTCAGGGCTTCCCGGGAGTTCACCTTTGTGTTCATCCTCGACTCATCAAATACCGAATGAACGAAAGAATGCATATGTTCCGAGATAGTGAAGGAGAGGATGGAGAGTGCGTGGAGGGGGGAGGGGGGGGGGGGAGGGGTCAGAACGTTGAGCTCTGGTTGGAATGGTTAGTGAGTATTGGCGACGTGTGCGATCGAAAGCGTCGCGGTGGTCGGCCTTCTATGATTGGGCGAATGCTGAATATGACGTCTGCAAGGGATTTATCATGGACGGAAATGAGAGGAACGTGAGAACTACAATTATGACGGTGTTGACAATGTTGGTTTAAGAGCGTTATGATTTCAAGCTTCCACCATGCTAATTACAAACATCATCGAACTTCTCGTTTGCAAGGTAATGACGTCACGAGAGGTAACCATACGAGGGCGCCACCAAAACATCTCACCGCTAATAAAGCTAGCTGCCTTTGTCTCCACTGCACTCGTCAAACGCGTTAGAACGTGGAACGCCGGCGTCTGGCTCTCGCATTGGAATGCGTTCGACGAGTTCACTGGAGGCAAAGGCAGCTAGCTTTACGTGTACCCCCTAATCATTCGAATTAGAGGTCGGCGCTCTGACGTCTCTGCGCGCTCTCGTCTCCTCCTCTCCCTCAGAGTATTGGCGCATTAAAATAATGTCTAATCAATTAGCAAAAAAAATTAAGTTTTTTTTTTGTAACGTTATTAAAAGGTAGTCCTTTTGCTGTCGCCGCCATCTTTTTTTGTGGCCAAAGGCTATTTAAAGAGGGGGGAGGGGTACAACGGTCTTAAGAGTAAAAGAATTTGCATCTCGTCATTTTTACGTTGTTTATCGTGTCCCGGAGGATAGAGAAAACATCTCCTTCATTCAGAAATGTCGCGACTCCGCTGCATAATCGCAAAGCAAAAGTCGAGCTTTTTCCTCCACCTGCAGCCGCGAGCGGCAGCCGAAGGAACTACGGCGAAAGGATTACGTGACCTCGGTCGGCTCTAAGCTGCAGCATAACGCCCGCTAATTTCAGCAGAGATAGGGAGAGGAAGCGTCATTCTGTTTTCTATCCTTTACTTTAGAGGGGTCAGAGGGAAACTTCCACAAACGTTTGGCCGAAGTCCGGAAATCATTGCACCCCCCCCCCCCCCCCCCCCCTTAATTAAAACGAATGTAAAGCGAAAGTTCGTCTGCTTCTTGCGACCTCGACGTAAGAACGCCGAGGTCTGATTGGCTCCGTTTTGAGGGTTAGTGAGTAGATCTCAATGGTAGCTGCCTTGATTGGAACGACCCGCTGTCCTTCCAATCAAAGCAAATCAGAGCTCGGTGTCCTAGTGACGTCACCGCAGCCCGCAAGAAGCAGACCCGTGCGAACTGTACAAGGATTTGATGTTTTCTAGGATCGCTTTTTATGACGAGGCTTGACGATTTTTGTGAATGACAGCTAGGGTACGTTAATGACGATTTATGTGTAATACAAGTTTTTGTGTGAGCTAATAAAGCAGACACGCACCAACTTTCTAAAAAAACAACTTTGTTTTCTTTTTTTCTATTGAAATTTGCCACTGCGAAACCATACAACGAGTGCGGACTACAATTCGGAAAATACGGCAGGTATTTTCGCTCTTAGAGCACGGGGGACGCGACTGAGGCGCATTGCAGCGTATCTCTTCTTGGAGCGGCGGCAACTATGGCCGAGCTCCGCGGTCGATCCCCAGATGGCCCAATCGATTTCGGCAGAGCAGCGCGCGGCTAGAACGCTCGGAGCACGGAGTAAACAACCTGTCGGCAGTCGCAGCTCGCGCTAAGATGGTCGGCAGCGTCGTCCTCCACTCGCGTGTACTACTTGTCGGTTGCCTTCAGTGCCTTCTTCCTGGGCTAACATCTGCCAAAGGTAAGCTGGTGACTTCATGATACCCGGTGATATGCTCTTGGGGAAGCTCCGTATCTGCAGTGTTGAGTTAGACCGAGCGTAGAACGTTGGTTAAGGGACGAAAAGCGGCAAGTCTTCAACGTTGTTGCTATCCACTGTCTTCGATGTTTTACGGCGGGCTAGAGAAGCTGACACGCGGAAACTGGCGGGAACGATAAAAGTTGAAAAGGAATTTGTGCCTAACCCGTTATGTTATAACTTGTGTGACTTCGAGGCTGAGGTTTGATTGGATGGAAGTTGCTACAGGTGGTTGCGTTCTTTTTGTTTGGCAATTGGATCCTAGAACGTATTCGTTTTCGGGATTACAGGTAGAGTCATCGAGATTGAATGCGCATCCATGGAAAACGTGCAGACTTCATTTGAAGTTGTCATTTCAAATTGTCGACCTTTTTGTTTTCGTTTTGAGTGAGCAGAATTGTCATCAATACAGAGTTTCAGCTTGCGCTGCAAT
The DNA here is from genome assembly GCF_016920785.2 of Ixodes scapularis. Classification (NCBI taxonomy): domain Eukaryota; kingdom Metazoa; phylum Arthropoda; class Arachnida; order Ixodida; family Ixodidae; genus Ixodes; species Ixodes scapularis. The sequence continues at coordinate 53,223,956 of NW_024609868.1, read as the reverse complement.
ATTGTGTATGCCTCAGCTTTTGCTAAAATTAAGTTTATGAGGGGATAACGGGAAATTAGCAAATTTGTAAATTAGCTAATTTGCTGGTTATCTAAGGTCGATAGTTTTATAAAATTTACTGGGCACGAGGTGTGTGAGTTGTCCAGCATGGCGAATATTGGATAAATGATTTCGCGTGGATGAATGTCTGTCCGCTTAAATAACTGCAGTTGATAGAGACTGAAATAGATAAAGTTCATGCAAGTTGAGCCCTGCGGTTAATAAATACGGGTTCGTTTATTCAAATCCTCGTGTGTACTATAGTATGGTATATGGCATACGCTAGTATGGCAAGCTGGTCTCGGGCATTAAACATCTGGACATACTGGGAAAACCAACGGGGTACAGTATAGGGTGGCACGAATCGAGAAGCTCGCTCTAAATCAAGCTAAAAAATATGTGCTAGCTATTAAGTAGCTCCTTTTCACAAAAAGAAAAAAAATCTAATGTAAATATTGAACATTTCGACAAAAACCCCGAGACTGTTTAACCACCACCAGCTCGTTTGCGCCCTTACCTTTTGTTCACTAAATATTGAACTTTAACCCGATAAAAGGCGCAGGCTCTATTAAAATTCTAAGAAGTTCAAAGTCACATGATTGTTACGGATCTAATCAGAATAAGACTCTTTACGAATTGAAATGATAATCTCCTGAGCTCCAGTGCGCAAACATGAATCAACATACCAATGCAAATCATGGAACCCCGCGCGCTTCTCTGCATTATGCCGCTTTGTCAGGCTTGCTGTCCACACAACTCACTGTTTAACAAACGCATGGACTGTGCACTGGACTCGAAGTCATCAGATAGTTTTAGGGAAACCGTTTTGGCACGTCCGATGAGGTACGATGGGCCCTCCGGTACGAACTGCGCATGTGCCAGTCTTCTGCGGAAGCGCATGCGCCGTTCGCACCGGAGGGCACTTCGTGCGGTATCGGATGTGCAAATACGGTTCCCTAAAACTCTCTATTTACCAATTGTGTAGGGCACAAATCGGACGCCTGTGATGTTTCAGCGTTCGATGAGGACTCATGTTGAATCGGTGCCTCACTGGCTCGAGTCCCACCCGAACGCTGATAGCGGCCTAAGACAAAAACAATTCTGTTTACTGAAACTTCGCTTAGTGCTACAATTCACAGTAAGTCTACTCTAATACGATACGATACGATACGATACGAACTTTATTTTTCACCACAAATACAAGTGGTGAATGGGAGGCCGAAGAAAAAGCTGCATAAATGCAACTTGACGAGGCTCCGGGCCCCCCATTCAGCAGCTACGACGACACACAATACATTGGCCAAAAAGAAAAAAATCAAATGAACAAATTGAATATTTGGCTGTTGGACAATTGCACAATATCTATGTTTTTAACAAAATATCCGTTCAGAATAGACGGTAAAGCATAACTTATTTTTTGTTTTCCATAGTTTGTTCTACATTTCGGAATTTGCCAGGGCTGGTGATTTCTCGATGAATAATAATCACTTTTTTCTTTTAAATGAGACAGTTCAAGAATTACATTTGAGCGTCCTAATGCCGCATATTTATACGCCATCGTTAAACGATAGTTATAGATTTGATGAATATTATTAATCTTGTATGACTTGAACAGTGAATCCGTATGATGTATGTAGGGAACGTTACCTATTATCCTTAGCACTTTTTTTTTGCAATAAGTGTATTATATGCAAGTTTGAGAAAAACGTGTTACCCCAGATAAGGGTGCAGTAACATAAATGAGAATAAAATAAGGAATTGTACAAAACCTTTTTTACGCTGGATGTAAGAACGTGCCTGTGCTTATTTATAATTCCTGCGACTTTGCCTAATTTAGAGCAGAGATGTTTAACGTGATTTGTCCAGGGCATGTCTTCGGAAAAAATGACTCCGAGAGTTTTTATGCTATTTACAAATTCAATGTATGAAGACCCGAAATGAAGAGGAGTGTAAACTCGGTTACTTGAGCCGCGTGGGCGAAACATCATTGCTTTTGTTTTCGAAGTATTTATAGTCAAGCAATTGGACTGAGACCATACTTTTAACTTAGAAAGAAATGCGTTAGCTTTATTTATGAGGGCCTCTTCGGATATATCAGAAAAAAAAAGATACTCGTGTCATCCGCATAGATTATATATTTACAGCTTGAATCAATGTTCACAATATCATTAATATACAACAAAAAAATAAGTGGCCCTAGAATACTTCCTTGGGGCACTCCAGCTGATATGGTTAATGGAATTGATTTCTCATTATTAATTTGCACAAACTGAGTACGATATTCTAAATAAGATTTGATTAGAGCATGAGGAAGATCACGAATGCCGTAAGCATATAGTTTATCTAACAAAATGGAATGATTTATACAGTCAAACGCTTTGCTGAAATCTAAAAATATCCCAAGCGTTAAGGTTTTTTCTTCGAAATTCTTAAGTATTTCTTCTTTTTGAACCAATAACGCTGTTTCGGTTGACCTATTCTTTCGAAATCCAAATTGACAATCAGTAATTATAGAGTGCTTATCACAAAGGTTAACAACACGAGAGTGAATTATTTTTTCTAGACTTTTTGAGAACACAGGAAGTATAGATATAGGATGGTAGATCCCTAGTTCATTTTTGTTACCTGCTTTAAACAACGCTAAAACTTTTGCAGTTTGCATTTTTTGGGGAAAAGTGCCAGATGATATTGCGAGGTTGAATATGTATGTTAGACAGGGAGCAATAATATCTATCACATACTTGATAGGTTTAATTTGCAAGTCATCGGCATCACGACTGTGATTATTATTAAGAGACAAGATAGAAGAACAAACCTCAATTTCATCAGTAGGGTAGATAAATAGTGAATCCGAGATTGACGAAATGTGATCTGACGCTTTAGGATTGTAAAAGCTATTTGCTATATTCACGAAATAGCTGTTAAACGCATTTGCCAAATTCAAACCACTCAATATTTCGCCGTTATGGTTTATGTTTTCAATTTTGTTTGATTTATAGGACATATTAAGAACACTGTTTATACGTTTCCACAATAAATCTACTTTCTTTAGGCACTCCACATCAAATAGATTAGAGTAATAGAGTTTTTCGACTTTCTAATTTCTCTAGTTAATTGATTTATATATTTTTTTAATTGTTCAAGTGCCGTTTTTTCACGAGTTGCAAGAAATATTTGATAAAGTTGATATTTTCTACTTGTCCTTTTAAAAAGTGTAGGGGTCATCCATGGCTTTCGTCCCTTTCTGGCAAGTTTAATGGTTTTATCTGGGAAACAGTCAAAATAAAGCTGCTTAAACTTTTTAATAAACGTGTTGTACGCGCTATCTACGTCATCAGAATGGAATACATCGTCCCAATTTGTAGTCATTAATTTCTGCCTAAATGTATCTAGAGTAGCTTGGGTAATGTTTTGAACAGTCACAGTATCTGAATTACGTTTACATACTTCTCGTGCTGTATCGGCTAGCATAAATATGGGCAGATGATCGCTAATATCAGAACTTACTACACCAGCCCTGACCTTTTCCTTATCAAAATTTGTAATAAATAGATCAATTAACGTAATGTAGGCAATGTAGTGCGCGTGGGGTGGTTTATAACATTATAGAAGTTATTTGCCGCTAACAGTAGCAGTAACTCAGAGGCACTTGGAGCATCGTGCAGCAAATTTATATTGAAGTCACCACCAACAAAAAGAGAGTACTTGCATTCATTGGCGTGACACAACAGTTTGTCGAAAAAAGCAAGAAAAAGGTTTACATTTCCGCTGGGTGGACGATAAACAACAGAAAATATGAATTTGTTTTGTTTAAGAGACAATATTTCATAGTCATCTGTTAGGCATGTATATTCTGGAACAACTTCAAAGTTATCACTAGCAGTCAGTATCGAAATACCACCACCACGTCCACAAACGCGGTTTTGATAAAAGTGAGTATATTGGGAAAGAACAAAAAAATCTCGATACCAAGTTTCAGCGAACATTATCACGTCAAATGACCATTCAAAAGATTGAAAAAGAAACGTAAGCTCGTCCAGCTTAGATCTGGCTGATCTAACATTTAAATGAAACAATTTCAAAAGCTTACGTGTTGATTTAACACTATCACTGCCGATATCCTGGGGCAGAAACAGATTAGTGACTGCCATTTCAGGAAAATAAAAAGCGTACACAAGTCTTTACTCAGATTTTTTGTCTTAGCAGATCTTAACGAGATCGTCCTTATGTTCGATAGAGACAACATCTGTGTTTTCAGATTTACGGGCCATAATCTTGCCGTTACGTACCCACACATACTTCCACCCGGCGATGCGCTTTTTTGCAGTGGCCTTACCAAGCAGTCTTTTTAGGGTCGGACAGAGGTGCTCATTAATAAAAACGGGGTCGTTAGTGGAGAATCCTAGGTCTGTGTACTTAAAGGGGCACTGACACCCCAAAGGTCGTATTTATTTTTATTGTCTAAAACGATGCAAGTTGCAGTCATAGACACGCAAAAAAAACCGCATCGCGAAAAAAAATTTTCCCGCGCGCGCGCGCGCCTTTTTATTTTTGGCGTTTGATTTTCCCGCCTCTCGCCTCCTCGCTTCTTTTGATCGGTGACGTCAAAAATCAGGAAATTTAGAAGCTTTGTAGGCGACATCTCTATAACATTTAATTACGGCAATCCTAAAACATGTTTTTTAACGCAATTGCGAACGCACTACGGCCCTTCTTTTTGAAATACCAAAAATCGGGAGTTCGTTGTGGTGCCGTCTCCTGGATTTGTATCCTCCAACGGAAAACAGGCGACACCGCTCAAAACCGGTCCGCCGTAACGCCGCCGCTCACTCCTTTCCTCCTCGCTTTGGGTCGCCATGGCAACAGCAGGGAGTGGTGAAAGAAAGTCGACTCTCAGGTCTCCGCGATTTTTGACGTCAAGGCACCGGCGCCGATCGCGCGGGAACTTCGAATTCGGCATTTGGAAATTGTTTTTTTACTTCACAAATACTGAATTCCCAAATTTCAAATTTTGAGGGTAATGTCCCGGCATCGTTTTCAATCGTTTCGGATAATAAAAAAAATTATGATTTTGATGTGTCAGTGCCCCTTTAAGTCGCTTTGGTCGGGCCTTTGCAAGAACCTTATCACGTTTTTCACGACGTACGAACTGCACTATTATGTTTTGTTTGCTCATTTCTCGTGTGCGAACTCTATGACAGATCTCAACGTCTGAATTGTCGATCGGTTCGCTAATTACCTCGCCGAGCCTACGTAGTGTCTCGTAGAGGTCCTCGTTTTCATTCAACCTTATTCCCTTAATTTCGAGATTGTATGCTCGAGAGTGTTGTTCACATTGCACAATGGTTCTACGGTTTTCTTTAACTTCCCTCTCAAGCACAAGACATCTTTGCCGCAGTTCTTCATTTTCGGTTTTTAAGGCGTTGTCTACCGCGGCTCCGGTAGTAAGCTTATTCTTGATGCCTTCGAATTCGGCATTTATGAAGTCCATGCTTGACTTCATTTCCCGTATCTCTCAACGAAGCTCACGAATCTCAGTGCGGAAATCCCTCTCCAGCTTTTCTCTCATTGCTTTCCATTCCGATTTCAATTCATCACGGAGTTCGGAAAAAAGTCGCGTCAGATCCTTTGCCATTGCGGCGGATCACACTCTGACACAAACAATATTACTAGTGGCAGCAGCGACGGCAACTTCGTCAGACACTAGGGTATTGAAAAATGAAAAAGAACTAACCTGCGAAGGAGCGTGCTCTTTAGAAGAAGTGTCGACTGCCTGAATCAGACATATACCTGTGGAACATGTGTACAAGAAGTAAATTATGCTCGTTGTTCGCCACACAGCTGAAATGAATCCCTTGGCGTTTCTTCTGTCCTTGAGCACGTGGCGTTTCATTAGTAATGAAAAATATAGCAGAGCTTGTGCTTAGCACACACTTACACACACATGCACGCAAACTCGCAAAAAGAAGTTCTCACGGGTTTGGCGCGCTGTATAAACCTTGGCATCGCTTATCACACAAGCGAAAAATGCTGAGTCACTGAGCTGTGACCGCATGCGCAGCGTTCAATATACCGAACAGCAGATGAACAGCGTATGCTCAGGAGGCGTTGCACATCCCAGCAGATAAAGATGACAGCGTGCAGAAGGCGTTTTTTGCAAAGGTCTATACAGGGTGTCTCAAATAGCGGCCAGGCTCTTTAAATCAACCGCAAAAATCGGTTTCTTAACCTATCGCGCTCCAATTTTGCGCAGAGTAGCCCACAGGTAGTTTATTTTGTTTATAGAACTTGCAAAGAGCGAACTTACCTCAGGAAAAAGTAAAAAAAAAATAAAAATAAAAAAGGCTTAACTCCAATGAAAACGCAGCCAAGGCACCCGTCTTCAAAGAACATAAGGGCGCCCTATTTTTCGAAGACCGGTGGCTTCGCTGCGTTTCCATAGGTGTTAAGCCTTTTTTATTTTTTCCTCAGGTAAGTTCGCTCTTCGTAAATTTTATAGAAAAAACGCACCACCCGTGGACAACGCTGCACCAAAGCGTAGCGCGATAGGTTAAGAAACCGATTTTTGCGGTCGATTCAGAGAGCATGGCCGCTATTTTAGACAGCCTGTAGTTTGCGATAGCGATATCTACATACGGCAAAAGTGCATCGTCACTGCGCTCATCGCATTCGAGCGTTTGGGATTGCCAACTGAACCAAACACGCGCAGTGAATGCGGCGCCATCCTGCGCTTTTCTCTTTGCGTGATCGCTGACGCTGATTGGTTTAGCTGAGCGCTAACAGACGCAAAAAAAAAAAAAAGACGAGCGCCGTGACGATGCATTTTTGGCACTGCCTGATTGGCTCCAACGGATCTTATAGCGTCCACTGCGGTTGGACTTTAGGTGAAACGGAGTGTGGTATAGACTTTTGCATCGCTTATCACCGGGGTGAAACATGCCGAGTCACTGAACAGTGGACGCGTGCGCAGGGTGCCCCGAGAAGTTTGCGTGGCGCCCTCTTACAGCGAACCGGAGTGACGTCACGGCGAAGACAGAATTTTTCCCCGACTCACAACGCTCGTCCTGTGGAGGCTGTGATGGCGTTAGCTGTCGGCGCGCTTGTTTCTATTCAATTACATTTGTGCGAGTTTTCCGTAGGAAGTGTAAATTTTCATATGTGGCTTTATTGAGGTATGGCCTATATCTGCAGGCGAAACTTCAGCCAACATTTCAGGCATGGTTGACAGGGCAGGCAACGCATGAATCGCAGCTGGTATATGAAAATAAAGAAATATGGCCACAATTGCAGGAGCAGATTTACATCTCATACAATCAATGCTGCTGATGGTCTGAATGAATTGGCAGGTTCTGTATACTATTTCTTGTGTCTTGTTTTGTACCCCTGTTTTTAAACAAAAACGCCGAAGTAGAAAAGCTGCATGCTGCTCGAGCAACGTGCTAAATATAGTCTGGGCCATGGAGAGAGAATCACAAGTGAGACAGCCCAAGTACAGGGGGCAAAGTAAAGAAAGAAGGAAAATTCATTTATATACATTGCTCTCATTTGACCTTTGCTGGATTCGGATAGTATTTGAATGGTGGTATATGTCGACTTGTTTATATCATCCCTCAAGTAGTTTAGAACAAACGCAAGCGAAGGTGTCTAGCCCGTTATTAGTCCCTTAGGCTCTAAAATTTAGATTTTATCTAAAATAGATTGTCCTGAAGCTAAAACACCAGAAGCTTTTCTCACGCAAACTGTCACCCTTCGCAGATTCCACATTTGCTGCTACTAATGCAGCATCTACCACTAGACAGCCGTTCGAATGCTTGCTGCTCCTCCTGTTTTCTTCTGTTGTCAGAGAGTCCAGCTGTAGGGAGTCTGGAGGCTGAGGAAGCTTTTGGGGACCTGCAGCAGTGTGTGTTTCACTTGGATATGACAATTCAAACTAAACGGTGTATTTTCCGAATACACAAGGCCGGAATAAAGAATGTAGGGAAAAAGTATAAGCGTTCCAAATTACGGTACTAGCTGTGCATATTTTTGGCAGTTCAACACATCTCATACAGGCGAATGGGGCGATTCGGCCATTATTTCTGCTACCATATACAAGCTAATTTGCATTAATTGTGCCTCTTCTAAAAACAAAAAGAAAAAACATGCCTGCATACGTGTACGAACTATATCATTAATTCACGAGACGCTACATTTATGTAAAACAACCCTGTTCCACGAGCACTTCAAAGGTCTTCAGACCCATGACCTTTAAAACATCTGCGAACCAGCGCATGCAGAGTGGCACGTGCAGAGTCAGTGTCAGGAGCTAATTTGCCGACCGCCCAAAAGCCTTTGATATAAATTCCATTGGAAATGTCTGCAAAGCGAGGTGTAATGTTATCCTAAGTCATAAACATGCAAGGAACAGAATTCTAGCGTCTGAAACACCTACGCCGCCGCTTCACCGACCCCTCGAACGATTTCCTTGTGCTGTGTGACCGACAGGGAGGTTCATCGACGGAATTGCCTCTGCCGATAGCTTTCGGGATTTGTGACCCAATTATAAAGATAAAAGTGACAAGCAGGCTTATAAAATGTACGAAAGCACGTAAATATCGGACTAACCCAGCGTTTTGTACACCGGGTATACAAGGTCCCGCTGCCCGAAGAGCTTGCGGCACGCAACGGCCAAACCAGAAAACCGTGGCAAGGAAGCGAGCCGGATGCGAGATCGCGGAGCGGAGTCCTTCCCCTGACGTCACGGTATACGTCACCCAATCGGGGCGTGGCGACCGCAGCGACCCTTGTGTTCGCTCTCGAGGCTAATACCGCACATCAGAGCAACAGGGCATACTCAGAAGACCACGGCCCAGCAGACAAAGGTGGCAGCGCGCAGAAGCAACACCACCTAGAATAATTAAACCTCCGCATCGCCTCTTCTCCCTTCATGAAACGTCATCATAGCCGGATCGCGCTAACTCGGCTACTGGGCCCGAGTCCGACCTTCGACGCGCTGATTGAACCCGAGCCCGGCCGAACACTGACGCAGCACTCGCGCCCAATCTCAGGCCTCGATCGACCTGACTGTGATGACGCTGCGGGGGTCTTCTGCTTGTCTAGGTGGTGTTAGCAGAAGGCAATTTTCGCAAAGGTCAATACGTTATAGAACATAAAATATGTAGTAGAAGCTCTACCTCCAGCACACACTTGTTGCCTTCTATGGTGCTTTGGCTGCGCGCGCGCCGCTGTACTAAAATACTATCTGAGGTAGAATGCTCGCGCTGGAGGAGGAGCTTCGACTACAGGTGACAGGACGCCGCCATGTTTTTCTCTTTTTTTCGCTGTTTTTACGCTGCTGATATCGTAATGTTTTGGGGGCTTGGGACCAGTCAAGCTGTGCGAACAGCTTTTTTTTCCAAGCCGCCCTCCAACCTGTACTTTGTTGGAAAATAAACTCCTATTATTATTATTATTATTATTATTATTATTATTATTATTATTATTATTATTATTATTATATGATCGGTAACTTGGCATCGCGCCAACTACCGGGCCGTATTGAAATAACCAGCATAGACAATCGTGCCTTTGATAAGCTAGTCTCGTCATATGACTGGATCGGATTTCTGGAGTCCGTCCACCACAGTGACGTATATAAAAACTTCGTTCTTTTGTTTGATAAATTCTATAATACCTGTCGGAAAGAGGTGTACATGAAGAAACGTAACCCTGACCTTTTATGGCTAAATACAAATATTTTGACAGCAATTAGCGATAAAAATGTTTTATGGGCTAGATGCCGTCGTTCACCTAACAACGTGCAATTGAAGTCAGACTTTAAATTCCTTCGCAACAAAATCAACGCAATGATTAGATCTGCCAAACGAAACTACTACCAGAAAAAATTCGCAGAATTTCGTTCAGATGCACGAAAAACTTGGTCCCTGATTAATGAGTTCCGTGGAACTAGCACGCGCCACTCTATCGACGATACGATGAAGCAAAATTTTGGCGGTAATTTATGTCATGTTGTAGAAAATTTCAACGCTTTCTTTGCTACTTTTTCTGGAAAGGCGAGAGATCCACCAACTCCTATTGGTAACACTGTCAGCTCCTCTGCGTTGCTTTTCCCACTCCAAGAGACGGATCTGCACTCGATCTTGTTTAGCTTTAAGCCAAGCAAGTCGCCTGGAATTGACAACATTCGTCTCTCCGATCTTCGCAGAAATTATGTCAGTCTCAAAGCGGTCCTTCTTTTTATGTTAAACGGCTTTATTGAGGCTAAATCGATTCCCGACGACCTTAAAACATCAATAGTGCGTCCTCTATACAAAGGTGGTGCCAAAAATAACATCGAGAATTATCGACCGATTTCTATTCTACCGATAATCGCGCAGATACTCGAAAAGCATGTGTTTCAGGTAATGACGTCTTTTTTAGATAAATTTAATATATTGTCACCTACTCAGTTTGGATTCGTGCGTGGGAAGGGCACACAGCCCCTTCTGGAAGATTTTTCTGATTATCTTTACTCTGGTTTTGATAACAACGTTGTCACGTCAACACTATTCTTGGACGTATCTAAAGTGTTCGACACCGTTAGTCACTCGTTACTTTTACGTAAACTTCACAGCATAGGCTTCCGTGGCACTTTTTTTTCTTTTTTTGAGAGCTATCTTGACAATCGCTCCCAGCTGGTATCTGCTGGAGGTTTTCAAAGCTCACGAACCAAACTAAAAGCAGGTGTACCACAAGGTTCAATTTTGTCACCACTTTTGTTGAACATCTTTGTCAATGACATCGCCAGCTATGTACCAGGATGCAAGATCTATCAGTATGCAGATGACACTGTAATCATGTCCCAACATATTAATTACGTAGACTCGATTCGCCAGTTACAGCACCATGCGACTGCGGTCATGGACTGGTTTGAGAAAAACCTAATCGCTATCAATGTAAAGAAAACAAAACTAATGTGTTTCTACAATCCACATAAAACAATCAATCTCAGCGTTCCTTTTATTTTACACTCATCTGCTTGTAATCAGTGCGCCTGTGTCCCCTTAGAGTACGCTAGTAGTGTTAAGTACCTTGGTATTTTTTTCGATAGTGGCCTAAAATGGCATGCCCATTTAGCATATATTTGCAAAAAATTAAGGAGCGCCAGCTGCATCTTATATAGATCCAAATGTCTCATGCCTCTTTCTGTTCGTAAGGTTATTGCTCATACTCTAGGGTACAGTATCCTTCGGTATGGCATAACAGCTTTTGGTAATTGTTCCGCTTTCTGGAGAGCTAGAATTGACAGCATCCTTAAAGCAATCCTAAAGAGTGTCTCCTATAACATGCAAATACCCGAGGACACCACTCTTTTCGACCTTCTTCAACTGCCTGACTTTCACACCCTCTATGTTCACACAGTTATTTTGCGACATTTCTGGAGCTCTGAATTCAAAACTTTAAGCTCATCATCTCGTGCCCTCCGACACGTGCAGCCTTTCCAAATACCTCTTGTGCATACCCGATACGGTGAAAGTACGCGAGCATATTACGTTCCAAAGCTTTTCTCACAGCTGCCGCCCGAGCTTCTAGGCCTTACCTCGCTCCGTAAACTTAAGAGATCACTTAGAAGTATGAGTTTTTGATGATCTCTGTTTTACTTTGTTTAGTGTTTTCCAGTGTGGGTTTCACTTGTTTAGCCTGGACGTCCTGGACAATCACTCGTTGGACGCCGTGTACTGCAATTTCGTTTTTCGCCTGAATATTTTTTCTTTTTCTTTTACACATCAGGCGCGACACTTTGGTCTTCGTGATTATCGTTATTTTTTTATATTAAGTTCTTTTAAACCTTATCTATGTACTTGAATCAGTATTTGGAGGCGTGATTTTGTGTGTTGCATGCACCCAACTGCTGATTTTGACTTTGGGACATTCTAAGGACGTGTGTATGTCAATCTGTCTTATTTCCTTTTGTATAGACGCTTTGCAGCAGCTGTGCATGGACGCCGCCATAACTGACCTTCACTTTTTGTTTCCTCCTATTTCGTTTATTTCACTTCATCTTTAGTATAGCAGGTCAGGTTAATGCCACATTAGATTCAACTGTGTCCTTTTCTAAAGCATCGGACTTTGTATAGGATCGTCAAGTACCGTTTCAGTTGCTCGGCATCTCGGTAAGACAAGAGAAGGTCAGCTATGGCGGCTGTAATTTGGCGCGTGTGTAAAGCGTGTATACCGGGTAGCAATGTTTAAAGTGTTAATTTTAGGGTAGCATAACACAAGCCTTGTTTTGGCTTTGATGCGCCCGTCACGCAAACAGTGTTGTGCTCAATACAATAAATGTATTATTATTATTATTATTATTATTATATTATGGAACGACGACGACGACGACGATCGGGAGTGCACACTCCATCGGTGAGCTCTGCTATTTTTTCTTGTAAATATTGCTATATGGGTTTATTCTGCCTACGCCCAGCCCTACGACAGCTCTAAAGGATCCCTCGTCCGTAATAGATAGCATCTTGCGTTGACCAACGTACCGCTGAGCCTGAGTGCGATTGCTGACCCGACCGACCTGACTAGGCCTAACACTGTCTGTCACCAAGTACAAGGCTCCCGTCATGTCCCTAACCTGCGACGCTTGCTTAAAAGCCATTCTGCCCGACGGACGTCACATGACGTGTTCATCTTGTGGGCATAACCTGCACCTAGGAAAATCCTGCTCCGGTATCGCGGAGTCCACGTTTGCTGCCATGAACGCCGAGAAGAAGATAAAGTGGACATGCAAAATCTGCCGCACTAAGGGTGCTCGCTCCGGTGAGGAAGCAGTCGACGTGAACTCCGAAGTGAGGTCATTAGACGATTCCGGCCAGCTCGGAGCACAAATACAACTGATGAATCGGAAGCTAGACTCCCTCCCTTCCCTCAAGGTCAGCGTTGATTCACTCCTTGAGCTGCCCGCTAAAGTGAGCGAACTTCTGCTTCTCAAGCCAGTCATAGAACTGCTGAAAACCACCGTTGAAGAAGTGCAGATTTCGATCACGGCATTAGGCAAAAAGTACGAGGACCTTTTAAGCATGACAACTTCCCATGCAGAAGAAATGAAGGATCTGAGGATGGAGATGGGAACGCTGAAAGCTACGGTCTCTGAACAGGAGCAAGTTATTCAGCGCTTAAAAAGTGAAATCAACGAGAGTGAACAACACACTCGCCTTCAAAACATGGAGGTACATAGCCTGAAAGTTGCTCCTAACGAAAGTCTTGCCTCAGCCTTGACTGGGCTGGCACTCAAGCTTGAGTTGACGGGGCATCAACCATCGGACGTCGTAACAGCATACAAGATACCAGACAAACGTGCCGAAACTCCAGTCATTTTGGTCAGGTTCGCTTCCGTTGACATCAAGGAACGCTGGATGCAATCACGCAGCAGGTTGAGGCAATCGTTTGGCTCCAGAACATCTGAACGAGAGTACTTTAACGACAACTTGACTCAGCCCAACAGAGAACTTTTTTGGATGGCTCGTTCTCGTGGCAAGGAATATGGTTTTAAATTTGTTTGGGTCAAAAATGCGCGAATATTTGCTAGAAAGGAAGAAGGCGCTCCACTGATAAAGATCTTGCACCGTAACGACATAGACCTCATCGTGTAATGGCTACGTTTTCTTTTTCCAAGTATGCCAATTTTAATTTGTTTAATGACTCGTTAGCAACCTCGCCTGATTCATTTACTGTTTTGCATGTAAACATTCGTAGTATTCGAAAATACTGGGACGAACTTACGGTTATCCTTGAAGATGTGAGTGGCCGAATTGATGCGATAGTTTTAACAGAGATAAATGCTAGTGCTGAATCTCTGTCACCGTATAAATTATCGGGCTTCCATGATTATTTTTGCACTCGACAAACCACTCGTGGAGGCGGTATTGGCGTTTTCATAAAAGATTCCTGGTCCACCTCCAAAGTCGATGTGTCGTTTATGTATTCTGAGAGCTTGATCCTTAAGATTTCGAATGCCATTCACACTGTTTGTCTGCTGGCATTGTACAGACCTCCCTCATTCAGCTGCACCAACTTTATAGCAGAGTTGAAAAGAAACTTGGAGCGATTATCTAATGAAACACATTTATGCCTGGTAGGGGACATTAACATCGACACTCTATCCCCTTCTAAGTCAATCGTTTGTGATTATTTGTCAGTACTTTGTGAGACGGGGATAACTTCTACTATTCATGGCCCCACGAGGGAAGAAGTGCTTAATAAGAATCTGGTTTCAGCCTGCCTTGACCATATTAACATTCGAACGTCAGATAGTACTGTCCATTCCGCTGTCATTTCGCAAAAGCTTGCAGACCATTATTTTGTGGCCTGTCAATTTGCTTTCTTTTCTAGAAAATCAACTGATGTTAACAGAATGTGTCGTCTGGAGAGACTTGATCTGAAAATGTTTGATCGGTTCATCAAAGATTACGACTGGGAAGGTTTTTTATTTTCTGTAGACCGTGGGAATTTATATAGAAAGTTTATCGATGTTGTTGTACACTTCCGGAACAACGCCAGAAAAACTGTCTACGTCAAAAAACGCAACCCTAAGCTCCCTTGGCTGAACTCTAACATTCTTAACGCCATTGATCTCAAAGAGAAATTTTGGAAGAAGAGTCGCCGCTACCCTAATAATGCTGCTCTCAAACTTGAAAGCAAGATTCATAGAAATTTTGTCACTGCACTTATTCGATCAGCGAAGCGAACATACTTCGCAAAAAAGATCTCGGATGCCAGATTCGACTCAAGAAAAACCTGGGCTGTAATAAATGAGGCTCGAGGTCATTTGAAGAATAACATTTATGAGACACTAAGGAAACATTTTGGAGCTGATATGTTAGCAACTGTGAACGCTTTCAATCGTTTTTTCTCAGACTCTGCCACGGTACCGTCTAGCAGCGATAGGATTCCCACACCGCGAATGCCGTTCAACAAAGAATCTGCCTTTCTTCCTCCTCTGACAGATTTCGAATTACGGTCGTATCTGTTCGGATTCAAGCGATTTAGATCTGCTGGTGTTGACGACATTACTGTACACAACTTATGCCGAAATTTCGAGTCTCTGAAAAATGTACTTCTCACTTTGATTAATGACTTTTTGGAAACGGGCTATATTCCTGATGAATTAAAAAGCGCTTTAGTAGTGCCTCTGTTTAAAGGTGGTGCGCCAAACCAAGTCTCCTCGTACCGACCAATATCAATATTGTCATCCATTTCCCAGATATTAGAGAAGCATATTTTTGTTGCAATGTCCAGTTTCCTTGAAGAACACGCAATATTCACACCAAATCAATACGGATTTATATCTGGTCGAGGTACTACTAACCTACTTGAACATTTTTCGGACATACTACACTCAACTTTTGACAAAAATATGTACGCATGTGCTCTTTTCATCGATGTTGCTAAGGCTTTTGACACTGTGAATCACAAGCTTCTGTTGGACAAGTTGTATAGGATCGGCTTTCGTGGTCCCTTTCATGCCATTTTGGAGAATTACTTGTCTAATCGCTCTCAGATTGTGTCAATAGATAATTTCCACAGCTCTCAAGTTTCTTTAACATCTGGTGTCCCGCAGGGTTCAATTCTTTCTCATTTACTTTTTAACATCTACGTGAATGATATGTCATCCGTTACGACGAACTGTGTGATACTACAATATGCAGATGACACAGTTTTATTGTCTCAACATATTTCATATCACCATGCGGTTAACATGCTGCAAGTAGATGCCAATAAGGTAATGGACTGGTTCCAGGCAAACAAACTTCGAGTAAATACTACCAAAACAAAGCTTATTTGTTTCCGCAACCCTTTAAAAAGCGTGAGTTTAACCGCCCCACTCTTTCTTCATAACTCATGCTGCTCATGTTCTACCTGTGAGCCTGTTCATTATGTTAACACGATTAAGTACCTGGGCATTCACTTCGATTGCGACCTATCTTGGAACACCCACATGTCATACCTATGTCAACGGCTGAGAACAGTCGCTTGTATGATGTACCATATTAAGGCATATATGCCGCTAACTATAAGAAAATGTATAATGCATGCTCTTACCTACAGTGTCCTGAGGTATGGCATCACTATTTTTTTTAATTGCCCCCTTCTATGGCAGTCAAGAATTGACAGAATTCTACGAAATACTCTAAAGAGCATTGCATACAACACAGAATGTTCAAAAAATGTCAACCTTTTCTCTTTCTTGGAATTGCCTACGTTTCACTCCCTGTTCCTTCAGACTGTAATACGAAGACATTTTTGGGACAGTGAGTTTATTATACGATCCTTACCATCTCGTGACCTAAGAAATTATCTTCGTTTCCAAATTCCTCATGTAAGGACCCATTATGGTGAAAGTTTGCGTATATTCTATGTGTCTAATGTCTTCAATAGCATCCCTGAGTCGGTTTTGGCAATTACTTCCAACAAAACATTGACGAAAAGCTTGAGAAAGATGTATTCTGCCGTATCGATGCAATGATATAAAGCACGCGGAATTGGTATCAAATTTTGACCCCATACTTCTTGGCCAGCGCGCATCCAATACAACCCTAATTTCAGATATGCACCGGCACCTTGTACTATGTTGTCTTTTATGATGGCTATCAATACCAAAAATAGACGTCTGACACAGGCCTGCACCCATCAAGGACATAGACAATAGTCTCCATGTGCTCATGGTTGTTTTTTCTTTCACTTTACTTCGGTACTTTGGTGTGTGTGTGCGATGCCACCTTAACAGCGACACAGTTACAATCTACGGTATGTGCAAGCTTGCGTGTCCATGAGTGTCAGTGACCCCTCGTCGTTCGATCACTTCGAGCTACAATCCTTCAGACAACGGGGTCAACGCATCGTGTGCATAGTGCTCAGCCTACAACATGTGATGGTTTGGATTCATGAATCTATGCCTTTTATCTCGTGCCTCTGTTTTGTCTTGTGCCACTGCCACTGTCTCGTGCAACTGTCTTTTTTCCTTTCTCTTCCTCGTGACAATGTGCACTTCCGAATTCTTTTACTGCAGGGCCTGGTCCCACAAGCCCATGCTGGCTTTGACCGGACCCGTAATTCCATTGTTGATTCTACATGTGTGAATAAATGTATTATTATTATTATTATTATTATTTATTCTTCTTCTTCTTATTATTATTATTATTATAATGTCTGCCCCCGTGCTAATGTTTCTGTTCGATGTGGGAAAAGGGCAAGCTTTCAACATGGAGTCAGGCACGCAAAAAGCCCTTTATTCACTTCTTCCTCTTCCCTCGTGTCGGCCAAACCGATACGAGAGGTGAATTACCTCACACATCTCCCCTACTAAGTCTCACACCAACAACCAATCACACATCTCCCCTCCTAAGTCTCACAACAAACACTCACACCTTTCTCCCTCTAAGTCACACCTGCATCGTTCATTGTTCTTGATAACTCTTGGTGCTCGAACACATCTTCCACTTTTTGTGTGAGCGTGGCCGCCATCGGCGCAATGAGGCCCAGCTTCTGGTGAATCAGCACCGTCTTCTTGCACATTCTCGGGTACCTGTAGTTCTGATCCAGAAGCCTGACTGGGTAAGGGAATCAGGTGTGTTCTGTTTCTGCGGATAGAGTCGCCGGCGTCAGTGTCGATCCAGTATGATATGGGTTCATTTGCACTGCTTTGGACGACTCCTTGTCGTTGCAGGTCGACTACCCACACGTCAGTTCCCTCGTCCAAGTCGACTAAGTCTCGGACGCCATGCCGGCGGTCGAAGTCGTCTTTTTGTTTTCGTCGCTGAGACATTTCAAATTTTCTCACGTTGTTGAGATCTGGAAGGCAGAGAACGAGGCGGCTAGACGAGACTGGGAGATTTGTTCGTGACCTCCTGCCCATCAGAAGTTCTGTCGGACTGTATACATTTTTCAATGGACTCGTTCTATAAGCGAATAGGGTCTTGTACGGGTCTTCTGTTTTCTTCAGAGACGACTTTATTATTTTGACCGCGGCTTCTGCCATTCTATTGCTTTGAGGGTACCTTGGACTGGAAGTGATGTGGCGAAAACCATAATCCTTTGCGAATTCATCAAATTCGCGATTAGAGAACTGGGGTCCGTTGTCGGATACCACCACGTCCGGCATCCCATGCCTCGCAAAAATAGACTTGCAATGGGTGATCACAGTTCCCGATGAGAGACCACCAAGGCGGACCAGTTCTGGGTACCGTGAAAAATAGTCAGTTATGATTAGCCACCAGGCTCCGTCCCAGAAGAACAAATCCATCGCTATTCTTTCCCAGGGACGCTGTGGGAATTCTGTTTGCAGAAGAGGCATTTTGCGGTTGACACTCTGTTTGAGGCATACGTGACAGTTTTGATGAGCAGCTCAATATCAGAGACAATTCCAGGCCACCAAACAGAATCCCTTGCTCGTCCTTTGCATTTGTCTATCCCGAAATGACCTTCATGAAGTTGGCGAAGGACGGTGTCGCGCATTTTCTCAGGGATTATCACTCTAGAGGTACGAACTATTACGTCGTCAACGAGTGAGATGTTGTCTTTATCTTCCCAATAGGGTTTGAGCTCCTGCTCGAGATCTCTTCTTCTTGGCCACCCTGTTAGAATGAGTTGACGAAGCCGCGCGCATACTCCGTCTTTCTGTTGTTCACTGCCGACCTGCTGAACACTGTATGATGTCAGCGGCATAGAGGAGACGATGTGTTTGATGTAGCCATCGATCTCATTTTCGAGGTCGAAAGGCTCCGATTGTGAAATAGGAGACCTTGACGGAGCGTCGACTGCCGTTAGATCCTTGCCGGGGACATAGACGATGGCATACGTGAAACGCATGAGTCGCATGCGCATTCTTTGTAACCTTGGTGTCAAGTCATCGAGTGCTTTGGACCCAAAAAGTGAGATGAGAGGCTTGTGATCAGTTTCCAGAGTGAAGACTCTTCCTACGAGGTAGTCTCGAAACTTTTCACTGGCTTACACGAGTGATAAGCCTTCTTTTTCTATTTGTGCATATCGACGTTCGGTCTCTGTCATAAGCCTTGACGCGTAGGCAATTACCTTGAACCGTTGTCCCACCTTCTGGCGCAAGACAGCACCTAGTCCGTATGCTGATGCGTCTGCACTTACAACGGTTTCTTGCATGGGATCGTAGATACCCAAAACTGGGTCTGAAGAAAGCATAGCTTTCCACTGGTCAAATGCAAGCTGTTGGGGTTGGTTCCACACAAAGTCATGTTTTGTGCTTAACATCGATGACAGTGGTTCCAAGACCTGTGCACCATTGGGGACAAAACGTGCAAGATACGTAGCCATTCCCATGATGCGGCGTAACTCCTTTTTTGATGTGGGACTTGGCATCTGCAGAATAGCAGACAGCTTTGCTGGATCCGGACGAACCAGATTGTTCTCGATCAGGTGTCCTAAAAAGGAAATCTTCGTAACGCTGAAGAGACATTTCTCTTTGTTTAGCGTGATCCCAGCTTGAGTGAGGCGCTCCAGTACTGTTCTTAGACGACCATCGTGTTGATCTTGTGTAACCCCCAGATTAGGACGTCGTCCATATGGCATGCAACTCCTTCTAGTCCTAAAAGAACATCGGCCATCCTCCTTTGAAAATGTTCTGGCGCCGAAGAAATTCCAAACGGCAGCCTGTTAAAACAGAACCTGCCAAAAGGTGTTATAAAGGTCGTCAGGGTTTTACTGTCCTCGTTTAAAGGTATTTGCCAAAACCCTGAGTTGGCGTCAATCTTCGAGAAAACGGTTGCTTTCTGGAGCATTCCCAAAGTGTGTTCTACAGATGGAATCGGATGCCATTCCCTCTGGACGTACTTGTTCAGTTGCGTAAAGTCAACGCAGATACGTATGACTTCTGAGGGCTTAGGAACCACTACCATCGGTGCACACCACGCCACTGGTTCTGTCACTGGTGAAATTACTCCGAGTTGTTGCATCCTCTCCAGCTCCATCTTTGTCTTGTTGAAAAGAGGCAGGGGCACTCTGCGAGGCGATGTCAGGGCAAAGGCCGTTGCATCAGGTGCTAGCTTTATCTCGTAGTCTCCTTTCATAGTGCCGAGCCCTTCAAAAAGACAGGGAAACTCCTCCTCGGGGCAGAGGCTCCGCACCTGGCAAATCTCTGGGAGAACCTTGATCTTTTCTATAGCTGGCCTTCCAAGAAGCGGTGTTTTGAGGCCTCGGAGGACGTAAACTTCCTCTTCGTTCGTGTAGTTTTTGAATGAGAGGTTCAGGTTTACGACGCCCAAGACGTGAAGTCGTCTTCCGTCGGGTCCCTGAAGCTGGCGCCTCGGCGGGTTTAGAGTAGGGTCTTTGAAGAGACTCCTAAAAAGGTCTTCGGGGACTACTGTTTCGTCTGCCCCGGTGTCTACCTTGAATAGTACTGGGTGGTTCTCAACCAGTATCATTTGTTCCCACTTTGAAGTTTGGGTGTTTGACGTTGTGCCGAGGAATCCTGGCTCTTGACCGTCGTTTCTTGTTTGGGTAGCTGGACCTGAGGCCGTCATCAAATGTCCTTTTGAGAAAAATCCTTCTTCTTGCTCGGTGACATTTCTGAGAGAAGACGTCGACCGACAAACTGTCATAAAGTGTCCTCTTTTTCCACAACCTCTGCACACACCGCGTCTTTTGCTGGACAACTTGCCCGAGAGTGTGTTGCGTGTCCGCACCAGGTGCAGGATCGTTCTGGATTTTTGGTGTCATGCTGGTGACATTTTGACAAAGTCCTATCCCAAACGACCGCAGCCTTTTGTGGCACTGTAAATGATCTGCTAGTCTTTCTGTTGTATTCGGACTGTTTCATGTTGACGGGCGATCATGAGCGCCTTCATCAAGTCTAACGAAGATTCCAACTGTAGTTTTTCTGAAACTTTCTTGTCCTGCAGGCCTACTACCAAGCGGTCTCTGATTAGTTCTCCTCTGAGTTCGCCGAAGTTGCACGTGTCGGCTAACGTGTGCAGGGCCGTTGAAAATTCCTCCACTGATTCACTCTCCCCTTGAGTTCGAGTGTTGAATCGTGCTCTTTCATAGATTATGTTGCGTTTTGGAAAAAAGTAGGCTTCGTAGTGGGCTAGCACGACATCGAACTTCTTGGCGTTTTCTGTACTTTGCTTGAAAGTGTTGAAGATATCTTCTGCTTGAGTGCCCATCAAATAGACGAGCGTATCAACTTGTCTTTCTTCGGCTGCATCTTGCAATCCAGAGGCTGTGCGGTACCGAAGAAAACGTTTCTTCCATGAGGGCCATTCATTAGGAGTGGCGAAGGAAAAAGGCTCAGGCGGATCTACAGGGTGTCACAAAAGAAAATTTACACGGTCTTTTTTACCGGAAAAATAAACTAGGCATCGCCGAACGCTCATTCTCCGCCCAAAAGTAGAGCTAGAGGTCACAACCAGATGCCAAAGTTTCAGCCCGATCCGATAACTTAATAAAAAGTTATTAGTGATTTTCTGAAAATTTCAATGGGGAAATGGCGGCCGACGGAGTTTTCAAACACATGGGGCTCTATGGCACCAGAAACCGAAAACAGGCAAAAATGGGCTCCATTTTCCCATTGAACTTTTCAGAAAATCACTTATAACTTTTGATTAAGTTATCGGATCGGGCCGAAACTTTGGCATCTGGTTGTGACCTCTAACTCTACCTTTGGGCGGAGAATGAGCATTCGGCGATGCCTAGTTTATTTTTGCGGTAAAAAAGACCGTGTAAATTTTCTTTTGTGACACCCTGTATCTGGAACGATGCCATGGCGTACCTGGTGTCCGATTTCGTACCTTGAGCTTGACCCAAGATATTGCCCGTAGCAGCTGCTTTAGCGGTCGCTTCGGCGTCTGAAGAGGAGCCGGTTGCTTCGCGAGCTGACGGGTTAAAACAGGTAGTATTCCGATCCCACTTCTGACACCATGTTCGATGTGGGAAAAGGGCAAGCTTTCAACATGGAGTCAGGCACGCAAAAAGCCCTTTATTCACTTCTTCCTCTTCCCTCGTGTCGACCAAACCGACACGAGTGGTGAATTACCTCACACATCTCACACCAACAACCAATCACACAGTTTCTCGTTATCCCTTTTGTGTTGAACAGGTTAAGAGCTCGGGGCGAGGGAAAGGAAGGCTGGGGAGGAGGAAGCAGGCGGATTGCTGGAGAGGAGGAAACGTCCCCTTCGCTCCAGCATTCCGCCTGCTTCCTCCTCCTCAGCCTTTCTTTCCCTCACCGTGAGCTCTTAAGCACTTGTGATAAATTTTGCAGATAGCTTGTCAGCCTATTATTTCCTTAACTGACCTTAACATTAATTTCTGTTAGGGGCGAAGCTTCTTAGGGTCTAGCCTTGTCCGGCGTCCGTGCTCACATCGATTGCCATCCCCTCCCAAATGTTTGCGCAGTCGACAGGATCAAACCTGTGCGGGCGCCGGGGAGACCCAAATGGATTTCTAGTCTATCGCCTTAATCACTCGGCCATGACTGGGGGACGAGTCGAGGGCTCTGAGATCTGGTAGTAACTCAAGAACTGGAGATGTCATGGATGAAACGTTGCGTGTAGCCGCTCAACGTCTATACAAGAAAGAGCGCTGCATTGGCTAATGAAGTCGAAACGCAACCAGGAACTCAGCACTACCTATTAGCAATAAAAATTAAAAAAAAAAATCAGCACCATCAGCACTACCTATGAACAAAATCAGTATCATTAGCACCACCAGAGCTTCGCCCCAATCAACATCATTCACCACGTGGAGGTGCGGTCATTTTGTTTTGGTTTTTTTTTGTTACCGTTATCTTGCATACTGCCTTAAAAAAAAATTGTCGCTAACAAGAATTTTGTGTGGCTTCGCCATTGGTTCGGAACTTTGGTAAAAAGGCTCAATCCACTAAAGCGACCAACAGCAAATGGCACTAGAAAACATCGGTGCTGTGGAAAGTCTCTTGGGTCGCAGAAAGTCAAAATTTGTCGCGCGTTGAACAAGTATTTTCTCGAGGGGGGAATTGGAACGTGCTGGTAAGTTACAGGGATAAAAGAAAAGCGACATAAAGATGTTTTGTTCTGTCTTCCTCCTCTGTGCCCCCCTTTTTTTTTATCCCTGTAAATCTCTTTTTGTGGCCTGTAAGCGCTGGCTGCGCGCTATTTGTATTCACCTTATGACGTACCACAGGAAAGGCTACAAGCGCGCGCTCCTTGCTCTAGGGCACATCTCGGCGGTACAAGCTCTCGTGCGTTAAGAGCAGCTTTCAACGCTACGAGCTGGCGCTTCTAGCCTTCTCTGCGGTGCAACATAAGGTGAAACGGAGTATAGCTCAAGTCAGACTACTGGATTGTTTTTCACTTTACACGAGCTTACTGGCACTAGTGGGACTCAAGGTTACTGGCACGCAACGCCACTGGCCAAGAAACTCCTTTGTTGCGGTGTAATTTTAGAGACAAAAGCAATCATTTTCATTCAAAACCTCCTTTTCAAAATTTGATGGCGTTTGATGACGTAAAGTGGGGATCGCAGTACACCCATATGACGATATTTGAATGCTGTTCATAGATTGGACCCGAGCATTGTGTGGGCACTCGATTTGGGCCCGTGATAATTACTAGCTCGAGAAGCATTCGGGTAGTGGACCGCGTCCAATCGCTGCAACGACGACAATAGCCGTGCCACAACAATGTCTGGAACTCAGCGCGTGTCCTGCGCTTTGCCAACCCCAGCGCGTGGCTATGATGAACATTGGCGGCATATAATCGGCTCCAGATCACGTGGCCGCTTGTTCTGGCTGCGAGTTGAGGGGGTGAGCGCTGCTCGTTTTTTTCTTTAATTTTTGTCTGGGACTTCCATTGCGTGGGGTGAAAAACGAACGCGTGTTTCATAGGTCATTAATGTCAGGGATCCGTTTTAAGCGGTATTTGCGCAAAGTGCAAAAATTGTTGCATCGCCCCTTTGAACGTGCACGAACGTCCGGCCAAACTGTTGCAGTGGTCCCGGAAAGCACGAGCCCAGGACCCGTGACTGCATCCAGCACGAGCACCAGCACGACTGTGCCACGGGCCAGCTGTCCCCCTCCCGAGATTTTCTTCAACGGCTCGCTCTTCCAGACGGACGGCAGAGAGGATTTCGGCAGTGTTTACGAAGTCCGCTTTATGGGCCTCTTCGGAGGCGTGGACAAAAAGCGAGCGTGCAAGATCAAGTGCATCAACGGGCTCTGGTTCGGTCCCCTCTGTGCTGTAGAAAATCAGGTCGGAGGTACGAAACCTTGAATTTCTACAACGCGTGTCCCCCCCCCCCCCCCCCCCCCCCCCCGAAAAAAAAAAAAAAAAAACGTTTTTTTTTTTTGTACGCGTACGCGTAGCGTTTGCTACGAAACCTTGGATTTCTACAACGTGTTCCCTAAAAACAAAACAAAAAAAAAGAAAAAAAAATGTAGTTTTTTTTTTGGTAGGCGTACGCGTGGCGTTTGCGCCAGGCTTGTACACACAGTTGCGTTGACACTCAATAGACCGCAGTTAATAGACGATAAAAACGCACGGTCGTCGCTACCGGCTCATCAGTAGTAAGCGAAATCCAGGGCAACATGGCGGCTCCCGGCAACAGCGTTGAAGTGACCACTCTTGGGACGATATCCCGCTGGCATCCGCGAGTTCTGTCCAGCGTGAACTATTGCAGCCTTGGAACTGCCTGCTCCCATAGTTCCCACCGCCCCCCTCCCCCCCCTCCCCCCCCCCCCCCCCCACACACACACACAAAAAAAAATAAAAAAGATAAACAGGTATCCGAACGGTAAACCGGACATGCCTCACCGACGGGCTTGTACACACAGTTGCGTTGACACTCAGTAGACCGCAGTTAATAGACGATAAAAACGCACGGTCGTCGCTACCGGCTCATCAGTAGTAAGCGAAATCCAGGGCAACATGGCGGCTCCCGGCAACAGCGTTGAAGTGGCCACTCTTGGGACGATATCCCGCTGGCATCCGCGAGTTCTGTCCAGCGTGAACTATTGCAGCCTTGGAACTGCCTGCTCCCATAGTTCCCACCGCCCCCCTCCCCCCCCCCCCTCCCCCCCCCCCCCCCACACACACAAAAAAAAAAAATAAAAAAGATAAACAGGTATCCGAACGGTAAACCGGACATGCCTCACCGACGGGTCCCCTCTCTTTCTTTCTCGGCTTATAAACTTTCCAGCTAAGCTGAGACGTTGCCTCCTCTTTTACTACCTTCTGTTCTGTTCTCTTTCTGCCCCAGTCTCAGGTTTACAATCATGTTCGGCTTCTGATTGGCCGACCGCAACGCTTTGGGGAGTTGAGCGCGGCTGTACTTCCTTGCGTTGTGCTGCGGGGCGTTGCGCGACGCTGTGCTTCGTACCGTAACTTGGCAAACGGCGAGGGCTACGGTCTCACTGAGTTAATCGGCGCGTTGGAGGGAGAAGGCGCGTGACTATTCTCTACCTCACTCGTTGCGCGCAGTGCTGTCGAAGCCACAAGAGGCAGAAGGAAAAAAAGCCGCCTTTGTACGAATTTTGAGCGGCAGTCTAATATTCGGGGTGGAGAATAGCGACGACTGGGAAACACAAAGGAGGGTTATTAAAGGGGCACTAAAGTGGATTTCAATACTTTTTTTTTTATGGCGCAAACTCAATCTTTCCGCCTTAAGTATAATCGAAAAACCCGAAATCGCAATCACGTGCGGCCTTAGAAACGAGACAAAGGGGCGTGTCGCGGTCTTTGGTCGCATTTTTAATGACGACAAAAACCACGCGTGATTGTAATTTTGAGTTTTCTATGATTCATAGGGTGCATAGATTGAGTTCGCGTCATAAAAAGACGGTTTAAAAAAGGCAAGTTTGTCCTTCCCCTCTTCTTTAACGACTTGGGCTACGCTCTTGCCCCTGTAACTTTAAGCGCTGTCACGTGGTTCACCTCCGTCGCTGTGATTGACCCGAAGAGGTCGTAACGTTCGCTCTTTTCCAAGCCACGGTGATACCAGCTATAGTATTAATGCTGCAAGGACGCTGTTCCGCTCTCGAGCCTGCGTAACGGGCTTTAGCCTCCACCCAAGTGTATAGCGTTAGCGGTCCGGACCAGATACCGAAGTTTTAGAACTAGCCGTTATCCTATTCAAAAGTTGTAAGTGATTTCCTTATCTTAGGTGTGGTGCCCGCAATTCGACTGAGGCTTATTGCGGTGCAGACGCCGTGTATAAAACCGGCATTTCGGTTGCACGACAAAAGGTTTCCAGCTGGTTGAAATTAATTCTCGGACCTTCACTGGGGCGTGCCAGATTCCCTTCGTTGGTTTGGCACGTAAAACCCTCAGGTTTAATACCCCATTCACACGATCGTAAAAGTACTTCTAGCTAAGGGACCTTTAGGGTCGGCGGCGAACCATTTCACGACCCTCCATGTGTGGTGTACGCTCGTTCTGATTCGCCGATTGCAGAACATATCTTTAAGGTAACATTATGCTGGCCGTATAAATAGGGTATACAACATTTCAATATTTACGAGTCCTCAGCCCAGCATGGGCGTACCGACCGGGTGGCAAGGGGGGCGCTTCCCCCCCCCCCCCCCCCCCCAGTTCTCAGAGTGGGGGAGGCAAGGCATGTGTTTTTTTCCCCCCCTACCCCCTAAAACAGAAGCCACTGGGCAGGGCAAACACCGGCCGGCGGCGCCCAAGGGATACCAAGGGCACCGCCCCCCGGCCCTGGGGGTGTGGGGAAGGGGGGTCTGGTTTGCACCCCCCTCTTTGACACACACACACACGCATACACACACACACACATACACAGACGCACACACACAAAAGCAAGTTGGTACACCATGCACTGCAGCCTAGCACGCGCAGGTTGGTCGCTTCGAAAAGCTAGCAAGTCACGCGCCATACGCACAAACATTGAATGGAACCGCACCCAGGATCCCTTTTTTAGAGAGGTCCTTGACTTCGTACTTGTCTTAGGTTTTAATCGTGTTATGGTTAAACTTCGTGGAGTTTTCTCTTGACTGCGTCGCTTCCAGATGGCGGTCGCTTCCACTCGGTCCTCAAGTCGTGCGCCCTGCGGCCTCCCAAGCCCAACGTGGTGGTGCACCGCGACGGTCGCCCTTTGACCGTGTCCGGACTCACCCAGATGGCTCACGAGACGGTGCTAAGCTTCCGCTGTGTTCAGCTCGGCATGCACAAGTTCGTGGGCAACGCCAGCGTTCGCTGCCTCAACGGCCACTGGTCAGCTGCCATGCCGACCTGCCTGGTCACCTCGCAGCAGAGCAACTTCTCGGGTGAGGAGGTGCACGTACACACAGTGAAATTGAGAGAAACATCTTTATTTATACTCGTATGATTGACCTTTTTTTCTACTAAGCCTATGCGCATGCGCACAACCACCTCTCCACTGACCTTTGCTTCCCGCTGTCGCCATTTTCGGGACACTGTCCCGCACGACCGAAATTGCCAACTCCTATCTTCGCGCGTATTTCGTATTTTATGACGATTCTTTTTAAGCATCGGTAGTATGGGGTATGAAAAGCGATGAAAACCAATACAACAGCGCGATCTCAAGTTCTGACATGGGGAAGAACGTTGGGCTACCCTCCATTCGTAGGGACGGTCGTAGAAACAGAAAGGAAACGGAAACTGAAAATAGAATAGATGGGAAAAAAAAGGCGTGTTTCACAATCTTATACACGCGCGTTTTACTCGGCTTTGGTATGATTTGCAAGAAAACACAACTGAGGACACGTTGACCATCGAGCGACACAGTGAGGACTCGATCGCGACATCGAACCTTGATTCCAGCTTATAGGAAATTATAAATTATGTAGATTGTATCGTTCACCCGCTGATATTTTTCTTTCTTTTAGGTAGTGACTTTATATTGTACGGCACTAAGCACGTTTTGGGGAAAATGAAAAACTTGGGTGCTAAACCCACAGAAGACAAATTACGAAATTTTAAGTTTTATTTAACGTGGGGAAGTAGAAGATGCAGAGGCGATAAAGGCGAGAGTAAATGGAAAACTTCAAAAATCTAAAGTGTCACAAGTTCGTAACTTACAGCATTCAATGACGCCTTTTTGGAAGCGTTGACAAGATCACCAATGCACTTGGTAAAATCAGATTCTCGGTTCAGTTCAGGTGCCCCCGACGATTCTTTACACCGTGGAGAAAGGCGACCACGGCGTTTCAGAGACTGGAGAGTTGGTCGTCCACCCTGAGACCAACGTGTACCTCTACTGTCTCTACCAGAGGTTCAGCGGAAATCCCCAGTGGACGTGGACATCTCAGAGGTACGTCTGTTCGATTTGCGATGGCCGTAGGCAGTGTTGGGTAAAGTACATCGAAGATTAGCTTTATGTACTTTATTACTATATTGGATGTCTATTATAAAATAGAGGTTTTGGATACTTGAAGGAAAGTAGTAAGTATACACCAGGCACAATGTCCTTGCAGGTAAGCGCTATTAATGCAATGTACGTTTGAAGTAAATTTGCAGTGCTTTTTAACACAATCTTTCGTGATGCCCTTTCATTTCCCTAGGTGTTTTATTATGATTTTAGCTAGTATGCATTACCCGAGGGTAATAGCTAGGTTGTGCATCAGTTATGTTTGGAAGTGGCGGCGAATACTGGATAAAGTCAAGCGGCCACAGAGTAGTTGTTTTACGCTTGCTGATGACTTATTTAAAACAATCAACTTTAAGGCGCATATTTGTTGACAAATCATCATTTTGTGGTATAAAATTAACAAGGTCAAATTTAGGGAATGTACTTCGAAGTCGGGAGTCGTACTTTCCTCGAAAAGTACAATATCAAACCTTTTAAAAAAGTATAACTACATACTCAGAAAATGTACTTCAAGTAAAGTACACGTTTATAAACCTATACTTGAAGTAGTACTTTAAGTACAATGTACCGAAAGTACTTCCCAGCACTGACCGTAGAGAAAAGGATTTAGAATTGAATTAAGCTGCGTCATTCAAAGCCTTCAAGGATAAGCATAAGTCATGACATGGCAGTTCTCTCTGCAGTGTTGAAGTTAGGATGATACTGTGTTATTCAATTCGAAGCAGCAGTATTCGCACACCTCTAATAGAAAAAAAATATATATATCAGTTATTTTCTTACTTTTTTAGGCTTCACAGATATTTTTTTTTAATAATATCCGCGGAATTTACATTAATGCGGGTTGTGCAGGTGATTTATACGGCCAGGAAAAAGCTTATCATCACGACAAATAGTATAAATAACGAAATCTTGTTAATTAACTTTTTATTAGTTAAAATAAACGCATGGTTTTAATCAACGTAACTAAAACACTCAGTTGGGAAACTCCCATAGAGACAGCCCTAAAAATATGGCCCCAATCTGTCTCCGAGCACCGAGCTAATGACGAACACAACGCCACCATTTCTCCCGCAGCGGCCACTCGAGAAACTGCACGTGACTTCTATTTTTGGCTTCGACAGGGGTGAACCCCCGGCGGACGCGCCGCGTGGAAGTACTGAAGTTAAAATGCACCTAGGTCGGGACGCGCTACCTGAAAGGCCCGCTGAGGCATGGTTTTATAAAAACAATATTAATTGTTCCGCAAAACCTTGCGAACTAAAGATGATAAAAACATCACGCGCCCATCATTTGGTACTAAACTCCAATAAATTTCATACAAAAAGAGTCTTTTCCGTTTGTTTTTACGCAAAAAACCGGCTTTCAAAAAGCCCGAGGTGACCACAGTACAGACAAATGATAAAGAGTGGTGCTGTTGTCGCATTTAGCTCGGTCTCGGTGGACGCCAGCGGCCCAGGTTTCGACGGCGAGTTTCCCAACAGAGTGTTTTAGTAACGTTGGTTTTAATTAAAACCTTGTTGAGCGTAATCCAAAGCCCCGAAATCAGTAAATTTTTTTGTAAAACTTCGTGGGAAGCGCGGTAGTGCGCTAAGGTAACCACCCGTGCAGGGCGAAAAACGCAAGTCTGGCGGTCCGAAAATACGGATGATAAAAAACTGAAAAACTTCGCGCGGGCGCCTTTTTGGAAACCCCCAGGCATCCGCGCTTTGAGTCGTTTCTGAATTTGAGTGATTTAGTGTTTTTTTTATTACACTCAGCGCGTTTCTATTTAAAACCATATGTTTATGTTTAACAATTAAGAGGTTAATTAACTAATT
This sequence comes from Ixodes scapularis, assembly GCF_016920785.2. Taxonomy (NCBI): domain Eukaryota; kingdom Metazoa; phylum Arthropoda; class Arachnida; order Ixodida; family Ixodidae; genus Ixodes; species Ixodes scapularis. Next base: position 53,193,771 of record NW_024609868.1, on the reverse strand, counting down.
TTAGTTAATTATTTAACTTAGCGTGAACATTAGCCCCCTATACTATGTCCACATGGCCGTTTAACCCACTTGCACAGACCGCATTAGTGTAATTCACGGATATTTCTTTTTAACAGTCTGTAAAGCCTAAAAAAACACCACGTGTACACCAACATATGAGGTTTATAAATAACGTTCCGTGTTTTCGGGGTTTACATTTCGTTTTAAATTGGAGGTGTTTTTTTTTTGTTTTTTTTTTGGGGGGGGGGGGGGTAATTTTTTTTCCACAGATTCGGTGTTTTTGGGAGTAAACTTTTTGTATCGGACAAAGAAGGGGTCTTTATCGGGTCTTATGTTGAAGAAGCAAGACACGGGCATGGAATTCCCGATCCTTCAAAGAACGTGCTCGCGGCCTGAATAGTTGAAAAACGTCCGGGTACCAATAAAAGAAGGAAACGAGATGAGGAGTCTCGTTCCGAAGAAAGAAATAGCCTCGCGGACAGTTCAGTGCGGCTGTGTTCGAAGTAAAGAAAAAGAAAACAGAATTGTAGTTGAAGATGATTGCCCGGAAAGCTTGAGCTTTTTTAGTGAAGAAAAGCTCGGATTCGAAGTTTTAAGAGATAAAACTGGCTCGGAGGTTAATTTTCGGGGTTTATTGGTATCTAGCGAAAACACTGAACCCCATTTTTTAGTATCAGAAGTACTTTAAGTACATTGAACTTAAAGTACTAGTTCAAGTAGGTTTAGAAAACTTGTACTTTACCTGAGTTATATTTTCTGAGTATGTACTTCTACTTTACTCAAAGTACTCTTTCTGGTACTTTCCAAGTAATGTACAACTTCCGTCTTCAAAGTACATTCCTCAAATTTTATCTCGTTAAATTTGAATCACAAAATGGTGCTTCGTCGACTCTGAAACCAATTCACTTTGTCCAATATTCGCCGCCATTTCCGAAAATAACTGATGCATCCCCGATTACCCCTAAAACAATGCATGCAGATTGGGTAAAAAAGTACTTGTACTTTACTTTGAAAGTAGATTGTACTTATAGTAATTTACTTCAAGTACATTGCGCCCGGTGCACTTACTACTGTACTTGAAGTACGTAGTCTCTCATTTACTTTGTACTTTACTTCAAGTACTTTTTGAATGTACTTTACCCAATACTACAGTGTATTTATAAACAAGCACGGGTGTGCCTGTACCAGGTGTAGGCATTGCGCGCGGGCAGAAGCCAGTTTCGCCTGAGACGAAGCTCCTGCGCATGTTCAGTGCCGACTGCAACGCCGCCGTGATGGCGTGACGTCAGAGAGTTGGGCTGCTGTTTACGGCGAGCAAGTGTACGAAAATGCGTCTTTTGCGCATCAGAACGCAAGGAGGGACACGCGAATCAAAGGACCACATGGAGAGCGCGCAGGGAACGCGCGATTATATATATGGGTGGTTTCATCTCAAATCGTGCAGGCAAAAAGGGTCGAATTTTTAATTTCGATGAAAAAAATATATGTTATGGCGCCGTTTCTAAAAACGCAGTCGCCACAAACCGCAAGTTCGTCGGATTTTTTGTTCTCGACTTATGAATTTTTAAAGAGGCCGCGGCGAAAAGCAGTGTTTTTCACACCCGTCGTGGGTCGGATGTTTCGCTTGATCTCCCTCCCTGGATTTTCAGTCCACATTATATTATATTTTTTTCAAGCACTCTGTGGACATATTTAAAAGGCTCCTATACCATAAAATAATTTTAGGCGTTTTGCTTTTGTTTTGTAAAAATGTCAAAAACGCCCCCTCGGTCAATTGTTGACGAAGTTTGACAATTAATTACTGGCGATCTACTTGGGTTACATCGATAATTTTTATGTCCACGGAGAGCCCAAAACACGTTCTTTATATGTATTATAAAATAACTTGGCTGTATAAAATATTCTTTTCGTTACGTTTACGTTAATGTTATGTGAAAACCAAAAAGTACCATTTTTGAAATTGATTTTCTCAAAAAACCCATTTTTTATTTTTTTTATTTTTTGCTAAAATGTAGATTTGATAGTTTTCTACGCGAAAATTAAGTCGAGAAAGTGTATATTTTGTTTGTATGTTCTACATTTAAGCATCAATATCGTACAAAAACGTGTTTTTACGGCTCGAAATGGACCTGCGAATTGCGCGTCTTCACAAGCTTGGAAATAGTTTTTTCTTTTTTTCAACGTTCCCACATAAAAATGAAATACAGTATTTACACCCTGTTATATTTATTGATTATTTAAATTTTATTATAGGCGGCAAGCTACATCGGAGGAGTTCCAAAAAGAGAAAGCAACACTTCTTAACAGACCAGCAGGTGTCGTTAATTTTTTACGTGTAGGAGTCGGTAGACGTCGTATTGATTCGGGGCCCCCATTGACCTGCATGAACGTCCCGCCCTTTCGGAGCCAGCAGGTGACCACGACTTTTCGCGCTCGTTGTGTTAGATGGGACGGCCCGTGACAGTAAAGCGAGCAGCGTGCACCCTGTGTCACGAGGAGTGAAATGGTACGTTTGTGACGTTGACACGGCGAACAGTGACAGCCACCCAGGAGGAGTCAGTCAGAGTATTGCACAAGGGAAAGCAAAGGAATCGTTGCCTGAAAGGATGAGGACACCACGGCCTTACAATATCGACGGTCAACAACTGTTCTGCCAGCCAAAACAACGCCGCGTGCGCGCTAAAACCGGCGGCGCGGGACAGAAATCCCTTAAACGCACACACGAAGATGGGCCGGTTTCGTTAGGGATGTGGGGAAATTTGAAACCAGCCATCCGTGCATGCGTGAAACGATACCGCCTGTTTGCCCTAGCTTCGAGCGCCCTATCCTTACCTTGAAACGGTCGTGCTCTCTCTCTCTCTCTCCGGAGAGATCCGATAGTACCGAAGGGTTATCTATTAAACTTGACGAAGAAAACGAGAAGGGACTGTTTAAGTTTAATTATCCCCACCAACCCGCTCGTTCTGTCCTTATAAAGGGTTATCTCTTTTGGAAACAGCAAAGCCCGGAGATTGACATTAAAACGAGCGTGTTGGTAAATATACTTGTGTTTGTACTCTGCCCGGAGATTATAGTTGGGTCGAAGTCAGCCTCCTTGTCAACTATAACCGTCTGTGAAGAGTGGGCTTCTCCCGAGATGAAAAGTTAGCGCCGTCTGACGTGTTCTTTTGAAAAAGGGAAGGGGAAAGAGAAAGTTTGAGTAACTGCAGAAACGACCTCGAAAGCTCCTCACCCGATATGAAGCTTGAGGCAAAGTCTCGGTTACCTTCTCGCGCATCGCCTGCTCGAATCTATTCTTCACTTTCTTTCTCACAGCCACTGTTCCGCACAGCCGTCGTGGATGTGCGTAATAGAGGGAGGAACAGATTCGAGCATCATCTGGACGCCGTCATCCTGCCAGACTTCAGTGTCGTGGGACCGACTCGTGTGTGTTTCTTCGCCCCGCTGAACTTTGTTTCTCGGGTGCGGTTTTTTCTGAACGTTTTTTTTTTCAATGTTTTCTTACTAGCTGTTTGTTAGTACTGTTCAGTTGTTGGGTTTATATCGTCATGGCGTAGCTGCCTGGCGGTGATGTAGAGAGCGTGTTCGCACGCATTTGGTTGCGTCCCGTTTAGGGAATGCCCGGAGGAGTTGGTTTTTGTTCTTGCCATGTGCGGCTGAGTTTTCTCGTCTTTATTAAATTTTTGATTTTTTTTTTTTTTTTTTTTTTTGTTTTACCTTTACGTGTCGTCAACTTCTTTGACTGACTCTCCACCAGGCGTGGACCTATCGCCTTGCCGCCGCCCGAACCTAAATACTTTTTTTTTTTTTTTTTTAACGCAATTTTCGTTAAGATCGGAGTTGGGCAATTTAATTCCTATTTATTTATTTTTATTTCCTACCCCTCTCCATGACACACTCTCTCTGTGTGTTTCGGACCGTTTCTGTGTCACCACATTTGTGTATTACGGAAGTGAAAGGACATTCCCTGGTGACCTGTGCGATGTGCGGTGAACAAACCCCCAGTGTTTGGTTTCGGAAAGAATTGTATATAATATATCGACGATGTGGTGACTTTCTTTGTCTTAGTAATATGACAGCTAATAGCTAGTCGTGCTAGTTTACTGTGAAAGGTTTATAAATCGAAACAATACAACGTCTGTGCCTTTTGGTTATTGAAAGTCTACTAGGCCTGCTGATTTGGTTAGATATGTATCTCCTGGTTCCCGCTCTTATCAAAACATACATAAATATTCAATACCATAAAATCCGTTTATAATTGATTACAAAATGCAGAAGAAGATTTAAGAAAACTTTTTCACAATTAATAGAGACGCATGGGTCGCTATGTCTGACTTAAGTCTTGCAAAACAAAGACGTCTTTTTTCCGATATTGAGGCCTAAATATAAAACATACAAACAAAATATACACTTTCTAGGCTTGATTTTCGTGTAGACAACTATCATATCTACATTTGAACAAAAAATAAAAAAAATAAAAAATGGGTTTTTTGAGAAAATCAATTTCAAAAATGGCACTTTTTGGTTTTTGCATAATATTAACGTAAATGTAACGCAAAATATATTTTATACAGCCGAGGCATTTTATAATACATATAAAGAGCGTGTTTTGGGCTCTCCGTGGACATAAAAAATATTGGTGTAACCCAAGTAGATCGCCAGTAATTAATTGTCAAAGTTCGTCCACAATTGACCGAGGAGGCGTTTTTGACATTTTTACAGAAAAAAAGCAAAACGCCTAAAATTATTTCATGGCATTGGAGCGTTTTAAATGTGTACACAGAGTGCTTGAAAAAAGTTAATATAATGTGGACCGAAAATCCATGGCGGGAGATCAAGCGAAACATCCGACCCACGATGGGTGTGAAAAACACTGCTTATCGCCGCGGCCTCTTTAAAAATTCATAAGTTGAGAACGAAAAATCCGACGAGCTTGCGATTTGTGGCGACTGCGGTTTCAGAAACGGCGCCATAACATATATTTTTTTCATCGAAATTAAAAATTCGACCTTTTTTGCCTGCACGATTTGAGATGAAACCACCCATATATATATAGGAACCTTCGTTTTCGGGTTTTATATTTTTCAAAAATCGGGGGTGAAAATTGGGCGCTTTGATCCAAGGGGGCCGTAATCGGAGAGGGGTCGGGTATCTTAGTTAATTATTATGAAGTTCGAGTTTTTTTTCAGGTTATATTTAGAAATATACAAGTCGAATTAACAATTGATCCGTTTGAATACAGAGATTATTTTTAATAAAACACTGTACACAGATAGCATTGAAACATGGTAAGAGCTTACATGCATGGGCTTTAAAATTTTTCATAATTCATGGTTGCTTATATAATATTCTGCAGGCGCAACATGGTTTGTCTCCATTCTAGACCTGTTCGGTTCTTGGACATAATGTCCGAATTGAGAGGAGATTCTTCGGCATTGCAGGTCACGTACATTTAGAATGCAAATTTCTCGTCCTTCTATTTTTTGTTGTTGTAATGATTGAAAGAGAAAATGTAAAAGGGAAAATGATAGTTCACAAGGGACATGAATACCGCATTTGAGGGCCCGATCCCTGTCGCTGCAGCTCACTGACTTCGAAATAACTTCGGATTGTTTACGAGGCCTGGAGCCACCGCACAAGTTTCTTAGAAATTATTTTCGGAGCATAGTAATTTGGAAAATGCTGGAATTCTATTTCCGAATTCGGAAAAAAAAAAAACGATTTTCAAGAAACATGTTTGGAATGTAGATATCGGGAAATATCGGGTTTTACCCGAAGACGAAGGACTCTAGGGATATATACTTAGGGGACTTAGTTGAACAGAATTCATATTTGTGAAGAAAATACGAAAACAAAATTTTCGATCGGCGCGAATACCTATCAACTCAAAAGTAAACAAAATATACAATTCCCGTATTTTTTTTTTTTTTTAAGGGGGGAGAGCGGTCAAGCTGCCGACAACGAGCGTTCCAGCGCTTTCGTCATTCCTGCAGTCAAAAACGAGAGTATTGATCTGATGTGCATGTTGCACCCACTGTTGAGCAAAACAAACCTGGGAACTTTGATGTTTAGGGACTACGCCAAGGGCTGGATCTTATCGGCGGACGAGAAGCAGTGGCGTTACGAGCTGCTCATCTACAAGGCCAAAGAGCGAGACTCCGGCACCTACACCTGCACCACACCCCGCGGACAGACCAACGAAATCCATCTCACAGTCAAAGGTAGGGGCGGGACAATTAATTGCCGAACCTGCTACCAAAGCTAAGGTCTCAAGTCATGGCGGCCATCGTAAATAAGCGCATTTTCGTTTTATTTTTGAAATAGGCACGAAACTACTTAGGAATAATGTTTGTTCACCTAATAACCGTTGTATTCACAGGTTCCCGCGCGCATACGCACACGGTTCGTCATTTCGCATAAGACACGCTTCAAAGTGGGCAATTTTCCCAGCAATTTTCCGAGTTGCTGACGAGTTGTTTCCTAGATCCCACTGATCTCCACTATGGGGGCTGGATGGCGCATAGCTGCTCTCTGAGCCCGCGCAAATGAAGCCACCGGAAGTTCGATGCAATTGTGCCGGAAGTCGGGCGTCTGCTGGGCTTCCTAGTGCATTCGGTCAATATTTTGGTCCATGCTTTGTTGTGTCTTCGATTGGCTTTATACACTTTCGTTCTGAATTAAATCCTGAGAATAGGGCATTTGAACGTGGGACATACGCACACTTGATACACTAGAATCTCAAAAGGTTCACATCGAATAGCTTCCCATGAGACTTCTCTGGTCCACATGCGCTGTTACTCCGCAGCAGCAAGCTCTCTTAAAATAACAAAAAAAAAAAAGAAAAGAAAACATCGCCATGAGCGCTGTTCGATTCAGTACTCGGAGGAGTTGAAAAGTTTGTCAAGCGCTCACTTCAGGGACAAGCCGCTTACTTCCGTTGGCTTCAAACCTGTCTTCTCAATGCGCCATCCAGCCCCCTATTGTGGAGATCGATCCCGGCGTTGCAACAGGAATTTCTGGGTGCGGGTCCGGATTGAAACGACCCAAATTTGAACAACTCGGAGACGTTCGAAGCGGCAGCAGCCAATCGGGGACGCGATATTTTCACGTGACCACCTGTGAGAAAGATAATTGAAGGCACAATTAAGCGTCGTTCTAGTTTGCCATGGATTGTTCTCGCAACAAAGTGGTTCCAGGGAGTCTAGTTAGTGCTCTCAACGAAACTTGAAGACATAAAAAAAAAGCACGTCATTAATTCAAAACTTTGTGTCTAAATAGCGCAAGAAAATTAAAAATTTCACAATGATAATAACAAAACGTAGAAATTTAAGACTCAGTGATCGCTGTTTGTGAAAAGAGGCGACCCGTATTGCTGGTGTTGTGACGGTAATTTATACCCCATTCACAGGACCAACATAAAGGTATACCTTTAACGTAGGTCCCTATGCTATCGACAAATCAGGCCGTGCTCTTGGGTCGCGAGCACACGCCACGCGCGGAAGATCGTTAATTGATTGGCCGCAGAGATGAAGGTCCCTTTGCTAAAGGTACCTTTACGGTCGTGTGAATGAGGTATAACACTTTACAAATAGTGTTTTTCTTCTTCTTTTTTTTTTTTTTTGAAGCCTAACAGTTTTGTTAAAAAAAAATACTTATGCGGCTTGTCGCGTGAGTTATACGACCAGGGGACATCGTATAGGGGTCTCATTGTAACGATAAGTCGGCTAATTAAGTGAAACTTGTTAATTAATTTTTCAATTAGTGAAAAGAGACGTGCGGTTCTAATTAAAAACTTGCCGTGCATCATCGAAAATCAATGAATAAGTGTTTTTTAAGCTAAATTTTGAGCGCGTGGGAAGCGTAGTAGTGCGCTAAAGGCGCTAACTCGTGCAACAGGTACAAGGCTGTGGCTAGGATAACGTTGATAAGAGAAGGAAAAAGCCGGTAGCCTTGCTCCTGCTGCACACGTGGTAACTTTAGCGCGCTACTGCGCCTCTCACGCTCTCAAAGTCTTTCTAAACATTACTGATTTGGTGGTTTTGAATGACGCTCGGCAAGTTTCTAATTGGGATTATATGTCTCTTTTCACCAATTAAAAAGTTAGTTAACAAGTTGGACTTAATTAGCGGACTGATCGGTTACGATTAGCGTCCTATACTATGTCCCCCTGGCCGTATAACCCACCTGCACAAACCGCACAAGTGTAGCTTTTACGGCTTTTTTAAAAACAAATCTGCAGAGCATAAAATCACATACACACTCACACACACGTACGCACACGCACGCACGCACACGCGCGCGCACGCACGCACTCACACAGACGCACGCGCACGCACGCACACACAGACACACGTGCGCGCGCGCACACACACACACACGCGCATACACACCATATACTTCGTTTCACATTAAGTTCCACCGCAGCCAACGTTGCGATCTGATCAAATTAAACAAGGAGCACCAAAGGTTTATCGTCAAGGTGCTCGTCGTCTTTGTGCATTTTATATTATCAACTAAACCACTCATGCAAAAAAAAAAAAACGAAAAAAAAAACGCGGGATTACGGTGCACATTTATTGGGCGCGATGGGAATTAGCCCGTGGTGCATGACAAACGCACAAAGGAGACAAGCACCACAGCGGTACACTTCTAGTTCCTAGCTTTACTAATTCCGCTCAATTGGCTCCTTCTAATCGTTCACTCTAAAAAAAGCCTGTGCGTCTGCTTTCCCGCACAACACTCGGAGAGCCAATCACCGCGCCTTACGGAGGCAACTCAGCGAATGACAGTGCCGAAACATATGTTTAGACCAAAAAACGCAGTCTGAGCTGTGACATTTAAAAGTATAGGAAACTCGTTGAATCAACAAGACACCCAAAAACCACAGTAAAAATCTTATATATATATAAGAAATGTTTGGTTCAAATAAACGCCTATGGTTAAAAAAGATCATTTAAGTAGACGCACAGACTTTTTTAGAGTGTTCCACTGGCTACGGTAAGACTTAATGCGAAGAAGAGCATAAAAAAAAAAAAAAAAAAAAACAGTTCGGAGGCGAGCCTACGAGAGCTCACGCCAGCTTTTCCGCAGAGCGCACACGGAGAGCCAACCACTGCGATTCACAAAGAGTGTTCGACAAATAACGAAGACGACGAGGATGCGGAGAAATGACGATGACCAAACCAACGTTTTAATAGAAAAAATAAAGGCATCTATATAACATTAAGAATACTTTTTTTTTTATAGGTGACTGCTCGCTCATTGATCTTCTTGTGATGGGATAATTATTCAGTGTCCCGTTGCGGACAACGTTTGTAAGTTTGGAACGTTTTTTTTTTGTATCTTTTTTTGCCGAGCTTTTCTTGTTGATGGCAGTGATTGGCCGTCTGGGTGCTCCGAGGGAAAACAGACTTACGGGTATATTTTTAAAGAACGCTGCCCGTGGGAACCCGCCTTATGGTACGTTTACACCTGAAAAGAAATCCGCTGCCGCGGGAGCGGATCCGCTCCCGGCGGCGGCGGCGACGAGCGGGTTGCGTTTACATCTGTTTCCTTCGAGCAGTGACGGCAGTGCCGGCTGCGGCAGCGGTTCCCGTAACGTCTCGTCAAATATGACGAGAAGGCGCGAGAGTTCCCGCCTCGGCTCTCTCTCTCCCGGGCGTTGCTGCTCCCGGAAGAACGCGTACTCGTGACGTAGGCAGCGTCGCGCCGCGCAAGAATGTCACATCCGGTCAGCGAAACGCCTCGTTCGGCGGCAGAAATAGATCCCGGACCTAAACGGCTCGCCGCCGCGTTTTCCGCCCAGCGTTTCGCCCCAGCGGCAAAAGCTGGGCGGATTCGCTGGCGGATCCGCAAGTGTAAACGTACCATTAATTGATGGTTTGACCTTTCGCTTCTTTCTGGTTAGCGCCCGGCGGTGACACTTCGTTCCATCTTAAAAGGACACTGAACCCCCCAATAAACTATTTTGTTTTCTTAAGTTATCGTATCAGACACGTAAGTCACAAAATTTTATAGATCCGCCGGATCATTCAATTAGGTGTATAAAGTGCGCCATGGCTTTGTATACACCTATAGTCGGAGACAAGTCAAGAACGAAGTGGAGGCTCCTCCCACACCTTTCCACTTTAGTAGAGCGAACGCTGGAGAGGAGGCGAAATCCTTTTCACCGTTCGCTCCGCTGAAGTGGAAAGGGGTAGGAGGAGCTTCCACTTCGTTCTTGACCTGTCACCGACTATAGTCTGGTTATGCGTGTTTCTGTTTCATGTGGAGCGCAAGTTCGTCTGCTTCTTGTACAGGGCTTGCGATGATGTCAGAACGCCGAGCTCTTATTGGTTGATTGAAAAAAGAAAAGTGGGTAGACGTCAAGGCATCCAGCATTGATGTCTACCCACTATCCTTTCAATCAAAGCCAATCAGAGCACGGGGTCGTTCTGACGTCACCGCAACTCCTGCGCAAGAAGCTGACGACTTGCTCTTCGTATAGGCTTTGACAGCGTTCCGACTTAGAGTGAAACAAGGTATTATGCGTTACAGTTTTTTTTATATAGAATTGTAAAATATTAACGACTTGCATTCCTCCCGTTCACAGACGTGGCCTGTCCTCCGATCGAAGGCTACGGGGACGAGAACCGCGTGACGAGCGAGCACGGCAACCGCATGCACAGCAAGGCTAAGTTCGCCTGCATGGAGGGCTACAACCTTGTGGGCTCCGAGGAGGTCCTGTGCAGCCCTTCGGGACGCTGGTCCGACAAGGCACCGCACTGCGTAGGTGGGAAACGCACGCCACTAAGCTTCCGTCTCGCACGATGGCGTCTGCTCCAACGAAGCGTTTTGGAACTTTTGCTTTCTATGGGGACTCTGCACAAACCTCCCTTGCTCGTGTTGGCGTTGGTCGCGCCGTGGCAGGGCGATTGGAGAGAGTGGCAACAACGGGGTGCAGCTGTTGGTTCGACGTCATTGCGCGCGCGACCAATGACGTTGCACCGCGCAGAGGGGAGAAGGGGCCGAGAGATTAGCGTTGCGCTAACGCTCCCCTCTCTTCCCCTTTCTCCGCTGCGTAGGAACAGGGGCTGCGTAACAGGGTAGGAACTGCGAATTAGTGAAATAATCTTTTCTACTGGAAGGCAGTTCAGAATGCTGCTTGTTAAAAACCCCATCAAGTGCTATCGCATCTTCATAGCCTTTTACGGAATGTCTAAGCTAGGTGATATTTTTTTTATACCATCGTCATAGTATTTAAGAAAGCTATTGACAGTGATGAAAGTAGGCTGGGGAGCTGGTTTGGGAACTGCATCGGTTAAAACACACAAACTGGATAGGTTGAAACCTTGTGCAGTGCTCCCTCTTTTCAGTTCTCCTAATACCTCTGCCAGACCTGCACTTAAAAGGACCTTTGTGCCAAAGGCCTTTAGGATTCTTAAGTCAGCTATAAGTTCTGCCGTGACAGACATCGCAAGTAAATGCTACTTAGGCGATGTTTACAGCGATTAAAGTCTCGTAGCTCGTTCAAACACATAAATCACGTTCACGCCAGAAAAATAATATATTGGCGATATAAATATTTTTTTAAAGTTTTTCTTTAGCAAATAAAATATTAAATAGACAAAATGACGAGCTCAGTCGAGTGATTACAACAAAGTCCACTTTAAGCAAAATCAAAGTGTTTATTTTTTTGGCAATTAGCGGCAATCCTGAGCGTCTTCCGCTCACTGAGTCCCACCGTCCTAACATCGCTCAGTGCTCCCGCTTATTTCCGTGCTTCTGCTACGCTCTTGTCCTGTTCGGTTCGGCGTCGTGCTCGCACTTGAGTTTCATAGCACGCGTCGGAGGTCCTCCAGGCGATCCTCCCAAAGTTGTATCAGCTCCCAGGTCCCTCAACGCTCCAAAGGAGGCGCGGCGACCCCTCCCTTTATTCGTGGACGCTCCTCCGTAGCTCGGCATATCGCACGACGCGAGAGTGAGATGCAGAAATAGAGATATGTACAAAGAAATATTAAATATATACAGTACAGTTTGTAATACGCTATTAATGGATGATACAATATAAAGTAGAGAAATAAAGGCTAAAAAAACTATGGCTGTAAGGAAAATCGAAGTGCCGAAGTGGACGTTGCGAGCAGGCCAGCAGCGGGTCGACGAGGCCTGCTCGATAGTACAGAAAGTACTATTAGTACTTTCTGTACAGAAAGTACTAAGTACAGAAAACTATTAGTAGGGCGAGGTTCGTACAGAATATACGTGCATAATGAAAATACAAAGACATTGATTTTATATATCTGTACGATATTTTATTTCAATTCGCTTCTCTAATGTAGATCGCTGCTGAGGAGAGTAGACCTTTAGCAGCCGTAAGGGGTTGCGGGAACTCAGGTTCACGAAAAGGACCTTTGAGTTGAATGCAATTTGAGTTGCCGTATGGCACTGCCTAAATGACATTTACACTGAAGGTCCTTTGGCGTAAAGGTCTTTTTAGGTGCCCGTCTGACAGGGGTATAAGACTTAGTTAGTATGGGAGGATCGGGGGTCGAGTGAAACTTAATATGTCAAGGTCTGAATATCACTCCTGCTGGATTCGATATGAACGGGCCTTTACCGACAAAGAGCTTACCTTCTGCGGTGAAGACTTAGGACTACTAGAGTGCCTTCATGTGCGCTTCGCATAGGGTGATGCCAACTGCCTGTTTCCCTTTCCCAGACAGTATCCCACCGCCATTTTGTGCCTTTCATTGTTTTCCCGTGCGCCAGAAAATTGGCTTTGTGTCCATCGGTGCTCCCATCCGAGGGCGAAAACGCTAATCCTCCCTCCGTGGGTTCCACAACGCTGCTCTGAACTTGTGAGATAAGGTGCTTGTTTTCGGGAGGGTTATAAGCCCCACGGATCATCGCCGAGAACCAAAATGGCTGCTGGTCTGTCGGTGAGTGGTATTACGAAAAATGGCATCACCCTAGCAAAGCGCACATGAAGGCTCCCTAAGGACTACGAGTGTGCGAAGAACGGTTTTATGGCTTCAGAAACGGATGTCGTGGCTATGAATAACGCACCGCTGCTCGATTCGAATTACTGTTGCACATCCCTTCTCAGGGCATTATCTTTTAGTAGAGACTAAGGTATATAAACATTCATACGGCAAATTGAACTGAAGTTTTGATATACGTACGTAGAAAGACATCCACTCGCTTTGTTTTTGTTTTCCACCCACCTTTATAGGTATTGGCAGCGACGGATGCTCTCCACTCCGGTCGCTGACGAATATTTGAAAGAGACGCCCTAGCTTGGCGGCTCTCGCTTTGGCTGGCATCCTGTCGCTTTTGTAGAATTGCGTCTTTATTTGTTGATTTTTTTTTTATGTGACCACCCTTGTTTTGTTTTTCGATTGGGTTCAATCTATTCCTTCAAAAATTATATAAAAATTCTCCCATTTTTATTTTTTTATTTTCGTACCTGGTAAACCTTTTTTCGACTACCTTCAAATATTCCAAAGCGCCGTCCATATTAAAAACGTTGCTGCTTATACTCGACGCATATTGTATACTCCGGCAAAGTCAGGTTCAAAATTGCGATCTGAAGAACAAAAAAATTCGCACGCATTTGGAAATATGTGCATCAACGTTCGCGAATTGAAAGCAACCTTGGTTAAAACAACAACTACAACAAAAAGAAGTTATAGATTGTTTGATGAAAGTAGGATTTCCCTGGCATCCGCCACTGTATACAGTACGCAACAACTACTCCTCGACTTCCGATGCCAGCTGTGACTCTGTCTGTTAAGCACTTTCTTGTTTCTTCTTTTATTAACTTGAAGTAGCTTGGGGCTTTCACGCTCTTGCTTATGCCCGTTGGTGACTACGTTTGTTTTTATTAGTTTGATTACAATTGGAAATGAGTAGGCAAAAAAAAATTGCGTTGAAAAAAAAAAAGCGACTGAGTGTAGAAAAAGATAGCAATATGATAATAAAGCTGACGGCGTGACAGACAAAACAAATATAGAAAAACAGAGATTAAGAAAAAGAGGGGAAAAAAAGCACAAAGAAAGAATAGCGCTTGATTCGTCCTGATAGAACAAAAAAAAAAAAAACTGCAGAGATAGAAGTGGGCCTTTTCTGATCAAAGGCCGCGTCTATTGGCGGGTGTACGAACTTACTTTGGAGGGGAATGCCGTTGCCGCTAACCTGTGCCGGTTCGGATAGCAGTCGACGTTATTGACTGCTATTTTGCCTGTCTCTTTCCCCCTAGAAACGTAGTCGAGTTGCCATACACAACAACCTTGTTGTGCCTAAACACGGAAACTTGTTTCTGCAGTTTTTTGTTTTATGCATCCCACCATACAGCGCCTTAAACTACACACTCGTCCTTCTCACTGCTTCATTATATACGTGGATGAAACAATGAAAAATAATTGGCTTTTGAATCTAAATTGTAAATACCGTCGTGCAAAAAAAAAAATTGTTTTATCACGTTTTAACAATCATTTAGCAGAATGCAGTTGTAATGCCCAATTGAAAAGAGCAACATTTTATATATTATTTCTCCAGTAAACTCATCAAAACTTGTATAAATTATATAAGGCGTATTTACTTCGTTTCAGCTTAGGTCCGAGCGCGGCCGATGTTATGTGCCGAAGGGCCAATCAAACAGCGAAGGAGGCACAACGTCATGGCGTGCTCTCTGCAGTTGATAGGACCAGCCGGTATTCGCCGTCTCTCTGTGCACTCCGCCGGCTAGTCAAGCGCAGAGAGCACGCCATGACGTTGCGCTTTTTACGCTCTTTGATTGGCCCTTCGGCTCATAACATCGGCCGCGCTCGGACCGAAGCCGAAAAGAAGTATAGTATAAGATAAGTACTTATATGATAATGTATGTACCCATCGTACACATTGATCTAATTTTTTTTTATTCACTACACTCTAAAAAAAGTCTGTGCATCTACTTTCACGCACAACACTTGGAGAACCAGTCAGCGGAACTTACGGAGGCAGCTCAGCGAATGACGATGCCGAAACATCTGTTTAGACCAAAAAACGCAGACTGAGTTGTCACATTAAGCAATGCAAGCGTGACGTTTTGCATTGCTTAATGTCACAACTCAGACTGTGCTCTTTGGTCTAAACATATGTTTCCGCATCGTCATTCGCTGAGCTGCCTCCGTAAGTTCCATTGATTGGCTCTCCGAGTTTTGTGCGTGAAAGTAGACGCACAAACGTTTCTTAGAGTGTAGGGTGGTAATATGCCTCACCTAAAAGTGATGAGTACTTCACATAGAACCGATGTATTATGTTCTCTCGCAGTGATCCAATGTCCGGAGATCCCAAACTCGAACCACCTCCGGGCGAGCACAGTGAATCGGACGTACGGCATCCGTGTCCACTTCTCCTGCCCGCTCAACTACAGGCTGATGGGCCCGCCCTTCGTGACCTGCTGGAAGAACGCGTCCTGGTCGGACACGCCTCCCAGCTGCGAACGTGAGCTGCTCTTCTCTGCTGAGCACGTCACCGTCATAAAAGAAAAGAGTAGAATGGGACGAAGTATTCGGGCCGAGGTTTCAGTGACAGCCATATTGAGTGAGATTCAGGTACTGATAAACGCGAACGACAAGGAGTGTTACAGTACGCCATAACGCTGGCGTCCTGTTGTATTTGCGCTCGTTTCCTTCGCGGGTATGTTCTCACCAACTGAACAAATCACGCAGAAAAAAAAAAAAAAAACATGGGCGACGATGCCACGACGTGATGCCTTTAGACGGCATCAGCTGTGCTTATTATTCGACGACATGATGATGACGATTGAGTGACATTACGCCGATCGTGCGTCGTATACAGTAATTTTCGTAGATTGTTTTCGCCGTCCCGCAACGCTTTCCGCAGCCCGCTACGATACCTTACCCGGAACTCTACAGTCAAGGCCATCGGCGCGCAGGCGCAGTAGCGGCTTCTTCGTTGCGGAGGGCTTAGCGGAGGGGGAAACGCGGTGTACGAAAACTCCCTATTCAAATGACTTTGCGTTGATTTAGCATTGATACGTTGTTTATAAACAAATGATTTCAAGGTCGTGACGTCAATTTTTCCGCTAACTTTAGCGGCGAAACTGACGGCGTTTAGGCTCACACCGCCACGAAATCGGGGAGCGGGCCACTAACCGCTGTCGCTGTAAAAAGCACAGGATCGCGGCGCGTTCACTGCTCGTGATTGGTTTAGCCGGTGCTATCAAACGCACAAACACGAGGAGCGCTAGTTCGTCTGCTTCTTTTGCAGGGGTTGTGATGACGTCATAAAGGCCGAGCTCTGATTGGCTCTGATGGGAGAATAGTGGCTAGACCTCAAGGCAAGCTGCCTTGAGGTCTACCAACGGTTTACCCACTATTCTTTAGTCAGAGCCAATCAGAGCTCGGCGTTCTTACATTGCCACAACCCCCGCAAAAGGAGCAGATGAACTTACACTCCGTATAAGTTCCATTTACCTTCTGCAACCCCCCAAACATACATACAAGGAAAGAAAAAAGAAATCTTGATTAGAATGAACACATTAATATGCGCATTAACCGCGTGCATTCCAATTGATCGAAATCAATGTTGTTGTTTTTGTTGTTGTTTTGCAGACGATAGATGGGAACTAGTTCTGAGCACGGGCTGAGGACAACGAAGAACTATATGACTTACCGTGAATACACCTTATACTGCATATACATAGCCGCGGGGGGTCTGAGAACGACAAGGTCTATCCAACTCTGATTATCTCATTAGAACTGCTGCAGCCTACAACCTCGTAGCAGCACCCGATAAGAAGTATCAGAAACCAAGCGAAAGTGACGGCCGTTGTCGTAATCATACCTTTGCTCTCTCTATTTTAAGCTCTCAGTGCCCGTAACACTAATCACGAACCTCTGGCAAACAAACAAAAAAAAAAAAAGAAAAAAAAAGAAACAATTAATAAAAAGAGCGGCGCTAATGATGATTAAGCTTGTCGCTCCTTGATTTGCCTCTCGTCGCTTATGCTTATACGACGGTGCTCTAATATAATCGTTGGTAAGGGACCTTGGCGAAATCAATATCTAGCAAGATGAAAAGCAAACCGGTGCGTATTGCGAGTAAGTTGTCCACATTGTTAAAACCTCTGTAAATAGAATTTTGTATCAACTTGCGCTACAATGTTTATAGCTCTTACAATTCAAAAGGAAGCTTCCTATTTGCATTGCTGATACTGTGAATGGCGTTTTTTTTTTATTCGAGCCGCCATGCCCACCTGTTGAACAAGATCGATAGAACAGAGGGCCAGCACGAACAAGAGATTTCCGGTTTTTGCTGTTTTTATCTTACATAATTAAAACAAACTTTAATTAAAACTTCTATTAATCTAGATGCAAAGGGCTCGTTCGGGGGAATAACTTAAGCGGTAAAATATGCATGTTCTCCTCAGCACGTGAATACCTCCAGTATACTGCCTGGGTAATACCCCCTATACTGTCTGAGTAAAAGGCGAAAGAATCGCCTTGCTTACACATTCCGCCAGAAGCAAGATGTTGCGGTAGCTCTTCATTGGATTGATGGGATGCTCGCGTTGGACTCACCGTAGAGGGAGGGGGAAGGGGCGCAAAGAGTTGAGGAGGGAGCTCCAGTGGGGGGTGAGCTAACACTCCCCCCCCCCCCCCCCCCCTCTTCCCTTCTTGCACAAAACCTTGAAGGCTCCCCATCCCGGAAATAAAATATTTGTCAGAAGCTCACTCTTATTTGGTTCCCTCGCTAATCCCTTGCAATTCTGCGGAATAAGTAGAAACGAAAGTGTGCTGCCCCGGGAGAAATACTGTTTGTTTGTAGGAAGCTGCCTGTTAACAAATTCGGTGTGGAAATGGTTCATCTGACTTTTGTTAATGTCGTTGAACTCGTCTTGGGGATTAAAACAGTCGTGGTTGGAATTGTCGTTTGTTGCTTAGGTCTATAGGCCGATCAGTTGACTTATATTACCTTTTGTGATTTTTATTTATTAGGCTAATATCACTTTTTGGTGTCGTAATTTTACTAGCTATAGTTAAATTTGCACGTGTTATTCGTAGCTCCTCCATGTACCGACATGCGAGGAAAAAAGTTGCGTATTAGCAAATTACCTCAAACGGTCGCATTAAGTGCATAAAATGACGTTGCCCAATGCTCTCGTACTCCACACGGCGAGGTTTAGAGAACATGAAAAAGAGTTTGTGTCAGGGCCGAGCCCGGACCTTTTTTTAAAGGTGGCGGGCCAAGCCGGGCCGGGCCTGGGCTTGATTTCAAACACCTATAGGCCAGACTCGGCAAGGTAAATTACCACGACGCCGGGCCCGGACCGTGCCTGGACCTGAAAAAGGGGTCCGTCAGTGACTTGCTTTCCCGAGGAGCTCAGCTGTGCGTGTGCGTGTACGTGCGTGCATGGTGTGCGTGCAGTGGCGGATTCAGAGGAGGGAGGGGTCCGGATGTCCTGACTCCTTTCTTGAATTCTGTATGTGCAAGAATTTAGGACGGGAAAACGGGAAAGGGGGGGGGGGGGAGTTCTTAAACACACAATACGCTGACTCCCCTCTTCCCCCCCTCTCTCTGAAAATACCTGCGTCCATTCCCGTGTGTGTGTGTGTGTGTGTTTGCGCGCGCGAATGTGCGTGTGCGTGTGCGCAGATGCCAGTGTGCGCGTGCACGTGCGTGTGTGAATGTGTGTGTGTGGGGGGGGGGGGGAGGTCCCTCTGCCCCTCCCGGGAAATTTCGGGGTAGCCTTGGGCCCCGAGCCCCCCCAATAGCGCGAAGTGGCCACATACTCCCTCTCGGCGTGCGAAAGCGCCGCCTGAACTCGCTGGGCTCCCTCGCAGCGATCCGGTGTCGGACGCCGCTGCCCCCTGCCAACGGGCGGGTCCTGTACGGAGGCCGGCAGTACCCGGGGGACAGCGTGCAGTACACCTGCAACGCCGGCTACGTCCTCATCGGCGACTCGGTGTCCGTGTGCGAGGCCAACGGGACCTGGTCCAAAGCCGTCCCCAAATGTGAGCTTGCGATCTCAGCCCACACCAGGGATTAGAGCCCGTACGCTAGCATTTTCACGTGACCGCGGTGAGATCGAGTGGAGTTAGAAGTCGGACACGACCGATGTATCAGCGATCGGCTAGTCCTCCTCGTGTCCGGGCAATACGTCGAAGGACGCTCGGCGTCGGGCTCAGGCCCAGTTGCCGAGCTGATGCCATCCGAAGGTGATGATGTCACCTGCCAGTTGAGGAGGCTGTTCATAGGCTTTGACTAATCTGGGTTTTTTTTTTTTTTCAGCTGGACTAAAGCGCTATTATTGCTAGTTAGATCACAATCGACCGTCACAAAACGTTGCCAACTGCGCGCTATAATATATCGGTAATATAGAATGAGTTTTGTAACCACTCAGGGGAATCACCAAAGAACCAGGCGTCTACATTTGTCTACCTCCCACCGCGTTTAATTTTGCTGTCCTATGGCTCTATTTTATGATGCTCTGTGACAGTGGTTCTCAACCATTGATGTTTCGCGGACCCCTTGTAGATCGCCAAAGATAATGGGAGACCCCGTTTGTGATGAGGGGTTGGGAAAGGTATATGTTATGAAGGTATAGGGTTTTTAGGTATAGAGGTATAGGGTTATTAGGGTATAGCACATAGGGAAAGATATAGGTATAAATTAAATCGATATAAGCAAGGACTAGACTTCGCTCATTGACATACACACGAGAAAACTCACTCGAAAATTGAAACGTTTCTTCTCAATTTAAAATAATACAACTTTTATTGCCCGGCTTGAATACCGAGGCAGCTTCGCGGGCCCCCATTTGAGAACAGTGCTCTATGAGATTGGTTTTTCCCTAATCCCGCGTTATCTGTCTCACCTGGCCCGAATAGAATATCCAGGAGATTCATTTATGGGTATATTAACTGGTTTTTACACGCGGTTACTGAATGTACACAGTAGGACACTGTTAGCACGAACAAGCAATCGCCAGTTTCTTCTCTTTTTCCTTCAAAATTAAAAGACTGTGGTGGAAAAGACTAGTGGAAAAGACTAGATTAAAAGACTGTGGTAAAAGACTAGTGTGGTGGAAAATGCTCAATGGGGGTAGTAACATGGGAAGAAATTTTTGATGCGCGCTGACATACTTCGGAAGGAAATTTCGAAAAAAGTGTAGATGTGTTTGCGCGAGAAGTGTCCCTCAGTGTACTACAGGCATCAACATGAATGGTGACAGACTTCCTCGCTCTTTTGACGTTCCTAATTTTTTTCGGAACACGTTATGGGTCCCGGCGAGAACTAGAACTGAAAGCTTAGATCCCAAACTAGGCACTGTTTGACAGGTTTAGGTTCAGCGAAGGTTGTGCCGTGAAAATAAAAAGAAGAAAGACGAACTGTTCTCTTTGATATTGTTGCCGATAGTATATACCAGGGCCAATAAGATGTAAATTATTCTAGGGTTTCTCTTTTTTTTTTTCGTTGGAATTCTTTTTTTATAGTACCTCCCCTATGCGCAGGCAAGCCTGCCTGCGAGTTCCCAGGTCAGCCCGCGCACGCGCGCCTTCTGCCGTCTAAGTTCCACTACGACATCGGCGAGGTGGCGCTGGTGGCCTGCAGCCCGGGCTACCGGCTGCTGGGCTCGGCGCGGCTGCGCTGCTCGCGGGACGGCCACTGGTCCAGTCCGCTGCCCCACTGCCGCCGGCTGCTGGCCGTGCACAAGTAGTACCAGCGGGTGCAAGGGGGCATCATCATCGAGCAGATGGCGCCGCAGCGCCTGCCGCCCTAGCAGCGCTCTCAACGCGGTCGTGCGCAAAGCTTCGCTCGCGAGCAACGCCCGACCCTCTTTGTGCAACACCACCTCGAAGACATGGCCCGCGCGAGACGTCATCGCTATAGCCCCCGATAGAAAAAGAACGGCAGGGATATCCTTCCGTTGTGCCGCCTCTAGCGCGGACTTCCTACCTTCGATAACGCTTCGGCGTCTCGCGGGCCTCGAGAGCGCATGCGCAGCTAAGGCATGGCGAAAGGCAACGAGCGCGTGCTGAAGGCCGGGCGCTCGAAAGGGATGACGCCCCACCCCGGCGTTCTCACTCTGTCAGTGACTGTAGTGGATACCCGAGCCGCTCCAAGCGTCAAATTCACTGAAGCTCGACTAGCCGCAAAGGAGTAGACGCAAGCGTCTTGGCGTGGCCCGGTACTATAGCATCGCGCTGTGTGCGACGCTGCAAGACACGCTGGCGGAGACGCTGACGCGAGTTGGACGGTCCTGAGCGGATCGAGTTCGCGAGGGCCGTGCCTCGTGCGGCCGTTGGAAGGAAGTGGCGGCACGGCGTAGCTCTTAACAACATTAGCGTTGAAATGAGTGGCTCGTGGAACCAAATGGCGGTGGAGCACTCGCTCGTGGAAACCGTGTGGCGCGTTCGCGCAACGGTGGTTGTCGGGACTTGTAAAAAACGCGAAGCGTTGTTTTTTTATCAAACGGTTTTATTGCTACGCACTTTTCTAATGTGTACAAATCACAGCCCAGCGTGCAATCTCGCGCGTGTGCATTGCTTCGGAAAACGAGCAAAGCTCGCACCGAACGCACGAACATTGAAATTGTATTCACCGGAAGCCCGCGGGCGCAGCCATAACTGACCTTCACCTTTCTGTTTTCTTCCATTTACTTCGCTTTATTTTAATATTGTTGTCGCGCGACAGTTCACTGACCTTTTAGACATCATAGCGTCCTCGTCCAGCTTAAGAATGAACGGAATGTAGCAAGCAACCGTGATGTGGCGCACGTGATCTCGAGGCTCGATGACGTTTGCTCCTCTCTGTGGAAGAAATCTCCGTCGTCTGAAAACACCATAAATAGTTCACGAGTATAGGTATAATGGGCTAGAATTGGGAAGTGTGACGATCGCTTTTGCGAAACTAACTCAGTGATTTAGCATGCAGAGCTGTGGTGCGTTATAGCGGGGTGGAGAGCCATCGATAAGTGAAGCTTCTTCATGTTTCAAAAGTAGCGCAAGGTGCGTCGATGCAAGAGGCATGTGCCACGTGCAGCCCTTGGGAAGACCATGACGGCACAGCGCAGCACTGAGCTAGATTTCAGACGCCATGTTCTTCCCAGAAATGGTGCGCGGCGCATGACTCGACCATTTCCATAACAATGAACGGCGCCACGTTTCATAGAGGAGCTTTATCGGTAAGTGAATGGCAGCGCCACCCTGCACTGCGGGTAATAAAAGGTGAACGAGGTACATCAAGGTGCTTCACAAGCCCACCATAACTTCACTGCAGCCTGTCTTCATTGCATCGAGCTCAATGTGCCGTGCCCAATTTCGTTATAACTAGCAAGGAAATATTCATTGGGCAGCACTTCATGATTGTGATCAACGGTGAATACATTTTCTTCTTTAATGTTCACAGTGTGGCGGAGTGCCGTTGATGGGCTGCTGCGGGCATATCAATGCAAACGCTACCTGCTGAACATCCTTGCCATTTTCTCCTGATAGATGAAGCGAGCGATTGTTCAACCTCCCATTCTAGCCCACCATAGTAGACGGAGTATCCACTGGCGGCCATAGCTGTGTGCGCGACTGCTGAGCGCGTGCTGATGGCGAGCTTCCGCAGTTCTTTTGCAACGTGCATTCCACACCATGAAGACTACCGGTTTTAGCAGGCTCTTAATGCGAGCTCGTTCTGAGCATGCGCTCTGAACAGCACCCTCAAATATGGAGTCTAGTGAATACCCCACATAAGAACCGGCGCGGGCCTTGTCTTCTAGATGGTATTGGTTCGTGGCCCTTGCGTAGAACATTGCGAAAGTCGTCGAGCGCGTGGCCGCACCCTTCGTGAACTACCAACATTTTCTCGACGTGACGTCAAACGTTTCGACGAAGCGCAGAACACTGCGTTTGTTCAGCATCATGCAATCAGACGCTTTTGTCCAATCAAATTTTCGGGAGTGGTCGAGTGTGCTAATGTTCTCGGAGTGGAAGGAGGGTACTGGGTGTTGGGTCGGCTCATTAAACTGCCGCCATGTGATGCTGCTGCTGGTGCAGACAGGTCTAGGGGCATAATAGTTTCACTGGTAAAATTCTGCTCTGGTTACAACGAGGAAAAAACAAATCACGTATATAGCACGACCCTGTTAACACAAAAAAGCGATCGCAGTTTTTTTTCCTTTTCTCTTTCCCGTTTTGAATTAAAAAAGTTGCCAAAAAACTACAGATAGGGCGATAATTCCTTACACGGGGCTTTAATTCAAGCGGTTGAGATCGGTTCCAATCAATACGGTGTATGGGCAAGGCGCAGATAAAAAAAATAACATAAAATAAAACAGCCAATATCGTCCATGCTAACAGAGTCGCGCAGTGTTTATGCCCCTCTTTCTCTAGCCCTCACCGGCACGGGGTTATTTCGTGTGACACCGCTTGCACGTACGCCAGTTCGACGCTTGTTGACGTTTCGCTTGCATACAAGTTTGCAAATACAACCTCCGGGCAACGCCACCTTGCTCAGTTCGGGTGCGCTTGATAGCGGTCATAATCCGATTACCACGCCTTAGGAAGGCGTGGTATTCGGATCATGGCCGCGCCCAAGCGCACATCAACTGAGCAAGATGGCAGCCCCCTGAGGCACTACTTCCAAAGTCGTACACGATCTATTGAGTTTACCGTTTGAACTCCAATCGCTCACGTTTGCGTCGCACATGCGCGCATCCGGTTGTACTAACCTAATATTTTCATAGTGGGAATCATCACCTGTCACCTCACGAGGCAGTGGAAGAGAGAGAGAGAGACACTATCAATCTTGAACATAAATTGTAACAATTTGAGGCAATGATTTTGAATTACATAAAGAAAGCGTGTGAAACCAATCTCACACTCGCTGTAAAGCAAAGGGCAGAGAGTGTGCTTTGTGCTTCGATTAATATTTGGCTGCCATTTCGGAAAGTATTATTCCGCGGTACGTCGGTACGGCCACGCTCCAGTCGATACTGAGGGGTGCAAAGGATACAGTTTGTCTAAAAGTTACGAGTAAAAAAAAAGTATGATAGGGGTCACTGCTTTTTTACACAGTTATTTGATCTGCGATGAGTAACTCTGTTCTTTATTTGTTCAGTATACGTTTTATGCTCGTTGCCTGATATGCACTGGTGCTTATAGCCTAACATATTTGCAATGGGTCGATAATATGGCGGTATAGGTAGCCACGGCTCGAGCTTCTTGAGCTGCCGGCGGTGGTGGTGGTTCGTATTATTATAAAACCGAGGGCGTTGGCATTTGCCAGTTGCGAGTAATGATTACGTGCCGAATTGTGAAAACGCTGTTGGATTGTTTTTTTAGGGGAATGGGGGTTACGTTTTATACACGTTGCATCGATGCCTCCAGCAGACAATCGACTGAAATAGGGAATTTACACATGGTACGCCCTCACAAAGTTTTAGCGAAAATAGCAATGTGCAAATACATATGTCTTTTTATTTGTAGAATAGCACGAAGTCGTTTTAAATAGTGGGGATCTACTCACACTATTAAAAAGTGACCGAATTTAAGTCACCTCTTCTTTTTTTTTTTTTTTTTGTGTGTGCAGATATTGGATTGCTGTGCTTCATTCTCGCATTTTTCATTGAAGTTTCTAAAAAGTAACGTTTGAGCTACGGGATGCCTGTGGAGTGATTGTAGATTTTTGCTGAGTTTCGCTCAACCCCCCCCCCCCCCCCCCCCCCCCCCCCCCGCGGAAAAGAAATTATAAAAAAAGTTATGGGAATCTTGAAGAATCCTATGAATTAACCTTGGGCGTTATTTTTTTACTCAGACATACGTATCTTAGGCATCGTGTCACAGGATTCATCGGAGTGTTTTTGAGAAGAATAAAACAGTAGGACGTGCCTATTTGTCTATATAATTCTCCTTTTGTATCTTACTAACACCACCATTTTTGGGATCGTCCAACAATGCCGAATTTGAGCTAACACTAACAGTGCCAGAGAAGTGATACCACCATTTTTGGGATCGTCCTACAATGCTGAATTATGCCTATCACTAACAGGGCCAAAGCAAAAAGGAGAATAATTAACCAGCAGTATTACACAGTAATTGACACTTTTAACTGTTTGGCTAAAATATGAAAAAATCGTGATGACTTGTCCTGAAGCTTTTGGACGATTTTAGCATTTTCTTCAAACCTTTATGTTGACTGAACTAGTTCAGGTTCCTGAATACTTGTCTTTACCTCTGGACAAAACCGTGTGCCCTTGTGTGTGTGTGTGCGTGTTTGATTTATTATTTTTAAATAAATGTTGTGAGTTTTCAGCTTGACCAGAGAATGCGACGTCAGGACTATTTGATTCATTCTACTGTGGTTTCCCGATTCATTCAGCGTCACAATATTCCAAACTATTGTATTTATTTTGTTGTTCAATGTAATTTTATTGTGGCGTAATGTGGCCATGCTTTCATTACATGATGTTTTCAATGTGTTTCACACAATAGTCTAAACACATATAAAAGTAGTTACGTAAGTCCGTCTCTTTCAGAGTAGTGTTTTAAATGCTGCGTTTTTGCACTGAGAGCTTTCTACTTGTAATATTTTTCAGTCAGTGCACAAATATCTTTTGGGCCTTGATCTACGTGAGAGTAAAGAGTTTTGGTCCACTTCTACATGAATTTTGAGATTTTGCTGCAAATAGTGAGCTTTCCAAATGACGTAACCGATGACACTGTTGCTGCATATTGTATTCTTTAATTTTAATGACTTTCGATGTATAATGTAATTTATAGGCTTCTTTCATACTTGTACTTGCTGCAGAGCGCATAGAATGTTTCAGAAAGAATAATTATTTAAGTTGTAATTTGCATTAGGTAAAAGAAATATATGCAGCCGGAAGTAATATTAGATTGCTTCGTGGGCGACTATATTCACTTGATACAAATAATCTATTATATAACTCGTGAGTCATTTTTATGAACGAATCTAAAACGGCAAGTGAAGAATGAGGTAGAGCACTAATAGGAGGGACTGCGAATACAATCACCTAGCATCAAGGT
Source organism: Ixodes scapularis (assembly GCF_016920785.2). Lineage (NCBI taxonomy): Eukaryota > Metazoa > Arthropoda > Arachnida > Ixodida > Ixodidae > Ixodes > Ixodes scapularis. The sequence goes on along the minus strand of NW_024609868.1, from coordinate 53,167,750 downwards.
CAATTAAATTTGAATTTAGGGAATGTTTTTTTTTAGTTCTTTGAGGAGCAAACACATTGTAATTAAAATGTTGAACACATTCTTCAGTATCTGTATCAACAATTTTGTTTAATATCGCTGGTGCGGTATGAGATTATTCCAGCACATTTTAAAGCGTTGAAATAATGTGTGTTTTAAATACAGTTTCTTTTTAACTTTTGTCATTTCACATTGTGAGTTGCTCATTAGTCTTCGTCAGACAAAAATATATATTTATCTGCTTCCAACATTTGTTTAGTGGCTTTGAAGTGAAACGTATGATCTCAATTGCAATCAGCATGTATCATATGAATCTTTTCCTAAAAGAGTCTAACTAGCCTACTAAAATAATTATGAAATACGGCGATTAACATTTATTCTTCAAGACTACGTCCCCCACAATAACCGTCGAGTTACAGTTACATTTCACACGGCACCAAATATCGCGACTAACGTTTTTTACAACATTGTATTGCAGTTGAGAACCCTTGGAAGACGCCTAATGTACCCGTTTCATCCAGTGGTTCTATTATAGAGTGCCAACGCGAAATTTGTTTACAGCCCTGCCATACGAAACTTTCACATGTCTCGTTTACAGCTGGCAATTACTAATGGGAAAAGTTACGTGTCAATATTGTATGTTCCAAAAGTTACATAGATTTTAACATTTCCTGCCTGTGATATATTAGCATTTTGCTGCAGTAGTTTGTACTAGGTACTGCACGAAATAACGTTTTCAGTTGTTCGTACCTACTGTCGGTTTGCAAATATTCCTGTTTGTTGCTTATGTATCTGTTATAATTCGATTCCTCCTCATGTACATATGCCCATTTTGAAAGATTGTGAGGTGTGAATAAATAATGAACAATAAAAAGCGTCATATATTCATGGAAAGAAGCATTAAACCAGAGCAAAACATATTTAGGCGCTTGGAATTTTTTCACCGAACAAAAAGTAATACAAAATGTATGTTCATTCAGTCTTGAACCTCAATCGCACTTTTGATACTGCCCCTTGTTTCTTAAACATTTTAGAATATCACCTGTTATTTTTTTATTGCTGGGCGTCGATGAAATTATTTGACCCGATAACTCGACAGCCTTTAATCGAATAATGAATCGATAAATCGGTCTCGTTCATTTCCACGCACAATATTAAAAAAAAATTAAAAAAGAATTGGTGTGTGTATATGTATACAGCCTAGAACTTAGTCTGCCTCAACGGGCGACTTGTTTCCCAGCTGTAGATGAGCAATTTAGTCAGTGCAGTACAACCGCTAGCCTGGTATCTTTAAACGTGCATCACGCAGTAGTGATAGACGACCGCACGCCGGTACAATGCTAATCCAAATTGCCGCTCGGCCACCGATCCCCTTAATACATTTCAAAGACACTCACACTCACAGAGTATTACTTCAGCTGCATGAAGCAAACAGGTTCGCTGATATTCTCCGGTAAGAGCGACCTCGTTTGATCGTACACAATAGTCTCCACTAAACTAAGCGGACACTCGCACGACATCGAAGTCGCCGGGACACGCGTAACTTCCTTCGCCCCGCCCCCCCCCTCCCCCCCATGTCTGGACTTACAAATTCCGCCCCTGGAGTTTACTTTGGCTTAAAAATTTACGTAAAGTTTGCCCTTCATACAGGTGTACTCGTAGATGTGTTCATGGTGAAAGCGTTTAATTTTTACTTCTCTTTTGTTCGTAAAAAAAAATTACCGAATAACCGGTTAAAAATAATCGCAAATACGTAAAGCAATAATTCTTTACTCATTGGTTAATTAATTACACAGCCCTTGTTTTTTAGGTTTCCTATCTCATAGTACGTATAAAAATGCATAGTGGGTGATATATGTAGAGCTTGTCATAGAATTTATGTATTCCATGAATTGCACAGTTAAATTAAGAATTTAACTTTAATTTTACGACAGTATAATGATTGCTGGTTATTTTTCACTATAGACAGTTTTCAAAAGTTCATCAAACAGATTTGGCGGTCGCCATTGCTTGGACACGCGACGTGTGATTGGGTCCGACTCCTGTCCGAACGCCGACGCCATCCTCGTGGCCAATTTATGCTTTTAGTACTCGATCAAGGATTAGCGGACAGGCAATGGCGCCGACTTTTGAAAGGGGTGCATTCTGAACCATTAACACAGAAAACCTATCAATTCCCGACCGCAACTTTGACTAAAAAAAATGTTGGTAACTAATTTAACTTCAAATAGAGTTGGATTTATGAAATAACTTTCCACGCCCTGATTATAAGCACGTAGCGTTAAAAAAAATATGCGAGTTTTTTAGTAAAAAGAAACGTCACACGTGCATCAAACCCAAAGGGAAGAAAATGGTTTCGTTCCGTTATTGTGTGTCAGTGCATATATCCTCCTCTATACTGACCAAACCCGGCAGATCGCCACGAGACGCGGCCGCCGAAAGTAAATAGGTAGAGCGGTAGACAACGAATGAGAGGCATGTAACGGGCGCCCCGCTGCGGCGAGACGCCGAAACATACTTGTCTCGAGCGATGGGATGTCCGCTCGTGCTCCTCGCTTTCCTACGCGCTACCGCTTCTTTTCTAATTAAGGATTAAAACCTTGAGATAAGAATTAAAACCTTGAGACTACCGCTTCTTTTCTTGTCGAGTTTGAAAACCATGTTTCGGTCCCTCGCCGCTGCAAAAGCTGTGCGCTGACCAGAGAGTCCCCGAGAAACGCTCTGTGCTATCAGATCCTCGCGCTCCAAATCTGCGACCAAGCACTCTATGGCTCCGTCGTTGAACTACCGAGCTTCGTGAGTATAAAGGAGGCTATGGTTAGTGTCTGAATGTGTGTATACACCAACTCAACTCTCCTACGTCACGCCGCGGTGGTGGCGCGCCGGACGCACTTCCGGTATGGGGCGGTGGGCAGAAGTCGCCGTGCCAGACATGCATTCCTGTGTTCCTTTGGAAGAAACGAGTAAAAAAACGTGCCTTCTCGTCAAAATGCTGCGACGGGGGCTTTACCAAGAGAGTCTGGAAAGGTTTCAAGATCAGTTTTCACGTGTTTTTGCACCCTCCGTTCGTCCGAGAACGTGGATAGTATCCGTGAAAACGGCAAACCAGACGCTGTCGAACTACGATTGCGTGTGCGGGCCACAATTTGTGGTCGCCAGATGTATTTGCTTTGTTCCAACATGAAGGAGAGAAAACCCCCAAGTCGTCCGGACCACCCACAGGTTAAGTGCGTCTTCTAATTCACACGGCCGCCTGATCGTTGGAACTTTCGTCTGCTCTTTCAAACAAAAGCGGCCCGTTGACCAAACTTTGACCCGGTGATTGCGATAAGAAGTAATTGCAAGCCTCAAAAGGCTTAAGTAGGCTCGGTGTAAACAGTAGATACAAGATGTTAATTATTGGTACCGGTGGCCATCACCTACTTGTTACGCTTGGTCTGTTCCCGCTTCCGATTTTCAGTATCGACGTCGATCATCGCCGCTACCTTTTACACTTTTGCAGCACGAGCGACGTCGCGACCAAAAATAGCTACAAGAATCTCATCATGGTTTTGGCATCCATTCTGCAGCCTAAATGCGAATGAATCGCCGCACGTCAAATTATTTACGGAAAGTTTAGCGGCGTAACGAGCCTTGATAATTTCGCTCAAGCGATTCAAGTGTAAAGACATTGCGATGAGGACGTAGAATCGACAACTCCAACGCGAAAAAGAGTATGCAGACTCACACAGACGTCGACAACGTGACATTCGAATGGTTTGTTGACGCGGGACGCGGTGCTTCTTGCCCGTACTCCATTGCGCGTGCGTTCGAACTGTCGTCTGCTCTTTCAAACTTGGCTGCTTTTTGTCGTCAGCTCGTTCAAACGACAGCGGCCCGTAAACTAAACGTTGACCCGGTAATTGCGATAAGAACTAAGTGCAGGCCTCGAAACACTTTTGAAGGTTGGTTGGGGTAAGTCGGCTAAGTGTAAACAGATACAAGAAGTTGTTGATCATTGTTACCAGTGGCCATCACCGACTTGTAATGCCCGATTCTACTTGCGGTTTTCAGTATCGATGTCCACCATCTCAGCTACGGTCCACGCTTTTGCAGTCCGAGCGACGTCGCGACTGAATATAGCGAGCAGAACCTCATCGTGGGAGTCAGGCTTCAGCGCCCATTTTGCGGCGTCCGCGTGAAATGAATCGCCGCACGTCACATTATTCACGCAAAGTTTTGACTCGATAGTTTTGCTGAAGCCGCTCAAGTAGTCAGACATTGTTAGGAGGACGTAGAATCAACAATTCCAACGCGAAGAAGAGCATGGGGACACCCACCGACGCCGACAACAACGCAATTCAATGGTTTGTTTATGGGCGACGGCGGGCTTCTTGCCCACCATCCACCGCGCATGCGCGGCGCCGGAGGCGTCCGCTAGGGGCGCTCCGGTTTGTTTGTAAACATGAGTTGGTGTATATATGAGGGAGAACATTAGGTAATGATAATATAGTCTACCGGTTTAGCGTTTTTTTTTTTTAAATCGGCTTATTTCGGTCTTTGAATCAAACGCTGAAATATGGATATTATCAACTTGATCATGTGATGAAAGGGGATCATGTTTAATAAATAAATATTGAAACAGCGTTTTTTTTTTTCAGTATGTCTTTTTCCGAGATGAATGCGTTTTGCGGACCAGAAAGGTCTAGGCGCTCACTTCGCCTGAAACTAATTCAGATGCATCATTCCCTGGACGCATCTTAGGTCGACTAGATTAAACGCATTATGAACAAGTCACAGAAATTAGCTTCGCACTGTGTGGGAATGTCATTCTCCATAAAGATCCGGCTGGTGTATTTAACATTTTGAACATATCTAAGGTGTAACCTACTTCAATCACGTTATACATACAAATCAAATATAGAAATACATTCTGCTATTAACAAATTTTGTTTAACAAAAACTTCGAAATAAGTGAAGAAAAATATTCACACTTGTTTTCTGTTTTGTAAACGAACTGCCCGAGTTACTCTCGGTAACCTTCGTTTACACTGAAGGGAATTTGGTTTAACTCATATAATAAAGTTGTTTTTGGTTCGTGCCATTTTAGTGATGTAAAATCTTCTTTGAATACGTTCACACCACACATTGTATGATACAATCAAGAAAATGTTGAAAAAAAGTCTTTTTTTAGTAGTCTGCATCCGGTGCGTAACCAATGACCGGTGCAATGCACAGTCTACCATCAGTGCATATCTCATACGTGAACTTCTCATACACGGCGCAGCGCACATCGAAAAGACTTTTATCATGCTACAATCATCATTAGCATAATATGTCAATTACGAAATAATGACAACTCGTCACAACGAACTATCATAAAAAACAAATCCTAGTGTAGTCCGCTACTGTATATAATTTGCACCGAAAAAAAAAATCCACTTTTAATTACTTACATTGTCCGCGTAATACCTTTTGGAGAATTCAAAAATCAGTCCCCGCGGACTACTTTACGGGAGTTTTATTCACTTTGTGTACGCCATGCTATGTTCAAAAATATGTATAGATCTGACTTTGATCACACGAATATAAAACCTATACCTTATTGTAGAGGGTTTCACCACTTACTCGAGATACTGACTCAAACCTTTCTTTATAAAGGGGGTGAGATACGTAAGTCAAGTAGAGTCACCAAGCTAACAACATAATTAAGATTTATGCAAAATGCTTTGTTCTCATCTCTGCTGCCCTCTATAACTGCCCTTTGGGCCTTGTTCGCATTGTTTATTGATTACATTTAAAAATAACTCAGCACAAGAAAAAAAAATCATATATTTAAAATGTTGACACGATACTTCGAAAAAAAAATGTATGCACGAAGTTTCTCACTATAATCGTAAATACTAATTTCAGAACGCATGAAAATTTATCGTTTCTTCACATCTATTCATGTAATTAAATGCTTAACGAGCGCGTCGGTAACGGAAACAACAACAGGAAAGAATAAACACACAACGGGCGAGATAGAATGTGGTTGTCTGTTTTTCTCGTCCGTTGTGTGTTTATTCTTCTGAGTGGTTGCTATCTATTAACGAAGCTTCCTTTTTCATTCGCTTGTTAGAGAAGAAAAACTCCTTTTTGCTGTAAGGCAGAGTCAAATAATAACCTCGATCTATTTTTATCTTCGTAATAATGGCGACAGAATTAAACGGAATTCGCCGCTTTCCAACATGGTCTCCCCCCGCCTTTTTCCGTTCAACACATGTGCGACAACGCTTCTCCCAAAGCATCTTACACCTTGCTCCAAAACCATGAGGCGTACGGCCACTTTTAGCTCTTTCTCTGTACGATACTTTGCTCCGCCGAGAGCTGCTCTGAGTGGCCCGAACAAATTGTGCCACGGTCACAGAAGACCGTGAGCGCAACCTTGTCCTGCGTCGAGACTGCCCGGAACTTTTTCGGGCTTGGGGACGAAGTGTGCCTCCACTCTTTGCTCGCCCATTAGGTCTCTGGCTGCGCATAATTGGTTCAATATTTGTCCCCAGTGATAATGCGTTGAGGAAAATACCCTCTCTGCCTTCGTAGCGGACCGAAACAGCGTCTCGCACTCATCCACACGGTGCTCCTTAATGACTGGCGTAAGTTGTCCTGGCATCCACCCGGCGGACACTTTATGATTACTGCAAGATATTGTGAATTATGTGGTTCAGCAAGCCACGACTAATGTCCCATTCTTCTTTAATTTTCTTCGTAGGTAGGCTGTGGTGTTTGTGCACAAACAATTGAAGCTCTGATATTGAGTACGGCGTCGTCGAAGTGTGAGCCCGGCAGGAGCGATGTATATGCCGATCAGACATTACTCACCGCTTTGAAAAAATATTTTACCGCTCGTACAAGTGCCGAACGCCTCAATGCTGCTTCAATATCCCGCGATGAATTCCCGCGGAATTGTCGCCCTCTGCATTCGAAAACCGAATTACTGGGCGCTACTCCTCCCTGGTACATACTTTCAACAGGGCGGCCATTTTTAGAGTGCGGTGCTCACGTGACATTTTTCAGTAAGCTGCTGGGCCGGCGTGCGTCGTTTACGTTAGTGGACGGCCAAACAGTATTTGACGAACAGCAAATTTTGTGAAATTTCGATTTTTATAACAATATTTCCGGAACGTTCTGACTTTATTTATTTATTTATTTATACTGTTATCCCTATCGCAGGGCCATTGTACAAGTGCACAAGAGTTAAGATCTTGTTTCTACGTTTGACTTGGCGAACAGTGAGGAAGTGTTTTTATCGTAATGTCATTCTCATCTATCAGAGCACAGGAAAACTCGTAAAACGCACCATTCGTTGTACGAACTTTTGCTTTTAAGCTCTATAAACAATGTTTGGCATGCGTTGATTCAGTGAATGCAAGTTTCTGACACTGCAAATACGGGTGGTTGTTAATTACCAAACTTCTAACTTAAAAAAAAAAAAAAAAATCAATAATTTAAACAAATAGAAATTTTTTCCTGTAGGGTAAGGTTCCATTAGAAACAAAGAGTTGTGCTTGTGAAGCAAATTTCGGGACTAGACCTGAAGGGGAAATTGTTCGACGATAAACGCCGAAGGTTCAATAAACTTTCCATTTATCAAAACATTTGGAGGGATGGCGTGCTACGCGACATATATTTCTTTATTATCACATAATGTGAGATGTGTCCTTTTTTGTATTTTTATATCTTTATTGCAGTGCCGATAACCATCTTTTTTCATAAATACGGACTTTGAATATCCCAATGCTAAACACATCATGATTTTTTTTCCCGTGGGACGCATGGTTAATGTACACCGATCGCAATTTTTCGTGCTCTTTCTAGGTTATATCTGGAAACTTTCGTTTCAAATCGTGCCGGGAAAGGTGTTCATGTCTCAAAAACATGTGAAAAATATATATGCATGAAAAATGCTTCACTAGAACGAAACCGAAAAACGTTTTTTCGTAATATTTTTAGTTCTCGACTTTTTGACTACTAAAGAACCAAACGCAGATTTTGGGATTTGTGCGATCGTCGCAGGTCGTGCATTTGGGAGCTTCTCTAGGCTCAGATACCTTCCGCAAAACAAAGAAACCATTTACTTGGCTTTTTAAACTACCGGGAGCTCCAGAAAAAGAGAACCGTGTTTTTCAGCCCCTGTAAATAAACCGCGCATCGCAGAAATCTCTAACTCCGGGATAATGTGACGCTAGCGGCTGGAATAGAACTTGACAGTTTGAGAAGATGACGTTACTTGGATCAACAGATAATTGAGAAAAACGAAATTTCTCTACGAGTCGACGTCCGCCTAAGCCTAATACCGTCAAAACAATGATTGACATTGTGGGCCTTTGTAGCATCAATTTCACTTAAAAAGGCTAGTCAGCAAGAAAGATATGATATTTTCTCTCTTGCTGACAAGTGTTTTCGCTGATATAAGTCCCACAAGCGCCCACAATGTCAGTTCTGTTTTGACGATATTAGGCTTAGGTGGACGTCAGCGCATAGACAAATTTCATTTTTATGAATTGTCTTTTGATCCAGGTTAGGTCATGTTTCCGAACTTTCGCGTTCTATCCTAACCACTAGCGTAACATTCTCACGTTGTTGGAGCTTTCTGCGATGCATATTTTATTTACCTGGGCCGAATAACACGATTCCCTTTTGTCGGGAACGCCTTGTATACTAAAAACCCAAGATACTCATAAAATGTTTTGTTGTTTTTATTTATTTTTGCAAATAATCTAGAACCTGGCCCTTTGACAATAATTTACCAGGTATGGATGATGATAGCTTTTGTAACAATCAATTTTATGACATACATTATATATCAAATAAAAGCTTAAACAAATACATATTCAACCCGCATAAAATCGACATAATCAAATAAAGTTATCTTGGTGAGAAATGCATTTGAATACAAGAAAAAACCTTGAAAGTACAAATTTGAACATCAACTTTCTCAAAAAGTTCATTTCTAAAATATTTCATTTTTGCATAAAAAGCCATTGCAATGGTCAAGGTGATCCAATAAAATTATATGAAATATATGGTTTGGAACTATAAATTCATACAACCGAAGAAACAATATACTGTAAAACCCTTAATGTTCGTGAGCCCCTAATTTTCGCGAATTTCGCGACTTGTAAAATTAGCGAACTTTAGTTGGCGCGAATATTTATATTGTCTGTAGAGGCGAATTCCAATTTTTAGAATTCGCGAAACTTAATGGTCGCGAATTAGACTCCGCTGCCCAATTCGCGAAACGTCAGGGCCGCGAAAATAAAGTGTTTTAAAGTATTTAGAGGTCTAGGTTAATAATAATAATAATAATAATAATAATAATAATAATAATAATAATAATAATAATAATCAATCAATCAATCAATCAATGTTTTTATTCGTGCCCGGGAACAACCTTGCGGTCTTGGTACAGGTGCACTGTGTTAACATGTAAGGCAGAACAGGGTATAAAGCAATAGTACGGACAACACAAACAACGGACAAGCGCTAGAAAAATACACTTAAAAATTATAAAAAGTAAACACAAAGTCACAACATACGATAAGCTTAAGGGTACTACCGCCAACACCAATTGCTAGAAAGAAAGAAAAAAAAATGCATTCAAAGTGGGGAATTTCGGCGTGAACGCCGCAAGTTAGTGCATACAGTTCTAATTTAAGTGATGGCCTTTAACGTTTTTACAAACTGCAGCGTGTTATTGTTAAATATGTCGAGTGTTTCAGAAAAAGAAGAATTATAAGTATGCCCAAGTCTGGACACAGGATCGTGGAGGTTGAGTAGACGCCTGTTGCAGAAGGACGCATTTTGCCTTGTTGTTTTTAGAGGAATTTTTAAGAGTACTCTTGACGTCAATACCGTGCAATCAGTGACGGCGTGGACAAGTTTGTATAAAAATAAGATATCGGCAAGTTCTCTCCTACGAAGCAGGGTAGGTAGTGCCACGCTACGCTGAACAGGGACAGGGACATCAGTAGTGGTGGGTACAATGCGCGCTGAGCAACGATGTCTATAGATGGAAAGAAACCTGTTCTGAACCCGTTCTATTTTCAAGGAATTTGTGGCACAAATTCCATTCCATACAACAGAAGCGTATTCAAGCTGTGGTCGACACAATGCACTGTAGAGTATAAGAAATGTGCAGGGGTTAATAAACTCTTTAGTGATGCGGCACGCACTACCGAGCGTGCGTAGAGCTGCGTTCACGATGTGATCCACATGACTGGAGAAGATTAAGGTGCTGTCAAACACTACGCCAAGATCTTTGATTCTGTTCATACGTTCCAAAAGGTCTGTCTGAATAACATATGGGAATACAATGTTATGTGTCTTACGAGTGTACGACACGACTTTCGTTTTAGAGCTATTTATCTTTAGGTCATTCCCCCGGCACCATTCTTCAAAAGCATCAACATCTCTCTGTAGCAAAACACAGTCTCGGTCTTCTCGTACCTCCATAAACATCTTAATATCATCTGCGTACTGAAGAAATGAAGAGTGACGAATCACAGTCGAAACATCATTAACAAAAACTGAAAACAGAAGAGGTCCGAGAACGGAGCCCTGAGGCACACCCGTTGTCGCCTCATAAGTAGCAGAAAAATTATTATTCGAGCTAACAAAGCACTTCCGGTCACGCAAATAACTTTCGAGCAATGAAAGCAATGAGTTGTGAATATCTAGCTTTGACAGTTTAGCCAGTAACATTTCATGATTAACAATGTCAAACGCTTTACTCAAGTCAAAGTAAATCACATCAAGCTGGCCTCTGTTAGCGACGGCGTGAGCAGCGGTTGACATAAAACAGGCGAGATTAGTTGTGGTCGAGCGACCCGCCATAAATCCATGTTGGTTAGGGATAAGATAACGCTTGAGATTGAATGACAATATTTTGTGTAGTGCCACTTCGAGGAGCTTCGAAAATGTGCAAAGAAGAGATATAGGTCTGTAGTTCGACACATTTGTTTTTGGACCGGACTTATGCACAGGTACAACAAGTGCCGTTTTCCACATGGCGGGAAAGACCTCATTCTTTAGGCAGTTGTTAAAAATCTGTACTAGAACAGGAATAAATATGGCACTGTATGCCTTCAAGAGGACTGACGGAATACCATCATGGCCAGAAGACAATGATGGTTTCATTTTTTTTACACACTCATGCAGTAGCTCCTCGTCAAAGAGTGCAATACAGGATGCATTCCCAGAGACAGCTGGCGCGGCAGTAGTTGAAGGGATTGGATGATGCTTAAAAACAGACTGGAAGTGGCGTGCAAAAATTTCACAAACATCTGTCGTCGAGTTTCCCTGTGAGTCCAGCAGGGTGATCTCTCCTCTACCTTTTTTCTGGGACCGAGAGCGAACATACTTCCAGAATTCTTTGGGATTTTTAGTTAGCTGCAACTCGACGGAATCAGTGTACGCCTGACGATCACGTTTAAAAACTTCCTTGCAGAGAGACCTAAAGTGCCCAAATTCTGATTTTAATTCGGGGGTATCGTTCTTTTTAAACTTTCGATGAGCGCGCAATTTCTTATTCATTAAAGTACGTAATTCGTGCGAGAACCAGAAGGGAAACTTTGAGCCTGATGTTTTACGAAGCGGGATGAATTGATCCATTCCTTCTCGGACGATTCGAGTGAAATCGCGAACCTGTTGATCAACGTCAGAACACAGGATAATTGAGGACCAGTCGTAATTGGAGAAATGATCGTACAAACTAACATAATCTCCAGCGCAAAAATTGTGTCTATTCCCTTCAGGATGTTTCCGTGAACAACGTCTCATGCCCTGTCGGACAGGTATACTAATCTCCAAAGGGGGGTGATATCCGTCGGGGGGAACCAAGCCTGACGCACCCTCAGTTACATCTATGCAGTCAAGATCCGAGAAGCAAAGATCAAGCATGTTGCCCTGGGTGTTCGGGATACAGTTATATTGTCTTAAGTTCGTAAATGATGCGAAATTAAGCAAAAGATGAGATTTTTGAATAATATAGTAATGTTTTGAGGACGCAGAGGCTGTTTCCCAACATATGTTGGGGACATTAAAATCGCCAAGAACCATAAATTTAAATTTTTCAAGGGCGTTGGTTGTGCGCTCAATGCCTAGTAGACATTGGCTAAAATCATCAGGAGAGGTATCAGGGGGCAAGTAATAAGAGCCGAGAAGGATACGCTCGCCATTAGCGCATTGTAGCTCTACCCACACTGACTCAAATGATGTCTCGAGATCTGGACGCCTAACGCATTGTAACGACGTATCAATTGCTATCAGCACCCCACCCCCTGTCTTTTTCAATGTAGAGAATGTGCGATCGCGTCGAAATACTGTGAAATTTGGTGGGAAGAGATCAGATGAAGAAATATTCGAACAGAGCCAGGTCTCGGTTAGCACAATAATAGATGCATGAGTTAGGGTTACGTTAGAAAAAAATTCATTAGCTTTTGTGCGGAGACCTCGGACATTTTGATAATAAATGTCTAGTTTAGGTATCTGTTTCGGCATTATTGGAGAAAGGTGTTGGAGATACCGCTTGATAGGTACGGCTGTCAGTCAGCTGGCCTGTGAACTCCTTGAAGAGGCTTCCCTCTGGCCAGAGGAGGGGATCAAAAAGTTTCTCCATTTCGTCTTCCGCAGCCGTCACGTGGAAGGACGAGTAGCCCTCATACCGTGTCTTGAGCCGGGTGCATACGAGCTCACGAACAGGGCCCCGCCCTTGGATGTGAGCCTGAAGGCCTGCAGGATCACAAGATGAGCCGAGACGCGTCACGAACACAGCGCGTTGGTGACGTGGACGAGGGGGTGGCAGTGCCACAGGTATACAGCTGGCTGCCGCACCTCCCCTCAACAACGGACGCCTTGCCGTGGGGAACTTGTGTCCCGCCCCGCGGAACCCAGCCCCGTTAAAGTTGGATGGGTCCCGACGGCGTGGGTGCCCCGAAGGCTGGACAGGTTCAGCGAGGTCGGTGCGCGACCCGTTCAAGGTCGCAGAGAGACCGTCGACCGGCGCGCTCGAAGAGGCCCCCCCCGCGAGAAGAGGGGTGCCTCCTCCCCCTCGCGCCGGAGATAGCGGATGATGGGGGCTCGTCACCGCGGCGTAGGAAAATGGCAGCTGTCTTCCGCCGGCCGGCCCCATTTGGCTCCGAGTCTCGCGCACAGCTCTGAGTTCCGTCCGCAAAGACTGTATGGCACTCGCCTGCAGCTGGGAAGACTGCCTGTACTCGCGGCGAAGCTGAGCGTTCTCGTCCCGAAGAGCAGCAACCTCGTCCGTGAGGAAGGAGATCCCCTTGAGGGAGTCGAGGAGGAGGGCCCGTAAGGATTCCATGTCTGCGTTCTTTATTTTCGGTGCCAAAACCAACCACATCGGTCTTCGCTTTGGTGCACCAACACAAACAATAAAACCATAAGAAAATCCTAAACACAGATAAAGTTAAAAACAAATGTAGATTATCCAACTGGCGGCGGTACATTGTAACATATTCAGATCTATCAAAGTGAGGTGGAGCGATGGCGTTATATAATGACCGAATCCGAAAGCAAACAAAGAAGCATACAAAATGTCAGTTTAGACGTGAAGGAACATGAAAATTTATCCTTTTAAGGAGTTGTGGAGTTAAGATTCGAATCGATGTCGTAGACACTCGTTTCTGCCAGATTGTTAATTATTTCTTGGAAGTTACTCATAGTTTGGATTGGTTTCAAATTTACAAATAATGAAGCACGTTATGTTCATATACAAAGGCTTTCATACGCACGTCCAGCGATCGTCTGCTACAAAATATTAAAGAAATCTCAAGTAAAAAAACATTGCCCGCAATTGAGTAAGGAAAATCAACAGTTTATAAATATGACCCTCTTAAAGTCTTATCCGGGATGCTGTGGTAGTAGGGACAAACAAAAAATTATTAGTGATGCGCCGAGAGGCCTAGCACGAAATTTCGCCCTTTTCCGACTGCCGCTTCGCCAAGCACGCTAAGCCCAATAAGAAGCTGAGCTCGTTTGATACGTTCAATCTTCGTTTTTTTTTTTTTTTTTTAAAGAAGAAAAAAAAGTTTGCTTAGTCCTTGGGGAAATACAGCGTTCCATAACATAATGCCGTTATGAGATGGTCCGTTATTTCTGCTCAATTTTTGTGCTATTCCTGGACCTACCGGTCCTACTACATCGTGCCGTTTTGATCCCCAATCACAACTTAGCATGGTGAAGACATTCTAGCTTCTACAGTGATTAGTTTAGCTCTGAGTAGTCTGTGACAGATTCATATTTGGGTAACCGAGGGGCAACGTTAAGTTTCAGGAGCACTATACATATAATTACATAAATTATGAAATAATCAAATAATATTATATAAAATTATTTAATAGGCATACAAATGACGACGATCATGATATTCGCATCTTAAAAGAGAATTGAAAATCAAATAATATTATATAAAAATTATGTAATAGGCATACAAATGACGACGACCATGATATTCGCATCTTAAAAGAAAATTGAAACATTTTGTTTTTTTAATTACACGGATCTATAGTTCCCCCTTGTATTCAAAGGCGTTTTTGAAAAGGATAACTTTATTTGTTTATAAAGATAGTGTAACGTTTGAATAGGTACTTCTTTAAGCTTTTATTTGATATATTATATCTCATAAAATTGATATAGACAAAAGTTATAATGCAAAGGGAGACAAAGTTATTATGCAAAGGGAGACAAAGTTATTATGCAAAGGGAGACAAAGTTATCATGCAAAGTTATCTTCGTCAAAGGTTCCAGGTTCTGAATATTTTACCAACAACAAATAAAAACAACCGAATTTTTATGCATATTTTGCACCGTTAGTGTACTTTAAAAAGTGATGTAAAAAGTCACCTTCTACTGCGGAAGGTATATGAGCCTTGGGAAGCTCCCAAATACAGGATTTTTGACAATCGGCCAAATACCAAAATACTTCTTTGGTACTTTAGGAGCCATAAACTCGAAAACTAAAAATATAACGGAATACAGTTTTCAGTTTCCTTTCAGTAAAAATTTTGCCCAGCAGATATATTATTTTTTTCCGAAGAGGTTTTGAGATATGGCTTTTTCTTGTCTTGCACAATTTAAAATTAACTTGCCCATTTATAATTAGTTGGCACGTACTGTTTAACGCCACTACACGTTACTTGCGTTCGCACGTTTTTCTTGACAAATAAAACAACTACAATTATTATATAATAATATTTTAATCCAACGTTTGCGATAAAACTTTACGTTGTCTTAAAATATACTAATCAAGACTAAAATGTTTTTGTTGGCGGGTGTGTTGGCCCTGTGCAGTTGAGCGTAACTTAAGCAAAAGCCTAAAGACGATGAATTTCATGCTGCACATCTCACAATCTGTGCTCATGTAATGAAATACCTGACTAAAATGTAATGAGATGATTGACTAGAATATATCGACGTAAACATTATTATTATTCCCAAGTCCAATTACCATAAAATCTAAATATGACATCGACAGTTTTTGCTCGACCAACCAAGAGTGTCGCGTTGAACCGTTTGTATCAAACGAAGGCCGGTTGATACACCGGGTATAAAATATAGTTCAATATAGACTTGTATTAATTTATCGCGACTAAAATAAATGGAGAACTTGAATTGAAAAGTGACTACATTTCCAAATAATATATCTTTTTTTTTTCTGTTCTCGTAATTACCTTATGAAATGTTTTACCACAATGCCCATTTGCTGAGCACACGTTATACTGCGCACGTGTTTTTGTGTCTCGTTTATTTTTAGTGATATCTAGATCGAAAATAAAATTCCGACATTCAAAACAATAAATTGGGTTGTTCGTATGTTTATAGAGCCTAGAGCTTGGTCTGCCTCAACGGGGGACGAGTCTCCCAGCTGTAGATGAGAAATTTAGCTAGTGAAGTACAACCGCTAGCCTGGGGTCTTTAAAGTGCATCACGCAGTAGTGATACACGACTGCAGGCCGGTACAATGTTCATCCAGATCGAAACGGGCAGGGGTGGGGATTGAGCCCAGGATTCCTGGGTTCTGCAGCGCGAGCTTTCGCTCCACGTGCTCCGAGCTGGTGTGCGCTCGACCACACGGCCACCGATCCCCCCTCCGACATTCAAATTAGTTATGCATCGAGCTAATTTCTTTGAAGGAGAACTATAACCATAATTTTCAAGTAATAAACTGTACAACAATAATATTTCCCAAGTTGCAACAACACCAATGTGTTGTACTCAACGTCGAACCTATAATTCTTCTACGATAACCTTTATGGACCCGAGTACTTCGACAGCTGGACGCCGGTACGTAGTATTCTCCTACATTTTCCCAGCAATAAGCGTGAGTGTATGGGACGCCGAAGAGTGAAATATCACAAGAAACAGTCGAATTTGGAAGATGATTTCCGAGAACCCAACATAATCAAGAGCTCATCCCTCTCTATAACAATACTATTCGAAGAAATCCTCAAGTAAAACCGACCCCGCCCACACACGCGCACACACACACAGACACACACACAGACACACACACACACACACGCACGCACGCACGCACGCACACACACACGAACAGGCACAGACACCCAGGCAAATATCGAGCAGCGGAGACGATCAACAAAGGATCAGGCCGGCGGCTCCATCTGCCGGGCGTTCCGGGAGCCTCCTCGCCGCCCGATCCGTCCGCCTCCGCCTCGGTTCCGGTTCGACCCGAGCTGCGACTGCGAGCTAGGCCGAACCAAGGCTCTCCCCCCGGCGACGCGAACTGCGGTTCCCGCCCCGCGAGCGAGGCCTGCAGCCGCTTGCCCGGTCTTTCCCCCTGCCGTGCCGTGTTGTGGCGCCGAGCCCGCGTGCCGCAGCTGGTTTTGCCTCCCGCGTTTCCGCCGTACTCAGTTGAGTCGAGCCGCGACCGCAACCTTTCCGTCACCACCGCAAGTTGTCTCCTACTCCTCGAAGAAGCGGACGGGAGATCCCGGTGGGAGAGCAGTACGCCCCCCCGGCCGGTCGCGGCACCGTCGCATCAAGGGGCGCGTTGTGCGGTTCGATGCCGATGTGTGGGGAGTGAGCAGCGGCGGCAGCAGCCATCTCGGTCGGCTCGTCTCCCGTCGGTGTCGGGAGGAAGGCAGCGGGAAGTCTTTTGACCGCTGCATTGGCGTCGGTGGCAGTGACGCCCGTGCCGAGGCGACCACACGGCGGTTTCCGCCGCACGCAGCGGACAGCGGGGCTCTACGGCGGTTCCGGTGGCGACACGGAGCCCGGTGTCAGGCTTAACTTCGCATGGAGGCGTCCGTCTCATCCCGTCGGCGCCTTGCCTGACTGAACAGGTAAGGAAGGCTCGGCACGGGTTGCCTGTTCGTTGCGGCGTCTTTTGGGCTTTCGACGTTGCCGCTGCGGCGATGTGCGGTCGTGACATTGCCGACAAGAGGATGCGGGGTATGGCTGCCGTGAGCGCGGCTCGCGCGAACGTTTGCTTTTTTATGTGTATTATTTTTGTTTTTTCTTCCGATAGAGGCTAAGATCTCGCAGGTCGGATGTTGATCATATGTTATTGGAGTAGCAGCAACGAGTTTAGACGTTTTAACTTAGGTATTTTTGTTTTCGAAATATCTAACGTCTCTCTACTCTGGAAGGCGACTACACATTTCGTCGATAAAAAAAGAGTAACCGGTTTCTTTCGTTCTCGGCCTTGGCGGATATCTTACAATTAACACAGCCTTTTTAGTTTGCGTGTATATTTCAGTGTATTACAGAGATGTGACAATCAGCACTTATGTCAAAACTATGCTGTTCGCTCGGCTTCAAGCGCGATATTTGTTGGTGTAATGATCAGACATTGGTGTTCCCTCCTGCAAGATAGCACGTTAATGAAAACGGTCAATCTTTAAAAAAAAATCACGAAATATTCTGTTAAAATAAAAACTAAGAAAGGAAACAAACAAAGGCGAGGAAGAACGGAAAAGAAAACATATCAAGATTGTGCACTTTTTTTTTTGTATGTGGTTGCATATTTTGGTCTGTCGCACACGTGTAAAACATCAATTAGTTTTTTTGTTTTTTTTTAATGAGAAGGAAGCAAACGTAAAATGTGAGTTGTTGTGAATTTAAAGGATAACGACGAGAGCACCGGTGTTGTACTGGGAGTGCCAAGTATTTTTGCTGATTAACTTGGCGGTCGCGCGTTTTCGAACACGAGTTCAGACCGGAAGCTAGTGACGATGTCCCACTAAAAGTTATAAAAATACATAAATAAAAGAAGCAATGATCTACTCGTAGTCCCGTAGTCGAGCGTCGCAGCTTATCTCCAGCCCAGCCGGTGCAGATCTACAGCGGTCCAGAGAGAGCGAGATAGAAAGAAAGAGAGAGAGAGAGAGACAGCGAGAGAGGAGGAGTAGGAGAGAAGGAGAAGAGAAACGCATTTTGCGAGGTTATTGATCGCGAACTGTGGAAGCGTGTCGATTTTGAGCGGACCAACGCGTGAAAATTCCGCGGAGAGAAGAGACGACGGAGACGTGCGGAACCGACAACAAAAACAACCAACGACCAGCGAGACTTCAACGGGGAACGGGAGGGGGGAATAGAGCATTCTTGGAGGACAAAGAAATCGCGGAGGAAGCGCCTTATGCGAGCGCACAATCGGGCCGCTTCTTTGGAAGGAGGTGTTTTCTGAGCGCGCAGGCAGTGTGCGGACGTCGGCGGCGGCGACGCTGGTGGTTAAGAAGGAAAGGGTGGAGGAGGAGGGTGGAGTGCTGCGGTGATTGGAGGAGTGTGATTTTCGGCTACCGGTCCTCGTTCGAGCCTGTTGCTGAATAAAACGCCCCGGCGATGGGAAAGCGGACGCGCTGCTAATAACGATGTTTGCCGGCATTGATGGCGTCGCTTAGAGAAGGACACGGAGATTTCCCGCGGAAAGGTATTGTCTTCCTCCATAGTCCCCTACTACGTAAACAACCGTGTTTCGGTTAGATCAGTTTTTATTCCGGGAAATGTGCCAATTTCTTCATATTTCCATAGCTTATTAGGATATATATATATATATATATATATATACTAATAAACTATGGAAATATGTATATATATATATATATTATTTTGTCATAAATAGCGTTGGGAATGACCTGTTCTACTCGCGTGTTTAGTCATGAAGGTTTTCGGGCATCTAAACAACAAACATTCCTATTTGGAGTTGACCGCCTGTAAAGCTCTCTTCGCCGCAGACATATCCTGGATGAGGGGAAGCTAGTTTTAAATCTTTAGAGGCTACATTGTTTTAGACATTGCTTATTGCTTACCTTGTGTTTATATTCGATTATTCGATGAAATAACCTGATTATTTGAATATAAATTAAGCCGATGTAAAAATATAGAAAACTATCGGTCTTTCTTGTCTGTGCTTTCACCTAATTCCCGGAAAACTTCCTCAACCAGTTCACTGCCTGTAGAGCTTTCTTCGCCGTTTAAACACATATAACGTGGGAAAGCCGATCTACACTTTCCAGGGGTGAAATTGTTATTATTATTGCTTATTTATTTTCCACTTTTTACCATTGAGCGTATAGTAGGGCGAACCATGCTTAAGGTGTCTTGCATTTGAATATAAATGTGACGACATACATTTGTACACGTCAAACAAATCTAGTTTAAAAAATAGGGGAAAAAATGAAAGCCGTTTACAACTCTCAGTAGCGCCGAATTAGAACGCATCTCATGGAGGAGGATGAGGGAAGGGTATTGAAGGGAGGGTATACCCCTCCTCCTTCCTCCTCACCTCCTTATCCTGCCTGCTACTCCTTCCTCCGAGCGGCATCGCCGTCGCCGTCGGCGTAACCGTGAGGTCACGTCACCCCACGAGGGTCACGTGACCTCCCGGGAGTCACCGGAAGTCACCGGAACTAACTCTAGCTTTCGTCGAACTCCTTATATTCAAATATAATTCGTGGCGTAATTTTTCTACCACCACTACTTGAATGTTACGTATTTTCTTCTATGTCTCTCTCTTTTAATTGGTTTGCGTAATTTAGACACCGACATACTCAATTATACACATGTAAATAATTACCACTTCACTGCTTAAGAGAAACACTAAAAAGCTAGAGGCCTTGCAATCAAAGAAACGTAATGCACATAAGAACATAAAAGTGAGCGTAACTTCTTATGCGCCACTGACGAATAAACTATGTTGAAGAAAGTAAAAAAAAAAAGACGGTAATATTTTTAATATTGAAATTGCCAGTTGAATGGGTCATTTGAAAGATAGTTCCGGCTCTGTCGCCTCTTTATCAACTAAATTCTGAGTGGAATACATGACCGGCACGCGCTACCACATACGCATATGCAACACACAGAAATAAAAAAAAAATCGAGCTTGAAGTGTGGTTGTGCTTAACTTCCGTGAAGTAACAGCCATGAAAGTCCAAGAAAGGCATCAAGTACAGCCTCTTATTATTTTTTTGTTTGTTCCATTTTGTGTTTTAAACCTTCAAAGTGTAATCCATTGAAAAACATGGAATCTCATCCAAACACCGTGGTATTATTCTTTCCGACGTAACTCGAAAGAATGAGTTGGTGCTTATATCGGTGGGATTTATTAAAAAAAAGAAAAGAAGTAACTTCAACGTAACCCAAAGCGACCCTTGTTTAAAAAAAAACGTGAGCCATGGTTGCAAGAACACTCGAGGAACACTAACATCAAGTTTATGTTCACGCGAGAAGCCTCGAATGATGCCAGTTTACAAAAATATAATACAAAGCGATACTTTTGACTCAAGCTTCGTCCGGTCTTAGTTTCTCAGACAACTTTAAATATCGTAAGTTTGGGGGAAGTCAGAAAAAAATACGAATGAGTTAGGAGGAACCAGTTGACTACCTAAATTTTGAACCTTCTTGAATAACAAGTTAGTGCTGTTCGATTGTATTCATAGGTGAAGGAGAACAAAACATGGATATAAATATCGGACACGAAATGGTTTCGGAGCTTAAGATAAAAGATATAAGTACGTCCAGTGTCGAAATAAGGTCAATAAGAAACGACAGAGTTTGGGGTCTCTGAGTTATGGCGCGCTTAAGTTACTCTTTTAGCGTGAACGCCAATATTGTACTCGTTGTAAACGAGAGACAACTCGGGATGTGCGTGTCGTAACAAGACAAAATAGATATTTAATTTTTATGTTGAACCACAGATTCGAAGCAGTACAAAAATACAAAAAAAAAACATGCAAGCAGTCATAGCTTCTCAACATATTTGTTTTCTTCTTAAGTTGTTGTGTGTGCTTGTCTTTTCTTCGGTTCTGTTTTAAGTCTAAGTCAACTGCGGGAGTCGCACTCCACCTTGCTTGCGTTTTCATAATTTTTTCACTGCATTGGCCAGTTTTCTTTTTTTTTAATTTTAATTTTGCTTACGCTTGCATTTACAAAAAAAAAAGCAAATAAAACACGTGTATAAAATTGATGACTCGAGGTATTATACCTAAAGTTTGTTCCAACTCACATTAATTTTAAGCAGAAAAAAACAACACAAACGCACATACGCCCACTTTGAAAGCACAGTACTATGCCTCGCTACAAACCTTCAAGTGAGGTTATTGACTGACGATTACTCTCACATAAAAAGATTAATCAGCTCACCGGTTATTACGGTCGTAGAAGGTGATGTCGTGGCTCATGCGTCACGGATAATTTTCATATTGTCCTCGAGGAAACGCGTGATATGGAAATAATTATAAACTTGGGCGTTACTGGTGGGTAACGCAGCAGTCTCATTAGCTGCGGAGAAATATTGGGACCTCGAAAACGTTCGTTCCCTGCGTTTCTCAATGTGCCAATGACCATAGATGTGCTGTCTCCACAAAAACACTGAACTACCACCGGTAAGAAACGATGACGCTTCTTACCTGCTAAACCCGCACCAGTCTTTGGGTATTCGTGAACACTGAATGCTTTTTATTTATGTATTTCTTTACTTGTTTACTGTTTCCCCAAGGCGTTACAGAAAGGAACAGTTGGAACCACAAGAAAACACAAATTAGAAACGCTCAAGAAATGACTAATAACTGGTAAATCACTTTTTATTTTTTAAGCGAAGAGTCTGTGATGATGTCGAACAATCCAGAAAGGTTATTTCAATCCTGCGATATATAGGAAACGACAAAGGAAAGGTTGTCGACATAGAACTTGGAATAAAAACTTGGCGCTGGTAATTAAGATGGCACAAACACGAAAAGGGCGGGTGCCTAATTTGTCGCCCAGGTAAGAAACGTAAAAATAAAGAAAGACTGGAAATCTTTCCTGCGCGAAGCTAGTTTATTGCAAAAATCATATAGTGTATGATCAACGCTCAACCCTAAATAAAACGGAAGGAAACTTTTGTAATACAAGACCCCGTAAGACGACACTTCTAAACTCAAACTCTAACTAAAAAATAAAAAAAAATTTCTAGGAGAACGAAGTATCAAACTCACCTGAAAAACGTCATGCGGAAACCGCGCGCTAGAGCCACGCGGAGCCCCATTTCGCTAATTACCCGACGCAATCGCGTACTCTTCAGTACGGGAAAACAAAGAAAGAAAACACGAACGTGGGTAGTACAAAAAAAAAAAAAAAGGAATATAAATAGACAAAAGGGTTCAGAAGCGCGAAAGTTTAAGCGACACTTTCCGCCACAATGCTCTCTGGGTCCTCCCTTCTCGTTTCTCTTGGAAGCCGGAGCCCATCCGTTTTCCAACGGCGTACTCCTCCCTCCCTCCCGTAGCGGCGCCGTCTTTGGGGAGACAGTTTATTGGGACGCCTCACAATGGCAGCTGCCCCGGAGCGCCATATTTATTGGCACCTGCCGAGCGGAAGAATGAAGCCGCGCGCCGTTCGTTCTCCGAGAACGGAAGCTGTCTTATCAGTTTTCGCTGGCAGCGACGCTCTTCGCGCTCCAGCTATAGTCTCCGCAGCCCCGCCCCCGGTACGCTGCCGACGCCGCCTCACGCGCCTGCGTGCCAACCTCGGCCAGAAACGAGACATACTTTTCGCGGAAAGGATAAGCTTGCGGTCTCGGGTTTGGTCGCGCAGGTGAGTGCGCGAGAGCGGTCAGGCCTCCGGCTAGTAGCGTGCATTACGCGAGCGTTATCGCGCCTTCTTCGAATAGTCGAGTTTTGTTAGGAAGAGCTCTTTGCGCAGGGACGTTGTCGCTTCGCAGATGTCGACGGACTACTACTCTCCCTTTTACCTGACGATGGACCTCGAGGGAGGCTACGAGCCGCCAGAGCCAATACTGCAATGTCGCATGGGCGTCACGTGTAACCTTGGGGAGGAACCCAGCGATGGCAGGGTGAAATGTCACGTGAGACGTCTTCTCAGCACTGGATTGGCTGGGATGGTTTGTAGCGTCCGCTTTAGTCCGCTGAAGAGGGAAACGAAGTGTAAGCTACCGCTATATTCCGATCTTTAAGTTTGACCGTTCAGGACGCTAAAGGCTAGTGATGCCATTCCAATGCCGTTTGAAGGTCACGTGACATTCGGGAGGGGCACAGCGGCGTGCAGTGCGCGTAGTCACGTGGTGCGATCACGGCGTTGGGTTGGCTAGGATGGCTCTTGGCATCAGCCGCGGTTCATCGCGAGGTTAACGTAGCGTAGTGCGAGACGTTATATGGCCCCTTTGCTAGTTCGTTTTATGGACGCTGAGAAAGACGTTGGTGTTCTCCCGATGGGTCGTTATGAACCGAACGTTCTTGTTCGAGGTAGATACCACCTTTTGTGGTACTGCGAGGCCGGCTAGAGCTAGACCAGCTCTGTTCGTTGGCTCAATGTACCTTTTTCTAGTTTCCCTCCGCGCACGCGTCTGCTCTCGCTCCCAATGCGCTGCCGCCAATTCTGTAGGGCAGCCGCTCCGTGGTACAAGTAGCAGCTAAGTAACCAAGTCGCGTTCTGATCGTGTTCTGATCGTGTTCATCATGTTTGTCTGCAGTGTGCCGGGGCTACGCGGCTGACTTGTTTTTATTCATATCGTCTAGCATCATTAGTGACACGGCGAAGCGTGAACAGTGTGATTGCTTTTTCTCGTTCAGCGGCCGTCGAGGAACGCCGTGTACAGTGATATCGTTCTCTTGCTCCGCAGTTGGTTGCTCAAACTGAAGGAGGAAAGAGAACGGTAATAATGTTTTATTTGCATCCCGTCACCCAAGATACACGTCAATGAACAATGGGCTGTTCGTCTGGTGAATCTCAAAGTTCGGCCTGGCACCTAAGGAACAATGCTCGAATATACAGCGCATACGAATAATAAACAATAACGTCATCAGCCTTTGAGAGATGCAGCATATTGTGTATGAAGAAAGTCAAAGAAAACATTTCGGGTGTGGTAGACTCTAGAAATACCCTTCATCAGCCAATTATTGTAGTTTTCGAATATTTGTGGTTGTTGTTGTTTTTGGCCCTTGTAGGGTGTGGTGTAAAAACGTCCGCGAAGTAGATAAAAAATACTAACGAAGTAACAAATGACTAGTCACTAAATCTAATTATTAAATTAATTTTAAAAATAGCAAAGTTCTTGTCAGATACGTGGCTTCTGAAAAGCCAGACCGAAAAAAAAAACATGACGTGGCAGTTGCAGACCAGTGTCTGCTCTGTTCCATGAGAGCCGCCATGGTTGTTTATGCTGACGCCATGACACAGTAGGGAAGTTGATCTTTTCGCAAGAGCCCCCCTTTTTTTTTTTAGAAACCTTTGCATATACCGTAGTGCAAGAACGTCAGAAAAGCATAGTCACGAAGCTCCAAGAACAACACCGATGTCAAGACTGCTAATAAATGCAAGAATCTTGTTTTATGCGCAGCGCCCCCCCCCCCCCCCCCTCTTCACAAGAGACTGCGTGTGAGATTATTATTTCCAATTTTTAAACGCTGCGCTGCTGTCGACACTTAAGGCTCTGTTACACTCCAACGTTGAGCGCAGCAAACTTGGCGTAGCGAAGCAGGCATACGGATACTGATTGATCGCAGATATCGAGTTCCTGCTCGCCGGCCAATCAAAGGCGCGCGTTATACTCTACGCTCCGTTCGCTGCGCTCAACCTCAGAAACATTGGGGGCGGGGGGGGGGGGGGGGGGGGGTAGGGACTGTTTGTACAAAGCCAAGAACTTGGTATTCCTCAACGGGCGACGAGTCTCCCAGCTGAAGATGAGCAATTTAGCTAGTGCAGTACAACCGCTAGCCTGGGGTCTTTAACGCGCATCACGCAGTAGTGATACACGGCCGCACGCCTGTGCATTACTCATCCAGATCGAAACGGGCAGGTGAGGGGATTGAAACTCAACGTCAGAAGGGGCCTATGAGCCCACACCCAAGATTGCTTCGCGTCCGGCGTATGGCCTTCGCATTCGAAGGCGTTTGACGAGTGCAGTAGAGACGAAGGCAACATTTGTCGACACTGCAATCGTCGAACGCCTTCGAACACCGAACGCCTGCGTCCGGCGTTTGGCTTTCGGATTCGAACAGGTTCGACGAGTGCAGTGGAGACAATGGCAGCTGTATTTTTAGGTCCGTGCGCCCACTATATTCATTCCAACCAGAGCTCAGCGTTCTGACCTCCTGGCGCGCTCCCGTCTCCTCCTCTCACGGAGTCTTCGGCGAACAGATACGAGCGAGCCATCGAAATCCCGCTAAACTCTGTTCGCGTCTTTCGAGCTACTACCAGCCACTGACGAGTTTAAGGCCGAAACATGGGAAACTATTGGCGACATGCGCGATCTAAAGTGTCGCTGTGGTCAGTCGTCACGATTGGCCGAATGCTGACTATGACGTCGGCAAAGGATTTCATAGATGGAAATACGAGGAATGTAAGAGCTTGAATTTTGACGGAGTTGGCAGTGTCGCTTTGAGAGGGCAATGGTTTCAAGCTTTCATCATGTTAATTACAAACACTCTTGAACTTGTTCTTCGTAAGGTAATGACGTCACGAGAAAAAGCCATGGGAGGGCGCCACCGAAACATCTCGCCGCCAATAGCTCCTCACCAACATGTGGATGTTTATTGCAGACGCTTCCCTTTGATGCGTCATCCGCCCACGTTCGGTGCGATTTGGGTGCTTTCTTGCTCCGCGACGTCCGCGACTAAGTATCGCGTGCCCCCGATAAGAGCTGGTAAAAATACCCTTCAAAGCTAAACTATGCTGATTTTGGACACCTGGCTAATATAACGGAAGAACCAACCGGCCGATGCTTTTTTTTTGTCGTCGTCGTCGTCGGGAATGGCGAAGAGAGAGGCCTTCTTCTCTTTCTTTCTTGCAGAAACGTACACCGTGGTGCATTCGATAGCAAAGCAGTGTGTTTGCCGCTTTTCTATCGCAGTAGTTTGGACGCATGGGGCAATCTTTTTGGGAAAGCACCACAAACGAGCACTTCTGACGACGCGAACCAGCCTTCCCGGGCGCGGAGTCTGCAATACGGAGCGCAAATTCGTCTTCTTTTTTTGTAAAAGTTTTGGTAACGACAGAACGCCGAGCTTTGATTGGTTGTGATAGAAGGATAGTGGGTAGACCTGAAGGCAAGCTGCCTCGAGGTCTACCCACTATCCTTCGACCAGAGCCAATCAGAGCTCGGCGTTTTGAAGTCCCCACAACCCCTACAAAAGAAGCAGACGAAGTTGCGCTCCGCATTGGTATCTGATGATGCTAATGATGATGATGATGATGATGATGATGATGATGTGACTTTTCTGCCCTGGATGGATGGATGGATGAATACGGCTGAGCCCTTTGGATCGGGCGGTAGCTTACGCCACCTAGCCATTTTGTTTTACCATTTAAGCTTAGAATATTTAAATGTGAAATCTATATTCACTCCGCAGTGCCAAGAAAGTGAGGCTAAGAAACCCCCTTGCCATCAGTGGATAAGAAAATACCTAGTTTTCTCTCGATTTCTGCCACCATTCACTTAATCTTTGCTTGGTAATCTCTACAGTCTTGAAATCCACTCTCCCTTCGCTGTCTCTAAAACCTAATGACTTTATTAAATCTATGTTGTCTTCGGTAGGCATAGGGTGAAGCCCTTTACAGTAGAGTATCAAGTGCTCAGCCGTCTCGTCCTCCTCTCCACAAGCAGTGCACACTCTATCAATTTCCTGGTACTTCACTCTGTATGTTCTGGTTCGCAGAACACCCGTTCTTGCCTCAAACAGCAATGAGCTTCCCCTAGAATTGTCATAAATGCTTTCTTTGGCAATAACTCTTTTGTTTAATCTATAGCTTTCCAGAGCCGTCTTTGTCTGCATTCCCTCTAGCCACCAATCTCTTTCTGTGGCCTTAACTTTCTTCTTAACTGAGACTTGCTCTTCCGTATCTTCGCTATAGCCCAAAAACTTTCCTCTTAATTTCCTAGTGCGCTGTCTCCACTTTGTGTCTACACTCCTCATGTATAAATAGCTGAAAACCTTTCGTGCCCATTGCTCCCCGTCCATTTGCCTCAACCTATCCTCAAATTCTACCTTGCTCACCGCTTCCCTGCTCTCAAATGATGCCCATCCCATGTCTCCTTGTACTCCCTGGCTTGGCGTTTTGCAATGTGCCCCCAAAGCCAGTCTACCTACTCCGCGCTGTTTTATTTCTAGTCTCGCATGCACTTCGGATTTCATGCATAGCACTGCGTTTCCAAAAGTCAAGCCAGGCACCATGACCCCTTTCCAAATCTCTCTCACCACCTCATACCTGTTGTAATTCCAAAGTGCTCTATTTTTCATTACAGCTGCATTTCTGTTGCCCTTACCTGTTATATACTTTTCATGGTCTCTGAGATATTCTGCACCACCACATATCCATACTCCTAGATACTTGTATTTACTAGCTCTCTCAACTGTAATATTCTGTATCTTCAGCCTCTCAACTTCATCCTCGTTAAAAATCATGACTGCCGATTTTTCGCTACTGAATTCTAAACCTAATTCCTCTCCTTCCCTACCACAGATGCTCATTAATTCCTGCAACTCTGTCCTGTTGTTAGCCATTAGTACAATATCATCCGCATACATCAATCCCGGTAAGGATTGTTGAATTTTTTGGCCTAGCTTACTGTAAGAAAGGTTGAACCCAAGCCCACTCTTCTCTAGTTTATCCTCCAATCCTCTCAGATACAACATAAACAGCAAAGGCGATAACGGGCACCCCTGCCTAAGGCCTCGTCTTATCTCTATTTTCCCTGTCGCCTTTCCTTCCCATGTTATAATCACCTTGTTATCTTTGTAAATGTTCCTTAATAGTGCTGTTAGTCCTTCATCTAGGTTTAAGTTCTCCATTATGTCCCACAGGTTTCTTTGGTTCACATTGTCATAGGCACCCTTGATATCCAGAAATGCCAGCCAGAGCTGTCTGTTTTCTTTTTGCGCTATTTCTATACACTGTGTTAGAGAAAATAAATTGTCCTCCAACCTCAGAGTCGATGAGCGCGCCCCCTGTCGTCGTCATGATATACTAGCGCGCTGCCACACACGGACAAGCTACACGATGCTGACAGCTCCCCCCTTCTAGCCACCATAGCGCTGCAGCCATCACGATGGTAAAATTCACTTTAGCCCGTAAATTTTGACGAATATTGCATCGCGCGTTCGCAACCGTTCGCAACGCGTTATATCGCGGCGCATGCTTACAACCCTACCACCCTTCTAGCGATGCCCTGGTATCGACACCTGTCACGATCAACACCACGCGCTTCACTTGAACCGGTCACGTCCCAACACTACACCTTATTCTAGTACACTGTAATAATAATGCAAAACAAAAGCTTTTTTTTTTCCTGATGAGCTTTTAGATTGTAGTTTTCAGGAAAACAGTAGGACTATGTTTGGGATTCGAAAAAATAATAATTAGAAAAACAAATGTTAATAATCGCGTAGCTTTTGGCAAGTGAATGGCATGTGAAAATTTCGGTAAAAAAAAATCACGACGTGACAGTTAGATGGAACAAAACACACACAATAACATTAAATAAATATTTTTTTGCTGCTTTTAATTTAGTTCGCACAAAAACCGCCAGACCACGCTCGTTATTGTAAAAAGGTCCATTGTTTCGGCATAAATGATCTCCAGGCACCTGCGTGCCTAGACGGCTTCTGTACGGTAACGGCATCTTAATTAACTTATCAGAAACTTATTAGAAATCGTGAATGATTATAGCTGTCAGTAGGAAATGTATCCATTGCAGTATGAGGTCATTTAATGAAGATCGCCCAGTAGCGATTAGACGCCTGCACTCAAGCCGGTCCGTATTAAGGCCGACAGCGTTGAGGACAGAAGCCAGGATTCACGATTTCTGTAGCGCAGATTTTCGCTTCACGTAGAAGACTGCTGGAGCGCAGTTTGATATAGAATACTGTAAACAACTCAATTTTCGCGGGCTTAATATTTCGCGATTTAGGTCAGAGCTGAAGTTTTGAAATAATTCTTGGGTTCTAATTTTCACAACGCCGTGGGATCTCAATAAAGATTCCAATGTATTTGCATTTTACAGGAATCGTTCGCGGGACCTGTTTTTTGCACATTGTAGGCGATTCGCGAAATTCACGAAAATTAGGTCTACGCGAAAATTAAGTCGTTTACAGTATATCTCACTTCATTTGGTTATTTGAAACTCGTAGCCGAAATTTAGTGTTCACACTTAATTTGCGTATTCGCTATTCCAGACGGCGATAAAACTTATCCCAAACTGTTCCTTAACACAGTCGCGATAATTTATAAATGCAGAACACACCTAGGTTCCGCTGAGACGGTTGTCTCTTCATGGTTGGCAAACACCGATATTTCACGCGGCCCTTCCAATGCAGGCAGTTCCGAGACGTTCAGGACTTCTTCATCGCTCCACGCGATGGCACGTTTCCGAATGCCCCGGGCCCCGCGCTCGCCGATATTGATGAACAGCCAACCTCCCTGGGGGAGTTCTTATCTCCAGACGTTCTTTGCGCAAGCACCCTACGCTGGAAGAAGAAAGGCAGGCTCCGCATTTCGGCACCGCCGAACGATACGCAATGCGAAGTTTCAGACGAGGATGTTTGGACGACGTGCGGAAAGGGGTGTTCTCGAAGAGGCGTTCTCCGAAGAACGTGGTCCGTCGATCTCGCTTTCGATGGAGGACGTTTGCGTGGAAGATTTCCTGCTTCGTTGTTGGTTGCGCTCCTTCGTTCGTTCTCTGTTTTTCGTTCGACGCGAGTCGAAGCGGATGAGTGTTCCCGGCAGATGACTCGCTTCTTTTCAAGGGGCCGCTTTTGGAGACGAGGTTGTGCCGGTGGAAGGGACGCCTTTTGTGAGGCCCAGCTTCTGCTCTAAGGGCGCTCAACGCCCGTCGTTGGCACGAGTAGATGCAAATATCTACGCGCCCAAAAATAAGTCTTTAGGCGAACGCGTGCCCGTTGAATAGGTTCGAAGAAAGCTCTCTACGTTCAAAGGAATCACTGCGTTTGTGCTTACTTTTTTTTTTTATTTCTTTGTATTTTTTTTTATCCTGGGGGGGGGGGGGGGGGGTGGTCGGCTTAGAAGACATTTAAATGTCTCTTACTTTACACCCAGCGTTTGTAGGACTGCGTTTGTTTGTGCTTATAATTATGAAAAAAAAATTCCTCCTCTTTTCGGTATTTTGTTTTTCTTGTACCCACGATGGTCGGTTCTTGTTTTGAGACAATTTGACTGCGCGTGTTAAGGCAACCTGCAGTGCTGTTTTGTTCGGCCGCGCTATCTAGCGACAGAAAAAAAACAAAAAAACATTGGGCATGCCTTGAAATGATGGCTGCATTGTTCAAACGTGAGCTATTCTATTACTTAGGTGGCGGCGCTTATACCTAGCTAGTGTCTGAAGCAAGAAAGCTGGGTAGGCCAGAAAACCGTAGTTGGCTGACCGTCGGGTAGAGGGCGCTGGTGCACTCGCCGCCATGAGGTTGCTTCAATTTGGTTGGTTTCAGTTTCAACGCGCACGGCGATTGTGTGGCTGTTTCATGCCGTTTTCGCTTAACTTTGTGACAGAAATTTCTTTCTTTTTGCACACAACAAATGACACGATGTTTCTGAGTCACTTGGACAACCACGAGGTGGTGTTGAGCCTGAATTGCGAGCACTTTCACGGTCACCAGATGCGTCTGATTACGTCCACTCGTCAATTTCGGCCATGTTCGGCAGTGAAACAACTGGTCTGGCGCAAAGAGAGGATTACCATCACTCACGGCTGTACCCGCTGACAATAGTTGCTAGAATAGAAATAAAGGTCAAGAGAAGCTCCGTCCCCAGCACGCGCTTCTTGCCTGCTGCCGGGCTTTGGCTGCGCGTGCACCGAGTGGCGTGGAAGGGCCCGAGCTCATGTCAGAGATTCGACCGCTCATCTTATGTTGTAACAGACCATAATACATGAGCGCTTAGTGAAAAATCAGGTCCACAACATGATTAACAATGTGCTGGATCACGAAAAACAGTTGAAATGACAAGTTTACTGTTTGGGTTTTCGTAGACCAACTTTTTGTGAACTTCGCAGTCTGAAGAAGTCCCCTATAATCACGTAGATAACATAATAAAGTGCTGTTTCGTCGGCCTGTTTTATCTAAATAAATTAGATTCTCAAGAAATATTTTAATAGACCAATTCCTAGGCCAACTAGAACGTTTGTTTAGCTAAAGTACTCATTAACAAGATTTCACAATATTGGCCTTATGAAATAGACTATTTGTTTTGTGGAGATATGCTTACGACGTTCTCAAGCTACGAGATAAGTGACAGGCCCCTCAATTGAAGTATGACATTAATCTCCCGTCAAATTCGCCGGATGAAATCAAAGGTCGAAAAAGAAGTGATGTCCGGTAAGTTTGGCTGAAGCAGAGCGCCAGTCACCACACCATGGGCCTCTGTAGAAAGCTCTTTACTGGTTCGAACAGACGCGTTTTGTAGATTTCGGCGTCGCCAGTTACTAAAAGTAAAGCCCTATTCCCCGTCGACAACGCTGCACTCGTGCGATTGTCATGCAGACTGATTATTTTCGGCATCACAAATTTTGAATCCCAGGCACTCTCAAGCTGTCTGTGACAGTTTCTTACGCGGGATGTCAAAACCTTTGTGCTGAAATGACTTAACTTAATTGAACAGGTTATCTAAGAAAATCATTTAACAATTAAAAGACGGTAGAAATTGGACTAATTAGGTACGGCATACAGTTTCTTGGAATTCATAAAAAAACTGATCGAGTGTATGTTTATATTGTAGCAATGATATTGTAAACGAACAAGTTGCCTGATGCTGACGTACCATTATTTTAGGCATCAGATAAAAAAAATTCAAATGAAATGTTTGTTGCCTATCTTGTCCACAAGTTCACCTATATAATCAAAAGAGACTGTTTTTGATTTGTTATAAATACAAAACACGATGCTTTCAGGAAACACACGTTGTTATTTAGAGTGAGTGTTTTGTCACTTGCCTTGAGATCCTAAAAGCGCGATCATTATATATATTTACATCGTTTTTCCTATTGCAAATATTACGCCACTTTTAGTAAGCAAACCTGAGTTCTCATCAGTTATTCATCTTTGAACCCTCCTGCTGTTTTAGAATAAAATATGTGCTCAATGTGCGTGAGCTTTAGATTCATGTGCTCATACAGCCTCATCACACATTGCCGGCATATCGACGGTAAAAATAGTCAAAACGTGTAACAAAATTAACTGCAGAAATTGTGAACATAATGACGTAATGTAATTACATCGTATATATATACGTATCGGATGACACTTTCCGGAGTGAGGGAAGAAACGCGGTGAAACGCGACGAGAATTACGAATTCAACGCATCCACCAAGACGCGGAGTAGCGCTATGGTGCCTGGATCGCGTCTTCGATTGGTGTGTTTAGCGTCCTATCCCGCCCATACATCCAAAGTGGTCCCAAAGTGGCAACAAATGACGTCACAGAAGCCGGAGTGTCATGCTGTAGCATGTCACGATCCTGGCGGTTGGTCGTAGAAATGCTAGCGAAAACCACAGGCGAACGTGAGTGTCGCTGTCGCCTCGGCGTCCCAGGCGTCCCAACTTCCGGCTGCTTTAGCTTTCGTGGACTGCCGCATTGGAGAGCGACCTGCAGCAGGAGAGGCGTCTGCCATATACACTACAACTATTGGGACACCGCCGCCAGGTTCGCGACCGGCGACAGCATGAGACCTCTATGACGTCATCAGGCGGAAATTGAGGGACCACTTTTTTGGACCTGGTAAACACACCAGTCGGAGACGCCTTCCAGGCACCGTAGTAGCGTGGAGGAGAGAGTGGACAGACGACTTTAAGTAACTTAATGGCGGCCGCATCACATGACTTCAACATGGCAGCGCCCATGCGGCGGAGGGTGACAAGGTACACACCGCGGAACTTGCGGCCCCTGCGGACCAATCGGAACAAGGGAGTGAGTCATGCGACTGTATGTATCGCCGGAGTGCGTTTTTACAACGAAGAAGGCCTCTCCCTGCGTCACGCTCCAATATGCGTGCGTTGCGCTCGTGTACTTAGCACATTTATCGAAGCCGTCGGAACGCAGTGTATAGGGCGTTCCGTTCACTCTTTGCCGAGCTACAACGAGGCAGGGTTATAAACCTGGGCTCTCCTTCGGCTGGCCGTCGCGGGCGCTGACTATTGTAAGATTTTTTTTTTCTGTGGCAACGCATCAATGTTGTTATAACTGGCCGTCACTGTTTTATTTTTTATAGTCACCGATACCTTATAAAAACCGCGGAACGTGGCTTTTTGCATTCGAGTTTCCTGCTTCGTGATTGGTATACTTAGGCGGTCTCATAGTGTATATTTCCGTAATCGCATTGGCCGCGGAACGATAAATAGGCGCTGGGGAATCGCCACTTCCTGAGTTTCTTAAACTGTCGGCGCAAAAAAGCTACAATTCATCATTATATGGTCACGCGAGAGCTAAAGGAATTTCTAAATATCCGTTCTTTCGAAAGCGTGTGGGAGAATGATAAACCGCCACAAAAACAACAAACAAACAAACACCGAACGAATGTATACGCCGTGTCAATCGGCACATGACCTTGATCGGGATGGCTGCTATTAAGTTTTATTGAATCGTTCCGGCAACTTCGATAACGATACCCGATACTCGGACCGGCGCCTTTGCGCAAGTACACTTATTGTTATCGGGTATTGTTGTTATTGAAACAGTGGCCTAAAACTTTTTAATGTGACTGTGTGTTTATTCCGTTGTTCTACAGTATACGCATACACTTTAGGGAACTGAAATAAAAAGTGGCTGTGGTGCTCCAGCAGGGGACTGTCAAAAGTCGTCTGAAAGAGTTTATACGTTGCGTGGTTGCTGACCACGCAACGCCTTGCCGACCAAAATTTCATAAATTTTTTTTATTATTAATATTTGGGGTGGGGGGGGGGGGGGGGTATTTTTTAAGCGTCCAGATTAGGGGTTTCAAACTCACGGCCCTCACCTCGCTGGGATGCAGCTCGCAGGTGAACGGCTTCGAGCCCGGGTCTATTGCCATTTCTCGAGGGCTTGAAAAGACATCCGCCATAATGATCTCATGTCGCCGATTCATTTCCGCCCGAAACTTAGCTATGTCTTAATAACGTAATCGCATAGTTTAGCTTTGTACTATTCCGTTTTTATTTTCTTTGTTTCATGTTTTTTTTTGCTTCCAGATTTTTGTCACGTTAAAACCACCTGTATGGCAATAGCCTTTTTTTTTGTTAAATTAGCCAAGTTTAAGGAGAGAGCGCGAGTGCAGTCACAGGCGCTGCGCGCACTGCCCTCTGCAGCAGTAACTGTTCAAAAATAAAAACTTAATACAAACGGCACTTCGCACGCGCGTTCACCTACGTCTTAATTTGGTTATTTACTCCGAATGTTTATACGGATAAGGCGAACGTGTGAAACGCATATACTTACATTCCAAGCATTCTTATTGATGCTAATGTAATTTAGCGAAAGGTCTATTCGGCTGCTAGGCTGCAAGTGCGAGCAACAAATTGTTGTGTGTATGTTTATACAGCCGGAAGTTAGTCTGCCTCAGTGGGCGACTGGTGTCTCAGTGCGAGCTGTTTGCTAAAGAACGCACCTCGGCTGCACAAACTCTCTCTCAGCACGAACATCTGTCAAAGATAAAGCTAAGGATTCTCGCATTCAGAAAATATGACCATTAAAATACGCGTATTTTCTCAGAGTGCTGCTGCAAATATCGCCAGGAAAGCAAGAACTGTCACATACATATGAAGATATTTGTTTCCCAGAGATGTTAAGCTTGAACCCCCCTTCCCCCCTTCCCCCCCGGCTTACGTTGGTCCTCGACCTTTCTCGGGTGTGCTATATGGCCCCCACACTCAAACGAGTTTGAGACCGCTGGTCTAGATAAATGAAACAAATTTGGTATTTTCAGTTCTACGGGGCAGTATTCAGAACGCTCAAACATTACATACGTCGGTAGCCGACATAAGAAACGATGTGACCGACAGTTAATCGAAAACAATGACAGAACACCGCTTACACACACGCACAAAAGAATTATTAGTGAAAAGAAAAATGATCGACTAAACCATTGGCATCCAAGATTACACAACACTCTGGAGTCTGAGCCATTCGACGCATGAAAGAAAGAAAGACATTTCTGTTTGTTTTGCGGTATATACACACGCGAGTGCCCGTGACCATATCAACGTCCCCCCCCCCCCCCCCCCCCCCCCCCTTGTCTTCCTTCTTTTTTTGTTCTTGTTCCGCAAACCAAAAAGCCCACTCAAGCCACTGACGATTTTTGTTTCCCCGTCTTCCATTTCTTTTTTGTTTGATTTTCCTCGGAAGTGTCAGACTTGCTTCGGAGATCCGCTCCAATCTCGTCGGTTAACCCAGTACATCTGTCGCTCTCTGGCACACAGAACGCGCGATGTCCTATTCGCGGGCACTCGGCGACCCCTTAGCCCTCGCTGATTTTTAGTTCATTTTATTTCTGCGTTTTCGTCCCTTCCTCACCACTAGAGGTTTCTTTTCTTTCTCGCTTCGTGCTACTTTGAACGACGTCGTCGTCGTCATCGTGTCAGTCTTACATCTTGGCCCCCTTGCTTTAGCGCTTTACTGTCCAAGCTCGCCAGGGCGGCAAGGAAGTTACGGCCTTTTCCTGCGAGCTTTGCTGCTTCTTTTTTTTTTTTTTATCTTCGTCTGTTTGACTTTCCGACGACCGATAAAAGCAATAAAAGGCGGCGGAAGGCGGAGGGGAGGCATGAAATGTTTCCGCGGAAGATGTGACACACCACGGCGATTCGGAGAGGTCCGCGCCTTCCTTCCAACGATGTCGTAAAAATCGAGCACTCTCTTCCTCCTCCTACGTCCCTCTCTCCTTCTTCCCTCCTCTTTTCGAGCTGGAACGGATGGATGGACAGACGAGGTTAGCAAATCGATGGAACCGTTTGTTTTCTATGTCTCGTTGCTGTTTTCTTTTTTCCTCCTCTTTTCCTTATTTGTCTATGGTAAGGATGGCAGAAAGTTGCCCCCACTGTCACATAACTTTGTTTTTGAAACTTCCGCTTTCATTTTGCCCTTAGGTATGCCGTCTATTCGAGAAAACTGGAAGGGATCAATGGCCCCCATAGAGAAATGTTCGATTATCTTTTTATATATATTTTTTTTGCTCGTTTCTGAGTAAGAAAGCGAAAACGGTTTTTTGGTGTGGAGCCGTCAGCGCTGTCTCTGCAACCACCGGAATAATCCATTTTTACCTACCTATATGCAATATAGGTGGAGTTATGTGATCTGTAAATAATAAGCGGGGAAATATAAGCTAAAATATATTTGGTCAGAGTGACTGGTTAGTGCGTTTACTTCTGCGTTTTGATTGGGGACCTCGTGCATAAATATATGCCTATTTTGCTACCTGCGTTTCAAAATATTTCAGCTGCAATGTAGCGCAAGTATGTAAATTATAAGAGCCTAGAAGAGCATAGAATCGTGTGTGGTGTGTCAAATCTTAACTTTACGTGAATATAAAAGCTAAACAACTTTGTGGGAGAATAGAGAGCCCCAGAATACACAAATAAAGTGTGTTGCCAAAAGCAAGAACCTTTTTTATTTTTTATTTTTTTCATATAACGTTAAAATAGCGCAGTGCTGGGCTAGTTGGTTAATCGACATAATGAAAGAAAGCGCGTAAAGGGCGGGACGAAGTCGGAGAAACATACACACACAAAACAGTGCAAACGTTAATGATATAACATTTCTGTCTCAAGTTTTGCTATCTTATTCCGACCGCTGACATTCCGACGGAATCAACTTTCAGCAATATGCATAGGTCATTCGCTCGGCTCGATGAAGACGATTCGATTTGCCCCTAAAGCAGGGGTTACACTGCTTACACATTATGCAAAAGACAGTCTGCATACAGATTCGAACGCGAGCCGCCGCGAGATCTGTGCTTCGAATGCCTCATGGCAATGAATTCAAGGAGAAAACTTGGCACGCGGCATTCGAATCACGGATATTGCTGTGATTCTGTTTGCAGACTGTTTTTTCGTATGGTGTATGAGCAGTGTTACTCCGGCTAAAGAGCATTTCATAAGACACAACAATCATCCTATACATCAAACATGTATCAAAAGAGTTATGTCTATCTTTCTTTTTCTCTAGGAATAAAGAAAGAGAGAAAGAAGAGATAGCTCTTAAACACGATTCGTATCTTACTTTTTTTTTATGTGCAAGTAAAAATTTTGCGTCCAGGCGTTTCACCACCTTAGGACAAAATACTCCGTCCACGCCTTATGAAGGACCCCACATAATTCTATACAAGCCATCAAAGCCAACCAATTGCCGCGCGAGTCTCACGTTACTTTCAGAAAACTCGACGCGACAAACAGGTGATTCCTTCTCATCACAGGATTGACTCGGAGCGTCCGCTGTGCTCCGTCGTAAGTTGAAATGGAGTGAATGTTTACAAACACGATCCGGTTTTAGAAGAGCATCCCGTTTTTCGGACTCCGCGAGCCTTATCGCGGAGAGAA
Source organism: Ixodes scapularis (assembly GCF_016920785.2). Taxonomy (NCBI): domain Eukaryota; kingdom Metazoa; phylum Arthropoda; class Arachnida; order Ixodida; family Ixodidae; genus Ixodes; species Ixodes scapularis. The sequence goes on along the minus strand of NW_024609868.1, from coordinate 53,129,730 downwards.
CGAACGTTTAAGCCGCTTAGGGTGGCCGCGCGAGGTCCCCACGAGAATTAACGCTGCTGCTGCTGCTGCCAACGGTCTGACTCGCTCCCAGTCGTGACGCGCTCCCGCGCGCCTACGTTATGCGCCGCCTGCATATGAGCCGACGTGTTTTACGCGCTGCAGGAACGCGCGCCACTTTCGCCCGTCTTCGTGATGTCCTTTCCTCGTTTCGTGTTTTCGTTTTTTGGGGCCTCGTCGTACCTACGGTATACCCCTTTTTAATGACGCTATCCCGCGCGACCCCGCCACCCATTAGCCCCCTTTTTCGCGTCCTTTTGTGGCACGGCGCGACTCAATAACACACTAATGAAAGCGCCTTTCTCTACAGGATACGTTAACTCTACCACCCAATTCTTTTTTTTTTTTTTTTGCATTACAGGTATTTATTACTTGGCCTTTCAAACTTCACATTTGCTTCTTTTAGCTGCTCCGGTTATTTTTTTTTTCTTAGTATCACTGCTTTTTTATATCTTTTTTACTTTCTCTTGTTCGCTTGCTGTTGCTTCACGTCACCTTTCCGGGAGCTTGTATAATTTGACGCGTATAGTGGAGGTTGGGTGCTCTTTTGCGCGGCCTGGTTTATGAGAGCATGATGCATTCCTAATGAGAGGTTTTACCAAATGCAGCGCAGGCGACGCAGTGCGGTGGTCTAGAATAAGCTCGGCGTCCGTCTCGTTTAGAGGAAGGTGTCGCTTTAAACGACAGTGTGCGCGGCTGCCTTGAAACGTCCGAAATAGAAAGAGACGGCCGTCCTGCTCTCTGACGACGCACGCACACACCATCGCCGTCACTAAGGGTATAAAAGCAAAGCGTGTTCATTTTGTGCGCTTTTTTTTAATGGGCGTTTTCGGTAACGATACGGTTTATACAAGTTTGCATCGTTGTTGGTCGGCACGAGAACGACCAAGTAAGTGGGGATTTTCGAAACAACCACATCCAAAGTACAATCGGAACAGTACTCCGTTGAAAGTTAAGCTGCGGGCTCGCTCGATTGATCAGTCGTCCACCCCTGATCGACTTACGTCGCTCTTTGTGTGCGACTATTCACGAAGAGAGTGATCACGTAATACAAGGCGGAAGACCGACGGTAGATTGGTGTAAGAGCATAATTTCCATCGTCATACCAACTTAACAGTGACTAAAGTACAGACATCCGTTCATGTGCACACTTTACATTGTACCCTCAATTGCGTATATTAGAGAAACAGGACGGTCTAATTGGTACACGACAAACGAATAAACAGCACGAAAATTTCAACAAAGGTAAAATAACACAGCAGATTGATCGCTATTCTAGACCTATTGGTTCGTTGACACTTGTCTAAAGTGTAGTGCAATTTCTTCCTCATTAGAATGTATGTTTTGAACTTCAAACTTAATATTTACGATTTTGTCTTCGCGTCAACATTAGAAAACAGGTGCAAAATGCACGCTTCCTATCGTCATTATTCCTCCCAGAGCCTCCGCAGTAGAGATCTTATTTCATCATCTTGCGTCTGCGGGTGAGGCAGGTCTGCAAGCTAGTCATTTTTCATGGCATTTTTTATAATTTATTTACTTATTTAGTGACAGGATACTTCGTCTTTGTGCAACGAGGAAATTGAAAACGGCGGCAAGAACGAAAAAGAACGAAGTATTAACAATGACGTCACACATGACCTTATTAATACGTTTTAGTAATGTAAAAATGTATCTAATTCTTTCAAGACCGCCTATAATTTATGCCGGTTATTGCCGGCGTTGTGGTTAAATAAATAATGTGCGGTCTGCATGTATTTTCTAAAACAAATTGGAGGGCTTTTAACTGCACGGAAACGATGCTTATTTACCTTATTACTGCTTGTATTCTTGAAGCTTTTCTGCTCTGCTTTTAGTGCTCTCAAACAAAAACGTTTAGTTTTATGTCTTATTATATCTCAACACAATCGCCTTAACTTCGAGGAAATAAACATTCTAAATACGTAAACTTTTTTTTTGTATGCTTTTGTGACGAGCTAGTTGCGGATCACGTTCCAGATTCATGATCGTGCTTTGTGGGGGTCGATGCTTGCTGTGCGAAAATACGTATTCATTGCCAACTTATTGTAGCATGGCATCAATATCTCGGCATATGTGGTCTATCCACTTTTGCTCTGAGCTCTTGCACTTTATCATACAAGTAAGCGAACCGAAATTAGTCAATCAAATTTTATGAACAAAAGTATGCATGCAAACATTGTTTATTTACATTTTGTTTTTGTTCTCTCGGACGGAACAGCTGCAGGGAAATAAAGCTTCCGTCAGTTCGTGACGTATCGAGGAATATTTGATTAGTTCTTTCTCCAGCACCTCACATCGCGGAGTAAATCCGCAAAGAGCGGTTCGCCTCAGAAGCACGCCTCAACTGCGCGCACTAAAATAAATACATGCCCCGAGAGATGTTCGGAAGGATCTTAAATTAAACTAAAGGCCCGTTCACACTCTTGCAAATGCTTGCGACCTCTTAAACCTGGGTTCCTTAAAACTTCTTAAACCAGAGAACACACTGGCGCCATCTATTGGGAAGCAGTGTAAACTCGGCGTTTCGGCATACTTTTTTTTATTTCTCGCGCATTATCCTTTCTTTCCTGGCTCGAAAAACGTTTGTCAATGTTATAAACGAGCCTTTCTATGGGTATTACGCACATTTGACCTCGGAAATCCCGCAAAACCTTCGCTCTTGTGAAATGCAGTTCCAGGGTCACCGCATAGATGGCGCCACAATGCCAGTGTGTTCCCTCATTCTAGAAACATTTAAGAAGTTGTAAGAGATCTCGTCTCTCTCAGTCGTACTCGGTCGCAAGAGTGTGAACGGGCCTTTAGTCCGCAATCCGTTTTGCGGCAGCGAGCATTCACTGATAGAATCGCCTGCCTCCGATCGCGTTCGACTGAGCGTAGAACGCGGCCGGGGTCCGCCCGTTGAAGTAGCTTTCGTAAGATATTCCTCATTCAAGTGACAACGCCAGAGCTAGCTCACTGACCTACCGCCGTGCAAGGGCTTTCAATGGAACAGACTTGAATGATCGTGTCTCAATAGCGCCGCTCTGCGTCTCCAACAGCTGTTTGGGGTTCGTTTAATATTAAAGTAAAATGCCGCAACACACGTCAATATGTGTACACTCTAAGAAAGCTGGTGCGTCTACATTCCCGCCTTATGTTTTTTGAGCCACAGTGGCTATCAAAGCGTGAACACAGGTTTTTTTTTTTTTTTCTTTTTTTGTTAGTGAATGCAGTTGTTCGCATTCTAATAAGGGAAATTACGCCGTCATGTTAACTTGTAGCGCAAGAAACTTCAGGTATTGTACGGGAGAGCGTATCTGTTAGCACGGGCAAGCGATCGCCTTTTTTTCTGGTTTGTCTTTGTTAAAATTGCAAGAACCTTATCAAAATGAGTAGTGCGGTGGAAAGTGCTCGAAGGTTTTGGAGCTCTTCAATGCCATGTCTTAAAATTCTGCAAAAAAACGCCGATGCAGGACAGTGTACTTTAGTTTGGCCCTCGCCGAGATAATATCGCACGGATGCATTGTTAAAAATGTGTTTTATGAAGGAGATAATAAAAAAAGTAAGACACAAATCCCACCGAACACTTGATCAGTAAAATTCGCGTTCAAACATTTTTGCGGACAAATCACCCCCAGAAACCCTGCTAAAGGATCGCGAATTCACTAAATGCTAGCAGAATTTTAACGTTAAAAGATTGCAAAAAAAAAAAAAAAAGTTTCCGTATACGTTTGCTACTTACTATTTTTTTTTTGTTTTTTCTATGCATAAGCTGCTTCGAGAAATACCACGCATGTTTTGTTTTCTTTACTTCTTTTTCGTTAAACACGGAAACTTACAGTACCAACATTTACCGTTGGCGCTGTAGGTTTTAAAATTATATTTGTAATACAGCCTCTTTTTAATTGCTGGATAATATGAGGGGCTATCTGGGAGTACAACGTTCGTACAATGTACTAAACTATTACAGTAACTCATAGTAAAATTAAGATATTCGATATCCCTGTCTCCCTCAAGACTGGACTACGCAGTATTAAAATATAATCATAAAATTCAATCTTCAATATTTTATAGCACGTAAACCCTGTCAGTCAGATCGTGCCTTTACACAAACACACACACACACATACACGCACAAACACACACGCACACACTCACACGCATGACGGCCTTCATGCATAATCTCAAACGCACAAACACTTATGGGCCTGAATCAACGCTCGCATACGCATGCCTATGGACGTCTACGCCCACGGGCATCCCAACCGCCTGGACAACCCCGAGAGAACGGAAGCCTTGCCGTTCTCTTGGAGGGGCGACAATAGGAGGAAATGGAAGGAAGAAGCAAGAGTCCCGGCGAATCGATAGCCCTGGAAATGCGTTCGAACCGTCATCTATCCTGGCGCTCGGCAGAGAGGGATGGAGCCCGCTCGGACTGCTCCAACGGCCGGATGAACGGGCAAAAAGCGACAGGCGCCGCCTAATACAAAGTTCTAGTGGTACGGGACGAATGACCTGCCACGTTGGCCCAAGATTTACCGCAACGCCGTTGCATTGTGCATGTGGTGCTCGCCGTTAGTCTGTCGGAGGTGGAGGTAGGTCTGCCGTGCACCGTATGGAATCGGCGGCGCTTTTTGGAGGGACGGCGGGGGGAAGATTATCAGCGTTGTATATGCGCGGGTTTGCGAGGCGCTTCTGGGCGCGCCGGCATCTTGCTGCTGATGTGTGTAGGAGATCGTTCGATAGACGAGCATTGCTAAGGAGTGCTTGCGGTTGTCAGACTGGTACCCCAACAATGCGTTTTTCACTCGCAGTTTACAGACTCATATATTTGAACCGTAGTTGTTTTCAAACTTATATAGGTTGTAGGTAGGATTCCGTTTTTTCATAGTTAATTTTTCTTGAAATTCCGAGGATGTTTTTCTGAGTTTATTTTTGTTAGTTTCCCAAGTCTCTAAAATTCGACGTTCAATTTTACTGTTTCGAACTTTTCAAAATGCAAAAATAAAATAGAGTTCGCACACAAACGTGCCGTAAATTCATCGGGACTCAGCTGCATCGAACGATTTTTTTGCAGCTGCAATTAGATTTTCCGAGCTTGCCATCGGCAATACTAAGTATCTCACGGCAAATATTGCAAAAATGTGTTGCTTTAATAGCAGTCGATACATTAAAATAGCTAAACTCCTGGATGTAGACGTTGGGAAGCAGGGGACGGATCAGCTCTCCTCCCACTGCGTTAAAATCTACGGGTATATAGCTTTCACTGCAATAAAAAAAAAACTACTCATCTTCCTTCCAAAAAGCACGAATAGCATGGTCCGAGCTAAACAACGGCTATCGTTCAGATCCAGATATACAATGACACGTTGTCCTGCACGAACCTGGACGAGTTAAAAGGTAAATGCCCTTTTGTCACTAGCCCCAGATTTCACAAGGAACTGAAGTGGTTTCCGAGGACTACTGACCACGTTCCCTTATTAAATTGTAAAACACCGTGATTTTTTTTTTTTTTTTTTTTTTTTGCCGTGAATTTGTTTTTTTTTATAAGTCCGAATTGATGGAAAATTTACCGGCGGGTGTTTTTTTTTTTTTAGATTTCTCCAAATTTATTCTAAAACACGAAACTCTAGTCAAAGGAAAACAAATGTGATGCAGCACCAGTTCGAAGTTCTAAAAGTTAAAAGTTGCGTGAGTTCCCTTGCTGCTCTCCGCCTCACAGTATGATACAACTCACTCGTTCAACAGCACATAGTCATTTATTGACTGCTCACGTCGCGTGCTCCGTCCTAAAAGAGTAAAGCCCCGCCCACGCTTCTGCGCCGTCCTTTTATCAGCGGCGGGGCGCCGCTCGCGTGTCCGATTTCTCTTCGCCACATTGCGGTAGGAATTACGACAACCTGGTCGAACGCTGTGGATCACCCAGTTGCCCACACATCTCCCCCTTCCAAATATAAAAGGGGAGACGACTGGTGACGCCTCGGGGTGGCCTTCCTTCTGGGCCATCGAGGATCGGGCCTTCGCAGACGAGCGAGCAGGGGGGAGGGAGTTGCGTTGTTGTTCTTGCACAAAATGCAAAGCAAACTGAGGTCATGGCACGGCAGGTGTAAGGAGCCGCGCCCAAAAATGATGCCTGCCCAATTGCGGTACGGGAGCACGGGTACTTTCACTTCTCCATTGAAACAAAACCGAAGAGGACGGAAATATAATTCACTAAGGGCTCGGGCTCTCCCTTTCGCAGTCAAAGTTAGTGTGGAATCTTCTTCCGAAAGATTGTCCGGATCATTGCCGTCTGGAACCTGCCACATATCTACAGTCCGTCCCCGTAACAGAACCCACTCGTTCAACAACACGTAGTCATTTATTGACTGGCTGTTCAAGCCGCGCGCTCCCCGACCCGAAAAGAGTCCCGCACATACTTTTGCGCCGACCTTTTATCTGCGCCGGAGCGCCGCTGGCGTGGCCGCGATTACACTTCGCCACCCTGCTGTAGGAATCACGAGAGACTGTTTAACATGCGGGCAACCCGGTCGAACGCTGCGGATCACCAGTTGCCGAAAACGTTTACCACAGAAGGTGCCAGCTGACTGGCACCCTCACCCACCTAACTCGAGACTAGAGTCTCGCAACCACCAGCCGTCAGCAAATCAAATAAGCCAACCAAGAAGTTGGTACTTTTTCTCCACTATGGAAGTCTACATAAACTTGAGGCCTCGGTCCCTCGCTCCAAGAAAACAGCAGTCATCAACGCGCCTTTCCCTTTCCCTAAGTACCTCGTAATTGTTTTAGAAAAAAAAGAAAGATTTACAACTCCCTGTAACGCCGAATTAGAGCGCAGCTCTTGACGAGGAGGAGGAGGGGGGTACGGAGAGAGCGGTATGCCTCTCCTCCTTGCTGCTCATTTCTCCTCTGCTCCTCGCCTCGTCCCCCCCTTCTCTTCCTCCTCCCTCCTCCCTCCTCCTCCTCTCACCTCCTCACTCTTCCTCGCCCCTCTTCCTCCTGCCTTTTTCTACTCCTCGTACCTCCATCCTCCCCCCTTCTCCCCTCCTCCCTCCCGTTTAGTGCATTATGGGAAACGTCCCATAATGCAACGCGCACGTCACCGCGGTGTATTTTTCACGTTTGCCATAATGCACCGCCCGGTTACGCCGACGGCGACGCGTTATGACTACCGTTACGGTCGCCGTCGCCATCGGCGTAACCGTAACGCGTCGGCGTTAGGCCTCATTCACACAGCCGGCGTTTCTCCCACCGTCCCGAGGGCCGTTCCCGGCCTCTCGCGTGCCTAATCTCTGCACCGTAAAAAAATTCAGAACTACGCGGTCTTGTTCTCTAGGAGGTGTTGATTCGTAGCCTCCTCTAGACTCACAGAGCCTGGCAGTTTGAGGACGGACCCATAAAGTGCCCGGTCGCAGATTTGGAGCGCAAGGATCTGGTAGCACAAAGCATCAAAGAGCCATTTCTCGGTGAACCTGGACTTCAGGGCACAGCTTTTGCAGCGGCGAGGACCCGAAACACACTTGTTCGCTCGGGAGAAGTAGTGTGTTTCGGTATCTCGCCGCAGCGGGGCGCCAGTCACGTGGCTGTCCTCTCATCCGTTGTCTGCCGCTCCTTTTTTCCATATCGGCGGCCGCTTCTCGTGGCGATCTGCCAGGCTTTGTCAGTATATAGGAGGCTATGGTTGATTGGACATTAAGCGAAACGTTTCCTTCCTTTTTTTCTTAGTGAATGGATTTTCTTTTTTCGCACCGATCTCACCAACAAGTTTGACTATGCCACCGCTACCGCAATGCATTGAGGAAACTTTAGTCTTTCTGCACGTGGAATAACCTTGCTGGGGCTCTGCGCTTGTGGAGCACGAGATGGCATGAGCCTTCGCATGTATGGCGGTACGGCCGTCTGCCTCCCGTGAACTAAAGTTACGGTGGCGCAACGCATGCGCCGAGCGCTTAGTGTCCTCAGTCTATTAGCAGATCTTGCCGACGACATTGCACGAGCGCTGGACGATTGCAGAACGCTGACTGAAGGCATCAGGCTAAATGCGAGTTGACGGCTCGGAGATGTCAGAGAAAGCTAGAAAACAGCGGGACAAAGTTGAGGAAGGGATCGAAGTCCCGATCTGTCGTCGGTTCGATCGGGCGCGGGATGCCCCGGCTGATTGCTCCATCGGCTGTCCTCCGACGCCCTCCCTGGGACGGCCAGAAATGAGAGAAGTCGGGAGAAAGATAGAAAGGAACGTTCTTGCGGAGATGTGTTCGGTTATAGTATAGCTACCCGTGTGTATGTCTTTTGCTGTTTCGTTCGTGTGCGTGTGTGGGTGTATGAGGGTATGCATCTGTGTGCTCGTGCTCGCGCGTGTGTACGTGTGTGTGGGCCTGCATGCATATGTATGTGCTTATGTGTGTGTGCGTGTGTGTATGTGTCTGTGTTTGGGTATATGCGTGTATGTATGTGTGTGTGTGTGGGGGGGGGGTTGGTATTGATTCATCGATTTCTTTTTTCAGCCCGATGCGTCCACACCGCCACTGCCACAAGGGGGTCATAATAAGAGGATAATGGGATACAGGTTTCTCTTTTCTATAAATTATCGAATATTTTTGTCCGTGTGAGTGTGTTTAAGACTTTTACTCTGATCTAGGCCTTCTTGCGCAGGAAGAATTGGTTTACGCTTGGAACTTTAATTTCGCGTGAGGTCGTTATGTTTTGGTGGAAAGCATTTTATAATAAAAAACATTACAATTTAGCGTCGAAAAAGAAAGCTAAAAGACGATCGCTGTATCGAAATTCCGTCAAAATCCCGAACTTCTCAAGCAATAACTTGAATACCCACTTATTATTGATTTTTATTTCCCTGCGTTTAGCTTTAATTTCTATTCCTGTATTTAGTTCGGGGTTTTATGAGCATACATATTTGTGCTTAAAACTTGCAGAGTGATATTGTGAAATCTAACGGGAGAACTTGAACGCAGCTGTCATACATTTTTATGCACGTCAATAATCTATTTTCGAAAAGTCGCCGGAATGTTCGTCGACATTGATGTCCGCCGACGTTGTTTTCTGTGTGTGTGTAGACTTTCGGGTTCCAATAGTTTTATTCTGGGGTTTATTGTTTTGAAAACCACATGCTTTTTTTATATAATATGTCAGATACTTTTTTAGAATATTAAAAATATAAAAAGCAAAAAGAACAAAAATTTGTCCGTGCATACACTCTAAGAAATGGTGACGCGTCTACTTTCCCACATAATACTCGAAGAGCCAATCTTTGCGATCTATGAAATCAGCTCAGCGAATGATGAAACGGAACATCCGTTTTCGTGTTTTCTAAAATCTTTAGTTTACGAGGTTTTTCGGCACAATTAATATTGCTTTTATACAACCATGCCTCACCGGTGATTTCAGGTAGCGCGTCCTGACGTGGGCACGCCGTAACTTCGCTAGTAAATCTCGGCCCGTCCGCTTGGGAGACGGAGGTTGGCACCCCTTAAACCCCTTTCACCGTATATGTTTCGGCGCCAAAATGGCCGATTAAAGCCAAAATAGGACAGTCACAGCGGACGCTATCGCGAATGCGACACTCCGTGCAGTTCCCGGAGTGGCTGCTGCGGGAGCAATGGCGGCGTTGCGATCGCCTTTAGCTCGGTTCTCGAGTACGAATCGGTGCCATTTTTCCAGTTTCCCAACTGAGGCACATATGCGGAATGACGTGCGACTGTTTTAACGCTTCGCCGAGTCACGCGAGAGAGTCGCGTGACCTGCCCGTGCCGCAGAGCACGCGAGCTCGGCCGCTCCGATGCTGTTGAGAGCGATGAGCGAAGATTGTGGAATCACAACTGCCGAAGCGGCGGCGTCTATCGCCGTTTCAATCAGACAGGAGCAGGCGCGCTTCGCGTTGAAGCGAGCGAACGAGCAAGCCAGTAAATAAGAAAGGATGCGCGTGCGCAATGCGCGGTTGTCTGCAGGAGGCGGCGGTGTGACGTCACTTCCTTAATCAAATTTTTGCGACATCGACCTTTCAACCTTGCACGCTCTTCCGAACGCAAAGGATGTGGTTTTACGAGAAAAGGTTTGGTACCCTACTCCCGAGGCGTAAGCGCTCAGAAACGTGTCAAAAACATGTTTTTTCTTCGTGTGTTTGCGTGTGCGTGTGTGTGTGTGTGCGTGTGCGCGTGTGTGCGTGTGTGTTTGTGTAAGTTAGCGAGCAGCACTAATTTTCATTTGCATTCTCTAAAACATTTTAAAACCTTGAAATAGCGTGTACCAATCATCAGCAAACGTATCCGCCTCTATTTTTGTTTTGTATATCTGCCGGTCATTCATTTTAAAGTAACAACGAGGCTCTACGAATGATTAAACTAAATTAAATCGGAGGCTCACGACCCTTGAAGAGGTCGTGAATAGTCACGTCTCGGTATTATTAAGCTTGTCTTTAATCTGACGAACGACCGTTCGTCAGATTACCGGCTGCTGGCACCTCGTCAGGCAACCTGTTTGCCTTTTGTGCCAGCGGACCGTTCAAGTCGAATTTGTATTTGACGTGAGAAAATAAAATGATTGATTGATTGATTGAAAGGCGGTGATTTCAGGCCCACGTGGTATTCTAAATTGAGACGGAGAACCGAGTCTTACTCAACCGAATTGCTGCAATAAGCGTCAAGTTCCTGCCCACGCCGTCAATCATCTATATTAACGTTCCGGTTTTTAATTAAATTTTTTTATTAAGGTTCTTACACCTTTTTTTACATTTTACATTTACATTTGACAGTGAGAAGGAAGGGACGTACCAAAAGTTTGTAGCCTGCCCCGACCGCATTGTCACTGAACAGACAGGGAATGAAACTGCAACATCATGTGATACCACCCATTAGAAATGAATATTCAAGCTGCGAATGCCGAAATTATTATCCGCTCTTTTTTTTTTTTTTCAGTCGTCAGCAAGTGCAACTATTCTTATCCCCAAGTGCCAACAGACAGACCTCCCGTCAGCATTGCAGGGCAGCAAACCCGGATACCGTTTTTAGAGTGAAAAAAAACAACAACAAAAAAGCATGCGACTGTTACATCGTAGATAGTTTTGCGGTGACATTCTATCGAAACCTCGCTAGTGATCACCCTCTATTCATAGATTCATGTACATGGTGCGGCCTTAAGCACATTTAGCACGTTTTGCTTGCAAAATTCTAATTCTAATCGTACATGGTTAAGACTGGGCACGCAAACCAGTGAGAGCAGACGATGGACAGGCTGGCATAGGACATCGAAAATACAGGTCCGCCGTTTTTGCTTTATTTTTAATATTTCCCCACCTCTGAGTTGAGCTCTAAAAAAGACTGGACATATAACTCGTTACCAAAGAACGTTCGCGTGCCAAGTTTCTGGTATGTACGTTTGGAATTCGAATTTTGCAGGGCGTGCCAAATGAGCTGGTTTACGGCCGCACCCTGTACACGATTGATGCTGCGCATGTTTTGTGTAGAAGTCTGCACACTGGACGTTTTTGATACCCAGTTTGCTCTTACTCTAATAAAAAGAAAGAAAGAAAGAACCAGAGAGCCAGCCTTTGTTATAGTAGGGTTTCAAAGACAAGTTTTTCCAAAGGGGGAAAAAGAACCTCTTCTACGTATAGCAACGTTTACAATAAAACTAAATAAATAAGGAGGAGGGCAGGTTACCGGAAGATAATATAAAAATGAACCCAAAGATCACCACAGCGTCACAATTACAAGCACACACGCACAAAAAAAAAAAGAAAATATGAAGATAAAATTGAAGCGTGGTAACATGCGTTCACGGGAGCGCGAACCCAAAAAGCCACGCGTTCAGGGTAAGCGGTGAAAAACGCAGTGTTGAACTGGAGATGACAGGAGGCAAAAAAGCAATAAATAAACTAAGAAAAAATCGCATTGCCAATGGAATGAAGGCAGGACAAGACTGCGTACATACATATCCTATGTCTACCTTTTGGACGAAAGCCAAACCGAAATATTTCTTTCTGCCTTCCATACACGCTTCTATTTCACTCTCCCCCCCCCCCCCCCCTTTTTCTCCTTTATTCGGACTATTTTGTTTTGATTTCAAGTTGCCTCAGCTGCTCTTGGTTTATTTTTTTGTTTTTACAAGTAAGCCCGTCATTTCAGAAAAACGGGAACTTTTTTTGTTTTCTTTTGTTTTTGAGACTTCATCGTTTCTTTTCTAGAGCTCCCCAAGGAAAGATAACATACCAAAATGACGCAGTCTCTGCGTTCCTGCCACAAATTTGGAAAACCTTGGATGCATGGGTCTCAGAATCGATGAATGACCTCGCTTCTGAGACTCATGCATATATATATATATATGAACAAACAAAATACACAATCAACCGCGAAATAGAATAAACTTCAAAAAGTTCTGGGAAGGGAAATAAAAACAACATATGTTCCACTAAAAAAAGAAAACCCACAGGGTGGGGAACTGGGAAAATTCGAAAGCCAAGCATGCGACGTACTAGCAGTTATCTATATTGTATTTTACGGGCTATATCCCGCCGACTATACATGCTTAACAATTAACATTTTGCACGGTACAGACTACCTAGAGGTGTAGATTATGCTATGATTTCTGGTTTTTTTTTTAAATTGATCACTCACGTCAATTAAAATTTCTTTATAGATACAAACTTCTTTGGGCGCCAATAAAAATAACATTCTTAAAGGAAAGCTGAAGTGGATCTGTATTTGAGTAAAAACACTTCAATCGTCTTCATCTGGCCCTCAGGGTCACGAATATCGAGATAATTTTTTCATTTGATGCACGGAGGCTGCAAAAACTTATTTTCAAAGTGCCGCTGAAGACTGTCCTTGCCGGAGCGGTGCGTCATAAAAAAGAAGTTTTCGAAATCTCCGCTCTCGCGCTTCTTCAGCGCCCATCAAAGCTATGCACGCGCACTCTTGCTATCTTCAAAAAAGGTCAGAAAAACTTTCAGCCTTTCCACTCTGGTGAAGAAGGAAGACCAGCGTAGCTGTACCATGGTGGGAATGAAGTAATGGCTGGCCGCAAGCCGGCAAGTCAGAGTGAAAAGGCTCTAGGGTGCCTTCATGTCTGTCTGTCTCAGGGTGAAGACATCCATTGTTACCCTGAAAGTGCCAGCGCGTGACGGTCTCGCGCACTTGGTGCGTGACTTGGGCGGTAAAATGGCGTCTATGCATTAGGCAAAGCTACGCGCTCGTGCTGAGTGACACCGGATTGCGCGCACTTCAAAATGCATAGAAAGAACGATTGGGCGGGAAAATGGCCGAGATGTCACCACTCAAGGAAAAGCGCGCGTGTGTATGAAGGCACTCTAAAAAGGCTCGAAAGGTATCCACCATCTATGAGCGACGGCGGGAACCAGACAACTGGCAATCAGGTTGTCTGGTTGCCGCCGTCGCTCATAGATGGTGTTAGCTGTTCGGAGTGTTGTGTTGACATTTATTGGCTGGTGGACACGATCCTGGGGAAACCGGCATATAGCGGCGAGATGTTTTGGTGGCGCCCTCCTATGGTTCCCCCTTGTGACGTCATTAGCTTGCAAACAACAAGTTTGATGGTGTTTGTAAATAGCACGGTGGAAGCCTGAAATCTTTGCGCTCTCAAAGCAACACTGCCAACACCGTCGAAATTGAAGTTCTTTCATTCCTCTTATTTCCGTCGATGATATACCCTTTCCGACGTCACAGTTAGCTTTTGGGCCAATCGTGGAAGGCTGACCACAGCGACGCTTTCGGTCGCGCACGTTGCCAATATACCCCATTCACACAGTCAATATAAAGGTACCTTTGACATAGGTCCCTTTGCTACCGGCGAATCAGCCCGTGCTCTTGGGTCGCGAGCACACGCACGCTCGGAAGATCGTTAATTGATTGGCCGCAGAGAATAAAGGTCCCTTTGCTAAAGGTACCTTTATGGTCGTGTGAATGGGGTTTTAGACAGCTCCGCTGTAAAAGACGTCGCGGCTGGTGTCGGTGCGGGGGAATATTGGCGACGTGGTCGATCGAAAGTCTCGCTACAGTGTTGTCTCGCTGTGGTCTGCCACAATTGGCTGAGTACTGACTATGACGTTAGTAAAGGATTTCTTAATAACGCAAATAAGAGTAGTGTAAGAACTTTGATTTTGGCGGTGTTTGCAGTGTTGATTTCAAAGCGCAATGATTTCAAGCTTCAACCTGCCGATTATAAACACCATCGAACTTGTTGTTCGCAAAGTAATGACGTCACGAGAGGGAACCATAAGGGGGCGCCACCGAAACATCTCGCCCAGAACCGTTTATACTGAAAGAGTTTGGCCTTCTTAAGAAAATTTTGACAGCCTGGCAACCGCAGCAGCGTAGTCTGACTCTCGGGGGATGACTGCTTTCATCCGCAGTTTGGTGGCTCTGACTCATAGGAACACTATGCGATTTCTCAAAAATAAACGAGACAAAGCAGTAACGCCACTTGGTATTATCACAGAATCCGCTGGTTCTAGCGGCCAACAAGCTCCGCCCATTGGCCAAACTCACTCAGTATAAACGGCTCTGACCACACCACCAATACCAGGCAGGGTTGCACTTGCACGCGCTGCCCACACGAGCGACACGCGCTTGACGGACGAAAGATCCTGGTATGACGTAAAGGTGGGGGTGGGGGGGGGGGGGGGGGGAGGGAGGGGAGGGGGGGGGGGGGTTAACACGCCCCCCGTTATTTCCTAAAACGTTGATTCGCTCAAATAACACTCTTCGCTAAAACGTCATTCCCTCATGTGATATGGAACCGTCTTCTCCAGCAGAGCGTTAAAATGTAGAGATGAGAACCCAAACGGCGAAGGTTATAACATATAACAGATAGATAGATGTAGAATTGGTGTTATTTGGCGCCTCACTTGGGTCAACCCGCGAACTTCGGAGCTGCGTCCAGCTAGCAGGCCGCTCTGCTGCAGTCCTCGTTCCGCTCACCTGTCGAGCAGTTTTGCGCGACTGCCGTGATGGGGGAGGTATAAACTTCCTTCGTCTTCCGGTCTGAAGGATAAAACTGAAAGCGCTTACTACAGCCTCAATTCTTGCGAAGGTGAACACGCGATTGTCGACAGCTCTGTACTGTCAGAGTCATGAAGCGGCGGTCGTGGCAACGTCCGAGCTTCACAAACCTAAAATCACTAAAAACATTAAAAAAAACCGTTGTGCGTGTTAAGTCACTATACTTCGGTTCACCTTAGGTCCGAGCGCGGCCGATGTTATGAGCCGAAGGGCCAATCAAGAAGCGCAACAACGTCATGGCGTACTCTCTTCACTTGATAGGACTAACCGGCGGAGGAGTGCGCACAGAGAGACGGCGAATATCAGCTGGTCCTATGAACTGCAGAGAGCACGCCATGACGCTGAGCTTCCCTCGCTGTTTAATTGGCCCTTCGATTCATAACATCGGCCACGCTCGAACCTAAGCTGAAACGAAGTATGGTAACCTATTACCGTTCCGCATCTAGTGAGATTCCGGAATTAGCCGATAAGAACGCCGAATCACGAAGCAAGACATAATAAGCCACGCGTTTTTAAACTATCAGCAGAGAGTTTTAAGAGAGCGTAAATAGTATCTCGTTATCATTGCGTGCGACGCACGCAAGCTCTCAGCGTAACGGCGCAGAGCGCGTCAACCCAGCGCTTTTCGGAAAGCGGAACGCAAACGCATTATGACGATGATGATTATGAGGATGCTGCTATTCCATTTTGAATCGGGCGGGCTTGAAGGGCGTTCATGCCCAAGCCTGGGAACCGTTGAGTGTTTAATGTCCTCTGAGGTTGATCTTCCTCGACTAGACTTTTAGCTTTCTTTTTTTGACCTGCCTGTGTGGCCCTCTGGAGCTCGTCCGGACACTCGCGGTCCATGGTTGGTTGCTTGCACACACCGCCCACCCACCCCTTCCTCGTACGTTCGGGGTACCTCTTTTGCGTCAGTGAAGCCCAACACCTCGGCAGCGCCAGTGAGCTTTGAGGGTTTGGGCCATTGTCTTCTGCCCTGGTTGGCTGGAGCCCTACACATTCTAGTACGATGTACGCTACTGCTTCGTCGAGGGCCCCGCACACCGGGCCCACGCTCGTCGTCACGGTCGAGTCGAAATGTAGTTTGTAGGGCAGCGTCCATATAGTGCCCGGCTCGAGCCTCGAAGAGCAATCGACTGCCCAGGCTGTTGTCGTACAGCTTAGTCTCCGATCCGATGGTCTGCTTCTTGGCCACGTACACGCCCAGCGTAAACTTGGATTGGGCGTCGTTTAGCTACTGTTGCGTCTCCACCACGCGCAAGCAGTTGCAGCGCCATCTAGATGTGCCTATGCAAACTGCTCCGAGGTATCTAAGACCGGTATTTGTTGAAGCCAATCTGCACTCTAAAAAAACCCCGTGCGGCTTCTTTCCCGCACAACACTGAGAGAGCCAATCACCGCAACTTACGGAGGCAGCTCAGCGAATGACGGTGCTGAAACATGTCTTTAGACCGAAAAACGCAGTCTGAGTTGTGACATTAAGCAATTCAAGGGTGACGTTTTGCATTGCTTAATGTCACAACTCATACTGCGTTTTTTTGGTCTAAACATATGTTTCGGCATCGTCATTGGCTTAGCTGTCTCCGTAGGTTGCGGTGATTGGCTCTCCGAGTGTTGCACGGGAAAGGAGATTCACGGACTTTTCTTAAAGTGATGAGTCTCGCGCTGTACCGCGCTCGACGATAGCAACGAGACTGGAACGCAGAGGACCGCTCTCTATTCACGCAAAAATTGTTAGCGAGCGTACGTATAGAGCATGCGCAGTGTGGAGCACGCAACGCTAACGCAAACGCACTGAAAACTCTCCTGCGACACTATAGTGTGGCAAGGCGCGAAATAACTTCCACAGCCCACCAAGTCCGCGGCTTATCGCGCTGCCGGTACGAATATGTCGACAATTGCGTGTTCACCTTCGTATGAATCGTGACTGTATACCTTCATAAATAAAAAGTGACTGGTGAAGATTTAGCACAGCTGATGCAAAGCCGGCTACGGCATGAAAGTTAATTTAATACATGTCCAGGCTGCAGCCTGCTTCACTGGTTATATTTTCCCCCGCCTAATGTTTTTATTTTCGTCGTTCCACACAAGCGCATACGCTGTATATTAAAAAAAAAACTAATATTTTTTAGTGAAGTGCAGAATAATCGCATGCACATACAGCATGTAGATATACTACAGTTGAGTTACTGCTCACTTCACTGATTTGTGGCGAGCCTTTCTCCGTATCAGCCAAAACAAAGGTGGGTATTTTTCCGCATCCGCAGGTTTTTCGGTGAGCTTTACTCCGGTGAGATACTCTCCAGTGAGCTTCTCTCTGGCGAGCTTTTCTTCGGTAAGTCTTTCTTCAGTTAGCTTGTCTCCACCGCCCGTTCAATCTGCCTCAGATGGAACTGAAACGTTCAAATTGACTGTCATTCCGTTATCAGAAAGCGTAAACCGTTAGCTACTGAGAAAGGTCTGTCTTTGTCAAAACACAACGTAATAAAGTACAAAGTTGGGCTAGTTAGTTTTGGTTGTACATAATGAAAAATACATAGCGCAAAAGGCCATGAAATGATGAGACACACCCGGTGTGTCTCTTCCCTTTAGATCCTTTTGAGCTGTGTATTTTTCATTATGTACAAAACACAACGCTTGTTATGAAAAAAAAAAAGAGAAAAAAAAACCACCTATTCGCATTTTTCAGCAACTGGTACGCTGTCTTCGTCTTGCACCGTCGTTCAAATAGTTCCAGAAGCGTTTAATCCGTCAGAGTTGTCGATATAATTTGGCATGTCGAAGGGGGAAAAAAAAAGATTTTAGAAATTTGCTGCGCCTGAAGAACGCAATATGTATTTTTTGAACACTCCAGATATAGCTTATAATACTAACCTTTATATCGTTTAATTATTACGCGCGTACTTTTTGTTAGAATAAAACTAGTACAAGCTTCGCCAAATGGCCGATTAGTTTATTTCGCATGACATTTGTGTTGCTGTCAGGGTCGTCCAGTAGAATTAAATATACCCGACAGGAAATCCTGGAGAATCTGTCCCAGTCTCTTTCACCATCTTGGGTAGAGTTCCTCTATATGCGGGTGGCCGTAGCGCCGGCTTTCCTGTACGGCCCTGGATGCTTTGCTCATCACGTGACTGAATTCGGCAAATAGCGGCGCCTCGCGCGCCGCCGCGCATGGAAAACAGAAACGGAGGAGAAGGAGGCAAAAGCAGGGGAAGATACGCCGGGGCGCGTGTAGCGTCGGTGGAGCGACCGTAGCGGTGGCTTTCCTGCACGGTGGTGGATGCTTTGCTCGTCACGCGATCTATCTCGTCAAATAGCGGCGTGGCGGCGCGGGGAATTCAAATGCGCAACTCCGCTCCCCCATCGGGTCAGCATATCTAGGAACTCTAATTTTGGGACTACCACCGCGCCATATATTGGGCGTTGGAGCTCAAATATGTACTCTGTTTCATACTTAGTAGGTATACGACGTAAAGCTACTTGCGCGAGCGCGTGGCATCATCTGTGGTTCTGTTTGCGTGAAAATGCATGCAAATGATCTGCGAGATCGAACCCCATGCTCGCGCCAGCAGCTTTGACACTAAGCATGAAACGACAAGCTACAAGCGCGAGCTAGCCCGAGCCTCTGGCTTTGAGACGCACATTTCTAGCGCGAGTGTTTGTTCTGCGGAAGTACGCTTCGAAGTAGCAACTTCGAGCTCTCGTGCTTGTGGCATCAACTGCAGGCTCAGAATGAAGATGAATGGAGTTTAGCACGGGTATTCCCAAGCACGCACGCACGAGCACGCGCACGCGCGAGTACGCCACGCCGGCACCGGCGATCTCGCCGGGCATCCGCTGTTCCATTAGATGGTTATAAAAGAGAGCGCCTACTCCCAACCGCATTCTCAAGTCTGGTGGCGAACGTGAGGTGGATGTCGGTCACGCCCACGCGTTGGACCGCACCATCAGTGCCTCTTCCTCGTCGTCCCTTTCCTCTCCGTCTGTGTTCAAAGCGTTCGGAGACTACCGCCGTCGCGTACTCATAACGTTTGCTTCCTGCATAAATAAGCACTTAGACGCGCTCCATTATAGTCCCCGCCCCGCCGAGGCGCCATAAAACACAGTTTGAGAGCGAGCGAGGCGAAGAGAAAAAAATTACGCGTAATGCTATTCTGGGAACCGGCGTTT
Source organism: Ixodes scapularis (assembly GCF_016920785.2). NCBI lineage: Eukaryota > Metazoa > Arthropoda > Arachnida > Ixodida > Ixodidae > Ixodes > Ixodes scapularis. The sequence goes on along the minus strand of NW_024609868.1, from coordinate 53,110,471 downwards.
ATGTAGGAAATAAGTTGTGTTTTTGCAAAGCCCTGCTATTCTCTGTTCTTTTTTTTATTAGTATTTTTATTCTCAATATTGGGACGGAATACGTTTGTCTGAATGACCGCGTTGAAGTTTCTGTGTTTAACTAAATCGTTTCGTTACTACCGAGACCTTTCTGCGTCCCGCACTTGAGTGGTTCATTTTGCCTAATACAGCCATGTCTCGTGAATACGGACTCAGTTAAAGGTATCATGACATTTTCCAACTTGTTACTCCTTAGCTCTAATCCTCAACTCAAAAGCGAAATAAGAAGTCACGTGGTCGTGGCGTACCTAGGAACCGGACGCAATGGCTCCAAGCTTCCACCGTGGTTTTTAAGCACACCGTGAAATTTGTCATTCGCAAGTGATGGTAAGTGCCGTCACAGCACTCACTCCCTTGCCCACGATTTTTCGTGGACGGATTGATTGTTGACGAGTGCATACGTCCGAGTGACGCAGTGTCTGTGTCTAAAGCCTGGTTCAGACAGTTGCGTTTGACTGCGTTTGACTGCGTTGCGGCAGCGAGAAACCAGGACATCCCTGCTGCTTATATCGCGTGCCCAGATGATTCCTTGAATTGGATTCCACGCTTCATACGAAGCACAGATGTGCCGGTGACTCGCTTTCGGTTCTCGACGCAACGCAGTCAAACGCACTCAAACGCAAGTGTCTGAACCGGCCTTAATGCGTCAGCTGGATTCGTCTGACGTGTTGGGGCACAGTGGACGCATCACTCTGCTATATTTTCAAGTTTTGGTACCGAAAAGCAGTCTTTTTTCAAACTTTTTACCTTCTTTTTTTTGACCCAATAAACGATATGCGGTTAGTAAAATCCCAATCTAAACTCACTTATCACAGCCCCAGGTGCACTTCACGATCCCTTTATAATGGATAACTGGCTATATAAACAAAAATTTCGGGGACAACCTGGGTGGATACATGCATATTTGTCTCATTACTATGGACAACTCACAGTATGGACGCTTTTTTTGGGGGGAACGGAGGTGTGCGTATTAACGAGACATCGCTGCAATGGGTGATCCTAGACGCCCGGACCACCGCAATACTTTGACTGCGTTGTCACTGACAGTTTCGAACATCTTATTATCGGTCTGCATTCAGTCAGGTTGCGGCATCAGCTGATGAGCCCGGTGAAGACCGAATCACGAAGAAGCTGGATCACAAAAGGGCGGGCCCTTCTTTTCCTAAAGGAACACTGACTTGGTATTCATGCTCGCCGGGGTTTTTATTTGAACATGACCTATAAACGCTCAACTACCCAGAACACAATTTGCGGCTCAAAATTGTTTTTTTGTTTTCCGCCCGAAAACCGACGGTCGAATATTGGTCCGCTTCAGGCGTGCTCACTTTCTTTTCCATTCCCAAGTGCGTTCAAAGTATTGAGTATACACAATATATTCAAAGTCATAAGTCACCAAGGCACACAATATGTAAAAAAAAAAATATGAACCCCATTTTTTGTGGATTTCAAGAAGCAGCAAATACGTTGATTATAAAAAGAAATGTTGCACGCATCACGGAGCTCATAGCTTTAGTCGATTTAGCTGCACCTCTTTCACCGGTGCAGAAAAGTGTAGGACAGTGTCCTTCCGGTATCTGTATTCAGGTACGACCGGAAGCACACCGCCCTACACTTTTCTGCATCAATGCATTCGGTGCAGGTGAATCGAACGAAGCTATGACATGTCTACGTCTTTGTCAATATTACTACGTACTGCGGGCTGGACGACGCGATGGCAGCGCACGAAGGACCAGCGTTGGGACGGACGTGGGACCGCTACATCGGAACTATCGTTTGTGGTACCGAGTGACTACCGACCAATCGATCTTGAAGCCCAGAACAGCGAGCCGAAGGGATATAAATGCGAAACAATCGTACGACCAGCGGTGCACGCAAATTCGTCGTCGTTGTCGTCTGCTTCCGCCAATAAAGTGGAAGAACGAAAAAAAAAAAAACCTGCGTAAAGAGTGATAGCCACGTGACTTCGAGCAACTGAAGTTTTAAAATCAACTTTTCAATTAGTGAATATAGACCCCTTATTTGTAATTATATAGAGACTGGTTGGGGGAATCGTTGAAAACTACGAAATCAAATGTTAGGGACCCTTGAAATACGTGGGAAGCGCAGGGATGTGCTGAATGTTATCACTCGCGCAACGAGCGCAATGCTGGCGGTGCTAAAACGGGTAGAATATTCTTATCACACGCGTCTTGGCACTGCTTTGTGCTTGTTCTTGCTGCACGAGTAATAACTTTAGTAGCACACCTCCACACTTCCCACGATCTTCGAGTGCTTCTAAGATTGACTGATTTAGTGGTCTTCGACGACGCTCAGCAAGTTTCTAATTGGAACCACAAGTGTATTTTACCCAATGAAAATGTTAATGAACAAACTTCAATTAACTGCCCGACTTATCGTGATGTTCCGCTGGCCGTGCACACTAACCTGCACATACCGCATAATGTACGTTCCATGTTTTTTTTTAAATGTTTTCTTAAATAAAACTAAACACCCCATATATAGTGGATGACATCTTAAGAAACAAAAGGCGTGGAATATTATGTTCGTGGTTCTTTTGTCGTGATTCGTCCTTCGGATTTCTTATAAGCTAATGCTCCAATTTGATGGGCCTTGGTGAGTTGATAAGATGCTCGGGGACCTACCCCGACCTTAAATTCTTGAGCTTTCGGCAGCTATATCCTGGCAGACGAGCTTGCACGGCGTATAATCTAGGCAAAACTTGGCTAATTTGTTTTTCAAGGGTTCAATTCAATTCAATTCAATGTTCATTTTCGCGTCCTTAACAACAACTCAAAGGCCTTTGTGGTAAAGCACGAAGCATAAAATACATATTCATCACAAATTTGCATGCTTCGAATTATACACATGGTTTAAATTTTATACATACGCCTTTCATAAATACACATGCAAACAGTTTTGGCAATTTTGAAGCAACTCTCTACAAACAAGGGGCAAAGTATAAAAGTATAACTATTTCTTGTTCGTAGATTAAACAAAAAAATATTCGGTATTATTAATAGTTAGAGGTTGCTGCGATAGAGATGACACCACCCAGTGCTCTGTACTCGCTACTTTTCGCTCTCGGTGTCTGCTTGCCGGACCGTTGAGCCTAGCCTTTTGATGCGGCAGAGTCCGGCAGCGTCGTCTAGTGCACATCAGCAGCTTCGCACGCGTTCCTGACGACGCTGACCTTGGTGTCATCTATACGGTGAAAAACTGAGGGAGAGAAGGAAATGAATCCCTGCAAGAAGCAGATGGACTTGCGCTCCGCATTGGTTTCCCCTTGCCACCGAAAGAGGGCACTTGCTGCGTTAGCCGGTCCCTAGGGTAAGTTACGCCATGACCACCGTTACTAAAACACTCAGTTGGCAAACTCGCCATCGAAACCTGGGCCGTTGGCGTCCACCGAGACCGAGCTAAATGCGACAACAGCGCCACTCTTTATCTTGTCTGTACTGTGGTCACCTTGAGCATTTTGAAAGCCTGTTCTTGCGTAAAAACAAACGGAAAAGACTCTTTTTGTATGAAATTTATTGGAGCTTTGTACCAAATGAGGGAAGCGTTATGTATTTAAAATCTTTAGTTTGCAAGGTTTTGCGGAACAATTAATATTGTTTTTAAACAACCATGCCTCAGCGGTCCTTTCAGGTAGCGCGTCCCGACCTATAGGTACATTTTAACTTCGGTAGCTCGACGCGGCGCGTCCGCCGGGGAGTCAGGGGTGGCACCCCTGTAACCTCTTCCGCTGTATCTGTTCTTAAAACCAACAAACAAGTCACGTGCACTTCCTCGAGTGGCCGCTGCGGGAGAAATGGTGGGGTTGTGTTCGTTATTAGCTCGGTGCTCGGAGACCGATTGGGTCCACTTTTTCAAAGCTGTCTCTATGGGAGTTTCCCAACTGAGTGTTTTAGTAACGTTGGCCATGGCCTAACGGAAAGTTTTTGAACGAGAGACATCGAATGATAGCATGGATGGCCTCTTTCAGAAGTCGTCTCAGTACAAGTAAAGCGCATAGGAAGAAAGTACAAGAACACTAAGCCTATATCACATGCGCTGATCTTTTTATTTCTATTTTTACCTACGCTTACCTTCTGTTAGGAAATATTTCTTTTCTTTATCCACGCAAGTACAGGCGCATTAATTTTTTTTAACATGTCAGTTATTGCTTTTTTTTTCTTCTTTTTGCCATGATCACAACGGGATGTCGCACATCCATTCCTGGTGCAAGATTGAAGAACCGCGCAGGGGAAAAGATATCAAAGCCATAGGCAAACGAATAGTAATACCTAGGCCGTAGCGACTCATGAAAAAAAGTAATGCATATTTTAGAAAATGAGCTCCGCTTCTCCATCTGCGCCTTCAGACCTGAAAGCACAGGAACCCGGGATGTCGCGTATAACGTATAAATAAAATAAATAGAACAGTATTAATAAACGGTTTTCGGGACCACGCTACCTGGGGTAATGCGCAGTTCCACTGGATCCCGGGAAACGATTTCATTTCCGGCGAAAGATCACACTCACAAATGTCAGTTCCACGCAGTCTTGTCGTGATGTCGCTCATTCGTTTCATCTGATGTCAGACGAGTAAATATTATCTTCTTTTATCCCCTCATGTCATTTCCATCCCTGCATATTACTCCGTTCTTCGTCCTTGTTCTTTTTTTTTTATTTCGTTTTAAGTTAAACACAATTGTTTAACTGCGTAAGCAAGTTGGGTTCGTTCAACGACTATCCTACGTCTCAAGATGAGCGTAGAAACCCGAGCTGTCGTTAGTAAGCGACAACGCGCTTTCTAATGCTCCATTTTTGTTAAAGCAGCCGTGAGAGCTATTTAGAACCATCGAAACTGCGTTTGACTGTAATAAGCGAAGTAATAACAGTATTTTTATTTGTGAAACATCAAGTTATACGAAGTTCGCCACATCTGAGTAAAAGAATAAAGAAGGACGTTCCCAACTTCCTGTAATGCCGAATTGGAGCGCAGCTTTTGAGGAGGAGGATGGGAGGGTACTCAAGGGAAGGTATGCTCCTCCTCTTCATCCGTATCCTCTCCTCCTCCCCTCCTCTTCCCGTGCTCTTCACCTCGTTTTCTGCTCCTCCTCCTTCCCTTCTTCCCCTTCCTTCTCCTGCTCCTCTCTTAAGGTATTTCGATTTTACGATATACCGTGCTAAACAATCTGAAAAAGATATAATAAATATATGTTCTGGTATTCTCGCTCACTGATTGTCCAAAGGAAATATAGTTCTCAGATCTCTACTTTAAGTTCTGCCGCTGCCAGGAAACAGGACAGCAGGAGCAAGGCGGGAAAACGAGACAGCGTTAGAGTCAACACTTTGACGAAGCACGCGATAGTCTCGATGTCATCGTACTTGCTGACGGCTCTGTCGAAGACTGCTCGGCGTTTTTGATTTCCTCAGCATTAGTCTCGAACGTGCTCCCCCGAGATGGCACAGCAGAACATCGAGTGCACGTCCCTCGGGGCAAATGAAATGTTTTCTTGCATGACTGCCAGGAACTTTTTTGTTTTGCACGAAATATTCGGTGAGTGCCGTAGGCGAGAGATACAGAGCTACCACGAGCAAGCCGTTGTCGACCTTGGCGGCGCACAGTTTACCAACTTTGTCTGACGTGCCTCATAGATCGATGGCTACAGCACATGCCCGTACCCATGTAGATGGCCACTTGGATACCGAGTACACCACTTTTCATACGTGCCTCCTTGTGATTTATGAAGGGTGATATCACTTGCCTGCACAACGGGTAGCTGGCATCTCCCCTTACCCTCCTCCTCTCCTCCTCCCTCCTCATCTCCTATTCCTCCCACCCGCCTCCCCACCCCCTCTCCTCCTCTCTTCTCTCCTCCTCCCTTCTCCCCTCCTCCTCATCTCCTCCCTTGCTCCTCCTCCCTCCTCCTAACTCATCATCTCCTCCTCCTCCCTCTTCCTTTTCCCCTCCTCCCCCTCCCTCCTCATTTTGTCACTCTTGGCCCTAGTCGAAAGGTCCGTCTTGAGTCTTGACCCTAGTAACCCTCGTGACGTCACGCGCGACGTCACATGCGACGTAATTATGGAAAACGTTCCATAATGCAACGCGCGGGCCACACGTGACGTCACGTGTGACGTCATTATGGGAAACGTCGCATAATGCAACGCACGGGCTACACGTGACGTCACGTGTGACGTCATTATGGGAGACATCTCATAATACAACGCGCGGTTACGCCGACGGCGACGGCGACGGCAACACCGCTCACGCCGGAAACGGGCGCCTAAGAGCTGCGCTCTAAAATGAAAATCACTAACTTTCTGATGACTCTTCTGATGTTGTGATCTCAAATAGACGTTTAGGCGAGAATTTTCTTATTCCCACGTTTTCTGCTGGTTCATATTCAACTCCTGAAAAACGCATGCAGGTCTCTAAGTGCCTCGTGGGCTTGTATTTGTATTTTTCAAAGTAACGAAAAATTTAACCCTTACGACTCAACAAGAAACCGACATTCAAAATTTTTTCACTTCTACGTTTTTTTTTTCTTTTCCTGCTTATAATATGCGCTCTGATGAAATGACCGTACATCTACTTCCGCACTGTGCTCTTGGAAAGTCAATCACAAACCTACGAAAGAAGCTGTGTAACTGAGAAATTTGTAAAACAAATATTTGACGCAAATAGTGAAGTCAGCGATGTGCCGCTGACCGCGAGATTTCCCGTGCTCGCGTCATGGTCACTGTCACAATACCTACAATCTTCGTTCATAACGCTTCACAGCCATAGCCGTTATTGGCTAAGCGTCGCAGCGGATCCTTGGCTGTGCCGTCAAATTTGGCGGGAAACTTTCCCCGCTAAATCTTAGCTGGGAAACACAGTGTCACGTGACGCTGTGATGTAACAGTGATGTCATGTCACGCGAGGTCAAACTTCACCCACTAAATTCGGCAAAAGCAACTTTCGCCGCTATATTTTACGGGAATTAAGTGTCACGGGATGTTCGGTGCCGCGTGACCCCACGTTGTCGCGCGACCACGTTATGTGATGTCATTGAACACATCGTGACGTCACCGTTTCATGTGAACACATCGTGTGACGACATTACATCGTTGACGTCACTCTGTCACGTGACGTGATGGTTTCCCGTGACATCGCAGCTTCACCTTCCCACTGTCCGCTACGTTTAAACGCGGCAGTGTAACTGTGTGCGGCAGAGCACGTAGAGAAGTATGCCTCGTCTATCGCCGTAGTCTATTCTCCCGAGACGCCAAGGAATCGGCAGTTTTCTCAACCTTCTTGATCGCGGTGATTAGCTCCCTAATTTCCCCTTGAGAAAGTAGGCGCACGGAAACAATTTCCCTCTCACGCCTTGGATATTTTCAACGCGGTGAGGCTTTTCAGGTACAATCCAAAATTTTTGTTTTTGGTTTTTTCGCAGACAGGATCATTTTACGGGGCATCGCCTCCGTTGAAACCGGTTAACGTTGAAATATCTGCGCTCGGTGTCCGGCGCAGCTGGAACCGGGAAGACAGATGGAGCCCCTGACAGAGGGCCCGAGTTTCGATCGCGTTGGAAGCCGATTGGTCGTCCGGAGACGAACGTCGCCCCTGATTATGCGAGCGGTCTCGAGTCGCTGGCTCGTGTCATCCGTCACGCCTTGAATATTAAACGGAGGTCTATTAATATTGAGTGCGCGGTCGAGACGCTCGCTACTTGATGCAATCTAGTCTTGCGCTTCTTGATTGCTAGCTCCTGCCCGCTGGCTTTGTGGGCTTAAAGACCCGCAGGGCAGCAATCACCACTTTGAACGGACGAAGTATACATTGCTACATTCTGTCTTCCTTCTTATTTTAAGACAGCAGTCTCTTTAAGAAAAAATATTAGCATTAAAAAAATATGTTCCCCTTGTGTTCGCAAAAAAAAAAATATATATATATATATAGACGTGTGTGTGGGTATGTGTGTGTGTGCGCATGTGTGTGTATGTGTGTGTGTGTCTCTGCGTGCGTGTGTGTGTGTGTTTGTATGTGCGTATGTTTTTATTCTGCTGGTGTGCCTGAGATTAAAGTGGACCGTGTTTCTTTCACCACAAAATTAAAGTACGCATTGCGGAGCGCTCAGTCTCTGCCCCAATCTAGCGTCTGATGTTACGAACAAATGCGAAAGTTTCGGAGTTTTCAGTTTATTGATTAAAAAAGCTATAAGCGACATTTTTTAAATTTTCATTAAGGAAATGAGGTTAAGTGTAGCTCGCAACTACATGAATATCAATAACGTTTGCTACCGGAAGCGGCTACATTCTTTTATAAAATTTTGGAAACATCGCTTATAAATTTGGAATCAGATAAGCTTCGAAACTTCAGCATATAGTCCCAACTACTATGGCTACATCTGGGCGAAGACAGAACATTCGGCGATTTGTAGTTTATTTTTTTGACTGCCAGGCCCAAACACGGCTTTCATTTCTCACAAACATCCGGTGTATTTAGTATGTCCAAAGTACAAGGGTGAGGCGAAACTAAAGTTATAATTGATCCCGAAGACATCAAAAAACAAAGTTTGAGAAAATATTTTTACGTGGATAAAATTAATATTAGTGTGAGTTGAGTGGAGCTTGTTAGTGCATGTTCGCAAAAAAAAAAAAAAAAAACTGGCGAACAAACAGCTATGTGTTCGTACTATCTCTGGACAAGTGCTTTGTTCTTTTTTTTTTTAAAGCTCGCTTTTTTGTAATTAAGCCATACTTATTTTATTTTTGTATTGAAGCGTTGTTGACCTGTGTGCATTTCGGTTCCAGCATTGATAACAGAAGTTAGAAGAGGGTGATTGAATTCACATTGCCGAAAGGTCCACACTTCGTAGCTACAGAAAAAGGCCTGTAATATCCTATGGGCAATGTCCTACTGGGTTCGAAAGTACACCGGTGTTTCACATTTACAAAGATATAATACGAGAAAACCCTCAAGTCGCAATTACTCCTAAAGTAACATTTGCCCAACTACCACACACACACAAAAAATACGGAGCATTATTTTCAAAACTTTTATTTTCTTACGTTTGATCCGCCCATCCCAAGAATCCATCAGCCTTTCCTTTAACTTTCAAAAGTAGCCTGCCATTTTTTTGCACTTTTATAGCACACTGTTCTCAATTCCGAAACCAACGAAAAATGTTACACACACTCACCGAAAAACGTGTTTTACTTAGTTTGCCGCGAAGTGCACAATGTTAAAAAGCAAGCAAAACCAACTCCAGCAAACAAAATTTTTTTTTTATATATATATATATATATTTCTTCAGTTCGGTGTTTGCACGGTGGTTACACCACGCACACGAAAAAAAAAGAAAACCAAATTACATTGAACACACGCAAACAGGACTCGCAGATAGTACGTACCACATAAGCCGCTCGCAACGCAGAACATATTTCGGGGTAGCTTTAGCGTGAAACCTTTCCTTGAAAACCCCAAAGAAGGAAGAATATCCGGTTGAGTTGCGGTGTTAGAAAGACCACCGCTCAAAAAACGGTGCGCTGCATTTTTTTTTTTTTTTTTCAGTCCTAGTGTTGTGTATCGTTGTTATTTTATTTTCTACGTCGAGTGGAAACAAATATCGACCCCTTCGGACAGCGGTACGGGAAGAGAGTGACGTGCGCCGAAAACGGCAGCGTTCTTGGGCCGCCGAACGATATTGAACAGCTGCGAGAAAGAGCGTTTATCATTGATACCGTTTCGCGCCGCCGTTGTATTTCCGAATGTCTAGCTACTCGTAGTTTTTGGGGATTATTCTATTCGCCCCCGTAAAAGATGCATGCGCTACTTACACGCCATCTGACACTACACGTAGTAGTAAAAATCGCATCGTTTATATATATGTATTTTCTTTTTGAGAGGGGGGGGGGGGAGGAAAGGGGGGGAGTGGGGATTTTTATTTTACGGCAGATCTCACCCGGTATGTGCTTTTTTTTTTTTTTTTTTGCCAACTTTGGAAAAGGGACTTCATTATTCAACCGAGTCAGCATTGAGCTTAGTTTGATTAATCTAAAGGATATTCCGAGAAATACATTTAAAAAGAAGGCGAAAAAGCCTCCCCCTCTTCCGATAATAAATTTATTTAAATAACGAATATTACACACTGAGCATAGTTTGATTAATCTAAAGGATATTCCGAGAAATACATTTAAAAAGAAGGCGAAAAAGCCTCCCCCTCTTCCGATAATAAATTTATTTAAATAACGAATATTACACACTGAGCAACGAAAAGCTCCACCACACACACACACACACACACGCGTGCACACACGCACGCACACGCGCGCACATACACGCACGCACACACGCACGCACACGCGCGCACACACACACACGCGCACACATACACACGCAATCACAAACATGACCTTATTCAGCCTTGCCAGCAGTAGTTTCGCTATTATACTAAATTTCCGTTTGGTTAGTTTCATAGTCCTCCCATTTTATCACCTTCGTCTATCTTTCTCAAGAAGCCGGCACACTGTTGTTAGACACAGGGTCACCAGCGTGCGATAAGACATACATTATAAGAAGATACCGCGAAACAAAACGACAACAAAGCACTAATCAACTCTAAGAACTTCTTCAGGAATGCGCTGCTACCCGAGGTAATACTTTGATATACATAAAAGCTAGAAATACGTACAAAAAAACAATGAACTGTCAAGTCGAATTACCCTATCAAGAGTCCGGGGGGGGGGGGGGGGATAAATAATTATTAAACACCCATGGAGGCACAGCGCAAAAAGAAAACAAAATATTATTCTAAAAGAAATGGTTATGATATAAAGAAAAACTTACAACAGAGTGCGGCGGTGCATAATGCCATCAACCATATGTGTTTTCTTATACTACAGTGCCATTAAAAGGCAAACCAATTGTCGTCAATGAACTAGTAAAATTTCTGCCATATTGCCAACGGAAATGATCGAAACCTTATGGTATAAATCTCGACTAAACTGCTGTAATAAGCAACAGAAAAAAAAAGAAAGAGAGCAAAAGGAATTTGTACATTTTTAAGGATTTCTATCGCAACTACAAGAAACAAAGATCCGTCGTAACTCTGTTTCAGGAGATATTTCGTTATCTGGCAAAACGCCAGCTATTGGAACTAGATGTGCGACTAATGGCCTCCTATACGTGTTGAAAAAAAAAAAAAAAGAAACTGAAGAGGCTATTAAAAAAAAACTTAGAGGTGAATTGTAACATCATTTTGACCTGTGAATTTGAGTATGACAAGTATTTGACCCGCAGGTATCGATAGGCGCGAGAAAAACAGGAAAACCAACCGCAGGGTGTGACCTCATACCCAAAGATCGAACTGCCTTGGCTTGCCGCTCGTGAGGGAACGTGTGCAGTGTTTTGTACTGCTCGGGTAAAGCATGCGGAAGTCGCAGAGATGTTGAGATATCTGTATAAAACTATGGCCAATTCTCTCCTCCCATCCCACTCGCCAGGAAGGAGGGGCTTCGTCGTATTCTGAAATATAATTTTGATAGTCGTGATCCTGGAGACAAAAAAAAAAGACGATTTAATTTTTTATTTTCAAGTGCAGAACCGCTTCAGTTTTTTTTTTAATATGAACGTATAGGCTGTATTTTTATTTCTACCTAATTACGTTAAGATCGCAATTTTTGATGAGGACGTATAAACGCAAAAGCACGCTCCTCTTCGAGTTTTGCACAGATCGTGGCCTCAACTACCGCAATACAACAACTACTGTCGGGGAAATTACGTCGTGAACAGTGCTATGCGATTTGCCCTAAACAAGTATCATTGTTTAGGGCAAATCGCATAGCACTGTTCACGCACAAATTGAAGCCTGCATCACGTCATCCTAACTCTTGCTACGGCGAAGTCAGCTTAAGGAAAGTGCAAAAATTGCCTTCGCGAACACGGAGCATCACTTCAGAAATTGATTTTCCGAGTGCTTGCACAATTGAAATATTTTTTATAGCCACACTGTGGCACACATTTCTTCGATGTTGCTCGTGAAACGGTGCAAACTTGTACTCGTAGTTCATCCGAGTGCATTGCATAGCTTGAGGTTTGCTTCACCACTACAACATCACTCGTACAGTGAAGACAGCTTTACGGTTGTATCATTCCTCCGAAACATAGGGCAGCAACGTGAACCGTCCACAAATTTTAATGACGACTACCAACTAGCTCAGCTTTTAACTTTATTACGATTGATTCGATCAAATTTACTGCTTCTCCCCCCATTCCAAACAAAAAATAAAGATAACAATTTTGCGCCATGAACAGTGCTATATGATTTGCCCCAAACAAGTAGCATTTGACTGGTGCAAATCATCATTACTCTTGGTATGGTGAAGTCAGCTTAAGGAAAGTACTAAATTGTCTGCGCGAGAGATGCTGGGAGGCTCAAGCACAAAGAATGACTTCAGAAGTTGAATTTTCAAGTGCCTGCACAATTTAGATATTTTGAATGGCTACACCGTGGCACACATTTTTTCGATATTGCTCGTGAAATAATGCGAAATTCTACTCGTATTTCATCCGTGCGCTCTGCACAGTTTCAGGTTTGCTTCACCATTTCAATATTTCCCTTACAGCTTTACGGATGTATCATTCCTCCAAAACACCAGGCAGCAACGTGAACCATCCACAAGATTTGATAAAAACTACCACCTAGCTCAGCTTTCAACTTTATTGCAATTGATTTTATCGAAGTTTTTGCCCCCCAATCCACAAAAAGAAGCAAGAGAGAAAGAAAGAAAAACCAAGACGTATATCGTTTTACTAAGCATTTCCACCCCACCAGAAATAAATAAAATATCATATGGAGTACGGGGTTATACAGAGAGGAACAACCAAACCTGAAACAAACTCACCAAAGGCACATGTTAATTCAAAGACGGTCACATAAAAATGGCATAGCTGAAACTGAAGAAACAAAGCGCAAATATATATATTTTTGCTCGTACTCATAACATTTATCCGACATCTCTGTAAGTATAGTGAAAAACATCAAAAATGGCGAAGAGCAGAAACACACAAGACAAAGAAAATAACACGTGTTACACCTTTTGTCACAACCTTTTGACAAATCTAGTTTTCTACCAAGTAACCAAATAAAAACGCAACTTAAACAATGTGAATGTTTATACAACTAGAGTTTGATCTATTTTGAAGATTGCCGGTAATAGATCAATGACAAAAAAGAAGTAATTTTGACAGTGCGTCACGAGCGCTAACACGAAGTCATTAATATGCGCCAAGCAGTAGTGCAGTACTCATTCTTATTAAGAAGAGCCGTTGAAAGGGCAGGGGTGGACACTGAGCCCAGAGTATCTGGATCATGTAGAACAGTCGGTTGCACGACGTGCTCCGATTTAAATTAATAGTTCAGCCGCAGGTATCCAGGCTTCGTTCACGGTGAGGAATACTGCGATTAAGATTTTTCGACGGACATAATAAACAATAACAAATTATGCCGCACATTTTACGCACACTAATCCGTTGCTACTTTTGAATGCAATAAGGAGCTTGAATGCAGCGCAATGGAACATTGCAAAATCGCATTGCGGTTTTACTATGTCGTGCACCATAAATAAAACGTATTATAAATTGACAGGCACGGATAAATGTACGTTCAATCAAAACACACATTCGTATATGCAATCATTGATTAGATCGATTTAACACAATACTGTCGTTTATAATTTGACGAGTGTTGAGTTAGTACGCAATTCTAGCAACTACTTCTGTCGCTCGAGCGTTTTTACAAACAAAGCATTCTCAATTGGAAGCCCTCGCACCTGCCCTTTTTAACATCTCCGCATTAATGAGGGAGGTGGGCACAAAAGCATTTCTACGTCACAGAAAGTATAAAATTTTCTGTTCGTCATCAACCAGTTAAAGATGAATTACGTCATGTTTTGAGCCGCAGTCACGCTGCCTATACGTCGTACACAAGGCACGATGATCGCTGCGGACATAATGACGAAAGCATCGTCGAGAACGCCTCAAGCAAGTTCTTAGGATGTTTGCTTCCTACACATGTTTGGCTCGAACATATCTGCAGAATGTTTTTTGTATGACAAATGTGACCGACAAACAAGGAACAAACACGCCTCAGACAGTGTTTGCAGACTTTCTGTTTTTATTACGGTGCATTAGCAGGGAGATCGAGACATAAAGTCTAACTGTGCAACGTACCGCATGCACCTGATTGGCTGAAGCTGCCATGAGCCTTTGCCGGGCACCCCCCCTCCCCTCCCTCGCGAACGGCGCAAATTCGGCACCGCGGGCCCGGCCATTCCCGCCGACGACGATCGATTGGAATCAATCACACCTAATGGCACTCCCCACCGATTATGTACGGATATGCGATACGCTCTGCCCATCCATTCGGCTGTAACGCCAGACAAAGAGCCGCCCCCCGGAGATCGATGAATTAGAAAGAGAGCTTCTTCTCCCCGCTTGTGACCGAGTGTGTGCGTGCGTGCGCGCGCGTGCGCGAGCTCCGCCGGCAGTAAAAGTTTTCTTCGCCCAAGAAGGGACGCGTGGGTTAGAACGGGGAAGACATCGATGGGACCGGAATCTCAAGATGGCAGCGTTAGATGGAGTCTTTAGAGAAAGGAGACTCGAAGAGTTAATGCCCTCTACTCCGAGTAAAAAGACGGCAAATGCTGTGCTTGTTTTTTACGTCTTTGTTCCGTCTTTCGGAAAAGAAAAAGAAAAACTTAACTGAAATGGTTCGGGGGAACGACGAGACTGGCGGAGCGCGTAAGTTGTTCGAAGTGAGAATGAGACGTGGTGGCGGTCGTATACGAATCGTTTGATTGGTTTGTCGGAGAACGTTAATTAGCGAAAAATGCTTCGCTGCGGCCAATAAAAGAAATGGGGTGGCGTGGTTTTTTCCGAGAAGTGTGTAGAAGATGTCTAGTGGGACTTGGGCAGACGGCTAGCACGTCTCCAGCATGCTTGAAGGATTAATCACAGACACTTGAATGGTATAATTTTAAGGCTATCAAACGCCAGAAAAACTGTATTCATACCGTACTTAATAAAAAAAAACACGGGCACAAAAAGAGGCGACAGGACAACATAGTTAAGACATTGTCCTGTAGCCCGTGCCTTTCTTTTCTTTTTTTTTTTTTTTTTGTCCGGTGTCTGTAGTTATTTTTTTCTTTTCTTTTTTGTAACTATGTAATGCCAGCTCGCCTGCGCGAAGAATCTTATCTCAATATTTGTACCACCCTTCAAGAATTATATCTTAAGATGGACGTGTTTGACAAGCACAGACATAGAGTGTCACGTCCACTGCCGCGCGGGGACGAAACTTTTCATGTCCGCCCGAAAAGTACTATAGATAGCTTCTTCATAATTTCCTTGTCTTTTCTCAACGTACCCCGGAAGGACATTTTAGCTTTTATATGTATTTGCTTTACTTCAATACTATCTTACTAGCCAAATTTACAGTATCAGAAACACGATGTGCTGTACAAAGGTGTACAGAAACATGTGACGCCACGCCGTGTGCCACATAGTTTGACGTGAAAATATATCTCGAGTAAAACATGCACATGATAAGAAAGTAGAGCAAACATGAAACAAAGAGCAGCACCAAAAAGCCCGAAAAAAGATGTGTCATGACGTCTGAAGTCCCCTTTTATTTAGGTAAATAGAAAAATGTATTTTAAGTCGATTAATCACAAAGTGTAATATTTCTGGTTCGTTGTATCGTAGTTGTGAAAATCGGCAAGTTATATTTTTGTGTTCTTAACTCGTTCGCATTTTTTATTCGAGCTGTAATTTTTAGAAGCTCTAGATATATGATGATACACTGTTTTTCTTTTTTAGAAATTGCTTTAAAATTACTGGGAGACTGCTTTAAAATCACTGGGACACCCACAAGCGTAGACACCATGTGTGTTTTTGTTTCTTTTTTAGTTTACGGAAATCTTTTTCCAAAAGATGTCCTCCTATTTATGCCCCATTTTACTTTCCCCTTTTCCCCCTTCCCCCAAAAAAAGAAAAAAAAAAGAAATAGTTCTGAAAGGAAAGGCGAGACGGGAGGACGGAAGATGGAGGTAGCTGAAGCAGAACGATCTCTTCCATTTCGTACAGAGCGAGTAGCATCGGTAAACCGGCAAAGGCCTGCGACCCAACGAACCGAGCATGAACCGGTAGCCTCGCTTTTTTTTATATATATCGTGCTAACTAGTAGTAGTAAGCGTTTTATTGAAAAGGAAAACCTGAACAGTTGGCCACTTCTAAAGATGGGTGCGAGTCAGTTCAAGGTTGGGGAATGGGTTAGAGGAGAGACAGATTAAAAGAAAAGAAAGAAAGAGAGAGATAAGAACAAAGGAAAGGTGTGGATGACTGTTACTTGTTGTCACTCTGCACTTAAGGCCGGGTACTTGTGGATTATAGGCGGTCGAATAATTATGTGTCTTATAAGAATGTGAGGAGACGTGAATATGTTTTAGAAGCGGTCCCGGCCGGACGCGGGGGAAAAAATAATTTCCTCAGTAGTGGCATGTGCGACGCCGGTGCACTGCAGGCCGTCGAAGAGGGATTTTTTCTCTTTCGCTAACGTCGCGCAGTCCCAGAGGAGATAATCGAAGTCCTCAGGAACATTGCAGGTTGGGCAGTGTTTATGCGATGGAGGGCTTTTGCCATGAAGGCAGATCCAGTGCGTAGCCTGTGCAGCAAGGAGACGCTGGGTCGTTGTAGCTTCGGTAGGACACGTACAGGAGGCTTTCCGCCCGAAACCCGTGGGTCCGGGTGATGAAGGATTATATCTAGATATCTAAGTAGTTTGGCTTCGTGTATTTTAGGTATTGTTATCACTGGGACATCAAGGTGATGAGCCGCTGCAGCGAGGTGGTCAGCGGCCTCGTTGCCCGAGATGCCAGTGTGCGAAGGCAACCACTGAAAGGTTAATTGCCAGCCCTTTGTTTGTAACCTTCTTGCTACGTGCACGACAAATCGAGCGTATTGCGGTGCGTCTTCAAGACGATCTAGCTGCTACAGCGCCATCCTAGAGTCTGTGGGGATTAACGCTTTGCCACGTTGAGGGAGGTTGCTAAGAGAGTCAAGGGCAAGCCAAAGTGCCACAAGTTTGGCAGTTCTCGACGTAGTATAAAAACGTAGCTTCCTGGACTCGGTCATGTTGAGCTCTGGGATACACATAGCAGCAGTAGATGGCTTACGGCTTTGAAGCACAGAGCCGTCGGTGTATACCCGCAGCCAACCAGCGAACGACGTTTCTAAGTGGTCTTCAACAAGGCTCAGGACTACTGGTTGGGCTGTGTTCCGTTTATTTTTGAGAGCGGGAACAGACTCATTGATGTTTAGTGGTGGAGTGTATGGTGGTGGTGTCATGTAGATAATGTTTGGGTCTGACAATCAATATGACGAAGTGTCAGCTCCCTGCCGTGATTTTAAACAAGATTAACCCTGGCTTCCACTAACGTTGGGGTATTTGGGGAGTATCTTGGTAGGCCCAAGCATAAACGAATTACGACTCGTTGAAAAGTCTCTATAGCCGAAGATTGGGTGTTGCGGGTGCGGACCAGCGGCAAGGCGTATTGTAGCCATGAGAGGATGAGCCCCCTATAGAGCTGCATCACCATGGCCTTGGGTGTCCCCCACCGACTGCCCATAATCATTATGATGGCGCTGAGATGCCGGTGACACCTTATGAAGTTGTCTTCGTGGCGGGGCGCCAGGAGACGCGGTCGTCTAACAGGAACCCCATATAGGTGTATGCTCGGACTCGTGTCATTACAGACCCGTCGATGGTATAGACCCTGTTAATAGATGATCTGGCCACCGGATGATATTGAAGGACTGCGGTTTTGGAGGCGGAAAGCATAAGCCCTAGATTTGATATTTCGTTTGCTACCGCTGTTAAGCCTTGCTGGAGCGTTCGCTGCTTAATGCTGTATGCGTCAGTAGGAGCTGTAGCCCAAAGGGCAACATCGTCAGCGTAAATTGCCATGTTGATAATCTTCGATTGGCTGTTTATGCGCCGTAAGACGTCTGGCAGAGCTGCCATGACTATATTGAACAGAAATGGGCTTATGACGCTGCCCTGGGGAACGCCTTGAGCAACGTTACGTAGTGAACTGAGCGTTCCGTTTAGGCGAACACGCAATGTGCGCCCACTTAGGAATGCGCGTATGAATGCCAGCGCCCGGCCAGTGACTCCAAACTTAAGAAGTTGAGCAATGATTGTTGTATGAGGAACAGCGTCGAACGCTTTCTTGACGTCAAGAAAGATGGCCGAGGTGGCTTGGCGCATCGCCTTAGCTTGCTCCATATCTGACACGAGGTCGCCAATCGCATCTGTTGTGGATCGATGTCTTCGGAAACCACAAATCTGGTGAGGTAGGGCACCAGAGCTCTCAGGTTGCCAGCCAAGGCGTTTCAGAACCATTCGCTCCAGAATCTTTCCGAGGCAGCAAGTGACAGAGATTGGCCTGTATGAGATCGTTTCACATGTGGGTTTTCCTGAGTTGTGTATTGGAACGACCATAGATGTCAGCCAGGCGAGAAGCAGGCAGGAGGGAGTACCGACGTTCTCAAGATGTTGTTTAGGTACGCAAGGTGTCCTGGGAGAGCCGTAGTGTCAAGGTTCCGCAGTGCTTGAAAAGTAATTCCATCAGGACCTGGTGCGCTCCGTTTGCGAGAGGTGCAGCGAAGACCATTTTTAAGCTCCCGCAGCATGAAACCGAGTCGCTGGAGGACAAAGGTGGTGGCCGGAGCTGGGGGTAGGTCGTGCTGCCTGTGACAAATCCAGGAGGAGTTATAGGAGCAGAAGTGAATTCATCGGCGAGCAGCTCTGCCGCTTGAGCCACGGTGATGTTCTTGCCGATGACAATGCCAAGAGCAGTTGCGCGGGGAATTGCATGCCCAGCTAGGACACGAGCCATGCGCCACGCCCGTCGTCCACCACCAGGAGTATGATGCGTCTCACACCACTGTCGCCACTGTCTTTGTTGCAAGCGATTGGTGTGTCTACGGACTGCAGCGTCGACCCGCCGGTAGTGTTGAATGTCCTCGTGTCGCGATGTTTTGAGTGCGCGTCGCTGTAGCTTTAGGCGCAAAACACGGATCTTGATGTATGTCAGGTCTGGGTTTGGATAGTGACGCCATTACCTTGCGAACAAGTTCGATGGTGTTGGTAATGAGCTTGGTGGACGCTTGAAATCATTGCGCTCTCAAACTAGAACTGCCAACACCGTCAAAATTAAATTCCTTACATTCCTCTTATTTCCGTCGATGAAAAATCTTTTGCTGACGTCAAAGTCAGCATTCAGCCAATCGTGGCAGGCCGACCACAGCGACGCTTTCGATCGCGCACGTCGCCAATAGCGAGCGAAGGACGTCGCGCCTCCGACCGGTCCATGGAAACGCGGAGTGATATCTCGATTGCACGCGGCTCTTTGCCTCTACAGCCCGGACTACAGTTCAAACCAGCGAGCGTGAGCTTAAACGCTCGAGACCTGGCGACCGGACACATCAATCCCGCGGAGGACAAAAAACAATAACAAAACATAGTTCGCTGTTTTTGAGACGATTATTGAAGTATTATGTTCCCTCTCCACAGAAAATTAACATTTTTTGACTACTCTTTCTTGCTTCTATCATCTACAAAAGCATACACACGTTGTAATGTGTTTGCAATCTCAACGAAATGTGGCGTTTTCGTTGGTCACATGCCGTCCTGGCCTCCGGCACAGTGCTTCTCCCATCGCGAAAGATAATTTCGATCTTTGCTTTTTTAAAAGGGAAATCGGCCACGCATCGTTATGATTTATGAATTTCTAGAATCCTTAGAGCCTGCAGAGTGAGTCATCGCCATATTTATGCGATCTCAGAAACCTCCTCAGGGCACCCTTATACCCTATTCACACGAGCATAGAGGTCCCTTTAGCTAAGGGACCTTCATGGCGAAAGGCGAATCAGTTCGCGATCCTCCGCACGTGGCATATGCTCGCGATCTACTAGCGCGGGCTAATTTGCTGGCTGCAAAGGGACCTATGTTAAAGGTACCTTTATGCTGGTCGTGTGAATGGGGTATTAAAGGAGCGATGCAACAATTTTTGTACCTTGCGCAAATACCGCTTAAAATGGACCCCTAATGTTAATGACCTATGAAAAACGCGTTCGTTTTTCACCCCACGCAATAGAAGTCCCAGAAAAAAATTAAATAAAAACGAGCAGCGTTCACCCCCTCAACTCGCAGCCAGAACAAGCGGCCACGTGATCTGGAGCCGATTATATGCCGCCAGTGTTGATCATAGCCACGCCCTGGGGCTGGCAAAGCGCAGGACACGCACTGAGTTCCAGACATTGTTATGGCTCGGCTGTTGTCGTCGTTGCAGCGATTGGACACGGGTCACTACCCGAATGCTTCTCGAGCTAGCAATTATCACGAGCCCAAGTCGAGTGCCCACGCAATTCTCGGATCCAATCTATGAACCGCATTCAAATATCGTCACTTGGGCGTACTGCGATCCCCACGTTACGTCATCAAATTTTGCAAAGGAGAGATTGAATGAAAATGATCGCTTTTCTCCTTGAAATTACACCGCAACAAAGGAGTTTCTTGGCCAGTGGCGTTGCGTGTGAGTATCCTTGAGTCCCAGGTGTGCCAGTAAGCTCGTGTCAAGTGAAAAACATTCCAATTGAATATCGTTGCACCGGTCCTTTAAGCCGGGTTCACACTGCTTATACATCGCACAAAAGACAGTCCGAAAACAGATTCGAACGCAAGTCACCACAAGATTCGTGCATCGAATTTCGCGTGGCAACAATCTTAAGGCGATACTTGGAACGCGGCATTCAAACCACAGATATCGCGGTGACTGATGTCTGCAAGCACTATTATGTAAAAAAAAAAAAAAGAAATTGGGTTGTTTGTATGTTTATACAGCCTAGAACTTGGTCTGCCTCAACGGGCGACAAGTCTCCCAGCTGTAGATGATAACTTTATCCAGTGCAGTGCAACTGCTAGCGTGGTGTCTTTAAGGGGCGTCACGCAGTAGTGATACAAGACCGCACTCCGGTACGATGCTGATCCAGACCGAAACGGGGGTGGGGGTGGGGATTGAGCTGTCTAGGGTGCCTCAATGTCCTTCTGTTTAGGGTGATGCCACCCTTTGTAGTACCCGATGCCGACAGCGCGCGCTCACGGGGAAAATAGAAAGAAATCAACGAAAACAAAATGTCGCCATAATACAGTCAACGCCACAAGCGCGTGTAGGGCCACGCTCTTTCTTGCGCTTCTGAACAAAAACTAAAAATAAACGTGTGAGACAAAATGGCGAGATGCCATCACCCTAAGCAAAGCGCACATGAAGGCACCCTAGAGCTGTCTTTTCTATGATGTGTAAAAAGCAGTGTGACCCCGGCATTAATCTCCCAGTGACAATGAATGCTTTTACGGCAACCTCGGCGCCTATTTTGTGAAGCCAATTGCAGATTTGATGCAAATTTCAATGCAGCGGGAATATATTTCGCCATAAAGATAGCGTATTACGTCTCCCCGGTAACTGTAAATTGGACTGGCGCGAAACGAGCTGCCGTTCGATAACCTGCCAAGTAAGAGACGGATATCTGCTGTGGTCTAGAGCAAGTAAGAGGCCGATATCTGGTGTGGTCTAGAGCATGTCCATTCGAACCTACGTATAGCCATGAAAGAGATCAGTGACGGCGCTGTTATCGAACACGTAGTGCTCATGTCTCTTATAGCTGTGCGCCAGCGCATCATTTTTTAGGAGATTTTCAAGATGAATTGTTCACCCGTAGCATTCGACTGCGAGCTCAGAGTGTCATGTGCTGTGGGCAATAAACGCGAGGAACTTCGTTGGTTTCATTGTAACTGTTATTGTGTCACGTTTTCCCCGCTCACACATTGTAATTCATAATCGGTTTGTCCATCTCTCCCTCTTTCTAACTGCCGGTTTGTGCGCGCGTGCATTTGCGCACACTTTTTCTCAAACTGCCGAGTGAATTGGAAAATTCAACGCTCCGATCTGCTAAAAAAAAGTATTGCTTTTGGCCCGTGTTCAGCCTGACATAAACCTCGTCTGCTTCGCGACTCTTCGACTAAAATACAACACAAATGCACCTGGAAGACATCAAACAATAGACAAACGTTAAATAGCAATTTCTAGGGCAGATCTCATTTAAATGTTTGAGGAGCGGAGCGTTCTGCTTCGAAGCACGGCAATTCACTGGAAGCCCTAGCTGAGTCCGCGGCTGCTGAGCGCGTGCTGACGGCGAGTTTTGATAGAACCTCTGCAACGCATTCCATCCAGATTGCCTGTCCTGGCAGCCTAAAAGTCGCTTTGGGCATGCGTAGTGAGCAGCGCACTCAGATATGGCGGTCAGTGAACACCCGCGGCTCGTATAGGGAGCACGGCATTCACAGGCCTCGAGTTCGATGGAACCCCACCAGCGCTGCTGTCGGGGAATGTTTCCATGTTTGCGTTCAACATCGATTTGAGCTTTGCCCGTCACGCGGCCACATACCTCGGACTCGTTCTTTGCCGAAGCCGAGCGCGTTCATTGAATCCACGACGCGGCGGGTTGTGCAGCACCCGAGAAATCAATTTCGACCGCGCGGATCCGGTCGCCTTTGTAGACGAATTCGCCGACTGCTCGGTATACGAAGAACGAACGCTGGTTCTGGAAATGTTTTTTCTTTTTTTATAGCGGCCGCAACGCCAACGGTGCGACGACGCCTTTTCAACTTGTTCCGTTGTCGTCGCGGCAGAGCAACAATTCTTTGAGGACGGCCACGTTATCGGGAAATCAATTGGAAGACACCTAGAATTTTCGTTTTAAAAGTCGTAGTGAACCAAATATATATATATATATATATATATATATATATATATATATATATATATATATATATATATATATGAGTGTATAGAGAAGGGGAAGGAGAGGGCACGGAATACCCTCCCCTCCTCTTCTCGTCCTCCTCCCCTCCTCCCGCAGTTTCCTCACTAAATTTAGCGGGGAAAATGAGGTCACATGACTGATGTCACCGCCTATGAACAAATTCAGTTTCTCCGCTAGATTGAGCGAGGAATTGAATTGGTGGATAGGTCTGCGACATGCCATAATGCAACGCGCGCGATTACGCTGACGGCGACGCCGCGAAACACGGGAACGAGCGCCTAAGAGTTGCTCTCTAAAACGAATGTGTTTAAAGATCATTCTGTTTTTAGCTATACATGACTTCATCTGGTGTCACATCAGAGGGCGGTAGCCTTAATGATAAGTGCGTACCTTGCGCGACACGCATTTTGCAACACAGAATTTGCCTTTTAGACAAGTAAAATTAGAAATGAGCACCAGCACAGTGCAATGAAATAACGTTCAAGACTCCTACACATCAAATGAATTGGCAATAAGAAAAAAAACTTACATGTTGTTTTACAAAACGTTTCTTGCTTCCTCCTAAGCGCACCAATCCTGTATTTCAGTTGCCGTATATTTCGTCAGCGCCCGGTCTATACGCAAAGGCCGATTTCAGCTGGAAAAAAGAAGGAAAAGTATTTTTTTTATAGTTTGCACCCAATGTATATTCCGCAGGCGCGAATATCGACTAGAGGCGAGGGAAATACGTACAGTGCCAGTATGACCTTGTTTCATTGTTCAGAAACTAAAAACGAAAGCCTGAAACTAATAACCTGGTCTACAGTCCACACAGCATAAAATATAACATTTAGGAAAAACAGGTCGTGTATAATCCGCACAACGTCAAATATAACCCTTCTGAAAAAAAAAAAAAAGAAAAAAAAACGTGTTAGTTCACACCTAAGTATAGTCCGCACAGCACAAAATATGAACTTTTAAACATGCGGATTACCGTATCTTCCGGAGTATAGTCCGCATTAAACATGCGGACTATACTCCGGAAGATACGGTAATTACTTTAGGGTAAAAGAGCGAACCCTAATTAAAATTCCGAACCTCATAAACAGAGTTATCTTTTCTTTTTCTGTTTTTTTTTCTTCTTATTTTTTTTTTTTTGACAACTTAGTACAATGTGCAGCTCCAGCTCAGGGCAAAAAAAAAAAAAAAAAAAAGTGCATTCTTGTTTTTATAAAATGTCGCACTCTATTCGATATAATCCTTCCACAGATCACAGAAACGTCGTTTAAGAGTTTTAAAAACCGACGGCAACAAATCAGTCCCGAAACCAAAAAAAAAAAAAAAACCTAGGGTCCAAAGAAAATGGTTAAATTATCCTTTTAATTAAAACAAAAAAGAAATGAACTACATTGAGATACTTTTTTCTTCGGCCACGGGCATCTCCAAACTGCCAGTAAGACAAAGAAAGAAGAAAGAAGCAAAAACCAGGAAGGGGACCTCGCGACCATCCCCTCCAACCTTTGTCCCAGAACCATTTCCTCGTCCCGGCCCCGAGGTGGCAGAGTCTGAGTGAAGCCCCCGGGGGTAAGAAGAAACCACACGTCTCCGAGGAAGGAAAAAGCAAAGAACACACACACACGCCACAACGACAAAAAACCGGGACAAGTAAATCAGGAAAGAAGAAAGAGGAGGAGGGTTCTATCCCGAGGATCCCCTCATTAAAAGTCCCCCCCTCCCCTTCCCCTCGGCCCGGAAACAAGCTATAATGGACGCCTTCCTCGGTGTCCGCGCCTCGTGTAGTCTATGGCCGGCTAATGTCGTTCCTTCGATCTGCTTCCGGTGCCACCCCGGAGCCCGCGTCCGCGTCAGCCGCAGGCTCCCGAACCTCGAGATCGATGCCGGGCCGGGGCCACCTAATAGGACCGCGGTCTGGTATAGACCGGACAGAGGAGGAGGAGGTGTCATCATGGGAACCCCTTCACGGGACAGTCGAAAAGACAGCGGATCCCACGCATGACGTCAGGATAAAAAGGCTGATGGGAAAAACGGTTCCCTCGAATTTGGGCGGCGCATCGCGCCATCTAGAGAGACTTGCTGACTTGTGTCTGCCTCGAAAGCCCACTGCTTGGGATCCCCCTTACCAGATAGCCGAAAACACAGAGGATGCGGGCGATGGCGACATAATCAGGAGGCAGTGTGGACGGAGGCTGTTTCCTTGTATTTGCGCGGCGCTTGGCGGCCATCTCGAGAGACCAACTGGCTGACTTCTGTCTGCTTTTGAAATCCCTCTCCGCTATCTTTTTAATGAAAGAAGCAGACTTTATTTAGCGGAGAATCACTGGGAGATTAAAAACGCTGAGCTTGATTCATATGTAGCACGAATTTTCTTTCCTACTATTGGTGATGATAAATTTCGGCGCTGAAGATGAAGCCGAGCTTCAGAATAATAATCGAATGGTAGTAGCAATCTTTCGTTTTAAGACTCAGACTCGGCATCTTAAACAATCACGTTTCATGTGTCTTAATCTCTAAAAAGCAGCTTTTTGTGTGTGTTCCCCTGAGTGATTGCGCTCTCGCTTATTCTGCGACTGAAAAAAATATTTGCAAGTGGTCCAATAAGGACAGTATGATGGTGTTCAGATTGGCGAACAGTGACGACATCCTTGACCTTCCTAACAGGTCGTTGACTATACGGTCTAAAGTGTGAATCCCAAATCGCTTGGGTACCGCTGACTTCATCTAAAAGTAAATAAAATCGCCGGTCACTCGAAGCCAACGTTCTCTTTCACAGACTTCGTAAGCGCTCTCTTGCTTGTTCGACCGTACACAAGCGCGCGAAAATCACGTATTAGATTACAAACCCTTCATTCACGCTCTTTAGCCGTAATACAAGAGCATAACTTGTCATTCAGTCTTCCATAAAGCGGCACGATACGCGAAAAAAACACCCACATAGCAGACTAGCTCTGCTGTGAGATTCTCAAATAACTATATTCAACATAAACGAAACATATATTAAAACAATAAAAGAAAACGAAAATATTAATCACACTTTTTCACGGAGCCATCGATACTCGCAACGCGTGGTGGAGAATCTGTTTTGGGGTTGGCTAACGAGCCGGAAACTTCATAGATGGCGCTGTGACTCGACACCGCCCGTAACCTGGTACGTGCCACACACAGCACTCGCACGCAAACGAACGTATACACGCACACACGCACGTACACGGGCACACACACACACACACACACGAACGAAGGAAGCAGGGAGGGGAAAAAATTAAGCAGGGTAAGAAGAGCCAGCCGCTAATTGAACCTTCGAGCGTGCATCTCGATTTATCAACATCGCCCTTTAATGACTTTGTCCGCATGGAGCCAACACTTGCTAATGTAATACCTCGTACTGCGTCCCCCTCTTTCTACTTTATTCTTTTTAAGATTCTTACGTTTTGATCGCGGCAGCGCACGCGTGTGTGCGTGCGTGTGTTTATATATCTGCGTGTTTGCGTGTGTGTGTGTGTGTGTGTGTGTGTGTGTGTGCAGGTACTGTAATACGTTCTTCACGTTTGTGAGGGCACCAGGGCGCTTGTCCAGGTATAGTGTTTTTTTCTTCTTTTCTTTTGGCTGGATGGCAATGTTGTCAGCGTCCTGCATTCGCTGCGCGCTATCAAAATTTTTGTCCATGCAATCTTCTGAAACATTCGTGTGCCTTCATTTGGCATTCTACAAAACAGTCGCGCAAAACACGTAGAGAGAAGACTACGGTTTAGAAAGAGCGTTCGACAAATGACAAGGTCGGTACAAAATTGCGTTTGATCCAATAATTCGATCGTGCTAAAACACCGCACACCTGAAAGCTAAGCGCAATATATTCAGCACTAGATCGCATTTCCAAGCAAAGATGTTTTTTCGTGATTCGCTAAGGTCTACCGCAGGTCACAGTGATTAAAGAGCTTTAGTTGACCGTGTTTCCCCCTCCGCTAGGCCCTCCGCAACGAAGAAGCCGCTACTGAGCCTGCTCGCCGATGGCCTCGACTGTAGAGATCCGGGTACCGTAGCGGGTTACGGAGAACGTTGCGGGGCGGCGAAAATGATCTACAGAAACTCCCTATTGAGCCTCCTTGTGCCCTGCGGAATAATTTGTTTACAGTCTATTGCTCTTTGTAGCAGATGATCGGTTGAGATTGAATTGCGCGGAGTAAGACTGGGTTCTCTCGTTACATAAATAGGTAGTTATCGTACATCGTTTCTTCCGTTTCGCTACGCTCTCCGCAAGCCGCTACGATACCCAGAACTCTGCAGTCAAGGTCTATCGGCGCGCAGGCGCAGTAGCGCCTTCCTCTTTGCGGAGGGCTTAGCGGAGGGGGAAACGAGGTCTACGAAAACTCCCTAGCGTTCGAAAAAAACGTAATAAAAATAGTTTTTCAAGAGCAAAAATATTTTGAGTGTAAAATAGTTATGACCTCGTTAAAACGGCCGTTCTAGGTTTTGTCGTCGTTATCACTTTCTACGACTGATAAAGCGCAGACTACAAAAAGCACAGAGGTGAGATATTTTATACATAAAGTAATGACTAAAAAACTAACAACCAGGCCCGTAACCAGGATATTTCTTCGTGGGCCGGGGGGGGGGGGAGAGAGAGAGAGAGAGAGAGAGAGAGAGGGAGGGGGAGGAGGGAGACTGTGAATACTCAGGATGGCGCCGCGGTGTGTAACAAACAAGAAAAAAGATAGCGTTACGCTTGACATTTGCAAAACCGCCATAAAGCCCTCCCTCTCCCCCTCCCCCCCCTTTCCCGGCTATGGGCCTGATAAAAACTATTTACTATATAAGTGTGCATTTAAAATTTTGCCGCAGTTTCAGACAATATTCTCAAACCTTTTAGAAGTTCGAGAATCAGTGGCATTACACTTTGATAAGTTAATGCTAAAGTTAAAATGTTAATAAGAATTTCTTTTTTTCCTTTTTCGTTCATGTAGCTAGAGCAAATTCCTTGAAGTGAACAGGGCTTGATTACGCAACGTACGCAATTCTTTGTTTTCATCCAAATAAAGAAAGAAACTGAAGAAATACATACAAATCTCAATTATCATCGTATTATCCTTGACGGTAAAAAATAGCGATTATTGTAATTCAAGTTACTGCGGCAAGTAATAAAACTAAAATCAAGGTACAGATAGCTAGATCGTATCAAGGCCATGTCGACACTCAACCGGCACTCAACCAAAAGACCAATTTAATAAACAAAAATATACACGACCTTTTTGACATTAAATCGGTTATTTATGCGTAATAAAGTATTAATTATTTTGTTTCAATCCTAAGAATCCTTATATCCTTACGTCATCGCCTCCCCACACCGGGGCCGATGATATAAATTAAAAAATCGCCGATACGGGTAAAAAAACATCTCAAAATATATCGATGCTTAAAACCACGGAGAGCGGTTGGGACAGGACGTTGCACGGGTGAGGCATAGAGACACCGATATTTAAATTCATATCTAGGAGCCCACGCGTTTAAAAACAATCATGCCACAGCAGCGAGGGGAATAAATTTCGTATTTCCCAGGAGTCGTTCGCATAATAAGCAGCTCCCGCCGTTCAAAAGCTGTCAGGAAAGGATGTCCGAGAATATATTTCTTATCATGTGCGTCGTACAACATAATGCATTCCATCTCTACCATTTTGCTGTCCATAGCCGAGGTTCTTCGTTCTCTGCGTAGCTGTGGCGATGCCTCGAGGCTTCGAATTTTAGTACGTGAGAACTTAGCAAATACGCGTGTCAAACGTTCAAAGAAAAAGAGAAAAAAAAACAACATTTGTGGAAGATCGTTTTTCATTGTCGAAATACCCAGGAAGAACTGGTGCTAGCTGGCACAGAAAGCAGAGATTCACAAAAGGCAACGTACCTCCATAGAAAGGGCGCCAGGAGACATCATTTTTCAGATCGCGCCACGTTCTTAAAATGGAAGGGAAAAAGGAAACACGATATTGAAAAATTTGAGATGCGTCAATTCACGTGGCATGTTACAAGAGCAAAATTGTATATTGATCATAAAAGAAAAAGAATACACAATATGAAAGCTACATAAAGAAGTACTTCAGAAGACGAGAATGATGAAGGCTTTTTTTACATGTCTAACTTATTAGGCCCGAAGTTTTTTTTTATTTCTGTTAAAAACATGGTCGAGAGTTTTTTTTTTTTCTTTTTTTTCTTTTTTTCTATGGGGTAGTTTTGAACCATGGTGTCGATGATTTACTTAATCGGGCATGTATCATTACGGATTAGAATGGTTGGTACAGTGTAAACCAAAATAGTAAATTAGCATAGGACACGAACGTACAGTCTGTCCTCCTTCCCTCCATTTCATTAACTAAAACTTCAAAAATGTCTATAAACAACGTTCTCGCTTTCGCTATATAGTGTGACATAAACATTGGGATCCAGTTGGAACGCCATGCTTGCAGTCCTGTATCAAGCAGGTCATCTGCCTATTGTTATATCCCTACTCGTGTGCGGCTGCCCCTTTGCTATCACGCAAAGGGCAGTGGCGGGAAATTTTCTGCTTGCAGTAGAGTAAATTTGGTAAAGTACTCAACCTTCGTGCTTGATTTACCTTGATCTATACGGATCGAATCAATATACACAAAATGTGTTGGTTTCGCTCGCTTCCCCAATCTCCCGTGGCTTTTTTGAATCGTTTGCGTATTGTCAAATCACATGGTATCATCCTGGATATGGTCATGCGGTTACCCATAACCTTCCCGCCCTTGACGTAGCAAAGTTACTATAGTCCCTGAGAGCTAAAAGAACGCAGGGCCGGCCCTAGCTATGATGATGAGGCATCTTGCTTCATCGATTAAAAAGTTAAAAGGCGCGAATAAACAGGACGAAAAAAAGAGACACGTACGACACGGACAGGCGCCTGCCCGTGTCGTACGTGTCTCTTTTTTCGTCCTGTTTGTTCGCGCCTTTTAACCTTTTAATCGATATAAACCAACTAGCCCCAACCAAAGTTTTATTGCTTCATCATTCGTTTTTCGGCGTTTTTATTGGCTGTCATTTTGTTGCGCTTTTTCGTAGTCCTACCTAGTTCTTAGATTCACTCTGCTTTAAAACGTGTGTTAGGTTTTCGCTCCCCTCACCAACTTTTACAAAAGACGTCTAAAACATCCCTCAGCTCGCGGTCCGTCAACTTGTTGGCCAGATCAAACAGTCAAATGCTCTACTGCGCGATTGTTTGTGCCGGCAAGGAACAACGCAGCCAAGCGCGAGGGTTTATTATTTGTTTATTGAATATCCTCCGAGGGGCTCAAAGTCAATATAAAGTAGGAGAGCTGATGCATAAAATGGGTAGTAAAACAGTAGAAAACACACGTGTTCTGAACAATGCTCCAGGCGCTGGTAGAGTTTGGCGATTTCTGTCACCGCAATGACTGGCCACAAACGAATATCTATTGACATATTTTGTGTACCCAAGGCAGAGCGCAAGCTTAGCGTTTACGCTTAAAGCTTTCCAAAATAAAGGATGATAACAAAACGTCATCCGCTCCATATCACTGTCGTGCAGTACGGCTGTATCAAACTGCACGTTATTCAGTTTGCAAAACTCGAACGCAACGTTGTGGTTCATATAACACTGCCACGCCATCTACTGGACAGGGGATGGTCCATCTGAGTGCCACCCCATGGTCGCCGTTTTGCCAACCCACATATTTTTCCGCCTCCTCCAGAAGTGAAAAGTTTCTGAGTTGGTAAGTAGAGTCAATCACGCATACGGTGAATGTGCCGTGATCCTGCGATTTGTCCCGTACTCTGTGGGTCTAGCCGATGATAGTAAACGTGCAAAGACAAAAAGAGTCATGATGGTGCACTTTTGGGGCTACTCGGTTGGCTTCATTGGACCGTAGCGCGTCGGCTGCTTTAGGATTTGGTGTGAAACGGAACACACCTATGCGCAGCGCAGGTTCGTCTGCTTCCTGCGCAGGTGTTGCAGTGACGTCAGAACGCCGAGCTCAGAATGCCTCTGATTGGAGGAATAGTGGGTAGACCTCAATGCTAGCCGCGTTTAGGAGCCAATCGGAGCTCGGCGTTTTGAAGTCAAACGCAACCCCAAGTAAAGAAGAAGACAAACTTACGCTCCACATAGTTTCGAAATTCCAAGATCCCATTTCAGAACGTCCCTTTGTTTTATAACATCATGCGCGACCGTGAGTCCAAACGTGCATATAAACTTCGTAGAATTGAAAGGTTAGAGTGATGATGGCTGCATTCCTGCAGATCACACACACATACAATATAAAACATTTAATAGGTTGTATAGCAAATTTATAAATATCGTTCTCCACTCAAAATATCAAACTCACTCGGTAAAGCAAACAAACTTTTTATATCATAAACTGAATGGTTCCCACGGATCAGCTAGATACATGGCTAAAAACATTTATTTTTTCTCGACATTATTTCCTAGTGTGTTATGCCAATTTTTGACCAGTTCTTCAATGAATAAAAAAGTGGATTTCCATTCGGCGCACCATTATCTACAAGACACATTTCACTTTTAAGCAACTCCTGTTTTAAATTAAACATAAAAAAGAAAGTAAAACACGGTCCTTATAATTAAATTGAAAATTATTATAATATTCATTTTACCAGTTATCGGTTTTGATTATTTTAATAATACCTCCGAGTGGGGATGTTACAAAGGTAAGCTTACCGTATACCATATACTGAACGCGTAGCTAAAACAAACAAACAATCGGTATATTTTCTTCAGTAGCAGAACGGGGCAGGGAGTTTCAGAACAGTGGGCACTCATAAAAAGATTACGCTTCATGAAAGTGAGCCAGCACTACCACCTGCAGCTTTCTTGTCGACGGCCGGAGCTAGGGTGCCTCAAAGTCATTTTGTTTAGCGCAATGCATTTTTTGTTAAAAAAAGAAAAGGCCGATAACGCGCGCTCACAGGGAGAATACAAACAAATGATCAGAAACAAAATGCCGCTGTAGCATCGTTAACGCCATGAGCTCATGCCGGGAAACGCTCGTCCACACGCTCTAAAAAACACGCGCGCGCACACACACATACACACACACACAAAAAAAAAAACGCTTTTAAAACAAACCAAAAAAAACAACAAAAACTCTAAGGACACCAAGCAGTTCTTATGAGTTGTGCATGCGAAAGCATGAATGTCGTTCTTCCACTCCCTAAGCTCGTCTGCGGTGTACTGGCGTGGACGGCCACGTTTCGCTACTGCCGAGGTTACGGCCGACGGCCAAGCGCGCGCTCTCGTGAAGTGGCCGCCCCGCGCTGAGCTCGGCCGCGCAGCCTCCCCGGAGTTTGGCCGTGCCTGCTCTGCGGCCAGGCCCGCACCCTATACCGGAGGCTGGGCCGCTGCGTGCGCTGCGCCACCATTGAGAGGGCTTCTCTGGTGGCGTTCCTTGGAACTATATGCCGGGCGAGAGCCAATGGGAGCCTCGTTCCTTGAAACTATGACGCGCGCCAGCCAATGGGAGCCTATCCATCAGATTTCTGCTACAGACGACAGGCTTCGCTGTGTTGGGTGCCGTATGGCGCGGCTTCAAAAGCTGATGACGTCGGTTCGCTCCACGGGACAGGTAATGCTTTGGCATTAAAATGGTCATGCGTCATCACCCTAAGCAAGCGTGTAGTTTTCAAGTTTAGGCAGTGCTTCTAGCGAGCGAAATTGAATATTTCTCGGTAGCGTTTCAGTTGCGTGCATCAGCGCACTTTCTCACATTGCTGGAGGACTCTAGGCTGGCAGATTTTCATTGGTGGATAAAGAATTCGAGGAAAAAAGATAACAAAAACAAGTAAGCTACAAGAAATGCAATTAATATTGTTTTCATAGAACAACGCCAGCTGCATTTTTTTTTCTAGCCCTCTTCTGTTTATTTCTTTTTTTGTTAGACGTTTTGTTCGCGTGCGTGAACAGACGCTGACGCACGCTTGTGAACGACCGTGGCTCATGCTCAATCGAAATCTGCAATCGCGCTTTGTGCTTGATGCAAACATTACGTGGTCGCGTCTTACGGGCGCGCTCGCGTCCTCTGGCCGAGAGAAACAGTGCTATTAAGGCAGCCTACTCGAAGCTTCCTTGTTATGCGGGTAGACACTGAGGGAGAGGAAAAGACGAGACAGTGCAGGGACGCTGGAACTCTGAGCTCTCGTTCAAATGATTACTTAAGAAATTATGGACAGCGCGAAATTAGGAATGATTACTGTGATTACTATACTGCCTTTGTTTCTACTCGCTCTTTTAAAGCGCTCGATTGCCAAATTACGGTGTCCAGCGTCCCGCGTTCGCGTTCGAACGGATTCGAAGAGTCAGAAGAGATACGTTGCTTGGAGCGCGTCTCCGACCGGCGTGTTTAGCGTCCTATGCGGAGCGCAAGGTCGTCTGCTTCTTGCACACGGGTTGCGATGATGTCAAAACGTCGAGCTCTTATTGGCTGACGGAAAAAACAAAACAGTGGGTAGACCTCGAGGCATACAGCATTGAGGTCTACCCAGTATTTCTTTAATCAAAGCCAATCAGAGCTCGGCGTCGTTCTGACGTCACTCCTGGGCAAGAACCAGACGACTTTCTCTCCGCATTCCGCCCACGCATCGAAGGTGGTCCCAAAGTGGCAACATGTGACGTCACAAAAGCCGGAGCGTCCTGCTGTCGGAAGTCGCGCTCCTGGCGGTTGTTCGCAGAAGCTCTGGCAAAAAGCACGAGCGAACGTGAGTGTCGCTCTCGTCGTGATGTCCCGACTCTTGGCTGCCAAAGCCTCCATGGTGTGTCAGTCTGGGGGAGAGCGACCCGCAGGCAGAACAGGTCTCTGCCACATCGAGTACTTCTGCTGGGACACCGCCAGGATCGCGGCCCGGCGACAGCATGACACTTGTATGACGTCACAAGGCGGAAATCGAGGAACCATGTCTTGGGACGTGGTAAGCACACCAGTCGGAGAAGCGTTCCAGGCACCATAGTGTAGACAATGGCAGCTAGCTTTGCGTATAGCTGAAAAGCTGTGCCTCTCCGGGGAAACTATGAAGTCATATGTTCGGAGTCACTCACCATGCTAAATCGAGTATTAATAAAAAAACATCGCACTCAATTTAGACAGGTTTATTTATTCAATATGCGTAAACATTCTCCTCCTCTTATATATTCTTCTTCTTCTTAGTTGTATTTCTGGCAGTAAAGGCTGGTTCACATACTTCCGACGGCTTACGACTAGAGCATTTTAAAACAGGTCTGTAAGCACCTTCTGGCTGCTTACGACTGGGCAGCAGGTCGCAAGCTTCCACAAGAGGCATAAAAACCGGTTTAAGCCTCTCCGATAGTAAACCATCAAAATTGTGTGAGCCACCCGTGTTTTAACCAACAAATACTGAATCCATTTCATCGAGGGTATTCAACAGAGCAGTCATTGGGCGCAGTTAAGACGCTACCTGGTTTGTTTGAATTTAATGCAATCGTCATAAATTATTGGCACAATTGTTTTTCGTAAAACAACTTTTTTTCCATATAAAATGGACTCAGCCAGACGATTACTCCCTACCTCAGTTGAGACATATTGAAAGTGCATACTTATCAATTGGTTCACTGAGAGGAAATTGTGCGCTGCTCCGAAACGATTACGAACTAGTCGGAGTCATTCTGGTCCCAACCGTCATTGCTCGCTACACTTGGGTGGGGATTCAACGTTCGGCGATGCACAGTTTATTTTAGTGGCAGACGCAAAACAAAAAACACAATTTACGTTTACGCCGACGAAGTAAGGTGAAACCCAAAGGCAAGACAAAATAAAGTGTGTGTGCGTGTGTGTGTGTTTGGGGGGAGGAGGAATCGTCGATTATTTCATTATCTCTGTATCATCACTCATTAATTTTGAAAAGATTGCTCTTCGTTCCGACAGCGGGCTTTTCCTATTCATTTAGGGGACTACTCGATGTATGCACTAAGCTCCGAGTCAACATACGCGCTCGTTCCAGACCTCATACCGCACACATTCCTCTGTGTGCAGATCTGTCGCGCGAAAATCCCTCGCTGCCGTTCGACAATTATACTACGCCGATCTCAAATTTGGGACGTGAGATTACGGTCTTTGGCGAGCACAGATTGCGCTTCCCTCCATTCCTTCTTCTCTCTCTCTCTCTCCGTCTGTCTCTGTCGCTCCCGCCCTCTCGTTCCCCTCTCTCCATTTTCGGTCGAACGATCCCTCTATTCCTGAATATGCAGAAGGTCAAGGGTCGCCGAATTCTCGCTCCCAAGGTTTCGGAGTGGCGCGTCTACCGTTCCGCGATTCGACGACCGTAAGAGGCCGTTGACCTCACCAAGGCCTACCGCCGCACACAAAAATCCACGGCTACTGCCTGAACTTTGTTTTCTGCTCTATCTTCAACATGAAAAAAGAGAAAACCTTGCTTCCAAAAGCAGAGGTTTACTTGCGGCTACTAATGAGAGATTCTGGTAATCCGATTCGGTGGAGTTGATTTTTGCAGCGTCATTCATAACGAGCGAATTTGGATTCGCTCGTAACTTGCGCGGCTAGTGTGCCTGGTTAATATATTCACTTACGAGCGGATGAAACACCAGAAATGAAGCAAAAACAAACAACACGGTCTGAAAGGCGGCGGGAACCATATGTGCTCCGGATGGAGCCTTTACTAACGAAATTGGGCGTCGGGCGCTCTCGAAGCGAAATTTCAGTACGCTTCCTAGAAAAATGAGATTGTGAGGGGACGTTCTAACCCTCCTTCAGACAGATACTCGAGCTGCTAAAACGATGCAGTATAGCTCATTTCTTTTCTGCGTCGTAAAGATACGTACGAAGAAGTTTGCGAATACTAAAGTTGGCTCTTGTTCGTTTTTTGTTCTGTTTTTTTAATGGTACTTCCACGTCAAATGCCTGCGTCGGTAAGACAACATGTCCTATTCGCTGTCTGCCCACACACGTAAAGCACATCCACCATAACTGTTCAAATTTCTTTTTTTATAATTAAACCCACGTTTTTTGTTTTTTTTTTCAGTTATGTTGTGTGTTTGGAAATTGGAACAGCTCAAGTCTCGTTCGCAGAGGAAATTTATTCAATTTTCGCAGCATAGTTGACTGCTTATACACTTTTCGAGCAAACATGTCCAGTAATCGGGGTCTGTGCGCATGCTTGGCGTCTGATATTTTGCAGTAGAGGGCTACTGCGTGCGCGTGCTTAGAGCCCCCTAGATAAAGCGCACAGATTGTTCAATAGGGCCCCAAAATAGAAATTTGCGGCTAGAGACGTATTATTGTTTGTTTTATATAGAAATATAAAACTCTCAGTCTGCCCCATAAGCATAGGTTCCAGAGTTTTCAACCTGATTAATACGTTAGCATTGGTACTTACACAACAGCGAAAAGCTGACGGCGTCCGTCTGGGGAATAAACAGTGGAGAGGGAATTAGGGGAGAAGTGAAACACAAAGGCGAGAGTATGGTGCCTGGAACGCGTCTCCCACTGGTGTGTTTACCGGGTCCAAAAACTGGTCCCTCTATTTCCGCCTGATGACGTCATAGAGGTGTCATGCTATCGCCAGTGGCGATCCTGGCGGCGTCCCAACAGCGGTGGTGGATGTGGCAGACGCCTGTTCTGCAGCTGGTCGCTCTCCAGTGTGGCAGTTCGCAGAAGCTTCGGCAATCAGAGGTTGGGACGCCGTGACGACAGCTACACTCGCGGTCGGTTGTGCTACTCGCAGCTTCTCGTTAGCATTTTTACGACCAACCGCCAGGATTTCGACAGCCATGACACTCCGGCTTCTGTGACGTCATTTATTGCCACTTCGGGATCAGTTTTGCTGTATGGGCAGCATAGGACGCTAAACACACCAGTCGAAGACGCGCTCCAGGCGCCATAGCGAGAGAAAAGCGACTTCACGGGGCGAAAGCCGACGCGAGGAAGGATTCGCAGCGAAACAAACAAAAAGAGGGTAAACATAATTTCATCTGGCGACGGGAGTGGCGGAAGACGGCAGCGACCTTGCCGGGGATGTTAAACATGCAACCCGCGCGCAATACGAGCGTCAGCGCCGTCACTACGGCACTGACGCTCGTGTTGCGCGTCTAACGCGGCGCGCAACACGAGACGCTTGTGTTGCGCGTCTAACGCGGCGCGCAACACGAGACGCTTGTGTTGCGCGTCTCGTGGTGCGCCCGTTGCGCTTGGGCGTGGTTTTTACAGCAAAGTAAAGCAATATCAAGTCGGCCAGCTTCCGGCTTTGTAGACGACAGCGCCGATCTGGAGAAAATACTACTTTCTTCGCAAGCACTCTTGTCTGCAACAGATGCCCAAGACAGCAGCGTGGAAAAAGTACAATAAATGCACCAATATTGTGCATGTTGGCAACTCTGAAGACGCGAGCAACGAAACGTGGTTATCCACTGCAGAAGATAATAATTTGTATAATGTAAGGGGAGGGAAGACAAACACGTTATTTCACTGTGACAGCTGACGGTGCTTCCTTTATAAGGCGCAGGGGCCGCGTACCATCACTTACTACAGCAGCGCTTCCTCGCACTGCTGTAGCATGCAACGAGCGCAGGCAAGACGCACGGCGCACCCGCTAGTTTGGGCCACTTAGCTATCAAGGCGAGAGCGACGTGTCTTGCGAGAGCGAAGTACTCCTTCGGTCTCAAAAATCTCGCGGCCAGCCGGCACACCTGCGCGGGAGCGAGCCCGCCCCGGCCATGCGCGTGGTGGGCTCTAAACTTTTGAAAGAGTCTGTACATCGCTAAAAAGCCGGGAGTTTATATATTTCCTTACAAATAGTCATCATTTTTTCATGTGAACTTAGATAATCGGCTCTAAAACATATTTGCGTGACACGGAAACCCATGACCCTCACGGTGGCACCTATCGCATACCTGCATTTGGAACCTAACATGCACGTCTGCTTCAAATCCGCATGCATGAACAATGTATGCGATTGGCCCCTTCAATTAATCAATTATTAAAAAAATGGAAGACGTTTGCTACTCTCTATAACGCCGAATTAAAGCGCAGCTCTTGAGGAGGAGGAAGGCAGGGCACGGAGAAGAGGGTATGAGCCTCCTCCCCTCCCTCCCTCCTCCCTCGTGACGTCACTCGTGAAGGTCGTGACCTTCGTCGTGACGTCACTCGTGACCCTCGTGACGTCCCTCGTAACCCTCGTGACGTCACACGTGACGTCTCGTGTGACATAATTATGGGAATGTCCCATAGTGAAACGCGCGGTTACGCCGACGCCGCTCAAGCCGAAAACGGGCGCCTAAGAGCTACGCTCGAAAAAAATCAAACGTAACATTGCTTCTATCATCTCTTTACGAGGTTCGAAGCGAAAATAATAGGCGAAATGAGCACGACGGACACCCTGTAATTTCGCTGATGGAAAACGGGATAGAATTCTTTGACCTTGGGAACCCGACCGATTGCCATACTACTTTGGCCAATCTAATCGAGCTCTCAACCCCAAGCGAGAACAAGTACCGCTTCTACCATATTTTGCAGTCAGTGTTTAATGAGCGCAGACTTTAGGGCGGTTCGAATAACATCCGTGCTAAGAGTAGTTCTGCATGCTTCGGTCCTTTCCTTTCTAGCTTGTATTCTTGCCAAGTGCCACAAACAAACGCCGCTACTTTTTTTAGTTATTAGGTGTTTTTTCTTCTACTCAGCTCGTATAACTACAACAGCATTCAAATGCCGTCGAATTTTCGCTTACGACTCAAAACAAAAGGAACAGTGTGATTCTCTGAATCAAAATATAAATTGAGAATTAAGTGCACGGCAAAGCATGGGGCGTCCCCAGAGAGAAAACTAGTAAACTCGTGGAACTTTTAAGAATATCCATGTTCCCGTGGGTCCCTTTAGTGTCCGAAGACAATGCAGAGTGAAGCAAGATGCACAGTTAAATTGGCGGTTCTTTTTAATATTTTGTTCCAAAGGAAGTGCAAATGTTGCCATGATAAAGCGCACTATAATCCTTAGGTTTTTGCGTAAAGACAACAATACGTTTTCATACTGATACAGCACGGAAGAAAATTGCATTTTTAAACTTTGCATATAAGTGCA
Source organism: Ixodes scapularis (assembly GCF_016920785.2). Taxonomy (NCBI): domain Eukaryota; kingdom Metazoa; phylum Arthropoda; class Arachnida; order Ixodida; family Ixodidae; genus Ixodes; species Ixodes scapularis. The sequence continues at coordinate 53,071,409 of NW_024609868.1, read as the reverse complement.
CTGTCATGAACCAAAGGGCTCAGTTTGCGATCCTGCTACGTTTCTAAATATTTATGGGGAATGCGCGACAGAATTTGTTTTAAAGCCCCGTACAAACTATTTTATTCGTCTAATAAGCTCTAGAACTTTCTTGAAACCGTTATCAGCCCTGCGTTCACTCTCATTTACTTACCAAATCAGGGCAGAACGACACCCTTTTGGGGCAAAAGGATTGCAGAAGCGAACACTGTAAGCGCAATCATCGGTGTCTTCAGCCCGTCTACTGGCAGTGAATAAAGCGCACTGCCTTGTAGTCTGCAACACGCAAGAGGTAAAGCACGAGCTCTCGTCTAAAGAAAGCCACTATCTCTTGTTAGTATCTCCCCAGGACGTCGTCACAGAGACTCGTTCTTACCATCTCCTGCTTTACTGGCCGACTTGGAAGATGCATTTGCCTAACGCTTTGAGGTCGTGTGGCAGAACACGCTTGCAGAGATGCTACTTCGAACGCGGTTCGGGTCGAAAAGGACTACTGCTTGACGAGTATACGGCGTCCAAATCCGTGCACTCCTTGCGCGCCTCGTTCGCCTCTATACCCACAAAATACATACACGTGTTCTTTTGTTGTTGTTGTTGTTTTTGTTTTGTTTTTCTCCCCCACTTCTACCATTTATGGCGAACTTGACGACCTCGTCATCGCGCTTTCCTTACGCGTTATCAATGTCGCTTTTTGACCGGCGTGTCCCTCCTTGAGTTCTGAGACGGATTTCGCAACGCTTTCTCACCAAACCGCGCACCACGAGCGGGTAACCAACTCAGCGTTACATTCGAAAGGATGAACACAACCTGTCTCGTTTGAGGCGCCTAAAAGTGTTCTCAACCACGGCCTCTCGAGCGTTGTTGCCTGCGGGAACCAGAAAATTGATTTGCCATGTTTGGGCACGTTTGGATTTCACTATTATACATAACCCCATCTGAAAACTATTGTGAGTTGCTAATTCATATTGTTGTAAAGAATAGTGGGCAAAGTACACCCTAAAAGTTTTTAAAGTAAACTACAAAGTAAATTAAAGGTCGCGTGCTTCAAGTAAAGTAGTAAGTACACCGGGCGCAATGTACTTGAAGTAAAGTACTATAAATATAATGTACTTTCGAAGTAAACTACAAGTACTTTTTAACGCAATCTTTCATGATGCCCTTTCATTTCCCTACGCAGCGTTGTTTTGTTTTGTTTCTTAACTGGCACGTATTGCCTCGGGGGTAATGGGGGGTGAATAACTTATTTTGAGAAATGCCAGCGAATATTGGATAATCAAGTGGACACATAGTAGTTTTACTCTCGCTGAAGAACTATTTTACACCATCAACTTATAAGGCCCTTATTTCTTGACAAAGCATCATTTTGTGATACAAAATTGACAAGATCAAATTGGAGAGACTACTTTGAAGTTGGGAGTTGTACTTTCCTCAGAAAGCACCAGGAAAAATAATTGAAGTAAAGTACGAGACTATGCTTACAGAATTTACTTCATGTAAAGTACAAGTTTTCTAAACCTTCTTGAAGTAGTACTTGAAGTATGTACAATGTACTTAAAGTACTTCCCAGCACTGGTTGCAGTTATATTTTCTTTAAAAGATCACTACAAGATTTGTCCATGACTTTGCGAAATTTATGCCTTCGCTGTGCAACGACTCCGATAAAAAAAGCGTCATCATTGATTGATATACATACGGTCTTCCTGTCGGCCGTGGTAAGCGTCAGTATGAATCATGTTTGCGATATTTCTTGGCGCTTTGTCTTTGGCAGAGACCGACAAGATGACGATACAAACGACGAGCCATATGGTTGGGCTGGATTCGCCTTTCGTCGACCGCTTAATGAACCCGCATTGCCTCAGTAACTGCATAATTGATGAGTTCGTTTGATCAGACTCTATTGTTAACATATCCCGGTCACTTTGACATCCATTACGCCTTGATGGAGTTTTCAAGTCTTGCACTCGTCGCGAAGAAAGCGAAAATCCCGGATCAGAAGAAGCATACCCTAGGGTTTCGGTATGAGCACACAAAGCGAAACAAAATCCAAACCTCCAAGTAAAAAAAAAAAAAAAAAAAAAAAAAAAAGAAAACAGTTTGGGTCAAAGGAACCTATGACAACAAGGTGGCGCCTATCTGCAAAAGAAACAATGGCACCAATCCTAAAGCGCGGCGTGGTATAAGGCAATAGGATCCAATTTTACGAAAAGGACGCGCGGGCCCCGCACACACAGGGACGCTTTCTTCTCACACGCGCAACTAAAACACTCAAAATGGTAAGCGAAGCCTAGCCGCCACAGTCGTGGGCATTCGCCATTTTTGCAGAGTCGTCGTTTTCCAATCCCCTGGTCGTCCCAGTTTCCTTTGGCATTTTTGTCCACCTTTTTATTTCTCACCCCACCCTCATCTGGTGCCTTTTTCTCGCGCGGCGATACGGTGGCTGCAACGAGGCACGCCCTCCGTTCCCTTTTTCTTTCTCTCTTTGCACCTTCTTTCCCTCGGAGAAAAGCTCTGACGCACTCGGCGAGAGCGCATCCCTGGGAGCCGTTCCCAGGGCAACCGATGACGCGGACGATGGATTCGACGGTGCTGCCGCCGCAATTGCGCGACGGGAGCTCCTGGAACTTTCGCCCCACCCCTCGCCTTTTGTGACGTCAGCAGCGGGATGAAAAGGAAGGCGGGAACCGCGACCAACGTCGGCAAGAAGGGGGATTGTTTGTATGCGGTTTTTTTTTCGTGGCCGGGGGGTGGGGGGGGGGGGGGGGGGGGGAAGCAAAGCAAATGCGGAAACAAAGGAACGCTCTCACTTTGTTTGCAGCGCTTGAAACTAAACTAAGCGCCGAGGGACGAAGAAAGAGAGCGCCGGAAGATGAGGGAAAAAGAGATGCGGCGTTTTCTTGGCCACCGCCACACACGCGCTCTTGTTGTGTGTGTGTCTGTGTGTGCCGGATTCGAAAGTTGGGGGGGGGGGGGGGGGGGGGGGGGGCGTAGCGAAAACGTGTCTCGTACGCGGCGGCAACTAGCGGCGGCAATTTCTTTGCCTCGCCGAATGCGCGAGGGGGATCCGCGCGCGTTTATTTTTAGCTCATTCTTCAACTTGTGCTTCTCTCATCGTGAGTCGAGAAAACATCAAGCAACGCGAAGAGAAAAAGAGACGAGGGAACACACCCAGGAAAAAAAAGGGAGGGGAGAGGGAGTATGCAATGAAGGAGGAAAGAACAAATCCTCGGTCCACCCAAGAATACTTACTTCGCTACTATGTGATTATTTAGGCCAGTCGCTCCTTCTTTCATGCTTTTTGCACTCCCCATCTCTTTCTCTCTTTCATTTTTTTCGACTGTTTCTTCGGTCTTTCCCTTCCCGTTCTCGCGCTTCCTTTCCCTTGTGTGACGTCAATAGCTTCGAGCTGTGTCCAGGCCGGCAAGCAAACAGAAAAGCAGAAAAACACATTTAACTTACTCCCTAAAATTCAGAAAATAGTGTTTTCTCGCTTTCTTTCAATATAACCTGGACATCAATCAAAGAGTCCCCCCTAAAAGGTCCTATACATTTCTTCCGGAAACCAGACATACTAGGACCTTTCTACCTAGAACGGATATATGCAGCTCAAAACCTGAACTCCCCCATCCCCCTCCTTTTTTTTTGTGTTCCTTGTTTAGCTTGAAAACAACCAATTGAGTATGTAGGGTGCTCACGGCTGCTCCAGTTTTAATTTCCTCAGTCTCGCCGCGAATGCAACAGAACATCACTATGTCTTAGAGGTCCCATTTTATAAGCAAGAAGAATAAACACGATTAATGTTTTCTTTATGGCCATCAGAACTCTGAAGATACGTTGATTAAAACATTGTTTAACAAATCTGAGTATACCAGTGGCTCCTCAGTGATGGCGGACACGATATTGATGAGTACGCGGAATGCCAGTGTGCGGAAGCCAGCGTCAAGTCCGAAGATGCGATGGGAAAATTTCTAGACGCGCGACAGAAAGATTCGTGAGCTCAATTCATGCCCTCAATTTCGCGATGTGTGGACACGAAATAAACCTAAAGATTGCAACAATTTTGCTTTTACGCAGGGCAATTAATTGTCAGAATGCGTAAAAACAGTTAGTTTTTTTTTTTTTTGTCTTTTTCGGAAACTTTAGCGCCACCAGTGAGTACTCCGGAGCATTACAGGAACTGTGAGGGTGTGGCGCCTGTTAACCAATACAAGTCTAGCCTCGTCGAGCTTTTGCATGCTAAATGGCGCACGCAACCAACCTAACTGCAGCGCCTTTCTGAATTTATTTATGCATCCAGACGAGCTAACGATCTTCAAACGTTGTTAACACAAACTCCTTTTTTTTTTTTTTTTGTGGCGTAGGAAAGTAAAATGTATTAACCAGCTCAACTTATTCCCGTAGCAAAATGATACCTCGCTCTTTTGGCGCGTGGCCCACGCGTTATGGCATATTCAAAAAAGAACTGTGGCCTATCCAGAACGATGATCCATCCAAAAAAGGGCAGTGGACAGAATTGCTGTGATTGAAGGTTTCTCACCCCATGGGGGTGGGCAACGCAGCGCAGCACAGGGCGCTGTAAAGATTGCCGTCTGCCGTAAACAGGAACCCAACGCGAACGTAGGCAATGCGGTTCTCGCAGGCGATATAGCGGTAGCAGCAGACGACGGAGCAACGACCCTCACTGTTCCCATAATGCCTAACGCGCGCCGCTGGACTGCGCGCCTTACTTTCCAGAAAGGTTCATTACCACTAGATACAGAAAATCAAGAAATGCAATAAAACAGTTTTGGCGAGCTAGTGATCTCACTTTCAACCGAAATAGTTTCGTATACTGGTTGTAACGTTATTTTGGACTTGATCGCGTGCTGAAAGGATAAGCTTCCCCGCTTGCACTGTACGGAATAACACACTAAAAAGTGAACGTGGAAGATGTTACCCGTATATTGATTTCATAATGATCACGACTGGATCGGACTCAACCCCTTCAGTTGACGTTGAACTTCGCCATAGCCGTGGCTATTCGCGACTCCAGCAAAACGGGCGCCACCAAGCGGGAAAACCGGGAACCAGCCGGACCAGGTCGCTTTGCGCACCTCCGCGTCTCTGGTGGCTTTCGCGGACACGTGTTGTCGGCGCGGTGGCGAACAATGTAATTTCACGAAGGTCCGAAAATTTCTTGAGTTTGCCTGAGTTTTCATTGGAGTAATAAAGCCTCAGTAGATTGTTTCTTTCCATTACGTGTTTGCAAGCCCGCTTGCTCCACAACACACGGTCGCGTGCTTTCGATTTCTTGGATGGGGAGGAATCACGGAAAAACGTTTTGATTCCTTGTCTGTCTCGAATCACGTTCAAAGTGAGGACTACTTGGTAACTGATAAGTTGTTTCTTGATAAGGATGTAGAACAGTGGACTGAGGACGACAGACGTGGTGTTTCACTGGAGGGAACACCAATGTTGCAGTCAAGTGAATGGGACGGTTCGATAGCTGCTTTTCTTGAATTTGGTTGTGTTCGATTAGCTTCACGTTTGAGCCACACACGCTGGTTGGTCCGTTGGCTATTCATCTTGGCTGCTTTTCGCCGAAAAAGCCTCTGGACTACACTAATGGAGTTGGGCTGATTTTGCAATTACTTGATTAAAACAACCTGCTCGTTGCATATGAATAATGAGGGAAATTACCTGCTTTCAAGAGGTAGAAGACGCGTCTCGCAAGGTTAAAAGCTGTCACGGCATTATGATCTATCGCGCCTCTAATATTTATATTATTCCCCCGTCGAAGCCAGCAGCAATATGCGTCTACATTGCTCAGGTTGATCGGTCACAAAAAATACTCATTTTCTTCGTTCAGGATTCGAAGTCAAGTTCAATGCAGAGAGGTTCTGCGTGAATCTTCGATGAAGACACTCTTCAGTTTGTCCGCATTCGTCTCCGTGCTACCGGCTAGAACCATTTGGCTAAGTTTAAGTAGTATCTCTCTGTCTGTCAACTATTATTCAGCAGTTCACTTAATAGCTAGTCAACTGGGTGTAGCCCGAAACAACCCATTCCCGTTAGAACCCGTCCCGTTTTGACCCATTCCCGAAACGACCTTCCCGTTTGAACCCGTCCCGTTTCGACCCATTCCCGAAACGACCTTCCCGTTTGAACCTGTCCCGTTTCAACCCGTTCCCGAAACGCCCTTCATATTTGAACCCGTAGCCAAGACATATTTTACGTTTGAATTCGTCCCGTTTGAACCCGTTGGTATAAAACCCCGCGCATCTCAACCTCTTCGCAAAGAGTGCCCATCGTTCTAATCTTGGTTTGCGCAGTTTTTCTGCTTAAGAATATGTCCCGAAATCGTGTTAATGCAATTAATGCAAAGTTGCAGGGGAGCAATTCAGTTTTTTTGTGAAATATTTTTGCTTGTAAACGTATTCTTAAAATACGGAATACTTTCAGACAAGCTTCAACGAAATATATTTCTACTTGAACCACTTAAAATGTTTCTTTCAAGATGGTCCCCAAAATGTGTCACTACGAAATGGACTAGGTACACTGCGCGACAACGTTACCACGAACGCGATCTTGGCGATTTTTTGAATGTTACTTCGAAATGGTGTTAGAAGGTACCACATTTTACCGCTTAGGTTAGTGGCCCAGATGAGCACTTTCAAACACACTAATAATATTGATGGCAGCCTGCTGATTTTTTTTTAGTCAAACAGCTAAAACCAACAATCGCTTGTTCGCGCTAACGGTTTCGCGCTCTGTACAATAACAGGGAGCTTTCGTAGTCGTTTTCGACGTTACGCGACGCTCCTCCGTCGCGTAACTCTACAGTTACGCGACTCTACAGTCGCGTAACTGTAGAGGCCATCGGCGCGCAGGCGCAGTAGCGGCTTCTTCGTTACGGAGGGCTTAGCGAAAGGGGAAACGCGGTCTACGAAAACTCCAAATGCAGTCTTAGAGTAACGCAGGCAAGCACTTTGAGTAAGCAAAAATTAGCGTTCCTTAAGGTTTCATGTCGCGACGCTACTTTTAGGTTACCCAAAGCGCTTACGTACGTTATTCTGAAACTTCCTTATAGTGAACGGGATATTCTTAGAAGTCATAAATCAGACAGGCTGACGGGCACATGATTGCGACTTCATTTTCTTACCAAACACAGAACCGTCGCGTACACAGGCAAAAACTATAAACCACAAAATGCTGTCGCCTTGGTTGCGGAAGTCGAGAAGGAAAATCGCGCCATCAGAAAGGCGACACTCCAATTGTGATAGTTCGCGGCGGTAACCTGGCCCGCACGGCACCACCATTTGCAAGCTGCTGCAGCGATATCCTTGTCAAGGCCTCATCCCGTCTGCAGGTCGATGAAGTTGTAAATGTTCAAGTGAGCCCTCCCTGACACAGCGTTTATCTTATGGTGCCATGCCCCCGAGGTTGTTTCGGGAGAGGGAGAAGTGATGTGAGCAAGAAGAACAGACACTGGACACTTGAACCTAATTAACTGTTAAAATACAAACGAACCGAACGATGGCCGAAGCGGGAAGGTTGTTTCGGGAAAGGGCGAAATGGGAAAGGATGAAACGGGAAGGTCGTTTTGAGACGGGTCGAAACGGGAAGGTACAAACGGGAAGGTTGTCTTGGGAATGGGTCGAAACGGGAACCATCCAGTCAACTAAGTTCATATTTCAACCGAAGGCTATACTAATATGACTTTAGTGGGACATAGTACGTATTATAATACATAACCCGCTCGTCAAAATGACTTCTCGATTGCTACTAAAACCTGAATTGAAATACGAGTATCAGCTGCTTAGTGGGGCGCCAGCGGGTCAATATGCTCCTTTGCTCAAGAAGCGCTTGCTTAATTTCCGTAATTTTCCTGCGGCCTGTGTTCTTGACCGAGCAGACGACTGGAGCTGTTTCTTAAACGCGGATACGCACAAAAGCTCGATTTCGCGGACAGATAAGTTGCATGGCCGAGGCATGCGAGTTAGCTGAAAATTACTCTCGGTGCAATATTTCTGTAGTCATCGCCGCTTTCCTTAGATGACCAAAACTGATTAGAGTCTATTACCGTCTCTCCGGAGCCCATTTCGGTTTTGAACGAAATCTCCGAAACGAAAGTTTGACATGAAAAGTACAAGCAACACCGGGAAAATAAAACTATGCTCTGCAAGTTTATGAGCACCGGCTACACTTAACCGGTCTCAGTTCAAATACCTATAAAATTGGAAATTAAACAAAAGAAAATCTGCTAAATTGAATGCGCCACCCGTTCAGGCGGCCCGGCCGAGCCGACGAGACCTGGACCCAGCCATAGAGTTATTATAATGTACGCTAGAGGTTCAACTGGCGCTAGTGTCTATGCGAATTCCGTGACGCAAATTGAAGCAGACAGCAACCAGTCTACTTCTGTGGTGCTCCTGTGCATTCCAAAGGGAAAACGCGCGTGCATTTTGTCTCTTCGCCGGAAAATAACACAAAACACTTCGGTTATTTGCGTCGTGCCGAATAGTATGCACCTTGATTAACACTGTAAAAGTGTAATTGCTTTAGTTAGCGCTTTTTTCTTCATCACTGAACGATGTTTAACTTCGCTACATTTCACTCACAAACGTGTGTTCCGCAGCAGGTGTGTAAAAACACGCGACGATTCAAAGGAAAATTACAATTGAAAGGAATATGGAGTGTGTTCAACACTCGCCAGCATTCCGGTGAAGCTTATATATTGATAATATGCCAGTGCTGTCACTATATAAAAATGACCCCGTCGTGCATGTGCGGATAAAAACATTCAAACCGTAAAGAATAAAGTCCGTGGGCTATGAAAGGTGTCTCTTCGTATTGTTTTCTCTGCCGGGCAGCTTTTATCGGGCACTTGGGCTCAAAGATTTCGAACGTGCGGGTGATATTTTTAACGTAGAACGAATATCATCTTCGCTCAGAGCAGAAATAATAAAGCGGTACTTACTTATTTAAAATCGAAATAGATTACTTGGCCTTCAATTTATTTTATCGTACATTCACGGGTAGTTACTGATCCAGTGTTGCTGCGTAGTTCTTGCCATATCCCTTAATTTCCAGATGTTCTTCGTTCGTTTGGCACGTGTATCCCTCATGCTGAAAAGCGCCGACGTCGTGTTCGCGCTAATAGTGTCCGACAGGGCACATAAATACACTTACGAAGCCGTTTTGGCACCGTTTTGAATGCGATGAATTTGAAAGAAAAACGCCGTAAACGACCAATTTTTTTGTCGACCTGACTGAGAAATGTTCTAAGCTACCTAGTACGTACGAACTATTTGGGATATTTGCTCTTATGATCGAGCGCAGGGAGAAAATGCTCTCACTTCTTCCCATAGGAATGCATTACCGGAAGTGAATTTTGGACTGGTTGCTGTCTGCTTCAATTTGCGTCAGCACACTAGCGCCACTTGAACCTCTAGCGTACATTATAATAACTCAATGGACCCAGCCGCCAGGTTTGTTCGGTGGTGGCGCCCCTATAGGTCGCTGGAGTCGCGATGTTTTGCGCTAGTCCGAGGAGTGTCTCTTTTATGACAGCTTGTTTTTAATTAAGTTCCATACAGCCGATTCCGTAACGTAAACTTTCGTGTTTTATGCATTTGTTGACACAGCATGCGGCAACGTAAGGTTGATTGTGTCGGTACCGATCGTCTGGCATTAGCAGATGTCAAGACATGATTTCGTGTTGGCCAAAAGCAGAGCAAAGACTGTTAGATTCGGTTTAGACAGCAGGAAACTAGACTGCCTTAAAATATGGTGTCTGATACATTCCCGCTGCAAAAAAAGCTATTTGGCCAGTGAAGCACGATTGCTAACCTACTGTCTGTAAAGCACATCAGAGGCTATAGGGATTACGCGATCGCACGCAAATCTAACTGTCGTGTCTATCGAAACCGGCAGAAACGGTATTTAAACTGGAGTCTGAATCGCAACCACTGATACCCTCATCAGAACTGAGTGAAAACACCAAATTTCCCAACTGCAAATTTGGACTTCAAAAAGATGATTCTAGATCAATCCACAACCCCCCACTTGTAGTTCCTCGTCGCATTTTTTAGTGTATACCAATAAGGGACGTGTCCCTATTCCTCAGTAGAAACGGGTAAAAGAAAGGAAAAGAAAAAAAAAGAGTAAAATGTGCAAGACGAAGTATAGGCTGGTAGCATCGATGCAATTTCGGCAGCGCATCGAGCTACGACCACCGCAACTGGTGAAGAAGGTTGTGAAATGCACTAACAAACAAAAACTTGGACGGGTTCGCTTGCATTAACATCTGGTAGGGATCCGACCCAAGAAGGGGCCTGTGGAGAAAGTGGACGGTACCAGAATAAACAAAAAGAAAACGGACGTAGAATAAAAACGGAAAAAGATTGTGAAGGGAGGAAAATCGGGATTCTGGGATTTATTGTCTGCCGACATCGGCCAAGACGAGCGAGCACTGCGATGCGCCGCCATTTTTTTACCTTTTTTCTTTTCGTTTGTAATCTTTCAGACTTGTTTTCGTTGAAGGAGAACGAAGGAGATACAGGGCGCGAGTTTAGGGACTGCACTTTCGTGCGCGTTTAGTGGGAAGAAGAAGGGTGAGGAGGAGGCAGTTCTGGATGCAACGTCGTGGACGAGACGCTGCCGATGTGCGCCGAGCAAGCCGGCAATGATAGTCCTCCGAGGCCCATATGAGAGAGAACGTTAAATGTTAAATAGAACAAAGAAGCAAGGTTGTGTGCGAAAAGCATTACGAGGCTTTTTTTTCGGTTCTGATTTCATATTTTAGGATGTGTGCTCATTTTATTTTCTGCCTGCGTGTGTGTGTGTGTGGATGTCTGTGTGATTCTCAACGTTGATAAAAACAGTAATTATACCTCGCATTTGTAAACTCGCTCTCCTCGAGAGTGCACGGGGTAGCAACGAAAAAAATAACATCAGAAATCTCGTACGTTTCTTCTAAAAAGGCCTGCTTTGATGCTCGCGAGCAGATATTGGTGCATAACTATATATAAGATGTTGGGTTCTTTTTTTTTTTTTTTTTCTTCTTTTTTTTGCGTTTATTTTTTATGGTTATATATTTATCTTTTTTTGTGGTTGTGACGGCAAAAACCAGATGCAAGTACTTTAACTGTTGTTTTTGCTTAATTTTTGCCGCCGTGTGCCTTTCCAACTGATGAGGTCCTCGCTTTGTGCTTTTCGCTTCTGGAATCTGAGCAGGAGAGTTCACAAAGCCAGTGTTGCCAACTGCATTGCCTCAGGTTCCAGTTTCGAGTAGAAGCACATATTTGAAGCGGCGTCGCACGAGTAGAAGCGTGCATTTCACATTACAATAAGTTCGCCATAGCAACCCAGAGAAACGTTTCAAATGAAACTCGCGCATAATACTAAACCGTTCAAATAATTTACCGCAACGTCTTTTTAAATGTGACTGGTGTTAACCGCGCTTCGTAATAGGGATTCGTGTTTTATACAATTTTGTGTGCGCCAAAAAAAAATGTCTTGGAAACATGGCTGCATGTTTGGTCATCATCTATCTGCCAAAAGCGTTTAAATGCGGTAGCTCGATTGGGTGGGTGATGCTCTTTGTTTAGGTAGTGTCTGGAGCAGGGTTTTGTATAAAACAGATTACGTCACGTTATTGTTTTTTCTTGACGCTGCGCGTGCTGCCTTTCGGCGCCAACCAGATACAAAGTCTTTGTGCTAAATTTTCTGGGTCACCAAACGGGGGGAGCTTTCCTGACTTTCCCACTCCCCCTTCCGCGCGCTCTTTCTACACCACCTGTTTCTGCTCCTCTCTTTCTTGCCCTTTGCATCCCTCCTCGCTCCGTGCGTTTTTTCGCACCACCTGCTTCTGCTCCTCCCGTTACTGCGCGTTGGGTTTGTAGCCCAATTAGCAGAGCACTCGGCTTCAACGCCTGTCACGGTATTTCAATCCTTAACGCCGACTGCCTTCTTTGTTTTGCTTTTTTTAAAAGATTGTTTAGCGGTTACTGGCTGACCGCCTTAGAGATTTCATGCTTATGCGGCTCCTGATGTTGGCTGGCCCTATGAAGTTACCGCTTTAAAAGTTTTCACGCTGGTGAGGAGAGGAACAGCGTCCAACGTAGCCAATTATATAACTTCTGCCGAAATAAGAGTCAATAAACATCAGCTGTGTTAGGCAATGAATATACCTGAATTTGAAGGCCACTTCTCCTCATTTTTACATTCTCGAGCTTACAGCTGACTTACGCAAAGCTGGCCTTCCTAAAAGTCAAATTGTTTATTCTGAACAATAGGAAAGTGTTTCCTTATGAATTTAATATCTGGCTCTTGTTCCGCGCGAAACAGAAACCGGTACGGCTACGGCTGAGAGGAAGATATTCAAATAGCCCAGTTGCACTAATCCCCCCCCCCTTTTTTTTTTTTTTTTTTTTTTGTTGGGCCGGGTTGCCGTTTTTTTTTTTTTTTTTTAATAGGTACAATAAAATTTTAACTTGGGCTCCTTAAAAGTACGATGACCGTCGCAATTTAGTGTTTGTTCACTAACGTGATGCGCTACTTGCGTTACACTTGGTACTTGCGTGCAGTTCGAAACTCCTCTTATTTTGTGAGATTTTTTTTACTCTCGAAAAAGCGTGGATACACACACAGTATGAGCAAAAACGACCGATAATATATTTAAAAAAAAATACGAACAAACTCCTTCGCTACGTGACTATTGCGACTGCGAAAAGCCGAAGGATTCCCGTCAACCTGTCCGAAATTGGCGTCGCTTCTTCCGTGACCTGCGCGCTGTCGGACACGCGTTGTGCGTTTTGTTTTCCCGCCGTGTCGGATGAGTGTCCGCGACAAAGCGCTCCAGCGCACGCCAGGATGCACTCCGCGCGTCAGACTCTCTGTCAGGGGAGCGAGCACGCCATCCGCCTGTCCCGCTTACGCGCGTGACTTTGCCAAGGTGCCACGCGCCGTCGCAGTCGTGTAACTTTGATCTCAATTTTTGATGGGTGTCGTCCGCGTGCCGCTCTTGAGCGCGCTCGCACGCCATAAGGCAACGCGCAAGAGATGACGTTTGGGCTGACGAAACTGTCGACATTTCGTGCCTTTTAGGCGGGGAGCGTACGTGGCAGTCATTGCCGTGCCGATGCTGTGAGACGCACGCTTAGAACGGCGGCAGAACGGCGCTGTTGTTGGCGGGATAGACGACATCGGTGCTTTTCCGCACTTCATTACTTCGAAAGCGTACTGGCGGACACCACACTTTGCCGATTAGGTCAACGCCCCAATTGAGAACTTTCCGCTAAGAAACAGGAAATTGTAGTTATGCGCCGAGATACCGAGGAAGAGGAGACGAGAGCACGCGCGGCCGTCAGAAAACGCCGAGCTCGGGTTGGAATGAACAGAGGATAAACCTAAAGCTAGCTAGCTGCCTGTGTCTCCACTGCACTTGTCGATCGCGACAGAACACGGAACGCCGGCGTCCGGCGTCTGACTCTCGCATTCGAACGCGTTACACAAGTTCAGTAGACACCAAAGGCAGCAGGTTTTAGATTTATCCACCATTCATTTTAAGCAGAGCTCGGCGTTCTGACGTCACCACAACCCTGCAAAAGAAGCAGACGAATTTGAGCTCCGCATAAGAGCGGAAAAGTCTAATGCGCACGTTTTATACGAACAAAGATTATTTTTCAAAAGTAATAAAATATGATTCGTGCTTATTTGAAAAATCACTAAAATCAGTACCTCTGACTGTGACTGTCCTCAGTAAAAGTATCTGCTTACAGAAGCGTATGCGCTTGGGCTAGTTGGTGATCCATGTTTGTGAGGGTAAAAGCCCTAAAAACAACGGACAAGTAAAAGAAACGTACAACACAGAGCGCTACTTTCAACTGAAGTTTATTCTAGTAGTAGTGACTCGTTGAGTCTTTACGTCGCCTAGGTTGGCCTAGCTAATGACGCTAGCGCTGGCAGGCGACGAGAAGTTTATTCTCAAGAAACACACACATATATAAATACACCATGAAATCACGACATGTACTTCAGAAATGCGACATCACCCAATCAGTGTTCGTCTGTTCGCTATCTACCTTTAAGAAAGATTTCAAAAACGCCAATTCAGCGCCAAACAGAGCTATAGATGGAGGGCTGACACAGGTTCCTTCAACGCACTCAGATATGAAAAAAAAGCTTCGGATATCTCCCTTATCATTTTGTTTCGGTTTCGGGCCAAGATAATGGTGTTGTCAAACTTCGGGACACACCCACATCTGTCACGATGCACAGCCAGATTTCCCGAGGGTGACGATCGAACTGACAGTGCATGCTCCTTGAGCCTATCGTTTATACGACGTCCCAATTGGCCTATGTATACTTTGCCACATGATAAATGAATCTTGTACACCACGCCCTCGCTACACTCCACATACCTGTTCTTATGCTTCTTTTGACAGACACCGACGCGTGTCTCCCCTCGTCCCACTTTTCCACACAATCTGGCCAGTTTTTGAGGAGCTGAGAGTAATACGGGAACCCCATGTTTTTGCCCCACTTTCTTTATATTGTGGCTCACCTTATGAACATAAGGTATTACAACTGGCCTACGCCTAGGCTTCTCTCCCAAAACGCCACATCCTCCTCGTAGTTTCTTTATCAGGCCCTCTGCCACCCCCACAAGAAGCGTAGGTGGAAAGCCTCCTTCCTCTAGCTTCAATATCTGCAAAACTAAAGCAAACTAAAGCGAAGGTTGACAACACCATTATCTTGGCCCGAAACCGAAACAAAATGACAAGGGAGATGTCCGAAGCTTTTTTCATATCTGAATGCGTTGAAGGAACGTGTGTCAGCGCTCCATCTATGTTTGGCGCTGAGGTGGCGTTTTTGAAATCTTTCTTAAAGGTAGATAGCGAACAGACGAACACTGATTGGGTGATGTCGCATTTCTGAAGTACGTGTCGCGATTTCACGGTGTATATATATGTGCGTTTCCTGAGAATAAACTTAAGTTGCAAGTAGTGCTCTGTGTTGCACGCTTCTTTTACTTGCCCGTTGTTTTTAGTGCTTTTACCCTCACAAACAAGTATCTGCTTACTTTCTAATAGCTAGTGCGCCTTCATTTCACACCTTGCTTCCTCGGGCATTTCTTGGTGTTTTGCGCTATTTAGACCTTATTGTAGTAGTAGAAAACGTTTATCCATACCGTTCTAAGGGGCAATTAGAGGAGAAATGAGTCAATGCGTAGGCGGATGTAGGAATGGCGATGTGGAGAGGGGAATGTGAGGGTGCGAATAATGATGCGGTGTCATCAGCATTATTAATTTATCGATGTAGTTTTAGTGCGAACTGTTTACATATTGCCCAAGCAGGAATAACACTAACAATAAAAATAACTTCCTGGTCAATATTTTTTTCCTATGACTGCGTCATATAGAACTGAAAGAAAAAAAGTTACGTGCAAGAAAAAGTATGATGACTCCTCTTATACTATGACTGCGTCATATAGAACTGAAAGAAGAAAAGTTACGTGCAAGAAAGAGTATGATGACTCCTCTTATGACTTGCGTATTTTTCCTTTTTATTACGTATGGTCACGGGCTAAAGCGTCATTTCCCAAACAAAATTACTATGAGTATGCAAAAAATATTTCTGGATGGTTTACTCGTGATGTCATTCCAGTGACCATAGCTACAGCGCGGCCGTTTAGATCTTGATAGCCGACAGAGTTCGACGAGCTGGGGAATGTTAACGTCGTTACAAAACAAAAAGCGCCACTACGATGGTCTTTCGGAAGAATGGCACTCACCCAAATAACTTGTTTTACAAATTAACGTGCTTAATATTTCTCACCCGTCACGAGCTATGCTTCTGGTTTGCTTAAAAATAATGAGACTATGGCGGTTCGATGCACTCGATCATAATGACTGTCCACCTCGGAACTGAGAATCATAATGACCGTCCAATTCGGAACTCAGAACAAGTAATTGTGTCGAGACGTCGGTTTTGATTCGTTCCAAAGAGGATCATTCTTCGTGCAGCACACATCGCCTGCCAAGATGGCGTTCCGCCCCGCCGCTATAATCACTCTATTAAAAAGGCAGCACGTTTTCGCGCGGGAAGATCGGCCCATGCGCGGACATCTAGGCGTCGGGAGTCGTCCAATCCGAACACTAATCAGCGGTTGCTCTATCCCCGTTCGGAGCGCCGTCACAAATGCGGAGTCCACGAGAGAGCTTAATTATCGCGGGCAACGCGCTATCGTCACGCACAGTTATGTCGCAGTTGCGGTCGAACTTGGGAATTTTCATCCAGCGCTCGGACCGAATTCCGCTAATGCCTCTTCTCCTTCCATTGTTCAGGTACTCGGAGCTAACGCGCGGCTCCATTCGGCGTGAAGTGGCGATAACGTGAAGCCTGAACTGGTCTTGCTGCCTGACTCGTCTGAATGCGGGGAGGTTTCGTTGTAGCTGTGACGAGTTATGCTTTGTGTATGTTTGAATTTCGCATGTACGAGCGAACTGGTGTATGCAGCTGTTTTACTCACGTGAACGAATATTTAAAAGAATGTGGCATATTTCTGAACTTTATGCTCGCTCTTCAATGCGCTTCGCAGTGCTTCTGCAAATTTAATATTGAAACAAAAAAAAACAAAAAAAAAGATTCGTCCTTTGCACCGAGCTGTACCAAGGTGCTTGCCACAAAACGCTTCTAAAGACTAAACACGGATGATAATAATAATAATAATAATAATAATAATAATAATAATAATAATAATAAGTCAATCAATCAATTAATGTTTATTACTGTGTCCATAAACTACCAACTGGTCTTAGCGCTGGCACAGTTAAAAAAAAACGAGCAAAAACACTTATACACACGAGTGCAGAAGGGGAACGTAGTTCACCGGTCTGAGAATAAAGATATTAACAAGTACGAAAGACACTCAAATCAACAAGGGAAATCAAAAGCACAAAACAGAGACATCACTAGGTATGAGAGCAAAAAGTACTTGGATATCGTACTGACAAACATCAGCCCTTCAACTGATCAGCCATTTTCTTGCAAGAGGAAGCTTCGAACAGCGTTTCCGAACTTGCTCCCGCATGAGTTAAAAATACCAATTGTATCAGAGTGGTGGTTATAACACCCAGCCAATATTTGGATCGGGTTTAAGTGGCTAAAATGTCGAGCTACATAAAATGACGATTGAAGTCGTGTACGCACACGTGGACCTCTAAGGCTCACTTCGGACAGAAGGCTGGAAGAGTTAATCGAGCCGTGCAGGGTCTCAAACTAAAACAACAGATCTGCCTTCACCCGACGCTGCTGCAGGCTTAACAAGTTGACCAGTTGCGAGTTACACCCACCGTTCAGAAAAGGATCACCTTTCTCGAGGTAACGATATTTAAAGATGGAAATAAATTTTGGAAATGCCGTTCCAAACAACCGAGGCGTACTCTAGCTGGGATCTAACTAAGGAAAAGTACAGCGTGAAAAAAGCGGACGGGCTTTTGAATTCCTTCGTTATGCGAGACACGGCACCTAACGTGCGCAGGGCCGATTGAACCACTCTGGTTACGTGAGTGTCAAATCTCACGGTTGAATCAAAGATAACACTAAGGTCTCTCAGTTCACTTACACGTGACAGAAGTTCCCCATGATAACTATATGTAAAAAATATACCGTGGGTCTTGCTAGAATATGTCATTACTTTTGTTTTAGATTGATTCAAACGGAGGTCATTGTCTAAACACCAATGACCGAAGGAATATGTGTAATTCTGAAGCGTGATGCAATCCTCTAAGGTTGATCTTTTTTGTAAAGTTTTATATAATCAGCGTACTGCAGAAATCAAGAGTTTGATATAACCTGAGAGGCATCGTTTTCAAAAATATTGAAAAGGCCAAGACAGATCCCTGAGGCACTCCATAGCTTGCCTTGTACAAGGACAAAATAGTGTAGTTGACGCGGACGTAGGCTTGCCTATTGGACAAATAGCCTTTTTACAAATTGTATACCGAACCACATACTCCATACGAGGAAAGCTTGTATAAGAGGATGTTGTGGTTGACTACGTCGAAGGCCTTACTTAGGTCGAAATAAAAAACGTCAAGTTGACCTCTATTACAAACTACTTCAGGTGCAGTAGACGTAAAAGATACGAGATTGGCAGATGTCGATCTGCCGGACATGAAGCCATGCTGATTAAGAATCATTATACTACGAGACTTGAAGGAGAGGAATTGATAGATTACCATTTCAAAGAGTTTGGAAAAAGAAAAGAGACGAACAATCGGTCTGTAATTAAGAACGTCATCACTATTTCCAGATTTCAGGACCGGAACAAACAGTGCCACTTTCCAGTCGTCAAGGGATACTCCTGAAGTCAAGGAGTTATTTAAAAATCGTGCACAGTATAGGCGTAAATAATTTATGATAACCCTTAACAATCGCAGCGGGTATCTCGTCATTACCTGCAGACAATGTGGGTCTCATTTTCTTAGTACATAGCCTAACACATTTCTCATCGATAACTACAGAACCTAATGGGTCACCAAACCTGTCCCAGTGAGGCAATATAGTTGAGGAGCAGCGATTGTTATTGTTGTAGGGTAGACTGACGCAAAGTGATCCGCAAACAACTCAAACATGTCATTCGCACTCTCGCTATGCTCACTCAAGACGATTTCGGACTCAATAGTCTTCCCAAAGCGTGATTTAGCGTGCCTCCAAAATTTCTTGAGATTTTTATCGAGATCTGATTCTGCCGAGTCACAATGCGCCTGGCGATCACCAATTTAGGTCACTGCAAAAAAATAAAAAATACAAACAAAAAACCGCCAATGTATTTAGCAGAATTTACTACATTTTCAACCGTAGAGAAGTTACACGAAGAACAATCGTGGCCACGCAAAAAATGAAACGGGATGTCATTCATTCTGGTTTTTAAAAGATTTCTGAAACAAATCAGCTTTGTTTTTTGCACATTTACGGAAATGCCATTTTGAGAATACCACCACATAGCTTCGATTACGTTAGATTGCAGGTTGTTCATTGCCTTTTCGTTGCACAGGTTTTTTGAAAGCAGAACTGTATCATCTGCGTTTTGGAACACAATACATCTTTTAACTGTTGAATCGAAATCATTAATAAAATGGTTAAAAAACAAAGGGGATGAAATTGAGCCTTGGGGGACACCGGCCTTCATTTTTAATTTACTGCTACAGTTAATTTTATCGCCTAATACTACAACTTGGGATCGATTGGAGAGGTAATTTTTAAGAATCTCGTAAAAATGTCCATGAAAACCCACCGCATACAGCTTTTGTAATAAAATCTGATTTTTAACAGTGTCGAAAGCTTCTGCTATATATAGAAAAATAGCACAGCTGTACGGGTTTCGTTCGAACGCGCCATGGAGCATATCTGAAAATTTTTCCAAAAGTGGTATGGTACCTCTTCCTGTAATAAAACTGAACTGTCGGCTGGAAAAAATATTAAGTTTTTTCAGAAATGATGTCATCTCTTCAAGAAGTAATTTTTCTAATATCTGCGATAGTATTGACAATACTGATATTGCTCCGTAATCTTCCATCTTGTCCCTTTGTCCTCCCTTGAAAAGTGGCTTGACTATAGCGGTCTTTAAGTTTTCTGGAATAACCGATTTATCCAAGAAGCCGTGTAGCATAAACAGTAAAATATCAGTAAGAGCATTAAAGTTCCTTCGGAGCGTAAATGCTGACACTTCGTCAATGCCGAGTTGCTTATTTTGTCGAAAACTAATTATGATTCTTGCAAGTTCAGGTTTTGTTAGAGTAGGCAAAAACACTGAGGCTTTTAATGTTTCTTTAAGCGTGCACCCACCATATTGCACCGAAGATGAGCTCTCCGAACCCTGTGCCAAGTAATGATTAAAGTTATCGGCCACTGCAGTGGGATTCCTAGAAAAATGATGTATGATAGCGAAGCAGTTATTATCTCGTACTCGCAGATAGGATTTATCGCAGACCATGTTTTTGCTGCGTTTCTCGCCGATTGATTGAAAAGTACCGGGCACTCTATTCTTTCAACTCTGTGACCAAAAGCTAAGGCCTGGTTTTTCGGAGCACGTTTGTGGCGCGTCCACAGCCAGTCTCGATATGCCATGGCGTGTTATAACGTCCGAATTTTACCAGTTTTAATGTTTTCTACGTTTCTTTATGAGAAAGAACTCGTTGGCTGAGATTTTCGAATATTTATAACTGTTCGCAAAACTTTTCGTACACTTTATCAGGAGAATTACACTAAATCAGCATTAACCAATCAAAACCACTGATTAAATCATCGAACTTGCGATGTTTGAGAATCACAACTTGGGTTTTATGGCTTTTTTCCTCGCTGTCTCAAGGTCGTGAAGCAAAAAGGAATGAAGTGGTTGAAAAACGACAGGCCGCAAAATTATGATCCGCTAATCGTTGAGTGGTAACACAGGAGCTCAGAAAACTATTAGGTGCAAGCACTGCAACATGGTCTAAACACGGTTTTACCATTGATCTGTATCGTACATTCCAATCCATATGCAGATAGAACCGACAAGTAATCCGACACAGCTACATTACTAGAGCATAAGATGTTTATGTTCAGGTCTCCTAGCAGACAAATCTGATCTGTCGACCCCCACAGCTGTCACATGTCATCAAGTTCCAATATAAAACGTGAAACGCTATTGGAAGGCGGGTGGTACAAAGCAAACACAACGAGAATAAAATTGCCAAGACTCACTTTAATGGCTAGGCATTCTGCATGCGCACATGCAATGCCGAGGGGTGACACGTCATAAATACACTTACAAAAATGGCCATGCCTCCGCCCCGACGCAGTGGTCGCGTTACGAAATATAGACGATATCCTTGCAAAGTAAACAGATCTAGACATTCGTCTGTAACATTAATTTCCGCGACAACAAAAACATCAACAGAGGCTGCAAATGATTCCGCCAAAAATTTTTAATTCTCCCCTGTACTTCCGAAGGCTTCTTATGTTTATTTTTAACGGTGTAAAGTCGTGCTCTGTATTTAAGCCAAACTTACCTTAAAAAAAAGAAAAGAAAAGTTTGGAAGTTTTGAAAAATTAGAAGTCGAGCCATTCATATTAATAATGCAGTGATGCATGTACAGAGCAGCTGTTTATTTTTAAAGAAAGTAGTTCCGAAGTTCACGAGTGCTACATGATATATATCTGTATCTGAATACATAAGTGTGTTTAATAAAGTTGGCAAGGTTCGTTTAATTATTTGAAGGACATACTCTGAACGCGAGCTTTCTACTACACTAAAAAAAGAGCCCGTGCGTCTACTTTCCCGCACAACACTCGGAGAGCCAATCACCGCAACTTATGGAGGCAGCTTAGCGAAAGACGATGCCGAAACATATGTCTACACACACACACACACAAAAAAAAAAAAAAGCAGTCTGAGTTGTGACATTGAAGGAATACTTCAACGAAATTTGAAATACAGACGTCGTGTTTATAAATTGACTGAGCATGATCCACAATATCCGCAAATGACAATCGCATGTTTTTTTTCTTGAGCCTGATGACTGTAGTTTTCGTTATAAACAGCCCATTCTGGCAAGCGCTCGGAGAGTAGCCAGCGGAGAGCACGTCACATCCGGCGAAATCGTGACGTAGTCTGTCTCGGGATGAGCAAAGCTGCGGCGAGGCTGACGTTGTCAGGATGCCCTAACCGTTCCAGCCACCGAAGCGGTCGAAACACGCCAACGATCGGGTCACCGCGACTAACCGCAAAGCTGCTTTTGTGTGAATTTTGAGTGACGGGTTCAGCGGCGTTCGGGACATACAAAAGAAAATCCCGTTGAGTGGGAAACTCCTCCTTCACCTTTTCTCTTGCTGGCCGTAAAGCTGTCGGGATGACATCACGTTCAAAGCATGTATAGTTCTAGGTGAGACAGTTATCGTCACTACCTGCCAAGGTTCCTAGACGGGCATTACAAACGAGGCTTTAGCGACATCCTCCAGGTGCTCTTTGCTAATCGTTTAATTCGTTTTAAAACGCCTTTACTTGTAATTTATAACAACATATTGGTGTGTATGATGTGATACTGCTCCTTTGAACACGTATAAATAGAAAAATAAGCGCCGAAATTTTGTTGTAGTATTCCTTAAAACAATGCAAAACGCCACGCTTGCATTGCTTAATGTCACAACTCAGACTGCGTTTTTTCATCTAAACATATGTTTCGGCATCGTCATTCGCTGAGCTGCCTCTGTAAGTTGCGGTGATTGGTTTTCCGAGCGTTGTGCGGGAAAGTAGACGCACAGGCTTTTTTTAGAGTGTATTCAGAAGTCTGGGTGGTGGGTGGAATATGTTGGAACTTTTACTCGGATTAATGCTAATGACAACAAAAAGCTATTTTTCTCGTGATGCCCCCTCCGGTTGATATATTATACTAATACCCCTGTCAGACGGCGTTGTAAAGGCCCTTTTCGCTAAGCTCCTTTATAAAATCGGCCAATCTGCTAGCGATGTTGAGTGCGCACGTGCCCTACGGCGCGCGCCGGTTCGCCGATTTGATAAAGGAGCTTGTTCTAAAGACCTTTAAAATACCCGTCTGACAGGGGTAGAAGTCTATAACCATAATGGTCATATATTAAAATACCTACAGTCGCTCAAAAAGTTAATCAGCCTGACCATCATAGGGCATTGGGCGTGTTAAACATGATCCTTAGCACTCTTTTCTGCAATAAAAAATCATATTTGTGAATTAGGTTTTGCAGCTGTTCCCCAAACTAAGTGGCAACAATTCAAATGAGATAAAAGAAAAATAGTTTGTTATATCACATCAATTCTAAACTAGGTGGGAAAATAAGGCGATGTCTATGTAGCAATTAAGTGATAAAAGCGAGTTCGGAAATAATGTAGTCTACGTGTTCAGTCCATGACGTATTCTTTGAAAATACAACTCCCAAAGTTTTAAACTTTCTGACCACTCCGATAGGGGAGGTGCCTAAGAATAATATTTTTTGGAAGCCCGCGGGATTTTTATTCATGGGGCTAAAAATAGTAGCTTTGGTTTTATTTGTTAGCAGATTATTTGAACTAGTTCAAGTTTCTAGGCGGCTTTTAGTGCCATTTGCTATACCTGAAGCATCATTGCAATTCAGGGCTGAAAACAACCACATCACTTCAATGTGACGTGGTTATTTTATATAACCAGTTTAAGAACGTATTATTCAATCTGCATTTTTTACCGAACACTTATTTCCGAAAGATAAAAAAATAATGTCGCTTTTTTGGACAATTATTTTTTTTTTTTGGGGGGGGGGGGGGTGGGGGGGGTGGGGGGGGGGGGGGCTTTATTTAGCCGGTGGAGCTCACTTCTCCCTGAAATTGGTGCGCTGCAGGGAAGAGTCTTTCATATCCCGGGTGACGCTTTTCTCGCAATCTCGCGAACCTGGTGCAATCCGCGCAATTATCGCGAGACTTCACGACTACCACTGACACAAAAGTCCCTCGAGCGCTCATTGAGTAACTCTAACACACACTTCGCGTAAAAGAATAGTAAGAATAATTATTTCTTACAGTCAACTTCTTCCGCGGGAAGTTGACTTCGATGGACGCTAACAAACCTCCATCGAAGTAATTGCGTATCTACCTCAACGAGATATAATACACAAAAAGGCTTCTGTTTATTACCATTCGCACGAATCACCTGAATTGGATTTTTTTTTTTTTTTAGTAAAAATCTCGCGCAATAATTTTTTTTTTTTAATTAATGAAACATTACGAACCAGACTGTGAATAGCTCAGTGGGCGTCACGTCCTAACTGCCTTAGTGATAAGGCTCGTTCACGCGGTCCCATATTCTTATGTTACGTTACGAAAAGTCACCGGAAAATTTGTGCTTTTTATTAAAAGTGGCTTCCAATTCAAAGAGATAGCCGGGCACGTGACGTTCTAAACACGCTTGTTTCGGTGACGACGAGCTAGGACAGTGAGTTGCCGTGGCAACCAAGGACACAAGGATCGTCGTAGCATAACGTAAGGAGTTGAGCGCGGTTCAACTTTGCACATGGCCGTTTTCCTACGTTACGTCTAAGTCACAGAAACATTCGTGTCTCGAATGTCGTGTGGCAGCCACGCTTAATACCAAGCACAGATTTTCCGGTGACTTTTCGCAACGTAGCGTAAGAAAACGGGTCTGTGTGAACGAGCCTTAAATATCTTTAACAAGCGTTTAAAGGCTGGTTCACACACTTGCAACAGTTGCATGTGAATGCTGTTGCATTCACATCCGAAACGACCGTAACGACCAAAACAAGCGTGACTCATGGATTGCTTCGCGAAGCTACCCCTTGCATCGCTTGCCACGCTGTGTACGGCCAACACTTGCCCCGGGTACTTTGACGTCACGGTCGTTTCGGTTGCATGCGAACGCAACCAACGCAGATGTGTGAACCACCGTTAAAGCAGATAATCGTTTGTGTAGTGCACGTTAATATTTGACGTTTCACTCATTTCGAAACGATGAAAAAAAGCAGTTAAATGCCAGGTACAGAGGTGTCTCAATCCCCGTTAATACATGTACCCCCGCTCTATGAAGAAAATTTTTCAGGGACGAACCAAGTAAATACGGCAGGCATATTTTAATGCGAAAGCATTAACTACCCCATGGATCGAGCTGACGTCATCAGTTTGAAGCGCGAAAATGGCACCTAGTTTCCCCGATCCCAAAGATTCCATTGGCTGGCGCGCGTCGACGGGGCTCCCATTGGCCGCTGCGCTCGTCAGTTTCCACGACCACTCACCCCATGGCGCTGCGTGTCCATCAGCGCTACCACGAGAGCAAGTGCGCTGATCGGCGAGAAAAGTACGCAGCAGACGAAAAAGGGAGCGGACCAGCGGCTTGCATGCTTTCGCATTCCCGACTCCTAAAAAATGCTTAGGTGTACCTCGAGCTTTTGGCTCGTTATTATGGACAACTCTCATTAAACAAATATATATATATATATATATATATTTCTTTTTTTTTTTTTTTTTTTGTTTTGTTAGCGAGACATGACTGTAAATCTTGGAACGAGGCTCCATCAGTGCTACTTCCCCACAGGCCGGTAGGGCTTGCGAATAGGGACAGAATTTCTTCGGTGGGAGATTTCTAATATCAATCATGCGAGACCGTCCAAGCCTCAGAAACACTTTCGGACATAGGTAGATTTCGGGGAGGGTGGCATCGGGGCTCGTGCCTTCCCTGGTGAGATCCGGGGGGTGGGCATGATCTTTACCGAGACGCTGTTTACGTGCCATGTAACGAGCTTCTATAAAAGTGGCATGTCAACAAAATAACGCCCACGTTGCCTTTATTGACAAAATACACGGGAAATAGAATCCCAGCGTGCTTTCGTCAGCTTCAATCTCCAGTTCTGGCGAAAGGGTAACGCGCTACCCCCCCCCCCCCCCCCCCCCCCCCCCCCGGCCCGGGAAAATGGAAAGTCTACGCCACTGCTTTCGAATACTCGGACACACAGGGGGAGTGTGACTGAGCCCCAACGTAGCACGTGTCCTTCCCAGGACGTACATTTGACAGACGTGCATCATATGTGCATCACAATATCACAACTGTGTGGTGCACGTTAAAGGCTTCAGTCTAGCAGTCGCACTGCACTGGCTAAATGTTCCATTTACAGCGTGAACTACTAAACCCGAGCCGGAACGAAACCGTAATCTCATCTGGTGGTTACCGGTTCATTGGAAAACGGTTCGTCGTAGTAAAGTGCGAGCCGGGCCTTCTTGCGGGTGGCGGCGCGAAGTCAATTAAATGTTTGCGACGGTAACGTCAGCGGCGCGGTTTTGACTAAACTAATTTCCAGTGACTTTAGACTAAACAAACTCCTCGACCTGGAAATAGCTCAATTATGATGAAACAAATAGATATATTTCGCAACGTGCAACACGGCTTGGCGTCGGCAAGTCGGTGCGTATGCGTATTGGCTTCAATTTACGATGGACCGCAAAGGACGCTACATGAGGGTGTCACGTCTCCTTCCGTTTGGGCGGAGCAACACAAGGAGGAGCGCGAAGTTACGTGATAGGCTACGAACTATGGATTGCCTCAGGTAGCTCGTATCGTCCACCTCCGCGGTACATCGTAAGGTGAAACGAAGTGTCTGACTATGCCGAAAAACTAAAAGCTATTCTGTGTGTGTGCGTGTGCGTCTTTTCTCGCTGCTAAGCAATATTCCTCATGGAAAGAAAATGCAAACATAAACATAACAATAAAAACAAGTCGACGGCTGTCGACGTGTTTGTTCCGCAGTGGCAAAATCTGAAGGCGTCAAGAGTCGAAGCCGCGACGAGCGCGACACTGCGGCTCCGGTCGCCGCTCGCCCAGAGCCGTGGACCAGAACATACCAGGGCTCTGGACACTGCTTGAGGAATTTGTGTGCCTGTGTGTGCACGTTTTTACAGGAGCAGCATATCTCCAATATTTCGGACACCCTTGCTGTCTCTTCTTCAACTCGGTCGTTCGAGCAAGGCGTTGGGGCGTGCGAGGTGGGTAGTTGCGAGTACGGTGCGTGCTACCATCACGGTGTCACTTGTCACTGTGCGCACTGGTTGATTGACTTCATATATGCGTACTGTATACTTTGGTTCTGTTTTTAGAGCACCTGTATAACCGCGTAATTTGCATCGAACCGTGTTCGCGACAAAAAGCCAAGGTCACAAAACAAAATTAAGCATATATTTGTTGTTGTTTTTTTGTCCTCGTTTCCGAAACACAAATGACCTGTTTTTTGTGTTTTTTTAGATGTCTTTGTGTTGAACACACTTTTTCTTAACGACTGTCCGGGAGCGTGAGCTTCTTTTTTTAAGGACCGTTTTTAACCGGTTCGCTCCTGGTGGAGCCGGTAAACAAACCGTTATTTCGAACGCGTCACTGAACCCGAACCGAACCACAATAATGACCGGTTCGACTCCATGTAGAAAGACAGTATTTTCTTTCCTTTCAGATTATCATACTTTTTGTAACCCTTAGGGAACAACTTGTACTGCCCCCTATAACAACGTTTGACGTCACGTTTTCAGTGTGGCCAGTAGAGCCTCTCAGCATAACATGTGAAAAAAAAAAAAATAAACCAATAACTTCTGAAAAAAAAAGAATAAAAGGCTGTGCCTTGTAGTTAGGGCTTAAAGGGACACTGACAGGGTATTTATGCTCGCCAAGGTTTCTACTTGTACATGACATATGAGAGCCCTGCTACCCAGAACCGAATTTGCTACCTCGAAATTAGTTTTCTTTCCACCCAAAAACCGCCGATCGAGAACCGGCTGGTTTGAGTTACGCTCACTCTCATCTTCTTTCACGTGCCGTTTTTGTGGTTTAGACACAATCACCAATGATAACCAAAGTCGTGGGTCATCGAAGGCACACACTCAATACTAAAAATAGACAAAAAATATGTTACCCATTTTTTTTTTGTGGCTTCTAAAAATCTGCAAATATGTTGATTGAAGAATAAAAAATTGCACAGCCACGTCACTTCCGGTAACTTTCTCTTCCTCTATATTTCTACTTCCTCCCCAGTTCAGTTTCGGCTTCGAGCAGTTACGTTTTTTGACTTCATTAACAATATACGTCAGGCTGTAACAAAACATTGGGCGCTGACGCCATAATAGATCGCCTGAAAAAAAAAAAACATTTTGGGGGTTGTCAGTCATGGGTCATGTTGTTGCGGTCATGGGTCATGTTGACTACCGAAATTTCGCCAGAGCTCACCTTTAAAAGGTGGGGTAGCGCATTCTGCAGGCGTGCGACAATCTGGTACATCGGGACAACACTCGTTGGAGCACCTATCAGACTAAGAATACATATACCCGTTGTAAACAAAAAATTGTTTACGTGTAAAAAAAAAAATAATATAATGTTTCAAGGTTGTTTTTTTTCTGCACTTTTTAGCTTTTGATGTTTGAACCTATCACTGACACAAAATGCTGGGAATGAAATAGGCCAACTGCTGGCTAAATAGAATGCACCCGCAATAAAAAAATATAAAACAAAATTCCACAAAAACATTTTTTTTTTTTCATGGGGCATATTTTGAGTTAAAATACAAAAGGACGGTTTTGCCCCTGTCAAAATGAAGTAGTCAAATAAGTTCAACTATTTCGCGTCAAAGTGCAAAACAACAACATCTTTAACAACAAAAAAATTAAGCATTGGTTTTTTTTTTTTTTTTTTTTTTTTTTGACAAGACGGAGAACGGGAGCAAAACGGTTCGTCGAACCGGTTCGACCCAGCCGAACCCCGAAAGTTCGACCTAAAATACGGGTCGACAAAAGTTCGCGACATTTCATTGTTGCCAGTAGGTGCTCCCGGTTTTAGAAACACGATGAAAACAAAATTCGAAAATTCAATAACTTCGCGAAATGGTTTTCTTTTCACACAATACTTGGGGAACTGGTAGTTTAAGTGTATTAAGACAATTTTGAGGCAAATCAACGACCATAAAAAATCGCCGGAGGAAAGAAAGTAAGCAGGCGAGTAACCTGGAATAGGGAGACAAAAGAAAAAAAGAGGGGGGGGGGGGCGGACAGACACGAAACTCCGAATATATCCCTCGTTCCAGGGTCATTATGAATGTTTAAAGGCGCATTCACACTGCGGAAAAACGTGCGTCGTGGGATGAGTTTTTTTTACTTAATTTTGTATTGAAAAAAGGTCGCGCGCCGAGCTTGAGCCAATCAGCGAGCGACCGGACGTGACGTGTCGTCTTTTTCCGGTTAGGACTAGGGGTATCGCGAACCGGCCGAGGTTCGAGTTTGACCAGGTTCGACTTTTTTCGACCTTTTGGTGGAAAGTTCGACAAACCTTGTATTGAGAATCGACTCGTGTACGCATGCGTGACAGGCTGGCCAGTTGGCTTCGGATTGGATGGTGATGGCTAAGGGATGAATTACGGGCAGCGCTGATTGGTTATTTCCATTAATACAGTACAAAAAAAAAAATAAGTTTTTAACTTCTCCAGTGATTAGAATTAGTTTCTTTTAATTGCAACTGTTCATAAAATAACATAACCCTTTGCATAAAAAAAAAAATTCTCCAAACCTAGAAATTCTTGTATTAAGGTCTGGCCACACTGTCCGCAAAGTCCAACCGGTCGAATCTAGGGGTGTCGCGAACTTTTGTCGAACCGGATTTTTAGGTCGAACTTTCGGGGTTCGACTATGTCGAACCGGTCGACGAACCTTCGAACTTTTGACCAGATTCGACCGATTCGACTTTGTGGACAGTGTAGCCAGACCTTGATACAAGCATGACTAGGTTTGGAGAATTTTTTTTTTATCCAAAGGGTTATTTTAATTTTATGAACAGTTGCAATTAAAAGAAACCAAATCTAATCACTGAAGAAGTTGATAACTTAATTTTTTTGTAGTGTATTAAGTGAAATAACCAATCAGCGCCGCACTTAATTAATCCCTTAGCCATTACCATCCAATCCGAAGCAACCTGGCCAGCCTGCCGCGCATGCGCAGACGTGTCGAACCTCAATACAAGGTTTGTTAAACATTCCACTAAAAGTTCGAAAAAGTCGACCTGGTCGAACTCGACCCTCGGTGGGTTCGCGACACCCCTAGTCGAATCTGGTGAAAAGATCGAAGGTTCGCCGAAGCGGTTTGACCCAGTCGAACCCCTAAAATTCGGCGTAAAAATCCGGTTTGACAAAAGTTCGCGGCACCCGTAGTTAGGACATGTTTTCGCTGTTTTCATTTTCGATCCACAAGGAAGGTGAAAAGGTAGAGGGGTCGAGAGATTCATGCAGTCGCCAAACGTGGCTGGAAGCATTTCAGCGTGTAGAGAAGCAAGCTGAATGGAACGTCTAACGGTGAGCAGAGTTTTATGTGCTTGTACGACGACGTGAAACTACTCTTTATCGTTTGCGCGAAAGCACTCCCAATTTGTTTTGTGTATTCTTCGTGTGCACGCCAACACTACGGAATACAACAGTTCTCATTCGAAAACACCATCTCACAAGCTGCATGCAGTACTATCCATGGTACGGACGCGCGGGTCCGTTCCTTAAAAAAAAACAAAAAAAACACGGCGCCCGTTTCAAAGGGCACCGTGCTTTGTTTGCACAAAAACGCGCCAAAAGATCACCTTCTAAAGCTGATGACCTATTTGAAGCGTGCGGTACTTTGCGCTAGCAAGAACGGGCAGGGCCTATTTTTAAAAGTGATCACTCGTTTCACATTCCGGTGGTTACGGTTTCGTTCTTCAATGCGCACAACGCGGAGTGCGCGTCATGACCCTGCCTTGTCCTGACTGATTTGATTACCCTCTAGCCAACGCCTCTGGCCCTCTAGGTTCCCCTGGTCACCCTAATCTTTTTTTTTTTTTTTTTTAAGTAACAAATGAATTGTATTGGTAAAGATACAAAACACGAGGATTCAGCGACATCTTTTTTCGCTACAGCGAGGCACGTGACCCACTGTTACCCAATTAGAGCGTCAAAGTGCTCGCCGTAGTTGTTGCTACTCTCAGCTGTATGCTGCGTCAGGTGATTTTCTTTATGTTTGTTGCTTGTGTGTTATTAAAATCGGGCACTCGTCCAGTCGTCGTTGCGGAGCTGGCGGATCGCGGAGCACGTTTTTGTATGTCTCGCAGGTGTTTATGTTTCTGCGTAGTGGTTCACGCCCCATAGCTCTCTTCCGGCGTTGCAAGGTGCAGTGCACTGAACTTGCGATATGAGCGTGCCTCTCTACCTGGCCATTATCAGCTGCTAAACTCGCTGCTCCTTGCAGTTCTCCCTTATACTTGCTCAAGTCAGCTTGACAAGTGCCGGTGAAGACGCGCGGATCGATTGTTGGTATTGATTCTGCATTGCGCGGTTAGGCTAGTTGTTAATCGTGAAGCATATAATGCTTCATATTTCTTAGCCCCATTGTTCTCTCTTTCCCAGGAAGTGAGCAAGCAACCGCATACTTCATGTGTTGGTGGAACCGCAACATTTGCTGTCGGTGCCCGGAGGTAAGTATTTCTCTATCGTTTCCTTGTTACGCAATTTCACTTTTTTATCTCTACACGTTCGCTAGAATGTCGCATGACATTCCTGCTCCGCGTGCGGGTGCTGAGTTGAGTTTTCCATGCTACGCCTAGTAATTACGCAAGAAGCAGAATAGTTGATTGCTCCACTTTACATTTTCAGAGTCGTGAATACCTCATATCCTGCTACTAATATATAAGACGCAAAGCAGCTGTCGATCAAAACAAACTACTCGACAAAAAAAAAAAAGTACGTTGTCATAACAATGTTACGATCTGAGATTATGATCGTGTAACAGAAAATAATAATACAAAATAAAATCCTTAAGAAAAAAAATAAAAATGAGTTAGAGGTTAATTCTAGAGTATTTTTAATGCGGGAGTCTGACTATCACTATAATGCAATTAAATGCAAAGGCGCAAGCGAGCTGGACAGTTGGTAGAGCGCTCCACTGGAAATGGAGAGGTCCCGGGTTCGATACCCGGACCAGGCGGATTTTTTCGGTCGCTCACCAGTCACCTAGCTGTGTTTGGAGATTTGTGTTTGTCCTTTGTCCCTTTGTTCCCCTTCTCCAGGGATTATTTTCGTCATTCTTGTCCAGGTCGCTTGCCCCTTTGCATTTAATTGCATTATAATTATAACATTAAATTGCAAGCTTCACCCTTGTTGGTGTTAGACTAATGGCGACTGATAAAACCCGTTTGCTCTACCGACATCTAACCCCTGGTTAGCTCAGTTGGTAGAGCGCTCCACGTGTATTGGAGAGGTCCCGGGTTCGATACCCGGACCAGGCGGATTTTTTCGGTCACTCACCAGTCACCTAGCTGTGTTTGGAGATTTGTGTTTGTCCTTTGTCCCTTTGTTCCCCTTCTCCAGGGATTATTTTCGTCGTGACTATCACGTTTGTTTTTCCCGAATATGCAAATAAACGCTTGAAAACACGAAAAACCTCCGATAAGTTGTTAACGTCATACCGAGATCTTTCGGCCGCTAAGCGCGTCTCGCTCGTACGTGCATAGCTTTGTTAGGCGCTGAAGGTGCGCGAGTGCGGAGATACCCTCCGTGCACCACATTGAAAAGTAATCGCCTTGCACGTTTCATAGCCATGCACATTTTATGCTCCCTCGCAAGGCGGTCAAAAATTCTCTATAGGAAGAAGCTGCAATCAAGGCTATCACAAAACCAAGGTAGAACCCAAAGAAAGCATTCTTCTGGGGATGTGAGGTATACTATTTGCGTCTCATCAATATAAGCTTTCCTTCGCTTAAGAGCACACGTTTCACGGAGGCTAACTCTCCGACAAACCAAAAATGGACGTCATTTAGAGTGCACCAACTTTCAGAGGTGATGGCGGTGGGTGTGGGGCACATTTTGTATGTTTGAAATTTTTCTTTTATTTGTCGTTTAATTTGACATAGCTGTAGAATTTCGGCGTTTATGTATGTGCCTTCTGCGCATACATTGTATTTTTAAGAAATAAAATTTTAAAATCTTTTTCTTACATTATACCAACCTGTTTCTTTTGGTAGAACAACTATAATTGGCCATATTTTGATCTGTCCTATTGCTCTATACCAGGGGTGGCCAAGCTGCGGCTCGCGACCCGCATGTGGCTCTTCGCGTGTTAAAGTGCGGCTTGCAACTTCCTCCCCTACCCCGTCTGTTTCCCGGTCGCACGAGCACTTCCCCTAAAAGAGAAATGGAATCCGTTTTAAATCGAAAGACAGGTTGCGGTTTGGTAGTCTTGTGCTGCTGCTACCATACGTACTGTGAGACTGCTTTGGACTAGGAGATTGAAAGTAGTTAGAGTTTTGTTCATTGCTCTAAACAAAAGTTTGCCCTCCCCCCCTCCCCCCCCCCCCCCCCCCCGCACGGTTCTTGGAAGTTTTGTTGTTTTGTTTGCGGCTATTAGGTTTGGGTCAGCTTGGCCACCCCTGCTCTATACGCAAATTAGTTAAGAAAATAGAAGCGTTTGCACAGATTCTTTAAAAATTGCTACTTTTCCCGTGGTCAGGAAAGAATAAAGTGGAAGCTCCTCCTACCCTTTTCCACTTTAGCAGACAGAGCGAACGCTGGAGAGGAGGTCGCTTCCTCTCCAACATTCGCTCTACTAAAATAGAAAGAAGTGGGAGGAGCTTCCCCTCCCACCTCTTACCAGGTGTGCAGGCGAGCTGGTTCAATACTGACTTTGTAACCCAGGAGCGAAGAGAAAACGCAACAGACAACAAGAGCACAAAACGCAGCTGAAGTTTTATTAAGCCAAATCATACTTAAATAGGCCCAGAACCTTGAGAAGTACACACCAAACAAAACAAAAGAGAAAAAAAAGGAAAATAATTAACATTTTTAATCACCACACTAAGGAACAAAACCATTTAAGGACACCAATGCAAAAGAAACCCAAAGCACGCATCACCCCACATGTTCCCCAAACATTAAAAAAAAAACCTGGCCACACATACTGAACACAAAGGGAAAGGGAAAAACTACCCAACTTGGATTACCCCCACACCAAAAAAAAAAGGAAAAGAATATTAAGAATTATAAAACGTTTTAACAGGTTCGTTGAAGAGCACAGACATGTTCCTAAAACATGAAACCTTGCTAGCTATGTAAAGACTTCCTTGCGAGCTGTTTGTAACAATTCTTCCCTTTATCTAGAACTCTAGTCTCGTTCTAAACAACACAGCAATTGGAGTTACTAGAAACATGCTTAGCCAGCTCTGAAGATTCACCTCTATCTTTTACTGCAGGCCTGTGTTCACATAACCTCTCGTTGGGACACCTGGCGGTCTGACCTACATAGCTAGCACCACATATCACAGGGATTTCATAAATAACTCCAGGGTCCCAAGCCTCTGACGGTCCTCCATGCTTCTTGCCACTCTTTACGTCTAAGGGTGTTAATCTATCCGAACAAAAATACTGCTTAAAACCTAGAGGCACGTCGAACCTACTTGCAGTCGGCTTCAGGTAGTGGGAAACCGTGTGAAAGTAAGGCAAGCAGAGGACCTTGCTTTTATATAAGCCCTCTACAAGCTGCCTCTTAGCACAAGTTCATAACTAGAAAATAACAGGTGACACATGCCTCCTACTATAATTCGCCAACGATAACCTGCCAAGCTGTTTTTCCATGCGAGGCACTACACGGTGCACGCATGAAAATTTCAGAGCGTTCATTAATACCCCCAGGCTTGAACGCAACCCTCTTCACAATTCGTGAATGACAACTTGACCTAGAAAAAAAAACGTTTTGAGCCCGCCTTCCCAAACTCCCAACAAAAACCATTTGTAACCATAAACCTGATCCCCAAAAGTCCAACCACCCTTTATTTGGAACTTCTTCCGAAAAGGACACATCAGGAGCGGTTTTAAGGAGACAAATCTTAACCTGATTGCCCACACCATTGTCCAAATCCAAAATATTGCTGCGTGCATGGCTGAGAGGGAACTCGCGTGGCTCACGCGGGCGTCCGCGGTTCAATGCCCAGTGCTGGACATTACTTTTATTCATTCATTCTTCTCCATACTTTAGAAGATTCATGTTTACTCTCCGCCCCAAGTGCTCGATGCTTGAACACTCTAGGCCGAATGTTCGATAGATAAGGAGTACAAGATAAAGAACCCAGCATGACCTGGCCGAGTCAGTCTTGCCCTAGCCAGCTGTCATCCGGATGCTTCGAAGTTCGCTTCTGCTTTTTCGACACTCATTCTCTCCTTTGTTTCTGGCACGAGTTTGCTGATTAAACCTTAATCTTTAGTTTTACGTTTGTTAATCGTTTTCCAGCCGCAACATTTCTAGGAGGGGAGCGGGGTAACTTTCTATGTCCCTTCCTCGTACGCCCTTGAGGAGCCGCCGGACCAGATTAATTTCAAGCCCTGGAAACCTTTCTTCTGTGGAGCCAGACAAAGCCCGAGCAAGTCGCCATACTCAAGGCAAACCGCTGGAATTCGGTCCATTGGTGAAACAGCCAAGGAAGAAGTCGACGAACATGGAAATGTTTTCCCAAGACTTCTTCCTCGACCAAGACTTTTGCTGCTGCATCCTCCGTCGTGTTCCTGCCTGTCACACTTCGTACGCCGGCACCCTACCACAGCAAAGTTTACGAAAACGTCGACGACTGGATACAGCAGTACGAATGTGTGGCATGGCATAACCGATGGACACTAGAGCAGAGCGTCCAGAACATCTATTTCTCACTAGATGGAATGGCGCATCTCTGGCTCGAAAACTGAAGTGTCGGTCACCTCCTGGGAAACGTGCGAAGAGCAGCTACGCCACACCTTTGCGAGCCAGCAGCATCGGGAATGCGCCGAAAAATCCATTCCAGGTGAGAATTCAAGGACCAAATGAAAGCGTTGTCAGCTTTGTCGAAGACGTCCTTTGACTATTTAACCGCTTGGATCTACAAGCGCAGGAAGTGAAGAAGCTCAAGATCCTCATGCAAGGAGTAAAGGAAAGCATCTTCGGGAGCCTTGTGCGAAACCCACCTGCCGTCCGGGCATTCGTGACGGAGGCCACAAACGCCGAACGGGCCCTCCAAGCACGAGGCACCCACTGCCAACAATCGCCCAACGTCTCTGCCCCGCGTTGGCCAGCCTCGATGCTGGCGCACAAGTCTCTTTCCGAGCATTCGAGATACAATCCGCGACATGATCAGGGAGGAGCTCAGGAAATTGCTGCCTGCTGCCGATCGCTTGGCTTCTCTCTCCATCGTCAAAGTAGTACAGGCGGAAGTCCAGTAAGCCATTTAACTGGAGGCTCCTATCAACACTGATGGCACTTGAGGAAGTCCTATTGATAATGTATGCTGCGATTGCCAGGAAGCGAGCAGCTGTGCCCCGCTAGTACTAAGCTCCGCCTTGACAGGACACCCCATGCCAAAGTATGTCCGACGCCAAGACAAACGGGACCGGTACACCCATCTGGAACCACCTGCGCCAAAAAAGGCCAACATGTGGCGAACGGCCGACTGTAGCCCACTGTGCCACCACTGCGGGGAAGCCAACCATGTCTATCGCTTGTCCCTACCTGCAGTTAAGGCTGCACAGCTTCCGCCTGTACAATTCACATGCACAGACTGGTGAGCGACTGCGGGTGATCGACGAGTACCTTCGACGACTTCAGTCTCCCCCGCCTGCACCTCGCTGTGGGTCCCGGTCGCCATCACCACGACGTCCAGCTTCGCCGATGCACAGACCCCGTCGTGAGAGCATCTCGCCCCTCACCCCTTGTCAGGGAAACTGAGTGCAATAACCCCTGGAGGTGAAGTTGCCAGAGGCCAACGACGCGAAGACCTTCCACATATGTCGGAGGCCCCCCACTCCAATGACGCCACACATTGGAATGACGCTTTGGGAAAGGTGCCGAACAACCTCACCATCATCATCGACAGTCGCAGCACATCGGCGCTCATGGACACCAGCGTGAACTACTCTCTTATGAGTGGGAAGCTCTCGCACCGCCTTTTGGAAAGTTAAGGCACCGTGGGTCGGTCCACAAATTCAAAACACTGGAGGAAAGCTGATTACGCCCGTCAGGAAGTACACTGGGCGAGTCGAGATCCATGATGCGATATGCCCCGTGAAATTCATTTGGCTACAAGACTGTGCGAGAGACGTCATTCTCAGAATTACCGTGTTTATTCGAATATAAATCAACCTTTTCTTTTTTCTTTTTTTTTTTTTCGAATTTTGATCTACTTTCACGACCAAATTTTGCGACCCTACCGGAGGCATGAAGCTATCGAGTCACCGAGCCGGCGTTGCCGTAGAGCCGCGCCGCTTCTTGTTTCGAAAAGCTTTTGGTGCACGAAAACAATTGAAATGGCCCGCCCGCAATGGCCGGTGCCGCTACCGCGCGCGTCGGGTTTCGCCATCGCGCCTCTAGCCACTAGGGTTCCCCTTGCTGGGCAACGGGGAAGGAGAGGAACGCGATGCGTCATGCATTTCGCCCTCCATACTCGCAAACACGCACAAAAAAAAAAAAAAAGCGGAGGTTACTTTTGTTTGTTGCTGAGGCGGCTCGGCCAACGCTCGGCTCGCGTGTTGCTCATGGCGACACGGCAGCTTTGCTTGCGTCTTTGTAGTTTGTCTTTCGTCGCTTTGCACCTTCTTTCGTTTCTTCTTGTCATTTTACAACGGTGTCAGTGAAGTATTGTTGCGAATTCGCGAGGATGTCTACCAAGCTGACGAAGCTTCGGACGACGATGACATGTCCAGTAGTTCTGACGGTGATAAAGTTTTTGGCATCACCCCGTGGTTTTGCTGAGAGTGATGTAAATAAAGGTTTGTTTCTTTTGCCCAAACTTTCTCCTGTTCGTAAAAATAAAAAAAAAGGTTGGCCTATATTTGAATTATTTTTTTTTATTCTCGGTGGGTCCAACAAATAGGGTTCGACCTATTTTCGAGTAAATACGGTAACCTTCTGTGGGAATACGGTCATTGACCTCGGACTGAACCATTTGACGCTGCGAAAACCTCTCCTGGCTCCAGAGAAGGCCAGAACAACTCTGGCTGTTCTATTCTGCGGGTCGCAGAATGAAAAATTCAAATGGTGGCAACAGGGTTATAGAAAGCAGAATATTTATCACATCAAAAGACTGCTCATCATATGTACAGATTCAACATCGAGCAGCCAGCCAGGTCAGCGAAGCATCCCCCTCACAGGAGCCCAGTGTCATTGCTCGTGACCACTGATGTGACATGTGTGAATGCAGCTGTGCTATGTCACACATCTCCACTTTAAAAAAAAAAAATGAAATAATGCTGGATTGTGTGCAGTTCTATAGTCCTCCAAAAGTTTGTTCATGTCAGCCAGCACCAAGGTACTAACCAAAAGTTCCCTCCCGCGCTTTTCTTACCATGTCCGAAAGCATTCAGGAGGTACGATGCATCTTCCACTTTCTGTGTGTGCACAAGTAGGTCTTGGCAGGAGGCACTGACTTAGGCGCTTGCATCCGAGTCTTTGGTAATGTCTACACTATGGGAAGTCTGCTGTGGAAGCGGGGCTAGGTTTGTGCGGTTTCGGCAAACAGACTCTCGTCAGTTTCCACCCAGTAAGACCTAGGCACTTCTGCTTGGCCGCTGACAACACCTTGGCGTTGTAGATCAGTCAGCCAGACGTCCGTATCGCCATCCAGTAAGGGCAGATCCTGGACATCGTGACGTCGGTCGTAGTCTTGCTTCTGCTCACGGCAAAGCTCGCTCTCTGCTGCCACCGGGAGCGTCGTGCAAAGCCTTCTTCCCATCAGCAGCTCAGAAGGGCTGTAGCCATTCTTGAAAGGGCTGGTCCGGTATGCAAGGAGCATCTCGCAGGGACCCTTGGATTTATCTAGCGATCTTTTAATTATTTTTACCTCTGCTTCGGTTAGTCCGTTACTTTTAGGGTAATGGGGACTCTAGGTTACGTGGCAGGAGTTGTACTGCTGCGAAAACTTCACAAACTTGGAATGGCACGTCTTGGATAACTGGGGTCCATTCTTTGAGACTACCAGTTCTGGAATCCCATGTCTCGCGAAAAGTGACTTGCAGTAGTTGACAACTGCTGCTCCAATAAGGCTGTTCAGGCAGACTAACTTGGGATACCGTGTGTAGTAGTCAGTTACTATCAACCATTTAAGAACAGGTACATCCCTACTCATTGCCAGGGCCTGGCAACGGGTTGGGAACTCTGTTGGTTTCGGGAGGCACTCACTTGATCGAATGACGTTTTAGCGAACACCCACGTTTCACCGAACGACACTTTGGCGAATAGTCGGACGTGTGAAGCGGCGTTTTCGGGGGGGTGGGGGCCAAGTGGGTTCACATTTTTGTAATGCGCCGCCGCAGACTGTTGCCACGAAGCGGCGTAAAGCACAGCGCGGCGGATGGGTTAACGCGCGCCCCCGTTATTCGGTAAAACGTCAATTCGCTCAAATGTGGCTGTTCGCTAAAACGTCATTCGCTCTTGTGATATGGACCCGTTGGTTTCAGTGGCAGTTTCCTGTTTCGACTGTGCTTCAGACAGATGTGACACTTTTTTAGCAGGTTTTCAATGTCCGTGTCAGTATGGCGCCTCCACACTGAATTTCTCGCTCGTTCCTGGCACTTTTCTATGCAAAAGTGTCCTTCATGAAGCTGATTGAGGACTGACTCTCGGAATTTTTGAGGAATAACAACCCTGGGACCACATATCAGGATGTCTTCCCCCAGAGCGATGTTGTCTTTGAGTGGCCAGTATGCCTCGAGGTCTGCTCCTATATCGCGGCGAGATGGCCATCCACTCGCGCATAACTCCATGATCCGTTTAGATTCTAGGTCCAGCTTTTGCTCGGCAGCGATTTGCTTCAGGCTCGGATGAGTCAACCGTAGAGAGGACATCACATGGTCTATAAAGCCCTGTATCTCCTCTGTGAGCTCTTGTTTCGAACTGTTGGACTAGAGACTTGGAGAGGGCGTCGGCTACTGTGAGGTCTCTTCCAGGAAGGTACAGATGTCGTATATCTCATGAGGCGCATTCGCATCCTCTGGAGGCGTTAAGTCGTCAATCGCCTTTGATCTAAAAATAGCAACCAGTGGCTTCTGGTCGGTGTCTACATGGAAAATCTTTCCGACGAGGAAGTCCCGAACGTTTTCACTCGCCCAAACTTGGGCGAGGCCTTCTTTCTCAATTTGCACGTAGCGGCGCTCAGTGCCAGAAAGAGCTTTTTATGCATAGGCTATGACCTTGATTGCCCTCATTCCCTTGACTGCTGGCAGCTGTCCCACTATGCTGATGCAATCCTCGGTATTCTTCTCCATATTTTCTTGTAGGCTTTCTTAGTCCAAAACAGCTTTATTGCCAAGATTTTTTTAGCGGCGTCGTGGCGGGTTCATACTTCAACTTTTTTCGTTTCTTTCAAATCTAATTGATCAGTGCATTAGCATTTTCTTCTCAACGTTTTAAAAAGCGTGCTACACCATTGCCCGAGCCCGGCCTGGGCCAGGAAACAATCTGCGCTACCTGGCTCAGCAATCTGCTACTTGGCCCGGGCTTTCGGGTTGGCCCGGCCCCGTGCAGAGCTCTAGGCTGGGATGTCCATGACTTCGGGTGCAGAGGGGGGCGAGAGGTCAAAACGTGCATGTGCATATATTATAGGATCGGCTGGATTTCGGGAAGGGGGGGGGGGGGGGGTATGCTGAAGCCTCATGAGCTCCCCCCCCTGGTTGCGCCACTGGCAATGTCCAATTTGAGCCCGGAGGCAGGATGTGGGTTTGGACACCCATTCGTCGCCACGGCCTTGGCAAGAAATTGTCAAAACTTGGGGACTCGAATTATAAGGTGCTCGCTCCCTAATGGAACAGGACTTTCAGGGCACCGACAGCCGCATCCCGAAATGTTGCACGTCGTTCGTCTCATGCCATACTTCAGTGCAATCCACTTATAACGATACCACATATAACAATGCAATGCTTATTACAATCAGTTTCTAGAGTTTCTAGACTAGGAACACTCATTTTCTAGTCCAGATACAACGATAATTGGTTATAACAAATGATTTTTGGGTCTTTTCATTATCGTTATAAGTGGATTTCACTCTATGCTCGACAGAACTGAGGACTCATCATGGTTCAGACGACCCCTCACATTACTATGCATTGTCATTTGATTGAGCTTTGTGTGATTTTATTTTAAGTTGCGTGGGGTTGATGCACTTCTTTTAGGGGGGAGTAATGCTGTGTGCATGACCGAGAGGGAACGCATGTGGCTTTCATGCTGGCATCCGGGGTTTGACGCCCGACGCCGGACGTTACTTTGATTCATTCGTTCTTTTCCGTACTTCTAGAAGATTTGTGTTGGCTTTTATCCTGAATGCTCGATGCTCAAACATTCTCGGCCGAATGTTTGAGATATTTTGTATAGTACATGAGCCCAGCATGGCCTTGCCTA
This sequence comes from Ixodes scapularis, assembly GCF_016920785.2. Lineage (NCBI taxonomy): Eukaryota > Metazoa > Arthropoda > Arachnida > Ixodida > Ixodidae > Ixodes > Ixodes scapularis. Next base: position 53,030,470 of record NW_024609868.1, on the reverse strand, counting down.
GCAAGTCTCGCTTTAGCCTGCTGCCACGCCAACGCCTCGACATTAACTTCTGCTTTTTCGGCGCTCATTTTCTCTTTTGTTTCTGGCACAAGTTTGCAGATTAAACCTTCATTCTTAGTTTTACAATTGTCTATCTTCTCATCCGCGACAATATCGTTTACATAGCTACGAATTAAGACTGAATCCTTTGGATACGCTTCCAGCGCTTCTGCCACAACTAGGGCAATCGCTCCGAGATATATTTCTGAAAGGACAGGCGCAACTCGAGAACCGATGCAAATGCCAGTTTTCTGTATAAACAGTGCTTCCTGTATTTTAGCGACGGTACTTTGGGTTGTTTTCTTTTGTTGGTGTCCTTGGGTGGCTTGGTTCCATTAGTGTGGTATTTAAAAATATTAAACATTTTCTTTTCTTCTTGTCTTGTTTTGTTGTGTGTAGTTCTCGTGGTTGTGGGATTATTTAAGGATAATTCGGCCTAATAAAGCTGCAGCTGTGGTTAGAGCTTTGCGTTGTCCGTCCCGTTTTCTCCCGCCCCTGTGTAACCATGTCACTAATTAATCAATGTAATTCTATCGAGTCACATATGGTTTTAGCACTTTCGGGTACGCCATCACATCCCCTGATAATCCAATGTCTTCGGTTCCCACTTGCTTTGAAGTGGGTCACAACCTTTGTACAATATAGAATTGAATTCATTATATAAATAAAAAGGCCTCTTTGAGAGGCCTGAACCAGTCTAGGAGTTGAGCGTTGAGCTGAAAAACATTAAAAAACAATAAAATTATGTCAAGTCGGCCAGGTCACTTGGATCCTGCCGACACTATTTATGGACTTGCAGATTTTTTTTAAGGATACTGAACTATATTGATTGGTTTATACTATTTTTAGTACGACTTGCAAAATGCTGGCAGCTACAAGCCTCGTGAGTATATAAGAACGTCAGAGTGGGGCATGCGAGGACATACCACACCAGCGAATTCCTGTGGGGGCTGTGTCCCCCCTCGCTCTGCCTCTCTTATTCTGGCCATGGCTTTTGCTGTTTGCCAAGTTATACTGAAATCGAGTTGTATAGTGTTTTGTAATACAATCATTTAGACCGCATTAAAACTAGACGTGAACATTTCTTTCATCCAGAAATTTAACCACAGTTCTATCCTCCGTTTTGTTTGCAAGTTGAAGTAATAACTTAAAATAAATTGTATTGCATAGGCTTGTGATATTAAAATCATGCAAGCATGCTGATATCACCTTTAGAAATTTATTTTTTAATTTTACGCATTTGAAAGCAGCTTGACGATTGATTTGGACAGGCTTTTCTAGCTACAGGTGGTTGGGTTTAGTGGCAAAGTGTGTTTTATATACTGCAGCTTGGCAGCACGTGGAGCGGAAGCGTCTCTCACTAGCTAATGCTAATTTCGATATGGGCTGTCATTGTACAGTCATGAAATTGTGTTGTCGGCAGTGTTGGCAAGTACATTGTACTTAAAGTACTTCTTCAAGTAGGTTTGAAAAACTTGTACATTACTTGAAGCGCATTCTCTGAGTATGTACTTGTACTTTACTTAAAGTATTATTTCTGGGACTTTCTGAGAAAAGTACAACCCCCGACTTCAAAGTACGTTCCCCAAATTTGGTATCGGTGAAAGTAAGCTTCTTCAAGAACCATGCGCTCGCACGCTTGGCTTTCTGAGTACTACGCGCAACTTTTGTGGTTGAGTATAAGAGTTCAACAACCTTTAACAAAAAAATGGGATATAGTCATGTGAAAACACACTACCGTCCTTTGAGACGCCATCCAGTCATTTTTCTGAGTAGTGGCAGCTATAGGGTCGATAGAAATAAGTGCCTTATAAGTTTATTGTGTTAAATAGTTTATAAGCGAGAGTAAAACAACTACTCTGTGGTCACTTTATCCAAAATTCGTCGCCATTTCCTACAATCACTAACGCACCCCCATTACACCTAGAACAATGCATACCAGTTAAAAAAAAATATAGAAAAAAATGAGATGCTTACAATCCCCTGTAACGCCGATTTGGAGCACAGCTCTTGAGGAGGAGTAGGGAAGGGTCCTGAGGGGAGAAGGTGGAAAGTCCCCTACTACTAACATGGATCTGTATCGACGTGTGCTTAGCGCACGTCGCAGAAAATGCACATCTTTGGTGAGAGCATTGCGTGTAAATTTGGCGGGAATTTAACAGGGTAACTTTTTCCCCTAACTTTAGCGGAGAATTTTTTCCGCTTGATTTAGCGGGAAAATTTTTTCCTCTAAATTTAGCGGGTAGATGTTTTCCGCTAAATTAAGCAAAGAATTTAGAGTGATCGTCACCGTCACTGATGACGTCATCAGTGACGATGACGATGACATCATCGTAATGACGTAATTGTCATCGTCATTGCGCGGTTACGCCGACGCCAGCGGCGATGGCGACGCCGCTCGAACCGGAAACAGGCGCCTAAGAGCTGTAGGGGAATGAAAGGGCATCATGAAAGATAGTGTTAAAAAGTACTTGTACTTTACTTTGAAAGTACATTGTATTTATAGCACTGTACTTGAAGTACATTGCGCCCGGTGTACTAGCTACTTTACTTGAAGTATATGACCTCTCATTTACTTTGCACTTTTTAGATGTACTCTACCCAACAGTGGTTATCGGTGCTGCATAATGCATGGTGAAGACCCCAGAATAGCTGCATAATGCATGGTGAAGGCCCCAGATTAGCTGTCATATTGCACTGGCAGATGTTCATTCTTTGTGATGGAGACAGATTGTCCTATTTTATTGTTGACGCAACATCTTGCTCTGTCCATACAACAAATTTTGGCTGAGCTTTGCCGTGCAGCAGCACAGAGAGAGGGAGATTACTGAAGGGGAATCAAAAGGGGTATTATGCAGCAGCATATTGGGGGTGGCCAGTGAGGTATTTAATGCACTTCACAACTGAGTTGAAGTCTATTAATAAATGTATTGCTCAAGGTTAATCGTCGTGGCTTGTTTCACTGAAAACTCAAGCAGGGATGTCCTAGGGGGCTGGTTTAGTCTAGCTTTTTTAACTAAATCTTTCTTCGAGAAAATTCCTAAAGGCATCGTCACGTTGGATTTCCATAAAATTGGTTGTGCTTTAGATTTCCAACAATTTATGCAGTGCTTATTTGTCTGACACTCACCATTTCACCCAGGCTATGGGGGAAAGTAGATTTGTCCCTTATATTTTCTGCCTGGAAGTTTCTAAAAGAGAACTTCGAGGGCTGGGTGCATGGCTGAATGCATAATGTCTGACTGTGTTGAAAAGTGTGCTGAAGGTGTCAATTGGTTTGTCTTTGCAGGGCCTGACATGTATGCTGGTCCTTGCCATTTTTGCTTCCGTCCTAGGAATGTTCCAATTTGGCTATAATCTAGGTGTAATCAATGCCCCCCAAAAGGTTTGTGCTAATATTTTTAATTGCTTGTTTTGCTCTTATCAAGGGATTCTGCACTTGGCACCACGATTGAAACAAACAGTTTAAGTGGAATCAAAACATGCTATGTCGCATATTACTCAATAAGTACAGATCAATTTAAAGGGAAGCTACGGAGCTTCTTGAAAAAAATGAGTTAGAAGTGAATTTGAGTGTAGTTTTACCCCGTGAACCCAAATACCCAAATGATTTTCAGCTCAAGTATTGTAGAACGCGAGAAAACGCGAAAGACAGTCGCTGTCCGTGACGTCATCGACGGCTCTTTTGGCTGCCCAAGGCTAGGGAGGCGGGGCTTCAGCCCTATTTTGAAATCGCTCGCTCGGCGCGTCGCATTGAAACATAATTTCGATATCTGTTGTTCTAAAGGCCAAGTGAACGCAATTCAAGTGTTTTTTCTCAAATGCAGAACCGCCCCATCTTCCCTTTAATAGTGATCGGTGAACTGGTAGAACCTATCTGAATAGTTTCATGCTTGGCTATGATATGAAAATGCAGTTATAAAAGGCACCCCACAACCTACTGTATCTCTCAAGTTCCTACCACTCGGGCCTTTTCACTTTCACCCACTGCCAGTTTTCTAATTGCATGTTGCTTGACACATACAAGACAGATCTGACAGTGTGATAATTCTCGAGATAACTTGAGCACCTTCAGTTGCATCGCTTTTGATGTGACATTTGCCAGAGCAACCAGAGTGATATAAGGGTCAGAAGAGTTACTTCAAGGTCGATTCACACAAAAACATTTGGTTAAGTTGACCTATTTTTTAGTTGCATTTGTTTTCCTTCCCTGCATTGAATTAATTCTGCATTTTTTCTGCAGGTGATAGAGGGCTTCATTTCATCGGTCTACTTGGAAAGGACGGGCCATGAAATAACGAAGAACTTCAAGGACTGGTTGTGGGCAATCACAGTGGCTGTCTTTGCCATTGGCGGCATGGTGGGAGGCATTTCAGGTGGCATGATAGCCAACCGTTTTGGAAGGTGCGCCTGCTCAACTTGTTTGTCTTTTAATGTTCTCTCAGAAACTTGCTTCAACAACCGATTGCTCACTCGAAACACTGTGCCTGTTTGTCAGTTTTCTGCTTTACCATCCATTAACGGGGTATGTGTGGGTTCTGGACCAGGAAAGAATATTGTAAATTCCTGACACAAGTCTTGAAATTTCTGGCTCACATTCATGAGACATATGCTTGAGTGAAACATATGTTTGTGTGAGATATCCGATACATTTCTTGTGTGAAAAGGTGGCTGGGATGTTATTAGAGTCCTGTTTTCAGTTTCGACGGTTTATAAGCATGCTAGTGCTGGCACACCTTTGAAGCTTTGGTATTACATGTGAACAAGCATTTGCAAGTAAAAGAGGAACTGTTGGAAATTACACTTTCAAACAATTGAAACAAGCGAAATGGTATGCTGCCACTTCAGAAATGCACACACTGCAAAACTGCATTGATGTTTCATGAAACCGTTCTGTAGTTCATTGCATCCCAGCAAAAATGCCAGCAGTTACATGTTCTTGTTCACATGATCTTGTAATGTGTGCATACATACACAAACATTTAAGCAAGCCCTGAATGGAATTTTATTCCAGAGAAAACTAAAGCATGTTAGCACTGATGCATATTTATCTGAACCAAAAATATAGCATGGATGTAATGAGACACAAAGAAGACCGATAACTTCATGTTAGAGCAAAACCATGCATGAGGACATAAAACAGACCCAAGTATGCCAAGGTCAGGCTAAGTATTTGCTCTGATTAAGCTAGATTGCAATTTTTGCAGTAGTGCATACCATACATTCATGTGCATGAAATGGATTCGTACAACATAATTTGTGAATGCCATAGCTCGACAGTTAGGCCGGTGTGCACTGAATTTAGCCGACTGTGGAGAAATCAGTCGTGTTCACAGTAGTTCAACATAAACTGTGTGAATGCTACAGATTTGTAATGAATAAAAATAAATATTCAACATGTGTATTTTAAAATTAGCATATGTTACATATTGATTTTGCGAACTCAAAATGCACTAGATCATTGTGCTTAGCAGACTTGCATAGCACCACACTTAGCTACAAAACCCTGCAAATGGAATCACTGCTGCACAGAAACGGAGCATGTGCAAAAGCAACAAGGGCAATAAAAGTATGGCCGCACTCTCAAAAGTCCTATGGAGAGCCCTGCTATGTATATACTAGTGATAAACCGAATCTGCCGAACTTCAGATTTCGCAAAGTTTCGCACATGCCCAGCTTTTAGAGAAAAGTTCAGCAAAGATTCGACAAACGTCTCCGCACGCGCAAGAATGCGACTCGGCCATGGATTGCGAATTGGCACCGTGTGGTTACCATCACACAGTGTAAAACTGGTAGTACTACCAGCGGTTACGGTAAGGTATGGAGTAAGCGACATGGTAACTGTGTTTGTCAGCCTTTGTGAGTGTGGTCCTCTTTAATATTTTCTGCCTCACGAACAAAAAAAACATCAACCAGGAATTGAGGCAGTCCACTGTGCAAGTGACAAATGATGCCGTACATTGTGTATAACGTGATTTTCATTTGATCTTTCTGGTGATGCAACGAGAGTTTGTTGCAACATGACTAACAAGTACATTAAAGCACTCCTTGCAATTACAGCAATCCTGTTTTGGCTTACAAGTAGTTTGTGCCAAAACAAAATAAAATTTCTTAATTATTAGTGTTATTTTGCAGTTTTCATCTATCTGCATAAAACTAAACACAGAATTATCATGGTTGATGTTGCACATCCGACATTCCTAACTATTCCCATCTTTCTAAACGTTTGCGTGTGTCCTTACATCAAAAACCGGCATTTTAAAAGTTAAAAATGACATTTTGCAAGTATGGGACGTACGCTTTCATGCAAAGCTGGCATCAAGCGACTAAAATCGAAAAACGTGCATATTTACAATAATATTATCGCTTCTGGTGAAGGCTCAGCAGTTGTTGCATTCATTTTCGCGCTCAAAATGGTGACTCGCAGAGAAAGTAAGAACAGTGTTACCGCCTTTATTTTAACAATGTACATGCTTGCAGGCTTGCGCTAATGAGGCCTCAAAACCGAAACTCTCATATCGTGACTGCGTCCACTACTACCCGACCTTGTTGTCACTCCATTTCTGCAAAAAGTCACTGTAAAATTGCTAGTAAACATACGAAAATGACACGGATACAATTATCTTGTACAATATTACATTATCTAGAAATTAATGTGCAGTATGCATTAAGCAAAAAACCTAAAAGCTTTTTTTCACCTGAAAAAACTAAATATGCAACTTTTAGGTCTGTCAACAATTATTTTTGCCAGATCTTCGCTGAATCGTTAAAAACGTTCGGCAAAAGTTTGGCCCATTTTCTTAAGCTTGTTCTTAACACATTTTTTTAACCTTTTGCACCAGCAAATGACTTATAAATGCGGGGATCTTTTGAAATTTTTATGTGTATGTTCATATTCGTTTGGCATTTAAGAAAATGCTAATGCAAAGGAAAGAGCAAGGACATTCTTCCCTTCTCGTGTAGCGCTGAATCCTTAATTAAGGATGCACGTGTGTCTCTTCTTGTGTCCTTTATTGCAGGAAAGGAGGAATGCTCATCAACAATATTCTGGGCATTCTTGGGGGCTCAATGATGGGTTTCAGCCATGCCTCCAGAAGCATAGAATTGCTCATTTTTGGTCGCCTTATCATCGGAATCAATTGCGGTAAGCTCAAGCCTTTTTCTGGTTTTTGAAGGCAATGTTTGTGTTGAAAGTCGCTTCCTAGAACTTTCTATTAGTCTTATAGGCCTAACTTTGGTGGCAACCTTTTTATGAGCAATAACTGGTGACAATGGTGACTCTATGAGCAAAAACTGGAGTTAATCCAAAAGGAATATTATATTACAAAGAGGATTTGTTTTGATAATTTCATATCTGTTAAGCTCAATCCAAACATTTGGATACCTATGTTGTTTTATCTTTACATTGTTGCCATAAGCAATGTTCTTTAAAATGGTCCAGTGGCTCAATAGAGTGGTGTGCAAAGACAATTGAAATTGAGAATAGTACTGCTCGGATGGCTTTATGAATACCCTTCAGGAATTAAGGGGACTATTGGCAGAAGAATGTTTTGATTAATTTTTCAAGAGATATGCAATCTCTAATGAATACCTTTTTTGTTCACAAAGTCACTGATGCCCAAGATATCATTCATGTATAAGAATAACAACTTTATAAGTAATGAAAGACGTTACAATTTTCTATAATGCCGAATTAGAGCGCAGCTCTTGAGGAGGAGGGGGGGAGGGTATGCGCTTTCTTTCCCTCTGTACCCTCCCCTCCTCCTCTCCTGCTCCCCTCCCATTTAGCGGGACATTTTCGCTAAAGTTCCTGCTAAATTGAGTGAAAATTTTCCCACCTAATTTAGCTGCGAAATATTCCCACTAAATTTGCCGACATTTCCCCGCTATGGGAAGCGTCTCATAATGCAATGCGCAGCTATGCCGACGCCGCTCAACCCGGAAACGGGCGCCTAAGAGCTGCGCTCTAAAAACTTTACATTTACAGGACATGCAACTGATAGGACTACAATGTGCGATAGTGTTAGCCTTATTGCCACAACTTCGTTTAATTTTGTTTTACTCTTCCTAGTTTGTGTTAAACCTCTCGTTTTATCACTAAAGCCAATGACAAATATTCTAGCATTAAAAGTGTCGATGCTAGGCCTTTCGGCGGTTTGGTGGTTGGAGGTTGTTGCTCAGTTTAAAGGGCCATTTTTCTAAAAATAACAAGGGTTATTCTTTACGCATAGTGAGCAAGCTTACATATAATCTCAATCATGTCATCAAAATTCTGATTGAAAACCAGCGTTATTTATTCTCAGCATCACCCCATAAGCATAGGTCTGCACAGTGGGGGGGCCAAGCATGCTATGTTTTTGTTGTGTTGCATAGCAAAAATTTAACCTTACTGAATTTTCGCCCCTCCGGAGTCATCAGGGGGTGCCATAACATGCTTGCCCCCACCCCCCCCTTCCCCCCTTTGTGCATGCCTATGCCTATAACCTGAGAATTTTTCCAATGGCGCTTTTGTTTCGTCGGCAATTGGATGACATTACTCTAGTTAATCTAAGGCACATAAGAACCTCGTTGATTCAAAGTCGGTCGGACGGGAAAAAGATATGTAAATTAAGTGGATTTGCAAATTATTAAAAAACGAAAGAAAACAACAAAAATTGTGCGCGAAGCCTTGAATCTTGAAGGAAACACTTTATTCAAAACGAGTAGTAAAAACGAGAGAACATCACCCCAAGTAGTCATCGATATGGGACTGCCGCAATTTGTAATTAGCGGCGCCGACCATCATACTTTCAAGAAGGATAAATATCAGACTCACCGCCATTACATTCCACAAAGCTGCGGACGACATTCAGCGACTGTACACCTTCCCCTTAGGCGGAGGCCCGAGAGGGCTCATCATCGTCATCAATCTCTGCTCTCACACCGTCAGAGATTTCGCTCTTAAGGTCCACGTGGCAGGCTTGCTCATTATCTTTAGTCTGCGAACCTCATGTCAACCGGCTCACCATCGCTGCCCTTAATGGGGGAGCAAAGCCCCTCTCCCTCATCATCAATCCCAGGGACAATACTGGCACTGGCACTGGCAGTATCCGCGGTATCCTCCTAATCCACGGCCTGTCGTATCTTCGAAATATCCAGGGTTTTCGAAGCACCTCTTGATGACTTCCGCCTTCACCTGTTTCCATGCATATACGATCAGGCGTATTCCGTAGACCCGAAAAGACCAATGAAATAGCCCTTGCCATTGTTGTAGCAGAGCAACATCTGCTTCCGAAGGTGGTGGCGATGGATCTTCCGCATATGAGTAAACCACATGTGAGCGATTTGACAAGTGACGGGACAAGCCACGGCGACCCACTTCGCTGTCACTCGGTGAATTGCACGACGAGGCAAATCGCATGAAAGCAACGGGAGCAAGCGACGAAGGAGATGAGAGCCGTTTTCTAGAAATTGAAGAAACCGAGCGACGTGACAGGTGACAGTGAGAAGGCTCTGTCGTTCGTCGCTGACTCTCGCATGGACCAGCAAACAGGAAATGGATCAGCGAAGACGTGCGCCATCTTTGTTTTTGCTGCCGAATCTGGATGCCAACTGGTGCCACCTAGCACCTAAAATTTTAACCTGGAAAACCAAATTGGCGAATTACCCTCGTAGGCACGCGCGGTGCTCATATTATCCAGTCATATTTTCATGAGAAGTCGCGGGACCGTGGAAATTTGGCGGATTATACGGGATTCCGAATAAACCAAGATCGAATTATCGAGGTTCCACTGCACCCCTTTTTGGTGCTCCTTTCTTTCAACCGCTACAAAGGAAAGGGCACACTACAAACGCATAGACAAATAAAAAGAGGATGCAGGAAAAGACTCATGGGAGCCCATGACGATATTGCTGAGCACTTCTGGAAGGTGTTCAGAAATACTAACTTGGGGAAAGTTTACATAGTACTTTTTTCGCAAGATATAGAAATGCAATTTCATTGGCGACCTTAATTTGGATACCAAACCGGATACTATTCTCAATTCTTACGAAAAATTCAAAACAAAAATGCTAATTTTGCAGTTTTGCATCAGGCCTCTGTACAGTTGTTTTCTAATTTTGCTTTTGCAGGTCTGAACACTGCTCTAGTGCCAATGTACCTGCTGGAGATTTCTCCCGTGCCGCTTAGAGGTGGCCTCGGTAAGAAGAGTGCACCAGTTTTTTGCATTTCTTTCGCAACATATTTTTAGTGCTCCGTTCACACCTTGCGAACTGGGCAACGAATGTGTTTGTCATTTTACTTTCCAGGCACAGTGAGCCAGGTTGGAGTTACAGTGGGGATGCTGCTTTCTCAAATTCTAGGTATAGAGGTCATTTTAGGTACCGAAGAAGGGTGGCCCTATCTGTTAGGTAAGTGGCATTTTAGTCAGACTAAGTGTTTGGCATGTTTAGTATTTCTAACAAAGAGCTGGTTCAGACATTTGTGTTTAATCATGGTTGACTGTATTGCAACCATTTGTGACTGCTTATGGCAAGATAACGCGCTGTCATCGTCAGTCGGTTAATCATGGAACACCTCCTATCCGCACACATTTCATAATTTTTTATGTATCATTCTTTCACAGTAGTCTTAAACAATTTTAACAATGTCGTAAGTAGGGCTCCATGGTAGTTTTTTTGTAAATACTGATAAACCTCGAAAATTGTCTAACCCCTGAACCAGTTTTCGTCGAAATTGGGGTAAACCGAAACAGCCCAATGTAGAGCTCTCCTTCACTGAGAAAAACCCGAGATTCCTCGAAAAGAAATCTTCAACTACAATTTTGTTTTGCGTTTGCCTCGAACGTAGCAACGCCAAACTGCCCGCGAGGATACTTTTTTTTTCGGAAAACCCGACCCCATTATGTGTAGGTTTTGTGATGCAAATGCTGCAAAACCTCCAGTCTAGTTGTACTCATAATTGAAGTCTTCCGGGGCTGGAACACGAGTGTGCTGGCGTGTTTTCTCGTCAAATGCAGTCCCGATTGGTCGAAACCCAGTTACCTGCACTCAAATGCAAACGCGTGAACCATACTTAAGTTACTACTATGTTCCGTATGCTAGTTTCAAGGACCTTAGATGGAAGTAAAGTGAGAGGAAATAATGTTTTAACTCTTTCCTGACCGCGCCCGTAGGCCATTGGTCACCGTTAATCGGAGGTTTCCAAGCGTCGTCGAGAAATTAAATTTAGTGCGGAGAATTATGTTCCACAATCTTGTGAGTAGCCGAAAAACTCTAGTTTCGGTGTTAACGTAGGTTTAGGCTTTATTTCAAGCTGGTGGGATGTCAAAAGTAGTCCTGGTAACAGTGGTTGCACTCGTCTAACATAGCTAACTGCTTGCATCAGTTTTCGTAACAAAGATGCCATTATTTACATACTTTAACTGTATTGTGGCACATTTTTTAGACCTTAAGAGCTCTGGGGACGCTTCAAATTATCTTACAGGTTTCGCTTAACAAATGGTTGTCAGTAAACATCACTATAATTCCCAATGCTGTTTTAAGCCGCCACGCATGTTTTATGTTACAAACAAGGCATACAAAAATGCTAAATATGAGGGAGCCGCAATCAAGGCTATGACAAAAGCAAGGTAGAACACAAAGAAAGCCTTCTGCTGGGGATGCGAGGTGTACTATCTGTTTTTCACCGATACAAGCATTCCTTCGTTGAAAAGCCCACGTGTTACAGAGGCTACTCCGCCGACGAACCAAATATAGATTTCAGTCAGAGTACAGTAACTTTCGGAAGTATAATAGCCATGGGTGTGGGGCACATTTTCTATATACGAAATTGTTGTTGTTTGTTGTTTAATTTGACATAGCTGTAGAAGTTTCGGCGTTAATGCGCCTTCCGCATGTGCATTATATATTTAAAAATAAAATTTTACAATCTTTTTTTACATTATACCAAACTTTGTTTCTTTTGAAAGAACAACTAATTGGCCACATTTTGATGTGTCACACTTCTTTACATGCAAGTTAGTGAGGAAAATAAAAGCGGTTGCATGAATCCTTTGAAGATTGCTCTTTTCCCATAATCAGGAAAGCATTAAGTCGCCAGATTTTGTTTGCTGGGGTAGTCCATTGTAAATGTAAAAGATAAAGAAATGGCCTACGGGCGCGGTCAGGCCTACAGTGCTCCCTTTGTGTACTTCTTCCTGTCTGTGTCTTCTTGTGCTGTTCCTTTTAAAAAAAAAAAATAAAGAAATGGGTGCACTATGGTTAAGCACACTCAGAAAGGTGCCCTTTTAAGCACTAATCAAGGACTGGTTCATCTGAGAAGGGGCAATGCTTTTTCTGGAGAAACAATTTGGGGCTGCAGCTCGGGACTCGTGAGAGCAGGACAATCACTGTCCAATTTTTCTTTTAAGTATCTGATACTCGAGAGAAAACACAAATTGCTTTATTCACGGATGTTTTCACAAATATGTGGAAGTCGCAGCTATGATTAAAACTGTGCATGTTTATTTGAATGCACCCCAGATGTGGACTAATTTGCTTTGCCTCAGTTTTCATGCACATGTCTATTGCATGACCTTTCTATGACACTTCAAAATGCTACTCTAATTTCTCAAGCCCGTAATCTTTGAACACTTTTTTTAACGGACAAATTTACAAAGATTTGAGGACATGCACAAATTTTTGTCGGAAATGTAGTAAAGTAAAAAGTATTTATCATTTATGGCAGAAGGATGTCATTGTCTCTGACTCAAATGTAATATACCAGATTGTATATTGTTCAGAACCAGTATTTGAATACCCTTACTTAGGCACATATAGATGGTAGCAGAACCTGACATTTCTGGTGAAATACATAAGGGGTTTAGTCAAAGTTGCATGAATATGAAAGCCAATGAAATACATTAAAACCTCGTTATAACAAAACGGGATATAACAAACTAATGGATATAACAAAGCAATCATAATTCCCCTTGCTTGCTAATAGTGGGAAGAAATGGACATTGGCTATAACAAACTAATGGTTATAACGAAATAATTACGACAGCTCCTTCAACTTTGTTATAACGAGGTTTTACTGTAATGGCACATTGTTGACTCAAAAACTAACTGTGAAATGCTGTTCTAATATTAGAAAATATTAGCTTCTTGAAAAAAATTCTACAGTGGGCTAAGTTGTTCTGCCCCTTCAAACGTGCAGCCATAAGAAGTGTGATTAATTTCCTTTGTAACTTCCACAGCAATAGCTGTAATCCCAGCGGTGCTACAGCTGGTCCTGCTGCCCTTCTGTCCAGAGAGTCCACGATATTTGCTCATTTCAAAGCAGCAGGAGTCATTAGCAAGAGAAGGTAAATGTTACAGTATATTGAAGAATGCCAGTTTTGCACTAGCTGGAAGGAATCCCCATGAAAACTCGTAAATGGTATCCAACAAATCGTTAACCCATTCGCTATCATGTGCGTTGCGTGCTGCCGGGCTGTCTGTACCGCATGTTTTTCCCCTAAAACAAGGCCACACTAGGCGTGACTGTTTTGCTTGTATAATAAGCTTTCACAGTAAAACTCAGTGCAGAAAACAAGAAAACATGTTTATTTACAGGCTTAAGTGGTTCGTTCAAGTCTACAAATCACTAGGCCCTCACAGATTCTTCCTCGTATGAAAGATCTTGAAACACTTCATCCTCGGTCGCTTAGGCGTCGCACAACCAGTGCGCTCTTGTCGTGATTTGGACTCAAGAACTGCTGTCGGAATCGCTCCCATCGTCGACAGAAGGCTCTGAAAACTCACTATCCTCACCAGACGTCTCGTCACCATCGCTGTCGAAGAGGATATCGATGATTTCATCGTCTAAAAAGCCAAACTGTACACTGGACGCTGCCATCTTCTCCAAGCAGACAGTGATCAAGTGGGAAAGACCACACACAAAAGAACAAGCTCAAACAAACACAGTGAACAGAATGACCCTCGCCATCTGTTGGCAGTGTACCGTATCTAACTACACTACCCCGGGTCTGTATAGCGTGCCATCTATGAATTACTTTTTAAAACAGAAATTCATGCAGACCGTCGAATCGCCGGCTTTGGCAATGTGGCCCCTGATGGCATGCACGGCGATTCGCCAGCTTTGGTAGCGAATGGGTTAAGAGACTGGCCTCTTCGGTTGGAATCCTGCTGTCGCAACCCCTGTTCTCTGACTTTTCTTGAGATTTCATTTTAAAGTGCTTCATTCTGGTTTTTGATGTCTCTGTGCTTCATGTTGTTTAGCAGCACAGTCAATGTGGGGTATATAGCAAACATTACACCCACTACTATGAGTACCTCAAGTCTGTAAAGAGAAAACAAAAGTAAGTTAGCTCCACAGATTTGTTAGATTTAGATGGTAGTTATTGTTATGGAAGTTAGATAGCTTTGGGCCATTACTATTACAATAACAGGTGGTGCATACTACACTCCGTTCACCCTTAAGCTGAGACTAGAAGCTATGCCTTCAGCATGAGCTCACTAGCTTCCACAGTGCTTTGGTTGCGCGTGCCTGCGCGTTCACGCTCATTTTAGCAAGGGCAGAAAGCTGCTGCTGAAGGCGGAGTTTCTAGTCTTAACTTAAAGGGGCCCTGCAATCATATTTAAGCGTCTACCTTTTTTGCAGTTTCCACGTCTCTTGGGGTTCGGGCAAGCCAGCGGGCACAGAGAGAGTAACTAAATATCAGTGCGTCATATTTTAACTGGACGACGCGGAAACCCCCTCCACTGACGAGGACGACCCGCATTGCCGAAAGCGCACAAAATGTGACGTCTTTGGTCCTCGGCTTACTACTGGTCGGAGCCACTAAAAGCTTCTTTTTATTCGAAATACAAAATATAAGTGGCGCGAACCGTTTAAATTTTTTTATAAAAGTAGTTTTTGTTCAGTATTTTAGATCAAAAAAGAAACAAATGCAGTTCATAAAGTACGGAAACAAGAAATGACCCGTCAACATACCCGCCACTAAGCGGTAGAAAAGGCGGCGCATACTAGAAAGGAGTAGTGGGATCAGGCGCCGACACGGAAAGGTCCCGGATGTATGCGGCAGCGCTGCGGTCGCATGGGCAGGAGGATCCGACCGGCTCTGAGCGTTCCGAAGGCCTTCGGCGAGAAGCTGTGTCTTACGGTTTGGCTGTTTCGCAGTGTGGCAGCGCAAAGTAGCTTCTATTCTGAACTGATCTTTACCCTGTGTTTGCTGTCGTTTGTAGCCCATGAAGTGTCATGCCGAAGTAGTATTTAATCGCGCAGTAAATGCAATGACAGCCACTCTGGCTGCCCACTGCATACAGCCTATCCAGAACACGTTTTGATGGTGCCCTCTCGCGCAGTCGACACGGAGTGCGGCGGCCGTGAGCGCTCGATAAGCTCACTACTTCTCCTCTAGTTCACGGCCACTCTCAAGCAACCAAGGACATCATGAGGGAGGTTATTTTTTCCTTGTTTTTGTAATTTTAATTTGCCTATAACTTTTAAAATAAAGGGAATTTCAAGAAAAGAAAAGTTTCACTAAGTTACTACGTTCAGTGCTCTCAGGTTCGGTGAAAATTAAAAATTAGGAAAAAAGGCATTGCAGGGCTTCTTTAAGGGTGAGCAGAGTATAGTACTCGCTTTCTTAATGTGATTATAATGTATAATTTGTTTGATTTCACTACTTCTCGTTCAGCCTTACAGAAGCTTCGATGCTCAAGTTTGGTCGAAGATGACATTGAAGAGATGAAAACGGAGGAGCAGGCTCAGCAGCAAGAGGCAAAGGTAAGGCTGTTTCAAAGCAGCGGGAGAAGTTTCTCTCTTTTTTTTTTTTTATTGCTTTGCTTGTTGTGGTAAGTAAGTCAATTCACTTAACAGATGTGGAGTTCATTTAATGGACAGCATTATTCAGCTCGTTGACTCCGCTTCTTGTTTCTTGTTTTGATTTAAAAAAATGGGGTGTCACATTTGTAGCTTCTTGGCATTAAAATTAAAGCTAAGAAGCTTTATTGCAGATCTTTTTGGCGTTTAAGTTCACTAGGCGTAAGAGAGGAGAAAACCCAGATCAATTTCTCGTTCCTCCTCTGCAGTGTTTTTACCAAAATGAGTAACACTGTGGCCCACACTGCCTTTTTCTCGGCCTTGACGCCAAATAGGTTCAACAAAAAAGCAGGGAAAGGGAATGCGAATCTGCATGCTAATTTCTGTTTTAATTTGTCCACTCAGTAGTCTCTCTGCTTTGGAAATTTACAACATGTAGGACCGTATTTACTTGCATAATGAGCGCACCCCCCACAACGGGTGCCAATATTTGGACTTTTCTTTCCCCCTCTCATAATGAACGCGCCTCCAACTTTCGGCTCCACGAGTCTCAAATTGCATCCAATTTAGCTAGCTACCAAGCCAATTTTCTTTTGTCGCCAAGCAGTCTGGCCAAGTCAAGTCAAGTCAAGCCAAGCCAAGCCGCTTTCATAATGGCTGCAAATGCGTAGCTGCGGCAGTTGTGGAAGTGATCAACCGTGAAACCAAGTGGCGCGCACTCTTGATGAAGCTTGGGTCGAGGAATTGATCAGCCCCGGACATTCTTCGCCTATCGGATGCATCAATGTCAACAAACACGCTGTCGTCTGTGGTGCGTTTTTGGACAGTGAAATCGTTAAAGTGATTAGGCCTAATTTCACGTACTCCAGGCAAATGTGTTTCTTTAATCCGTAACAAAACGGTGCATCAAGGCGCATGCTGCGTCGTAGGTTGAGGGTGGGCACGTTAAGTTAACGCGGTCCAGTGCACTCCAGAGGTCGGAGTGCACTCGAGTTAAACTAAACGACATTGTCTCATTTCCGGTGCACTGTGGCGAAGTGAGCTTCGTTGTCGGAGATGGTGCGTGAGAGCTCAAACAGGTCGGTTTCCAGTAAGATGACGGCGTTTCCACTCTTGCGGCCAGTCTCGCGGTGGTCTCACGCGTCTTGCATTCTATTCTCGCGCCTGCTTGGTTACGTAGATACTTCGACGGCGATCATTTGGCAGCTCGTGCAACCATTCTTCATCATGGGAATTAAAAAAAAATGCTGGTGTAGACAGGTATGCAAACATCCTTCAAAGCTTGTTGAATTTCTTCATGTGCATTACAACAATTTCAGGATCAGGCGAGCCAATGAATTTGGCCATTTAGCCGTCATTCTTTGAGGCTTATGGGAATTCAGAAGACATTCGGCGTACCTTTAATTGCCGCACCAACAGCGTTCAGTACAAATGCAAGCTCTTGCTACTACCGCCGTCTCCACGCTCTTATTTCATCGAAGTCATTGTCGATTTTCGACGTGACGGGAGCCATGTTTAAGCACGTCCCAGAAAGCCGGAACCAGAAACATTAAAAATAGACGTCAGATGGCACCTCAATATGAAAAAAAAGTGTGGTCGTTAAGCTACGCTCAGAACTCGCGCACTCGAGCACAGATGTCCGGAGTCTAGAGCTCACTAACTTAGTGTGCCGAGTGTCTGGTGGCCCCTGGTAGCAGCCGTCTCCATGAACGAAACTTGATTCGTGCGTCAGTGGACTTCGTACGAGTTCTTATACGCATAGACGCGGTATATACCTGAGCGTGCCGTCGGATACTAGCAGTATATATCATTTAAGAATGGTCGCACTGCTTTCCATGCTGAGTGAGCTTCGTAGGGCGCTTTTCCCTCGGCAAAAGTCACATCGAAGGCGCCCTAAAATGGTTCACTATTTATAAAGCAGGGTTACTGTGCCACGTCCCCGACCAGTCGTGGGTGTGCCTCCATCACTGGAGACGTGCCACAGTACCATGCCGTATCATATTGGCACCTAATATGACATTTGCACAAAGTGTGTAAATGCAAAAATTTTACCCTGTGTAATGAACGCCCCCCTCCCCCGCCCCGAAATATGTAAATTTTTAGGGGAAGAAAGTGCATTCAATATGCGAGTAAATGTGGTGGTGTAAGGAAACTGATTCAGTCGCATGTTACATTGTTGCGTGCATAAGGCTAACTGTGTATGTAACATATCAAACACCCACACCACAGGCATGGACCATTGCACGTCTTCCGCAGGACTCCTTAGCCGGAGGTGCAAGGCACCTGTCTGCAGTCCTTGGAATGGACCCCCTCTTTCTTCCCGTTCCTTTTTAATGCGAAAGCATTAACTGTCCCATGGAGCGAGCCGACGTTGTCAGTTTGAAGCGCGAAAACGACATCTAGTTTCCCTGATCCCAAAAGTCCCATTGGCTGGCGTGCAGCGACGAGGCTCCCATTCGCCGCTGCACGCGTCAGTTTCAATGACCGCCGCCAGATGGCACTGTGTGTCCGTGCTGCCAGCACGGACATGCAGTGCCATCTGCATGGCATGCATGTGTGCATGGTGGCAGAAAGCGAGAGAAAACTGGTATTTTCGTATTAACTGATGGCAAGGGGGTTTTATAGCCCCACTTTCTTTTCTGTGCAGAGTGAATATAATTTTCACATTTAAATATTCTAAGCTTAAATGGTGAAACAAAATGGTTAGGTGGCATAAGCTAACCGCCCCAGTCCGAAGGCCTCAGCCAGATTCATCCGTCCATCCATCCAGCCAGCCCAGCGCGCTGATGAAACTAACCGCCGCAACCCCATGCCACTACGGGCCCTGCGCCGGTTAAAATGGACACGTTGGCGTGCGCTCAGAGATTTCTGCTTGTCTCGCCGCTGACCAACATGCCGTCGCCTCCATTATGCACATCGTTGGCAGTGCTTCTGCTCGTCCGGACAACGACGAACATGACGCCTCCTCTAGATCCATTCACAACTCATAAGAAGTGCTTAGATGTCTTCCGACTTTTTATTTGGCGCCTCCGCGTGGGCCCTCTCCGGGGCCTTTGTCTCACGCCAGTCAAGCTTCTTTCGTCATGCACTAAACATTACTTCAATGATGCCCGTCTCAAATCACGTATACATATTTTCCTTGTTTGTTGTAATTCACTTATCACTAGATAAGATTGATTTGACCCGATTTATGTGTGAAGTATTTTTATTTTTTTATTTTGTATTACAGTTTTGTTATACCTTTACACTTTAATAGGCTTTGGCCCTTTAAAGTGTAGCGTAGCACAGTAGCTGAGCACTGTGACAACAGAGGACACTGGATTGCTGTCAATAACGCCCAGCATTGTCAACATAAAAACTAACCCTCGGCATAGACTTTTCATTGATTCCGGGGGGCACATTCAAACGATGCCATAAACATAAATAAGTGCCTCGGCGCTTTGCCAACAGTCTATGGCAAGGGGCTCTGCCACATCGCTCAAAGAAGACAGAAAAGATCTGCTCCTCAATGGCCATTACCATAGTCGCCCCTGAAGAAAGGCAGAGTAGGCCTCGAAACGTAGGGTCCCTAATATTAGGATTGGGTTGTTTGTCGTCCTTCATTTATTGTTTTCCCAACCAGAGATATTTCTCTCAAGTGTTTACTTTCAAATTATAATAACTGCAATGATATTCATCTTCTCTACTTTTCAGGTTACCATGTTACAGGTCATATCGACCAGATCACTACAGCTCCCTCTTCTCATTGGAATCTTTATGCATCTGTCGCAGCAGCTGTCTGGTATAATTGCCGTAAGTTTATTCCACCATTTCTTGCATGCTAATAAATAATAACATATGAAGCAAGTTATTTACAGACCTTTTACTAAGAGTAATTTCCTGCTATAAAAATACCTACGCACAAGGGATGTGATATTTATCAATCTTCTACCATTTTTATTAAAGAGTGTTATCAATCAATCAATCAGTTCTTGTTTTATTGTGCTTCCAAATAGCTGGTAGGCCTTAGGGGGGGTGTATATACATGAGGCAGTGTAAAAATATGACTAGCAAGTAATCATAACTAGTACACTTTTTGTGAACTTATAAAAATTATGATGCCAGCAGAAACTTGAATTAAACTCCCACTAAATGGCAAAAGTAATTTATAAATTTTAAAGTTGCATTGTGGAGGGTTTTTAGAACCAAGCTGTTTATGGCTCGGGTTCTGTGGATTTTTTGTGTGCGTGACGAAAAACTATGCTCGCACCGCAGCCATGCACCGCACATGCCGCCTACTGTAGCAGTAACTGTTCTAAAGCAAAAGCCTAAAACAAATGGCATCTTGCACGTGCGTTCGTCAATGCTTTATTTTGGTTATTTACTTCGAATCTTTTATATGGGGAAGGCGCACGCGTGCGACACAAGGAACACCATTCCCTGCATTCTTGAAGCTTGCGTAATTTAGCAATTTTTGTGCGCGTGATCAAAAACTCTACGCTCGCACCGCCCTCTCTTTGTCATTGTTCCAAGCGCTTGTGTACCCAGTTTCCTTTCCTTCCGCTCTCCCATGGTGGCGGTCATGTCGCGTGTGTTTAGTTTCCTCCGGTTCTTAGGGGCGGTGATAGTCATCCAAGCGAATTTATATAAAGAACCAGAAAGACAAGTTGCTGTTCTCCATTTTCAATTTCACTTCTCTTCTTTCATCGTAATGGGGGGAGGCCGCGTATGGTCCGGATTCCCGAAGAGCAACGGCGGGGACGGTAACGAAAATGTCAGCAGCGGCGGCGGGCGGCATGTGTGTGTGCCTATCTTTTGTCACGATGACCACCGATCAAGACAATGAATGTGTTTGTACCTTTGTTCAAAATTCTCTGTCACGTTTGTGTCGTGTGCAAAAAACAGTGTTGTGTGCAAAAAACAGTTTTGCTGCTTATCCACCTTCACAAAGTGGAATGGCACCCAGTTTTTCTACTGAAAAGATTTAAACATATAGGGCTCTTGAAATTATGAAATATTACCTGTGAAATAATGTTATTGGCTTCAATGAATGCCAGTGTGCGAGGATAGCAGACTAGTCACCGAAACTTCGCTATGATTTATCTTTCTGAATTTATGGCTTGACTTTCTATTATTTCATGCAACCAGTGACTTGTTTTGATAAATTTTCAATGTACCGCACACTGCTGCAGCACTACAGCGAGGAAGTGGGGCATAAATTAGTCCGGAAAGCTGCATGAATTCCAAGTTGGGAATTGTCTCACTACCTCAACTAAAAGATTTAAGGTGCTGCTTTGATTTACTGCCCAAGAGAATGTACCTAGGATATATATGCACATCTAGGGCACACCACAAAGACAATCGTTATGCTTGCAAGAAGTACTTTTGCACTATGATGCAATTTGTTAGCCCACACAATGCGTCATGGGTAGATAGGATGCACGAGAGCTATCTGTTGGTGAGGAGTTGCATGGCGCAAGCACCGACGTGTCTTCACATAGCGCATAGCTGGTGGAGTTAGATCGGAATGGGAAAAAGCATTTGATAAAAAAGGGGCGGCGGCCATGGTTTATGGCTACGCAAATCCCCATTTCACTCCTGTTACAATGCATCCTGCATTAAGAAAGGTCTTTAAGGTGTCACTGCATGGTCACTAGTAGAACTTGAGAGACTTTAACGCTTCAACAATGAGTATTAAGATTTTCAACCTTGGGGAAGCTTTTCAGAGGCCCAGCTAGTATCCAGCATAAGTTGGCTTCCCTCAATCTTCAGCTTTGGGTGGGTGCACAAATTCCAAGGCATTATGAAAGGCTTATCAGCCGTCCTGCCCATCCTGCCTTAGCCGTCCTGCCTTTGGCTCCTGCCAAAAGCAGAACGGCTAAGTACCTTTTGCCAATGGCACTTGGAAGGTTCAAAGGCAGTGAGCAGCCTCGTCACGTAATGTCGTCACACTCGGCTGGTGCCAACTGTGCAGCTGGGCTCGAGCCTGACGCTGAGCATACTTTTACACACCGTCTGGACACGAGACCCAGCCAAACTTTGATGCAGCACCTGTGTCCAATCCAAACGCTCAATCTCACCACGACGATGTCAAAAAGCTGCAGTGCACAGGCTTTGGTTATTAAAGGCGGTGTTGCTTTTGGTGTCGCCTTATCCCGTCTGTGACTGGCTCTTACACTTCTGTGCGTGTCTCCCAGGTGTTCTACTACTCTGTGCGGCTGTTTGAGGCCGCGGGGCTTCCTCCGAGCACGGCCAAGTTTGCCACCATCGGCGTCGGGGTGGTGATGGTGGTGATGACGCTGGTGTCCATCCCACTGATGGACCGGGCTGGCAGGCGCACCCTCCACCTCTATGGCCTTGGGGGCATGTTCATCTTCAGCATATTCATCACCATCTCCTTGCTGGTCAAGGTCAGGGCCCTCGCCATTTGTTGCATAATAGCTTCAGAGAATATCTGCGACTGTCTTGGAGGCAGGGTGACCTTAGGGAAACGTGACTTCAGGGAAACGTGACTTCAGGGAAACGTGACCTTAGGGAACTGCGACCTTAGGGAACTGCAACCTTAGGGAACTGCAACCTTGGGGAATTGTGACTTTAAGGAAATGCGACAATAGGGAAATGTGACCTTGAGGAAACATAACGCTAGGAAAATGTGAGCATGGGGAAACACAGCCTTAGGGCAATAGGACGACTTGAAGCGATTTAAAGATACAACACGGAGACCATTTGTAGTGGATAGGGTGTTTGGAACGTGGAGATAATACCACGCACGTTTCCGAGCGAGCGAGCGCGTGCGTGGCTAAATGGTTACCATGCTTGGCTTTCGCGCGGCGGCCCCAGGTTCGATTCCTGGGAGCGGCTGCTTCTTTTTTTTTATTCTTTCAATCTAGCATTCTCGTGAGTTTGAGAACCTTGTCATCTGATTGAGGTATGAATGTTCGTCGCCGAATGTTCCAGAAACCCACGAGGGTACAAAAGGTTCTTCGCATGGCGGTCCGAGGCCAGTCTTTCGTCAGTGCTCGATCCAGCTGCCATGCTACCTTGGGCGCCCGCGATGCCTGTACCTCTGTGTTTGTTTTGGGCACAAGTTCACACCCTTGAACATTTAGCTTCTCCAGTCATTAGCCACCTCATCATTTGTAATTCGTGACAATATATGTAGGGTGGTCACTGAACTGAACAGAAGTCACAAACTGTGAAACCTGGAGAAGCAGCTTGCTCAAGGTTGAAATCGCAACTGGACCGGGGACATTGCAAACCTTTTGTAGCGTTAGCTACACTGGCCAAGGTTGAGCAGTTTCGCGTGGCTCCCAAAGAGCCCTGCTGCGCAAGCGCAAGGAGCAGTGATGTTACACGGCGCACAGCTGGCGTGCCAGAGCCGCCGCCGCCGCGTGCTCTGGAACACTGCGCACGCCTCGCCGGTCTGCACATTCCAGAGGAGTGACGTCATAGCCGTGGCAGACGCACTGGCGCCGCCGCGTGCCCAGCTGTCCACCTCCGTTGCGCAGTGGCCAAGTCTGACGCTGCACCGGAGCCGCTTGATAACGCCTCTCATTTTGTGAGCATAAGCTCATGCTACGTTTATCCTAGCATAGCCGAGCTAAGCCACCGCAGTTTGTTCTGGACAGGCAATCTACGCCTGTCGTCACATCTCTCGTCCAGTAACTGTTCAACAACCGAACCGAGCGAGGGGGTGGCAGTAGGCATAAATTGTCCGTCCTCAGTCCAGCTGTGATTTCGGCCTTGAGTGAGCTGCCTCCCCCGCTTGAGCTGTTTCATTCTGTGCTACTACACGGAATTACTGGTTTGGCTGCCTCGAGGATAGCCATGCCAGCGGTTAATTTTTACCATGCCCCAACTTGGCTCCGCTCGCGGTTTAGGAGGGGGGGGCACGAAGAAGATTATCTTCCCTGCAGAAAACCTACTTTTCCTGAAAACTGGGTTAATCTAAACAAGGGCGCTTGTCTGGTGGAATCGGGTGCTTAACGTATAAGTTTCAGAATTCCCGAGTTTTTGAAGTGTTAATGGGGGCGGTTGTACAAAGTGGGCGCTTCTGTGGTATTTTACGGTAGGTTGTATGTGGACCTTTGAAAGCTACTAATCAAAAGGGTTTCTGGCCGTTATATGGGCCACACTGCTTGTAAAAAGCAAACAGAATGTTTTCGTAAAAAGAAGCTTGATTTAACTATTTTTTGCTCAGCTATCATGTGGCCAAATGTCAATGGTTCCCTGAAATATTTTTTTCAATGTAAATTATTAATCGTTTTGTAAATAAATTGTTTTAAATATAGGTAGTCTAAAAACGTTTGCACACCCCGACCTAGCTAAAACCATTAAAGAGAGTTACTTGTTGATACAAAATTATTATTCTTATACTCTGCATTAACTTTTCTGTGCAACAAAAACCGGCATTGCCAGTGCTTTCAGAAAAATTGGGTCAAAAAATATAGGACAGGCAATGGATAACTTCCTCCTACTGAGCTCTTCGGCTCGTCTTGCCACCTCTGCAGAGGCGAAGGTCAATCTCGCCTATTTTCTCCATTTGCCCGCAACAATGGAGGGTTAAAACACTGGAAGCTAGACCAGCAGTTAGCTCCGTCCGCTTTGCTTAGAAACGCTGAAACCGAGCATAGGCTCTCCTATTTTAAAACTTGAATCTGTCAGTGTTGCTTTCTGAACTCTCATTCAGCAAAATTATTCAGTTACATAAATCGGAAATTGTTTTATATTTCCTTCGAGCTTTCTAAAATAAGGACTGTGTGCTTTTTTTGCAGTTCTTGTACCAGTGGATCACATACATGAGTGTGGTCAGCACACTGTGCTTCGTAGTCTTCTTTGCAATTGGGCCAGGTAAGCTCTTTATGATACTTCTAACATAAATTGATTCTCCTTTGGATTACACTTGCATTAGGTATCCACCTTCTTGTTGCTTGAATTAAAAGAGATGATCAAATTCTGCATTTTTAAGTTAACTATCCTGGATTTCTTCTCCACCTCTTGTCTCTGTACATTTAGAATACTGTAGAACCTCCTTGGTACAGTCACGGTTTCTACATTTTCTGAGCTCTTGCGTTCAGAGTGCCGGTCCCACAGAGTTCCCACAGAAACACAAGTATTAATTGCCCGCTTAGTGCGTTTGCTTTCTCAGTTCCTGCGTCCAAGGTGCCGCTGACGTAGTGCCGGTCGATTCACACGACGACCGATCCGCGGATGGATTGATCCCGCAATGACATGTCCGTAGAACGTCTGCTTCCCAAGTGCATTCAAATGATGAGCAAACAACAGCAAGGATCAGCCATACCACTTTGCGACTGCACGGTGTTGCAAAACGCCAACAGCACAGAGTGGCACCATAGTCCAAAGGGAATGCAATATCAATCGCATTACCTTTGGACTGTGGTGCCTTTTTTTCAACCAGCCTCTGCTGCGTCGCGCGATGACAGCGCTACAGAGTTTGGTTGCACTATCTCTCCACAGGGCGCGGTGCCACCAGGGCCGAGATGCGCTCCGATAGCAAACCGAAACTTAAAAACCCGCTGAATTTGTGCAGTTTTTTAGAAAGCCGTAAAATGCTTCGCGTGCCTTCTATCGTTTTGCAATTTGTTGATTTAGTGTTTCTCGATGATGCTGAGCAATTTTATAATTTAAACCATGCCCTTAAACACAATATTAAAAAAGTTAATTACGCAAAAATAATTAACAACTTAATTATACCGGACTTTAATAATTTTCCTAAATAGGCCCCTGGCCCAGGACAAAATGCCACAAAACTTTTTTCGTTGCGATGAGTAGTTTTCGCAGGAGCGATTTGGCCTTCGTTCTCTGAAACGCCCTGTATATGCTAGATACATGGATTTGCACCTAATTGTACTACTATAACTGCACACAATGCTTGGGTTGTGCTGGAAACAAAGTTATAGTACAAATGGCTTGTGGCTTTCAAGACCATGGGTCTGTATGAGATCAGTTTTTGGGGAAGTTCAATTGTCCCGGGCCAATCTATCACTAAGTTGTCCCAGGGTAATCATTCTTTTCCACGCTTAATTTTATTTTCATTGCTTTCTCTATTGTTAATGTGCTCTTCACCTCTTGCATTTTTCTCTATCTTTCCCTCATTTCTTTGTAGTAACCATGTAATAATACCATTGGAATACTATGATGAATTCCTGTATATAGAGACAGCCTTATTTCAGTGTCATCACAAAGCAACTTTATATAATACTGAGCTTTTCTTTTGATGAGCCTATTCGGAGCAGAGCACTTCAGGATGTGTGCGCAGTTTTGAAGTTGGCCAGTGTCACAGTTAATCTTGCATATTTAGGGCCTTCGATACTACATGCATGGGTGCATGCTTTCCACCAATGAGCTTGTAATGTTTCTAATGAATATAGAAACTTATAAAAGTTTGTTACCTGTTTTAATGCACCGATGTCTTATTGTCAAGCAGTAGGTAAACAAGTACTTGCTTAAATGCCTCAGGCACGGGTTCTAAAACTGGGTTCCCATGAACCCGAAGTTCCCCAGACTACCCGTCGGGTGTTCTCCAAGCTACCCAACTTTTTAAATTCTTTTTACCTCAAAGATAGACGTTTTCTAGTCTATCTGAGCAGGTCTGAGCCATCCGTTGATGCATAACACGTTGCCAAACACTCCCCAGTAAGTGCATTCATTAATATTTTATAAGTCTGGGTTTCTGAAGTGCTTTATTGCAACAATGGTGAGGGCGAAAGGGCTTCCCCAGCTGTCAGTAAAGAAAGAAAGGTCTTCCCTGAGATGTAAAAGTTTGAGAACTTCTGTCCTTAGGCAGCGACCACTTGCTGATGGGAAGTCTTGTCCCCAGGCACGATCCCTTGGATGCTGATGGCCGAGCTGTTCTCGCAAGGCCCCCGGCCTGCCGCCATGAGCATAGGCGTCCTCGTCAACTGGTCAGCCAACTTCATTGTGAGCCTCGTCTTCCCGCCCATGCAGGTGAGAATGGCCATCCAGATAGTTGCTTTCTTGACTCCTTGACCACTCCTTTTGTGGTGGAGCGTGTGAGGCAAATACAGTTGACCCTCAATTTAATGAAACCCGATTTTACAAATTTCCCGATTTAACAAACAAATTTGGATTCCCCACGCAGCCTATGCGCGAGGTTTCCCTTCCTCGATTTTACGAAGTTCCCGATTTAATGAAATAATAGCGGGTCCCGGTGGCTTTGTTAAATCGAGGTTGAACTGTAGACCCCTTTTTGTAATTCAGTCTGGCAGCTTTTACCACTGTCATCATCTCAGTGTGTGGCATCTGTACCAAACCAATGGCGGCCTTGTGGCCATTGAAGGAAGAGGTTGAAGATACTAGCAAGCGGAGGATTACTAGCAAGCTGAGAATGCATGAGATGAGGCCTGTACATTTGGGACATCAGTACGACTTGACGCACAAATTAGATACAATGGCTGCGTAAGCGTTTATTTCTAAGTGTGACAATGGCTGCGTAAGCGTTTATTTCTAAGTGTGCTTCAACCAATCTCTTGGCTCAAGTTTGACTCTAAAGCCCTCTGAAACAAAACTGAAACAAATCAAGAGAAACATAAGGTGATCAAAGAACAAATTTTCATGTGCCATTGACATGCAAAATGGATGGTGCCCAATGAAATGCAGTTTTGTTACCACCATCTGTTTCTTGAAAGTGAAAGAAACTGCTTCCAAGGGTTTTGTAGCAGTGTCGGCTGACGCAGGAAGTTTAATGTAGGGTGCGACATTTAAAAGACAGAGATGGTATGTGTTAGACCGGAAATGTGTAAACTTTGACTCTTTTGTGGTGACTGTAGCAGTCCTTTTTATTTCTATATGTTTGGCAAACAAACTTTTCGGGAGGCAGAACAGTACTGTTCTTACTCTAAACATAGTTAAATTGAGCAAGAATAAATCAACTACTACCCGAAAAGGACTGCAGCTTGCACTCTCTAGGCGACTGGTAACCGCTGAAAATATCCACCTGGTCTGGAAAGTGAGTTCATTCCATTACAGGCGGAAGTCAATTTATTCTTGTGTAAATCTTCTCCAGATTGGGGTCTTCCCCTAAATCATTACCGTATGATCCTGTAAGGATCCTGTAAGGGCGCCCTCCCCCGAGACACCATCCATCTCGTTTTTTCTGGCTAAATATCTATAGCCTACAAATTCCGAAACATCGCCCATCCCCTATTCCCATCAGACATCACTCTATGTTTGACGGGAATCGCATCCATTGTGCGATCTGCGGTACTGGTACGTGTGACAAGGGAGTTCATAGCAGATTCTCACATCTATGTCCGCGATCTGCGCATGTGATATTGGTTGTTGTGACTTACGAGTTGTTCCCACATCTTTATTGCACCGTAAAACTCAAATCTGCTGTGTCCGCGATCTGCGGTGTTGGTTCCCATGACATGCAAGTCTTCGGAGGGTTCCCACGTGTCCTTCGCACCGTGTGAAACAAATTTGATGTGTCCGCAATCCGCTACAGTAAAACCTCGTTATAACAAAGTTGAAGGAGCGGTCGTAAATATTTCGTTATAACCATTAGTTTGTTAAAGCCAATGTCCATTTCTTCCACTATTAGCAAGCAAGGGGAATTATGATTGCTTTGTTATATCCATTAGTTTGTTATAACAAGGTTTCACCGTATATCTTTTACCATGACACGAGAGTTCGTAGCAAATTCTCGCGTGCTTATCGCATCGTGAAACACAAATTTTCTGTACCTGCAATCAGAGGGATTGGTTCCCGTTTCACGTGGTTGTAGCGATTGGCCCAGTGTTTTATCACTTTTTTTTTATATAACGTTTTGCTGTCGTATTTTCAAAAATAGCCCACCTCGATGTTTTTCACCAT
This sequence comes from Ixodes scapularis, assembly GCF_016920785.2. Classification (NCBI taxonomy): domain Eukaryota; kingdom Metazoa; phylum Arthropoda; class Arachnida; order Ixodida; family Ixodidae; genus Ixodes; species Ixodes scapularis. The sequence continues at coordinate 53,001,810 of NW_024609868.1, read as the reverse complement.
TTTTCTTTTCATTTTGGGTGGGCATCCTCACGGGCTTCTACGGTATATTTAATGGTTAAACATCTGACTCCACTCTTGTAGTGTTTACAATCACAACTGGTGGCAACTGTTAGCTTTCGTGTGCTCTTGTCGCTAGCTCCCGGTTAGCTCAGTTGGTAGAGCGCTCCCCTAGCCTTGGAGAGGTCCCAGAATCGTTTTCTGGGCAAAGTGAATTTTGTTTCCAGCTGCCACGTTGTACTTCTTTCTTTCAGTAGAACATTGCTCACGAGTTCTCGGTTTCTCTGGTCATTCTGCAGGAGGCTCTTGGAAATTACACATTCCTTCCATTCACTTTGCTGCTGGGCTTCTTCTGGACCTTCACGTACAAGAAGGTGCCAGAGACCAAGAACAGAACCTTTGAGGAGATCTCCGCCCTCTTCAGGAGGGACGACGTGACCAACCTCAATGGGCTTGCCACCCAACGCAACTCTTTAGCGCCCGGGCAGGACGTTATGTTTGAAGAGAAGCCAGAGTCTTGTAAGTTTTGACTGGTCTGGAGAAGAACTGCATGCAAACAAGGCTCGCCCAGGCTTTGCCTTACCACCGAGTGAATGGATGCATGTCAGCCCTTGGTTTTTGTTCACAGATATGGTTTATTTTCTGGCAGTGTGTTCTTTGCCAAGTTGAAAGGCAATGGGTCTCCACTGTGTTCTTTTTTTTTTTTGTTTTTGTTTTTTTATCTTGAAAGGCAGCTTTAGTTTTGATTTTCACTGTAAGGAGCTGTTTCCGAGTTAACTTTGGCCTTTCAACGTTGTAGAACCCGAGACATTGTCTTGCGTCTCGGGTTTTACAATGTTGAAAGTTCACCAGCTCGCTTGCATCTTCTCTGTAATTTCTAACTTTGGCCCTCTTATTTTTGATGTAATGAAGCATTTTAGTTTCCGGTGACACATTTCCTGGAGAGAGTTTGTGGCAGAACACTTAAGAGCCTTTAGGCTTGCCCACTTATACTGAAACACATATTTGGTTCAACCTTGGTACAAAATCAAGTGCTACATTTTATTTCCTTCAATTGGAAAAGTTTGTTTAATTACACAGAGGGAAGGGTACCAGTCGAGCATGTGCTCAATCTTTTTTTTTTTTTTTGTTCTTTTTTTTTAATTTTTAGTTACTTCTATTGTGATGCTGAACATGTAAACTGTGATGTGAAATAAGGGGCTTACTATTAATTGGCAGTTTCACATCGAAGCATCCCACATACTTCAATATTGATAACAGTGATATATTAATTTTTTTTCGAAATCTTTTTTTAGAGATGAGCCTTTACAAAAATAGCAGTAAGGGTGTCTTTTTTTATCTATTTACAACATTATATTCTGTCAAGAGGCCAGTGAATTTTCTGTTTGCCACCTGTTTAATTTTTTATTGCAAACTGTTAATGGCAGATGAGAACCAATTATATGTACAGTTGTTTGAAAGATGGGTCAGTTACATTTATGGCAATGTCCCTGATTTAGGGCATGTGAACAGAGACAATTCTCTCATCTTGCTTCTGAGCCAGATGGGATATATTGGTTCAGTTTTTGTTATTACAATGTCTTGACGTCTTGCAGTAGGTTTTCATACCGTGATTGATAAGGAATGCCCTAGAGTCCTGAGAATGGCACTTTATGTTTCACTAAGTGACTCACTTCAGAGCATCGTAGATAGAAAGTCTCTTAAAAAAAATGTTGGTTGCCACTCTGAGGCTTCCAGGAGGTTAATTTTCAACTTCTTCCTGCTAGCTTTGACTGTCCTCATATTCTGTTTGGACTACTCATGCTGCATGTGCAATCTGTGCAGGCACGCAGCCAGGATTTTGTTTCCGGGGGGTGGGGGGGTCGCCCATGGCAAAATGCTGTATGAGGGGGAGGGGGGAGAGGAGGCCCCAGCAGAATGGAAGATTTGGGGGGGGGGGCCTGTGCCCGATGGGCCCCCCCTCCCCCTGGCTATGTGCCTGAATCTGTGGATGGGTAATTTCTAGCTATATGCATGCTGTGATTGTTTTGTACTTTTGTGCATGCCTTTGTATTTTGCCATTTACAAGAAATTTTTCTATTTACCAAAGAAGTTGATCTTTTCACAGTTATACTTCTGAATACCTGTATCTTGCCCTTGCGTGCCATATTTTGTTATTATTTGGTTATGCATGGAAGTTGCATTGTTCTTTGCCTTTTGATTGAGCTTATTTTACCAGAGGCAGGCATGACAGCGTGCTGCACCTTGTATTTGCAGCCATTTAAATACTCTTTTGTCTCACTTGCTTTGCTGCAATAAACTCACAACTTGTTGAGTCACACAAATTATATGATGTTGGTGCATATAGACAATAGCAGTTTTTTTTATTTTGTGCAAACCATGAATGTTGAAATGAGATTATAGCATTAAAACTAGAAATAGGCTGATATCCTGCTTGAGAAGCAGTAGTGGAGATTAATTACAAAAGTTCTGTTGGCTGCTACCAGCACATAATACCATATTTACTCAAATCTAACGCGCCTTCAATTGTACCATGCACACATTTTTCGAGGTCCGAAAAAAAACAAAAAAAAAACACGATGACCTTGATTGTTGCACGCACCAGATTTTATAGGTTGGATACAGAAATTAAACTTATTCTCACTTGGAACAACGAAGGTTTATTCCAAATGCTTCAATCTTGCGATGAAATAAACGGTGCAGTCTCTCGCCGGCAATGTCGTCATCACGACGACGGCCTGGCGCAGCGCCCGTGGGGCGGCATGCATCACTCCTGATCGTTGTCGGACGACTCCTTATCGCTGTCAGCGGCCCAAAGCATTTCATCTTCGGTGCCGTCCATAGCGTTAGAAATTCCGCACTTCTTGAATGCCTTGGTAACCGTGGCAGACGGGATCATGCACCACGCATCTTTTGCCCATTGCACGTGATGCGGCCCGATTTCCATCGCTCTCCACGCACAATATAACTTTTCTTTTGATTCCAATATCATGGCGAACGCGGCGTGTCTTTGCAGTGGGAACTTCCACGCTGATACGAACGCAAGAAACAAACGAGCTGGCTATGCTCTAAGTCTCTCAGCTTCTTAGCGTGTAATGGAGTGGCCATTTTGAAATGTCGATGGCGATACGGTAGCGCAGTTTTGGGTCGCACTCGATTCTAGCGCGCATGCGATGTTTGGACCTATTTCCTTGGAAAAAAGGTGTGTGTTAGATTCGAGTAAATACGGTAACTAACAAATCGTGAGATGGTGAAATTTTGGTGTTAATGTGAAGGACAAAGAAAAAAATTTGTATCTTACTTACAGGCTAATCATACTGCAGTATCTGCCTTTGAGTGTCATTGAAAATTTGTGTTTCTGTTCACAGACGGAACATTCTTCGCATGAGCATCACGGGCATGGCTGTTGTCACTTCTATCTTGTTCAAGGCACATGATATTGTGTATGCCAAGCATGTTAATGTACTGTGCTTGTCTGGTTACAAATGCCCTATAATGTCTGCATGTCATATTCGGTTACATTTTCTATAGCTAGCCCTTGTTTATCACTTGCCTTTGCTTTGTAGCAGATCTTCAGGGGGAAGTATGCTCATCTTTTACATTGTTTACTCATAATTTTTTTGTCTTCGTTGTTGAACAGCTTTATGATAAAAGCATGTGTCTGATAAGCAAGGGCTGGCTGTGCTTTAGAAGCATTAAGCATTTCTTTTATATATGTCAGCTAAGAAGGGCAATGTATGCCTTGGGCATACCCTGTTGTGTTTACAAACGGCCCTCCATTTGTGAGACTTGTAACCATGGCGATTAAATTTTACAAAATTATTTTGCAATTCGGAGCATGTCACTCATGTTTACTCGAAGATCTAATGGTATTACTTGTATCTTATGTCTGAAAGTATAATGGGTAGTATGGAAGTTTTGAGTCTTTAGAACCAAGCCTCGAGGCTCTTGTTTAGAAAGGGCTATATTCGGGATATTGTATAAATAAGTAGCTTCCTATAAATAAACGTTTATGAGGCAAGCCTTTGTACACCGCAGCTGTCCTCAAACTTTTTTAGAACTCGGCTCTTAGGCGCCCGTTTCTGGGATGAGCAGCGTTGGCGTCTGCATAACTGCGCGTTGCATTATGGGATGTTTCCCCGCTAAAGTTAGTAAGAAAATTTTCCCGCAAAATTTCACAGAAAAATATTCTTGCTAACTTTGCTGAGTTAGGTTTTCCCGCTAAATTTAGTGGGGAAATGGACGTCCATGGCCTCAACACAAATTCAGTTTCCCTGCTAAATTTAGTGGGGAAAATGGCGCCACAACTTTGTGTCACGTCACCCATGAACAAATTTAGCGGCAGGAGGAAGAGGAGGGGAATGCCCTTCCCTTTGTACCACCCTGCTCCTCCTCAACAACTCTAGTCCTCAAACCTTTTTAGAGCACGTTTTCGCATTACAAAGATTTGTAAACGTCTTTTTTCTTTAACTCCCCGTTTCCTCGAGTGATAGTCAATAAACCTCTCTCCCCCTTTGATATTCGTGGAATAAAACAATTTGGAAGCTTACAAACTGTGCTGGTAATAACACACATGTCATAGTTGCTGAAAGGATTAGAACGGCAGGGTGTGGCCTTTGAGTGCCTGGCCTTCAGCACAGGACGCGCTCCATGCCCTCCACCATGCCTTGGCTGCGCTCGCGTGCTCGAGGTGCACAAGATGTCGGAGTGCCGTCAAAGGCAAGAAGCTTGTGCTTGAAGCTGGGTTACTGAAGCCCCTTCCTGCCGCTCTCATCGCCTTGTCGGGGACCACAGAAAGAAACATAGAAGTGTTCTGCTCGTAGTCGTGCCTCAACACCCCGATCGCTCGAGTATTTAAACATTCTTGGATTGCTTAAACTAAATAAACCACTTGGCGATGGTTGGGAGAATTCGGGTGCCAAAGGAAGTGCTGGGAGTAAAGTTATACAGGAACTCTAGCTGGGGGAGTATCCTGGGGAACCCCTGGGACTTTGAGGATGCAGTTGTGTCTCGCGCTAATATGGAGACATCCAAAAACATTTTATGTAACGTGACTTGTTCATAATACCGAGACCAAAATTTATCTGTTTACCCAGTTCGTCCCTGGTAATGGTGTCTGTATACACGTTTTCATCTCGGTAGTTACCTGACCGGCAGACAGAGGGCGCTGACACACGCGGCGCCGTAGGGAGCCTTCATACGCGCACACGGCACGTATGAAGGGCACCCTAGGCACGCCGCGTGTGTATGAAGGCTCCCTACGGCACCGTAGCCAAGCAAAGATTAAGTGAATGGTGGCAGAAAGCGAGAGAAAACTAGGTGTTTTCTTATTAACTGATGGCAAGGGGGTTTTATTGCCCCACTTTCTTTGCAGTGCGGAGTGAATATAGATTTCCCATTTAAATATTCTAAGCTTAAATGGTGCAACAAAATGGCTAGGTGGCATAAGCTACCGCCCGATCCAAAGGGCTCAGCAGGATTCATTTATCCATCCATCCATAGGGTGGTTTCAATTTGGTTGGTTTCAGTTTCAGCGTACTCGCGGCTGTGTTGGTGTGTTACATCAAAGTTTCACTTAGTTCTGCAATATAAATGGATCCCGTGTGGTACCCATTAAATGATACTGTGGTAATGGGCCACCCTTGGGAACTATGACGTAGTTACTAGCCTAACTTTTGTATGTTTTTACGAACACCATTTGATAATGTTCGTCGTTTGGCAAAGCTTGGCAGCGAAACAACTGAAATGATGCAGTAGGAAGATTACCGATGTCTACGGCTGTAGTGTACGTACCGCCTGACACTAGTTTCCATAAAAATAAACTATACTTCGTTTCAGCTTAGGTCCGAGCGCGGCCGATGTTATGAGCCGAAGGGCCAATCAAAAAGCGCAACGTCATGGCGTGCTCCCTGCGCTTGATAGGACTAGCCGGAGAGGAGCACGCACAGCGAGACGGAGAATACCGGCTGGTCCTATCAACTGCAGGGAGCATGCCATGACGTTGTGCCTCTTTCGCTGTTTGATTGGCCTTTCGGCTCATAACATCAGCCGGGCTCGGACGTAAGCTGAAATGAAGTATAGTGAAGACGCTAATGCATGGTGGCACAGTGAAAAAGGAGGTCGACAACCTGACTAACAATGTGCTGAATCGCAGAGAACAGATGAACTTGCAAGTTAGTGCTTACTGTTCAATTTTCGAGGACACTAACAGCTTGTAAAAATTGACGACCAGGAATTCCCCTTGTAATGACGCATGGAATGCAAAAAAGAAGTGATATTGTCTCCATCGGTTTGTTTGAAGAAATTAAGAGATGGTCTTGATGGTCCATCCTAGGCGGAGTAGAAAAATTGTTCAACTATTGGCCCCGCTAAACCATTCATAACCAGCATTTCAGGATGTTGACCTTAGGAAACTGTTATACGAACACTTCCTTGCAACATATTTAGAATATGAGATAAGGAACAAGCCGTCGATTGAAGTCTGACGTCTGACTTCCGTATAATTTGCGAAAAAATGGCACAAGAGAATTGACCTCCAGAAAGTGTGGATGAAGTCAAATGCTAGGCACCACTTCATGACTTTGTGTACACACATCTTTGTTTGTTTAAACAAATGGGGCGTCGATGCCGCTTTCAGCGCTGTTGACTCTCGACTCTCGACGTCGCTTTCAGCGGCATCAAGAGTAAATCCGGCATCGACAACGCTGCACTCGTGTGATTTCTAGGCACACGGCTTCCTTTCAGCGTCACATATGGTGTGCCTCAGGCACCTTTGTCAAGCACTCACAAGATGTCTTTGACACGTTTTTCACTTGGGGAGTCCAATTCCTTGTGTTTAAATAAATTAATGAAATTGGACATCTTAACAAATTTTAATGACTGCAGACATGGGACCTAGAACAATGTATAGTATCTTTAAATTCATAAATAAATCGATCGAGCGAACGCTTGTACTGCAAAAATTGTTCTCTCATATAATCAAAAGCAACTGTTTTGGATTTGTTATAAAGGCAGAGCACAATGCTTTCAAGAAACACGCATCATAGCTCCTTCTGTTGACTATATTTGTTTTCTTTAAGATCATAAATGCACCAGTGCTAACACTGATTCCTTTCCTCACGTATCCGATAGTCAAAACAAGCTATTAAATCAAGTGCACAAGTTGTGCACATAATGATGGCATGCAATTAGGCAGTAAAAAAAAGTATCAGACGACACTTCACAAAGCAAGGCAAAATATTGTGGTGAAACAAGACGAAAAAATGAAAGACATACAATTCTCTGTAATGCGAAATAAGAGTGCAGTTCTTGAGGAGTAAGGGAGGGTACGGAGGGGAGGATATGCCGCTCCGTACCCTCCCCTCTTCCTCTCCTTCTCCCCTCCCAGTTAGAGGGGAATTTAGCAAAAATCTTCCCTGGGAAATTTAGCAGAAATTTTCCCGCTGAATTTAGTGGGAAATTTTTTCTACTAAATTTAGTGAAAACTTTTCCTGTCGCCCTTCACCCCGATGGACGGGGTCCCCCTACCCATCACTTCCGCCGATCCAGAAGAGATCCTCAAAACGTCAGTGGTTGAGAATCACTGCTCTGGAATAAAGCATGCGCTCTTTCTGAAGGGAAACACTTTGATGAACCGAGATTTCTATCGGTGGAAATCAATTGTATTACTTGTGCCAGTGAAATGTATTCAATGCAGAGATCTAATGGAGCCTATTTCATACAGGTTATCTTCACCAGCACCACCACCACCATCACTGTCACTATGGAAAATTTCACAATAGAAAGAAACTTGAACTCAATCACCTAGAAGACCAGCTGTAGCAACAAGCTTAGAAAAAATCTAATGTTTTACTGAGGGCAGGTGGGTGCTTTTCTCTTATTCTCTCAAAACTTCTGCTCATCCTGTTTTTACTGAAGAGTTGGACGAAGATTACACTTCTTTCAGGAGGAGGCTACTTGACAATTGCGTGGAATAGCTCTTTGCCATAATTTTTTTCAGTAGCAAGATTTCGTGGATCTGTATAGATAAAGGAATCAATCTGAACTTTTGTAGAGTGCAAGTATTTGCCTGATCAGTACAGAGGATTCAATAATTCTGGTTATGGAGTAGGGAAATTAGACAGTGCCCGCTTGCATTTTGATTACGGAAGTCAAGGTATGATGGCTGATTTGACAGATGGTCATGCAGGGCCAAATACCAGAACAGCTGTAAGTGGTAGGGACAGAAAAGGTAATGAAGGTGGTTGTTTTTCAAGAAATGTCAGTGGCTCCACAATTTTCATTGGAGCAAACTCATTTTATCGTATTATTTTGATGTATGCCTCAAGAAGTGTGGTGAATTTTCTCTACACTGCTGTAAAAAAAGGAGGAGATAATCTTCACTTGAAAACTGAGAAATAAAAAATTGGGTGAAGGAAAATTAAAATTTCTTAATATTATCCAGTCCTAAATAATCTGCAACGATTCAGTTTTTTAATTGAAACCAACTCCATCATTTGAAACAATATTGTTTCATATTGAACCAGAAAAGTCTCATGTGAGTTAGAGATATGAATACAAAAAGATACTTTGTGATTGTAACTCAAGCATATGAGGTGGTTATGCAGTCAAGATTTTTCAGGAAAACTGACATTACAGTGGCGATTATCTATACTACAGACATTGCCATCACACAATATTTTAATGTGTGTAAGCTCATTTCCTTACAAACTTTTAAGTATTTTTCTCTTTTTTTAGAGATGTCTACTGGGAACTATTTGAGAAACCTAATTTCTTTGTTTGAGATAATGCTTACTATAAGCAGTATGACGGTCTTAGATCCTTCAAATATGTCATATGGATTATATGGGATGGTTACTGCTCTACTTTTACTGAACCAGTATAAGTTACAGAGAAAACGTTTATAGTATTGCATGTGTTTGATGCCCACCAATGGTGGATATTTTCATCGCCCCTTCTTGGCATGTAGGATATTTTTGTACACATTTGACATCTTAGCTCAATATATGTATATATGAAATTACAAATAACAAAAACATGTTACAGTGTGTGCTTGTCTATTTTGTACTTCCTATAATTGCGTTCCAATGTGCTCGTTGATATCTTGATTGCTATCTTAATATTTTAATGACCAGAACCAGTACTGGACTGCAGAAAGTAAAATACATGTTTCGCTTTAGTTTGTGTTTTTTTGCTGCTTTATTTTGTAAAACGTTCAACCAACTCGCCCAACTTTCTTTCTTGTTGAAATATGTGTGACTGAAAGGCAAATACAGCTTAAAAAGGAAGAAAAATAGGAGTATTGTTTTGCAAAGTGGCTAGCACATTTACCACAGGAATTTTTAAGTTAAAATTTTAAATTTAGAATGTCACCAAAATTTTTGAGAGGCTTTTGTCCCAACCAATTGTGAAGTATCGCATCAAAAGAAAATAAGTATAATCCCAAAGAACCCTGCCAAAATTGTGAAAAGTTCCTCAATATGTGTGTCTTTCTTTTTCACTTCATGCAGCAAGATCAGTCTGCTCACTCCCGAGTGCAATCTTTCTACACGGTTAGCCTGGGCACCACAAGGTCCCATCAGCACCTAAGGTGGTTTCACATGGTGCGGCCATCGTCGGGCGTCCACAGCTGTGGTGCCGCGGCAAGAACAGAAGCTGGAAAGCTTTGTTGTGATGCCAATAGCCCCCGCTCATATCATTCCTCCAGAGCGGGAGTCTAAGAACAACAGCCACCCTTCTTCCTTCACCGTGGACTCTTGAGGGCCAAAGCAGAACAACAGCATCAACGACCGGAAAAAAGAACAAGCTATGCATTCTCCCCCATTCCCTGAGAACTCGGTCGCCGGGGCTGGAGACTGTTTGTCGCCTGGCGTCGCTCTTCACGGCCGTTTCGTTTGTCTCGTCTCGGACAGCCGGTTATGCCCAGCAGAGTTTTGCCAGGTGGATGACTACTGCTATTACTACAACTACTACTACTACTCCCCTGGATGGTTATGCAGGACGACGTTTATATTGTATATTGTGCCTTCAGTTTGAGTTTGTGACTCCTCGTTATGTTGAACTGCCAGCAAAAACGGATAGTGGGCGGTGCGCAGTGACGTGTTTCTTCTTGCCGACGTGGGCGACGCATACATTATGCCTCAAGGATAATGCGTGCAAGAGGATTCATTAGCGTTACTATGGTAGTCAGAAAAAGGATAACAAAGGTGTCGAAGTGAGGGTAGTTGCCTAGTTTACTATCTGTAAAAAAGAAAAAGACATCATGCTCAAACATGTAAAAAGTATGTATAAATGCGAGTGTGTTAAAAGGATATATATATATATATTATATGAGCTGGTATACAGATATACTGTGTATACTTGCACGTGAAGCAGAAAAGTATCACGCCCCCCCCCCCCCCCCCCCCCCCCCCAACAGCAACCAAGTTATTTTTGGTTTGGCTGTGTGGGCCCGGTTTATTGATTTTGAGAAATGACAAATCTTATCACCTTTGTTTATGCTTTGATGCTTAGTTTCTTCTTGTTTCATGCGTAAAGGCTTATGGAAATGCAGAAGTGACATTGAATTTTGTCTTCCAATTCGCTGGTGTCTAGAGTTGCAAGGTGACCAAGTGCATCCAAAACTTGAAGGTTTGTTGAGCATTAGGATGTTGTATATGTGTGTGTGCCTGCCTGAATGTATGAGAACCTGCATTTTATCTTCTGTTGTTATCTCTTAAATGCTCAGATATTTCCTTGTTTCTTGACAAACAGAAGGAATACAAATAATTTGAGACTGGCAGGCAAAAAATGCACATTGACACCCCTCATTTATGTACTGCAACCTTAGGAGAAACTGCTCATTGGCAATTTCAATTCTTAGGCTCTTTGGAACAGTGTCATATTTATCTGCAAGTGAGATGATTGGCTACAAACCAGGGTGAATTAGAAATTGAGCTCATGCTACTTTCATTTCAAATCTCAGTCACACCAGTTGAACAGGGGCGCCAGCCAGATTAATTACTAGATAAATGACTGCTGGCAAGTTACACCTCAGCCAATCATTGCATTGCAAAAACAAAACATAGAACTTTGAAACTTGCTTTGTTCCTCTATCTTGTGGGCTGCTTTTAGGACATCTTGTTGTCAATGCACTCTGCTGAATCTGACAAAATAATCTTTGCCTTTTTTTTCTCAGCTTAGTATATTGCAGTTTGAAAAGAGGCAATGAGTGAGGCCTATTAAAGCAGTCATCTTGCATACAGTTAACTATGGCACTTGGTCTCTCTTGACCATTGTTTCCTTCTAGCCACAGGGTACTTGAATAATGTTTACGCTGGGCAGCTCTTCTTGATGCTGATTCAGGACAGTCTTCTTAAAACTGCTTCATCATGGTTGGCAGATTTGCTAAGCCATCTTAGCTGTAGGAACAACTGCTCACAATAGTAGGTCTGTAGACTACAAATGTTACCTAGCTTTGAGGTTGGTGTTAGACAGCCACAACTTTGAAAAAAAAAAGCCGCAAAACATTTTGGAATTTTTTTATATTATAATTGTTTAAAACTTTCTTTCCTGAGGTATAAGGATGTGTGGTGTTACTGCTTCGATTGCACGCCCATATTAAAGCAATAAGAAGTTTTAAAGTAACTATCCAAAATGGGCAACTGGAAGGCCTTGAGTGGGCTAATTTGTCATTGCGCTTTCACTCTGCATTCCAAACTCATGGTCTTTTAGTGAAGAAGTTACTTTCTGATCTATTGGCAAAAAGTTCAGTTGCATTTCCAACATTATTTAGAATATAAAACCAAACACATACTTTTTTTAATTTTTTTTATGGAAGTTCTTATGAAATATGTATGTTTAGTTCATCAGGCTGATTATTGGCATGATGAAAAAATGACGAAACAAAAAGTGAGATTAGCTCTCCACACTTGTATGACTTTACAGAAAGAACAAAAAAACGAATAAAAAAAAAAGCTTGAAGCCAGGATGTGCAAGGGCGAATCAAAGGTCTGTTGTGTAAACCAACCTTCTCGCGAAGGCAGATTTGATGAAACAAAGGGGTGGGGAAAAACTCGTGCTTTCTTAATCATATGGTGCACGTAAGTTTTATACATATACTACCCATTTTGAGAAGTCGTTTATAGAGCCGTCATGAAACACGGAAGTTAAGAAAAACGAATGGAACATAATTGCTGCTGCTGCTTAAATATATACTGATACTCAATTTTTGTCACAGTTACAAGCCTGGCGCACTACATTTCGAAACATATTTTTCAAAACTGACGAGAAAATAAAGAACTCGTGTGCGAAAGAAAAAAAAAAGCGACCGAAAATTGCACGAAATTTAGAACACCGGAAAATAGTTCCACACAGTTTCTTGGAAAAAGAAGAACAAAAAGCTAGCCATGTGTAGCCATTATTCAGAAATCAGAAAGGTGCGTTTATCTCAACCACATTTGCAATTTACGTGCAGTAACAGCACTTTTTTTTTCTTTCTTTTTTTTTTTTTTTAATAATGTGTAAGACGAGTTTTTGCATCTTCCAAGTTCGATGCGATTTCGGGTCGGTTTCTCGCACATCTGATCCAACTTTTAATTGTTATTTGTTTCCAGTCAACAAAGCTGTAATGAGTTAATTTTATTTACTGCTACGATTATTTTTATTGCAGTTCTACACAAAAAGCACAGATATGAATGCTCAGGATTTTGCTTCCCAACAGCTTCAGGAACAAGCTTTTTGTACTTCTGTAGGTAGACATTAAATGATCCAAGATGAGCCATAACCTAGACGTGATAGAATTTTGTATCCCAGTTTTGGTGATTGTGTTGTAAAAACCAAATGCTATTCGTTTCTGTTTTCCTTTTCCAAGTTAATGTGGTTTTTCGCGCTACAAGCGGTTATTTGGTTCCAAATAGAGACGCATCGCAGATGGTCAAAATGTGGGATTCATCTGCGAAAAAAAATGTACAAATACCCATCTGTTTCCTTGACATAGTACCTCTTGTCAAAAACATTGATTTCAGATGCTTTTTTAGCCATTGTGTCCCGTCTCTCTAAAGGGGAAAAACATTTTTTTAGACTAAGCCTTTTTGAATTCCTGTCCTGCATTTAGTATTTGCCATTTGATGAAAGGAAAAAAAAGATATGGCCGTAGATGAGGAAGACAACAAAATGCACGATGAAAGAGTACCCCTGTAGTCTTTTTTTGATGTTCGCGGCCTACCTGGCATTTACAAACTTTTAAATTACTGCCCTAAACTTAACATTCCCGTCGCACCACCCGGTGGGAATTCTGTATAGTTGTAGTGCCAATGTGTTTTGTATTCACGAGAATAGGTGCTTTTCTCTGTTAAACTTTGTTGGGTTTGATTTTAACGCGATTTTACCAGCAGACGACCCAATGATGCGATTACGAAGAATTCCAGCATTGCGTTATAAAGAGTACATTATGAGAGAGCATTGATTGCTTCAGGAGGCGTGAGTGATTTGCCTCTCTGTTGAATACGCTTCTCTGCGTCTGTTGTCGCGATCAGACACGGTGACCGTTGCGCTACTTGATTGTTTTAGGACGCGTGCTTAGTCTCTTGTGTTGGGTGTTTTGATAATGTTACCGAGAAAGGTTTCATGTGTAAATAATGTATGCTACGCATTAAAATATTATTAGTTTGAGCAGCCTGGTTTCGACAGTCTGCGCTTTTCATTGCCGCGAACTTTCATGTAAATGGTTCCCTGGGTATATTTCGTTTCTCACTTTATTAGGTTGCTGCGCGCTTCGTTCGTAACTGCAACGAAGAGGTTAGGTGCTCCCTACACGTCGAGGGAGCTTCTCAGCACGCATTGGTGTCATACGGGGAAACAGCAATTCGCGCGGAAGTAAAAATAAAAACGACGCAAACAAGGTACGGAATGCAGCACTTCGTTTGTGCATGTTCCACCTGTCTTTGCGTTCTTTTTTTTTTTTTTTTTTGCACTGTTATTTTTATTTTATTTTTATTTTGCTTAAACATTGCTTTAACTTACATAAACAAATTTGTGCGTGTTAACATGAAAACACAAGACATTTTACTTTCGACATACACGATTTTTTTGTAAAAAATATATCGTGCGTGTCGAAATAAAAAAAAATATATAGTGTTTGTCAAGATATTTTGTAAAAAAAAACCTAAAAAAAAAGAACCTCGTGCTCTTTACTTTTTTTTTTTTTGTAATTTTGCAGTTTTGTTAGTGACATCTCCATCTGATTTGTTTATTTGACTATTTTGGGTCTTTGCCTGAAGTGATAACAATTAAAATGGAACCGCTCCTACAAGAGCAAGCACACTGTCGTTTCTACATGATCGATTAACTCCGACATTAATCGAGCATAACATTTATTTTAAAAAAAATGTAAAATCCATTCATACGACAGTTCTTGCTTTTCTGCGAGCTTTGTAGCAGCAGTCTGAGAAAATACTTGCAGTTTAATGGTGATATTTTTTAGGGAGAAAATATTAAGCAGCTTTTAGCATTGTCTTTGACGGTTTGTCTGCTGAGCGAGAGTTAGTGCAGCCGAAGTGCGTCCTTCAGCGAAGTGCTCGCGCTGGCAGCCCATAGTGGCGGAATTGTGACTACCATGAAAAAAATCTGTTAAGCAAAAATTAAAACGAGACACAAGGCAAATGGAAACAATAGTACACTCTATGTAAATACGCTATAAGAGCAGAGCTACGTCTCGAGCGGTAATACATTGGCAACATGATTATTATTGTACGGCATGCCATTTCAAGCGCTCAAGGCATGGGAACGGGCTCACGCAGTCCCTCGCAGTCAGTCGTCTGCGGGCCGCGTCCCAGCGAGTGACGGGCCGCGTCTGCTTTACTCACGAGTCTGCGACGAAAGACCGCATCCCATGCATAAAAGGGCTTCCCTAGTGCAGCCAGTAGAGTGGCCTAGAATGGGGGAGTGGGTTGACCGCGCCCGCTTGCTGAGGAGGTTCATTTCTAAATTGAGAGATGGCGCTCCGCGGAACCTTAGCCTAGAGTTCCTGTATAGAGCCTATACAGGAACTCTACCTTAGCCTAGAGTGCCTCAATGTTGCTGGCCGGCAAGCAACATTGAGGCACTCTACCTTAGCCCAGTGCCTTAGCCTACTCCTGAAGCCTTCCCGCGCGCTTCTGCGATCGCGTGCGTATCAGCGCGTGTGCGCGTCCAAATGCCGACTAACAATACATCTACCAGTTCGTTACACTTCATGGCCTTATTCTTGATTTTGTTGTAGACGATAATATTTGAGGGACTAATCGTCTTTTTAAGCTTCCAAGCTGCTTTTGGAATATATTCCGATAGCGTAACACCTGCATTGAAAATTCCACTGGTATTGCCAGCATTACAAGTTCCGCAGTAAAATATCACAAATAGTCAAGACTTCTCTTTGAAATCAACATTTATTCACAAAACCATTTTATCACCAAAAGACAGTTTACGAACTTTTTCTATACTGACTGGAATCACACAAAGATGTTAGGAGCACCAACTATTTTTCGTGTGCTTGACCTTTTTTTTTTTTTTTTTTTTTTTCCCCGCTTTATTGCTGTGCACCGAACAAAAACACCTATGGTATGCCCTTCACGCGAGCGTATCCTGTTCTACAGCCAGGCGCAAAACAGTAGTTTCGCCGGCGATTAGGCATTCTTGCATTAGAGTCGAAGAACAAAACCACTAGACAACAGTAAACACAGTGACCACACGGCAAAGCCACGCAGTCGGTCACACGCGAGCTGCAGTCACTCACTCAACGCCAACACCGAAGCCAATGCAAACACACGCGATCCAAACCAACGCTTCTTTTTGCGCCTGTAGGTCGTGCGGCTGCGGATGTGACGTATTTTCGTGACGTCGCGCCACTTCTTCGCTCCTTCTGGGCGCGCACAAAAAAGTTAGATAATTTCAACTTCTTTCTCAACGCACACAAAAACGCGCGGTGACGTATAGGGCGCTCCTGTGTCCCGGCCAATCGGTGGAGGGCCAGCTAGTTCCGGCTCCGCGTTTCTTCGCCGCCTTCTCAGAGCAAGTGACAAAAGCGCCCGGTGCGCGTCCACAATTGGCCCTCTCCTCCCCCCACTTTTATTCTCTTCCAACATAACAACGCGATCTCTCTCTCTCTCTCTCTCGCCGCCTTCTGGCTGCGACAGACTGGCCTGGCCGGCCAGTCTGTTGCGCGCGTGCGCGCTTGCCCGAAGCTGGCCCGTCCAAACCAAAGCGCACGGTTCTGACTCAGAAAGCGCGCCCGGAAACAGCAAAAACGTCAGGAAATGCGTCACATCCGCAGCCGCACGACCTACAGGCGCAAAAAGAAGCGTTGGTTTGGATCAGGTCGACAGCAGCGCCCCCGTCGGCCTCCGACACAGACCGCATCACCTCGAAGCATGAGCGAGAGAGGGCGGTGAGCTCACTACCCCATTTCCCCATCCAAGTGCCGCGCAGAGGAACTAGGACAGGCCGCCATGTTTAGGTCACTATGGCAGACGACACGCACCATAATGCTGTTGCTGCCCAGCATTTTACGCTCGCCTATGTGTAGTGACGGGTGATTACACCTGGCGGAACTGCACACACAGGATCTGGGCACGAGGAAGCAGGTCGGTTCTAACTTGACTCCAATGAAACAAGTAACCGCGATGCTTGGGTAGTTCAGTGCTCTCCAAACTTAACGCCGCCACTGGGTTCCCAAATATACAGCTTGTGTCGGCTACTTACTGTTAAATTTGGCACCAAAACGTTCGGGATGCCTTCTCAGGATGGGATAGAAATCGGGAATCCAGACATTCTTCAGATAGTTGAATCGGCCGCTGCAGGGACTGTCAGAAACGGCAAACGCCGTGGCGACGTTAAGTTCGAGGCGCACTGTACAGTACAATAGTGTGATGACGTAAAACATGCTGTCAGAAGTAGGTGAATTACGAACTTATATCAGCATATATGTTGTCAACATATATCGACAAGACAACATGTATCATCCAGGAGCTGCCTGCGATGGCCGGAGCCGGATGTTGACAAAACGACAAATACGTGAGGGAGTGTAGCGGGACAGCCGCTTATCCATTCTTTTCGGGTATTTCTGCCCCATGGGCACGTTGGCTTTTTTTCGGCAAACGAACAGACACGGAATATTCTCTAATATATACCCAAGCTTTATTTGTACGACAGGAGCGCGTAAACGACGACCTGAACACGTGTCACCAAGAGTGTAGAAATTTCGCCAAACTCTTACGCTACAATTATAGGTTATATTTAGCATTCCGTGGTATCAAATAAATCCAAAACATTCCGAAAAACACTTGCTGGTAAAATTTTCCTCAGTTCGGATTTATCCGAAAAACTCAGAATTTCGAGGTCACGGTGGCAAAATGAAAAGCACACAAAAAATACGGTATTTTACGAGTAAGGTTTGTCAGGCTCGGGGTCTGTAGTCCTAAAAAAAGCCATATCCATTTCTTTTTTTAGTCTAGGATTATTTACAAAAGGGAGTTTCCCGTTTATCTCGTCAATGTTCATTCGGTACACTGGGCCAATGGCGACGACAAATGCACTGTTCCGGTTTCAAGTTAGCTTTGTGCTTCTCACAGGAAGGCTTGTGTTTCCACAACATTGAAAGTTCTAAACCTGTAGGTTTCAGAGTACGGGGTAAGGGAAGCTGAAGCGTTTATGCTTCCCAACGACTATCAGGAGTTGGGCTATTTCAATTAGTACCAATGTTTATTGAGGCAACACTGATTTGCAAGATTTGTCGTCGGACATTCAGTACTGCCAATTGCAAGGACAGCAGGACGCCAAATGCAGCTGCTGAAATATTTTTCGATACCGGTGCTTTTTTTTATAAATTTAGGGCACATTTTTAATGCGCTGGCACCAGAACACTCGTTTTCACGAAAACCCGGCGGTGTCAGTCCCTGCATGCCGTGGCGTCCGTTTGTCAGCGCAATGCATGATGTTGCAAGGAGGAGGGTGGTGAGGAGATTTCGTGTTTACAGAGTAAAGCGCGAAACACATGTACGACGAAACCTTCCGATCCAACGTGCGGACTGCCGGAATGACCTTGGGGGGAGAGGGTTTTCGTAGCATCGGAGAGCGTTGAAAACCCTCGCCTCCGACCGTCGTATTGCGCGGTCGGACGTCGGATCGGACGGTTTCGTCGTACATGTGTTTCGCGCTTTAATGTCTCATCACGGCGGCGGGGAGAGAGGGAGAGGGTGACGCGTGCTGACGTCAGCGCTTCGGACCAATACGAGCGTCGCATAGCTGGCGCGTAGCCAGAGACGAGCAGGCGCCGCGAAGCTTTGGAATGCTGCCCAGCTGAGTTGCCGCTGCTGCGATGGATGTGGTTCTTTCCACGAGTGATATGGCTGACCTATCCGAGAGCGACGACGGAAAAAAGCCGAGGCCACGTGTCGGCGACGTCAGACCGAGACAGAAGAAGAGCGTAAAGCGCGAGACACATGCGCGTCAAAACTGTCCGATCCGGCGTGCGAACTGTCGGGAAGATGGCTGCTCCGAATCGCCGCACAGGACGGTTCGCGACACATGGTTTCCGACGCGTCGTTGCGTCGCTCCGTTCAGCTCCGCCCAGTTTCGGGTGTCCCTCTCACCCTCTACCAAATGGATGGATGGATGCTAATGGCTATAGTTATAACGGGCGGTAGCTCGCGCCACCTAGCCTAGAAAACTAAAATACTTCCCTCGCCCTTCCTGGTTTGTCTGGCTTTAAAACAAACATAATATTTTTATTACCTTCTATTAAAGTGTGCGTGTGTGAAGATTTTCCGTGAGGCTATTTTTCTGCTCGAAATCACTTAATCGCGAAGGACCGCAGCGGACCTTAAAGGGACACTGACAGGGTATTTATGCTCGCCGAGGTTTTTAGTTGTACGTGACATATGAGAGCTCAACTACCCAGAACAGAATTTGCGGCTCGAAATTCGGTTTCTTTCCGCCCGAAAACCGCCGATCAAGAACTGGCCGGTTCGAGTATCGCTCACTCTCTTTTTCGCGGTCACGGGCCGTTTTCTAAGGTATCGATGCGACCACCAAATTTAATCAAAGTCGTGGGTCACTGAAGGCACACACTCAAGATAAAAAATAGAAAAAAACATGAAACCCATTTTTTGTGGCTTCTAAAAAGCTGTAAATACGTTAATTGAAAAAAAAAAGTTCCACAGACAACCGGAAGCATTCTGTGTGTTCGTCGTTTCTCGTAGGCAGTGGCTCCTCGGACGGCCGTCGCTGGAGCCACATCCACACAGACAAGGCTCCTTCGACACCGGAAGTGACGTATAAAACCACGTGACTTATAAAATTAATATAAAATTACTTTAATTTTATATATTCAGCCATATCTTAAACTTCTATAGCCCACAAATATATTTACAATGTATTTTTATGCACTTTTGAAATTAAAAGGTCACGTGGTATAAATAAAATAAGGCTATTGAGCTATTATTTTATGTAAAGAAGCGGTGCTATAAAGTCTAATGCATTGTAGACATACTGTAAATTAGTTTGTCTCATTATATCAATATCCTATGACGTCGCTTAGAGCGCCGCGCCTGCGGCTGTGCGGGCTCTGCGCGCCTGGCCTGTCCCTCCTGCCCGCCTGCCCTGGCTAGCGCCTGGCTGGTCTGGCGGTCGGTGGCGGCCTGGCGTTGGCGCGTTCGTGGCGTTGGCAAAGTCCGTCGAGCGTCAATTCGTCGAGTGCAGCTGGTGCTGGTGCAGCGCGGTGTCTTCGGTCAGACGCGTCGGTGAGGTGGTGGAACTCGAGCGGTGCGCAGGTCGTTCGATATCTCCAGCTGGTGTGGCGTAGAGTGGGTGGACTGAGCTCAAGCATATGAGTTTGCAGCTCGCGTGCACGTGAAGGCTTTGCATCGACTGGGTCGTTCGTTTCGCCTGCCTCGCCGTCACCCTCTTGACTGCGTTCAACTACGACGTGTATGACCGCGCCCCTGAGTGAAGGGGGCGCTGCTGCTCGGGCGGTGAACGGAGGGGGGGCGGAGCCAGGGGGGGGGGGGGGGGAGGGGCCAAAAAGGGAGAGGGGGGTACGCGCCCCGGTAAGTGAAGTAGCTCGATATGGGCTGTCGGTAACTTAGGTGCTTGAGACGTTCGTATTGTACTATTGGTGATGTACTACATGGTGAGCCCTTTCTTGACTATTTATGAACGAAACTCGTATGAAAAAGTTGGCGTAGGGCAAACTCCTTGTTGAGGTTGACACAAAGCCCCACTCTGGTGCCCCCCTCTCCTTCCATGCTTAAGTTAGTTTTACCCGTCACCGTAGAATTGTCCCGAGGGTTTATTTCTGAGGATTACTTGTTTGACTCGGTAGACACATAGCTGGTCTTGAGTCTTTCCAGCTAGAGAGGGCGCATCTCATTCCACCACTCTCCTTGGAACTTTAAAGGCAGGCTACATTCAGCATGGTGCCTAAAATCTTTCCGTGGGGCACACAGGTGTCGAGCTGAAGCCTATGCCAAGTTCTACAGCTAGGAGCGTGTTTACAATGATAGTAAGTGAAAATGCACTGGCATACCATAACTACTTGAGAAACTTTTGCCTCATGCCAGCTGTTTTGAAAATGTTCATATCGGCCTTGTTGGACGTCTACTACCCTGCGAAGGCTATCGATACCTCCTCACTATTGTGGATTGGCTTACCTGCTGGCTGGAAGCGACACCTATACAAGACATCGCATGGAGCCGAGACCATTACATCAGCTTTCATTAACACCTGGTTCACACGATTCCGGCACGCCCATTGAGGTTCCAACAGAATGAGCAACAGTTTGAGGCGGTTTTTTTCTGACGCCTCTCTGTGCTGCTGGGAACCAGACACATGAGACTGCCTGTCATCCGCAAGCCAATGGTCTCGTTGAAAATTTTCACTGCCAACTAAAGGCTTCAATTATGACCAATCACAATCCAAATCATTCATTGGATCTCCCCCTGTCATCTTTCTTGTTCTTTAAGCAACTGTCGAAGAAGACTGTGCCTGTTCCTCAGCTCAACTTGTCTATGGCACTTTGCTTCATTTGCCGGTTGAGTTGGCAGCTCCCTGACACCCTGCAGCAACACTCGCCAAGACTGGGACCTACGTTGAAAGACGAGAGAAGATCTTTGAAGGCAGCATGCCAGTACCGACCCCCACCAGAGCAACCACCAAATCATTCACTGCAAAAGATCTAAATGAACACTGAACCACATCTTGTCTTTATGAAGAATAAGAAACATTTTACAATCAAAGTTAATGGACCAGAACTAGTTTCCACAGACAGCCTCAAACAGCCTATGTTGAAGCAAACCCAACATTGTGTGTCAAAGGTGAAAGTTGCCTGTTTCGATAAACAAGGTGTTTTACCTTGTTTATCGAAACAGGCAATTTTCACCTGCCCAACAACTTTTCCTCATGGTCTTCAACAAGAAACAATTCACTGGAGTGACTTCAGTGAATTTTGGGGGAGATGCCTGCCACTTTTATCCTCATTTCGCTGTCATCCCTGGCTACTGCTTGCCAAAAATAAACTTCCTAAAAAGGCAGACAGAAATGAATCAAAGTTCTCACTCAAGAAAACAGTCTGTGTAAATTGTTTTGCCGTGTCGTGGGCTATCGTTGAATTCATCCTTAAAATTATATAGAGCCTGTATCTGCATCAGGAAGGGGCATAAATTTCTAGGTGGTGCCTTTAATTTCATGATAAGCTTAACTTTATTTCTCATGCAAAGTCTGAAAAAAGTGTCTTGGTACGGCAACCTTTCTCAAATTTTTAGCCATTCAACTTTTTTGCTATGGAATCAGAATAGTGGATCACCATTGCACTACAAGTGCAGTTGTCTGCAGTGCAATGAAGCGCTGGAATGAAGTTGGTCGTAAAGGTTGAAGCATCAAGAGGGCCTATAAGGGTTATTTATTTATTTATTTATTTCCAATACTACTAATCCCATTTGGGATTGTTTTAGGGTGGTACATCATACAAAAAGATTTTTGTTTTTTTAGTACACATTTGAAGATAGTGGTATGCAAGCCTATATCGACAGGTGCACTTCCAAATTAATGAGAAAATGCTCTAGACTAGTGGAATGTACAATGTTTCACGGCAAGCGATTCCAATCTTTGACAGCTTGGGGGAAAAGAAATATTGGAAGCACTTATTGTGGGTTGGAAGTTCTTTATAAAGTTTACCATGGTTATATCTTGTTAGCCGTTTACCAGTAGGGGTAAGATGATTTCCTGTGGGAATGTTGAAGTTGCTGTTAGCTAATTCATATAGAAACTTGAGCTTTGCAATTTTTCCTGGCTGATAGTACTAATTTTTATGCATTCATTAAATTGGTGGGGGTAGGGTATCTATTAGTCATGTGCCAATAGCAGATTTGGAGTTTGAAACAAATAGTGGTTTTGGCTAAATACTTTCAAATCAAATATTGAATGGTTTCTCAAAGCCCAGACTGTTGCACCATGCTTAAACGAAAATCCAGCTAAACTCGTGAAGGTTGTACTCAAGCTTCCACTTGTCCATTTATAAGCTAATTTTAATCTAACTATATTTACAGACTGTGACCTCAGAAAGTTCCATGCCTTGGGATGACAAGTAAATTACGTATTTAACATAAAATGAAACCTATAGTATAGAGCTGTATCTATACCTGATTGAAATTGAGTGGATTTACAAGCCTCGCTATATGCGAATATTCTTTTTTCAATCTCGAATTAATTAAAAAGATATGTATTACGAATGGTTAATGCAGGTTGTCTGGACATATCTACCTATCATATAATCTTGCATTGGAGCCACAGTTATTTTGAATACTTTACTACACGTACATATAAACATTCACAAAATTTTAGTTTATTTTTAAACACCAGGCGCGCGCGTGCAGAAAGTGTGCTTTTATTTCCCAAGCACGCCCATTGCGGTATTCATAATTTCCCAAGTGTTGATTGCAGCGGGTTGGCCGTTGAGTGCGCTTCTTACCGAGCACCGGTGCACTGCAGAGAAGAAACATCAGCGGGGGTCGCTTTTGTGTGTGTGTGTTGCTTCTCCGCAGTGCTCCCACGCTCGACAAGAAGCGCACTTAACGGGACTTTGAAAAAAAACTATTTTTTTTTTTTCTAAGCAATATTGACAATGAGTTACATGAAGACAACTTCATTACATTTGTACTGCACATGTTCATGCTAGCGAGATACAGCTGGGCCTCGCCATCATTGCTGCCGTACGGCAAAAACTCCTTGTTTAAGTGTGGGGAGGGAGGGGGGAGGAGTTAGGCGTTTTCCTGAAGATGTGCCTGTAGACTTGGCAGGTAGGTGACAGTGAAAGGAACACCAAGAAAATCTGGAAGATCTTGGGTGTATGGCCCCTAGGAAGAGGTACATTTGGTGGAGTATCTCCACAACTGCAATCTCCTCTAGTGTCTTCGCCCTCATCGCTAAGTCAGAGTCGACTTCTTCATTCACCTGATGGAAAAACATCTCCTTTTCACTGAAATTATGAAGACACGCGAAAGCACTCGGAAATAAGGTAGCCATGCTTTCTCAGCGACGTGCAGTCATGGAACCAAGCCCCCCCCCCCCCCTTTTTTTTTGTTTTTTTGTAACGTATTGTGTTGTTTTCTATGAAAAGCAAAGGAAGGCAGCGGCCAATGGCTTCAGAAACTCTGCAGGAGATGGCGCCATGCGGCCCCTTAACAACCTTCATGTAGTCTGCCCTGATAAAGTCGTTTTTACTACCACCAACCATTGTTGTGGAAACGCGCAAGACACGTGCCACGACCCCACGAGTGGGTGGTCCACCGCGAAAAATTGTGTGTTGTTTGTATGTTTGTACAGCCTGAAGGTAGTCTGCCTCAACTGGTGGCTGTCACTTGCAGAACACTGCGCAACGCCTGCGCAGCCGTGGAGGGACGTGTCGTCCAGCGCGTCGTCTGGTGTGGACCCCGGAGCCGCGCGCTGGCTGCTTTGCCGCCACAGGAAGTTTACTCCCGCACTTCGAAGGTCGCTCGGCTTACCATATCTGAATCGATTATCGAGAACTGTCTACAATTGTTCGGGCACATACCAACAATCCCGTAGCTGCTGCTGATTATGGTTCTCGCGCAACGTTATCTGGGCAAAAGTATTTTCATACAGCCACGCTGTGTTTCTTCGTTTCTTCGTTGTTATTGTTTTCTTTTTCCTGGCTTTACGATAAAAATAAACGCCAAAAGGCGGCACCAACAGGTCCATCGCGTTATTTAAAGCAAGACACTGTCGTTTCCTGTTAAACAGGGCTGTCGAATAGCGCAGCATGATTCACGAGATATCGGCTCTGTGTAGTGTTGAAGTTAGGAATGACAGTGCAAAATTCGAATGAAAGCAGTGATCGCACACTCCTTCTCTTAGCCTTCGAAGTGCGTGAGTGAATTTCCCTTGACGGGCAAACCTGGCAGCGCGTGGCTCCGTCCGTAGCAGACGACGCGCTGGACGCCACGCCCCTCCCACTTTGCGGCTGCGCAGCGGTTCCGCAGCCGGCATCAACTAGGGCGAGTATACCTTGCACGGGTGCGGGGTCCATGCGCTCCCGTGTTCTCTTCAAGCGTCACAGTACGTACATGAGTTACTAAGAAGAAATCACAACGCTTTATTAGTCAGCAACAAACAATTTTTGTAATCGTCCTTTATAAGATGCACATCTCCAAATTACCATATCTACTTGTCACTTGTCTTAATCCTTGAACCCTGGTCTGTTCCTTTCTTTTAATTTCTCGTTCCTTCCCCCCTTCTAAGAGCCCCTGGCAGGCGCCGTTTTCATTGTTTGTACGTATGGCGCCTGCTAGGCTTTGGAGTTGTGCGCTGGGCTGTGGACTTGTGAACATTGGAAAGGTGTATACTGGGACAAAGCTAAATTGGTATGGGACAGGGGGAGGCTTATGGGGCTTCACTTCACCCCTGTGCTTCAGCCCCCCCTCCCCCCTCCCCCCTTCGCAAAAGCATTTCATCCCTCTCTCTCTTTCTCCCCCCCCCCCCCCCCCCCCCCCCCCCGAAAACTATTCCTGTCTATGCCACTGATCTTGCTACAACCTTTAGATTAGCTGTTACAACGTAAGAGCGCACTTGATAATCATGTTGCAGACCACGGGCCATCGTCATTGAATTTCCCTTTATCCCAGTATGCCTCCGTCGTCCTTTTGTGCCATAGTTAGTTTGTTGTACATTTTATAGCTCTGGTCGCTTTTTCACCCCAATTCATCCGATATAAAACGATGTCGGAACGCGCTTCTCTTGGTATCGTTTAACGCGTGCAAGCGCGGAATGGCGTCATGTGCGACAGTGTGAAGCTCTTTTCGACCGATCACAGATGCTTACCAGCAGGATTTTGCGCTGAATTTATCCTTTATTACAGACCAGTGGTTCTCCAATGGGGGTCCGCGGAGGTATTATAGGGGTCCGCGAGCCGAGCCTCATCAGTCAAGCCCAGCAATAAAAGTTGTCTTGTCTGAGATTCAGAAGAAAGGTTACAATTTTCGAGTGAGTTTTCTCGTGTATATGTCACAAAAAGAAGTCTACTCCACATTAGCCCTTAGTTATATCCATTTATTAAATCATTTTTGTAATTAAACCATAACTTTTCCTTTCCCTCACCACGAACAGGGTCCTCCATCATATCCGCCGATTCCCAAGAGGTCCGCGAATCATCAATGCTTGAGAACCACTGCTCCGGACAATTTTTCTGCCCTCGGCATGTATGCCCTGGTTGTTACCTTCATAATAAATAATTCACGGTATAAGTCGCACCCATCATGCATATTGTATTAGACACTGAGTTGCCTGTGGATGAGACAGCATTAATGTATAAGTAAATTAATTTATATTATCTTATTCCTTAACCACATTCGGTGCATAGAAGTGCCGCACCCGTGGTATACTTCTGCGATCATACATCTGTCACTGATTTAGTGGTTTATGGTGGTATAGTTCTTGTCTCGTGTACAAGGAAGCGCTGAACATGCCGAAAAGCTCGAAGGAAATCTCGAAAGATGTAACAAATTGGTATTGTTCTTTAATAAGCAGCGACCAATTTATGGTTAAGTATGACTCTCATAACATACATTTACAAACACCTTTTCTGTCAATTAAGTGTAAGCTTGTTTCGAATATAAGCTTTCGCTGGGACGATGTTTTCTGATTATTTATTATTATTATTATTTTGCCTAAGCAATTTGGGTCGAAGCCCGTGGTCGAAGCTACGGAGTGTGTTTGCATACCTTGGTCCATATCATAGTTTCGCTCCCTTCACTTTAAAGGACTTGTCCCAGAGAGTTGCAAGCCCCCCCCCCCCCCCCCCCCCCCCCCCCCCCCCAGTTTTCAGAGTGGGGGGCAAAGCATGTGTTTTGCCCCCCCTCCCCCCTGAAACAGCCGCCACTGGCCAGGGCAAACGCTTTGCTTTTCATCAGGAGTCGGACGTCTTTGCTTTTCACTTTCTTTTCAAAGAAACTTTTCACTTTCTCTAGCAACTTCGTTCACTCATAAGGGCCGCCCACACTAGCGAGAAAACGCGCCCGGCGCGCCGATAAATCGGTTAAGCGGGAAGATAAAGGGCGTGTCTCTGCACGCGCTCGTGGCGCTGACTGTGCTTCGGCGACATTTTGTTACTTGCCGCGATCGGCGTGCCACGCGCGTTTTCTCGCTAGTGTGGGCGGCCCTATAAGCTGACAGTGCGAGTTGCATGCTCACTTTGAGCAGTTGTACGTCTTTCCTTGGCCACGTGATCGAGAGAGGGGTCAGGTGATGAAAAGGAAGCGGTCGATTGGTCTCGCGAGAGCGTTGCTCCCACCGCACTGTCATCTTAGGGGCCTTCGTGGAGAGGTCACCTTTACCTCCGGCCCTGGAGGTCACTCATCTCCGCTCCTTTGGGATCGGGGAAACAGGGGGATCCGTGGCCGAGTGGGTTAGGGCACACCAGCTCGGAACACGTGTAGCGAAAGCTCGCCCTGGGTTCTGCAGCGCGAGCTTTCGCTTCACGCGCGTCGAGCTGGGGGGATCGGTGGCCGAGTGAGCGCACACCCAGCGCCATGACAATCTGCTGTATGAGGGGGCGGGGAGAGAAGGCCCCAGCAAGATGGAAGATTTCGGGGGGGGGGGGGGGGGGGGGCATACCAGCCCCCCCCCCCCCCCCTCTTCCCCAAAAGCCAGGGAGGGGAGCCCGGGCCCCATGGCCCCACCCCTTGGCTACGTGCCTGACGAGTTTTAGAATAGGGGGCCCCAAAGCATTGGGTGCCCCAAACAGCTTGGGGCGTCCCACTGCGCATGCGCAGAACTTCTGCGCATGCCCACTGCGATGCCCCGAGCTGTTTGGGGCACCCAAAGCTTTGGGGCCCCCTTTTCTAAAACTCGTTCATTTCGTTGCGTGTGCTCACGCACACCGGCGGCTGCTGGCTCGTGGAAAGATCGTGCGCCACTTATTATAGACACTGAAATGTTTGGTTCAGCATCCCTTTAAAGAGGCGATGCAACAATTTCTGTACTTCGCGCAAATATCGTTAAGAACGGATCCCTGACGTTAATGACCTATAAAACACGAGTTCCGTTTTCACCCCACGCAGTCGAAGTCGCAGAAAAAATTAAATAAAAACGACCAACATTCCAATTGAATATCGCATATATTCACTTGGAATGTTTTTCACTTTACACGAGTTTACTGGCACTAGTGGGACTGAAGGATACTCGCACGCAACGCCACTGACCAAGAAACTCCTTTGTTGCGATGTCATTTCAAGGACAAAAGCGAGCGTTTTCTTTCAGTCTCTCCTTCGCAAAACTTGATGACGTAGCTGGGGGATCGCAGTACACCCAAGTGACGATATTTGAATGCGGTTCATAGATTGGACCCGAGCATTGCGTGAACACTCGATTTGGGCTCGTGATAATTACTAGCTCGAGAAGCAATCGGGTAGTGGCCCGCGTCCAATCGCTGCAATGACGACAGTAGCCGAACCATCACAATATCTGGAACTCAGCGCGTGTCATGTGCTTCGGCTCCAGATCAGGTGGCCGCTTGTTCTGTCTGTTAAGTTGAGAAAATAAACGCTGCTAATTTTTTTTCTGCTATTTTTTTTTTTTTGCGTGTGGTGAAAAACGAACGCGTGTTGCACAGGTCATCAACATCTAAAATAAATGGTTGTGTGAATATTTATACAACGTGTATTTGGTCAGCCATTTTAGAGCTGCGACGAGTCACTCGCTGTAGATGAGCAATTTAGCCAGTACAGTACAACCGCTAGCCTGGGGTCTTTAACGTGCACCACGGAGTAGTGATACACATCCGCACACCGGTACGATGCTCATCCAGATCGAAGCGGGCAGGGATTGAACCCAAGCCCTGGGTTCTGCAGCGCGAACTTTCGCTCCACGCGCTCCGAGCTGGTGTGCGCTAGCACACAGATTCCCCAAAAGCAAAGCAAGTCGGATGTTGTGCATGTTTATACAGTGAGATGTCAGTATGGCCCCAAGGAATATGGCACGACATGAAGATTTCATGACAGCTAGGGGAGGAGAAAAAAGACGGTGGTTAGGAAAATAATTTATAAGGGTCCGAGAAGAAGAAAAAAGGGACAAGTGCACAGTGCAGTCAGTTTAATACACAAGATTCACGCACCGAGAGAACTTCAGAATAGCCCAACGTTCCATCAGATACATTGATTACAAACACCACGGTATGTTCCGTGTTCTTCAAGAGTGTCTTCAGTTGAAGTTCGGCTCTAGCTTTCAGTAGTATGTAGTATCTGTTCTAGGATCCTATGCACCTTTTGTGATGCATCACATGAATGACATTACACACACCGTTCTGTCCGACCATGTAAACACAGCGCTCGTTCTACGTGCCTCTCAGTCTGCATTTTTATTGTGCTATGTCTATTTTTTACAATAATAAATAGTCGTATCAACCTCTTCCGTTCTGTGTCCAGTCAATAGCAGAAATAGTATTATTCTCTTCTGAAAGAGCAGAACACAACGGGATGGCACTCAGTTGGTCGAACGTTTCAGCAAACAAACGACCGCCCCCAACTGTTCATTAAAAAACACTTAAAATGCCGGCCCGTTGTTTGTGCCCTTGCTCCCCTTCCCTTCCCTCCCCCCTCCCCCCTCACCACCACCATCACCACCACCACCGTTTCCTTAAGTCCGAAAATCGCACCCACTGTATTTCTGCAGTGGCGCACACCCAGTACATCCTCAAAAAAGACAACGGGCCACCATCACGACCATCACACTACCGCCATGTTGTTTGAGTTTCGCGGCATAGAGAATAGCACGATACCACCGCACAGATTGATTTTCCAATCTTTGTTTCTTACCGCATGCTTATAGAAATATAAAATAAAATAAAAAATAATGTTGTTAATTAAACAAGATCTATTAACTTTGAAAATTCAAAACAAATTTGTTATGTTTACATTCAAACGTGTTTCAATTTCTGCGGATCTGTTGTGTCATGGCGCTCACCAGTCTTGTGCACAAGGTAGGAGGTTTGAAATATTTTACTTTTTTGGCTTTTCTACAAACATTTTCAGTGGTGACATTCGAATTGGTTCGTTGAAAGATCGATAAGCGCATCAGGAATGGAATAAATGTCATAACTATACTCTACTAGACAAAACTTCCTTGCTCTTACCCAGCGGCCCAAGCACGCTGAACGTTACATCGAACCTGCGTTGGTGAGTTGAAACTCTTGTGTTGCTTTATACATAATAAAATCATAGTTGTGCCGAGCGAATGGGTGTAATTTAATTTTTTTTTCTGTGCTGTTACGAAATTCCTGTGATGTTGCCGGTTGCTGCGTCGTTCTCATGCCGTGTATTTTTGACATGTGTCGAACCTGGGCTGCTGTTTTCGATTCGCGAAATAGTTACATTTGAAATGTTATGCTTTTTGGCGAATGCATTATTTTGTAGCTAGCACTTGGCAAAGCCAACGATCCCTACAAAAATTTAACTGTATAAATCGAACTCTTCCTTCTCCCTAAAGCATTCAAGTGCAGAAGAAAACTATTTAGAATTTACTAAGCTTGGCGAATTCGCAAAACTGTAATTGCGGATCGAAGCTAGAACGTGCTTTTCAGGCAACGAGGTATTTATCGTTTTAGTGCCTGGGGCATGTAATGCTCAGACACTTAACTAGGGTGTGCAATGCAAATGAAGCACCTTGTAAGGGCAAATCCCAACACAAAAAGTTTCTTTTTTCTTTTTCTTCGCTAAGCACTTTAGCCACTTTTTGCTGATAAGGCCTGCAACATTGATTAGTATCAAACTGCAATTCACAGGGGAAACACGTTCTTTTTTTTTACATGTGAAGTTACATATTTTTTCTGCTTTGATATGGTGAATGTTTGTTCAAGCTCTTTAGTTGTCTTGCGTGAATAAATGAGGTGAAGCTGGACAGCATTTGACACCTTTACTTAAGTAGACAGTTCTGAGGCTTAGAAAAAGTGTCGCACTAGTAATATTAAGTACTTTTGTATGGGTCACAATATAAGATTTTAAATGTGCCAATGTGAGTTTCAAAGCAAGAAATTCCTTTAATAAAAAATGCATAGAGTTAGACAAGTTTTTCACAGTGTCTTAGCTTAAAACTCCATGAGAGGATGTCTTGCACTTCTTATCTATGTGACGTCGTGCCCGAACCGGCTTTCTTGCCAGGCGTGCCATGCATCGAGATGGGTGGTACATGTAATTTCAGGTTGCTACCTTTTGTTTCCAGACCGTGGTTTAGACATTATTGTTGTGCTCACTGGCATGTGTGTTTTCGTGCTCTTCTGCGACACGCTGGTCGTCCCAGCATCTGACACAAGGTACCGTTTCGGTGGTTGCCTGATGAGAGTCTGCTACTGACATTTAAGGGTACTATTATAGTGAGGGTGTACAACATCATAAGAGGTCTGTTTGATTTGCCTGAAGTGGCTGAACTAGTTCAGCAGTGCAGGAACTGGCACATTCGATTCACCCTGAAGTTGCACAGCCGCTGCACTGGCACATTCGATTCATCCCAGTTCTAAACGAGTTCAGACCCAGTTCCTCAAAAGCTTGCACCAGCTCCGGAGTCAGTTCAGCGTCTGTGCAGAAGCAGACAACAAGAGCAGATGACACTCCTTGCCCATCTCTGCTTGTGGTGCCATTTCTCGGAGCTCTTGCTCAAATGTCTGCAATGTTTAACAATAACGCCCAGTGAGAGGTTACATTTCCTTTCACTTAAGAAAATAATGCACCCATGGTGGACATAGAATCAAGATCCTAACCTAGGGTAGGAATGTGCTCAATTATGATATTCTGAGAGCGTTTTACGCACCTGCTTGCACAGGTTTGGCTCCCTGTGGTAAGCGTTGAAAGATTGACTTGTGTAAACTGTTTCTTTTTGATGCTACGTGGTGCTATGTTCATATTCTTCTTAAAAGACACAGGAAAAGTATCACACTCTTGATAGCCCCCACCTTGAGTAGCTCTTGGATGCAGACTGACGATCCCGATACATTGCAGAGGTCTGGGATTTAATACAAGGGCACTTGCATGCCCCATAGCTGAGCATAATACTGCATGCTTTGTCCGCTGGTGTTTGTGGAAGCCCACTAGTGGGCCTGGGAAAAAAACGCAGAGAATCGGCATTGGCATGCTAGTTCCATGCCAATCTTTCTTGAGAATCAGAATAAATGCTTCAACTTGACACCAAAGTGACGGTTGATAACTGTTTTGGCCAAAACGCTCTTGTCAGGCCTTCGTCTTCGAAGTGACCGCTCCTGACCGCGCACGGCCGCCAGTAACTCCAGACGTGAAATCATCCTGATGCTGCGCATCTATCATCTAAATGCGAAATTCTAGAGACTTGGCCTGAATCTGCTATTGCTAAATGAATGTGAAGGAATCTGGACAAACGCATTTCATACATAAAACTTTTTAGTAGACTGGAGTAAGGAAACATCCACAGAAAAGACTTCGTTTTTATACATTAAAACTAAGGAAATGCGAATGGTCTCATCAAACTGCGAATAATTACATGTAGCATACAACGTGGTGCGGTGAAACAAGAGCTAACAGATGCAGACGACACCCTGTGCTTCTGCTCCAAAAGCCGATCACAGCGCCAGTCCCAACGCGGCGGCTGCACTGGTTCTGCGCCCTCATGGCAAAACAATGTTCATTTTGGGCAGACGCGTTTTGTCAGGCATGATACACAGTCTTTACCGTTCTATAACTATGTGGTTCAAGGGGGGTGTCATGTTTTTCTAGCGGCATAATGATAAATAAAGAGTTTGAGCAAAGGGGTAGTGCTTAAAATGGCACAAAAAGAGGAGCACAAGCATAAATTACCATTCGTATTCACCACGAATTATACCCTCCTCACGTAGCACCATTCGGGAACAAATGTATTTCTAAAAGTATCTGCATTCCGGAATACTTTTTCGCCGTTTTGCTGTCACATGCACACCTACATAATAGCTGCAGTTAATTTTTGCAATTTTTCTGCAAGGTTTTATTGTCAGATCAACATGTACCATATCCCAGATGTTTAATTTCTTAATACCCTGCTCATTAGGTAAGTCTTCCCCTAGTACGAAAGTGTGTTGCAGGGAAGCAAACCTGACAAAACTGCTGTTTACAGTACGAGTGTCTTCTCCACAGTGCACCAAAGCCTATCGAGAAGTGCACTCACCAAAGCTAGTGTGGCCACCTCAACAAACTTAAAATAATGAGGACTATTAGGGAAATTAAGTCTACTGTCCCTGTTCGATACAAAGGTAAAATCAAATAGTGTGTTAGTCCAATCAATAGCCTGTATTTTTGAGAACGAGCACCATCCTCTACCATAATGATCCAGCAAGGTACCAAGCTCCGAGTAAATCTCAAATAGCGAGCAAAAGTCTAGCTTTTCGTGCAGCGTTGGCACAAATTCATCATAGTAGTATTTTGGTTAATTTTAGCAGCATATAGCAGGTTGAGGCCTTTGGTGCAGCAGTCACATCAGCGAGCCTTCCAAGAAGTATGAAGTTTAATATGCTAACTGTTTCAATTGTCAGTCCCTTTGACACATTTGCTTTGCTTCAATGTAACCTGTTCTGCAGCATTATCTTGAACGAATGTTGCTGCCGGTGTTTTTGCAACAAGAATAGCATGAATGAAATGGATGCAAAAAGTTTATTTCAACAAAATAAGACCTAACACAAGCACAAAAAAAGAAATGAACTAAATGCAAACTAAAAAGAAAAAGGAACATTAACAACAACAAAAAAAAAAAGAAGCTTGTTGGTCCGTGGGCATGAATGCTTATCTTGTAGTTGGAAGTTGTTTTCACAACTTCCTGACAGAAGCCGTTTCTCTATCCAACACCTTAGAGCACGCTCTCTAGCAGTCGGGCTCCTCCAAAAGACCTAAATTAAAGAAAAGAAAAAGATTAAAAGCACCATGCACCAAAGCATAAAAATTCAAATTACTAAGCTGTTTTTGTCTTGTCCCCCATAGGAATCAGCAGCTGTACATAGTACTTTTTTATGCTAAATATAAGGGAAAAAAGATGGTATTTGAAATGGAGAGAGCACTCTGTTGCAGATGATAAGGTGTGACCTGATAACCAGTTGCAAATTATTTCATTAAACTTAAGCCCCAACATTTACTGCGGTTTCGTGAGGAATCTGCTGATGCTGACAAGGTTTGACCAGAGGAAAATTGGCGACTCCCTCGCCGGGGGAAGGAGGCAGTGGATGATGTTTCTGGTTTTTGTTAATGTTTTAGGCTAGGTGGTGGAAGCTGCCACCCATTATAAAGGGTACAGCTGTTATTATCCATCTATTAATCTCGAGAGCAAGTTTTTTTTTTTTTTTACAACAATTGTTATTGAAATTGTTGGCCACGATGAGTGTCTGAACACAATTGTAATAATAATTTGCAACTTATTACAGGGTCACATGCCTTTTCAAATATATCAGTCAGTTTTTGTCATATCAAACTCTAATGATGAAAAGTAAGAAATATGCAGGTGGAGACATAACAAAGGTAAAGAATAACAAGAATAAACATAACAAGGGTAAATCATACCTGCCAAGTTACCCGTATTACCCGGGAGACTCCCGAATTTTGACCAATTAGTACGATTGCCAGAAAAATCTCCCAAAAAACTCAAATCCCCCCCCCTTCCCTCCTCGCACTTAAATAAGTGGTTTTTGCCGTCGTAACAAACGGCTGCTACGATAGCGAGGCGCAGCAGTTTTTCGCTAGCATGAGCAGTGCAATATAAATATAATGAAGTTGTCTTCATTTACATTAATTATCAATATCTCTTTTTAAAAAACATTTACCCCCCCCCTCCCCTCCCCTCCCCTCCCCTCCCCCCCCCCCCCGCTTAGAAAATTCTCCCGGATTTGGTTTTTCCGAACTTGGCGGGTATGGTAAATAAAGTTCAAGGTCTTGAAACAGTCATTTAGGATAACCTCTGCCTATCCTTCTGCATTCCAGTGACAATACACCCTCGACTGCATGCAAACTGTATGCCACAATTAGGTTTTCTGCCTGGACACTCCTCGTGAAAGAGGGATGGACAACCTAAACATTGATTAATGCCAACAGCACCGGCACAAAGCAGAGGCTGCCTGCACAAGCAATGAACAGCGTAAGCGAAGTCTTTTGGTCGCACTTGAGAAACAATAAAATTTATTATGGGAAAGTCTTTTGTCATTCCCTTTAGAATGCAGTTTAGTAAATGGGTCCTCATTGACTGTTGTCAGAAGCTTACAGAGGTAAGATCTTTGCCGGATGCTATGTATTGCATGTTAGCTATTGTGAATAAGCCACACTCCAGAGTGCCGCCTTGACTTTGTGAGCCATCTCGGTGGCTCTGAGGCGAGACCGCTGGCCTACGGATCCCCATGTGGCGGGTTCAAATCCCGGCCGAAATGCCCACAATCCGACGGAGGCTTATTGCGGAGGAGGCGCCGTGTAACCGAGCTTTCGGTTGCACGTCAAAAGATCCCCAGGTGGTCCAAATTAATCCTCAGTCCTCCGCTGGGGTGTGCCAGATGCCCGTCGTTGGTTTGGCATGTAAAACCCCCAAATTTGACTTTGACTTGGCCTCGACTTTGTGCAGGTTTTATAAAAACATTTATAGTGGCCAATTGTAACTTCAGAATGCTGCACAGTTGCTTGACAAAATCAGGAGGAACATTGTCAATATAACCATACGCAAAAACAGAGTTTGGAGGTGACCCAATGTTTGATACTGAGAGCCAATGCAGTGACGTGATCGCTCAGTCGTTTTGGAGCAGCTCTTGGAGCAGCCAAAAGAACTTTTGGAGCACAAGCGCACATTCCATTTTCATTCATAGCACTGCAAATATTACATTAAGATTCATGTGTTGACCTGTCCAACTAGGCAGAGTCTACTTTGCCTTCTCACTTATGTGCAACCTTTCGTTATCATCGATTGCACAGCAGGATTGATCTCCTCAAGCACAAAACTAGCAGTTTACTTGCACGCAGACGCACCAGACACGGTGACAAGAAGATGACAGATGAAGGACAGCATGAATTGTGGTGAATTGTAAATTTAGATATGGAATCCCAGTGAAATAATGCTAGAATACAATAATTTTGAGTGCCTAAATTTGTTTCCTTCAAGTTCTAGAGGTTGTAATAAAACTGCAGTTCTTAATACAGAAAAAAAATCACTCGTCATTTGATTATGAAACATAAGTTATATTTTATACCTAGAACTCCATAACAAAAAAAAAAATGACCGTATCTCCACATGTTGAATGATGTTGATTGGGGCGAAGCTCTCGGTGGTGCTGATGATACTGATCTTGTTCATATGTTGATTGGGGCGAAACTCTCGGTGGTGCTGATGATACTGATCTTGTTCATAGGTAGTGCTGATGGTGCTGATTTTTTTTTATTGCTCATAGGTAGTGCTGAGCTCTGGGTTGCGTTGGTATGGAATGTGTGGTATGGAACGTGGTTATATACGCATTTGAGCATTTGACAGCCGCCCTCTCGTCTATAAACGTTGAGCCAATGCATGCAAAGTTTAACGCGATTATATACGCATTTGACCGCAGCACCCTCTCCTGTATAGACGTTGAGCGGCTACATGCAACGTTTCATCCATGTCATCCCCAGCTCTTGAGTTACTACCACACCTCAGAGCCCCTACTCATCCCGCAGTCGTGGCCGAGTGGTTAAGGCGATGGACTAGAAATCCATTGGGGTCTCCCCGCACAGGTTTGAATCCTGTTGACTGCACAAACATTTTTTCTTTTTTTTAAGAAGACAGATGGGATGGCAATCGATGTGAGCATGGATGCCGGACATGGCTAGACCCTAAGGAGCTTCGCCCCTAAAATTGGCCTGTAAATGATAAATATGCCTTCTTATAAACAACTTCGCCGAACTCGTTAAGGTTCTTCTCAGGCTTGCATTCTCTACTTCTGGTAATTTAGCTGCTAATTCACTCACACTAGATAAGAGTGACCACTAAACAAAAAAGTTGGCGTAATACATTAACTTAAAGAAGAGTCCACATAAATATATTTGCAATACTGAAGTATCCTTGCTAAATCTAGAATTGGAAAAAGATACCTCCACGATACTGCAGTCAGTCTATCATACATACAAGCCAAATTTTATTCGAAAATCGTCCAGTATAGCTTTGGAGGTATGCTTTCCCCTTAGCACACAGGTGCGCTGCAGCGAAGCAAGACACAAGCGACACCGCGGTTGTCGCTTCACTGCAGTACACCAGTGAGCGGTGAGAAGCGCACTCAGCGAAACTAACCCGCCAGAACAGAACACGAAAATTATTGCGGAACTTCCGAGTGTTAGAAATAGTCTCAAATAAGATATATTCTAGAAAATAAATGAGGTCTTGACAACTAAGCTTTTGGCAATTAAAAAAAACACTGGGTTTAATATAGTAGTCGAAAGTACAAATTTAGGCCATAGTTTCCAAATTTACAAATTTGGGAACTATGGTGGTTGCATACCACCATCGCACAATGCTCTTGCTCAGAGTCCCACAGGTAGACTGCTGTATAGTTCTCTCGCGGTGCTTGGTCTCTCCTGGCTGGCACATGCCGCATCTGGTCTGACGCCAGCCAGTTGTATCTTCATGGCGCTGGAATCCACGTTTGAGACCCCTGATGCCAAGGAGTCAGTGTTAACACAAGCCTTTAAGAACACAACATTCGTGCCCTCTGACCTTCGTAGGCGACTTCAGGGATGCGCCCGGCAAAATACAAGAAAAAAAGGCAAAACACAATGGCACTCGCTTACACGAGTAATGTCTGTGTTTGATGCGAAATCAGACAGAGTTAGTATGTTATACGACGTAATATTCTAAAGATCTGCAAACTCACACAATCCTATCGTTCCGGCCAAATTGCAAGTTGTTAAAATTAAGTTTTGGCGCAATGTTGGCTCGAGTTCCTCAGATTTTGGTCAAATGTAGCAAGATGTAGTAGTACTTTGGCACAAGTATCACATCACTGCCAATGGTCTGGAACTCTTGTATGCAATAGCTGAATGAAAGCATCTCTCACCTGTTTGAATTTTAGTCCCTCAGCTAACAGAACAGCTTGAAAACCACCCCAATGTGGAAATGTTTTATGTGTTACGTAAAACATTTACGCACAATATTCATAACACTATCAGACAGAGAACTTTTGGATCTTACACATGCCAGTTCTTTTTCAGTAAGTAAATAACTTCTGTAGAGAGGAATTAACTCTGCCCTATATCATACTAAGGCGAAGTGCCTTGTTGTGGAGCATTCCAGAAAGTGCATGCTTATAACTGTCACATTTCGTGGTCTGCCTCCTGCGTTTGATCAAACTAATGCACAGTTTTTCGGAAAAGGTTGCCCCACCGATTGTTGTCTATTAGCTGCTGCTGAGATACATCCTCTCAAGCTGCACAGGGTGCAACAGACTATGGCAAGAGCTGCACCTGGTTGCTAGGGAAGGTTGCAAGGCTGCTAAGAAACGCCTTAATATCAATCAATTTTTCATTTAGCCCTCGTTCACCGCATTGGGCCAAGGAGTTAGCTGTTGGTTTGACTAGATGAACTCAACCATGATTAACATTAAAAAACGAGCGTGTTGGTAAATACTTAAGCAACCGGAAAGAGTTGTATCATCTGTTTGCGTCCAGAATTTGTGTTTATTCTTTCCGGTTGCTCAACCATGGAGTACTTAAATTCATCAGATTGAACTCGTGAACATGTCTTTGACCTTTTTTTTTTTTTTTTTTGAAAATACATGCAACCCTTTTTTGGTCCAGTCTTCAAATGCTGCTAGATAGGTTGGATAGTTGCTAAACTAGGCCTGCAGGAAAATGGTTCTGCAGCAGGGCTGTGACGGGATGCTTGCCTCCAGTGGCCCTGCTCTTTGTCGCACATGCTGGGCTGTCCTCCCCCAAGCCAGACAATGGATTATCGGACACATACAAAGAACAGAGGCACCCTATGCAAGGTCTACTCCATCCCAAGCAATTGTGGGGAGATGCAATAGTGGCAGTATGGTTAAGTGCCTTACACAGCCTGCGAGACTGTCGCTTCGTGCTCTTGTACTTCACCCACGCTGCTTCCCTCCTCCCACCGTGCTTTGGAAAGGGCACGCTACCTTGGTTTCAGTCACTTCAAAGGCCACCCACTTACCAGCCTCTACAGCTGTGCTCCCCGAGAAGCGACTTTTAAGCACTTCTCTGCACTAGCTTTCCCACCTGAAGCATTGCCAGTGGCACGGGCTGCTTGCTCCCATGCCTTTACAGGAGCTGTGCTCCCCGAGGAAGAGGCTTTTGGGCACTCCTCTACACTAGCTTCATGCTCACCATTCTCTGCACAAGCTGCAACTTCCAAGAAAGTGGTTTTAGGCATTCTGCACTAGCTTTTCTACCCGAAGCATCGGCAGTGACAAGGGCTGCTTGCTCGCAGGCCTTTACAGAAGCTGTGCCTCCCAAGGAAGTGGCTTTTGGGCACTCCTCTGCACTAGCTTCACACTCACCGTTCCCTCCAAAATCTGTGCTTCCAAAGGAAGTGGTTTTCGGGCACTCCCCTACACTATACTCCGTTTCACCTTCAGTCCGAGCGCAGTGGACGCTATAGGAGCCATCCCAGCCAATCCAGCGTTGAGAGGGTGGCATGTGACCTTGATCTACGGGTGTCGCTCTGCCCAACAGGCAGGTCACGCGATTTTCTCCTGGTGCTGGATCGGCTGGAATGGCTTGTGGCGTCCGCTGCGCTGAGACCGAAGGTGGAACGGAGTATAGCTTTTCCACTCAAAGAAGCTGTGCT
The DNA here is from genome assembly GCF_016920785.2 of Ixodes scapularis. Classification (NCBI taxonomy): domain Eukaryota; kingdom Metazoa; phylum Arthropoda; class Arachnida; order Ixodida; family Ixodidae; genus Ixodes; species Ixodes scapularis. The sequence continues at coordinate 52,962,507 of NW_024609868.1, read as the reverse complement.
CCTTGAAGATGTGGCTTTCAGGCACTCCTCTGCACTAGCAAGAGGCATGCTCTCCCAGGTTTGCCCTACCCGACTATCCTTGCTGTGGACTCAAACACTACCAACCAGCCTAACCCAGCACCATGGCTCTACTCCACTGGCACATCAGAAGGCTTGCCCCGTCTGTGCCTCCGCTCAGCCTTTCCATATGTGACAACTGGTTGGCTTCTGTCCAAAACGAGCTCAGAGGCCATGCAAGCACCTGTTTCAGGAGAGCCTGCAGATTTTGACATCTCTGCCCTGCTCTGACATCTCTGCACCTCATCAGCAGCTGCTTCACAAGGTGCACAGGTACTCTCAGGGGAGGAAGCAGCAGAAGCAAGTGGCAGAGGTGGTGCGGAAGCAGCGGGAGAGCAAAGTGGAGGAAACTCAACCTCACAGAGCATGGCTGGTGGAACTTTTGATGGTCCAGCCAGCGCTTGAAGAAGCCTTCATTGTTGTCCCCTAGTACTCCCGCTGAATTCTGGCCCCGGCCATCTTCTGCACGATGTTCTGCGCCTGCTGGTTCATGAACTTGGCAAGAACCTGCCCAGATAGCTGAGAGTGCCCAACTATTAACCTCTATACTACAGCACCAAACCTGACTGTCAGCCCAACTTAATTGTCTGAGTTAGTGTCCATTTAAAATTTTAAGCAGTGTTTCATAAAGTAAAGCATATCTAAAAACTACTTGAAGTAAAGTTAGAGTAATCATGTACATCAAGTTGAGTAGTAAGTATACAGGGCGTGATGCAGTTGAAGTAAAGTACAATAAATGCAGTCTTTTTTTTAAAATAAAGTAAACTGATGGTCCTCTTCATTCCCACTCTGAGTGTTTTTCAAATCATGGTATGCATAGGTCAGGTACTCAAGTGTGTAATATGGGAATTATTTGCGGTACTAGCGGCAAATATCAGACATGGCCAAGAGGCCACCCAGTACTTTTTTTCTCTCCCCGATGAGCGGCTTGCATTTTCGTTACATCAGCAGTCATTACTCTGAACCATGCTCCTGTGCTCGTACCTTCTGCAGCATAAATTTCACACCTTCAAACTTGTACTTCTTGGCCAGAACAAGTAGGAATGACATTGCGTGCAAAGCATGTATTAACATAAAGTTATAAGCCACTTATAACTGCCAGTCCTCTGAGAGGAATGGCCAGAAGAGGTTTCGAAAGAAATCAACACTTTTGCATAATTACAGTCTATCACTTTGTTGTTAGGTTGGTGCAAAATTATACTCTACCTCAGAAGTTGTAGGTACTATTTGGAAAGCCAAGGACATCGGCACATGGGTTTTGAAAGAGCTTAGATTTTCCTGAGCCCTCACGAAACAAACCAGTGCTCGGATCAATGCATTTGTCCCTGTGTGTTTCCCAGAGCTGTATGAAACATCCGAGACGAAGTATGGTTAAGAGAGTTCAAAGGAACCATTTTCCAGCTCCAGTAACAATATGACATGCAGGTGCACACATTCCATGCGCAGTGAATACCAGCGGAACCAATGATATCAAAATCAGAGTTGAAAGATGGTTCTCTAAAACTCTGTTGTTACCTCGCCAGGTAAGAATATACCTCGCAAATTTAGTAAGACCAGGTTTGGAGAATGTACTTGCAGTAGGGAGTTGTAGTTTCCTTGCAAAGTACTAAAAACAAATACTTCAAGTTCTTGTGAACACCGAGTATAAGGGTGATTGTAATTTTCATACACCCTCAAAAGTAAAATTTTTGAAACAAATTTTTTTTTTTTAGATTTACATGCTAAGCACAACGGAGGGCACAGGAATATTTAGACCACCAGGGGGATTTTTTGTTGAGCAACCGAAAGATCACATTACCACGGTGCCTTTTCTGCAATAAGCCTCTTTCACATTGTAAACACCTCAGTCAACATTTTTTCTTAAGTACATTGCAACTGAATATGCACAGACGCGTACTTGTGCGGCTACTACTGTAGCCATCTTTGAGATCGATGTCTCTATATTTCTGCTCGTCGGCACAGACGCCATACCTCGTTGCCCATCTGGCTTGGGTGGATGCCGTCGCAATAGTGGGCACTACTAGGGTGATGGTGTTTTTCTTGTTGCTCGCCAGAGGACGCTATCATTTATAAAGTGCTTATATAAGAACCGGTGGGGCGCATGGAAATAAAAGGGCTTTTTTTTCGTTTTGGTTGTGGTCACGAGCTGGGATGCTGTTACTTGGTCGTCGTCCGTTCCGAACATGGTGTCAGAAGCTGGCTAACACCGTCACTATGGCGGAAGGTGACCTCCGTATCCAAGTCGTTTGCGTCGGAACTTCATCCGCACCATTCACTTTCACCAGCCCGGCGAAATGGCCGACTTGGATTGCAACGAGGACAGTCAGGTATGGATCAGTTCTTTGCAAAGAAGTCTTTCACGGTATGCACCATGCACTCGACTGCACCGTTACTCTGGGGGTATCACGGGCTGCTGTCTCTTCGCCATCGTCCATTCCGAATGTTCCAGCTAAAAGGATGTGACTATGTTCTGATTGTAGACTACTACTCAAGGTTTCCTGAGGTCATCTCTCTCAAATCTACATCTGCACAAGCAGCCATCTCGGCTGTCAAGAGTTGCATGGCTTGCTATGGAATCCCGAACATCGTGCGGACAGATATTGAACCGCAGTTCGCATCTCACAAGTTTGCAGACTTTGCTCAGGCACACAGATTTCGCCATGAGACTAGGAGCCAGTGATACCCCTAGAATAACGGCGAAGTAGAACGCATGGTGCGTATCGTGAAGAACTTGTTTGCAAAGAGCACCGATAAATACCTGGCTCTCCTATCGTAAAGAGACACACCCGGTGTCAATGGTGTTTCTCCTGCCAAGTTGTTAATGTGAAGAAAACTAACTCAACTTCCTGGTCTACCAGAACGACTTCAGCCATCACTGCCAAGCCATCAGAACTTCAAGGCAAGAGATGCCGCAAACACTTCACAACAGGCAAAGAACCACAATTGCCGGCATACTTCAAGTCCTCCGACCCCCTTGAAGTTGGGATTGCCGAGGCAGTATCCTCAGCCCTGCTCAGTGACCACAGTCATATGTGGTGGAAACGCCCAGGGGAACTCTGCAGTGAAACCGTAGGCATCTAATCCCCTTCTCAAAAGGCCAGTCAACAGAGGAACTGCCAGCCAGTGAACAAAATCAAGGACCAAGTTTACAGCAGTCTACGCCTGGTGAGGGTCAACCAGCATCATTGCCAAAGCCTCGGCAAGAAGGGCTTCGGCTGACACGCACAGGTTGCGGTCGTGTGATTGGACCGCCAAGGCGACTGACTTATAGATCTTTTAAGGGGAGATGTAGTGGGCACAACTAAGGTGATGGTGTTTATCTTATTGCTCGCCAGAGGACACCATCATTTATAGAGCGCTTATATAAGGAGCGGCGCGTAGAAATAAAAAGGGCTTTCTTTTTTTTTGGTTGTGGTCACGAGCTGGGGCTGCTGTCACTTGGCTGTCGTCCGTTCCGAGCAGTCGCGAGCGATCCACTGCTGCTACTCGTTGGCCAAGCCGCCCAGAAACTCGAACCCCTCCTTGCGACAAAACTCGCGCTGCAGGGAGTTTACCTGCCGGTAGTAGTCATTCATAACCTGCATCTCGGCAGCGTGACTACGCTGTCGTTCCAATGACCAGATTTGTTGATGCACACGCTAGCACTAACGCTGGTGGTGTTAGTGTGTTAGTGCCGAGGTGCACGATGGCAACGTCAAAATCGGGGTTCGAGTAAGGATCACCGGCTACCAAAACACGAGGCACGTTGGGAGTGCGACCACGCTCGTTTACAACCCGATAAAAAATCCAAATTAACGCGTTCGAAGCGCAAAATACAGACAATGGCAGTAAATACTAATGAATATGGTTAAACAAACAAAGAAGTAATCGGGCAAATGACAAGTGGAACGCTTCAAATGAGTGCAAAAAGCTTGCGTGAAACCAACCCAGAACTTGACCAGTCGCAGACTCGGGAAGGGCAGTGACAGCGGTGACAGTCACACGAGGCTGCGACACCAGAAGTGATGTCACCCTCAACTACCGGTGTCGAAGGAGCCGTGCCCAGACAGGGCAAGCTACTTCGACACCGGAAGTGACGTTTTACTACTTCCGGTGTCGAAGGAGCCTGCCCCGTGTGGACATGGCTCGAGCGACGGCCGTCGGAGCAGACACTCCCTTTCTCGTATCGTGGGACTCGCGGGGACGGCGATGGTAGCGGTCGACGGGCGTGGGACCTCTATTTCAGAACTGTCGTTCGCGGTACCGGCGAATTCTGTCCACCGTTAAAAGAGAAATTTGGGACTGATCAAAAGAATTGGTATTCATCCCGTACGACACGCCCGGCCACCAAGCCGATTTGCACGAAGACGTCGCCGAGCCGTCGCTCCCTTCTCGTGGCTGAAGACATCGCTCGCGCAAACGTCAAGCACGACGGGTCTACTTCGAGTTGAATATGCACGCGTACGATTTCTTTACTAGGTGCGAATGTCCCCAAAGCGTGGTGCTTCCCGACTTCGACCCGGGAGTGCTTTTGCTAAAGAAAAATCGACAGCAAACTTTCCAACTTATAGTTTACCGGCTGAATTGTTACTAAGGAAAGAGATCCACCAGAAGAGCGATGCCCCAGTAGCTCAGTGGGAAAGACGTCCGGTTCACACGCAGTGGAACTGGGTTCGATCCCACGTGAAACTTTATTTTATTTTATTTTTTTCAAACATTTTCTGATGTTTACATATCTTTTTCTTTTTTTTTTTTTTTTACAATCATCACTGAAGAAACAAACAAATGTTGTGGACGATACTTCGCTGAATTAAATGGTATGGGATTTCCGTTTTGACACCTGCGAACTCAATGTAATCACTTTCCACAAAATGCAAGGAGCAGGATAGCGTCCGCTTTCCGAGGCGCCCGTATATGTTCTACAGGAATTGCAGCCAGCCATTGGTCCCGATCCCGTTGATCTTTCGAAAACTCTGTCGCACAATGCCACTTTTTTTCGGATGCAGGACATGTGAGCCAGCTCTTCACGCAACATCTTGGGTGTATTCTTTTCGAAGCCGATCATGGAAATTCACCACGGGCTTTCACTACTCATCTCCAACTCCTCAATGTACAAAACAACTCATCTTGGAGTACAAAACAACGAGCGGAACAAACATAACTGCAAAAGAATCGCACGGGGAGCAGTTCCCGCACGCCGCATCGCACGCCGCATGTCGTGTTGTTCGTGTCGTCTGCTACCGGAGAGGAGAAAAAAAACCAAAACAAAAAACGCACGGTCGGGTGTAGCCACGTGACTTCCGCCACTCACTCTCTTCTCTCCACTTCTCCGACCGCCATCGGGTTTCAGTTTCGGTTTCAAGCAGTTGCGCCTTTTGACTTTATTAAAAAAAATACGCTACTCTGTTGCAAAATATTAATTGGGTAGTCCTCCGACACCATAATGAAGCGCCTGGCAAAAAATAAAAACATTTTTTTGGGGGGTGTCAGTGTTAGCCATCCCAGCGAAACGAGCACTGCGTAAAAATCACGTGACTACGTACCGCGCACATAACTGCGTCTCTCCCGAAGCTCACATGACATTGGAATGGCTCGTAGCGTCCGCTGCTGTACATCCTAAGGTGAAACGGGGTATATTCGGCTTTCGACGGGCTCGATCGGTCCCAGAAGGCAGGCTTGCTTCGGCGCTCGAAATCAGCAGCTCGTTATGTGCGCGCGGGAAAACTCGATGGCGTCCGTTTCCTTCACAACATCGACTCGCCGCGCGTGACGCACCGCGCACCGCCACATCCGCTTCCCCGAACCACATTGCGCCTCCTCGCCCGATCGGTCCGAAAGTCACTTGACAACATGACCTTCGCCATCCGTGCTCATTGGCTGCGGCCACTGCGGCCTTCCGAAAATCGGACCGAAAATCGGACCGAATAGAGTGCTGAGCTGCAAGTTGGACGCATGCGGGCGCCGGACGGAGGCCCCGTCCGACGCTCCGGTGCGACGAAAACCCTCGCCCTCGGACGTCGTTCCGGCGGTTCGCGCGTCGGATCGCATGGCTTTTTCGCGCATGTGTCTCAAGCGTCGTTTGGCTGCTGCCGCAGAGGCAAGGCGACTGAAGCGTGTAGGGGAAAGCGAAGAGGAAAGGCATCCGATGTAAATGCTAACGGATTTACAGCGGATGAATCCAATTGATCGTCGAACAATCTTTTGCGCGAACATTTATTTTCATATTGAATTTTGAAAAACTGGATCACAGTAAACTTAAACTGCGAATGCAATTTCAAATAACTATATTTGAAGGGATGCTACAGCACAGATGTCAAAAGATATGATCGATGAACATTACCTTCATGATGTTGCCATTTACCAGAAAAAAAATTGAAACGATGCCTTATACGCACTTTTGCTCATCTAGCAATGCTCGACTTGACAAAGCCTATGTGGCAGTAGAACTTTTGAGTAGTGGTGACAATTATAAGGTTCTGCCAATCATTTTCAGTGACCATGCACTGATAACTTTTACTCTGAGTAAAGCTAAGGAGGCAATAAAGAATCACTTCAGTTGGGATCTATGGAAATTAAACGTTAAGCTTTTAGAGGACGAAATCTTTACTAAGAAATTAGAAACACTGCTGGAGAATACGACAAATAGCTATTTTACTTGCTCATTTGAGTCACAAAAGGTGATAAAGCAAAAATAAAGTTAGCAGCATTAGAACGATCAAATACCTTAAAATACTTCGGCGATGTTGAGAAGAAACTGCTGCATGCAGATTTGAGGAGGCTTTTCAAATTAGAATGTGAATGTCCTGGTAAATTTATCAATGAGATTAGGATGACCAAAAATAGTTTATCAGCAATTAAGACTGAGAGATATAGAGGTGCTGTAATTAGATCACGTGCGGAGAAATGTTTTCTTGGTGAACAACCTACCAAAAGAGCGCTCAGCAGAGAAAAGCAATACGCAAGTAAAAAAATAATCTGTGAAATACAGTATCGGTGCTCGATCAGTACCAAAGAAGAAGTGATTGAGCATGCATTCGTTAAATTTTACAGTCAGCTATTTCAGCGAGACGAAGCCCTCAATCTGACGAAGTTTAATAACGCCTTTTTAAAATTGATGCCAAGGTTAGAAGAAGAAACGACCGCTTGGCTTGAACAGCCAATTGAGATAAATGAAATAGGTGCCGCAATAGTAGTAGCGGATGTACGTGTACTACGCAACTGATCGTTAACGGACGCCTAAGTGAACCCATCCCAGTGCTCTCGTCCGTGAGACAGGGATGTCCGCTTTTGCCCATTCGAAACATCGCCGCGTAGACATCACCGCGGCTCGAAGCCGCCGTCATCGCACTCGCAGCAAAGCGTTCCATTCCACGTGCGCTTGCTGCCGCGTTCGAAAACGAAATCACCACCACCGATCCTCCTACTAAGCGTGAAAAAAATCTAAAAAATATGCAGCAGCTCGCTGCCGCCTAACGTCATTGGTTGGTCGAGCCGTGATGTCATAAAATGAGCAGGCGCGACTCTAGCTGCATCTGCCACTCAACTATCAACTGGAAATCCTTACCTCGTTTCGTCTCCGCTTCGCGTAAGCTCCTTGGATGCGCTGAGGTGCCTGTTTTGTAGAAAGGTGCTCCGAACTGCTGGGCTAGCAACCATTTACTGAAGAAAAACCTCCTCTTCTTCCAGACCCATTCGTTCCGAGACATGAAACTAATGGGTGTGGAAGGTGTGGAAGTAAAAGATCTTCAGTAAATGGTTGCCAGCCCAGAAGTGTGTTTGTCCTCTTTTCTCTCTCTCTATTCCTGTATCTTCCCAAGTTTAGCTGGCATCTTTCACAAGCATGACTTGGCAACTAGCTCAATATCGATGATGCTCGACACTGGCACTGCGAGTCGAGGAGCACACGTGAGGAACCTTTCGTGACGTCATGTTTTCCTTTCTCCTTTAATGCCCTCTCCCGCTGCCTTGGAGGGGCATGGTTTCAATGCAGCTTCTAAGGCGTCTTTCTAGGTGATGGGGGCATGAAATAGCCTACTTTTTGTGATATTCGTGATGCTCGAAGTCGGATTAAAACAAATGAAGTGTTTTTAATCAAATTCAAAACCGTTTCAGCTTTCCTTTAAGGGCTAACGGAGTATACAGGCTACAAGCGCGAGCTCTTTGCTCAAGGAGGCACCTCGGCTGCTCGAACTCTCGCTTAGCAGGAGAAACTGCCAGTGATAAAGCTATGAGTTCGGGATTCTAGCTGTTAGAAAATGCCTTTAAAATACAAGTATTCTCTTATAATGCTAATAAAGCTGCTATAAAAATATCCAGGAATCAAGAACTTCCGTATGAAGATATGTTGTTTTCCCTGCCAGCCTAGTGAATTGCGCGACAGGGCAAGAACAGTGTGCTTACTCTCGTTTTATTGAAAACTGACAATACGTTGGTCTTTTACATCTTGTTATAATATCAGGTGTGGGCTCAAAGTAGTCGCATATGCAAATGAAAGCTAAAGATGGCAAAACCTTGAGCTTACAAAAGGCAGAGAGCACAGGGTTACTTCTCTCGAAAATGTCTGGGGTGTCCTTGGGACAGTCGGCTGCTTCAAAACGTGAAAGATCATTGCTGCTTGCTTGATTTCCTCAAAATGCCTGTTTGAAAGTAACCAAAAGTGCCTTGCGTCAAAATTATGAGTGAATTTGAACTGCGGTGAAATGGTCTACCCGGATCGCTACTGAACTCCTTATTTTTCGATGCCGAATGTTACAGTCGTCTGCCTCATCACTGAATGTAATTAAAGGGCCGGGATCAAGAAGGCCGTATTCTTGGGGAAACCGATATCGAGCTGAAAGCACAGTAAGTCCTGTTAGCGTCCTCCTCTTCCAAGCAGTGAGTTTGTTTAGTTAAAAAGACGAAATCGGGAGAGGTGTCAAACCTCCCGTTGGTCCCTTGGGGAGCAGGGATGAAGGCGGGAGGGGACATAAAGAGGCGCGGCTTTGGTTCAGAAAATCCCCCAGTTAAATATATATTCTCCCTGCACTAACGTATGGTCTCAAAAGCTTCAGTGGCGCGGCGCTTTTAATCTCATTGGAATCAATTAAAATTCCTACCTTATTCTTGCGAGTCCGATTAATACACCTTGGCGTGTATGTTTGAAAGTCGCAGGGCAGAGTGATATACGCTCTATTTTCAGTAGCGCTGCTTTTAAAGTATGAACAATGGGGAGCAAAGGGTGCACTTAAGACACCGAAATTTAATCAGTCAGGCGCGACAGCACGCGCACTACGAAGTGTTCAAAGTGGGGTTTGCAGCCATTTTGTAAACTGGAAGAAAATGTGAACGTAGCAGACATCATTACGGAATGTGCAAGAAACTAATTGCTAGCGAAAAAAAATGGGGTAAAGATTTAAGTCTTTGAGGTATAGAAGTATGATTATTACCGGAGGCCGTCGGAAACAATGTGCAAACTTTTGATTTTAAAACATCTCATCAAACTTTTTTTTTGTATGGTGTTGCAAAAGAAACGTAAAGTCTGGCATCGTGGGTTTTTGGCAGTGATAGACTATCTGTTGGTACATGTAGAAAACGCGAATGGTATGCAGAAAAAAAGTAGTTTGGATATTGGCGTCTCCAGCAAAATAAGGTTTCTACCATCTAAAAATAGCTTTGCTTTCATATGTAACACCGATTCTACGCTGCAGTGCAAGAAATTTATGGTGGTCCGCGTGCTGAACGACGAAAACGACCTCCTTTCGTCCGCCATTTTGCCTGTCCAGCTCGCCCATATATATAGTTCGCTGGAGTCGCAAACATCTGCTTCCTAGCACAGAGGCTTAACCCTGCAAAGTTCCGGGGTCACTACTGCATCTTATCTCCGTGAGCTAACGAGCAGCTCGCATTTCTTTTTACTTTCGATGGCTTTGGCTTCAAAGGAATAGAGCCTTTCGATATACATTGACCAGTGAAAACATTATGACCACCTACCTAATACCGAGTTTATTCACCTTGGATGTGCAAAACATTTGCAAGAATCGTCTGCAATTGTTTTGCAGACTACCATTGCAAGTCTCATATAGAAAAAAGTCCGATTAGCTGTGTGCTCAGAAACACTTATACATTTACCTACGTTGTATCAGGGTGCCGATTGAGCCACATGTAGCCGCTTATTTTTGCTTCACCAAGCGTGGAAACCCTTAGACGTCTCCATTCTGTGATGAGGCGTGTAGGAGTGCAACGCCTTGGTGTCTACTAACACGCTTAACATCGTTCAACTTTTTATCGGTACCAACGACAGCAGCTCGCGAGCACCCGACGATATTTGCAGCTTTCGAGACACCTGTTTTGAACCGTCGGGCCATATCACGATCTGCCCTGTGCCAAAATCGCCTAAATCAAAAGCCTTTCCTAATAAATATGATGAATTATACAATTTCGCTGTTGGTATTAGATACAGTCTAAGCAAGATTGATGGAACGGAATGGAATTGAATGGAACAATAAGCGCAATAACTAGAGAATAGAAAACGTAAGTGAAAGTATAAAGGATACCTGCGGTTAGCTGTCTGTACTTTCCTATGTTGCAAATAATTCTTCAGATTCGAGCTTTCTTTTTTCCTTTTTTTTCTTTTTTCGTGTCGCTGGAGAGATTTGCGAAATTAACGAGCTCGGGTAAAGATGTCGTCGAGAAGGGGTTGAAGTCACGCCTAAACCAAAAAGAAAAAAAAGTTCGAGGAGCGCTTTTTCGCGATAGTTTGCCGCAGCGTTCTCCGTAAATCGCGCGCGCGTAAACTAAAAAAAAAAAAAAAAATATATATATATATATATATATATATATATATATATATATTATAAGAGGTTTGATTTTGTTGGCCCCTGTTTTTCTGGCAAAGTTAACATAGTTTCTGGGAGAAGTACTGTAAAACCCTTAATGTTCGCGAGCCCTCAATTTTCGCGAATTTCGCGAATTGAAGAATTCGCGAAATTTAAGGGCGCGCGAAAATTTCCGTCCTTAAGATTTTCAATGCAGGCGTCTGGAATTCGCGAAATTTAGTGGTCGCGATTATGTCATATGTGACCGATTCGCGAAAAATAGGGGCCGCGAAAATAAAGGGTTTTACAGTAACTTGATTATTCAAAGTTGGTACAAAAGAATAAAGAATACCTTTTTTTCTTTAAAAAGTAATTATCATAAAGAACTTAAACGCAAGATGGATCCGACAGTACGTACTGGTTGGGCAGATTCATCTCGATTCGTGCAACAGTGCCAGTATGTAACGGGATGGGCACTTGATTTGTCTCAAGTACGTGAATATACTATAGAGGAATGAATGTTCCTAAATCACAAAACCACCCGCAAATGTCTTGTTTTTTTAGAGCTTCACAGAAAATATGAAATAGAAACCACAGGTGGAGACATGTAAGGTCTTAAATGTGGGAGCATAGCATGTGACCGTATGCTTGCTCTGACACCATGACTTTCATTGTGTCGTAGATTATTTTGCCACTGCTGCGAAATCTGCCCCGTAAACTATTCTCAGTTGAGATTCTTGTGAAGATGCATCCTTTAACCACTTCCGCAGGCATTCAAAACTTTTATTACAAAATATATAAAGGAAAAAACAGGTTGTTTTGATAGAGTGAGCTTAGTGGTATATATATATATTTGTAACAACTCTTGGGATACAATGCTTCATACTAAGACCAGAATGTCAAAGAAAGAAGTAACCGTGTAGCAGTTTATATTGCAAGAATATGGGACTATCATATCTATAATGTCTTTAATATTTTAAAACTCAAAATACGCATCCGGACTTTATAATAATCTAACCAAGATTAATGAATTTGCAAAATATTACGTTTCTTTTTGTTTTTTGCTTTGTTCCAACTGCTCAATTCGCTAGGGAGGATCTTCAGGCGTTAGAAGAAACGAAGCCTATAATTTCTATTTTGTAAATATTGCAAACTAATACTTGCAAAAAAACAAAATAGTGCGTTTATAAACAGCGCCACTGTTATCTAAAATGAACTAAGGACAGGGAAGACATGCACACTGGTTGTTATTTCCTTCGACGGAATCAATGCAGCCCCCTACATTCAGGCTAACCCAGAAGCAAGTCAGAACATGGCTTTCGGTAAAGTTTTGTTAAAAAAAGAGTGGCAATTACTTGCGAATTTTAAGTAAATTTTTAAACGTGCCTTCGAATAATTCGTAATTAAAATCAAGGTAGCTTGAAATTTCGTAAACTTTATATTTACATCGTTTGAACCACGCAAATGTACCCAAACTTAGTATTTTTCCTTGAATTTCAGTGCATTCATATGTATCGATAACATACAGGGTATGCTTAGATACTTGAGAGTTGAACAGTACCGAAATATAACTGTGAATAATTTAAAACGACACCTTGGTTCAAACAATTCAATAGTAGCTAATGCTTGAAGGCTGGCTGAGTGTACGCGCTGGCTCTTACCGACTGTCGTTGAGGTACAATTGCGCGTCCAGTGTGGAATATATATATATATATATATATTCTCTTTTTTTTTTCGTGGGGGGGAAGGGGGGGGGGGGGGGTAACGATGCATCATAATCCCTCGAGGAAATTAAACTTTTACTCAACAATACACAACATGTTTTTGAGTGACATTCCGACTGTTACAGAACTCAAACCGAGATGACAACTTCAGTCGAACTTCCTTCATGAAGCACACGTCTCTCTACAACGTGGTTTCGCGCCACAACTACTATATATTGTAGCAGTTAAATATGAATAATAATAAAAAAATCCCCACGGCCGTCCCATGCAACAGTCGTGCTCGTTTTCAACCAGCTGCCCCACATGTGTATATCGGGAAGCCTACTCGAGAGCCCCACATCGAGGCGCGCCATCGTAGCAGAAAGGTGGCTTCCCCGTCGCACCACCATCCGGTTACCATGGCCACCAGGGAATAGGGGAAGGAAGGACGCAGCGAAGGATGAAAGAGCCAGAAAGGGGCCAGCCCGAAAGTTCCTGTTGCTGCCCCTTTTTTTGTTTCTTGGAAAGGGACACTGGCTGCTTGGCTGGCTGCCGCTCCCCATCGGCAACCATCGATTCAAAAGGCAAAGGGGAAGGAGAGGGAAAATGGGGAATGTGGGGGACGGGTTGGGGACGTGATCGCGATGCTCCGTCTCCGTCCCCTAGCTGGTGCCCTGGTGTCGAGGGTGCAGCGCCGGGACAACGGAGACGGCCAGAAAGTGCGCGCGATTACTGTGACTTATGGCCATTTTTTCGCGGGAGGACCACACACTACAGAGTTCTCTAGATTTATCGGTACTCAATATATCTTCTTACATGCGAAACCAGGAAAACCAGGAAGAAAGAGAGTTAAAGGGACCATGAAAATTTTTTTTGAACTGGGATAAATGATTCTAGATTAGGAGTTTACTCATCGCGTATCGTTTAGTGGGTCAGAAGAAAACTAGTGCACAAGAGTAAAAAGCAAAAAAATAAAAAAAAAAAGCTTTTCGGTAAGGAATTGGTAAAGTATAGCGGACTATATTCCTTACACCCTTACATTCGAACGCTCTCCGCCTTTTCACTTTGATGTATCCGTGGTGCCCAAGCACGTCAGCCGAATCCAGCTCACGCACTGGGCACAAAAACTGCGTCACTTGGACGTTGGCGCTCGTCAACAATGAATCCGTCAACAAATATTTGGATTCGCGTTCGTGGCCAATGAGTGCCATGAAGGCACTTATCATCACTTGCGGATTACAAGTTCCATGCCGCGCTCAAAAAGCATCCCTCAAAGGTCTGCCTGGCGATCATATGGCTGGTGATGGTTAGAGAAACGCATTGGCGTGAAAGGGGAAAATGAAGTTGCTGTTATTGTTTTAGGCTAGGTGGCGCAAGCTACCGTCTGTTATAAACAGTACAGCCGTTATAGTCCATCCGTCCATCCAAACCCCAACAACAAAGGGAGAGTCCAGTGTTTGTTTGTTATTTTCATTAAAGAACAGGTTTTTGGAAGAAGAGGTGGGGGAGGCTGTGACATTGTGAACGGTAACGGCTTTAAGCCCCTCTCCTCCCTTTCACTGTAGTCTTTTTGCTGCACGAAACATGTCTCTTTCTGAAACACGTGGTTTTATATTCTTGCATTTATGCGAAAGAAATAAGGAGGAATGGCGAAAACACTTCGGGGGGTGTTCTGACCCCCCCAAACGCACCCCCTTCCCTCTCGCTTTCCTGGCTTCGCCCCTGTTGTAGTGCTTATATACGTTAACTGTTCCAGGCTTGGAAGTCGGAACAATAGCGGTATTTATACATTTAAACATAGTTCGAGCTTCATAGTTCTTGGCCAAAGGTATAAGAGGAAGGTCATGGTCCGAGGTCTTATGATTCAGATGTAAAATTAATTATCGTTCGTCTCATGAGCTGTGAGACGCAGATGTTGCAGTCTACATGTCGTTATGGGTTCTTATCTGCGCTTTAAAGTTTTGTGCATAGCTCGTTGCCTTCTACGTCATAAAGATGAACAGAAACACAGGGCGAAGATAAGGCTGGTATAAGCGGTGCGCGTAATCAGCGACACTTCGCGCAATATCTAGCAATCAGCAAACGCCAAGAGCTCATGGCAGATGTCGCAATCTACCCGCGTTGTAACTCCGAGGTGATTACCACAGACGTTGCCAGGGTGAGGACGGAGAGCTATTAGGTCTTGCTTGTTGGAGGTAGCGCAGGATTCCAGCTTCCCAAGAAAGCTGCCGCCAGTCGTGCCGCTCGAGTTTCCTCAACAAAACGTACATACTTTTTGTCGGATTCTGTAAGGGTGTTTGAGAGAAAGGAGGCAATTAATTTAAAGGATGTTGAAGAGTTTAATTTGTGGATGAGACCAAAAAGTTTCAAGGGCAGATGAACGAACACTAAACGGACGTTGCCGTTGACGTGCCCGAACAGGATGGATAACCCTACAGTTCTCTCGCAGTAATTTGGTTTAATATAGCTAACTGGAGATGCAACCTGAACTGCGTAGACGTCGCCACAACAACAAAAAGAACAGTAAAATATTGCGATAAGTTCGACCTTGGGTATACACAAACAGCACACGGTTTCGAGACAAAGAAATGGTGCAAACATTATACAAACCGGTGCGTCAATTTTCCCAAAAGTAAAATATAAAGATACATGGTGTATACATTGTATATATTGGTTTGCCTTCAAGTAAATTGCATTTTCACTAATGAATGCAAAACCTAAAGACGATTGCGTTTCTTTTTACGTAAGGGCGACTGGAAGTGTACAAGTGACGTCGTTCTATCTTTAGAAAGAAATGCTAGAGAAAATTACAAACTCCGTCAGACGACCAAGACATACGGCTCAGTTACCATCAGCGTATTAAGGTAGTTTTAATCAAGCCTCTGACTGGTCAGACGCCTGGTCATGTCCACGATGGAGATCGTTGTGTCCTAATTTGTACATGGACTACAAAAGCTATTGAAAAGACTCCATAGCCGTGTCGGTCATGATAAAGTGCCCTATATATAACTTCACAGACAGGTCTTGTAAAGGACTTCGCTGTAATACGCAATGAGCCTATATAGCAGGACATCTGAAACTTTGTAGAGCGATGAAAAATATTCCAAACGGGGCAGGTTATGTACTACACTGCTGGACAACAGTGTAGGAAGTAACCTCATTTCAAAAATCAAAATTAAAATCTGAAATTATCTTTTTATGGAAGTTGAAAAATCTGAATTGCTGTAATTGCGGCGGGACCCAGAGATTCCGCCGCGGCGTACAAGAGAGGTAGATGAGTGGGTACCTTCTTAACTCTGAGTACAGGCTTTTTTTCGCGACTGTTTGAAGCATCCAGTGCGGACATCCATAGGACGCCCTACAATAAATTAGCATGAAATAAGCCGATGAAGACATGCGGCGAAATCAAATATATATCGCAACATGACTACGTTTATTTTCATGTGTTTGTATTAAAAATGCACATATACAGGATGATGCTCGATAGATAAAAATAAATTAAATGGCTATTCAGGTAAGCCTCCGATTCTTCTATAGTAAGAAATTGCGTTTGATTCAACACAATATGGTCGTTCACAAAAGTTTAGACTCGTCATCTTTAGAATGAAATTGCCTTTGAAACTTGGCGTTTTATGTGTCACAAGTGCACGAATTAAAGTGACGGTCAATTGTATAAATTGAGTTGGGATATCGATTCGTTTGTTGATGTTGGATAAGAAGAACGCCACTACTAAGGTTTCTTAACATAAAGGGAATATATGCAAACCAACTATGCCTCCCGAGCGAAAAAAAAAAAAAAAAGTTTGATTAGTGACTTTTGCCTGCAAAGTTGCGGTTCCTTTGTTCTAATACCCGTGAGTGAAAATGCCCTGCATTCATTGCTTGGACACATTCATACAAGACATGTACTCTAACAAGAAGAACGGCAGGGTGTGCTTGAGCAAGAATTAAGAAAAGAAATAAACAAAGGCCTAAATATTGAGCGTTTTCCCTCGATAGCACGAAGATAAAAACGCGAAAAATGCAACAACAAAACGTAACACTTTCTTAGATCGGGTACTCGTTTCATTGAAAAAACACTACATTCTACACAGCATGAAAACATGTATTCTTTGTTATTTTCGTGAAAAACGTGTTAAAATGTTAGGTTAGTTTAAGTTAGGTTAGGTAAGGTTAGGATCTCAACGATGAAATTGTCTTTAGGTCTCAATGCGGAGTTTCTGTCGAAAGATTTCTCGAAATGTTGTCGTTTTATTTGATGTCTACCTTTATCGGATAGCACGATAAGGTGCTTGTACAAAATCCGGGTTGTGCACAGGGTCCAGGATAGCACCTGTTTTGAGCGACACCTTCCTTGCAAAGGTTGACAGGACACTAGAGAGTTTGGTGAAGGCGCCCGAAAAGTGGTGGTAAATACGCCAAAAACCCACAGGGACATAGAAAGAAGTACACAGGACGAGGCGAAACTTTCAACTGAACTTTACTGAAGGAAAAATATAACCGCACCTGCGCTAAGATGATGGACTTTCATTGACCACCTGGAATGCCTGCCGTCACTGTTGAGTGAGCGTAGCTTGAACGGTAAAAGCATGCTACTTCTCAGATAGGGCGACTAAAAAGAGCACCAATATACACATTCGTGCCATGGGCCCTTATCATGAATGCTTCATGTATCTCGCGTTCTAATTTTGGTTAGAATGTTTCCACGATCTTGGTACTACTGAACTCGCGGGTTGGCACTCACACCTATCTCAGTGTACAGCCAAGAGGCCAGATGGGGATCGCCTGGTGGTGGAGGAGTGTTCTTTGTCGTGATTGCGCATGTACACCTTTACTTGAAAGTGCCATCGTGTTGAGACAAAAAAAGCTCGCGAGATTGTAGAGGATCACGTAATAAAAAAAAGGAAGGCCCATCCTGGCGTGAGTCGGGCTTCCTGGGCACTGTTGGACAGTGAGCTCGAATTTTTAGATCGAGGAAGATCGCCCATGAAATTGTATAACCGATAGCACCCGATTCGGTGATGCGCAGGCGCCATTCCATCGTGATTAAAGAGCCATGTGTTTTCGAACGTTTTTTTTTTTCGCGGTTTCTCCAGACTAAACCCTCAGTCGTTAGTCAGCGCTTGCATCGTCCAATTCTTCCCTTCTTCCGTGTAACATTCGCGCTGTCTCAAGATGAACCCACACCAACTAGCCCGCCTGTTATCCTGTCTCTCAAACGTTAAAATTATTTGGCACGTACTAAAGAGCGGCTGAAATAAGGGTAATGGCGCAGGCTGGCTGAAGAAACGTGCATACTTTTGAAAACCCGAGACAAGAGACAAGGCGTTTTTCTTTCCTTGTCTCGGGGTTATATATGTATAAAAGAGAGCGTTTTTTTGTGTGTCTTTTTAATAGCATAAAATTTTCGGGAATGTCAATTATATTATTTCTCCGAAAACTGCAGAAACATCTCGACACACCCAAGTAGGAATATTTAGCAATTACAATCTAAATTAATCTTGCGCTTTCTTCCATTCCTCAGCCATCTTTTTTTTTTTGTTCGCAGTAACTAAAGGTAGAAGAAAGCGTATTATAACGACGTTATCTTTATTATTTCAAAGAACCCAAAGATAAGCGGAAGGAAAGACAAGGCCCGCTGCATGCATAACCGAGCCCACAAAAGTCCCTTTATGACAGAATCTAAAGAGAGAAGGCCCAAGGTTTCGAAATAAGAAGAGATAAAAAGAAAAGTACCTCTACACACAAAATAACTCCTTTCTCGTGTCATCGCTCCGTTTTTCGCTCTTTCATCTCACCCTAAAAAGGCTACATCTGAAAGGAGCTACACTCCGTTTCTCCTTAGAATGGACCGCGACAAGCGCTACGTGCCGTCCCAGCCGATCCAAAACTGTGAAAGCATCACGTGTCTACGCGACCGGAGCGTCACTACGCCCCTCCCAAAGGTCACGTGACCCTCACACGGCATATCATTGGTCTTAATTGAGCGTAGAATCCACTGCGGTCCATCGTAAGGTGAAGCAGGTTATAGAGGAGAGACTATCCGAGAGGAGCTGGAGGAGGTAGAGGTGTCCGCGGAAGAAGACAAGAGACAAAAAGTGGACGTCACCCGCTGGTGACGTAGCTGCACAAGGGACCAATGGAAGGCGGCCAGTAAAAATGTAGCGAAACGATAACGCGACTCTCCACGTCTGCCTCGGGAGGAGGGGAGAAGTGGGATGGGGGGGAGGAAACGGTTTCCTGCGTCGCAAACTCGATCGGATGAAGCGGCGGGCGCTCAGATTGAGAGGAACCTGTTGCCCGCGTCCGAGGCGTCTCCCCTGCGGACTTGTTGACGACCGTTCTGTCTGTGAGAGCAGCGCAATCCAAAGTAAGTTGGACCTTGCGGGAAGTACACTCTAGGAAAATGCTAATACCCTTGTCAGACGGAGTACTTTAGTTCACTACCGAGTAAATTTAGCCCTTAGTGTCACCTCTGAAGAAACATACTCCTCTTCAAGTAAGTTTGACAAAGTCACTTCACTTGATCGAGCGCGTACCCTCGACAGCAGTGTGTTTCGAGAGTAAAACATAAGGGCATAGACACCAAAAACGTGACGTAAATCGTTTTCTCAAAATAATTTGTGTGAAAAGAGAGAGGAGAGCCCTTGAAAAACAAAAATAGTTGGGTGGACTTAGCCTTACAGTGTAAGCTGATCTTCCAAAATAATCACCGCGGTGAATCGACAAAAGGCGACGACAAAGTCAGTTATTGAAATGGTATCTTGGTTAGCAGAGAAGGCTGCTTCAGCTTCAGCATGCAGCTGTGCGAGATAACACGATAGTCATGATCTAATAAGGCAGTGTCAGGGCCTCGCATACCTCAGTGGGACGAAGCGCGGAACACCAAGGTTGGATCTGCCTCTTCTTTAGCTTGGCTTGTGATGATCGATCCGAATCATTCAAAAGACGTAAATATTGTTAATTAACGTTGCGTTGTCTCGTAGCGTGTCTTCATTAAAAAGACAAAATATTGCCGAGACACTGAGGCATTTACTTTAACACTTTGCCGCGTCTAGTAGTACTATGCTCACTGCCATCATCTCCGAGTGGCACTGATTTTTCCCCCGTAACGTCCAACTTCTTGAAGTGATATTCGGTGAGCTAAAGTGATCTCGGTTGAACTGCACTAAATTAGCCCGTCTGACACGGGTTTCTGCCTTCCGCGAAGCGATTGGGAGAGCCAATAGCTAGGATTCTACGGAGTGACTATAGTGTGTGCGAATAGTTGTTAGAAACGAATAGCGCTCTGGCATTCACAACTTTCGCAGCGCTAGAGAAATCCACGAATACCGGCTTTTTCTTGCAGGGGTGAAGCTAACCGTGAAGCTGCGCTATTCGATTCGAAGCAGAATTTGCGGGCCCCTAATTAAATAAAAAAGAAGAGCATGCGCTACGGCGCCGCGAGCATGTCGCTTCACCATGCTCAGCGTCACAACGCAGACACTTTCCTTTTGAGGTCTAAACATATTTTCAGCGCCATCATTCGCCAAAAAAGCCTCCGTGGATTGCGACAATTGGAACTCCCAACAGCTTTGCGAGAAAGTTGACGTGCTGCAGATTTCTTACAGTGTGCTTCCCTTCCAGCGGATTAAAGGGTAGCCTGACCTATAACGACAATACTCGTTGCCGCCTCATTAAAACAAAAGTTTCTCGCATAGTTAATACGCGGCGCGAAATCCTTCCAACAAGACACAATCGCTAGAGAGAAACGACAACAACAACAACGATGCTTTATTCTTTTGTAAGGAACACGTTTTAATAAAATAACGAATAACCGATGTTAAACGCACGTATCTTCATTCAGCACAGAAAGGCTAAAATTCGTAACCCTCCACGAGGGTACGTTTTTCTTCCTCTGGTTATCGAGGTGAATACGTTTATAATGTACCCAGAAGCAAATTGTAACGCCTTTATATATATATATATATTTTTTTTTGTCATGCGGGTACATTTTATGGGTGCTGTGTAAAACGGGATTGTAGTCACGCCCCGGAAATTCTAGTCACATTGCTAACATTTTGGTTAAGAACGGTCGCTGTGTTTAGCTGTACACTATACGCCGCCTTTTTTAAGCGAATTGATCTTGTTCAGATTTGTGTGGCCATTTCTTTCGTGTTTTAGAGTAGCCAGTCTACAACCCTGTATGGCATAAACCATCGGATGTACAGGGTGTCACAAATGAAAATTTACACGGTCTTTTTTACCGCAAAAATAAACTAGGCATCGCCGAACGCTCATTCTCCGCCCAAAGGTAGAGCTAGAGGTCACAACCAGATGCCAAAGTTTCAGCCCGATCCGATTACTTAATCAAAAGCTATAACTGATTTGCTGAAAATTTCAATGGGAAAATGGAGCCCATTTTTGCTCGTTTTCGGTTTCTGGTGCCACAGAGCCCCATGTGTTCGAAAACTCCGTCGGCCACCATTTTCCCATTGAAATTTTCAGAAAATCATTTATAACTTTTGATTGAGTTATCGGATCGGGCTGAAACTTTGGCATCTGGTTGTGACCTCTAGCTCTACCTTTGGGCGGAGAATGAGCGTTCGGCGATGCCTAGTTTATTTTTGCGGTAAAAAAGACCGTGTAAATTTTCTTTTGTGACACCCTGTATATGGTATGTGTGCAGGCAGCAAGTGCTGGCGGCTTCACCGCAAAGCAAAGCTCACTAGATCAAACTCAGTGTAGCTCAAAGGCAGTGAAGACGTAAAAAAAGTTCGATGTTTCAAATTTAGTCTGCGAAATAGACTGAAAATGGCCGTTCTTTGGTTTTGCGGCAAATCCAACGTCGGTATTAAAAAAATAAGAAAGAAGAAACTTTTGAGTTATATTGAAGCAACACGAGTCTGAGGAATATGAAAGTAGACACATTTCGAGTCATATGCGTGGCGATTCGCGTATTCAAACCGCTTGACGAATAAAAGTTCTCACGTTGAAGATGTAAGCTCTCAAAATTACCGCGAAAGGCTTAAAAGTAAATCTGGAATCTGATTGACCTTTAAATGCGCGTTTGTATGTGTTGCTCGTGACAAAATACAAGCCTATAGCCTCTGCGACCAAACTATTAGCATCAATAACTAAATGAAGGGCAGTTTGTTCAGTTGAAAAACGTAATTAGCTGCCTTAAAGGGCAACTCCGCTTCTTTTCCAGTAGTGCAAAACTATACAGTTCTCTTTGTTATCATCTACAAAACCCCCATGGCAAATATTACGACGGAATTCCGCCTAGAAGTTCATTAAAATCGCTGTCAAAGTTTGACAAGCACGAATCCGCTGGTTTTGGATGAGACGTGCGGGCCAGACAACACTGCCCGGCTGCATTTCCGCTTCCTCCAAATTCCTTCTCCCGGCACGTCCGCGACGTCATCAAACATGTACAGCTTCTTCTTCTTTTTTTTTTTCAATTTTGTTTTCTTTTTTGGTGAGAGCACGGGTGGCGCCAGCGCCGTGAAAGACGTGAGTGACGCGCTCGGCCGGCCCGGCGCTCGACTATTGGTACTACTGATAAGCCGATAGCCTCGTTGAGCGCGGCTTGTGTTACATCGCATACTTTTGAACACCAAGTAAAAGGAGGAGAGTGAAGCTGCTTTTGTAAGAATTTTGAGTGACAGGTTAATCTTCTATAATCTTCTGGGAGGAGAATAGCGACGCCTGTGCTAATCCAGGAGGCACAAAGGAGGATCCTGATAAGAGGAGAGCTCCTTCTTCCCCTTTTATATCACGTGGGTGTACATGCTTAGTGATGCCGAATATACAATGTTGTCCGGCTTTGCCACCGTTTCGGTTTCAGTTTGTGATCATGGATAGACTAAAATTAAACGAAAAATATTTTATTTTTCGCGAAACAAAAGATTGGGGATTGTTTTTGAGTGCTTCAAAAAGCAAAATCGGCCACTATCTCAAAATTTTTGAAATTAAGCGGAGTTGCCCTTTAAGGCTCGTTCACGCAGTAGCGTGACTTGCGTCGACCGCTTTGCGTCGTGCAACACAGTGCCTCCCCATTGGCTCGTCGTAAGGGTCGCCATAGCAACAGCTCGACGCAAGCAGTCTTAACGCGGTCAAACGCAAATGTGTGAACGAGCACTTACTCTTCACACGCGTTCGAACAGCGATCGAGTAGAGAAACAGCTAGCTTTGCGTCTACCCGCTCATAGTTCCAATCGTTACGACGTCCCCGCGCTCTGTCCTCCTCTCCCTCAATCTCTATCCGTATACTTTAAACAGATATATGCCCTATTGCACCGTGCAGTAAGCGGGACAAGCCGATTCATCTGTTGCGTCGGGGTGCACTGAAGCAGTGTCAGCCTCGGGCTGACGTTCGCAGAAAAGGTGGAGCGTGAAGGAAGCAAGTACAATCATGAGAGCATGTTTCATATGAAAGCAGGTTATGCGCTGAATAAATCAATCTTAATATTAGGGCGTATTAGGGGATTTAAATCTTTCGGTGGGTTCTGCTTGGACAAAGTCGTAAACGTGTCTCGTGCGAAGCTTGAAAATGATCTACCTAGTTTTGCGTGCTTCTTGAACAATGCTTGTGCTGCAAAAATGTTAAGAAGTACTACTCGATATCCACCCACCAAAGAAAAAAAAAATGCAGGTTATACACATGTGTTACGGTCTCGACATTGAAGACGGGGGCGGCCGAGAGAAGGTTAGGAAAGGACGTTTAATATACGTCAGGCAGGTATGGCTACCGAGAAAAGAACTCTAAGTCACGCGGATCGTGGAGCGCTCTTGGGGTACTCTTCGTCGTCTTCGAGGACGGCGCTAACATTCGGCCATCCTAGCAATCAAGTGCCCTCACTTGATGTTTCTTCAGAACTTTCTTCACTGTCCACATCGAATGTGTTGAGTCGTTTCAGCTTATCGACGGGAGCTGTTGAAGTGTAATAACGTTGAGTCCGCTGGTGGCCAGGTATGTCCCCGATGCGATAGGTGTCGTTTGGAAGTCGCTTCGTGACTACGTACGGACCTTTGTATTTCTCCTGCAACTTTCGCGATTCTCCTATCGACGTCGGTTCTCGCTGAACCACAACGATATCTCCCGGTTCAAACGTTGGAGCATGTGGCCGCTTCTGGTTGTAGCGACGCTTCTGCCTCTCTTGATCAAGTCGGATGGCTTGGATAGCTGCCTTCCTTCTATTTGACATCTCCTCGCTAGTTTTAGTAGACAGGTCGCGCAAAGCGTCATCGAGGTGATCGCCATTCAAGCTTCTTGACTCGAAGTTGAACAACAATCTGAACGGTGTGCTGTCTATTGCTTTGTGGTACGTGTTGTTCAGGCTCCACTGAACAAGGTCAGCAACCTCATCCCAGATCTTCTCACCTTTGTCCTTTGTCAAAGTGGCAATCGCTGGAGTGATCGTCCTGTTGAAACGCTCGACTTGACCATTCGCACGCGGTGTCGCTGTTGAAGTCAAAATGTGAATGATGCCAGAGTTTTCACAGTACTTCTTGAATGTCGTGCTAGTGTACGCCACTCCTCGGTCCGTGATTACTCGCGTCGGCGGTCCAAAAAGTCCAACGATGTGTCGCAGGCATCGCGTAGTCGCTTGACCTCCTGTGTTCTTAACAGGTGTGAGTATCACAAACTTTGTGAACCCGTCCACAGCTACAATCAGGTACGTATTCCCGTGTCTGGATCTTGGAAACGGTCCCAAGTGGTCCAGATGGAGTGTGTGGAACGGAACACCGACCTTGTCGATGGAATGAAGCATGCCAGGTTTCTTTCCTGTTGGCGTCTTATTATAGAGGCACTCTGCGCATGAGGCGACGTATCTCCGTACATAGCGCTTCATTCCTGCGAACCAGTATTTCTCCTGAATCCGTTTGATCGTCTTTTCCGTCCCCACATGCCCCAGGTCATCATGGGAACGTCGCACAACCTGCCAACGCAGTGGTTTCGGAACAAGCCACAGCAGCCTTGATGAGTCTCCATCAATGTTTCGGAAGACAACATTCCTCTGGAGTTTATACTCGGAGTGGATGCGGCGCTCCTCGGCCGAGGACGCAAGTTTCTCCAGAACCTCTCTGATGTGTTTCACATCGGCGTCCAGTAGTTGCGCGGCAACCAACCAGTCATCCGTTTCTTCCATCGCTGTAGCGTAGATATGGAGTCCTTCGCACGCCTCCATCTTTTCCGCTGGTCCAGTCGGAGACCTACTCAACGCATCAACATGCTGCATAGACGCTGAATCTCTGTGAATAACTGTGAAGGTGAATTCTTGCAACCGCAACCATCAGCGTGCCACTCGGGGTATGAGTTCACGTTTGCTCATCGTTCCCCGTAGGGCGCTGCAGTCCGTGACAACGTTGAAATCGATGCCAAGAAGATAAGTCCTGAGTCGTTCCAACGTCCACACCACGGCGAGTGCTTCCAGCTCGTATGAATGATAACGTCCCTCAGCCTCTGACGTTTGACGACTTACGTAAATCACGGGGTGGAAGTGGCCATCACTCTGTAGTTGAAGTAGCATGCCCCCAACCCCTTTTTGCTTGCGTCTGTGTGAACTTCCGTCGGAGCTTCATGGTTGTACAGGGCCAACACAGGGCGTTCCTGCAAGCGCAGCTTTAGGACACTGAACGCGGTGTCCTGCTCTGTGGTCCACTCCCAAGGTGCGTCTTTCTTTAGAAGCTTCGTTAATGGCTGTGCGAGAGTTGCCAAATTCTTGACAAACCGTCTGAAGTAACTGACCAGTCCAACAAACTGTCGGACTTCGTGCACTCGGGACGGTGTTGGGAAGTCAATTAGAGCCTTCACTTTGTAGTCGCTGGGTCTGAGTCCAGTCGCTCCGATCTCGAAGCCCAGATACGTGACTTTCTCTGTCATGAAGGTGCATTTGCTTATACGAAGCGTAAGGTTCGCAGCTCGTAGAACCTGGAAGACCTGCTCGAGATGAGCAAGACCCTCATTAAAGTCGGTGGAAGGGATAAGAACGTCGTCCATGTACGCTAGGGCGACACCATATCGCAACGGTCCCAATACGGCATTCATCATACGTTGAAAGACCGCTGGAGCGTTGGTGAGACCGAACGGCATTTTTAAGAACTCGTAATGTCCGTCAGGCGTCACGAAAGCAGTCTTAGCTCGGGACTCCTCAGCCATTGGAACTTGGTAGTAGCCCGATGCCAGATCAAGCGTCGTAAAGCAGTAGTTTCCCTGGAGTCGGTCCAGCTGATCTTCGATAAGAGGTAGAGGATACTTATCCTTCTTAGTAATCGCATTCAGCGCTCTGTAGTCAACACAAAGTCGTTCCTCTCCGGTTTTCTTTTTTACGACAAGTAGTGGGCTCGCATACTCGGATGATGAGTCGCGGACAACACCTGCTTCTTTCAGTTCTTCTACGGCCTTGTTTACTCGAGTGCGTTGGTCGTAGGACAGCCGGTATGAACGAAAAGATACTGGTTTTGCCCCAGGAACAGTCTCGATGTTCATCTCTGTCGCACTCGTAGAGCCAAGCTCGAAGACGTTGACGGCAAAGCAGTCACGGTACTCGTTAATGAGCTCTAGCAGCCTGTCAAATTCTTCAGCAGTCACCTGAGGCCCCTTTCGTATATCCTCCGCCTTAATCGGTTGCAACATATCCGTCGTCTTTCGCTGGCACGCAGTCTCAATTGTTCCTGAACACCAGGATCCTCTGGCTGCAACTTCTCCTTTCGAAACATGGAGGTCGGACTTCGATACATTCAAAATAGGCAAAACAGTGTTGCCGCCTTCCGAGACGTCGATTACGCAAGCGGGCAGACAGTGTTCCCTGCCCTCTTGCGTTCGAAATTGTGCGTCAACGAAGACGTGTCCTGCGGCGGATTCCTTGGTCGTCAGACGAACAATTCACACGTAGTCTGGTGGAATCACGACAGACTCCTTGGCCCAGAGCGTGACAGAACGTGGCGGAAGATCAGGAACTTGAACGAATCGAAGCAGGTCATCTTCATCAGCAAAGCTGCCGTTCTCTTCAAAAATGCGAAGTGTGTTCCTTCTTCGCACGATCGTGACATGTGGTTGCTCAGTAAATGGCTGTCCAACGAGAAGCGGAATCGCTTGCGCTTCACTTGGAACAATGTAGATTGGAACGCGGGCTGTAGCTTGGTCCACTGTGACGCTTGCTTCCGTCATTCCACACGGCAGAACTTGACCGGAACCGTAGCCTCGCAATCTTGCATCCCCGGGACGGCTCGTTATAGCTGATTCCCAAATCGTAGGCATCTATCTTGCGCAACGTAACGCACTGACTGCCAAGGTCAACGTAAGCTCGAATGGGCTTCCCGTCTACCAGAGCAGTTTGAAAGTACTTCTCGTTTCGTGCATTCACTTCCTGTTTATCTTCAATGTGATGACTTTTGACGTTCGTACTACCTTTGGCGCTTGCTCTGCAGTCCGCTGTTTTATGTCCTATCCGTTGACATTTGCTGCAGCGTTCTCGCTTCTGTGGTTTACTGCAGTTTGCAGATATATGTCCGTATTCGTCGCAGTTAAAACAGCGCGGCTCACCGCTAGAGTTGAAGGCCGGTTTTCGTTTAACAACTCTTTGGGTGGATCGGTGTTTCGATGGAACTGTCTTGACAGTCGCTGAAACGGTCGCCACATCTGACCGGTGGGACGCTTCCTCAATGACGGCGAGTCGGTCGTCCAAACATTTTAGACATTCCAGCAGAGCCTCCGGTGTCGGGAATTTGACAACGCTGAGACTTCGAACGAGAGATTCGTCATTGATGCCGGTTATGACATAATCCACGATCTGATCTTCAGGAAGTTGACAGAGTCGAGCTAGGCTGACTTTTTCATGAAAGTACTGCTCGACAGTTTCGTTTGCCAATTTCCGTCTCGCTTCCATCTCTTGGTGCCGGCGCTGTAAGCATATGACGGGTGGAAAAGCTTTCTTCAGCTCCGCCTTCCATTCAAGCCACGAGCGCTGGACACTGACGAGGCCGTCGTACCATGTTTTAGCGATTCCTTCCAGTTTCGTCAGCGCAAAACACGACGTCTGTCGCTCGTTCCATGAGTATATCACAGAGAGTTTGTCGACTTTTCTTATCCAATGTTCGATGGTCTGCGCTGGATTCGTCACGGGGTTGAACACTGGTACCAGCTTACCAGAGTCTGTCGGTGGTCTTGCGTCATTCGTGGGCTGAGCTGTGGAACGTAGCAGGTCAGCCAAGCCCGTGATCGCTCCTCGCACGGCGGCTTGTACGGCCTCCTGTACAAGAGAATTAAGTCCAGGAAGGTCGCCTGTCGGTACATTCAATTCAGTTTGAATTGCCGGAGGGACGATGGATGGGCTCGTCACCGATGTTCCTTGTCCTTGATTAGCGGTGTCAGAGAGTTCAGGATTTCCAGCTGCCACACTACCTTGGCTCGTGGTCGCGCCATCGCTACCGCCAAGGCCTGTGCTCCCTGCTCCAGTAGTGTACGGTGACTGGAACTCGGGGAGGGCCCGCTGCCGCAGTCTGTCGGGTCCGGTTCCGTTCGCTGCGCCGCTGACCTTCCTCGTTCGGTTCAGCCATGTCGAGGTTTCGTTTGGCGCCGCTGTGTCAAGTCGTAGCCGCAGGATTCGATCCGAAGTGGGCCGTGGTCGCTGGCTATCCCACTTCTGAGATGTTACGGTCTCGACATTGAAGACGGGGGCGGCCGAGAGAAGGTTAGGAAAGGACATTTAATATACGTCAGGCAGGTATGGCTACCGAGAAAAGAACTCTAAGTCACGCGGATCGTGGAGCGCTCTTGGGGTACTCTTCGTCGTCTTCGAGGACGGCGCTAACACATGTAAGCGCTACTATACAACGATTTATTTTCCGCCCACGGAACAGCGGATGATTCGAATCCATTAGTTTTATTAGTATATGAAGTAGCTTGTATATTAAATTTTTTAGGCAATTCTAAAGTCTCGTTTTTAGCGGGAAGACTGCGGGAAGTCCAGCCACTGGAATCACGCTTTGGAATCGCAATCGTGTTTTCGAAACATGAAACGGACCAATGTTTACGGCGCGCGAGACGCCACACACTCAGCATGCAGGCGCGTCGATGTAATTAACGGTCGCGATAAGAGCGGTCA
Organism: Ixodes scapularis; assembly: GCF_016920785.2. Taxonomy (NCBI): domain Eukaryota; kingdom Metazoa; phylum Arthropoda; class Arachnida; order Ixodida; family Ixodidae; genus Ixodes; species Ixodes scapularis. Next base: position 52,933,884 of record NW_024609868.1, on the reverse strand, counting down.
GGGGCTTCGCACGTGTAAGATAGTTCCCTGAACAGCAAAGAAAGAAGAACGCATGAGCTGCAAACTTGCACTTTAGCGCATATTGGTGCGCCAGCAACACAAAATATTATCCGGTTATCTAAAACGCCCAGACGTCACCAGCCGTTAATGGAAACACGTAAGCGCTGCCTGCGCAGTATACATTTGTAGGGCACCTTTACACACCCACGTGTCGAGACACCGTATTTAGACTTTTTATTGTTTACAAGCCTAAACTGCCGCCTGCGTTCCAAGCGACTTCCGGTCCCTCCGTCTTTGCAGACCTGTCGGTGCTAGAAAGCATAAATGCTATACACCGACAGCAAAGTTGAATATTTAACAAGGCCCTTCGGCTGTACAATTTAACGTCTCGGAGGTGGAAAATTGGTTTAGAAAAATATTCGAAAAATTTTAACAGATCTCGCGCTCCCTCCTTCCTAGGCGTTCACTTGGAGAATGGCAAACGCCACCACGTGGTGGCGTTTGCCATTGAAAAGGGCCTATAAAGTCTAGTTCTACCAACATTTTTTTTTTTCTTTCAGTCAGCCAATAAGAGCTCGGTGTTTTGACATCATCGCAACCCCTGTGCAAGAAGCAAACGAATTTGCGCTCCGCATTACTTCGGGATGTGCACCGTAACGAACTAAGCGCGCATCTTCGTCAGTTAAGCTTCAGCGAAAAAAAAATTAACAATCCCGCCAGACCGTAACTGCCCTTGATCGTGAACACTTGCGGAAGCAGGTGTACCGCCTATGGTAGTTTTATAACAAAGCTGGGGAAACCCGCAGGTTCTTCAGAACTGCCATCTTCGAGAGTGAACTGCGACGGGCTAATCAAGATTTCTCGGCGAGGACGAGTGCGTCCTTAGAGCACCATGGACGACGAGCAGTTTCGGCAAGCAGGGAACCAGATGATCAACTTCGCCATCTCGTACTGGAACGGCCTCAGAGACCGCCCGGTCCTACCCGACGTCTCGCCTGGATACCTGCCGAGCCTGCTGCCACAGGAAGCGCCTCAAGAACCCGATAAGTGGGAGGACGTCTTCAAGGATATTGAGCAGATCATCCTGCCAGGGGTAAGCGTTTCAGCGCGTTATTTCAACCAGCGTCACAATTCAGTGGCTGAGTTCATCCTAAAATGAATCGAGCGTATGCTTAAACGGCGGGAAGTTAGACAACCCCAATGGGCGTCTGGTGTCTCAGCTGTAGATGAAAAATTTAGCCAGTGCAGTACAACCGCTAGCCTGGGCTCTTCAACGTGCATCACGCAACAGTGATACACGACCGCACACAGGTGCGGTGCATACCATGAGCTCAGAGGGCAGGGGTGGGGATGAAAAAATTACTTTCAAAAAGTAATTAACTTGCATTACTAATTTTCTAAAAACAGTGAAAATGCAATCAAATTACATTACAAATTACCGCATACTAAAAGTAATGACATTACATTACAATTATTTTCCAAAAGTAATGAAATTAGTCTGACATAGTACTTTTCAAATGCCTCATTATATTTACCGTATATTTACATACATACCACAGCCTCCAGATTTTTTAACAATATCGCGCGAACGCCGACCGGCCTGCAGATTTGCGACTTATCGCGGAGTGAAACAGCAAGTCAGCGAGGCTAGGCGTGTGCCTTCTGCCGAGCGCGCGTAGTCTCGCTGCCCTGCTCTTTCACGCCGCGAATTGTTGAAAATTCTGGCGGCTGTACCAAAACTCCGATATTCCTGTTTACACTGCAACAGCCTCAGCGCCTCAAAGTTAAACATACTGAACAAGGATGATGAATGGCTTCTTCTTTAGATGTGACTCAAAGACAGTCGACTCACCGGTTTCGCTGTTCATTCAACGGTGAAGGTGCTTAGTGAAAGGGTGATATGATTCTGCCTTCCTGATTTTGAAAAAGTTATAGTCGGTGTCAGTAACTTAGGGAGGTTTCGTAGACCGCGTTTCTCCCTCCGCAACGGAGCCGCTACTGCGACTGCGCGCCGATGACTTTGACTGTGGATTTCCGGTTATCGTAGCAGGTTGCGGAGAGCCGATGCGGGGCGGCGAGAACGATCTACAAAAACTACCCATTAAGTCGTACGGGATACGTTTCCCTTCCAACTAGGACGGAGTCAAAAAGGTAAACAGCGCGCAAAAAAAATAGAAATAAAAAAAAAATACAGGAACTAAGTTTATGGTGGCGCTGTAGGGTACAGTTGGTTCATACTGCACGTTAAAGACCCCAGGCTAGCGGTTGTGCCGCACTGGCTAAATTTCTCATCTACAGCGGAGAGACAAGTCGCCCATTGAGGCAGACCAAGTTCTAGGCTGTATAAACATACACACCCCACAATTTTTTTTTTATTTTTTTTTTTTTGCAATTTGTGCAACGGGTGCAAGGCTAGCGATGAGAAAATGCTGATGATAACACCCCCGCGCGATTAGCGTCCGCGTTTTCGCGCCGTCAGTCTTGAGCCTGTTGCACGAGTGGTAACTCTAGTGCACCACCGCGCTTCTCACGCGCTTTGTCTTGCTGAAACTTACCGATTAATACCCCCTGTCAGACGGCGCTCTAAAGGTCCTTTTGACTAAGCTTTTTTTTTTTTTTATAGAATTGGCCAGTCAGCACGGCAATGTTGAGTGCGCACGTGCTCTAAAGCCAGTTGCTGGTTTGCCGATTTTATAAAGGAACTTGTTCTAAAGATGTTTAAAATGCCCGTCTGACAGGGTTATTAGTCGCTTTCGGTGACGCTCAGTAAGTTTCTAATTGGAAGCATATGGTTATTTTCAGGAGCTAAAAGGATGATGAAAAAATTTTGGTTAATTTCTGGATGTATTCTGACGATCCCCCTGGCCTTATAACTGATGTCCCCCTGGCTTTATAACTCATTTGCATACCAACCACATTAGTGTAGGCTTTCATGGCTTTTTTAAAACGAACCTGAAGATCCTTAATAACACAGTGTGCTTACGTTAAAAATCGTGGCACTGGATGGTAGACTTTAGTGTAGAACTCTCCCTGGACCTGAGTATCACCTTCAAAGACGAAACATTACCAATTCGGAAAATGCTACAGTGACCTGTCGATAAAATTATTGAAGAGGCAACCACGATAATATAGAAGCAGAGTATCGTAATATCATGTTTTGTTCTTAGTTATCTCGCTTTATACATATGCAGAAACCAAACCATTCTGAATATTCACTTAACGTATAAAGTAAACCGTCAGAAAGCGGTGAACAATTGAGCAAAAGTGATGCTAAGTCTCATACCCTGTAACCATTTCTCTTTTGTTTACTTCTCTCCCTTTTATAGATGACCCACTGGCAATCCCCACAATTCCATGCGTACTTCCCGACTGGAAACAGTCCACCATCTTTACTTGCAGATATGCTCAGCTCAACGCTTTCCATCGTGGGTTTTTCTTGGGTAAGCAAATTTTATCACCGCAGCACAACCCATAAAACGTGATTGTCGAATGGGGTAACAAAAGACCTAAATAAATCTTTTCCCCAACTAGACTTTTGAGTGATATTCTTACTATCGCCAGCTCAATCCATTTGTGAATGAGTCATGAAAAGGTAGGTGACTGACCATGACCATTAACGCCCTAACGATCATACCCGACTGTAACGTCATCCTAATAATCCCGCAGTGCCAATTTTTTTTTGCTATCTTGGGGTTACATGGTTCCTTAGTAGTGGGCCTGCCCTTCCATCTTCTGTCACGACTGACCTGATTATTTTGGGATTAGCCAACGATAACAACTAGTACTCCTTATCTAGTCTAGTCTCTAGGTAAGTAGTTGATGCTGAAGAACAATTTGATTATCTGTGCATTTTGTTTCCGCACAGCCTTTCGTGTATAAAGAGAGCTAATGTTTGTTTTTGTTCTGAAGCGTTAAGTTTATTTTGTTCACTGGTTAGCGAACATACGGAATAGCCTCGCTGTTCCCTTTTAAGTTTGGGGGTTTTCGTTGTCCGCAACACTGCGCAGATCACAATTTACGGGTTTGTGAGGTTCGAATTGAATAGCGATGTGTCATTCCTAGCTTCAACACTGCAAGTGTGCTGCGACGACATTCGCTTGCCCTGTGAAAGCTGAGAATGACGCAGCGCTGTTCGATTCGAGCAGCTATTACGCACATTCCTATTAAAAATTACCAGCATCGATTTGATTCGAATAGCGCCGCATCTTCCGTAACCATCAAAGTAGAAGGGAGAGCCACTACATATACCGGCTCTCTTTACAGTATTGAAACTAGCGATGACACTGCGTTATTCCATTCGAAAACGATATTCGCAAACCCCTACAATATACGTAAGAACATCCGGCATGAATTTGTCCGGTTGTTCAGTTGTCATCTGGGCACCTTTGGGCCTCAATTTCCGAGTAAAACGCTAGGATTAGACTTCACTAATGGTTGCTCGATTGTCGGGTGCAGGGAGGTGGGAAACTTCTGGAGGTGACATGGCGCCACCAGAGGTGAAGCCAGAAGAAGTGTGGAGGACACGCCCCCAAGGATGACCAAAACAGCTGTGGTCTTGGTCATCGTTGGGGGTGTGTCCCTCCACACTTGTTGTGGCGTCATGTCGCTTCCGGAGGTTTCCTATTTCCATAGTCGGGTGGCATCCTTGGCACATGCCTGCTACTTTGACAATTTTCTGGCAAACAAAAGAAAAGTCGGACTCGTCCTTTCTCCGACTAGTTAGGGCAAAAAAAAAAAAGTACTTCGGCCTTTACAATAACCTTAGAGCAAAATCTTAATTAGGCCCATGTTAGGCCCTTGGGATTAGGCATTTCTCAGGCGTGTTGCCTGGGAAATATCAGCAATTCACAGTATTCCTTGAAATTCGACGGCGGCCATATACTTTAAATATTACGTACTAGGGGCGACGGAAACAATCTACCGACACCGCTTCTTTAATGCGTTCCCAGATTGCGAGTCCAGTCAGTACCGAGCTGGAGATGGTGGTGATGGACTGGCTTGGAAAAGCCATCGAGCTTCCAGACCATTTCCTGTTCTCAACACCAGGTATCCACGGCGGAGGCGTCATTCAGGTACGACTCGTATATTTTTGTCTGTAAGCTCGGTACAAGCGGATATCGTCGTAGTGCGTAGAGTTCAAATTTATTGGTACGTGCTAGAGACAACGAGGACTCACAACGTGCGGCAAAACCAAAAAAAAAAAAAAAAAAATACTATGACCGTTTTGTTTGCTCTCTTGGACTCGATGAATCGAACTCTTTAAGTAAATTATAGAATCCGATTCCCAAGATACCCCCAACACCCTTTCCAACTCTTGGTGCATGTGCCTGGCGAATACGTCGTTGGAAAACATCACCTAAAAGGATACCAACAAAAAGATATTCCTTATTATTTGAGCTTTCTTTTTTTTTCACGTCAAAGCAAATAAGCATGGAGCTAAGCTATAGTGATGATAGTTCCTCTCTTTCCCCAATCGCCCAAGACGACCAATTTCCTAGGCTTATTTTCATATCGGTCCACGATTTGTCTATTCGACCCTTATTACACCAGGCCTAAGCGCACAAATAAAAAAAATATATATGTATGTACATATATATTTGCTTTATTAAGCACACTATGTATACCAACAACCTCCTCATTTCCGAAACTACGGAGGATTGATAGAATTTATTATCGTGGTAAGATCAATCGCAAACAATAGACAGGCAAAATGCTGTGCCTGATTAATTTTATTTTCTGTTCACCTCTGAACCACATAATCGAATTTTGAAGTTCTCGGAAAAAACTTAGTCATGTCTGAGATGTCTCATGATTGGTCTTTGAATAAAACATTAAATTAGAACCGTTTTTCTATGGTCAGCTATAAGTTATAACCAACTATCTCGGAAGAATAAGAAAGGAAAACACAAACGTCAAGAAGGAGAACATAAAACGTCGTAGGTTTCCTCTGCAACTTTTTTTTAACTCGGTTCAGAACAGTTGTGACAGGGTTTAAAGTAACTCTCGTCCCCAGGTAATCAGGAATTCTCAAATTTGATAAACATGTGGTGCACATGTTTACCGCGTTCAGAGTGCAAAGAGCACACTGAACGCGACCCTTGGTTTCAGGGGCTTTACCTTAACTCAAGAAAGGTTCAGAACCCAAAGAACTGTTTTGTACGATAGGTATATGATTGGGAAATTGAATATATCTAGTGCCACAAGCTGTCGACAGTGTAGCTTCGAAAATGAGCCAAGAAGTTTAGACGAGAGACTTTAGGTGGCGGTGCAGTTAACTTTCTTGTTTGTACGCCACCGTCTCAGTACATCTGGGGAAAAAGTGACAACGCGAGGAGTGAGATTCATAAAAGATGACATAATAAAAGCATTGCCTTATAGTATCGTACGTTTACGTTTGTCTACATACACGTAATGCACAACTAACACCGGTTTTTCTATCAGAGTGCATCAAAATATTTATCGCTGCTACCTCATTTCAGAGCACTGCCAGCGAATGCACTTTGACGGCAGTCTTGGCAGCAAAAACGAAGATGACGACCCAAGTGCTCCAGCAAAACCCTTCGCTCACTCCATGCCAAGTCTGGGACAAATTGGTCGTCTATACATCCTGCCAGGTATACACGCATGACATCAATTTTTCGGTCAATGAGTCCGTCTTGGGAGTTTTGAGAAGGTTTGAATAATTATCTGCATAACAGCAATGCGGCACAGGCTCAGCATGCCGGATATTCCTACTAAGCCAGGTCATCCAATGTGGACCAAAATCTATGCCGCACTCGTTCATAAGTTTCGAGGGGGACCGGTGGCCGAGCGGGCTAGCGCACCCCAGCTCGGAGCACGTGGAGCGAAAGCTCGCGCTGCAGAACCCAGGGATCCTGGGCTCAATTTTCACCCCTGCCCGCTTCAATCTGGATGAGCATCGTACCGGCACGCGGTCGTGAATTAACGACTGCGTGGTGCACGTTAAAGACCCCAGGCTAGCGGTTGTGGCTAAATTGTTCATCTGCAGCTGAGAGACAAGTCGCCCGTTGTGAGACTAACTTCAGGCTGTATAAGCATACACCTAAGCACACACATAAGTTTGGACGCTAATTGAATGATGTGTGCTAAGGATGGGTTGTGTGGGCTAGGCGGGTACTATTTAGGTTGCTTGCTCACAATCAGGAATGAAATCCCGTTCCTCTTTCCTCTGTGAATAATTCACAAGGAAAGCGTTCTGTTTACTTGTAAAATATAACTTACAAATTTCACCTGAAACTTCGCGTCACATTCGCACGTAAGCTAATGATATAATTATATTTACATAGATATAATGCACATTGCAGATTTCTATGTAAAATAAACATAAACATAAGTTGTACTCGGCACACCGAACATGGCCAGATTTGAAATCAATCTCCCAGAAAGACTAGAAAAAAGTTGCCATTTGCTGCTTAGAATTTGTTTGTGCGCGTTCGGGGAAAAAAAAAAAAGGCTTAGCCAATTTACTAAAAATGTTTATGCGCGGAAATAAAACGGGAACATTGGACCATATTATTTTCTATAGAAAAGGTCACAAATACCTGTAACAGTTCCGTTCACGCAAAATGTCACAGTCGCTTTTCTCTGTTCGTCCGAAACAAATGCGTTCCATGAATATTCGTGCAACTTTGACAAAATCTTAACTTTCCCAACAGCATGTGTGCAACTGCAGTATCGAAGGCTACACGTTAGAACTGAACGCACAAGCACGTAAAAATAAAAAAAAGTCCGAAATGAGAAAGAGAAACTGCAGACGGGCTTTAAGCCATAGCAAAATTTCAACTCTTGCTCTTCGCAATTAAAGGCATTCTCGGGGAACAATTGCTTTTCCTTCTCCCATTACCCTATACCTTATTTGGACTAATTCAACCATAGCACGTATACTTAGACCGGGACACTGAAGTCTCCTCGGCCCTAATTAGGGAGACAATACGATCTTTTTGTATGTTTCGGATCCCGCAAGGCGCATTCGTCGGTGGAGCGTGCTGCTCTCCTCGCGTCTGTGCGTCTGCACGTGGTGAGCACAGACGACGAGCTGAGTGTTCGTGGCGCCACCCTGCTCAAAGTCATTCAGGAGGACAGGAAGCTGGGGTTCATCCCGATGGCGGTAAGCGTCCCTTTTTCTTCCTCGCATCAATGAATCAAACCTTTGTCCTGTCCATTATCTCGTTTCGCTCTTGTTGCTATTCACTTTTTTTTTTTTATGACGATTATTTACCAGCTTTTTCAGATTTTTTAGTAGGACTCGATAAATTTACAACTTCAAGCAGTGACAGGTTGAGGTTTGTGTTCCGAAACCATTCGAATAATCTCTCTCCTACGTATGCTCCAGTAGCTCACTTCTGATAAATATCGGAAACCGTACGTGCGTACAGACTCGGTATTCTTCGCTTGGATGATGAACGCTCTTTTAGCAAACCGTTACCGCGTTCCGCGTACCGCACTACCGGAACCTTTGAAGCATGCTTTTAAGCGCGCGCCTCGCGGTCACGGTATCGCCTGGGCGCACGTTTAAAGTGATACTGAAACAAAATTTCGAGCTCAGAAAACAGGCTGGTGCGATAGGTTGGGCGCTGCAGAACACAAAAACACCACTCATACAGCGATATACCTCTAACGGATGACCGTATTTTTGGAAAAGAAATGCGCGATGGAACATGGCCGACGATGCCGACGAGACATGTGACGTCACGACTCATTCCCTCTCTTCCTCGCTTCGTTCCGTCGAGCGGGTGAACCGAAGCGAGGAGGAGAGGAGCGAGGACGCTTCCCTCCATTCTCAACTGTTCCAAGAGGATCGTGACGTCAAAGTCCTTTCTTCATCGCGCCCTTTTCCGAAAAATACGGCCATCCGTTTGAGATGTCGACGTACGAGCGAGGTCTAGGTCAACGCATCTGCGGCCTTATTTTGCGAAATCCCAATTTCGGTTCAGCATCCCTTTAAGCACGGTAACGGTTTGCTAAAAGTCCCTAATATTTAGCGTTTCTACACGGGCAGCCAAAAGGGGACTACAACGTGGCACCACCAACAATCGCCCAGTCGGGTTGCCTTCTTTTCGCTTGTGGCATGAGGGCTCGACTTAACGTCGAGAGCTAGTTCGATGGACCTCAGCGGACGTATAAGCCATCGGAGCCAATGACGAGCTGAGGGCAAGTCACACGTTGCGACGCGCCTTGCATAAAGTCACAGGACATGCTCTCCGCGCTCGATTGACTCCCGTGGCATTTACCGATGAAACAAGATGTACTTCCAGGCAGTCATTAACCGCGGACATGCGAAATACACCCTCGAATGTTTGCTATAGCTTACTTGATATTTTTATTGGCTACAGAATTTGAAAGGTCTGAACTTTAAGAAAGCGTTTTGGTTTGATGGACGCTGCAATGCATATAGGAACAACATAGTCAAGGATACTTAAATTTCGTAAATATACTTTTTTCTTCAGGTGGTTGCCACTCTAGGGACTACAAACTCTTGCGCCTATGACAACCTCGCCGAGGTGGGAGCAGTGTGTAAGTTCCACAAAAATTATTATTTAGCAAACAACAGTCCTGGCAATAGCGAAAACGTGCTTCATAATTACAAAGGCCAGGTATAAACAACTACAAAATAGATGAAGACAGAATAGTGTGCGATTATGAAACGCAGAAGGACGAAGGGACAATGGACTTCAGAACCTTCTGTGCCCGTGTATACTCCGTTCATCCCTAAGCTGATACTGTGGTGGAAGCTACGTCCTCGGTGGACTAGTCATACGCATCTGTTTCGCCATGTCATCACGCTCGCGCGGCCATACCCACACGCGGAGAGCCGGGTCAGGTGATAAGAGGGAGGTGGGTACGTGTTTGGTCCGGCAGGTACATAGCCCCCACCGCAGCCTCAGTTTGGGGGTGAACGGAGTATAGCCTTTGCGATTTGTTAATTTTTATTAACTGTAATGAATTGAATAACATAGATTTATTGTGTTATTTAAAACAAAAATATACGTATACAAATTTACGCGAAGCTGAATAGGCCCTTTTCAAAAGTGCACGCCATTGCCTGTCCGTCAATGCTTGGGCACGTACGCTGAGCAAGTATTGGACACGAAGGCTGCGCGCCAGCCTTCGTCGAGAACTCGGATCCAATCACACGCTTCGTGCCCCCCACTGGATGGGTGGATGTTAATGGCTATACCCTTTGTAACGGGCGGCGCCTTGCGCCACCTAGCCCAAGTCTAAAAAGACAAACATATGATTCATCCCGCCCTTCTGAGCCAATTTTCTCCCCCTAACTATCACCAGGCAGTGTGGAATATCACCATAGATGACCTTTGGGGGATCGGACAAAAGAAAAAAAAAACACTAAAAAACACCAATGTTCGCCCTTTTTCCCCGGCGAGGGAGGCGCCAATTTTCCTCTGGTCAAACCTTGTCGGCATTACCCCAGCACCGGACTCACTGAAGAACAGGGTTGAGACTTTTGGCCGGAGCCACGCGGGAGGGAGTCCCAATTTTCCTCTGGCCCGCGCTGTCCCCAGCTGTGCTAGGTACTTCTGTATCATTCAATTTTCCCTAGATAATTTTGGTTGCAATCTTCTAATCGCCTCTTTGTGACTGCAATCTTTTTCTCTTCCGTCCTTCCACCGTCGCTAGCAAAACCCAGAGCCCCAGCCAAATCTGTTACCCCTTCAGGGAAAGCAGGGCGAAAACCGTAACTTTAATTTGCTTGTTTTTCCTAGTGACCAAATGAGTTCCATGGGTATGTCTTCTGGGCCTGTCGCTGTACCTGCTGAAACCTTACTTTATGCCTTATCCTAGTCTCGCTAAATAGAGAGCGACTCTACCTTATCCCATTCTCTTGTGTGGTCTCCATTGTTACACAAGTCTACTCCTCCTAAACACTGCTGCTGTCAGTGCTATCCACTGTCTGCCTCTGCTCAAGCTGGGAGAAGCCTCTTCCATTGGCTGCCTGATATATTCACGTGCTTTTTCCCCCTTTACTCTTTACCCATCCTGTGTGGTCAGTACGTCTTAGATAGAAACCCTCTGGCTTTCTCCTCTGCACTTTAATGTGCTGCCAAAACTTTTTTTTTTTTGCCAGATTATTTTGTTTATTTATTTCGATCATCCACTGCACTCCAGCACTCCCAATTTCGGACTGTATTAAAGCTAATGTCTCCCTTTTCCACTCTTGCAAGTTCTCCCACTTTGATGTTACTGCAGCTGGCAAGGCTCCCCTTTTCTTTGCCCACCTATGCTCCCAGGCACCCCTTGGCGCCGCAATATGGCTGCTATGACCTCCTTATCCTACCAGTTTTTTTTAGTTTGTGTCTTCGTTTTTGCTTTTCTTTTCGTTTAATTTGATACTTCTCTCATTTTCTTTTAAAGATTCCTATTAAATCCTCATACGCCCACTCTCTTTCTGGTTGTTTCGATAATATGTTCTCAATACTTTTAGATAGTTTTTGTATTTGAGCTTCACTTAGTTTCGGCTTACCCGCTCGTTCCTGAGCTTGTTGTTCTGGTTCGGATGCGCCCGCTTTAATCTTAATTCTTTTGTTGTCACTCCCTAAGCTTTTTGTATCTTCCTTATTTATTTTCATACTACATAGCCCGTCATACAGTTTGTGGGACATGAGGCAGTATTCTATTGTTGAATGTGAGCTGTTTGGTTCCCACGTTATTTTCCCGTCGCATTTTACTTGTGCATTAACTAACACTAGGCCCAGGGCATCACAAATCTTTTAGCAACGCTCCGGTTGTATCTGTAAATCCGTCACTTTTCTAAGTGGGCATTCACGTCTCCTATGATAATTATTTCCTGGTTAAGGCCAATTTCTCTGATGGCCCTCGATTTACATGTAAAGTGTTCTGTATTTTCCTCCCTTGAGTCATTTCCTGTTTTTAGATAAGCAAACCCCAGAAGAGTGTTCAGACATGTTACTCCTTTCAGCCATAAGTGTTCTCTGCAGCTTTCCTTCTTTCTTTCCCAGTCCAAGAAATACCGATCGCCAATGTTGCTGGACGGACTACTGAAAAGGGTCTATTATGGCTTTTTTTGGACGCAGAATAGCAGTAGTTATCCTAACTTGTGGTCGTCTTTTTATTGAAAGCTTGCAGCAACATGCTAACAACGCTTGTTAGCCGTTGGGAGAAAGCAAGAAACGGGAGCAGGTTTGAGCATAACTTTTAAGGACTTTCCAGATTAAAGCCCGAATTTTCAGATCTTGGTACACGGGTATACCCGATAGTAGGGTACAGAGTAATATATATATATATATATATATATATATATATATATATATATATATATATATATATATATATATATATATATATATATATATATATATATATATATATATATCTTAGGTACAGTCACTGTCCAGTCTATAGGGCGCAACTTTGTTTCGAGTGGAGTTAATCCAGCTCGCCCTACGTTTTCACCCTTGCCTTGATCATGTTACGATAACGCTGTCATTCGCGTGCCAGGCAGCTGTGTGTATACCAACGTCATTCTGGGCGAAATCTTTTGTGGCTACTGGCAGCCTGCAGGATGCGAACGGCGGGGCGTCCAGCACGTGCTCGCTGCCTTCCGTCGTGCTTTGACTGCGCGTGCACGCGCGAAGCTTACGAAACCCCGACGTGTTATCGAAGGCAGGCAGCTTGTGCTGGAGGCGGGACGATTGAAGGACCCCCCTGCCGTTCTCATTTTGTCAGCAACTCCACACGCACAATCTGAGGGCCGTGTTCTGTGACTCACGTCAGGCACCGCAGAGGGACTCTGGCTTCATGTGGACGCTGCGTATGCCGGATCGGCTTTCATCTGCCCCGAATTCAGACACTACATGAAGGGAGTGGAGGTCAGATTCCAAACTCGAAATTGCAGCTCCTCGCGACGTCGGTCAAGAAAAAACTGAGGTTTCTTACCTTTTTTTTTTTTTTTTTTTCCTTCTTCCAGCACGTGTCCTCGTTCAGCCTCAACCCTCACAAATGGCTCTTGGTTGGCGTCGACCTCTCGGCCATGTGGTAAGTGTTAAGAATAATTTTCAAAATTGTTCGCGAATTTAGAAAGCTGGAATAATTTTGAATCACTTATTTAGGGAGTCGAAGTTAAAGGTGTGTCGTCATGTCGTTTGCTCGTGACAAACCCCGTATTTTGCCTCGTAGTCGGAAGTTGCTATTGTTTTTCGAAACGAGGATCGTTGAAAGAACTAAGTGACTTGGATCAGATTGTACAGAAACTGTGCTGTGGATTGCGTGGGCTTCGAAAAGGTTTCTTGATGCTGTGAGTTGAGCTTCATTAAGGGGGGACACTACCTTGAATTGCACCTTTTTTTTAAAAAAAAAAAAGAAAACATATTTAGAATTGCAGAGTTTTGCCATGTATGGATAACAAGGAACACTCAAAGTCTTGTCAATGTGCACTGACAAGCAATGTCAAGAATAATTATTCTTTATATGTTGGTGAAACATGCGGCACTGCGTAGCACTCGTCATCCAAAAGTGAAAATAGCTGAAAGCAATGTCAGTATATCGGAAAAAGTTTGAGGAAGACATCACCTATGCTGCTGGAAAGAATTTCTGACATTTAAGATGCAAAAATAAATTTTTAAAACGTCATCTTGAATCTTCAAGTGCATTTATCTCGGCTTCACTTTTTGGCAGCAAATCCCACCTTATAAATCTATTGTTCCAATATGAAACTACCGAGAGACTTAATATTTGCGGATTATATGCCGAAATTTTATCGAGCCGGTTACTATGAACTTAGATTTTGCATTTTCATGTTTCTTTATTATGAAAAATTGTAATTTGCAAAACTTGACAAATGTGAAAAATAATAATAATAATAATTTCATAAATTTCTTTTTACCTGAAAAATGCATATTTTTTTTTTTAATTTCTTTTCGTAGCAACCGGCAACAAGTATTTCAGTATAATTACACCAGAAAAATACGTGGCGATCAACACCATTTCTTAACGATAGATTCATTTAGCAGATTCTATGCAAAGCTATGCTTTACTTCGTTTGGGAGGGTATAGAACCTCATAAAAGTGGTTCACAGGGCTGAAACTTTGCATGCCCTTCTTCTATATGGCTGCAAACACCACCTGCATATTTCAAGCCGATTAAGTGAGCGGTTCAGAAGTAGACATGCCCAGGTAGTGTCCCCCCTTAAATCAGGAGGTGGGCGCGTGTTTTGAAAGTTTCAGCGCGTGGGGAATTATAAACTTGACCCTAGTTTAAATGAAAATGGCATTTTTTAAAGTCAGCACTCAATCAGTTAAGTATGCATGCTAGAACAGTAATCATACATCCATTAACCTAGTTGCACCCTACTTGGAATTTACGACGCATTCCACGGAGGAACTGTTCTGTGCGGTTCAATAGACATCTCTTTTATTTACCGAACAGTAACACTCGGTGTCTCAAATTAAAGGTTCAGAGACAGAAGTGACATCGAAGAGGCCTTCAAAGTGAACCCACTTTATTTGAAGCACGAAAACCAGGGTGGCAAAGTTCCAGATTACAGGGTAACGTGTTTTTTTTTTTTGTTTTTGTGATTGCTCATTAAATTGTTTGTGTTTGATATTAGATGCATTATAATGGTGCGTTATCATCCAGCATTGGGCCATTCCACTTGGAAGGAGATTCCGGTCTCTCAAGCTATGGTTCGTGTTTCGCTGTTACGGACTCTCCGGGTTGCAACGGTATATACGTGAGGTGAGCTGTTCGGCATTTCTGGGTCATTTCCTTTTGTACTCAGGTGTAGACTGCGCGAACACGACATTGGCGCTTTTTCGCATTTTAATTTAAAAGGGAATTGACGGGCATTACATCTTACCGCTTGGATCAGTGCCCCAAATGAGCGATATACACTATACTGCTAGTAGCTTTTAAAGTTCTTTCGATTTTACGGGAAAAAAAAAAAGAAAAAGAACAGCGACCTTTTGTGCCCGCAGTTTCGCGCAGTGTACGTAGATGTCGTATCTCTAATTGTGTGATCATTTTGTCTTTAGCATATTGAGCTTGCCAAGGAGTTCGAGGCCTTGGTGAAGAAGGATAAAAGGTTCGAAGTGGTTGTTCCAGTTACACTTGCCCTCGTCTGCTTCCGATTTAAGGTAAGTCATCGCAAATTAAAGGAAATTTAAAAAGAAATATTGTTTTTTGTACATAACTCTACTTGCCACTCGAACAAAATAGTTTCAAAAAGATTTTGCTCTTTGACAGCGCGGCGTGACGACGATAAGTCAACTGTGCAATTTTTTGCCCCAAATGAACAAAGAATCAGCATGTTTATCGTGTCCTATGCTGCCATTGCGCTTATTTGCTCCTTCGTGGAAATTTCACCCTTTTCAATAGCGCCCATTCGAAATTTAAAAAAAAAAAAAATGACGATAATTGCCGAATTTTGTTTAACATAAATATGAATTACACTGACTTGCGAAAACTCGACGCCGGAAACCCCAGCTGTGATAAAGTGAAACTTCAATGGCAAAGTCTGAAACTCGGCCCAAAGGCAGTGTTTTCGCACTGACTGTTGCTGCGCACGTAGGTTAAAGAGCCCCTGAAAATAAAACACAAAAAAAAAAAACTTTTTTAAGCATTTAGCATGGGACACGCATGTCAAGAAAAAAATTTTACGCGAAAAAAATGTTTAGAGCAATATGGACTGCGAGAGATTTATTCGAATTTCTGCGCGCAAAGTCCACGACGTCACGGAATGGTCATTCGCTCAACGAGATGGTCATTCGGTCTTTCCCACTCAACGTGAAGGCGAAGCCGATCCACCTCTCCTCCACTAAAGCCCCTTCATGTTTCAAAAGTAGCGCAAGGTGCGTCGATGCACGAGGCACGTGCAACGTGCAGCTCTTGGGAAGATCATGGCGGCACAAAGCAAAGCAGCACTGAGCTAGATTTCAGACGCCATGTTCTTCCCAGAAGTGGCGCGCGGCACGTGCCTCGAGCATTTCCACAACAATGAATGTCGCCACTTTTCCCAGGATAAGAGGGGCTTTAGTCCTACACGCACCCGAAACGCCGAGAGAAAACTAGCGACTAAATCGCGTCTCGTGCCGTCAATATTGTTCTATTTCTTTTTTTCGCATAAAATTACACTTTTGACACGCGTGTCCCAATCAGACTGTTCAAACATTTAAGGTTGTTTAATTTATACTTCGCTGCTGTACAGACATTTATACAGTTGAAACAGTTGGTACTGCAGCAAAGACGGCTTTAAAGAATCCGCAGTATGTGGCCGAGCGAAAATGGAAGAACAGCCGCCGGTATGTGGCCAGTGGTCTGCGTTACTCGATCGTCGATTATCTTTTCCCTACTGCACCACGTGGGACAGCAGAAAGAGCTTTCCAAGCCACCCAGACCTCTCAGAGGAAGATGGGCGCACTGGACCACATGTGAACATACATCTCGAACGAGGAGCCGAGCCAAGTGCATCTGCTTGTTCCTTTTCTCTAACAAAAAAAAAAAAAAGAAAAAAAAACGCAGCGTTTTTTTAAATATTTTTTAAGGTTATGGCATTGCTGTTTTGCACCTCAAAAGTCCTGTGCACAATGGCGTGAAAAGCGGAGGCATGAGGCTCAAACTGCCATTTTGCGGCGCATGTGTTTTGTGGGATCCGCACCAGAAGTACCTTGCAGATAAGTTGGAGAAATTTCAAAATCGTGCGGCGAGATTTGCGACAGGAAATTATAGTAGAAACAATAGCGTTAGAGATTAAAAATGTACTTGGTAGGGAAACTTTATTGTTAAGACGCAAAGATTTTCGATTGAGTTTCCTGCTCGCAATTTTTAACGATTTGACAGGTATTGCTAAAAGCAAATACATTGAATTACCTAATTATATTTCAAATCGTGTGCATCATTCAAGAAAGATAAGGGAAATTTTCTGTAGAGCAGCATATAAGAAGTTTTCATTTTTTTTCACACACAATCGGTCAGTGGAACTGTTACTCGAGTCTTTTTTTTATTAATGATGACGTGAAACCATTTACATCAGGAAATGGTCTTTATTTTTAATGTTCTTATTTTTGTATTCTCTTTTTTGGCAGTTGATTTTGTATATTCAAGTGTTGTTTTTTAGTTCTTTATTGAGCGTCCATGGGCTGTACTTGTTATAATGCCGAAGTTTCGGCGCTGCAGGTTTTCTTTAGTAAATAATAATAATAAAAAAATTCATCGAAACGAAGACTGACAGAGGATTTCCCCTTAAAACAACGCGACATATTTTTCAAGTTTGTTTGTTTGATCCTCAGTAGCTTTGTAGTAATACACATGAATCGGCGATCCAGGAACTAAACGTAACTGGGTTCTTTTCTTATTGGAAACTGCCCAGTTACCGGTGACTGATACTTTTTCTTGTCGCAGGGCTCCAACGCCGACAACGAAGATTTGCTGCAGATCCTGAACGAACGAAGAAAAGTGCACTTGACCCCAACAAAGTTGCGCGGAGTCTTCGTGCTCCGGTTCGCCGTTTGCAGCCGTCTGACTGAGAAAAAGGACGTGCTGTACGCTTGGGACGAAGTATGTGCGGCGCTCGACGTTTTGAAGACCAACCGAGGGAGGTGAGTGATACGTGGGACAGTCTCAGAAAACACTTTTCAGGGGTGCAGATTTCTCGGCTGTGAACCGGCGAGACGGACAAGGCCTCGTGATGCGCTTCCCACTCCCAGCGAGTGTGTCTTGTCTTTATTCCGTTCACCCCTAAACTGGTAGTGCGGTGGAAGCTAAGTGCTCGTTAGACTGCGCTCTGACCCATACCCGCTTGTTGAGGTCGGGGTCAGGTGATGAGAGGGAGGCGGTGTATTAGTCCGGTGAGCGCGTAGCCCCCACCGTTGCTGTTCGACACGTGCAGTCAAAGCAATGGATGTTCACAGCAAATATTTTACGACGAGAAGACATTCTACACCGCCCATTTGCATAAAGCGCGCCTGCACAACACCACCTAGACAGAAGGCCTGCGCATTGTTTCCTCTTCTTCTATGAAACGTCATCACAGTCGGATCGCACTCGGTCGGCTATTGGACCCGAGCCCGACCTTCGACGCGCTGATTGGCCACGAGCCGCAGCCGAACACTGACGCAGCACTCGTGCCCAATCTCTCGCCTCGATCGATCTGACTATGATGACGCGTGTGGAGGCCTTCTGTCTAGGTGGTGTTGGCACCAGGAAGGGCTGCTGCCGGCGCGCCGGGATACCGGATTCGCCAAGACAGCAGAGGCGACTGTCTCTGCTCTCTCGACGGGTTTCCAGGACAACAGATGGCTTAGCCACCACTCCCAGTTCCAAGGGGAAAACCCCGAGGCTTCCGCGCGTCCAGCCATTCCGACTACGCAAGAGCTGTCGGCGCAAAGGTCATGGATTTTCACGGGAATTAGATTCCGATTTTGGTAAAAAAACGAGAAGGGAAGCAAACACGCGACGTGTTTGTTTCCGGAGTTCGACCCAATATTTTAGTTTAGGCATACATTTCGCTCCTCGAAAATCCAATGACCTCGGCGAAGACAGGTCTTAACCAACATGTACACGTCACTGAAAAAAAAAATTTAAAAAGCAGCTAAATACCGTTGCTTGTTACTCGCTTATAAAGTAACTATAAGTACGCTACTAATTACTGAGATTCCAATGGAACGCGTCACTTTCTCGGTACTCTGAATGTGTTGCTTTTCTACAGCAGTATCCACCAATATTTATGTCGTTAATAAATCCTCACTTTGTAACATATTCGCGGAACTAATACTGAATTCCCACACCATCTGATATATCGATTGAAAGAGTCACCACTGAATAGGTGTTGCCGCGGTTGGAGACATCTAGAATACATGTACATAAGAAAGAGACCGAAAAAAAATGTATATACTCAGTTTGATGGATTAGCTAGATGCTTCTGCAATGACCTGTGTTTTAGCACGATAAGACCATTAGATCCAACGTACTTCCTTAGACACAAAATTCGTGGCCAAGGTGACTTAGACGTCAGGGCGAGTATACCTGCACAAGAGAGCGATACCAGCATGCACTCCACGGTTTTTTTGTTTCTTAAAGGCCGTTTACCCTTAAAGGCCCTTGATAGGGCCTTTAAGGGTAAATGAGTAAATAAAGAATGTGGAAAGGAAAGTTTCTCTCCTGGTGAGATCGCATTGAACCCCTATTCTCCAAGCTTCATTTGGAGTGCAGTGATCGGCGAACACGTCTGTGTGGTTGTCGAGATACGTTAATGTTGCCCGCGTCGTACTGGCGTGTGCGCGAATAAAATTTGCAAATGCCTGGCTCTAAAACATTTCGAAGTTGCATGTTGCAAAATTTAAAAAAGGAGTTGAATGACCAAAAGGCAACCGGAGAATAAAAAATGTGACTAAACACGAGCAGCCTTGACTTTAAGTGACAAAAAATGGTGTAGACGTGTCCAACACACATTTCAATTAATGTGAAAAAAATGGTTATCCTTAAGTTATAGTAAAGGTGTTCAAGAACCCCTCGTAAAGACTGGTTCACGGATTTGCGTTTGAGTGTGTTGGATGGCGTTGCTACCGCTAACGACGAGAGAACACGGGTGCCATCTATCGGGCAGACCTGGATTACTTTCGATCTGCGTATGTATTACGCATCAATCTTTCGTTATGTGCTTATTAAAGTAATTGACACTATTATAAAAGACCATCTCTCAAAGATAGCATATATATTTAATCTCGTAAAGACTGCAAAATTTTCAACCTGCGTAGTTATACACCGACTGAAAGTGTTCCGTTGCCGTAAGTAAAATAATACCACGTGTGCCATGTTGCTGCAGTTCATACTTCTGATGCTGAACAAAAACTATTTGTGCATTGCATTTTTTTTCTTCTTCTTCAGGAACCTTAGGGCAGATACGAAGGCAGTGTTCAGCGTTCCCAAGGAACTTGTACAGAGAAAACCCCTTCAAGGTGAAGCCAGTGCAGGCAGAACGTAAGTAACCAAAAGCCTAATAAGATTCGAATGTTTTTTTTTCCTTTCATATTCTACTTTTTTTTAGCACACGTTAAAGGGGTTAGGACACGCCAAAAATGAAATGAGAATTATACCGCTAGAATTCATTGTATGTATCTATATATGTCTGCTACATCTTTTTTAGAGCGAAGTTGTTATGTGCTATACTCCGCGACAACTTTTCTTGGCAATGCGGTGGAAGGTACAAGCACGCGTTCCCTCTCCCATTTTGAGTGCTAAATAAAGCTGTGCGCGGGCTCTCCTCCTTTACCCGAAATGCCAAGAAAACTTGTCGTCCATGGATGCTAACAAAAATAAACTCCCGTTCAAACGGCGCTCCTTCGTTCCGATTAGTCATGGCAAGTATATATAAAAAGAGGGGGCAACCCGCGTGAGTCATCCTTCCTTGACATTATTAGATAGAGGTCCTGATCCCTTGTTAACATCTACGGTCACCGACTTATCTCAGCTAAGAGTGCGCTGGGACGATGCTTAGGGCAGAACACGCCGATCTAACATTTTCTTTCGCTTATTTGATGCTGATAGACTTGGGCTCTTTATCGCGGTTTACCATAGTGACCATAATGCAATGATCACTTTAGCCACTAAGAATTAAATAAAGACAATTAAATAACGAGGGCGTGTGTCTTCAATGCAATCATATGTAAATAGTATAGATGTATAGTTGTAGTAAAGTTGTCGTAAAGATAACAGCTTCGCTGGTCCTCCATATTGACATAAAGTAGGTAGGCTCTACAATTTTTTTTTTTTTTTTAATGGTGCGATAGTTTTGGTGTAAATCGATTTATACGCGGAACCCTCGAAATCACCCCATTCGAAAATGCCGTCATGTTCGTTGGGCCGGTGATGTCATTCGGCCAACGCGCGGCATGCCCTTGCACGAATTCTTGGACTTTGCTCTCTCGGCGTCTCGCGCTTCACTTCAGCTTGCACGTTTCGAGCACGGGGTTTCGAGATGGGGACATCGAGGTATACGCTCGCTTAGTCAGTTTTCGATACGGATCTCAGCAGCGATGCGTGATTATTGTCAAAGGGTGTTGGAAGCTGGCCATTTTGACCTCGACCCGCTCGCGCCGAGCTCCAGCGACAAGATCGTCACGGACGAACTCACCGTCGTCCGCGACGGTCTCGCACGCGCATGCAAGGTGGAAGGCCCAGTGTGTGCGATCTTACCCGGGCGAGCGTGGGGGAAACGCCTTGTAAATATAAAGGCCCAAGTTCTTTCGTGTGTCACTAGAAAAGGCCACCGTAAGCCGCGGGTTGGAGACGACAGGCGTCAGCGTTCTGCTGGAACTCGTGTCCAATCTGTGAGAACACAACTCCTAGCCGAACGCTGGCGCCTGCGTCACTAGAGAAAGGCGGCTTTCTCTAGTGACGCAGGAAACTTGAGCACTTGCATACTCCGTGTCATTGCAGGCGAAGAAAACTCAAGGCAAAGATAGAAAGAACGAGCACTACGAAGGCGGGCGGAAGAGGAGGGCAATAGGAGAGGCGGGAAAAGGGAGAGTATTATGAACGTTAGAGAGAAGAGGGAGTTTCTCTCCTCCTCCCCAGCCTTCATTGTGCTTGCCCCTTTCTCCCCTCGGCTGGCGTTTCCTTCGTCTGTACTGCACGCAACTAGACTCCGTTGCAACTCAAGAAAGTAGAGCGAGGGAAGGGAAGGTCTGGCAGGAGGAAGCAGACGGAACGCTAAAGAGAGGGGGTTTCCCCCTCTTCTCCAGCGTTCCGCCTGCTTCTCCGTCCCCGGCCTCCCTTTCCCTCACCCTACCTTCTTGAGTTGCAACGGACTATAGTAAACTCGTTTAGGAAATGTTGACGGGGGCGACTAGAACAAGAGCGTTCAACGAACTATTATGATCACGTGGTTAATGGGCATCATGGTGTGACTAATGGTGAATTCCACTCGTAGATCCGGAGCGCTTTCCAAAATCCGCGAGGGAGGCGAAATTCCGCTCCGTGGGACCCGCTCCGAATCGACGAGGGGAAGATAAACTTGCATTTTTGGAGCGACCTCCCCCACACCCCTCCCCACCGCTTCCCCCTCCGCCGTTCAAAATGGCCGCTGCTCGAACTTGACAAGCCCACCAACGCCTCAGCCGACTGATCTTTCCGACGACCAGTGACGACTGTCACTGCTTAGCTGCAGAAATAACACGCGACACAGGCCGGGCGAAATTATACGTACCACGGCGCCCATGTCACAAATTACGAATACGTCCGCGTTCGGCACCGTCACTATACCTTTCGGCCGCCTCGAAGCGGCGGGGCACGGACAGCGATTGCCAGCAGAGGAGTTCAGATTTTGTGTACGCCTTTAATGAACAGAAAGGTAACAAACCATCCCTTGCGGTCGTTGCTTAATCACTTCTTGCTTTATTTCACGGGAAAACGCCGGCGGAATGCAGTGTAAAAATGTAAACAATCATTGGCTGCAGAATGAACAGGCCTAACCTTGCGTCTGCCTCCGGCTTTTCTGTCGTCCTTCCTCTCACGATCACAGATGTCAGCGCTTAAGATTTAGCACGCTCCAGTCTCGGCGTTGTATCCCTAATCTACGCAAGGTAGAAGCGTTCGAGCCGTCACAATCCCGCATAAACAACCGACGCACCCGCACAGATCCAACTCCACGGCCCGACCGGCCCGCCGACCTCTCCAACCTCGCCGCGCATGCGCACTGCCGATTTAGACGGAAATCACGTGGGCCGCTCTGCCAACTTCCGGAGAGATCTGTGAAATCCCGCAGAGCAAGTTCGGCGGGGTTTGGGGCTCTCCGTGGAGCGGGCGCTGCCAGAGATCTACGAGCGGAAGATGACCAACTCGAGCCAGATCTGCGAGCGGAATATGCGCGCTCCAAATGAGCGCTTTTGGAGCGCTCGAGATCTGCGAGCGGAATAATCAGTGTTGCCTGGTCACTAGACGATAGTGATAACACTCGTAAATTTATAATTACTAGCTGTAAGAATCGCTGAACTTTGCGTATATAGTAGTCTTAGGCGTTCCTTTTCAAGAACTACCCCTTTAATTTTCGTGTCCTAACCCCTGTAAGCCGAACTTTCGCTTCACCGAAATCTTCCACTCCGGCGGTGTACTTGCCTTGCAAGCAGCGTCAAATGCGCTAAAACGCTAGAGAACTCACTCGTGACGCATCTCTCGCGCGTTCGCACAGCGTTTGTCGGTATTCGTAAGAAACTTGGAGCGTGAATGTTACCAAGGGACTTTAGTTCGGGTGCTCATTTCTTCAAATCTCAGACTTTTTGTGCCGAGATTTTTTTTCTGTGCGAAATTACTTATGGAGTCGTTTTATAGTGTGGATTAGGCAACAGAATATAAACTATAAAGCGAATTAAGGATGTCAACCAACTACCCTTGGTTAGATCTTATCTGAAATCATCCTACACACGTTTGCAAGTACGGCCTCAGGGCACTGCCAAGGGGCCTAAGCAGACCCCAAGTGAGCAAACTGCCCCCCTCCCCCCCCCCCCCCCCCCCTCCGCGCCCTAAGGCCGTACTTGCAAGCGTACATTCAAACCGGCGCTCCATCAGTATGTGTGTGTTAGAACCGAGGAGTAATGGGTTACGGCATTTTTTCTTCAGATCCACCAAGCCCTGTGCAAGCATGCTATTGGAAAAGTACGACCAGCTCAAGGGATGGGTATTTCGAAACTGAAGCTTGTTCGCTCTGCCAATGTTGGAGGCTAATACTTTTCATGCCGATTGTGAAGCTCTTAGTTGTTCGTTTCCACTCAGCACTTGTATAATTGTTAATGCCATGTCAACTCTATTGCATGTTGTGCATATATCTGCTCTGCAATAAATGTGATCTGGCTGTTTCACTGACTCCTGCTAATTTATAACTACTGGAATAAAAAGTACCCAACAGTATCTTGGGGTCTATACCCATAAGGTAACCTAAGAATTGAAACCCTGAAGAATTGCACTGCACACAACTGTGGGCTAGAGAAAGGACACGTCCAACACACAACTCTAATTAACCCAAAGAGACACCAAGGATAACCGAGGGGGCTACGTTCAAATACCACGAGCAGTGATGTGATTGGTCCGAGTGATTTTGGAGCACCCTCTTGTAGTAGCAAAAAGTCCATTGCGGAACATAAGCACATTTTCCCCCCATATTAGTGCAAATATTATTCTAAAATGCACGTGCTTACGTCTAGTTTGCTTTCATGCTTTCG
Organism: Ixodes scapularis; assembly: GCF_016920785.2. Lineage (NCBI taxonomy): Eukaryota > Metazoa > Arthropoda > Arachnida > Ixodida > Ixodidae > Ixodes > Ixodes scapularis. Next base: position 52,909,680 of record NW_024609868.1, on the reverse strand, counting down.
ATGGCATCCTTTCGATGGCATCAGCAACATGGCAGGTTTGATTCCCTAGCTAGCGATGTAATTGCACGTAAGAAGTACAAGGCACAGTAACAAACAAGGTGCTGATTAAAAGGCAGTAGAATCTGCTGTGCAAAGTTATTTTAGGCATGAAATCAAAGAAACCAAATAGTATGGTGTACTTAAAGAAGCTGTGCAACGATTTTAACGTTGAAAGAATTTGCATCTTTTACTCTTGACATTGTTTATCTTGTCACAAAGGAAAGAAAACACATCTTCTTCCTCCGAAATGTTGCGATTCCGCCACGTAATAACGATCCAAAAAATAGTATATATCCAGACCTGAAGCCGCGAGCGGCGGCCATGAGAACCACGCGGCGTGACGTCAAAGGGGGACTTGTAAAAAGATAGCAAGTTGTGCAAATACCTGCTCGATAAAAGGTAATTTTTCTATAAATCATGTCGTTCCAACATAAATATAAATGCGTGAAAAACCTGGTATAATCGCCAAAACTTTTATTGCACGGAGTTTTAGTGGCGCCATCTATCCGAGGTCGACAAAGCCGTCAGCTCTATCTGCTACCGCGACCAGCCGCCAGAAGCCGGAGGGGGACGGGGGCAGAGCCGGACAGGGATGGCTGGACCCGGACGAGCACGTTGGGCACTTTCCTCCTTTCGCCATGTTGATCACGCTGAGCAAGCACGTGGTCGCGAGCGGCTGAGTTCTCGCTGCTCACTGATGCCTCTAGAGAGAGAGCTTCACCGGAACCCCGCGCGTCCTCATTTCACGTCACAGCGCATGTGACTCGGAAGATGGTGGAGTTGAGAGGTGCCGAAAACCTCAATCTTTGTCCACTTTTAAAATAAAAACTAGAACATGCAAACAAGTGTTTTTTTTTCTTTTTTTTTTAAAAGGTCGAGACACCAACTCCCAAATTATTTAAGCAAAACACTGAAATTGTTGCACAGCTCCTTTAAATGACGCTAGAATAACTGAGCACCTTAATTGATGTTTTCTCCCAGTTCTAGAGGTTGTAAGTAAACTGCAGTTAATTTAGATAGAATACAAAGCTTTTGTCATTTGACATATGAACATTAATGGAATAACAAAAATCAGCATGCTTTATTAAAAAAAATCAATATGCTTTATTAAAAAAAAAACAAAAACGTTCAGGCTTTTTATTTTCGTGAAGGCAGACCAGCGGAGTTGTACTCGATACACTGTGTGCTTCTTCGTCGTTGTCTGTTTTTCGCGCCTTTTTCCAGTAAGCTTCTGCGCATGCGTACACTCCCGCAGTCGCCATTTTCGCAAGACACCGGGACGCGATGCCCTGCCAAAAAGGCGACAGCAACATTGTCAGCACCTATCTTCTCGCGTATTTAGTATATTTTGACGCTTTGTTTTTTAGTATGGTAGTGTGGGGTATAAGAAGCACTGAAAACCGATACAACGGCACGATGCCAATGTGTTCTGACGGGCGGAGGCATGCAGGGCTGCTCTTCTATTATAGTTCGTTTACAACTCCCCAGACGGCGCTCCTTACTCGAAAAAAGTACGGGAGCCAGAGTTGCGCATTTGTTTTCCCCGCGCCGCCACGCCGCTATTCGCCGAGATCCATCACGTGAGGAGCAAAGCATCCGGTGGCGTGCAAGAAAGCCACCTTTACGGTCGCTCCGCCGACGTTTCTCGCGCCCCGGCGTATGTTTCCCTGCTTTCCGCCTCCTTTTCCTCCTCTCCTGTTTTCCATGCGCGGCGGTGCGCGCAGCGCCGCTATTCGCCAAATTTAGTCACGTGAGGAGCAAAGCATCCAGCTCGTGCGGGAAAGCCGGCGCTACGTCCACTCGCCGAGGCTGAATGCGCAACTCTGCTACCGTAGGTAGCTATACAGGAACTCTAGAAAAAGGTCCATTCCCACCAATGCGCCCAACTATCCATTCTTCTATTATAACTGGAAAGGTTGCCGCCATCTACGAACGACGGCAGAGACCATACTGGTTGTGTGCTTGCCGCCGTCGCTCATAGATGGCGGTAGCTGTCGAGGTAGGTTTGTGTCGACATACACGTACATACATACTCTACATGACAACAAATGTTGCCAGTTGGAAGTTTGTGTTTGTCCGTCCCTTCTCGTTTTCTTCCTCAAGTTTTAATTATCCATACCAACCCGCTCGTTCTGTCCCTTTTGTAGCTTCTGCTATTTTTGCACTTGTGTGAAACGGAATATCTCTACCATGATCACTGCCAATGCCTCGGCCTTGGAGACAAGTTACTGGTCCTCATCACTTGTTCAAGGGTGCTTAGCACTAGCTCCTCAAGAACAAGTGGGTCGGCTGAAAGAGTGTTCAACAAAGGCTGGGACGCATTTGGAATCAAGAGAGGTTGACTGATGAAGACGTCAAAAAGTAGCCACCACTTGGTTACATTGTGTGGTAGATAGATTTTACTCCATTAAACCAACTTGTGGTGTGGCATTCTACATTTTCCCAGATGTTTGACGCTAGCTCCAAAAATTAAAAAAAGCAATGGCATATTACTCTTTGGGAAGAACTGCAATATGCAACTTCATTGTAACAACAGTAACTGGAGTGCTCTTCCTGAAAGTAATTGTAACTAACAAATTCCATTTTAAAAGTAACTTCCCTAAGACTAGCGTCTTGATGATAAAAGCATCCTTCATAAAACTGGTCTCCATCCTTGGAGAGATAGACAGAGGCATAAGCCGGTCAATGCTAGCTAGATATTATTTACACCTTCCAGTGGTGGCACAATTTTCAGATCCAAAACTTTTTGCACATTGCAAAGATTTTGAGGCTCCCCTTCAGAGCCATTTAAAAGGAAACCTGCTGAATTCCATTTGATGATCTTTGAAGTGATGTGATTGGTCAGTCATTTTGACTTTGACCAATCACGTCATTGATTGAACAGCAGGAGCAATTCCCTAAAACACAGCACCAGTTGTTTAGTTGAGTGTAGAAGCACCAGGGCCGTAAATGGTTATTTCAGGCATGGAATCCCACTCAAAATAACGGTAGAATGCAATGATTTTGAGCACCTAAATTTATGTTCCCTCCAAGTACTAGAGGTCGTCATAAAACTGCAATTCTTAATTCAGACGAAAAGCAAAGTATAAAAAATAAACCTACAAAAGAATCCATAACAATCTTACAGTCACCGTTTGATGCAAAATCGAATAGAACAGTTGTTAGAGGCAATTATCGAAGTTCTGAAAACCTGTACAAGCATGTCGTAAGGATCCGGCTGGGTAAATAGGCCTGAGCTTATTTTCAGTACTATTAAAGCTAAATGAAGTCTTGGCACAATGTTGGTGCAAATTCATCACATTTTGGTAAAACGTAGTGCAGTTTGGCACAGCGATCGCATCGCTCTTTGTACCAGCTGACCTCCTCTGCAACGTTGAGATAGATCACATAATTTTGGCATTCTTCAAGAGGGACTCTGGCACCCATAGCTTTGGCTACAGTGCCGCAGAAGGTTGCCTCGAAGAATAGTAATGTGTCAAACTTCCAGTGACCTAAGCTTATTATGAGTGATCATCTTAGAAATTAATTTTTAGTGCATGCATACAAGTCCTGTAGAATCTAAGACACATGCATATTCAACCTGCAAAACAATTTAATGGCTTAAACAAAACTATGTAATGCTCGAACATAAAAAAAAAAGAAGGCAGAAGCTGACATTCCAACTTCACAGGTCACTTTCTTCATTCTTGAAGACTGCAACACCTTGTTCCACCAATAGAATATTGAGATTGATGGCAACTTCAGGGTTTGCTTTGTTCCACAGTATTACCTCCAGGACAGTTTCGACACTGAAAAGAAATTAGGGTCTATGAGTCACTCCAAATAATCCTCAACAGAGCTTGTCTTGAAACAATCTTAATAGACTTGAGCCAATCTTACTAGACCAATAGAGTAAAATTTGTGTTAAATTTGTGGATGGTATTTTTTCAGACTTCCTGATACGCAGCATGTGCATTAAAGCTTCGAACACACTCTCTCAACATATCGCGCTGTAATTTACTATAGGTGTGGCTAGGTGGTGGTAACTTGGAGTGAAAATGGAAACAAATGAACTTACCTCTTTCATTAAAAACTATTTTTGTTCAAACCTTAGGTTGGAGGGTTTTAACAAAAAGAGTCCTCGCTTTAAAAATTTCCAGAAATCACAGTTTTTTTGGTTTTAACTGATTTTGTCTTCTTGACACTGGCAGATGTTTATTGCCATTCTTTGGTTAGAACCGGAAGGTCTACAGCCTAGTCACAGGGCTGGCCTTGGCCTTTTGGGTGTAAAAAAGACTGTTGCAGAAGTATGTTACGGAACTGCTTTATGAATATGCATTACTTAAAGGGGCACTGACACATCAAAATCATATTTTTTTTTATTATACGAAACGATTGAAAACGATGCCGGGACATTACCCTCAAAATTTGAAATTTGGGAATTCAGTATTTGTGAAGTAAAAAAACAATTTCCAAATGCCGAATTCGAAGTTCCCGCGCGATAGGCGCCGGTGCCTTGACGTCAAAAATTGCGAAGTCCTAAGAGTCCACTTTTTTTCACCACTCCCTGCTGTTGCCATGGCGACCCAAAGCGAGGAGGAAAGGAGCGAGCGCAGGCGTTGCGGCGGACCGGTTTTGAGCGGTGTCGCCTGTTTTCCGTTAGAGGATACAAATCCAGGAGACGGCACCACAACGAACTCCCGATTTTTGGTATTTCAAAAAGAAGGGCCGTAGTGCGTTCGCAATTGCGTTAAAAAACATGTTTTAGGATTGCCGTAATTAAATGTTATAGAGATGTCGCCTACAAAGCTTCTAAATTTCATGATTCTTGACGTCACCGATCAAAAGAAGCGAGGAGGCGAGAGGCGGAAAAAGCAAACGCCAAAAATAAAAAGGCGCGCGCGCGCGCGAAAATTTTTTTTCGCGATGCGTTTTTTTTTTTGCGTGTTTATGACTGTAACTTGCATCGTTTTAGACAATAAAAATAAATACGACCTTTGGGGTGTCAGTGCCCCTTTAAATGCTAAATTTGGAGAGGTGTCATACGCCAAATATAAAGCATGGTGGTCACACGACATTGTTACACGGTTACATAATAGCAACCCCATCAGGTGACGTCAATGTTTCCCAATGGCATCGCATTACCTGACACCATGATGTCACGGTACATTCATTGTAATGTCACATCACATGAGCCGTGGTGGCACAAATTACGTGACAATCATACATACTCTACATATGACACTTTTGTCAAGTGTGACCGAAGTGCTGCACACCACTCCGTCAGGGACGGCGCCAAAGGGAGGCGAGGGGTGGTGGGCGCCTCCCCTAAAATTTGTCCTGCCACCCCAAAAATATGCCAGCCTTTACAGCCCACCCTCACCCTAATTTTCGTGCACAGACCCACATACGCTACATGGCTCGTCATTTTCCTAATTTCCTCGTCCCATGGAAAAGGCATTGGCTTGAAGGATAGCCAACCGGACGTTTTCAACTCTTTCGTGCCGTCCGCTTTATTTTCTTTACGTACCCCGTGAAGAACGATGCATGAATATCGGTATGGCTTGCCGAAGCTAAAGAGCGTCATCTACCACTCAATTCCTCTGTCGCCAACCATAAAAGACTTCCTGAAAGTAGCTTCACCCAAGTGTCAAGTGATTACTCGGAGAAACTTGGAATCCCATCTGCACTGCGCGGTCGCTTCGTACCTGCCAGATAAAGGAACTCAAGGGCACTGTTCATGTTCTGACCGAGGAAATCTCCCAAAGTCCTGAGACGCTTGGGCCGACTGGTGAGTTCCCAAGGGGTGGCTTTGATGTGTCTAGGTCGTCCTGCTTATTTCAAGTCTCTATGGGGTCCTTGAAGCAACTTTGGTGACGGCGACTGTGTGTGCTCGGGATAGGGTTCCAGAACTTCCATGCTCCCATCATTAGTGACCCTGGGGCACGGAGTCCCTTTGAGGTGACTATCCCAGGAGGTTGGAGGAAAGCTGAAAGTGTTTGCGCATTTGGGGGGGGGGACAGTGGAAGTGCTGTATTTTGACAGAGGGCCGTCAAAACTAGAAGAAAGTTCTTCAAAAAGAAGGCGGACTACGACGCCACTTCAACAGTGCGGCACGCAAGCTGTCCCAAACATCACCGGCTTCCTTCAAGCAGATGAAGAACAGTGGCGCGGCTAAATCAGTCGCCGTGTACGTCTGCCAGGCGTATTCAGCAGAGAAGGGAGAATCGTCACTACATCTACATGATCGCTGATGTGCTCCGGTTTTCCGCGCTGCAGGGGACTGCCTAAAAAGCAGATGATGAGTCACGACTTATTTAGTATTGTGGAATGTAAACATGCCTGAATATTTTGCACGTAAAATCCTACATCAACCAAAGTTGTAGATAGGTTGTAAAATAATGAAATAAACTCAGCTGATTTCTATTAAAAACTCCCGAAGCGCCAAGTCATCGTCCCTGAATATTTGTTCTTTTAGTCGGATCGAAGGCCCATGCCTCCCCAAAAATGCCGCGCGCCACCCCACTGCCCCCTCACTATGAAAAGCCTGGCACCATCCCTGCACTCCGTCCGACTGCTGCCCGGAAGGGGAGTATTGAGTGGTCCTTGAAAACGATAAGAGCATTTCCAAAACTAATATAAAGTTAGAAAAGAAAGTATCAGTGCACATTAATATCTATAAAAAAAACTTTGGTAACTGTGCATGTTTTAAAGTAGCATTTCTTTACGTCAGCCAACGCCCTCAAAAATTCTGGTGGGGAGAGTGAGGTACACGTGCCGTCCTCTTATTGTGTGCATGTTTGGGTCAAGAGATGAGGTGCTCACTGGATGTGCCACAGTATTCGTGATGCCTCGCAAGAGAAAGGAACAGACTGAAGAGGAGATACATGAACAGAACCGGTGACATGCCGAGTATGGGGACCATGCTCGACGTACCAAAAAGACGCCGCCGGAGAGAGAGAGAGAGCAATGTTTAGACAGAATAAAGTGTTTGCTCCAACGACCCAAACAACGACCAACAACCAAACAATTTCAGTTCTCGGCCATACTTTGATGCTGTCTGCTTTCAAAGCGATAGCCTCATACGGGAACCCTGCCCAGATCTTGCTTGCTCGTGTTGGTCGGGTCCTGCCGTAGCAAGGTCAAGGAAGAGAGCGTCAACAACAATGCACAGCTGCCGGTTTAATGTCATAGTGCGTACGACCAATGGCACTGCGCTGCACAACGTAGCAAATTAGGCGGTGCACTAACACGCCCCTATTCCCCTCACCTCCAATAACTGGGAATGGGGGCTGCATAGCAAGGTAGAAACTGCACATTAGCAGGATAATCTAATGGGCATGGAGGCATCTCGAAGTGCTCCTCATTGGAAACCCCATCAAGTACCATTGGAGTTTCACTGCATTTGACGGAATGTCTTATACCAGATTCCAGTGATACGATATAACATGCGATTTTGCAGTTGCTATGTCGCTTGTGCTGCAAGCAGCGGTGCTCAACGTCGCAGCTGCGGAAAGGCAAGCAAAATGGCACTTTGTGAATCAGGCTTGCTGTGCCTGGAACATGTCTTCAAATAGAGTATTTAGTGTACCATCCCGCCAAGGACGTTTAAATACCCCAGGGCCCGGCATGATGTCATGCTCGGTGTCGCCGGGAAAAGAACACAATCCCAGACTGGATTGTGCACTGATGCTGCTCTCATTGTCTGCTCACCGCTCGGTCGGCTCGGTCTGCCACGTTAGGCTCATGTTACGTCTGCTCCATGCATGTGGTCCGCTTTGTATGCCTGCTGTCAAGGCTAGATTTAGACATGATCGGCGCACTCAAAGAAGTTCTGATGAGCCCGCACAAATACAGCACGACGAAAGAAACGAAAACGTGCTGGAAGTGGAGCTTCCAAAGCATTCTCAACCTAGTGCCATCCTCAGTATCCGTGCGTTTGGCACCTAATATGCTCGCTTTCCAAAGCTGTGCTATGACGATTCACTCTAGAAGACGCTTCCAGGACGCTGTGTAGAGCGTCCCCCCCACGCCAACTTCCTCCAGGTAAGTATTGGGCTCTGAATCTCATCTGTTTGAAACCGATTCAGTGGACACTGCCATATAATCATGGGGCAAACAAACACGCTGCCACAGCAATGCCATGGCAATGCAGTTGTTTGCCCCATATTTACATGGTGGCACCCATTAAAAGGTAACTGCAAAGAAAAAGTGTTTTTTTTTAAACAGCCTAATTGGGACAAGCATGTCACAAAACAAACCTTCCACGAAAAAGAAAAACTTTTTTTAGCAATATTTACGCAACGGGACATAATTTAGTCTGAGTCAGAACCTCTCCACATTTGAAACTCCCGCTCTTTTGACCAGTGCGGAGCAGAAGTACGCTCTGCCCTTCGCTCTTGGATTTGCTCTTGGATTGACTTGGCTGCGGAGTTGAACGACGTACGCAGCGTCTCGACTTCCTGTGTGTCTTGTCGAAAAACCATATCAAAGATACGCCGCGAATCAGGAGAGAGGGGGGAAACTGGAGAACGGGGGGAAGGTGCTGCCGATGTACGCTGGAACCTAAAGCCCTTTTGTTGTTTTTGTTTGGTCGGAGAAAATGTAGCAACAAAGCACATTCAACATGATGCCGGTATTGTTTTGGTTTGGCGGGATGCTAGATGCTCCGCACTTTGCGAGCACATGTAGCGAAGACGTGACCGGAAAAGTGCCCCTGAGACATTCCCGAAAGTTGGAAAGTATAATTCGTAATCGTCGTGTCTGCTTTGAAAGCGAAGGGAGTCACAGGGTCCACGAGTGCGCAACCACAAGCCAATGTTCACGACAGCGCTGCGATGACTTCGGCGATCTCGTTCTGTTTGGTGCAGCACGGCGATGCGACAAAGAACTGAAGTGGTGCGTGGTGCGAGGCTTGGAAGTAGAAACCAACACTAACACGGAGCGCAAATTGGTTGTGGGGTTGAGGTTCAACAGGTTCAATCCCGTCGTCGTCAGCTGATCCGGTACAGCTGGTCCAGGACGAAGCGAGAGTCTTTAAAGGGGCTGTGCAACGATTTTAACGTTGAAAGAATTGGCATCATCTACTTTTGACATTGTTCATCTTGTCACAAAGGACAGAAAACACGCCTGCTTTCTTCGAAATGTTGCGATTCCACCGCGTAATTGCGAGGAAAACATTGGAATATTCCCCGACCTGCAGCCGCAAGCGGCGGCCATGAGAGACACGTGGCATGATGTCAATGGGGGGTCTTGAAGAAAGGTAGCAAGTTGTGTGAATACCTGCTCGATAAAAAGTAACTTTTCAATAAAACATGTCGTTTTAACATAAATATAAATGCGTCAAAATCCTTGTATCATCGACAAAACTTTTATTATAGGGAGTTTTAGTGGCGCCATCTATCCTAGATCCCCAAAACCATCATCTCCCCCTACCCCTCCCTCCCTCCTCCCCCTACCCCTCCCCCTCCCTCCTCCTCCTCCCCCCCCTCCCCCCTCCCTCCCTCCCTCCCTCCCTCCCTCCTCCTCCTCCTCCTCCTCCTCCTCCTCCTCCTCCTCCTCCCTTCCCTTCCCTTCCCTTCCCTTCCCTTCCCTTCCCTTCCCTTCCCCCCCCCCCCCCCCCCCCCCCCCGGCTACGTGCCTGGCTCTATATATGGAGAATACCAGTGTTGGGGAGTACTTTATGAAGATTTTACTTAGTTGTACGACTAAGTAATTCAGGAAACTAGTACTTTACTTGAAGTACACTCTCCGAGTATGTACTTATACTTTACTTTAAGAATTTTTCTGGTACTTTCTCAGGGAAGTACAACTCTTGACCTCAAAGTAGATTCCCCAAACCTGGTATTGTTAAATTTGTATCACAAAATGATTCTTTATCAACTCTGAAAAAATACTGGAAGGGATATTGTACTCTCACCCAAAACAAAGGTTAAAAGTATTTGGAGATGACGGTCCTCCACAAGAGGATTGCTTGCGGAAGCTACGGGGCCAACATCACGCTCTCTTCTAGTATGTTTTAACTTCCTTGGGTGTTGGCCAGTGCAAGCGGCACCGAATTCAGAAGTTGGAGGGCCACTTGACTTTATCCAATATTCGCCGCCGTTTCCGAAAATAACTGATCTGTTACCCCTAAAGCAACACCAGTTAAAAACAAATTAGAAAAAAGAACATTGCATAAGCGAATGAAAGAGCATCATAGAAGATTTCATCAAAAAGTACCCATACTTTACTTTGAAACTGCGTCGTATTTATAGCACTTTACTTCAAGTACATTGGAGCCGGTATACTTAATACTTTACTTGAAGTACATAACCTCTCATTTACTTTGTGCTTCAACTACTTTTTAGATGTAAGTTACCCAGCAATACGGATGCCACCTCCTGCCCACATAACCTCCTTGTACGTATACCGCCCATACATCTAAAGCAGTCCCGAAGCAGCAACAAACGAAGTCACAACAACCGGCACGTCACGTTGTTCGACGTTGCGATCCCGGCAGTTGGAACTAGGGTCTTGGCAATAAGTATGAGCGAATGCGAGCGTCGCCGTCGTCGCGGCGCCTCGCCGCCGAGGCTTCTGCAGACTGTCCGGCTGGAGAGTGACCCACAGCAGAACAGGCGTCTGCCACATCACCAGCCGCTGCACTGATGCCACCAGGATTGCAGCCAACAACAATGTAACACTTTTCCAACCTCACCAGACAGAAATCAAGAGACCACTTCTTAGGATGCGGTAAACTGACCAGTCGGAGATGACACGATAATCCGGCTTTAGCCGGGCAATTTCTTTCTACCTTCGTTCCGGGACGATTTTTAAAATTGCCTCAAGCACAAAGCTGCAATAGGTGTCTCAGTTTTGTACCCACGAGATGGGCTGGGGAAAAGATCCTCACCCTTCCTGCAGCTGCCGCTTCCTCTCGGCCTCCAGGGGCTGGGTGAAGCCCGCCTGACTCACGAACACCTGTTTAGCTGGGGCATCCCACCGGGGTCCCTTGGGGCCCACAAAGGAGAGGGCCATGCGGATCGCGCATGCCGGCAGCTTGGCCAGGTCGGCTGGAAGGGGACGCAGCTCCGAACACTGCGCCATGCCTCGGTTGCCATAGTCGACGTAGAAGACCTTGAAGCGACGCTGCACAAGGTCGCAATCAAAGCCCATGAAACCAAAACACTTCAATACGGAAAAAAAACCTGATACGACACAAACAAGAAGAGGGAGCAAAGCACAATTCCCTCTTTTTATAGAATCGCGCGTAGCTCAATTTCGAGACATGGAAGTGCACCAGGCTTGACCTCATAACTTGCACGCACACAATTTCAATTGGTACAATAATTCACGCATGTTGAAGACAATATTTGCCGTCTATAGGTGCAGCAGTACCAGAAAGTTTGGTATTTTGGGCTGGAATTTGCAGGCTCCAGTGAAAGTGCATTCGGGTAATTGCGAAGCAATTCAAATAAATAATCTATAACACACCTTTTTATTGGTTCTTTACAAGCATTTGGGTATATCGTCTTCCACGTAACTGTCTTTCAAACTGTAATGTTTTTTTTTATTTCTTCGAAAGCTCGCTACATTTAAATAATTCTAAAGTATCCACAATTTTAATGTGAGCACAGATTTATATACCTGCAAAATAATTAGTACCGACTTGAAAGTACCAATATTTCTAGAAAAATCAAAAGCTAGACATAACATGAGAGCAACCATATTTAATCATATACGAGGGGCGCACCATACTGATTTATGATTAATTTTTTAGCCGCACATAATGGTCATTTAGAGGTTTGTACATATGTCCTCCTTCTCGACAGACCTCACTCGTAGACAAATGCCTTTGCACTACTTGTGTGGCAGCCTCTTCATAACCTGCTGGAACCATGGCCTGACCGGGCCCCCAGTGGTCATTAACTGTTGGGTGCCAGGAAAAAACCCTCACATGATGCTATTTCGCAGTAACTGCTAAGCTGAAAGCAGTGGTTTCCGCAGGCCATGAAAAGGATGCCATACAGGCGGTACAAGGGCATTTGGCTACAGGGGGAGGCTGTGGAGAAGCTGGACATAGGTACACAGCTATAAGTCACAGGTATCTGTAGCAAAAAGATTAATTGCAAACGAGTGTGGTACGCCTCTTGTGCACATACATATTGTATTCAAAATCATATCCCCTTCCCATATTCTCTTTCCAACCACAATGAAGATTGCTCTCCACAATGAAAATGACCATGGTGAAGTCTGTTGGATTCTGAGCTTCGACTAAAACTTCTTGCCTCTTCACACCACTTTCATGATATGTAAATTAAGCACAAAGTGTACAATGCTTGCATTCTTCGCCTACGAGCAAAATTTTACAGATGCGTAGCCGTGAAAGCAAACAATGAAAGACAAGCTATTGACCACTTTACGCGTTGAACTGTGCTGCACCTGAAAGGGGTGGCAAAGCAGTTATTGAGGTCTCCTTTACAGTGCAAACTCAATATATGCACTTTAAGCACCCTTGAAAACCCAAAATTCCACATACATGGAGCTCCTTTTCTTACCAAAAATGCGACAAAACATAGCGACATGCCTCCTTTTATGAACTTACATCTAAACAAAGGGCATAATGTGAGTGTGTCACTCTCTGAGCAGACATGAGCAGACATTGGCAACGACGGTTCCTCCACGTACAGTGCAAGATACGCACAAATGCATCAGGGTCCAACAAGGTGTCGCGGCAATCGCCAAAACTCTACCGTGGATCCACACGGGACTGCCAATTATTTAGAGACAACCCTCGAGTCACGGAAGACTTTGAGCAGCGGTCCGAGCAAAGGCGGCACTCACCGGCTGCTGCTCCTGAAGCACCTCCACCACTCGAACTCGGTACCAGTTCTTGTCTCCGGTGTAGAGGCAGATCCAGTAAGAGCCCTCAGTCACCCAGTCTTCTGGTGGGGCTGTGCTCTGGGTGCCGCAGCGGTTCAGCTGCACTTGCAGCTCCTCCGTGACGTTGTGCTCAGCCGCGCTCTTCGTGAGGAGCTGGCCGTAGAAGTCGGAAGGGTTGAACACCACCGACAGCATCACGTTAAACGTGTCCTCTTCGGGGAGGATCGGTGGGGGCACGCAGACTGGGGTCGGTGGTGGCGGGGGGACCAGTGTTGCCACCGCGTCAGCCATGGCTGGCTTTGCGTTGACAGGGGGGGTCTGCAGAAGGACAAAAGAGGAGAATGCTCTTTCTATGTCCTACCGATGTTTAAGGCACCGTCCTCGGAGTAGCGCACGACAGCGTTATACCGATATGCGAATACTTTCCAGGGACATCCAGCTTCGTATGCCGCGTGCCAAGCAACTCCATGCTCGGGTCGCCATGCTTTATACGAAGCACGGATGTCCCGGTAACCAGTGGTCAAGTCTTGATGTAAAGCGGTCAAACACCACTGCGTGAATGAGCCTCTAGAATTGCAAAAACTTTGTAAAGAGCATTTTCGAAACCAGGAATTTGAAAGAAAATGCAATGTGCCACAGGCACAAAAAGTACCCCGCTTTACTTCCTTGGTTATGCAGGCACTATCTCGTATTTTGTCAATGTTTCGATCCTTTGGATATTTTCATGCAGTGCAGCAACAGACAGCAATCGTAACAAATAACTATAAAACTTGCTACGATCATTCGGACAAACCCAGGGAGCACCTAAATTATCGCGCATGTAATATGCGTAGTGCACACACGATGCAGTTATAATAAAGTCTGAAGTTCAAAGTTATGACTGGTTATAGGTGATAACTGAAGTAATCGTGAGGGAGGAGGTTTATTGCGCCCTTTGTGATATCAATTGACTTTTGTCTGGAGTTGCGACATCGTACGACCTCTGCGCTATCCCTTGGTACGTTATGATTAGGGCTCCGTGTTTTCGAGGTTCATATTCCTTTGAATTCTGGGTTTTCAAATCCCCCCCCCCCCCCCCCTTCGGTGTTTTTCGGTGTCGGACAAGAAACAGGTGTCTATCAGGCCTTATGTTGAAGAAACAATAGATGGACATGGAATTCCCCAACCTTCGGAGAACATGCCTATCACCTGAATAGTTGGAAAATGTCCCGGCACCAATAGATGAAGAACAAGACGAGGAGTCTGGTTCTGAAGAAGCTACAGCTTTAAAAATAAGTAGTCCTATGTTAATCCTCAGCAAAAACTGCGACATGTCACGGCATGTCACAAAATCGAGAGAATGTGACGTATAGTGAAAGGGAGCGCCGTTTTGCGCGCGCATTCGGCACCTCGCGGCGCCACCGTCGGAGGAGGTGTTCCGAGTTGTCAAATTAAAATATGATGCGCTAATATTTTCAAACTCTTTCGTTGTCCACTGGGTTTCCGGGACCACTAGCCGTGTAGAAACCGCAAAAAAAAAAGTTGACGCTTAAATACTGTTGGAGGGCCCCTTTAAGGATCCACTAATGATGACGCAATGTGTAGGGTAGGCCTTGTCTTTTAGGTGGTATTGGACGGATAAAAACGGTTGGACCCTTTTAATCGGGCAGTGGCTTGTGCCACCTAACCAAATGTATTAATTTTAACAATTAACTTTGTTTAAATTTGGAATGCATTAGGAATAACAATAAATTTTCAATCACAATGTCACAGCAACTGTGGTCATTTAGTGGGCACTACACGAGACCCAGACACACCTGGATGCTCCTCAAGTGCTGTATATAAAACATATTGCCAAAGCTGTGGCATAGTTTTGTGGTAACACACCAACTGTGGTCATTTAGTGGGCACTACACGAGACCCAGACACACCTGGATGCTCCTCAAGTGCTGTATATAAAACATATTGCCAAAGCTGTGGCATAGTTCTGTGGTAACACACCCGCTTCACAAGCAGCAGACCCAGGATAGAATCCCGAGGGCGGGTGGCATTCTTTTTCAAGCATTTGGCAATACTGATGCCGAATGCCCTACGCCTAACTACTACAACGGACATAATTTCCAGTGGGGAGAAGAGTGCATAACAGCTATCGCTGCGGTATACCATCCCACATCTAAACTGAGCCTGAACCTGGCATAAAAGCTTTTTGCTTACTCTACATCCATTACAACAAGCAAGGAGTGGCACAGCTCGAGCGTGATGGCCTATTTTTCTTTTTCTTGCAGAGTGTAAATGGCTGCCAGTGTTGTGGAACACACACACGCAGCACAAAGAGTCAAAGCCTGTGCCCCTTCCTGTCAGTAAGATTATAAAAATTTCAGTAGGTAGACAAAACAAACAAACAATTTGTTAAACACTCAAGCCGGCTTCACTCAAGCTGAGGTTTTACTTTTCCGAGTTTATTCAAAATGGTGATTCCCGTTCTCCTAAATTCTTCAAAAACAAAAAGACCATTTTTTTTTTCAATGGTCTAACTGCAAAAGAAAAGAAAACAAAACAACCTTTTAGATATTATGTTTTGATGTTGGTCAGTTGTCAGTTGTGATAAATCGGGAGATGTAAAAGGACAGTCATGTTGAACCATGTTTCAGCCCAGGAATCTAGATTGCATCTTGGTGGGGGTTTATTTGAACCCAAGTAGGGGGTGCTGCTAGAATGCTACATAGCACTAGACTTACTAAGAACATTGGCCAAAAGAAACCCTGAAAAAGTGAAGTAGCTGCACTGTATTACACTTTCTGTTGTGTTTCAGCGGCCAACAAATGTACTCATAAATAGTTGGTGTTTAATGTATTGAATAAAATCCTTGAAATGTTTAAGGCCAAACTTCTAAATGCTCAGATTTTTTAGTTGGGTGCTGTTTAGCTTCTCCTATCACACTGTCAGTGTGGACAAAGAGAAACTACTCCTAAATAAAATTAATTTGCACGTAATAAAGATGGCCAACACCAAAGAAAGTCAATATTCCTGTCACTCTCTAAGCTTACCAACTACACTATTTAACTAACTACACTATTGTAATAATTGAAAACGGGCATGTTGGTGAATAGATATTAATACATGAAAGGATAAAACATTGAAAATGGGGAGGGAAACAAGACTCCTTTGAGAGATGCACAAAATGAAAGGAGTCCTGTTTACATCCCCGTCCTCATTGTTTTATCCTTTCATGTATCCGTGATTTTTATCCATCTAGACTTACAGGGGCTGCTCCAGGCCTTAGCTCTTCGGATTCACACGTGCTGAGAAACTGCTGAGAAAGGTTGATCATTCCCTGGTTGTTGGTGATGGTTACAACCTCCACAATGTACCGGTCCAAAATCTCGTCTCTCTGGTGGAAGATGGCCTGCAACTTGTTGCACGAAGATATCTTGTCCCGGAAGGCACGCATGGCTACCATGGACCTCGTGCTCTGGTCAGGAAGCCGGTGAAGCTGAGAGAACCAATGCCAACGAGAGCATTACACAGTTAAGCTCAACAATGCTCTTCTTGGAACAACGCATGCACAAATGACAAATAATGTTGTAGCGCTTTGCAAAGTACTTTTCAAAACGTTGCAAAATCGATGGTACCCAGTGGCTACAACAGGAAGCTGTCGTCGCAGGCTCGCTCGCCAACTTACACAAGTAAATGAAATATTCACAGCACATGGAAATCTAGGCATGAAGTCATGAACGCAGGTTAAAAAACATGCACCGAAAAACAGAAATATCAATGGCTGTTTGACTTGTTTTAATTTTCAGGTATTTGTAACAACATTTGTAGTTTCAGCGATTCTGATATTTTCAAGAGATCTTGAAACATTACCCTGTACAGACATAGACAAGAGGACTAGAACGTAGCAACCAGTGCCTGTCACCTTAAACCACAAGCCCGCATTATAAGTAGAGCTTCTCAAAATAGAGATTATTATTCTTATTCTTATTACCTTCAATATTATCTTCGAAGCATATAAGAGTTCTTTTGCTTTTTGTTTATATTCATGCATGAACACAGCTCTCTGCAGACATATTTATAAATTTATAGCATCAAAAGAACCATAGCAGAGTTCATTGTCTTGTGCATAATAAAATCTTGTAAGCAAAGGTATGTTGCTTCTACGCTTCAACCACCAAGTAATGGTCGGGCCTCCTATGCTCTTTTCGTCTGTCAACCACAATTAACATGGCGGTAAAAGCACCAACTCCTCTGGTTGTTAAATAAAGAAGTATCAAAGCGAAATTGACTAACAAAGTCACTCCAAGTTTATGTCCAGGTAACAACCAAGTGCTAGTTATGAATAACAACCAACACAAAAGTGTTAATTACACGGATGAAACCAGGCCCCAGTCTCCGCGCAAAGACTGCTAAGCCTCTAGGCAACGTGTTCAATGTAAGTTCCCCTAATTAAGGGGGATTCAGCCATGATTTATTTGTAGCCTTTTCCTCATAGATGGCACAGAATTTTTCTGGAACATACGAGTTGCAAGCTCGCAGCTGCGCATGCAGGTCAAGCGCTCGGGGTGAGCTCGGGCCACCGATCTAGGAGAGCTAGATTTTCTTCCCCCAGCATCCGCCACAACCGGCAGGAGCCAACGGCTGGAGCGGAGAATGAGCATTGTAGTAAAAAAAAGAATGGCTCCGATCTCCGACTGGCTCCGAAGTTGGCACCACGTTCGAACCATTCAAACATACTCTGTGAACACCATATTTCCTGATATTGTTGCGCGTTGGTTTGCGCTAGAGTTTTTAGGGTTTGCAAGTGCGTCATTTGAATGCAGATGAAGTTGCTAACACAACTGACCCCTTGACACCATGTATTGGCTTTGGTGGCGTTCATCGCTTGTTTGTCGCATAGAATTTGGTTTCCGATGAATACGCAGCCGCGTGTTGCAATAGATTTTTGCAGCGTGAATTTTGCTGTCAATCTTTCCTCCACTGTGTTCAGCCTTTAGATGTGAGCCTGTGATGACTAGCGTCAGATTATGCACGAGTCACTGTCGTAAATAAAAATGGCTTTTGACCGTGGTGTCATTTTCAGCGTTTGTATATACGGCGCATGCTTTGCTCGCTTTCGGAATCGACAAACATGTGCGTGCTAAACTGTGAAGGTCGAATGCTGAGCAGTGCAATCTTCACAGCCCAGCATCTTGTAATCAAAAAGCTTCTGACTGGTGCAATTCTCAGTGTTTGTGCATGAGGCGGGGGCTTTTCTCACCTTTTTTAACAGCTAAAAATCGTAGCAGCCTGGACTGTGATTTTGTACACATAGAAACAATGATCAAGCATCTTTCAGCATCCGCTCACCAATGTTCATAAAGCGTAAAAAAAAGCATAGTCCACCACATTTAGCATTTTATCAAAGCGCTCACAATGGTTCCTATTTGGCTTTTTTGTAATTCTTATTTTTATTTCGCATTTATTGTTCGCATGCAACATGAGCGAGCATACAGAGGAGTGGGGCATTTCTGAAGAAGTGAAGAATGTGCATGTAAAGCCTTGAGCAACGCTCAAAGCTGTGCGACTGCACAGGTGCCTGTAGCATTGGTGTCTTAGACAAGGAAAGTTGTGCCACATTTGCGCCAAGTGAATGGAGCTTGGCACGCGCCGTATACCTTGACGCCAGACGGCGGGAAAGATTGGTTTTGCCAGAGAACTGCAAGATTCTCTTGCAGTCTAAAGAATGGGCTTGAATAAACCAACCTAAAACAATCAAAGCCTGTGCAATAGAGTCTTGATGTCATCACAATGAGATCGAGCGCAGCATCAACGTTCCGCTGGAAGTCGTGTCCAGCCAACGTGTTGAAGACGCTCCATGCTGGGCTCGGGCCAAATTAGTGAGTGGGCGCCATGCGAGTGTGATAATGTACCGTTGAAGAAGACAAAGTTGTTCACAGGCTTGTCTGTACAACGGTCTGAGACGATGCATGTTTGATGAAGTGATGCCGTGACAATGCGCAATGCCTCAACATAGTGGGCCTCCCTTTCGCTCTCAAAACAGAAGCAGCGAGAAATGGCAGCAAGCTATCCAATTAGAGTGACCCAAGGCTCCAATTTATCTTGCTTTCTATGGCAGCATTTACATGAATGCGATCGTAGCGCATCGAATTGAGCAGGGATCAATTGCACGCAGCCTGTCTTCCCACATTGTCCCCTTCTAACCATCTGCTACCAATCAAATATTAGAATCTTGATTTGATGTGCTATGGTCACATCCCATGTCATTTCAGAAAAGCGAAGAGTGCACATGTGCAAATTTGAGCCGCGGTAAAGCTGCGCGAGTACACAGATGTCAAAAGCTTCGACCATAGCCTCTCATTATATCGGACAATGCACTGGCTTCAAAGCCACAGAAAGTGGTTTCAAGCAAATGGCGTGCGGCACGTGCCGTTTGCTTGAAACCAGATGTGGCCAAAAAAAAATTTTGAAAGTTCATTAAGTCTCAGACCGCTGTACTTTGCTGTTACGGCAGAGCAGCCACCAAGAACAGGCTGTAGACAATACTGCAAAGGTCGCCGACTGCAGCCTCTGCGTTGTCGTCTGCTCCCCGCTCTTTATCTGGGAAGTGAGTTTTCCGCATTGCCTGCGGAGAAGTTGGAGAGAGCCTAGATTTAAGAGAGGGAGCAGCTCGAACCATTGAGAGCATTTGCAATTTAATGGCAGACACCTCCTGGGCAAGTGTGCCTGCATTTGGTTGTCGCATGGAAAGTGTAGCGAGGAAACTGGGCGGAGAGGCGGAGACGTTTGCAGAAGGTAAACGCTTTTGAGTTTTCATTCATTTTTTTTTTCATTTTCATTTATTGTTCTCTCAGGGCCCGAAGGCATTACAGAGAGGAGTGGGTTTTTTTTTTTAAACGGAAACATATGGGTATAACGATACATAAGGCAAGACATAAAACAAAAGTTATTGAACATCAAAAAACTTAGTAATGGCAATTTTAAAATCAGTAGCATCAGTTATCGAGACTATGGGTGCAGGAAGGCGATTCCAATCTATTGAGGTCTGAGGGAGAAAGGAGGCATTGAAAGATGAGGTGTTACACTGGGGGACGCCCACTTTTAGATGGTGATTAGTTCGTAGCGAAATGTAAGATGGTTCTAAGAATAATGTTTGACGAAGTGTTGGATTAGAGTGAAAAATCTTCTGAAAAAGACAAAGCCGGGATATTTTCCTGCGAAGAGAGAGGTTAGGCAAGGACAGGGATGCTTTCATAGATGTGACGCTGGATGTGCGATGATAGTTCGAGAGGATGAAACGAGCGGAACGATTTTGTATGGACTCAACAGCGGATGAAAGGGTGATACCGGGGTCCCAGATAGAGGCTGCATATTCCAGTTTAGTACGGACTAAAGTCTTATAGATTAGAAGCTTTAATGAAACAGGAGTAAGCGAAAGGTTTCTTTTGAGGTAACCTAGTAAGCGATTAGCGCTATTAGTGACATATTCGACATGTAAATTCCAGGAAAGGTCATTGGTTAGATGCACACCAAGATATTTATAGGAAGTAACAGAAAGTAGGGGGGAGTTAATGATGTTGTAGGATGGACAAGTGTTATTATGCCTGGACACTCTCATAGATCTACATTTAGATGTGTTGAGTTCCATATGCCATTCTGAGCACCATTGTGTGACGTTGTTTATATCAGTTTGAAGAACAGAAATGTCAGAATCGTTAATAATTTCTTTATAAATGACACAGTCGTCAGCGTACAAGCTGATGGAAGAGGAAACACGCGTAGGAAGATCGTTAATATAAATAAGAAATAGTAGTGGACCGAGCACAGAACCTTGAGGAACACCAGAGTTAACACTTGATAATGATGAGTTAGTTCCGTTGGCGCAAACAAATTGAAAACGATTTGTTAAGAACGATTCTATCCAATTGAGTATGTTGTTATCTATGTTTAAGTTACGAAGTTTATGGAGAAGGAGTACATGGGGTACTTTATCGAAGGCTTTGGAGAAGTCAAGGAATATGCAATCTGTCCTGGAACCCCGGTCGAGAACGACGTGAAGGTCATGGGTAAAAGTTAGGAGTTGTGTTTCACATGAATAGAATTTTCGAAAACCATGCTGTGCTGGGTGAAAAAAAGAGTTCGAGTCCAGAAAGTTAATAAGATTGGAATATATTACGTGCTCAAGTATTTTGCATGGGATGCTTGTTAAGGAGATCGGACGGAAATTCAAAGGATTATGTTTATCACCGCCTTTGTGGAGAGGAATCACCCTCCCCACTTTCCAGTCTCTAGGTAGTATCTGTTGTTCAAGTGATTGGGTAAACAGTTTTGATAAGATGATGCTTGAATACATTTTAGTAAGTCCTTTGACTTATTTTGAAAACGCGGCCCACACACCCCGTGACCCCCATCGAGCAGTTGCTCTCTCTCTCTCTCTCTTTAATCTAGGCTTCCTATACCGACGGAACACAAACTTAAGTGCGAACTCAGTGCCGTGTGTTCTTCTTTGTTTGCTTTGTGTTCCGTGTCGCGTTGCTGGTCGGTGTGGTCGCTCTTGCGCTTAAGTCTAACTTCACTCAAGCACCGATTTGGCAAATCATCGCAACTCAACTATGGAGAGTCCCGGCACCTCCACGGGCAAGACGAAGGCGATCTCCTTGAAACGAAAGCGTGCCATCCTAGACCAAGTGTGCATGAACGCGAAGAATGTCGTCCACCACCGGTGTCCTTTGCACCGGCCGTCGCAGCTGTCAAAATCGTCCGTGCGTAGCTCGCAGGATCTTTTCTCGATCGGAACTTCTGGCAGTTGGTGAGAAACGATTCCAATCTAGCAGAGTACACGTGCAGGGAAGCCTCGATCGCGTTCTGCAGGCACGATAAACAAGTGCCAGTGACAGCCCATGTTATCTTTTTTTTTCTTGGCGTGTTTCTTTTATGAAGAAGAGATATAACGAAGAAGGGGATATAGCCGAGTGATTTCCGATTCCTGTTGACTTTGGTATAACCGGTCTCGATAGTACTGGCGAACACGTGAGAGAGGCATACCATGAGACCACGAGCGAGAACTGCACCAGTTTCCTCTTAGTTGCCGCTCCATAGCCGCCCATTTTAGTATTGCCCTAGAAAGACTGGCTAGTCGTCCACCCACTGCACTTCTCGGTGACTGCTCTGGAATGAAAGTGCGTGGCGGTGCTGCGAGCAATCGGCATATTAGAACTTCGCAGTTACCAAGTCACAAAAAAAAATCTGGAGAAAATTTGACCGACACAAGCAAATGAGCACTTCGCAGATGAATTATTCACACCTCCTGGCCTTCAGAAGCCCTAGCCGCTCTCGCCTTGCTTGCCTCTCGTTGTTCATTGCTTTGGTGTAAAGACGGAGAAGGAGGAGGATGAAGAACTTGAGCATGCTTGGTGTTATCGCCACTGCATGCATTGCACAGCCTAACAAAGGTAAATCTGTCCATGCTAAAAAGGCAGAGAAGTCAACAATGCTTTTCTTACTAAGCTTGTTGAAACTGAGGGGGGTAGTCAGTGAGGAAGGTAGCAGCTACAACAGCACACCAATTGCACGCAGCGCCCCCCGCAATTTCATCCACGGAGCTGCCACCTCGCTGCGTGGAGACAGGCGTTCGAACGGGAGACTTAGACAGTTTTTCTAATTTTAGTGCTGACCTGCCATTTGCTCCCAAGTGTCGCACGAGGCACGGGCTCGTGCACTGGCGCATTTGATGATATGATAACGCTTGCAAGACATACAAACACATAAGGGGCTTTACTCAGGGCGTGCGACTCTTCGGCGTGACCCAAGGACTCACGGAGCGTAAAGCTACGTGGCATGTTCTTACCGCTAGATTGCCTGCATAGGTCGTGGCATTGGTGGCGGTCACCATAAGATTGAAAGTGGGAGCTTGCCGCGCGGCAGCGAAGCACAGCACATTGCCATGGCATCACTACATCATACATGTGTCGCCTCTCAATGGTCCTATTTCATGTGTGGTGCAGCAGACAAAAATCTCACACAGACCATTTTCCGGCAATATAACAAAACTGATATCGGCAGTGTCAAGCAAAGAACCCGTGCCGCGAGTCGCCGTACGTGCAAGCTCATGAAAACAGCAGCAACAACACATGCTCTGGCTTGGGGCATTTGCTACTGGTGTTGCTATCTTGTTGAACCCATTGAAAATAAATCTAGCAAAAACGGCCCTGTCAAATTTATTTACACAAATACCAAGACATTTAAATTCCCCGTAGGGGTCTTAAAATTAGGATAGGAGACACCTCTAGTACATACTACCATTCCTTTTGTCACTTTCGTCACCTAAGTGATTTTAATTTCAAAATTGCCTCAAAAAGTGCTGAAAACAGTCATATTTCTAGATTTTATTCAAAATCTCCGGCATTCTCGTGGAAAAATTCAAGGGTCGTATGACCTTCATTACATCTTTATAATAAGCCCGCAAAATAATCAATACTCAGGTGCATTCCTGAAACACAGGTTTGAGTAGCGATATTTGCCCATTGAGTGACGAGTGAGTGAATCCCCCTGCAAGGACGTTTTTACTTGTTTTTAATTTGCACCAAACCTGAGCGCAGTGAACGTAGTAACTTAATGGAACTTTTTTTTTTTTTTTTTTCGAATTTCGCTTTATTTTAAAAGTTACAGGCAAATTAAAAATACAAAAACAAGCAAAAAATAACCTTTCTCATGACATCCTTGGTTGCTTGAGTGGCCGTGAACTAGAGGAGGGGTAGTGAGCTCAACGAGCGCTCACGGCTGCCACACTCCGTGTCGACGACGCGAGAGGGCGCCACTAAAGCATGTTCTGTGATAAGCTGTATGCAGCAGGCAGCCAGAGCGGCTCTCATTGCATTTGCTGCGCGATTAATTACTAATTCGGCATGACACTTCATTGGCCACAAACGACCTCAAACACGGGGTACAGATCAGTTCAGAATGGATGCCACTTCCCCCTGCCATACCGCGAAACGGTCAAACCACAAGACAAAGCAGCTCGCCGAAGGCCTTCGGAACGCTCGGAGCCGGTCGGATCCACCAGTCGATATGACCGTAGCACCGCCGCGTACATCTGGGACCTTTCCATACCAGTGCCTGATCCCACTACTCCTTTCTATTATGCGCCACCTTTTCCACCGCTTGGTGGCGGGTATGTCGACGGGTCATTGTCTCCGTACGTTATAAACTGCATTTGTTTCTTTTCTTATCTAAAACACTGAACAAAAACTACTTTTATAAATACTGTAAACGACTAAATTTTTGCAAGGTCCTAATTTTTGCGAATCGCCTACAATTCGCGAAAAATATGTCCCGCGAACAATTCGGGCAATGTGTGAACGCTACGGAAGCTACACTAGATTCGCGAAAATTAGAACCCGCGAACAATTTCAAATTTCCAGCTTTGGCCCGATTCCCGAAAATTTGAGGCCGCGAAAATTAAGTCGTTTACAGTAATGGAAACGGTTTGCGCCACTTATATTTTGTATTTCGACTAAAAAGGAGCTTTGAGCGGCTCTGACCAGTAGTAAGCCCAGGACCAAAGACGTCACATTTCGCGTGCTTTCGGTATGCGGGTCGCCCCCGTTGGTGGAGGAGGTTTCCACGTCGTTCGGTTAAAATATGATGCACTGATATTTAGTTACCAGTGATGTGATTGTCCTAAGCCATTTTGGAGCACCTCTTGGAGCAGTCAAAACAGTGTTTTGGAGCAGCAAAAGGGGCGTTTGGAGTAGCCGGAACAGTGCTTTGGAGCAGCAAATGTGGCTTCTGCAGCAGCCAAAGCAGTGTTTCGGATGAGCAAAAGTGGCTTTTAAAGCAAAAAATCATAGAAAAAAATGTTTTTTGTTTTAAGTGCAGGACAAACGAAGGGCACTTTGTGCTGTGTTGTGACGGAACTCGCTTTTTGTGTTTTTACTGCTGAGACATCCCGCAAGTGTACAGTGTCGTAGGCATTGCCGAGCAATTCCGAAAAGAACGCTTGCCAACGTTTTACTGGTTCTCGACGTGCCAGATTTTCGTCAAAAGTAAGCAAACGTAAGATAATGAATTGCAAGAGTCCCGGCTGGTGCCTCTGTCGTGCAGTCATGTTACTTGAGGGCAACATCAGCAGGCTTGCCGTGGTATGTGCTTCGTCACGCAAGCGAAGACAACGGCTGTTCAATCGAAATTGGAACAATGCCACTCCGCTCCGTCGCCAACTGGTTCCCAAAATAGTATGCAAAATGTAACTGTCCAGCATACGACAAAGGAACATCCAGCAACGAGTGCTTGCCAGGCCGGCAGGTGAGGTACAAGCTAAACACACAGGAGAAAAGAACCTGAGCGCATCGATGCAAGACATCGCAAGCCAGGGTCAAACATTTCTTGGAACGCTTTGTGCAACGAACGATGTGCGGGATCAGCGTGCAGACAATGCTTCCTTTGCTTTACCTCACTTCTCTTCACCAACTTTCTTTTGCAGCAAATTTTTTACGTACCGGGGGTCCCTCTCGAAAGAAAGCCCACCGAGAGTAACCTAATGTAGAAGGTTGAGCATGTTGGTTATAAATTTACGATAAGGAAAGAGGGACATTTAAGACAAACAGACAAGACAGGCTTTCGACTTTCAACAAAACGTTTACTGGCTCGACTTCGCCTCCTGAAGCTCGACGAGGGGCGTCGGGGAGTTAGAGAGGGAGGATGGTGGGTGAGAGAAGCGCGAGCCAGCTCGCAGCTAAGCGTGCGAGCCGGAAGGGGGGTCTGCTGTGTGTCAATCGACACGTCGCCGTTACACGCAGCCCCGAGTGCGGGCGGTGCCCTCTTGGGGAAAGAAGGGAGGAGGGGGACAGGGCGCGGATAAAAGGAGGAGGAGAAGATGTGCCGGCGATGCTCTCGAAGGGAAGAGGGGGGGGGGGAGGCGCTGAGAAGAGAAGGAGACGAGGATAGGCGAATTTAGACTGTTTAGGTTTTTGGAGGAACCCTCTCACCCCGCAGGAAGCGAATCTCTCGGTCGGAAAGAGAAAGGGATGGGCTCGACAGGTTTGAAACGGAAGATTTGATATGTAGGGACTCAAGGATTTCCCTGCCGAATCGAGATTTGTGGCCGCCGAGAATTTTGGTTTTCGAGAACTCGGGGGTGCACGAGGGGCAGTCTTTTTTGGCGTGAACCACGACTGGATGGAAGGAGTCCGGAGAGGGAGACGAGATCTCCTTGGCGTGCTCCCGGAGACTGTCATTCACGCACCGCCCCGTCTGGCTGATGTACTCGGCTCCGCACACAAGAGGAATACTATACACCTTTTCCCTTGTGCAGGGCCGGAAGCACTGCGCGTGTTTTTTTGTGCATGTAGGTGGGGGTTCTGGGTTGGTAACTCGCTTGCACATGCCTCCCAATTTAAATCTGCATGTGAAAAGAACTCTGGTGCCGAATCGACGTGCAAGCGCGCGGAGTCGGTGTGCCGTGTTGTGGGTGTACGAGTGTTGTGGGTGTACGGAGCGTGCATCTTGCACGCTCGGGTAATGAATGTAGGATCTTTCGGTACGTTGACGACTATCTGGTTCTTCATTCTGTCTCCAACTCAGATGTTTCCATTCTTCAGGCATTCAAAACTCACGCCAGTGGCCTCACCTTCAAAAGGGAAGACCCTACTCAGGAGGGTCTTCAATTCCTCGATCTTCGACTGACCCACACGTCTCACGGTCTATGCTGGTCTTTTCAACAGCGTTCCCAGAAACCTGTCCTCCCCTTCTCTAGCCATCATTCAAAAACCGTTAAGTCCAGAATTGTTCAGTCTCTCCTTTCCTCCTCTTGCAAAAAGTCCTGTGATCATAAGGTCAGAGGGAGCCTGTCATTGCAGGCAACCAGGCTCCGGAAGGCGGGCTACCCGGTGGACCTTTTAGATAACATCAGCAAGAAACTCATCCTACAGTCGAGAAGCCGACCAAGGGAGGCCCCCTCCGGGACCCGGTCTGCCCGCCCTGCGTGCATCCCGACACCCACAACACGGCACACCGACTCCGCGCGCTTGCACGTCGATTCGGCACCAGAGTTCTTTTCACATGCAGATTTAAATTGGGAGGCATGTGCAAGCGAGTTACCAACCCAGAACCCCCACCTACATGCACAAAAAAACACGCGCAGTGCTTCCGGCCCTGCACAAGGGAAAAGGTGTATAGTATTCCTCTTGTGTGCGGGGCCGAGTACATCAGCCAGACGGGGCGGTGCGTGAATGACAGTCTCCGGGAGCACGCCAAGGAGATCTCGTCTCCCTCTCCGGACTCCTTCCATCCAGTCGTGGTTCACGCCAAAAAAGACTACCCCTCGTGCACCCCCCAGTTCTCGAAAACCAAAATTCTCGGCGGCCACAAATCTCGATTCGGCAGGGAAATCCTTGAGTCCCTACATATCAAATCTTCCGTTTCAAACCTGTCGAGCCCATCCCTTTCTCTTTCCGACCGAGAGATTCGCTTCCTCCAAAAACCTAAAAAGTCTAAATTCGCCTATCTTCGTCTCCTTCTCTTCTCGGCGCCTCCCACCCCCCCCCCCTCTTCCCTTCCTTCCACAAGAGAGCATCGCTGGCACATCTTCTCCTCCTCCTTTTATCCGCGCCCTGTCCCCCTCCTCCCTTCTTTCCCCAAGAGGGCACCGCCCGCATTCGGGGCTGCGTGTAACGGCGACGTGTCGATTGACACACAGCAGACCCCCCTGCCGGCTCGCACGCTTAGCTGCGAGCTGGCTCGCGCTTCTCTCACCCACCATCCTCCCTCTCTAACTCCCCGACGCCCCCCGTCGAGCTTCAGGAGGCGAAGCCGAGCCAGTAAACGTTTTGTTGAAAGTCGAAAGCCTGTCTTGTCTGTTTGTCTTAAATGTCCCTCTTTCCTTATCGTAAAAGAGTAACCTAGGTAATCATTATTTCGACAAGCAGTCTTTGAATTAAAGGGACACTTCAACGGAATTTGAAAAAATACCCGTCGTGTTCAGAAATAGGTTAAATATGATCTACAACATGCATCACTGATAATTGCACGTTTGTATTTTGAGCCAGATGGCTGTATTTTTCGTTACAAACGGCCCACTTTGGCAAGTGCTCGGAGAACAGCCAGCGGAGAGCATGTTACACCCAATGCAATCGTGACTTAGTTCGTCTCGGAACGAGCAAAGCTTCGGCGAGGCTTATGTCGAGAAGATCTCCTACGAATTTTGGGTGACGGGTTAATTTTCTATAATCTTGTAGAGGGACAATAGCGACTTCTGGGAGACACAAAGGATATTCTCCGGGGGAGGGCAACTCTCCTTCTCCTTTTCTCTCGTGGTGGCCGGAGGCAAGACAGTTATCGTCACCACCTGTCGAAGTTCCTAGACTGGCATTACAGACCAGGCGTTAGCGACAACCACCAGGTGCTCTTTGCTAATCGTTTAATTCGTTTTAAAATTCCTTTTCGTGCCTTTTTCAACAAGAGATTGATGTGTCCGATATGATAGTGTTCCCTTGCACACGAATACACCAAGAGATAAGCGCCGAAATTTCGTTGTAATATCCCTTTAAAGAGGGATTTTTGTAGTAGAGTATGATTTATACAAGGAGAGGAATGTCGATGAGCAAGTTTAGAAAGCACCATATCTGCAGCGACGTGGGGACGACAACACCCGATGTCGTGTGACCAGCGTTTCAGCTCAGAAAGCAACTCTCGTCGCGCAAAAATGTGGTTTTGTTTCACAGCATGACGGCATGTCTGGCACCCGGCACACTAGCGTCGGAGCGTCCGCACACGCCCGCGTCTATCAATGAAAAAGTTTAAAAAAGACGCGAGACGAGATTCTCGAGACGACGAGGCGCGAAACGCGAGACGGCGGCAAAAACTATGCAAGACTGGATGGATGCAGGGTACTGCAATGCTGTAGCTTTTATCCACAGCTCCTTCATCTTCTTTGTACAAGGTGAAAAATAAACTGATTTGATTTGATTTGATTTATGTCGGGCGGCCGTTTCCACCACCTTGCTCACGCATGCTCAATGACGTTCTTAGTTTAGTTTCGGTTTTTAAAGGCAACCGAAATTGGTCCTTTGGCGCAGGCTTGGCGCAGATTACAGGGTTAGTCCCTTGGCAGGGTTAGTCCCTTGGCACAGTTTGGCACAATTGGCGCAGCAATCACATCACTGAGTTACTCTCTCCGTGCCCGCTGGATTGCCCGAACCCCAAGAGACATGAAAACCGCAAAAAAGGTAGACGCTTAAATATGGTTGCAGAACCCCTTTAAGCACAAAGGATATTCCTTTACTGCAAATGTTATGAATCTCACATTCATGGCAGTCATTGCCAGCAGTGTACCACTTGTTCCATCTGCTAAGGAGGCATTCCCATTTAAATCCTAGTAGTCATCCACACTGCATGACAGGCCTTACTTTAAAACGTTATTCCACTGTGACAAGACCACAAAAACAAATACCAAAAATTTTAAAATAAATTGTCCTTCATAAGCCTCCAACATTTCTCATTTGGTGAATGTGAAAAGAACAATGCAGTAGACCAACTTTGGTAAAAACTAGATACCACACCAGTACTCACTGGATGCCATATTTGAGTATGCTGTTCAGAGTACATGCTCAAAACAAGCTCACATTAGTAGGCTGCTAAGACTGGTAATTTCAATGGTGTGGAATGCATGTTGCAAGAGAACTTTGGAACCTCGCGACGTCAGCATGTGCTTAGCAGTTGCGCACATGGCTATGGCCTCCAGTGAATACTTCCTGTTGTGTGTCCGCCGACAAAAGAGAGACTTTGGTACGAAACGTGTCTTTATTCCGCAACCAACATGGGGAGCAACTTGCTCCGTAGCGTCCAGCTCAAGCGGCCCAATGAAACAGACCACTGGCCGCCCGGGTGCCCCATCCCAGAGTTCCCCGTGGCGTTGTACCCAGGGTGACCCGACCCGAACCTCACTCCGCCAAACACCACATTCTTCCGCACTTGATTGAGAAAGTCCCCCTTAGGTCAGTCCCCCGGTGAATAACGATCAGGAGGGCAGCGCACTCTTGTTGGATAGCGCTGAGTCGGCGTTCGAGGCCTTGAAATACTGGTCGACCCCGGGTCCGTTGAGGCACTTGTAGGTGGGCTGGCAGGGGGAGGCTGCGCTTGGCTTGCTGTACTTAAAGCTTGCGGTATGAAGCTAGCTCCATCTTCCTCCCGCGACGCCGGCGTTCCAACTTCCTGGTCCCCCTCCTGCCGAATGTGATCCTGATGGCGTCGCCAGATGACTGTGTCATGGTCCCGGTACACACGCAGCTTGTACGAGACAGGACCGCTCCTTGACAGTATAGTTGCCTTTAGCCACTTGTCTCCCCGATGGGGGTTCCACACACGTACCCGGTCCTTTATTTTAAACTCTCGGGTATGGCAGCTTCTTTGCAACATCTGGCGGAACTGATGCCTGGCCACTCTGTTTTCTACAGATGGCTTGAGAACATCCAGTCTAGTGCGAAGGCGTCTTCCCAAAAACAAAACTGCTAGCGCCTCCCCCGTTGTTGCATGTGGAATGTTTCGGTAGGTTTGCAAAAACTTTCCTAAGGTCTGCTGCAGTGGCTCCGAGGCAACTCCCTTGCGCAGCGCCGATTTTAAGGTTTGCACAAATCTCTCCGCCAGGCCGTTGCTACTGGGGTGATACGGTGCTGTTAACACATGACGTGTTCCGATCCGTTTTAGAAAGTCCTTGAACTCGTTTGACGTAAACTGTGTATCGTTGTCAGAAACCAACGTCTCGGGCATTCCAAAACGCGCAAACACCTCCTGTAGCTTTTCAATAGTCTTTGCCGAGGTTGTCGCTTGCATAATAAACACCTCTGGCCATTTTGAGTGGGCATCCACAATTACCAAAAACATAGCTCCTCGAAATGGTCCAGCGTAGTCTACATGTACCTGCTGCCATGGTTTGGTGGGCCACGACCAAGGATGCAAAGGCGCTTGCGTAGGCAGATTACGCTGTTGCTGACACTGCTCACACGCCTTCACATGGTTTTCCACATCCTGGTCCACTGAGGGCCGCCAAAAATAACTCCTAGCTACTCTCCTTGGCTCGCACTACTCCTGGATGCCCTTCATGGATTTCGTCCAGCAGCACGCTCCGTAGCTTTTCCGGCACTACCACTCGCAGTCCTAACATAAGGCAGCCCTGTTGTGCCGACAGCTCCGTGTTACGTTGAAACCAAGGTTTCAGCACTTGGTCTCCCACGTAAGGAGGCCACCCCTTCAAAACGTAGTCGTACACCCGCCTCAGCAACGGGTCTCGTGCGGTTTCTCTTGCGATGTCCCGACTGTCCACCGGCAAGGACAGTAATCTTAAGGAACAAAAAGACTCCACTTTTTCGTCACTCTCTTGCCGCCCTTCCACTGGAAGTCTGGAGAAACAGTCCGCTTCAACATTCTCAGTCGACCGCTTGAACACCAAAGAATACCTGTAAGCAGACAGGGTCACTGCCCACCTTTGCAGACGTGCAGCCGCCATTGCCGGGATCCCAGTCTTTGGTCCAAAAATAGTCTGCAAGGGCTTATGGTCCGTCACAAGCTTAAACGTGCGTCCATAAAGGTAAAAGTGAAACTTCTTCACTCCAAACAGCAACGCCAGCGCTTCCTTTTCCAACTGGCTGTACCCCTTTTCTGCAGACGTCAGTGTCCGTGACGCGTATGCGACTGGCCGCGCAGTTCCATCTTCCAATATGTGAGACAACACAGCTCCGACACCGTAAGATGATGCGTCACACGCCAGTTGTAAGGGTGCTGTTGGGTCGTAGTGTACAAGCACTTCTGAGGACATCAGCAACTTTTTGACTCGTTGGAAGGCCTCTTGACATGTACGGTCCCAGTGCCACTTCACATCTTGATGCAGTAGCTTGTAGAGTGGAGCCACTATGGTTGCCAGTTGAGGAACAAACTTGCCGTAGTAGTTCACGGCTCCCAGAAGCGATCTCAGCTGCGACACGTCTGCTGGTGCTGGTGCCTTTACGATAGCAGCCACCTTCTCCTCCGACGTCCTTATTCCTTCAGGACTTATCACATGTCCCAGGTACTGCAACTGATCCTGGAAGAAGGCACACTTTTCTCGCTTGATGCGAACGCCTCGTTCCGCAAAACGCTTGAACACCTCCTCCAGACTTCTTAGATGCTCCTCCTGCGATTTTCCGGTAATTAGCACGTCATCCAAATAACATGCCACCCCTGGGATTCCTTTCAGCATGTTATCCATTACCCTCTGGAAAATTGCCGGGGCCGACGCTATTCCAAAAGGCAGGCGATTCATGAGGTATAGGCCTTTGTGTGTCGTGATGGTCAGTAATCGTCGGGACTCCTCACTCATGACAACCTGCTGATATGCTCTGTTGAGGTCAATTTTTGAAAAACTCTGACCTCCCGCCAACACTGAGAAGAGCTCATCTACTCTCGGCAAGGGATAACGCTCAACATCCAACATCGGATTCAATGTCATCTTGAAATCACAGCACAATCGTATGGTGCCATCCTTCTTGGGAACAGGCACTAATGGTGTCGCAAACTCGCTACTGGTTGTCGGTGTGATGACACCAAGGGCTTCTAGGTTTGACAGTTCCTTTTCTACAGCTGGAACCAATGCAAAGGGTACACTCCTGGCCTTCAAAAACTTGTGATGACTTCCTTCTTTAAGGAACAGCCTCGCCTCCTCTCCAGAGATCTTCCCCAGTTCGTCCTTGAAGATGGCCTGATACCTGTCTAGTAATACTTGCAACTTGTCCACTGGCATTGGACTTGCCCCTTGTGTGCTCCTCTGAAGATTGTTGAAGCCCGTCACTTGCTTCCAGTTCAACCGCAGCCTCTGTAGCCACTCCCGGCCAAGAAGTGGTGGCCCTGACTGGTTCAGGACATACAATGGCAGGACTCTTGTTTCCTCTTGATGCGAAACTTTAACTTCCAGAACTCCACAGGGCTTGACAGTTTCCCCGGTGTACGTCTTCAACCGCAGCGCCGTCGGCTTCAAGTTCAATGCCGCAAACCTCTCACGGTACTGCTGCTTTGAGATGACTGATACCGCCGCTCCGGTATCGATTTCCATTGTCACCGGCGAATTCTCAACCAGCACTTCTACCGTCAATGGCTGGTCTTTTGGAGCTGTAATGCGGTTGACATGGGCGTCCTTAGTCACCGTTAAAGTTTTCAGCGACTTCTTCCTTCCTTGCAGCTTCCTCTCCTGAAATGAGCGGCATGCTCGCTGAATATGCCCCACTTTCTGGCATTTGTAACAGGTCGCCTCGCTGTGTATGCACGTGCGTACGAGATGCTTGCTTGACCCGCAACGGTAACAAGCCACCCCTCGCTTCTTAGTATCTTCCTTGTCACCTTTCAACTTGTGGACACTGGCGCTTTCCACTTGGTCGCTGTTGCCACCAGACCCGTGCACCTCGGATGTGCTTTTTATCGCTGTCTCCAAAGCCACGGCCCGGTCAACCGCTTTCTGGAAGGTCAACGTCTTATCTTCGGCGAAAAGTGCTCGCTGAATATCCACGCGGCGCATTCCGCAAACGAACCGGTCACGCAATGACTCATCCAAAAACGTGCCAAAGTCGCACGTTCGTGCGAGCGTCCTTAGCGCGGCGACGAACTGCGCAATAGTCTCGCCCTCCTCTTGAATTCGGCGATGAAATCTGGCTCGCTCTGCAATAACAGACGGCTTGGGTTCTAGATGGTCTCGTAGTAGCTGCGTTAGCTCGTCGAAGGACTTCGTTACTGGTAGCTGAGGAGCTGTTAGCGACTTGAGTAAGTTGTACGTCGTAGGCCCAATTAGGCTTAAAAAGGCGTCAACCTGGTCGGTTTCCGGCACATGGTTCGCTCTCAAAAACGACGCTAGTCTTTCTTCGTATGACGACCATGAGCACAACGAAGCGTCGAAATGTTCGACTTGCCCGAACTTGGCCATGGCTCTGCACCATTCCGCTGCGTCGCTTGCTCCTCCGTACCCGCTGCAGTTGCTGTCTTCTCAGGCCTACACGGCGTCCACCAGTTGCTGCTCGAGTTCTGCTCGCATGGGTGGTCGGTCGAAAGTCCTCGTCGCCACTTTATGTTGTGTGTCCGCCGACAAAAGAGAGACTTTGGTACGGAACGTGTCTTTATTCCGCAACCAACATGGGGAGCGACTTGCTCCGTAGCGTCCAGCTCAAGCGGCCCAATGAAACAGACCACTGGCCGCCCGGGTGCCCTATCCCAGAGTTCCCCGCGGCGTTGTACCCAGGGTGACCCGACCCGAACCTCACTCCGCCAAACACCACACTTCCTATAGGAGCATCTCGAAGGCATTTACAAAACAGAATGAACCCAAATAATTGCCACCACGAGTAGATCAAGAAATCCAAGTCCAGAAAACATGAAAGAAGGGCACATGAAAAGACCGATTTGTCTTATCTATCCGAGATGCTTGCCTCGTCTCTGGGTTGTGCAGGATAGAAAGGATAGCCCGAAACAAAGGCACAATGTAGATCATAGAGTTACTGCTCGTAGGCAAATGTGGCCAACTCACCCCCTTGATGCAGCAGCAAATGGCCTGGGCAGGAAGAGAAGCGAAGCACTCGTCAAGAGGGCGGAGGTTCTGCAGTTCCACCCTGTCGCTATTCCCGAAATCAATGTAGATCACCTTGGCATGATCTAAAATGGGGAGATGAGCAACCCATGCTAATTAAACACAGTTTTTGAAACAGTCATGGTTTGATTGCAACATCTAGGCAGCAATTTCAGGAAACGGTGAAAATGGGTGTAACATTCAGCAGATGACACAACTCATCTCCACGATTCCTTATTAAAGCCCCGAATTTGCCTGTGTACCAGAAAATACCATCAGGGGTGGAACTCATGAAATGTACTTGGGAGCAGCCACGGGAGCAGCTGAAACAGCCGTTTTGGAGCAGGTTGGGAGCACCTAAAACTACGCTCTGGAACAGGCTAGGAGCAGCTCAGATCTGTTTTCATTGCACTTCAGCTTGTGTCTTAGACAAGCATGGCAGCAATTTCAATCGTGCTTAGCAGCACAGATTAACATGAGTGGTTAGGGACCTAGGTAGATGGGATGGGTGTAACAGATGCGAAAACTTGGAACTTTGTGAGCCTTAATGAGAATCGAAAAGCAAGTACCCTATGTTTCTGAAGGTTACGTCCCAATTTGGCTGAAGTCTCGATTGGGCTAGAAGTTTCAATTCGGCTGCACGTTCCAGTTCAGCCGAATTGAAACTTCTAGCCGAACTGAAGTGTCCAGCCAAATTGAAACTTTTAGCTGAATTGAAGCTTCTAGCCAAATTGAGGATGTAGCCGAACTGGAACGTGCAGCCAAATTGAAACTGCTAGCCGAATTGAGGCTTCGGCCGGATTGGGACGACACCGTTTCTGAAGATAGCGCCCTTGATATTTCCTGAGCAGCTTTCAGCTGCTCAAAATGCAAACCAGCACTGCTTATCGCACAACCCACACGTGCTCGACATAGTAATTATGTGTGCAAACCATGTGACGTGCGTAAGCAACGAACGTGCAGTTGCACAAAGGAACAGGGCAACAAATTCCGAGTTCATCCTATTGTGCAACTTGATATCAAAGCAGCAGACTACGATTAACGAAGTTATTATATTTGAAGCAATAAGCAGGAGCAACATTAATGTACGCCGAGTAGATCTACCACTCGCGTAAGAGCTGCTGGCCGGCAAGGTTTCGGGTAGGATTGCGTTTCAGTTCTATCAAATCACGATTTATCGTGCGAGAATGTGGTTCCAAGTTCTAACGATGAAGTACTAAAAGGAATATGTTGCTCATCTGTTTTCAACTGGCTGACCTGGCTGACGTCCGGATCCCGGATCCCGGGCCGCAGAGCCTGAGGCAATCTGACGCTTAACGACTCGAGCTCACCTCAGCCGACTTGCTTAACCGCTTATGGTTGAAGAATAACAATTCAGTCGCAGGTGGTGTAGCACTTAGAATCCGAGCTTTTTGCGCGCTTCCGACTCGGGATACACAGGGAGAATAAACAGAACAAAGGATTGCAAGGCCGAACAGGCTAAACGCGCTCATTGTTGCCAATCGAGTCACTAAAACCGGAACCAAGACAAAATAAAAAATTCCTTGGCACACGTTTTGCGATTTGGCGCATAACGGCGTGAGGTATTGGCTGTGGGGCAGTTTCTGCAACATGGCACAGGATGGCGCAGACACATACGTCTGGCGCAAAATGGCGCAGCCGTTCCACCCCTGTACCATAGCCAGAACACAGAACAACAAAGTTTTCCCTTCACCGCATTTGGTAGGAAAGAAAAAAGCTGATTATTTTGTTTTAAATGCATAGCATGTAAAACTTTCATATTTTTAAGAGCCCTTAGGACTCTATAGAGCCTGCCATTGCCTCTTTGCACCGAGCAGACCATTCAGAAACTGTTAACGATTCTGGAATTCTTGTGACAATCAGACAGTGGCCCCAAGGGCCTCAAGCCAACAAACTCTAATAAACACACAAAACAGAAAGCACAAACAAAAGCAATCCCCCAATAAAAGAGAGAGTCTGAACTAAGGTGCTTCCAGTAGGCCAGAATGTAGTGGAGTCCACTAACTAAACTGCAACATTTGCATGCAATGAAGCCTATATTCCTCTTCGTAAACTCAATACAAATAAAAGAATGAGCTTCAGAAACAATGTTACAATTTCCAGTTTATTCGTAGCTGAACTTGGACTGGTGTGGCTCTTCACATATGCAAAAGAGAATTTGAACTCACCTGACATGACTTGCAGTACCCTTGCACGATACCAATGCCCATCTTCTGCATAGAATGCCACACAATACATCCCAATCTTGGCCTCAAAGCTTGAGACCGAAGCTTGGCCGCTGTAGTGGTTGCTGCACACATAACCAAGAAAGGTCAATTGCAACATGCTCATAAACAGATACTTTGCCAAAGTGGCCATGTCCTTCACAGCATTCTCTATATGCAGTCTCATAATCCATTGCCTGTCACACAACAAAGATAAATGCTTTTTCTTACTGTTAATGCAATAGAAGATATGCATTAACAGCATAAAGTATGACCTGCATCATGACATTAACTGCCAAATAAATTTTGTATTTGATAAGATGCAGGTCATATTCTATGCTCCAAACTTAGACTAAAGCCAAGAGTGAAATTTTATTAAGTGTTGAAAGCTTCTTTTCTCTTCTCTTGCACTGCATGTCAAGGCACACACAGAATGAGACCACTCAATATTAATTCCAAAGAAAAACTCATCTGAACAACCGTGATGGAAAAGTAACCTCCTCTGCACCATGTGAAAAAAAAAAGGTTATCAACTCCTCTAGCCTGACTGCTAAAAAAGGTCTCTATTGAAAAGAACATTTTGGTCAATTCCATTCATTGAAATTTTATAAACACAGACAATGTGAACTGCACCTGAGCTTGTGCACTGGGCAGACCTCTGAACTAGTATAACATGGCTGTCGGTCATCCCACCTGTCCAAAGCACCAGTTCAATGAAAGTGGATATGGGTCAACAAATGCCCAGGGAAGGCTTTACCGTGGTGTGGAAGACACTGGTTTCAGGAGGCATACAGACTGCCCTGTGTCTAGTTGCCTCATCTAACTAAAACTACCATAGAATACCATGCATCCGCCCATACCACATTAAGCGCCCATACCCAAATTTGTAAAATCTGAGAAAATATGCACAGTACATTGATACGTAGAATTGATGACCGGACAAGCGCCCATCCCCCATTTTTTCATGATTATCTCAAAATTTTGAGTGGGTGCTTGCCCGGTATTTTACGGTAGGTTGGCCATGCTTCGCAAGTCTCCCGTGACCTAGACAAACTACGTCCTGATAAATGGAAGTACTCGAGAGCTCTTTCCAGCACGAATTATGCACCAAGAAATATGCGTTACAGAAGACACCTGCAACTCACAATCTTCGTATGCAAGCTACACGTCGTCAACAACAAAAAGAATATCTTGTAAGCCACGTTCATGCTAAGTCACAGAGACTCACTGCAAGGCTTCCAGCAAGGACTCCAGCGTGCCCTTGGACGATTCCAACTGTAGCCAGAACTCTGACGGCGACTTGTAGAAGGAAAGTGCCACCTTTTGCATGACCCCCATTGCCTTGATCGACAGCGGTGGAATGTCCAAACACTTCGCTTCCCCAACAATCTCGGGTGTTGCCTTAACGTACGACACTGCATTGCCGTCTTGCGAGAGCTTAATCGAGGCGTCTGCGCTCGACGACCTGGTCGCCACGTATTTCGGTGTGGTTTGGGGAAACCTCGGAGTGCTCTGCGGTGGGGAGGGGACGGCCGGTGGCACATTTGCCTTGCGGACGGTGATGTCCCCCGAAGCCGCATCACTGTCACAGTCATCGACGCTACTATCGCCACACTCAAAGTTTGGAAGAGCACTCTTCTTGGCAGCAAACGGCGAGCAAGGGACGGCGCCGTTGAGCTTCCTGGGGGCAGCAACCGACGAAGATGAAGCTTGGTACAGTGCGGCTGGGGCCATAGAGCCCGGACTTCTTGAGACAGCAGCTCCCTTGGGAATGTGCGGAGTCGTGTCTTTGGGGGCAGTGGCAGAGAGAGACGAGGCCGAAGAGGACTTGGTGACAATCTTCGAAAGGTTTGCATCGTTGGGACTAGTGTGAGACGGGGCAGTTGGTGGCGAGATAGTTGCGACTTGCTGGATTGGGGTCGATGGTACGGTGGTGGGACTGTTGTGGGCGCGATCAGTCTGGGCGGCAGGAACGTTAGAAGGGGCCGAACACGAGGAGGTTTTTCCCGTGTCCAGGGGCTGTGCTGTAGGTGACGCAGCCTCGGCCGATGGAGGCAGTTGTCCCGGAGACCTAATGGAGGGCTGCAGCAGTCGCGTAGCAGAGAAAACATGTTAACTCTTTCCTGAACATGCCCATAGGCCATCGATCACCAATGATCTATGGTTTCCAAGCGCCATCAAGAAATTAAATTTAGTGCGGAGAGCTATGTTCCACAATCTCGTGGATAGCCAAAGAACTGCAGTTTTTGTTTTAATGTAGGTTTTGAGCTTTATCACAAGCTGGTGGGCTGTCAAAAACAGTCCTGGGAACGGTGGTTGCACTTGTCTAACATGGCTAACTGCTTGCATCAGCAGGGTGTCGAGTAAATTATTATTTTAAAATTCCCTGACTTTTCCAGGTTTTTCCTGATAATTTCAGGTGAAATTGCCTGACCACTGTAGAGGCGGTTAAATATATAAGACCATTACAACGCAAGGCATTGGACATTGAGAGGACCATATTGCACGGGCTTAATCCAACTTGCATATTCCATTATTTGGGTTCATCTAGTCCCGATTAAATTAGCACTTTCTTGCCGCCGACATCGTCAGTGAAAAGGCTACTTTCGGAAACACGACGCTCCACCGCACACGTCAATAACTGAATGGTAGAATGGCTGCCAAATTCACAGTTTCAGATACTTTCGGCTTAAGGCTTGGATTGTGGTCTGCGGCTTTCCCATTTGTTACTAAATCTAGTAGCTCTAATTGGATCTAGCCTAGTGTCACGACCACAATCCAATCCAAGGCTTGGACTGGATTTTTTGGCTGTTCCCTTTCCATCGGGGAGCACACTACATCGAGTGAGCAGAGCCCGCGCTTCTCTCTAAGCAGAATTTATTGCTTATTTTTCTGCCCCCAAGTGCTCTTTGCTCAGGGCACACGATGGCGTTTCCGGCTCATTTTCCCTGGCTGGTCTCGCTTTTTGACAATTTACCTGACAATTCCCTGATTTTTCCCGGCAATTAAAATTACCCTAACAATTTCCGGTTTTCCTGGTTGCTAGACACCCTGATCAGTCTCCGTGACAAAAATCACATTATTTACATCATTCAACTGTATTGTGGCATATTTTTTAGACCTCAAGAGCTCTGGGGACTCTTTGAATGATGTTATAGGCATTGCTTAACAGATGGTTGTCGCTAAGCGGCACTATGTTTCCAAGGCTGCCCCGAGCCGGTGTGCATGTTTCATGTTACCAACAAGGTGCACCAATATTCTAAATATGAGGGAACTGCGATCAAGACTACGACAAAACCAAGGTCG
The DNA here is from genome assembly GCF_016920785.2 of Ixodes scapularis. Lineage (NCBI taxonomy): Eukaryota > Metazoa > Arthropoda > Arachnida > Ixodida > Ixodidae > Ixodes > Ixodes scapularis. Next base: position 52,869,717 of record NW_024609868.1, on the reverse strand, counting down.
AACACAAGGAAAGCATTCTGCAGAGGATGGAAGGTGTACTATCTTCGTTTTACAAATGTAAGCATTCCTTTGTTGAAAAGCACACGTTATGGAGGTTAACTCTCCAATGAACCAAAAATAGACGTCAGAGTACTACACTAACCTTCAGAAGTAATAGCCATGGGTGAGGGGCACATTTCTTATATTTGGAATTATTCTTAATTGTCATTTAATTTGACATAGCTGTAAAGGTTTTGGTGTTTATATGCCTTCAGCACATACATTGTATTTTTAAGAAATAAAATTTGAAAACATTTTTTTTTCACAACCTGTTTCTTTTGAAAGAATAATTAATTGGCCACATTTTAATGTGTCATTTTGCTCCATACACAAGTTAGTCTGGAAAATAAAAGTGTTTGCACTTTGAAAACTGCTACTTTTCTCATGGTCAGGAAAAATTTAAGTAACAACTAAATCTGGAGCTAAATACCGAACTGGTGACTAAGGTAAAAATTAAAAAATCAACACAGGTGACCAGCTACTTCTGTAGATATCTGGTTTCCAATGTTTCATGTCTGTATCATCCAGCAATGTGTCAATAGACTGATCTCAATGAGTGTTCCAGCATGCCCGATGCCGCCATAAATGTAATGCACAGGAGGCAGACGCCAGTGCACAAGACAGCTCGAGCCATCTCATGCCCTGCTCGCAGAGAACTGCAGCAAGGTTGCCACGTGTGCAGAAAGACTATAGTTCCCACAATGCATGCCAGCAGCGGCGGCATAACGAAAGCAGCTGGCGGAAATGATCTTTGAACTTTGTTGAGGGAAGATAAGAATTTGAAAGAGCTCAACTTCAAATCTAAGTAAAAAATAACACAATGACTAATGGTACATTAGGCAGCAGTGCAAATATAAATAATTGTGGCTGAAATAAGAAAGTTCATACTCACTCCTAGTGACAAGCAGTGATATACTTCCTTCGCTGGGAGCACTGAGAGTTCCGAGCTACCGCTGCAGTCATTCTGGTGGATTGCATAAGTGATGGCCATGTGGTTCACTCTGTGCTCGGTGTCCACGTAGGTTTCTTCAGTGAGGAGCACATGAATCTTGAAAAGCTTGAGGAACATTTGCTCCATTGTGCTCGTTGCATTCATGAACTGACAGAGAAACTGGTTGATGTTCGATATGCCTGCCACATGGCCCACCATCTCGTCCATCTGCAATGAGCATGGAAACAATTCAAATTGGCTTTAATTTAAAGGGTAAGTCCACCCATTTTTTCCCCCCAAGATTGTATAAACAATAAGTAAAATAACGCAGCCAAGCAGGTTGGGAAACAACCAAAACCCTAAGACGAGAAAGAAAAATAGACACAGAACTCTTCATCCCAGTTTTAATTATTTAGAATCAATTAGAGACGTCGAGATCTTGAGATTCGAATTATAAAAGGCTTTCAAATTTCTAACCTCGCAGAAGGTCCAAATTCGAGATGTATGAAACTTTCAAACATCATGGATATGAAACTTTCAAACACCATGGATTCGCAAAGTTTTAAGCTTTAGAGATTTCTGAAATTGACGGTTTCAAATTTCTTTGAGGTTCAAGCGAAACAAATTGAAAGACAGATTCAGAAGTTTTCTCAAGTTCAAGCTCACCAAGTTCAAAGTCTTTGAATCTCAATTCCACCTTCAAATAAGTTTCAAATTTATATACAACATATTAATTCATTTCAAAGCCAACATGTGAGCTATGTACACCAAAATTCAAGCATACAGTGCTGTACACTCCAATTCAAGGACAAAGGCAAGCTGCTAAAGCCATTGCTATTGCCAGCCTGCAAGCTGGCTTGGAGGCTTGACCTGTTATTGGAGCTTGGAATCCGCCTTCTATGACACCGATCATACTTCGATTTTTGATGGTCACAAATTCATGTTACTCCAACGTGAGCATGGACATTGGTAATTTTCAGCAGGTGCTAAGTGTTCAAAACGAGTGCAGTACATTCTGGTTGAAGCATGGTTTGGAGGCTAAATATGGTAGCATTTGATTCACCCTTGAACTGATTATCCTAGGTGTGGTTCAAAGCTTGTCAAACTTCTGGATTTTGCAAGCTCAAGATTCATAAAATCTCCAGTAAACTGAATAAAAAGTACAACCATCATAGATTGTTGCAATACAAGTTTAGAAGTTGAGAAGTTATACAATCGCTCAAGATAATAAGTTTAAAAGTTTGAAGATTTTCAACACTTTGGAACCCCCGGGTTTGAGTTTGCAGAAAGAACAATGGCATACAACATAGTTCGCAAAAGTTGAACAACAAATTGTATGCAAACAAACTGCAGTAATAAGAAGCAAGAGTGATTATAGAATACCTCACTGATACTGAAAATATATCAAATGCATTTTTTAAACAGCAACAAAGTGCTCGACTGAGGTGTACGAGCGATCCGCGGAAGCTGCCATGGTAGAACTTTTTGAGACAGTTTCACAGCACATCACAAAGAGTAAAAGTGGGCACAAAACTATCCTAAAATGGTCACCAACACATATGGTGCAGTGAGGTACCATAATTGCAGCACAAAGCAATATATTCTGCACTTTCTGCATTTCCTAATGCAAAAAAATAGCAGCATTGTAGCTAGAGGAATCTTGAGAAAAAATACTTAAAGGGCAACTCCACTTCATTTTTGGTTTTGAAAAAACAATGCAGTCCTTTTCAGTATCGCCTAGGAAGACCACACGTCAAATATTACTACGCAGTTCTGTCTAAATGTTTCTTAACGGTCCGGCAAACTTTGCAACTCGCCAAGTTGCCGAAATCGGCTGGCTCGAGCGAGCGACTTCAGGCGCAACCAACAGTGCAATCAAGGCTATGGTATGGGCATAGCCAACATTGAGCTAAACGTCATCTCCATTGCCCTCTTTTGTTTGTTTTTACTTCTCCGGGCGACCGTAGCGGATGATGTCAGCATTGTAGTCTCACCGTTCGTGATTATCGCCTCTCGGAGTTTCGTCTACACTAAAGACAACATGTGCGAAGACTTATGCCGCAATTGTGCAGACGTCATTGAATGTCGTAGACACCAAAATGTGGCAAAGAGTGTGGTGCAGACGACACTTGCGCCTGGCAAACGCCCGCCCCACTCCCGCCCGTCGTTGCAGAGAGGATCACGTGACATATCGTACCACATGATGGCCATATACTTGGCGGCCCGAGGCCGAAGTTGCCGGATGAAGCCGAAGTATAGGTTTCGATTTCTGCTCGTGTTTAAAATTAGATTTAAAAATATATATCCCATTTTTTGCGAAGCAAACGACGTAGTGTCTTTTACTAGAACTTTTTAATGCGAAAGCACTCATTATCCCAAAATCTTCGGAACTGAGCGGAGTTGCCCTTTTAACCCTTTGCGGTCATGGGTCAGGCGTGGCCCGGCATTGGAGAAACGCGTTTCCGGTCAGTTGTCGGATGTCGCCCGACACGTGACTCCCGCTCTCGTTTAAACTTATTCCTCCGTTCCTTTTGGCTGGATAGGTGGCGCCATCTCTCAGCATGTTTCTTTAACACTTCATTGTTTCTATAGTTTGAGTTTTTTTGTTTTTTTTTCTATAGAGGGCAGAAGCGCTCGTAAGCAACGGAGGCACAGGACGCTTCATATTTCGCTGGCTGGAAAAAAGTATGGCAGCGTTTGCGCTACACTCCTTTTATGGGAACTCCTCGTGTGATTTCGTGGAGAGTGATGACTTCAGCAAGAGGACAATTATGTGCATACATCAAACGACGATGAGACATCCACTGCTGACTGCAGTCACAGTAGTGACAAAGAAGTGAGTGTACAAGACAAGAACACTGGACCCTTTCCACCACGTGCGCTGGCGTTGTCCTCAAGGACCGCCTACACAGACGATCTCCCAGACTTCCCTGGTGTGGCGTTCACCGTTAGCAACCCTACACCACAGGCTGGATTGTCAAATCTCGGCTCCGAACTTTTTCCAGTTATTTTTTACGGATGAACTCATTGGAGAAATCGTGCAAGAAACAAACCGGCATGCCCACGAGAAAATTTCATCCATGAATTCACTCGCTATGGATATGGAAAGTTCAATATGGAAAAGTTTGGAAGACGTTTTTGTAGAAGAATTGAAGGCTTTCTTCGGTCTTCTCATGAATATGGCCCTCAATCCCAAGCTAGACATCAAGGATTACTTCAGCCAAGAAATTTTGAAGAAGATGCCATTTTTTTCAGCCGTGTTCACTCGCACAAGATTTCTCTAGATATTTTGGATGCTGCACGTATCTCCACCTCCGCAAGGTCCCTCACATAAGCCGGCAGGTGGTAGCAAGGTGAGAAACATTGTAAACTGCATCGACACAAAGTGCCTGAGCATTCCAAGCCCGGCCCGAAAATCTGTGTCGATGAGAGTACAGTTGGCTTCAAGAGCAGGGTCTCATTCAAATGCTACAACCTGCAGAAACCAACGAAGTGGGACCTCCGTGTCTATGTACTCGCCGACTATGGAACAGGCTACATGTCAGCATTTGAGCCCTTCTACGGTAGCACAACAACCAGAGAGCCTCTGCCAGCCAGACCTCTCCTTCACGTGTCGGATCGTCCTGCACCTCCTCGATCAACAAAAAGTGCAATGCGCTTCACACGCAAGCAAGTAACACCTCTATATGGACAAGTTTTATAAGTCCCCACAACATGCTGAGGAGTTGCTCTCTCAGGACACTTTGCTCACTGGCACTGTCATGACCAACAGTAAGCAGATGCCCCAGCAGCTAAAGAAGAGGAAAAAGGGTAACGTGGCAACATATTGGAAGGGAGACTCATACTTGGCCCTGGCTTGGCAAGATAAGCGCCAAGTTGCCGTGCTGAGCTCAGCACAGAATCCCTCGACGAAGCCTGTGGCAAGAACACGGCCATGCTGTGACACTGGACAAGCCAGTAGTCATTTGTGACTATACAGAGAACATGGAAGCTGTTGATCGGGCCGACCACTACTGCGCGAGTTACGCGTTCTGCCACAAGTCCCTCAAGTGGTGGAGAAAGCTTTTCTTCTGGATCCTTGCCATCGTCAATAGCCTTTTGCTAATGCAGATGCAACAGGCTGTTCAGGGACTGAAGGGGCAAAGGCACCTCCAGTACCGCCGTAAGCTGATCGAACAGTTGGTCGGGAACTTTTGAATGCGACCCAAGAAAAGAGGGCGGGCATCACAATCCGACACTGAGGAGAGATTAAATGGAAGGCAGCACTTCATATACAAGCTCCAAGAACGTACCAGCAAAGACTGCGCAGTGTGCAGCGATCGAAAGATGCAAGGAGGCAGGAGAGAAACAGAGCACGGGAATGCAGAAGCACTGTGAAAATAAATATTTCTTGTTACCTCTGTACGCTGCAGTATTTTTTCTTTCTCCTAGCTAATGCAAGCAAAATAATATCTGACCGCAACCATCGTCAAGTTGGTCAGGCTACCTGACCGCAAAGGGTTAAGTCCCCTGCATTGAGACTTACCCGGCTGAGGAGACGTTCCAACAGGTTCACAATGAGATGTTTTTCCTCGTGAAGCTTCTTGAGCCGGTCTTGCAATTCCTCTTGGCCTTTGTCAAAAGCCCGGAGGTTCGCCATCCTGAAACAAAGTATGATGGTCACACTTGACAAAACAGTAAAACACAGAATGTTTTTCAGTCAGTAAATCTTGGCACCATCGTTTTTGTACCGAGACTCATACCGCAAGTTTACAAGAGAGTGAAATTGGCTGTCGCTACCGTCACATAATTGCTTATGCCAGCCAACAAAAAAAAAAAAAACGTCACCTTAAAGGGGCACTGACACATCAAAATCATATTTTTTTATTATCCGAAACGGTCGAAAACGATGCCGGGACATTACCCTCAAAATTTGAAATTTGGGAATTCAGTATTCGTGAAGTAAAAAAACAATTTCCAAATGCCGAATTCGAAGTTCCCGCGCGATCGGCGCCGGTGCCTTGACGTCAAAAATTGCGGAGACCTGAGAGTCTCCTTTCCTGTCACCACTCCCTGCTGTTGCCATGGCGACCCAAAGCGAGGAGGAAAGGAGCGAGCGCCGGCTAGCGCCGGCGTTGCGGCGGACCGGTTTTGAGCGGTGTCGCCTGTTTTCCGTTGGAGGATACAAATCCAGGAGACGGCACCACAACGAACTCCCGATTTTTGGTATTTCAAAAAGAAGGGCCGTAGTGCGTTTGCAATTGCGTTAAAAAACATGTTTTAGGATTGCCGTCATTAAATTTTATAAAGATGCCGCCTACAAAGCTTCTAAATTTCCTGATTTTTGACGTCACCGATCAAAAGAAGCGAGGAGGCGAGAGGCGGGAAAATCAAACGCCAAAAATAAAAAGGCGCGCGTGCGCGCGGGAAATTTTTTTTTCGCGATGCGTTTTTTTTTGCGTGTCTATGGCTGCAACTTGCATCGTTTTAGACAATAAAAATAAATACGACCTTTGGGGTGTCAGTGCCCCTTTAAAAAAAAAAAAATGTTTTCGTTTAGTTTAAGTAAGGTGCCTTTAAACCAGTGCCTTTGAAGTATGGCGACACTGGCTTACGCTACAGGTTAGAAATTTAGCCAGTGCAGTACAACTACTAGCCTGGGGTCTTCATTCTGCAGTAGCACTAAACGACCATATACTGGCAAAATGCTCATCCAGGTCGAGGCGCCATTGATGAGGGAGTTCTGCTGCGGTGGTGACACCATATTCTATATGTCGTAACACTTCTGTATTTTGCTTTTGGGTCTTAAAGGGGCCCTGCAAGGATTTTTTACTGGTTTGTAATTTGCAACGAACCTGAGCGCACTGAACGTAGTAACTTAATGAAACGTTTCTTTTCTCGAAATTCGCTTTATTTTAAAAGTTATAGGCAAATTAAAATTACAAAAAAGCGCAAAAAATAACCTCCCTCATGACGTCCTTGGTTGCTTGAGTGGCCGCGAACTAGAGGAGGCTTAGTGGGCTCATCGCGAGCACTCAGAGCTGCCGCACTCCGTGTCGACGGCGCTACTAAAGCATGTTCTGGATAGGCCGTATGCAACGGGCGGCCAGAGCGGTTCTCATTGCATTTGCTGTGCGATTAAACAGTAATTCGGCATGCCACTTCATTGGCCACAAACGACAGCAAACACGGGGTAAAGATCAGTTCAGAATGGGAGCCTCTTCGCGCTGCCATACCGCGAGACGTCCAAACCGCAAGACAAAGCTTATCGCCGAAGGCCTTCGGAACGCTCGGAGCCGGTCGGATCCTTCTGTCCATACGACCGCAGCGCCGCCGCGTACATCCGGGTCCTCTCCGTGTCGGCGCCTGATCCCACTATTCCTTTCTAGTATGCGCAACCTTTTCCACGGCTTGGTGGCGGGTGTGTCGACGGGTCATTTCTTGTTTACGTACTTTATAAACTGCATTTGTTTCTTTTCTGATCTAAAATACTGAACAAAAACTACTTTTATGAATAACTGAAACGGTTCGCACCACTTATATTTTGTATTTCGACTAAAAAGAGGCTTTTAGCGTCTCTGACCAGTAGTAAGCCCAGGACCAAAGACGTCACAATTTGCGTGCTTTCGGTACCGCAGGTCGCCCTCGTCAGTGGAGGAGGTTTCTGCGTCGTCCGGTTAAAATATAACGCACTGATATTTAGTTACTCTCTCCGTGCCCGCTGGCTTGCCCGAACCCCAAAAGACGTGGAAACCGCAAAAAAGGTAGACGCTTAAATATGATTGCAGGGCCCCTTTAAGTTTTCACAAGTTACCCTTGCCAAACAAGCAATTCATGTTAAAAGTCTGGAGTGAGAACAGAAAGAGCTGACCATCCTCAGATCTCAACCAAAGAAGACTGGGAAACAGCAGCCCGCGTGGAAACCGTGACAGCTTAGTCAATCCAAAAAATGTTCAGTTGTCTCTCCCAAAAAGATACATCTATGCAAATGTGCAATCTCAATTGGCCTTTTCGTCCGTATCCACTGAACGCCATATTTGAGTGCGCTGACCAGAGGTCAGCATTTTAGATCCCCCTCACTCACCCTCACCTTCACAGCTACACTCACCCTCACAGCTACTCACCTTCAGCCCCTCATCCTCACAGTTTCGCTCACCTTCAGCCCTTCACTCACCCTTACTGAACCTTACGGCCCTCACGCACTCATGGTCCTCATGCCATTCACCACCCTCACGCCACTCACTCCCTCATGGCCTCGCGCCCCTCACTGCCCCACACACTCATTGCCCTCACGCACTCATGGCCCTCACACCCCTTACGCCCCTCACACGCATGGCCCTCATGCCTCTCAGGCCAGCTTCGGATGGGGCACTTTCGCCCAGAAACTTGACGTCGCAACACCAGCAACACGGGCCACTCGCGTTCACATGCAGCAACCAATTGCTGCAATTTGCCATCATCATCATGAAATTTTATTTTTCTTGCACTATTTAGACACATAATTACACGCTATAAACGTGTTTTTATGCATCTGAATCTCGTTAAGAATACTAATGCACCTTTCTGAAACAGTTTATTTCCAAAAACGATCAATTTCAAACCAGAACCAAGTCTTTCGTTGTCATCATCACCAGCGGGAGGTATCACGTGAAAATATTGCGTCCCTGATTGGATGCAGCCGCTTCAAATGTCTTCGAATTGCTCCGAGTTGCTCGCTTATTTTGAGCCGAACCCAATCTCAGCAATTTGTGTCGATCTAGGAAAAGCTAGAGAACAACCCGCCATCAACACCAAAATTGCTGAGAAAGTTGCACCATCTGAATGGGGCCTCAAGCACTCACCGCCCTCACGCACTCATGGCCCTCACACCACTCATGCACTCATCGCCCTCTCGGCCCTCATGTACTCATGGCCCTCACGCCACTCACCGCCCTCATGGCCCTCAAACCCCTAACGGCCCTCACTCATCCTCACACTCATGAAATTTCCTGGTTCAGAAACTCACTCACCCTCACCTCACCTGTGAAGATGAGGGTAAGTGAGGGTGAGTGAGGGCCCCCATGAGTGAGGTTTGCCAATGTATGGCGCTGACTACTGGGTGTGCACGGAACGAGCTCACACTTATAGGCTGCCAACACCGGCAACCTCGATGGTGTGTGCAAGCACAGAGGAAGCTCACTGGCAGCACACACTCAGCAGAGAGGGGCTCAGCTATTGCTGCCAGTGAATACTCCCTATACTAAAGTAGCAACAGCTTTAGAGGTGCTGCTATCCAACGGCCCCAGAGCCACATGACAGGTGGAAATTTAGAAATAGCGGTTCCCACAAGCCTGATCCTGGCCTTTGGAAAGTGCTTTTCTCAAATTTCCATGCGCCCCAAGGTTTTGACAGTCGCCTAGCTACAAAATGTTCCCAAAGCTCTAGGACATCCTCTTGAACTGGGGAAACAAGAAAATCTAGTTTTCCGATGACTGATGTTGACCATGTTGATTCTGGCAGCAGACGATAATTTATTTATACCAACTTAACTTTTTATGTCATGCCGTGGCAGTGGTATTTTGAGCACAATTTCAGTCTGGGCTGTGGGCAAAAAATGCTAGTCGTGCCAGACATCGCTATGATGTTTTGGCAGCAAACAATAGAAACCTGCCTCTTCGTCCAAGTGCCATAGCGTTCTGTAGACCGGAGCTGCACCGAAAGAGCTGGGAAGGGTGTCAGTCAGTTCTCGTGTGTTTCTTGCAATCCGATTCGTCCGAGAACGTGGATATGCAAGAATGAACTAATAAATGCCATCGGAGCACAGTCACCTACGCGGAATGCCCTCTGCAACAGGTAAATTTTTGGAAGCTTGTATGCACAATTTATTAGTAATGTTCCAACACGAACACAGGAGCACCGTCAAGAGGTGTGGACCACTCAGACTACTATGTTCCCACTGTGTTTACATTCGAATGTCAACAACCAATAGTAGACCATGTCAACCGACATTCTACGCAACATAGACATGGTAACTGTGATGCGATGTAAATGTAGGCCTACCAAGACTTGTAAACAAGCTCGGTGTAAACTATATACAAGGTGCTGCTGACTGCTGTGATCGGTGGCAATCATCTACTCGTTTTGCCGGGTATTCATGATGCAATTCAGCTTGCAATTTAGAGTTTCAATGTTGGACACTGCAGCTTTCATCCACGCTTCTTTTGCAACATGAGTGATGTCGCAAATGAAAATTGCGAGCAAAATCGGGCTTCAGGACTTCTCCTGCCGCGTTCACGGAGGTATGATATGATATGAAATATTATATCGTACCTGCGAGGGGTCCGGTCAACTCGTCAAGCGCCAATTGGTCAAAGGCCAACTCGTCAAGCGCCAATTGGTCAAAGGCCAACTCGTTAGATAGGACAACTCATCATAGGTCCACTGATAAAAAGGACAACTCATCAAAAGGGGAAACCTACCAAAGGGCAGTTTGTCGAATTGGGCATTCCAGGTGAAGGCCATTTCACTGTAGCTGTTCCTTGTTTCCTTTAGTCTTTAGACCTTATATTTCTTTGGCTCCCTTTGTACAGAAAGCAGACAGAATGCAGTCCACACGAATCGATCATATAATGCATTCATATGGGGTACAGAAGCTAAATAAAAATTGCCCTTCGGCGAGTTTCCCATGACGAATTGGCTTATTCGACAAGTTAGACCTACGAGTAGCCCAGTCACAATGAGGAATAGATAGAAGAAACGTCTGAGAAAACATCTCACATAAAGTGTGCGCTGTTGCACAGAACAAATAGGTATTGTGTGCCTGACGTTTCGAGCGCTAAAAAACCGGAAGTGAGCTGACACATTCTCACGTAGGAGCATCGAAACGCTTAAATACTTGCCAGCCCTTCGTCAAGTGATTTGGGTGTTTTGAAAACAACACAGTTAGTACGGAACGCTATTCTCAAAGCGTTCGGGAATCTCTTCACAAAAACATTTGGTTCACAACTCTCGCAAAGTCAGTCGTGCTAATACGCAGACCAAAAAGAAACGTCGAAAGGAACAAAGCTGTTTTGCAACCTACCCTGCTACACACACAGAATGCACGTGCTTACCTAAGTTTGTGATTAATTTGGTTCAATCAACCTGGCGCCAGGTAGTGACAGTTCCTTTAGTTGGGAGACCTCACTGTTTTCACAATGCTTGCGTCATTTTGAAACACAGAATGCGTCTTTCTTGACTCGACAACACAAAGACGCCGCGCCTACTGCCATGTGACAGCAGAAAAACGCCAAGAGAGAACACGACACCGACGACACACGCCAGACCGACCACTGAATGAGCCGAACTGATTACAGCGGTTGCTTGTGTTCATACGCCAAACTGCAAAGGCATAAAACTGCTAAATTCGCTCCGTTTTGGCCACAATGCTAACATATGAGTTTGAGTGAGTAAATGGCGTGTTAATTTATTTAATATAAGTTTCATAAATTATTAGTGACAGTAATAGCCGCGTCACTCTTTTTTGTTCGCGCCACATTCAGGAGTGAGGGAGCTTTCAAGGCCCGCAACCTACTCACCTACTTCGACTTGCGCGAAATAAGCGGCAAATTTGTGCGCGTTCCTCTGATTTCTCGCCTACCTACGTCGTTGATTCAGTGCGTGATTTTCCTGCAGTCGTGGTTGGATGGGAGGATATGCGTGATTTACTTAATTCACCTGAAATATTTATACAGTCGCACGATCAAGTTCGACTAAAAAAGCCGATGCCAACCGTAACCTTGCTAAAAAAAAAAAAAAAAAAAAAAAAAAAAAAAAAACACAATGCAGTACTGCAGTGTTTAATCTGGTGAAGATAACGGACAAGAGAAAACAGGTTTGCAACGTACCCGAGCTAGAGAGAACGGTGTTCTGCTCAAACTTGATTTTGGCGACATGGAGATAAAATTTTTAATCGCGCGGAGGCTGAAATTAGTGGTGAACTGCTTATGTATATCTCGAGTGATGTTATGACTCGTTCGAATGCCCTACCGTACTACATGATCCAAACAGACTGACATATGCGGTTCAGATATCATCCTTTCATAAAGGCGCCACGTATCGTAAGCAACCCTTCCCTGCAGTGACACGTTTAAATCGTTATTCATGTCAAAGTGAGGCATTCAAAAGTGGTTCGAGGTGGCACTCACGGTCTGCGTGTCACCAGTCTTCCAGGGTCCTCGGTCTGCTCCTTTTAGAACGCCATTGCATGTAGCAATGCTCGTGCTGCCATCGATGATGATAGGCAAATAAAGGCGAGCGTATCGTGGCGCTTAGAGCCACTAAAATAAGCTGCGGTTAGAGTGTCGGCACTCCGTTCCCCGACATCGTTGTTGTTCAGTAAGCCAGGCTACGCGTGTTATCGCGTGCCGAGAGTGGGGTGGCTGCTTGAGGACGACGACGTAAAGAACACTTTTTCTGGGCTTGAGAGGGAAGGGTTGCGTTCTTGCCCCCATGCTAACACAACATGGTTGCAGCGACTGGTTATGGACGTTCGCCCTGAGAGGACTTCAGTAAGAAGTGTACCAGGACGACGCCTGCGAACCGATGGCAACAGAAGACGGCAGTTCTCAAGAACCTGATGTTCAGATCGCCATGGCGGCTGTCCCTCGTATATTTTCTGTGTTTTTGTTCTTTCCGCGTGAACCGGCTCCACTCTTCGCATGCCATCCATCGGAAGAGTTCAACTTTTCCAAGTCAGGGGACTGGCCCCAGTGGATTCGGAGGTTCGTGCGCTTTCGAGTGGTGGGTGGACTCCAAGCAAAATGCGGTTCCGAACAGGTCAGCGCCTTGGTCTACAGCATGGGAGACAAGAGCCGAAGCCATTCTTCTCTCGCTGAAGCTGACAGAGTCACAAATGCAGCAGTAAGACGCAGTACGAAATGCGTTCGAAGAGCATTTCATCGTTCGAAGGAACGTAACTTACGAGAGGACCAAGTTTGATTCGCGAGTGCAAGAGTCATCGGAGTCCAGTCTCAATCGAGTGTCCGCGGCGTCACCACCGACGCGCAAGGTGAATGCGAGAAGATCTTCCAAAGAGGCTACTAAAGAAACGTGTCCGTTGTGTGGCCGAAGTCTAGGGTGACCAGACGTCCCGTTTTGGCCGGGACAGTCCCGTTTTTGAAGTCCCCTTCTGCCGTCCCGTCTTTTTATCCCAATAAGGAATCATGTCCCGTTTTCGCAGGACTGCATAGTTTCGAAATTGGCACCAAACCGAAACTATGCCTACTCGTTACAAGTATATCTTACAATGGCTATACGCACGACGCTAAACTTGGTGGGTCTGGTATAAAACGAATGGTTACCAAAAGCTTCAATTTGCAATAAAAAAAAGGGAAAAGGTAGCGTAGATTAGTGGTAAGGTGCCTGCTTCATTCGCAGCGGACCCAGGTTCAATCCAGAGACTGTGCTAACTTTATATTTTTTTCGAACATTTTTGTTGTGCATTTGGCAATATTTACATTTATTTTTTACAATGAACACTGAAGAAGAAGAAAAAAAAAAAAAAAACTAATCTTGTCGACGAAACATTGCTCAACTAAATAGAATGCGACTCCCTTTCCGGCGGCTTGGGTTAGCTTGGCTTGCTGGTTGTACGGTGGGGCCAGGTGGGTTGATAGTTTTTTTAATGTGCAGCCGCATACTATCGTCGAGAAGCGGCGTACACGCAGGCGGGAGATATTTACCCAGAGAGTAAAGTTTAGTGCGATATGATGACGTTTTGAAATAAAGACAGTTATTTCATTAAATTGTTTCTTCTAATCTTAATCTCTAAAACAATGACCCCCCCCCCCCCCCCCCCCCCCCCCCCCGGTTGGGATGTCCGGTTTTCTACCTTGAGGAATATGGTCACCCTACCGAAGTCCTCATTCACGAAATAAATGTCCCGTTAAACAAGCTACCTAAGACAAGTGCAAAAAAAAAAAAAAAAAAAAAAGAAAAGGACATTGTGGACAAGTTTGCCGCAGCTTCATGACAGTTAGAGAAGTCAAAGCCGAAGAGCCCGCCTTTCTTGGAGTCATAGAATCAGCCGAGGAAGGCGGATGGAGGATTGTACTGACAGTCCAGACAGCTCCAATATCTTTCAAGATAGACACGGGGGCAGACATCACTGCGATTCCAGAAAGAATCTACAGACAGGACCTCAGTGCATTGCCAAAATGTCCCGAGCACAGTCGAGAGAATGGCTTTGGGGAAAATACATGCAAATATGTATCGAAATACAAATACAAAATACTTCGTCAAAAATGTATTTAATTACAAACCTAATTACATTTCCAAAAGAGCATTTAAGTACAAGATACAAATACAACGAAATGTACTTGGTTTTCCTCCAAATATTTTTCCAAATACATTCCTCAAAATTTGCGTCAGCGACTTCAGGGCACCTGCAACGGGTTTCTGGGTATCTCATTTTAATGTTTCACCGCACACTCGGGAGTTAGTGTGCGAGATTCTAGTAACGTAATAGAAATATAATCACAAAAAAATGTAATCTGCTTGGACGTAATAGGTGAAAAAAAGTACAGAGCTTCAAGCAGCTTTTTTTGTCGAGAACATTTTATATAGACCAACAAAGAACCGAGACAACCAAGACGCGCAGCACTAGCTAGAGAATTTTTTATTGTTGCAACTCGGACCAGTTACGAAAATCTGGACTACCCGCGCATTTAGAATGTTCCAGGCAAAAATATGAATGGAAAAAAAAAAGTCAAATTGGACGTTTGAGTGATTTATACAGCGTAAGGTTGGCCTGCCAGTAGGGGCGACACTGGTTTACACTGTAGATGAGCAATTTAGCCAGTGCAGTACAACCGCTAGCCTGGGGTCTTTAACGTGCACCACGCAGTAGTGATACACGACCGCACGCCGGTCGATGCTCATCCAGATCGAAACGGGCAGGGGTGGGGCTCGAACCCAGGATCCCTGGGTTCTGCAGCGCGAGCTTTCGCTCCACGCGCGTCGAGCTGGGTGTGCGCTTCAGCCCACTCAACCACCGATCCCCTTTTTTTTTTTTTTTTTTTTTTTTTAAATTAGAAGTATGTTTATTTACAAAGTTTTAAAATGATCACATTGGTTGCCATACACTTATCATGTCAGTGAGCACTGTCTGTCAGGCGAGGACCGCGATTCACACACAAATTCAAAATGTATGTCGCTCAATCATTTCTCTGTAGCGTCACATGCACCCCAAGCAGCCACTCGCGCAGCGGCCCGGGAATCCTTGTTTACCACTGAGCCTTTAGAGCGCGGTTATGCATACGCGTTCCAAATAGCGACCAACATTCAAGCCCTTGTTGTTCCGTCGCCTCAAGAAGGCTGCTCACGTACAGAAAGCCGTCGCAGAAGTGTTGCCAGGCGGGCTTGGATCCCTCTCGGACCTCCAAGTGATCCGTCCTCGACCGCCACAGCGCATATAGACCGAGGAGTGCCAGCAGCTCCCATGCCCTACTCTGTGCACTGTCGCCGAAAAGCAGAAATTTCGCGCTCTTCCACTCTACGTAAAGATCTATCTGCAGCACTGCTCGAAGCTCTGCCCAAAAAAGCTCCGCATTCGTACAGTACAAAAACACATGTTCAAGTGTTTCGGGAAACGGACACAACGCACAATTTGTTGACCACGGTTCAAAGAAACCTTTTTTAACCAGCCACGTCTTGACCGGCAGTACTTCGAAATGGAAGCGTAGGAAAAAATTCTTGACTGCCGTTCTGACAGGGTATCTACGTAAGCGACGATATACATCCGATTTATCCACACTTCCCGGAAAGCTGCGATAGAGTGGGGGCGGTATGAGCAAATCAACTGTGTCCCAGTATAGAGATTTCTTTTTAACTTTCTGCAGGTACTCGTCGGAAAAGCGGGCTCGGAAAAATTCCTTCGCCGCTGCTGTTTCCTGGTAAAACTTCAGAGCACGTGCTCGGAAGTCTCCAGTGTCCCCCTTGAGCCGCGGCCCCAAAACGCTTCCTCCCAGCTCCTTAAACGCAGAAATCACGAGAGGATTGCCTTGATCGCGGAAAAATAGGAAACGCTGTACTTTCAGCTTTAGTTCTACGTTGACAAGGCCCAACCCTCCTTTCTTCTGGCTTACAAATAGGTTGTCACGCCTCATACGTTCAAAACCCGAGTCCCAGATGAACGTTGCGAAAAATCGATGCACCTTCGCCACGTCACTTTGGGAGCACGGCAACACTTGTGCCGCGTACCAAACGGTCGGGAAAAAAACAGAGTTACAAATAAATGCGCGATTGAACAAAGAGAGTTCCCTAGCATGCCAGTCAAGCACCTTACTTCTGAGGCGATTAATGTCCAAACCACCGCATCGGCCACTCAGTTTCTCTGCGGTCAAACTGAGCCCTAGGTAATTCGAAACGCTCGTCGTCCAGGTGACACCGAGGAACTGCTCCGGTTTCAAGTCCCAGTCTCCAAGCCAGGCTCTGACAGATTTGTCTGTGTTCATCGCCGCACCCGAGACACTGCAGAAGTCTGCGATGTGTTGGGTTACAGCGCGCACTTGCATCCTTGACGAGCACAACACCGTGACGTCATCTGCGTAGGCGAGCACTTTAAGCGTACCCGACGCTAGGGACAGCCCACGAATGCTCGCGTCACCGATAATGGCCCTGCACAACGGTTCCAGGTACAATGCGAACAGAATTGGCGACATCGGGCAGCCTTGTCGCACGGATCGGGTAACTGCAATGGGAGCCGTCCTGTTGCCGTTGACCAGGAGCCGCGTCGTGATGTCACGGTAGCACAGCTGCACATATCGTAGCAGTCGCACCCCGATCCCACACTCCTCCATGAGCCGGAAGAGGAACGAATGGCGAACCCGGTCGAAGGCTTTGCTCAGATCTACCTGAAGCACTGCCACTGGAACCTTCAACACCTGCGCTGCCTCGCACACGATTCGCATCGCGTGCAGGTTGGTGCTGATGGTCCGTCTCTTGATGCCGTAGGCCTGATGCTCTCCGACGACGTCCCGTAGACCCCACTCCAGCCGCTTTGCCAGAATCTTGGCTAGGATTTTATAGTCGCTTGTTAGCAGACTGATGGGCCGGAAATGGTCGACCTTCGGGGTACCCTTTGAGTTTTTCTTCTGGATGAGCACCGTTACCGCCTGTCGCATGGATGGTGGCAGCAGTCCTCGCTTCAGTACGTCGGCGTACACGTCTCGTAGGATAGGACACAGCTGGGCTGAGAACGTCTTGTAGAACTGGCTACCGAGTCCGTCCACTCCTGGCGATTTGCGCGGAGCTAATTCCTTGATGGCTTCCTCGACCTCTGATGCCGTTATTTTCCGGTTCATTTGTTTTCGGACCTTTGGGGATATCTTGGGCAGCGCCACTCCAGTAGTCTGGAGAACGCCGTCGTCCTCCACTCTCGTGAACAGGTCGGTGTAGGCCTGCAAAAACGCGTCTTCGATTTCCTCTTGCCGGGTAACCTTGACGTCGCCTACTTGGAGCTTCCCGATCTTGTTGCGTGAAGCGTGCTGGCGTTCCTTCGTCTTGAATATTTTGCTCGGCTCTTCATCTCTCTCGAGGAACAGCGTTCTGCTTCGGACCATGGCACCGCGGTACTCCTTCTCGAGAAGCTCCAGAATATTGCCTTTGCAATCGCGGATATCTTGACTGAAGAGTCCCGGGGAACGATTTTCCTCTGCGATGAGGATTTCCAGGGTCTTCATCAAGCGGCGCTTTTCCGCCCTTTCGCGCGCCGCTTTTTCCTGGCTGTGCCGGAACGCTTTGAGCTTGACGTCCTCTTTCAGCTCCTCCCAGGTTACCGCGTTCATGGGCACAGGTCCCGTTTTGCCCTCGAGAAGCTCCTTTATCTGCGTGCGCAGTTGTTCGTCTTCGATGAGGCTTTCGTTTAGCTTCCAGCTACTCCACCAAGAGGACTTCCGGGTTCGCGGCACGGGTCTGCCCAGCGTTACCGTGACCAGAGCGTGGTCCGAGAACGCCAAGGGTAGGACTTCTAGCACAGGCGTCATTGCTGAAAATTCTCCCGAGAGGTAAATACGATCCAGTCGAGCATGGCAATTTCCTTGCCAATGCGTGTACGTTGGGTCGGCTGTTTTCTCGTTGTCCTTAGCATCCACCAGGTCGAAGTCGCGGAGCAGTTTTCGCAGTTCCAGCCGGCTGACGTCCGCTCTCAGCCGCTTTGAGCAATCCCTCTCGGCCAGCACACAATTAAAATCACCAGCGAGGATCGTTCGACAAGGTGTGTCGAGATACTGGCGAAGATTTTTGAAAAAGTCCCGTCGCTCAGTCGCGTCATTAGGTGCATACGCAGATACAAGCCTGTGAAGCTGTCCGCAGTGCAGCATTTCTACAGCGCACACCCGTCCGTTTCTGTCTCCCTCCCAATCGGGGCAGATTGCGATGTTTTTCTTCTTGCGAATCATTATCGCCGTTCCTCCGCTCTGTCCAAATGCCCTCGACAGGAAGATGACGAAGTGACGATCAAAAAAGCGCGTCAACTCCTCCACTTGACCGTCTGTGGCAATCTTGGTCTCTTGCAAGAAAGCGACATCAACCCGCTCGCGCAGAATCGTATCCAGCACCCATTGCTTTCTTCTTCTCGCCAGAAGACTTACACAATTGAGGGTTGCAAACTTAAGGGCTCGCATATTGTGGAAAAGGGGGTGCTGGTAAAGTCATGCGACGAGGACACTTTCCAGAGATGAGTAGTGAGCAGAGAGAAAAACAAAAAAGAAGTGACCTACGGAAGGGCCGGCCGACGTCGCTCTTCCGTCGGGATGCGCGGCTTCGGGTTAAAGCGCTCCTTCCGTGTGGTGTTCTTGTGCCACTTGAACTCAGAGCGTGCTGATGCTTCCCCTGGCCGCATGATGCACGTTTCACTGGCGTCGCTAAGGTCGGAGTTGTCGTCGCTCAAACTGACCTGGTTCGTGTCTTTTGATTCCAGAGCTTGGATGGCCTCTACGTCTTTTGATATAGACATTTGGACGTCGCTCGATATGACAGGGCTGCTGCTCGACGCTTGCGCATGGTCGAATTTCATGGCGTCCCCCTCGGGCTGCAACTGTGGAGGGTGCACTTCTTTCAGTTCATCGACCGGGGCCTCTTTCGCACCGACTGTGGCGGAAACCTCAGTTTCGACGTCCCTTGCGGCCTCCTCTGCCTCTTCCTCGTCCATGTTGAGGACACCATCTCCATCCGCCACCACTTCCTGCGTCACTGTAGCGTAGGTACGGACGCAGTTGTCTCGTTCATGTCCAAAGCGATGGCATTCGTCGCATCGCGGTACGCGACACTCTCGTCGAATGTGTCCCGTACCTTTGCAGCGTAGACATAAGGGATCACGTCCCGGAATCACGACCAGAACGTTGCCACCAGCAATCCTCAACTGGTGCGGAATGCGTTCTAAAGTGACGCCCTCCTTTAGGCTTAGCCGCACCAGTCTGGTCGTCGACTGGACGCCGATGAATCCTTCCGCCTTCCCCCATATATATGAATGGAAATCGGGCTGGAAAGCATCACAAGTTGTCACAGGCACTTATTTAGCCAGTCTGCCGGTGAACGTCGATTTTGTCACTATTCTTGCCCTGGACTAGCACCGTAATCACAAAGTCACTAAACGCTTGTGCTTGGTTGAGAGACACTGCATTCGGTGCTGAACGTAGTTTTCTTCCTGCTCTGGACAGTGACAATAAATTTGAGGGATGTATTTTCGCCCACAAAATTGTATTTAATTACAATTGTATTTGAAATACCCACGATTTAGTATTTAAATACACACGTCAAATACATTACCCAATTTGTAATTAAATACAAATGCAAAATACACAAAGTATTTAAAGTACGTATTTCAAATACTTGTATTTGAAATACTGCTCATCCCTGGTCGAGAGAATGACTTTGGGGAAAAGTTTTTTTTTCGCTTTACGGACGAAACCCACTGCCGCCGGGGATCGGAGTCATGTGGAAAGCGACAGCCGCTCTCGCCTTGCCGGATTCCGTGCAAGCTGCATAGGTCCTCGGACAGTATTCGACGTTTTCTGTCGTTATTTGTGCACCCTATGACCGAGCAATGGTGTCCCGATGACCGGGGGATTGTCGCCGTCCAAGCCCGTGGTTCTATTAAGTTTGCGAGTTTAAAACAGTGAAGAAAGCGCGAACGAAGTTCGGACACTGCTGCAGACACCCAACACCGGCGAAGCCTCTCATCCGGGATTTTCACTCTTTCTACCGACCCAGCGAGGGGCTAGGCGCCGGTAGCCCTTTCCCCTTTTCTCTCTTGCCCTCTTTCAGTAAAACGTCACCCGCGAGTACAATCGCACGCCTGGATTTCGTACTGGTTTGCATTCCTGCCGAGAGGTGGCAGTGCATCTCAGCAGTAAGAAATAACCAAGCGGAGGTTATCAGACTGGTGGCTAAAATCGAGGCAGGGGTGAGATTTAATCTTGGAATTCAAAACATATAATTAGATTTATAATGTTGGCTAGGTGGCGCAAGCCACCGCCCGATTCACAGGGTTTAGCCAGATCCATCCATCCATCCATCCAAGCAGCAGTAAGAAAAAAAAAAAAATATATCTTAGGCTTTTCTTTTTTTTTTTTTTTAGATTTCGTTATATTCCGCGACAACTTTTCTTGGCAATGCAGTGGAAGGTACAGGCCCGCGTCCCCTCTCCCATTTTGAGTGTGCGCGGGCTCTCCTCCTCTCCCCGCAAGCCCGCGCACACTCAAAATAAGAGAGGGGACGCGGGCATGTACCTTCCACTGCATTGCCAAGAAAAGTTGTCCCGAAGTTCTGAGCTCGCCCGCTACAAAGGAAAAAGGCGGATCATCATCATCATCTGCTAGAGAGCCTGTACTACAGAGAGTCTCCAACTGCTCTATCGGGGTCACGTGGTTTATGGGCCGGGTTTGCGATACAAGCTGCGACGAGGTGACGAAAACGTTGATCATCTGAAAACATCTCCGGCTTACCTTCTGCTCTCCCTCCTTACCACGCGAAACGCAGCGCATGCGCACGATCGCCGCAGGAGGTGTCCGCCATTAAATTGCAAACGCTCCCCGAAGTTTGAGATGGACCCTCTCTTCAATCTAGGCTCTCTATGTTCTGCTCGTGGTTCAGCGCGAGCTGCGCTCCCGTGGAGGTGAAAGCAAAAGGTGACAGGAGGGACGTCAGGCAGCGGTAAAACTGCGATCAAAGTGTTTGTGGGATTGGGTTACATAAGGATTGGGGAGTAAAGGCCCCGAATTTTAATATATTACTTTCCACATTTCTTTTGTAGCTATGATTAAGCGTTGTTGCTCATTATATATTTGATTCTTTCGGAATATCTACTCTTTGTGGCTAAGCTTCCTAGAACGTTCTTGCATTGGCGTTTACGCTGCAAAGTATCCATAAAATTGAAAAGACTTGCCGCGCCTAAACGAAGCAAGAAATTTACTTTGGTAGTCTATTATGCAAATAATTAAAAACGTTTTTGTTTGTAAACTTATTAAAAAAAACACACACACACACCAAAAGGGCCAAACTTTTCATTTGGTTGGAAACATTTATTTTGATTAGAATTCTAGTGAAGAAAATATAAAGCTCAAAATATAAGGACTCGTCAACTTTATAAAAACAAAACTTAGGAATTTTTTTTTCGTCAAATGTTAAGATTGCCAAAACATGCTACCCTTCCGTTTATAAAAATAGTAATATATTGGCATATATTTCCCGGTAACTTTTTAATTAGAACGTAATCTGATGTCTGCTTCCCACCAAAAAGTTTAAATACCAAAAATCTCCTTATATATAAACAAGTTCCTGGAACGAACATTTCTTACTTGATAGCTTACCATACCAACCAAGCATGTACCGAAATGCCCGGTGCCAAAACTACAGCACATGACGCAGTGGCGTAGCCAGGATTTTGTTTCGAAGAAAATTCAATAACATGAACGGGGGCGACCCGCGGTGCCGAAAGCGCACGATATGTGAAGTCTTTGGTCCTGGGCTTACTATTGATCACAGGCGCTGAAAGCTTCTTTTTAGTCGAAATACAAGATATAAGTGGCGCGAACCGTTTCAATTATTTATGAAAGTACTTTTTGTTCAATATTTTAGATAAAAAAAGAAACAAATGCAGTTTATAAAGTTCGGAAAGAAGAAATGACCCGTCGACATACCCGCCACCAAGCGATGTAAAAGGCGGCGCATACTAGAAAGGCGTAGTGGAATAAAGCACCGACGAGCGGCGGGCGTAGAAAGGTACCCGGCAGCGCTGCGGTCGTATACGGGTTTGACGATCTGACCGGTTCCGAGCGTTCCGAAAGCCTTCGGCGAGTAGGTTTGGCTTGCGGTTTGACCGTTTGGCGGTATGGCAGCGCGAAGTGGCTCCCGTTCTGAACTGACGTTTACCCCGTGCTTGCTGTCGCTTGTGGCCAATGAAGTGTCATGCCGAATTAGTGTGTAATCGCGCAGCAAATGCACTGCGAGCCGCCCTGGCTGCCCGCTTCATACAGCCTATCCAGAACATGCTTTAGTGGCGCCCTCTCAAGCCGTCGACACGGAGTGCTGCAGCATGCAGTGAGCGCTCGCTGGGCTTATTACCCCTCCTCTAGATCACGGCCACTCAAGCGACCAAGGACGTCATGAAGGTGTTTTTTTTTTTTTTTTTGCTTGTTTTGTAATTTTAGTTTGCCTATAACTTTTAAAATAAAGCGAAATTCGAGAAAAGAAAAGTTTCATTAAGTTACTACGTTCAGTGTGCTCAGGTTCGGTACAAATTAATAACTTGTAAAAAAGTCCTTGCAAAGCCCCTTTAAAGGGGCCCTGCAAGGAATTTTTCCAAATCAAGTCGAGGCGTCCCTATACTTTTCTCCCATCCGGGTATGATTTTTAGCAATATTCTGACGATGTCACGGTGTAATGAACCGGTGTCCTTACATCCATTGATTGGACTTGAACAACGAAACTTGAACTTCTAAAGCTCGTGCCGGCAACTTCTTTAGCTTTTGGAATTATAGCCGACCACCTTGCAGAGTAGAAACAAGGGTTGGGTATGGTCAGAGACGAAACGTCCCGAACAAACCTTGGTCAGCACGGTAACAAAGCCTGAGAATCCCCCTCAAAGCACTCTCCACCTCACTCAAGCAAAAAGAAAAAGAAATGTTCCGCTTCAGCTGTTTGGAGTGCAACGACCCCTCAAAAAATCGTAACGAGATATATCACCCTCAGATCCGGTACCAGGAATACACCCGGAAATGTATTTGGAAACAAAAATACAAAATACGCTCGAACAATTGTACTGCACTACAGAAACAAATACGATATATATTTCCGAAATACTATCCCGGTACAATTGTACCGCGATACTGCTAAACCGTGCTTCCGCACGCTCCATTCCATACTCGGAAAGTAAACGCACTTGAAATATATGTCGGAAATAAATTTTGCATGCTCCGACACTAAATTTATAGGAAGGTGTCAAGGAAATGTTGCCGGACAAAATGGTCCCGGTCAAAACGTCCCCGGACGAAATGGTTCCAGGCGCAAACCCGGATAAATGGTATCACGTAAATTTTGTGGCATAGTTACTTGCTCTCCGGAAGTCAGTCGATTGTTTGTATTTTATGCAAATTGAGCATAAAGAAAAGAAAATGTTTTATTGAATACCTAAGTTATGAAAGGCTAACCGTTTTCAATTGTGTATATTCAATTTAATAACACTTTCCGCCAATATACAAGTATATATCAAATAATGTTCCTATAATATTGGGCATATTCAGCATGAGAGACAAAAAAAAATAGCGTGGACGATCATGCGACATGACGCGAATGGACTGGTGCGACGTTTCGGTGATATTTCGTTGTGGTTGACTTAAAAATCTGGTGGTAATGCGACGCGCTGTCTCGCATAAACCATAATGCCCGAGTCCCACTATAGGGGGTATTCACTGGCCGTCATATTTGGGGACGCTTTTTAGACCGCATGCTCAGAAAGAGCTCACATCAATAGGCTGCAAAGACCACCAATCTTGATGATGCGGAATGCACATTGCGCAAGAACTCTGGAAGGTCAACATCAGCACGTGCTCAACGTTCGTGCACACAGCTATGGCCGCCAGAGAATACTCCCTATAAACTTTTACATAAACTCGTGGGAGGGTGCGTTCATTGCTTTGTTCGTGCGTCATGCACTGACACTTTCTGGCTGGCGAGCGAGCGCTGGCTGAACTGGGATTTAGAACGTGCGCTCCTGGCTTTGAGACGTATACATTCTAGCGCGAGTGCTCCTTCTGCGGAAGAACGTTTCAAAGCCTCAACGTCGTGTTCTCGCGCTTGTATACACAGGATGCAGTCTCAGGTTGAACGGACTATACAGAGACAAACAGAAACAACACACACCGACAGGCCTCAAATACGTGCATCATGCACGCGGTATCTTTGGCAGGCTTGCGATCACTTGCGCTTGCATTCACGAGCACCGAGAGACTGCAAGTCTGCCAAAGGTAGTACCATCGCGTGCATATTGGGCGTACCTGAGTCTTGTCGGCGTCGATTGTTTCTGTTTGTCTTTGTATAGTGGGACTCGGGCGTCACACGATCACACACAGAACAGCGCTGGAACTAAACACATTACCGCGGTCGCGCTGCACAAAATGCTTGGTCGCACCACCAGCGTGTCCATTCTTCGTTCAGTAACGTTATTTTCTACGTGCTGCCTTACGTGCGCGCATAGCGTGATCTCGACGTCGAATGCGTTTCATCCTAACACCCAGTGGGAGACCGACGGCGCCTACACATCGACGATGCTCTTTCTCACGGGCGCGGTTACGCCGTCCATGGTTACTTCAGCGATGGTGGTACCGCGGTGTGAGAATTGCGCTCCCTGGCTCCTGGATGATTGAATTCATAATAAAAGTGCTTGCCTACACCTTCCTGTCGTGAAAATATGAAGTAAGGCTCCAATACTGCGCGTATACAGCAAAACTGGAATGACTTACGCATCGCAGACCCAGATCGGTGGCCGAGTGGTCTAGCGCACACCAGCTCGGAGCACGTGGAGCGAAAGCTCGCGCTGCAGAACCCAGGGATCCTGGGTTCGAGCCCCACCCCTGCCCGTCTCGATCTGGATGAGCATCGTACCGGCGTGCGGTCGTGTATCACTACTGCGTGATGCACGTTAAAGACCCCAGGCTAGCGGCTGTCCCGCACTGGCTAAATTTCTCATCTACAGCTGCAGGAGACTCGTCGCCCCTGTGAGGCAGACCAAGTTCTAGACTGTATAAACACACACACAACCCCTTCGTGCTACTGTTCTACGACGATCATTCAAATGGCAGCCATTTTGATAGGAGCCAGTGCGCACCCTATAGGTCGTGAAGTTTGCGTATACGTAGATCTAAGATTATGTAGCACTCGTAAACTTCGGAATTATATTGTTTAAAATAAACAGTCAAAACTTTGTTTTCTGTTCTGTAAATGTATCACTGTATTACTTAATTATTGCTCTTTAACTTGTACTACCGCCAGTGGCGTAGCTAGGCCATCTGGCACCCGGGGCCCTTAAATCTTTTGTCACGTCCCCCCCCCCCCCCCCCCCCCCCCCCCCCCCCCCCCCCCCGCTCCCCGAGACCGCAAAGCTAAAAGCCATAACCGCAACGCGAGGTCACGCAGCGACAATGAAATAATAAATACAGGGTTAGCCAGCAAAGAGTGCTTTGTTTATTCAACTATGTACACATAATGAGGACACATGAAGTTTTTTTTTATATTGAGCATTTGTGTAACGAAAGCTGAACATTCAATTACTTCATAAGTTCTTTCTCCGACACTTGGCTTCTGCAAAGTTATTGATTACTGTTGTAAAATTTATGTTTTTTTAACGTTCTTCTTTTATGGACAGTATCGACAGGTTTAAGAGCCTTTCATCGCTCATGGTGGAGCGCAGAGACGTTTTGATTAGCTTTAGCTTGGAGAAGTTCCTTTCGCATGAGGCAACTGAAACACAAATGGTGAGGAACAAGCGAAATATAACAGTCAGGTTTGGAAGGGTCTCGAAAAAGCTCCATTTGGCAATAAATTCTAGAAACTGCTTTGCATTCCAAGTTTTTGTGTAAGACCTTCCTGTGATTTCTTTCTTCTTCGTCTGGCGCCTTCTCTTGCTGTCTCGGCGCAGCCCGGCCGTGGTCGGCGCAAGCCAGCGTCGTGTTGCGCTGGGTTTGGCGTAGACTAGGTGGCGTTGGCTCGGCGTGCCCGGGCACAGCTCTTTCTCGAGTGCTCCCGCACTTTCCGCGCTTGTTTTTTCCGCCGGTGCGCGATGACTTTGCGCGAGCCAAGCCAGTTTTGCGACTCTGCACCAGACACGTTCGTAATGGAAGAGTGGTGACCTCATGCGTCTACACATTCTTTGCCACTTACGAACCAGTCAAGCCGGGGGGGATTTCCGCCGAAAGTGGCACCCCCCCTCGTGACTGAGACTCCTGGTACCCGAAGCCCACGGCCCCCCGGACCCCCCCCCCCCCCCCCCCCCCCCCCCCCCCCGTTACTACGCCACTGACTACCGCTCTTGAAATTTTGCACGTATGTTGTGTTATTATCAGTATTATATAATTTCTTGTATATGTAATCTTTGCAACTGCTGTGTGTCTGTCAGGAGGCTAGGACCTGTCAAGCTGCTTTAACAGGTTTTTCCTCAGCTCCCACCGTACTTATTTGATAAATAACGTTTATTATTATTAATATTATTATCATATTATCACCGGCTAGTTCAACCAAGCGCAGAGTGTGCGTCACGACCTTGTGCTTTTACTCTATACGCCTATGTATTTGTGTAGCGACTTTAAGGAACAATGCCCCGACCTATGCGAATGGGAGCCCCATAGCCGAGACGAGCGATAATAGAAATTTAATTAACTTTTGGGTTTCTTTAGTCGCTTCACGGAATAGATATCTAAAGGCTCGAATAGCCAAAAATATATACACTACTCTTCAATAAAGCTTCAAAGTAGCAGTTTACCAAAACTATCAAAGAGCGCCCAGAGTGTCGAAAGATCCCTCGGGACCATTTCGTCCGGGTTCACATTTGGGACCATCTTGTCCCGGGATCATTTGGACCGGTACCATTTTATCCGGGACCATTTTAACCAAAATCATATTTGTCCGGGTCCATTTTTTTTTTTTTTGAGACCGTTTTTTTTTTTTTGCAACCCGTTTTCCCCCGCTGCCAGTTTCACCGTCCATGTATACGGAGCGCAAGTTCGTCTGCTTCTTTTGCAGGGGTTGTGATATTGTCAGAATGCCGAGCTCTTATTGGCTGTTCGAAAAAAAAAATATTGGGTAGAACTCGAGGCATCTAGCATTGAGGAAAACTCACTATACTTTCAATGAAAACCAATCAAAGCTCGGTGTCGTTCTGATGTCACCGCAACTCCTGTGCAAAAAACAGACGACTTGTCCTTCGGATAGTCTCGATCGGACTGCTGATACACACATCATACGAAAGGCACGGAGTTCTCCGCAGACATGATGAGATAATTATACCCAACGGGCAACTCGAATGCCATTTACAACGAATGGCATTTGTGTGATCGGCGAATCAGCTCGCAATCTGTAGCGCGTGGTTAGGTTAGGTTAGGTTAGGTTAGGTCGCGCGCTGATTGGCCGTCCGATCAAATGTCATTCGTTGTAAATGGCATTCGAGTTTCCCGTGTGGCACGGTATCTGTGGACACGTCTCGAGCATGTTCGAAGCCTGTTTGCTTCATAAATGCTTCGAACTTGTCTGCAGAGAGCTTCTATGTGACAGGACTGAAGGAAGAAACACGCCTCAGAACGTGTCTCCACACTGTCATTCGTACGATGTATTATTAACAGTGCGATCGCGGCTTTATTCCAGGGGTTGTTTCCCCTGTGCCTCGTCCTTTAAAATCCCCGTGTTAACTTTCCCGAGTATCAAAAGTCGCCTGCCCAAGGTCCCCTATTACGCCACTATACTGCCGTTCTGTGAACCGCCCTGTTGTTTTTGATTTCTAATCAAGACGGAATACGTGAAGCGTGTATTAGAGAAAAGGAAAACCGACATAGTTCACAGCTGTGTTTCACGTATGGACGCTTGTCACCCTCAATAGAGGGAAGAGATGCAACTACGTCCCTTTAATAGGGTGTAGGAAAAAGAAATAGCCCGGAAAACAAATGGCACCGGAATAAACGGCCCTGAAAAAAAAAAGAAAAAAAAAAAAAGGTATCAGAAAAAAATGTGTCCGCAAAGAATGATTCCAAGTCACGAGTAGGAAAAAAAGGTTCCACGGGGTTATAAAAGAAATATCAACCGTGGAACCCATTTTGAAATGGTAGATAACCTCGTAAATTTCTTCATCACAGTAGTCACAGTCTGAATTGAAGTGTTGTCATTTGTTTTTATAACGAAAAGACACAAGGATATGCACACACAGACACACGCACACGCACACGCGCACACACGCGCGCGCGCACGCACGCGCGCACGCGCACACACACACTCACACACACACGCGCGCACACACACACACTAACACACACACAGGACGTGTGATTTAACGAAAACAAAATAGTGAGTGAATTTTGAAGTTGCTCTCGTTCCGTTTCGCACAATAAAATGAACCGATCAACCTACAAAAATGCCTTTTCACTTTTAATCTAAAAAAACGTCTTCATACGGATTCATAAAAAAAGCTTGGTTTTCATTTGTTGATTTCAGTTGAGGTAAGTTTTTTTTACTTTTATATTTTCACCAAACAAATACACCACCTAGCCACACTTTCGGGATAAATGACTGTCGGAGCATCTGAAAGTGAATATTTTTTTATGGTTAAAATCTTTTTGGCCCATTTGTATAAAGAACAAGTCACATTTTCGCGGCAGTAATATGCAATAAAATTTGATTATTCAATATTTAATTTATAGCAAATTTCTCGAATTACTCGTTCCCTTTATAAATATAAAATATATGGTAATTAAAGCTTCGTGATAAAGTGAACGGCACAAAAGCCTCTCAAGATCACAGAAGTATTACAACCGGGCCCTAATAAATAGCACGTGGCTTTCTATTTATGCTGTGCCACTTAGAACTAATAAAAATGCGCAGTGGGCTTTCCTGCGTATATTTCTGAGTTCCCATTGTCCCCCAGTTAGCCTATCGAAAGCCACGCGCTCCGCCGTTCGCATTTAATTGGAGTCCGGTATATCAAACCGTTTTCACTTTGGTCCGTTTTTTGTTTTGTTTAATGCTGCGAGTTTACATTTATTTTTTTATCTTGAAGAAAGAAGGTCAAAACTCTCATTACTTGATTACACGTGCCACGTAGCGTCGTCACTACAAATATCTGCAATGTATTGGCCTGTGTTACCATTTGGGGTTACTGCACAGCCAGGGCTTGTCTCGCATACAAAGCTGCAAGGTTAGCACATGATGTATGAACTCTATTTTTACCCCCTCTATACGACACTTTTGGGCAGCGTACGGTCGTGTGAGTCGTAAAGTTGCAACACTGTATAATTTGTGACATAATACTAATAGTTTATCAACAAACACGAAGAAGTCAACGTCGATGTACTAGAGAGTACAAAAGGAACATGAGTTAGGAGAGAGAAAATCGGAATGTGAAATACTATAAGTCGTATACCTCGTCTACGAGACTCTGAACACTTTGAATAGACGAGATCCGACAGTTAAGTAGGGCTTTCTACAAGTTGTATTCAAAAGCCATTCTAACGTAACAAAAAAAAAAAAAAAAAAGAAAAGAAAAAGAGGTATAAGTAAGTCAATGAACGGAGCGCAATGCTACTTTTGACAAAGATGTCTTTAGGTAGTTCATTTATCATACTCATATTTTTTTAGTGTAGGTTTTTGGCAACAAAATTACAAGAAAACAAACATTTGGAATTTTCTATGTATCGAGAAAGTAGCAGAACCAATCAGAGGTTCGCTGATGTTCTCTTCCCACGCGTAAGAAAATATTTTTTTTTCTTTTCTTGCGTTTCTGACAGAAACTTAGACCCACGATCTTTGAGTATGATATAGGCTGACCCCCATGGGACGAATATTCTGCGAATAACCAACGAATTTTGCCCGGCGGTGTTTGCTCTGCGCGTAGAATCAGTGGCTGCTACATCGCGCGCAAAGTGAGCGTGCCGTCGAGCGGCGTTCGCCAGTTATTCGTCACATATTTCGTTCTATGGAGTTCAGCCATAAATGCTACCACCTAAAGAGACCTTTGCAAGAAGTTTAATTGCACTCAGTTAGTTAGCTTATTTATAGGATTTTCTTTTACGCTGAAGAGCACTCGGATAACCTTGCACACATGGCTTTCACTGACGTCACATCAGCGGCCATTGTGGTGACCTTGCTTCTGAGCGCGTACCTTCTATTGCGTATACTTTCCTCACCGTCCAATTTGGTTTTGTCCGCAAAAGACAGCAAGAATGGCCACCAACATGGCGCGATGACGTCACGCGCAAGCCATGTACTGGTGAGGTGCGCTACCAAAAGCCTCGCTGTAGTCGGCTTTCCACGATTGTCCAAACAGTCTTTACTGATATGTCTCGGCTGGTGCTCAGCCGATAGCGCGACCTGGCGCCCGCGCTTTCCAGAGCACGGGGCTGGGGAACGGGACAGGTGCACGGGTTCAGGATTCGAGGCGACATCTGGACGCTACCCAGCTTGAGCTTGAGTCCTTGCCCGAAATACGTAATACCTATGACGACTTAAAAGAGATTAATTTTGCTTTCGTCTTCAGAATTATGGGTAATCTCAGACTGTGAACGTTGACGGTGATTCCAAGTTTTTACTGTGCTTTTTGCACACGCCATCGAACTTGTCGCTTGCAAATGATATTAGAGACTTGTAGCAAACCGTTACCGTACTTCCGTTACCGTACTACCGGTACCGTACTACCGTTACCGTGGGTCCGACTGAGCATGTGTGATCACGTACAGTTAAAATCTTGCAAAATTTGATTTTTGCATACCGGGGACTCGTACCGTGGTAGCGAAGCTCGACTGGAGTTTACCCTGATAACAAAAGTTGACGGCAATAAATAAGTTACAACAATGGGTGCGCAATCAAGTGGAATAATGATAAACCTTAAGATCGGTATTAATCGGTTCCTGATAATTAGAAACAGCGTTTCTTGGCAACGCAGTCAAAGCTATGGGCGTATACTTAATCTCGCGCACCCTGGGCACCCATCAAATCGAATGCGCGAGTCCTCCTTGTTTCTTCTGATATGCCATGAAAAGCTGCCCCTGAGTGGAGTTGCACCGGTATTGTGCATGCAGTGCTGGCCACTGAAATGGAATGAAATATGAAATCATCTTGGCTTTCTGCACAAGCGCAATGCCCTTTACACGGGCAGCCTTGACCTCAGTTAAGCTCCTTGTTGTTTGCGGCCACTAACCGCGGTTAAACCCAACTCTACCCAATGCGAGTATCTTGATCCTTGTTATCAAAATAAAGACAAGTGTTGTCTTATGCCATTACTCTAAGTATTGAAACAGAGTCAATAAAAAAGCATTTTGTCTTGTTTACAGGCTTTTAATAACTGTTCTGGTTACGCGTGCGTTATAGGGGGTATTCACTCGATGCCGGCCATAATTGAGGTTGATGTTTAGAGCGCATGAGTGAGTGAGTGAGAAAACGTATTTATTAAAGGAATGGGATACATCACGATTTCTTGATAAAGTCATTTAATCGTGACGGGGGAAGGGTAGGGGGAGGAGGCTAGATGTAACAAGCGATCCCCGATGAGCGGACGAAACTAATCAGGAACTCAGAACGAGCTCACGGCTGTTAAGGCCGGCAATCTTGATGGTGCGGAATGCACGTTGCAAAAGGACTAAAGCTCGCCCTCAGCACACGCTCTGCATTCACGCACAAAGCTATGGCCGCCAATGAATACTCACCCCAGCGCGAGCTTTCTCGTCTTCAAAGCGCAAGAGTGCTCACGCAGCTACGCGCTACCAAAGCGCGGCAGAAGACAACAAGCACGTAATGAAGTCACAGAGCCGCCAAGGAAGCCGCAATGCCATCAGAGGTATTTTTTTTATATATTGTGGGAAGAAAAGAAAAACCAGCGGAAAAACCAACGCCGTTCTGCGACGTGGCGGGATCGTTATAAAAAAACGCTTTTACCTCTAAACATGGCTCCTCCAGCAATATTTGCGGCTACGAGTGTTTCTAGATGGCTCTTCCAGCATTCTGAAACAGTGTGTCGTCAACGTTTGCCGTGGCGGAACGTGAACATCGGCATGATGGACACAGAGCCGCGCTGTATCACGGTAAGGCGACCACGGTAACACGCTTCAGGCACGTGACGCCGGCGAGTCGCGCATGCGTAGTCGTACCCACGGTAACGGTACTAATGTAACGGTAGTGCGGTCACGGTTTGCTAAGAGTCCCTAATAAGTAGAAGGATCAGAACTTGTGATGTCACGGTGAGGTGAATCCTGGTAGTGATGCCCCATAGGGGGTACATCAGGTACGTAGCCAGAATTTTGGTTCGGGGAGGCGCCCGCCCATGACAAAATGCTCTATGAGGGGGAGGGGGAGAGGATGTCCCAGCAGATTGGCAGATTTTGCTGGGACCTCCTCTCCCCCCTCCCCCCTCCCCCCCCTCTCTGGCTACGTGCCTGGGGTACATAAGAGGGCGTCACCGAAGCATCTCGGGCAGAGCCGTATATTGGGAGAGTTTGACCAATGGGTGTAGCGACGAAGGTGCCGGAGAGGAGAAAAGTAAATGAAAGGGAGGAGAGCGCCGAAGGAGCGAGAGAGAAAGAAGGAAGCACAGAGGAGACGACCGCCATTTTTTAGCAACGCTGTCGGAGACTGGTCGGAGAAGAGCAGTGCTGAGGCTACGCGTCGTCTGCTACGGGCCGACTTCTTTTTCGCCTGAATAAAAGTTTGTGGCCATACGCCGAAAAATCTTCATTTATTAGCTTTTTAACCCACCGAGGAATAACAGAATGTCATTTTCTTGCCAGAGCCAGCGATATAAAAGGCAATAATCGAGATTTAGATGCCGATCCCACGCATTCCGCCGGGAGAATGATCGAAGATGGCGGCCCTCCCCACTCAGGCAGACTCAGGTGGGAGCAGCCGGGAGTTCACGCGCATGCGGTCATGCCTCTCGCTCTACGCCGCGTGCTGATTAGCTCACTCGGAAGGAGAGCGTTACGGCGGCGAGATCATAGACTGACCAAACTCTCCCCATATACGGCTCTGATCTCGGGACTTCGTGGTCATTTCCAGAGCCGATGCCCAAGCTGGTGGTGCAGTTAA
Source organism: Ixodes scapularis (assembly GCF_016920785.2). Lineage (NCBI taxonomy): Eukaryota > Metazoa > Arthropoda > Arachnida > Ixodida > Ixodidae > Ixodes > Ixodes scapularis. The sequence goes on along the minus strand of NW_024609868.1, from coordinate 52,836,479 downwards.
ATTGTGTTGCTTGTTCTTAGGCCCAGCTGTACTTACTTTATATTTCTTTGAGAACCGTCGGATTTGCAGTCATACAATTGAACCACACACACAAAAAAAGCACATGGGTGTCTGCTTTGCTAATCATATGGGAGTTTTTCTACGTAAGCGTTGAGACGCTTACGTAGAAACGTAGACCTTGAGACACCGCCGCTGACGTGTCGTTTCAATAATTCTTGACAGTCGTCGTGGCACAGAGAATTCAAACTTCGGATCAATTTGTTTTAGTTATCTAATAATTATGCCGGTCCGCTCATAATAATGATGCTATATCTCATTGCCGATTTGGCGTGCAGTGAAGTTGGCAGCTGTTTTTGTAAATAGAATAAGGACAATGACATGCCCCTCGCGAGTGACCCCGGCTGCTTTCTCTGCACAAACAATCCCGGCAACGACGAAGTGTCGCACTGTAGAACTACCCGATGTCCAGGATTCTGCGCATGAGTTGAATATCGAGACTTGGTTTACTTATGAGGACTTGTTTTGCCCGTTTGTTTTTCATACCTGGGATAATGTGCTCAGTTCGGGGAGGGGCATGGATTAGCGTAAGGCATTTGAATTGTTTGTATAGACGGCGGGAGGTTTTGTCAGTCCCAGTGAACGCGTCTGGTGTCTCCGTCATATAAGTGATGCATTCAGTCAGTTCAGCGTCGCTGCTATCCCGGGTACTTCAACGTGCACCACGCAGAAGTGATGCACGACCACACGGTTCCACATTTTTCGAGCTGCGGTGCATTAACCTAGCACACAGGGCCACTGAAGCCTCGAAAACGTCGATACTGTGTCCATTTATTTCTAAAAGAAGCATCCGGAAAAGGCAAAATGAAGTGAATGCACAACGTAACGATTGAAGTAATCTATTGCTTTATGAAAAAAAGTAATTTGTAAATGTAATTAATTAGATGTTAGATTCCGATCTAAATCTGCATGACGAGGCACCGACCGCAGTTTTGACTATAGGATTCCTCCGGTGTTTCAATATCAGCCTCCTGTCGAGCGCGCCCTTCGTTTATCAATGCACCCTTTTCGAATGTGTTTGCCAACTTGTGGCAGCTGTACCAATTATCCGAGTCTGCCTTTGTTTGGGCAGGTGCTCTGAGCATGTATTGGACATGAGGGTTTCGTTGGTGCTCGGCGCGAAAATTCGGATCCAAACACACACTTCGTTCCGAAGAAACGGCGATTGCCAATCTTGCTTGATGGGGTTTCGAAAGGGGTTTATTACGCACACTGTGACAAATATAAAGCCGATATTTGACAAAACAACGTTATTTTCTGTTGTTCGGTCATTAAAACGATTAATTTGTTTTGTTGTAAACTTGTTTTTCTGTAGTACAGAACTAAAACTCTTCACTCGGGCGACAGCTAGTCAACTTTATTTGTGTTTGCACATATACGATTGCACTATGTTTGTAGAAGAGCCTTCGGCTTAGACATCTTGGTAATAATAGCAAGAATGAAAGAAAGGGAAGGAAAGGATATCGGGTTTTCTTTCTGCGCCTTTTATGCGTCGTGAGACAAAAACTGCGAAGATACATAATGGAACCCAGGATTCGGCACACATGCAGTGTCTAAGAACCGACTCAAACATGGCCTTGACGCTATTTACATCAGCAGTATTTGATTTATCCTAGGGTTCTGTTACAAACCGGCAGAAACAAGAACTGAAGTGCCTCTGTCACACCATTGTTACAGAAACGTCGGGGAACCCGCTTCACGTTTCGTGGGCTTGCAGAAGGAAGTCAATCGTATCGCTTTGGTAAACTTCTGACGTGTCTTCACGGGCTCGCGCAATATTTGTGTTACACTTCCATCATTCACTTACGAAACGAAAAATTTCATCACCGTGTGACATCACCGTGTGACTGCTAGAACACTGGAATTAGAATTGTAGGTGCAGTTTCAAATACATGGGTTCCAAATCGTTTTGTGGTACGTCTTATGAAGCTGTGAACCCACTTATTCCTAATATCCAGTTCTAAAAGAAGCTAGACCTGCACTTGGCGTCAACTATTCTGTGCAATGCTGTCAAGACTAGAGCCACTAAATGAGATACGCTTAGGGTTAGGCACTCCGTTCCCCGATTTGCTAGTTTGCGCCGCCATGTTGGCGTTTAGTGCAGAGCAGACGGAACTATCAGTCGTCACAATTAAAAAATGTGACTTTCGCAGCTCTAGATACAGTGTTAGGAAGCTCAGGTGATATCGTTTTGCTATGTCGAGTTCTGTTTTAACATGCCTGGAAAACGGAAAAGCGTTTCCTGGAATTTCAGATAAAGCTTCAGAAAACTGCCACCTCATTTTAAGCACCAAGATGGCTGGAGTGTCATTACTCAAGCGTTGCTTATGTGGTGACTCTAGTCAATGCTAGCGAAGCTCCCACAGTGCTGGCGTCTCCTTCGCACAAGAGCGCGTGCGAATGATACACAAGAGGATGTCACTTGCTTTCGCAGCAGTGCAGAACTGTGGATTTGTGGAAGCTACTATCGCCTTGTCAACGTAGCACAAAATAAGTTGACGCCGAGTATAGGAGGTGCGTATTCCTTGCCAGACCAGGAAACGACGCCTTAAAAGCGTCGATAAGTTTAAAAAAGCAGCACGTTACAAACGTTCGAGAACGCCTCTTAGACACGATCGTCGACGTCTAGAGCCCGGCCACTCAAAAGTCAAAACGTAATACACCCTAGTCTTTACTGTAGCGCAGCTTTATTTTCTGATGCAAATGACATTCACGAAAATGCAAATGACGTTCTGTCGGAAAAACGGCCTAGTACATCGTGAGCGCGCCTAAGTAGGGCTGGAACAGTACGTGTGCCTTCTCGTCTTTGACGGTTTTTTTTTTTTTGTTTTCATTCTGGAGATGGTGAAGGAGGTGTTTAAGAGAAAGTTGGGAAGACGGTGTTTGTCACGCGGAGAACGAAAATGCTTGCAAAATAAAAGAAAGAAAAAATAAAGGGCAGGGCAAGGAAATAAGAAAGGAGATAGCAGGAAAAAGGCTAAGAGGTAGAAAAAAGGCTATTAATAACCACACACGCGTGGACACCCCACAAACAGACAACATATCTATATATATATATAAATATATATATATGTATACGCATATACAAGCCGACCTAACAGTCCGGATGAACTAAAGGCTCTGTATACTCCGACGTCGAGCGTATCAAACGCGGCGTAGTGCAGCGCACACGGATACTTGGTCGCAGATATCGAGTTCCTGCTTAGCGGCCAATGAAATGCGCACGTTTTGCGCTACGCTGCGTTCACTGCACTCAACGTCAGGCGAGGATATTGGGTTTGTATGTTACGCACTTTACAGAAGCATAATTACACAAGTATGACGCACGTAAGACGGTGTTTGTCACGCAGCATATACATCCTACAAGAGACAGTCCGCATACATATTTCGAATGCGAGTCACCCCAGGATCCGTGGTTCGAATGCCGCATGGCAATGACTTCAAGGAGAAAACTTGGCACGCGGCGTTCGAGCCACGGATATTGCTGTGACTCGTGTCTGCAGGGAGTCTTTTGTATGATATGTATACGAGCAGCGTGACCCCGGTTTTAAGGCCGCGGTTTCATACGTGCAGCATAGCGCTGATATAGCGAAAAGTCAGAGCTGCATCAGCGCTAGTGTCAGCAGTGGTTCAGAGCTGAGTCGGGGCTGCACTGTGTGTGTAAAATGGAAAAGGCCAGGTCAAACGCAGCAGAGCTCTAATTCTGCACTGATATATGCTGAGCGAAATGGGCATTTCGTCTCTACAACGAGAGGGCGTTCCAAAATACGAATTTGGCGCATCGGAACGCAAGAAGGCACACACCAATCAAAGGGCAACATTTGAGAGCAGTACCAAATATCTATAAAAATACTCATTTAGATATAGAAAGCCCAAAAGGAACGCGCGATGCCGTGGCAGCCAAGCGCACGCTTGGCTGCCGCGGCATCGCGGCTGCCAAGGCATCTTGGCTGCCGCGGTGGAGGTCAAAGGATAACAAGAGCACGTGGGTGCATTTAACGGGTAAACGAACGCACGAGGGGCGCGATGAGCGGACGGACTTGCACGGTTGGGCTGCGTTAGCGCTGCGCTTTGTGCGTGAACAAGCTTTTATACTCGCACGAAACGCTGCAAAACCAACAGCCCCCCTCCCTCCTCCTCCCCCCCCCCCCCCCCCCCCCCCAACCCCCTCATCTCTTTTGTTTTTGCGAAAGATTTCGTTTATAGTTAGAAGCGGATTATTTATTTCAGTCTTCCTACGCAAAGCGTTGCTGGCGTTGCGTTGAGACCTAGACGTTTACACGCACGTTGCAGAGATAATCCCAGGTTGATAATTGTCCAGTTCGGCTCATAGAAAAAGGATAGAGGAGAAGGGGAAAAAAGATAGAGGAGCAGTGCACTGGTTTCGGGTTCGGTTACGATCAATGCCCTGACGGACGTTCGGCTTCGCTCTCGTGTCTCATCGCCGCGGTGACGAAAATAGCCGAACTCTATCCGAGGTCCTGAGCACAGCACGTGCCCTGTGTATTGCCAGCCCAAACGCGCGGCTGTGATGAACAATGGCGGAAAATACATAACGTGGCCACTTTTTCTGGCAGTGAGTTGAGGGGGCGGATGCTGCACGCATTTTCTTCAATATCCTCCGCGATTTCTAGTGTGTGGAGAGAAAGAGTAATGAGTTTTTCGCAGGTTGTGACCGTTTATGATTAATTATGGACCGTATCCGGAAAAGCCAATAAAATCGTTTCATGGCCGATTAGCAGGACTTGGGTGCTTCTGCAGCTTCTGGACGGCTGCAGGTACTTGGGCACACACAACATAACAAACTTCTGTTTGCCCCTCCTGTACAGCAATTTCACGTCTTTTTATACATTTTAAATGCAAATTATCATAAGCTTCACTTAAAGGGCCACTGACAACACCGACATCAATTTTTTTTATTATTGTATCATACATTTCGGGGGCGAAAGATAAAACAAAATAGTATTGGAAAACTTTTCTGTTGTTTTGTTTCGCGTGTGAAAGAGGAGAGCCCATAAAACCTATGCGTCTTTCCCTCGGAAGCTGAACTCCTAATGTTGCTCCTCCTTGCTTCTTTCTGCGATGACGTAGTATGCGGGAAGCAGCGCCTCCTCACACCCCTGCAGGGTAAGAAGAAAACGAGATGCTAAGGAGGGATTGGTGGCCGAGAGGAAAAAGAAGAAGACGCCGTCTCGAACGGCTACGTTTTCATGTCCTCCGCCCCCCCCCCCCCCCCCCTTCCCAAAAAGAAAAAAAAAGAAAAAAAACACACACCACACACATAAAAACAAAACAAAAAACAAACAAAAAACAAATCGGCTTCCGGCCGAGGTATTACGTCTACTACCGCAAAATTCGGTTACCGTGTGCTGAGGCCACCACTGTCTACAGGTAACCTCGTTCTTCGTTCAGTGTTCCCGCATGGAGATCTCGCCGCTAGACCCTACCGAGCTCCGGTCTTCGTGATGCTCTCAGTGGTGTCTTTGACCGAAAGGACATCATCGCCATGGGACAATACCAAATGTCGCATGTCTGGATGGTCGTATGTGCGACTTCCCTCGCGATAGCCAAGATCGTCTTCTGTGAAGAGCTAAACGTGAAAGGCCGAAAATGCCTCGTCGTTGACCCGGAATCAAAAGAAATGGAGCTCACGCTCAAGCGTTCGAGAGAGTAATCCATTCATTTTTATCCAAACTACTTTCTCACGCAAACGTAGGGACCATGCTCCTAAAGGGCATTCGGCTCTGTCACAAATATAGCAGCACGAGGCTAATTCTAAACAACTCCCTTTCTGATGCCATTCTTATCATGGATGGATGGACGCTAACGGCTGTAGTCTTTATATCGGGCGGTAGCATGCACCACTAATAACCAAAAGTATGACTCCTCTTTTCGCCCTTCTAAGCCAATTTGCTTCCCCTCTGCAATTTTGTAACTTGACTTAGAGAGGGTTGCCAACTATTACCGTCTTTTTTTTTTATTTGTACCTTGAGCTTCGAGGCCTTGGCATTATTAGGAATGATAAAATCCCGGGCTTCACAAGAGTAAAGTTATTGGCATACGCCGATGACGTGGCCCTGTTCTGGTAAAATAAGAAAAGTGTGGGAAAAGCCCGTCATGTAACAGAAAAGTATTGCGAACTAACTGGAGCAAGGTTCAATATCGAAAAATCTAATAGCTTCTGTATAAGTAAGTAGACAACTGTGCCAGGGCGTTTTGCTAGGTTGTCCTGGAATTGTTATTCACTCGAATATCTTGGTGTTTCTCTTGGTCAAACAAGATACAGTAACATATCTTGGAATTATGCTGTAACTGAGATAAAACGAAAATCATTAGCATGGAGCGCACGAGCCCTTTCAATCTTCGCAAAAGCAGCAGCGCGTAACGTTTTTTTTAAATATCAAAACTAATGTATGCCTTACAAGTATTACATTGTAGCCGTTCAGAAGTACAACCCTTCCACAAAATTTTTGCGACCTTTATCTGGGGCTCATCTTGGGAATGATTGAAGCGCGATAAGTTATTCCTTCCGTTGGAAACTGGAGATTCAGGAATGGCACATTTATTCGGCCGTCAGCTCGTTTCGCGACTTTGTTTTTTTTAGGAATTTATCCTATCCTTTTCTGCTTCTTCGTGCCCTTCATGATCCTTTCGACAACGAATTGAACCCCAGGCAATCTCTAGGGCTTTTGGAAAAAGATAGTCGATACCTTTATGTTTCTAAAAGTCCGCTTCTCGCTAGAATAACTTTTAGAGGTACCAAGTAGAAGACTACCACAAGCCCCAATTGAAAGTTTCTTTCCCATTTCAGAACACGGTTTAGCGACTGTGGAGGACACGATGTTTCAAAACGAGTAAAGCGAATGTGAGTATCTTTAAGTACTGAAACATTTTTCTTTAAATTGTACACACCAACGCTCCCAGTAAAATGGTAGCTCCAAGAGCCTGTTTTTTTTTTTCCGTGGTCGATTGACTGTCACCTATGTCACTGACCAGAAATTATAGGCCACTGTTCATCCGCTGCACAGATGCCATTTTCTTCTGGGAGGCCCTTCAACAAACTCTTAGGAAGGATATAGAGGTTACCAATATATAGTATTCGTTTTCTACACGACCCCATAGAAACAAACATTCCCTAAGATTTATTCATGCTGATTGGCCTACACCACGGTGAAAGAAACACATTTAGGTGATGACTCTCTGTCCGACGCGGCGACCACATTATGTTCGGCGCACTGAGCGCGCTTCGCTCGCACGGGCATAGATGGCGCCCAAGTATAGAGAGGCTTGTGAAGGCTTGTATAGATGGCTTGTGCAGGAAATTATCCATTCTTTACTCGGTCCCTGAGTACTGTGTGGTGAAATGATAGACTTATTTTGGCGCAGTGGCACTGATTGCCACTTCCCATGTGCGGTGATGACTCAACCTAACAAAAATACTCGTATAAATACAAAACTTCCCGGCACAATCTACTGGGCTTTCAATAATTTAGAAAATTTATAAAAATTCCGTTAAACAGGTGCGTCGTGCTCGCATGTTTTGTCCGACAGCATGTTTGTAACAGTTCCATAAATTGTTCAGACGCCTTGCGTGGCTTTATAGGAGGTCGGGCGATTTTTTCCACCCTGTTCCTGCCTTCATGTGGAAAAAAATCTTCGTTCTTTTAGCAACCGCCGCGGCCGCACGGACAGAGGCACAGCAGGCACGCCTACCAAAGCTGCCCGCTCGCGTTTGTATGCAAGCCTTACTGTAGTATGTCGCGATTCATATGAAAATGAACACGCGATCGTGGTCTGCTCTGTATACTGGCACCGTCATGAAGCGGTGACCCTGGTGGCGTTTTCGCTTCGCGAACGAAGCAATGCGCAGGGGCGCGCTGAAATCTCCGCAGCCGCATTTTCATGCGACAACAACTTATAATCGTTTTCACATTAAGAACCGCAGTAAAAAAAGTTTGGCTCTTCGCGGAGCATTACTGAGTTTCCTCCCCTTTATGTAGAGAACCATGATATACAGTAGCGAACAAAACGATATGATATTTCAGTTTTAAGTGGGTAACTTTTCTTCGAACTGTGATATCTAGATATGAATATTGTAATGGAACACTACATTAACGTATTTATAGAATAGAAACTGATGCTTACTTAAATATGAATCAATCAACTAGACGTCGAGCAATGCTTCTGTAAAAGAAACGAAATATCATATCTTTTCGTTCACTACTGTATGTAGGTGCAGTAGAAGGGTATGCACTTGGGCTAGTTGGTGATCCATGTTAGCAGGCGCGTAGCCAGGGGGGGTGTTCGGGTGTCAGACCACCCCCCGAAATCTTACTTTATTATATATATATATATAAAGGCGCCTTTATGTTTTTTTTTGAGACAGCACTTTAATTTGCGCGTGTAAGTTTCGTCTATTGTTAGCTATCATATATATATATATATATATATATATATATATATATATATATATTTATTTATTTATTTATTTATTGTGTGTGTGATTGCACCAGCACCTTGAAACACACCCCGAAAATATTTTCTGGCTACGCCACTGCATGTTAGTGAGGGTAAAAGCGCTACAAACAACGGACGAGTAAAAGAAACGAACACAGAGCGCTACTTGCAACTGAAGTTTATACTCAGAAAACACACACATATATATACACCGTGAAATCGCGACATGTACTACAGAAATGCGCCATCACCCAATCAGTCTTCGTCTGTCCGCTACCTACTTTACGAAATATTTTAAAAATGCCGCCTCAGAGCCAAACAGGGCTATAGATGGAGCGCTGACACACGTTCCTTCAACGCACTCAGATATGAAAAAAAAACTTCGGATATCTCTCTTGCCATTTTCTTTCTGTTTCGGGCCAAGATAATGGTGTTGTCAAACTTCGGGACACACCTACATCTGTCACAGTGCACATCCAGATTTCCCGAGGGCGACGGTCGAACTGACAGTGCATGCTCCCTGAGCCTATCATTTATACAACGTCCCGATTGGCCCAGATAATAAATGAATCTTGTAAACCACGCCCTCGCTACAGTCCACATACGTGGTTAAAACAGTTAAAACTCAGTTGAAACCAGGGTTGGGCAGTATCGCGATACAAATGTATCGCGATAGTATTTCAGAAATACATTTCGCATCTGTATTTCTGTATCGCGATACATTTTTTGCACCAGTATCTGTATTCCGGTATCGAAATACATTTGGAATGTTTCTTTGTATCGCGATACAATCAGGATGAAATGTATTTCGTTACATTTCTTGAAAAATACTCCCCCCCCCCCCCCCCCCCGAAAAAAAAAAAAGTGCAAACGCCTTTTTTTTTTTTTACTTCTGAGGACACCAAAGTCAAGGAAATGCTGGGGCATTGTTACTATGCTGATCAAGGTTCCTTTTGATTCTACAAACTATTTTTTTATGTGTCCTCTTCTCTCTTCTGAGAAGTGTTGCGTAATCGGAAACTCGAACCAGGTGGCGTGCCAGGAGTGGAGTCAGAGCATCTTGTGCCGCAGGTCCTTAGGTAGGGATTTCTTGAGTCATTGTTTGCTGGCATCCAATGCCCGCTGCTAACCGTCTCTCTCGCCTTAGCGTACAGAGTACTTTCAGCCGGCAAAGCTGAGTCACATTCCGTTGCAGCACGAGCCTGGCGGTGGTTGACTTGAAATAGCAGGAAGACTCACGCTGTGAAGTTCAACACATATTCGAATGCATCTGGGGCTGCGCCCGTAACATTGTACGGCTCAAGGGTACGTCATCAGCCGACGTGAACGTGATCCGCTGCTCTGGTGATCCGAAACCCAGAAGGAGGCCAGAAGTGACCTCGCTGTGCTATCCCAGACTACGTTCCCGCGACTCGTCTCGAGACCGCCGTTTCTCGGACAGCTCGCACCTGTGCCGGCAATATTAGCTCGCAATCCACGAGGTCTCTGTTTGGATAATGCTAGGCAAACCTTGAGGACTGCAATCCGTGCGTCGGTGGCGGAGGGTCGGTAGTAAGGACCTTCAGAACAGGGATGCTACCGTATCGTTTTTTCAACCGTAACACAAGATAAGACATGTATTCCAAGATGCTTCAGGTGGTCCACTATTCTCAAAAATTCCAAATGACACTGCATTCACGTTCTTCAACTAGGTAACATACAACGAAAGTACGTATTGTCCTTTCATACAGCAGCGTGGTAAAGTTTCATGTTCAAGACCACACCTACAGTTAAAGAATACTAGTTCATTCCGCAGTGACATCATTTGATCAAGGTTGACAGGATTCCCTCCCCAGACCTTGCAGATGTCATGGAAGGGACCGCGGTCAGCCCTTCATGGAACGTTTTTTGGAGCCCATTGAAGACTCCTTGCCGTCCGAAACCACTACCTTCAGGGCAAAGTGCCAAGCCTACAGGAAAGTAATTTCGGGATCGAAAACATGCACTTCAAACTTCAAGCTTCATCTCAGTTGGCGTCTCAAAAAATTTGGAAAATGTATTGCACTATCAGTATTTCTGTATTTGTACTTCTGCCCTACCTAAAATGTATCCCTGTATTTGTATTTCCAAATACTTTTTGCCTCTTTTTAAAATGTATTTCCGATACGTATCGCGATACATTTTTACAGATGTATCTTTCTGTATCAGTATTTTAGCTACTATTTTAATGTATCCCAGTATTTGTATTTCCAAATACATTTTTGAGTATTTCTGCCCAACCCTGGTTGAAACAGACAAGGAGGCTATGCCCTTCAGGGCGATAGTCACGCAGAAGGGGTCGTGGCAATCACAGGTGTCGTCGTACCTTCAACGACACCTGTCGCAGCTTCTTTTATGTGATCCTTTTAGGGTCTTTAATTCCGAGAGTGTGGTGGAATTATTTAAAGATTTAAATCCCGGTACTTGTGACGCGGTTTCTTTCGACGTCGAAGACCTTTTTTTATTTTATCCCTCATGACGTACTTTTTGAGGCGGTTAGAGAAGCTATTGAAACGTTTGGTGTTTTGAAGTTTCAAAATGTGTGTGGCGTGTATGAGGAGGGTTTTTTAGAATTGTTACGCTTCTATCTGAATTCCACTTATGTTGTTCATGAAGGAGTAAAGCTCACGCAGAAGGAGGACATTAGGACGAGCGTGGCACCCGTGTTGAGCGGCCTGTTTTTAGCAAAGTGCGACAGAGATATGGAAAGGCGGTTGGATCAAGAAGTTATTCGTGTTTTTAGATATGTAGACGATTACTTGGTGTTTTTTCGTTCGAAAAAGGGCTCTGAAAGAGAAGACTTCATATCAAAAATGTTAGGAGTGTTTAGGGACAGTGCATCAGGACTCAGTTTCACCAGTGAAAGTCCCGCGGATGATAGCTTACAGTTTTTAGATCTTAAGATTTTATTTCGGAATTCACATGTCTGTTGGTTTTATTGCCCTAGGGCTAAGAAGAGGGTGTTACCGTTTGATTCTAATCACTCAAAAGTAATTAAGAGGGGCATTGCCTCTACATGCCTGAGGGCTGCCTTAACGAAGTCCTGCCCACATAAGATAGAAGACAGGCTTTCCACCTACGCTTGTTGTGGGGGTGGCACAGGGTCTGATAAAGAAACTTCGGGGAGGATGTGGTGTTTTGGGAGAGAAGCCAAGGCGTAGGCCAGTTGTAATACCTTATGTTCATAAGGTGAGCCACAATATAAAGAAAGTGGGGCAAAAGCATGGGGTTCCCGTTTTACTCTCAGCTCCTCAAAAACTGGCCAGATTGTGTGAAAAAGTGGGACGAGGGGAGACACGCGTCGGTGTCTGTCAGAAGAAACGTAAGACCAGGTATGTGGAATGTAGCGTGGGCGTGGTTTACAAGATTCATTTATCATGTGGCAAAGTATACATAGGCCAATTGGGACGTTGTATAAATGATAGGCTTAGGGAGCATGCACTGTCAGTTCGATCGTCACCCTCGGGAAATCTGGCTGTGCACTGTGACAGATGTGGGTGTGTCCCTAAGTTTGACAACACCATTATTTTGACCCGAAACCGAAACAAAATGACAAGAGAGATATCCGAAGCTTTTTTTCATATCTCAGTGCGTTGAAGGAACGTGTGTCAACGCTCCATCTATAGCCCTGTTTGTCTCTGAGGTGGCATTTTAAAAATATTTCGTAAGGTAGATAGCGGACAGACGAAGACTGATTGGGTGATGTCACATTTCTGCAGTGCATGTCGCAATTTTACGGTGTATATATATATATGTGTGTTTTCTGAGAATAAACTTCAGTTGCAAGTAGCGCTCTGTGTTGTTCGTTTATTTTACTCGTTCGTTGTTTTTAGCGCTTTTACCCTCACAAATATGTAGGTGCATTTTAGATCAAATATTTGTTACCTTATCAAGACGTATACAAGTTTCAAACGCCAAAAAGCATGGATTCTCTCTTCGGCAAGCAAATTTTGTGAGAACTACATCGCACGGCGTAAGGAAAATTCGCAAAACCACATCTTTTCTGCGCACGACGCCATCGTTAATGGTTCCTCGACGTATTTAAGCAGCATACACGCTGAAGCTCGGTGAGAGTGTCCTCAAAGCGGTAGACGCGTCCATATTGGCGTCGACGCCTGCTACAGTTTCGCGTTCGTCGTGAGACGCTGCAAAACGCGCAGGAGGCGACGCTGACGCGAGCTAGGCGACACTGTGCGGATCCATTAGGGATGTCGTTCAGCGGAGGCGGGATGGGAGGGGGGGGGGGGGGGGGGGGGGGCAAAGGCACAGGACTTTTTTTTTAGGTGGCATTGCTTCGTGACGCTGCCAGTAAGACGCGGTCGACGATGACGTGTTCTCCTTCGTATATAAATCGCGACTGCACAGGCGAGGGGGGAGCGCGCGAATTTACAAGCGCCGCTTTAGTAACGCACGAATGTCACCGGCCATTCGTGGCCCTTTTCAACTAGATGGATGGTTAGCGAATACAATCGACTGAAGTTGTCTGGCTTGCAGGCTCGTCGCATCTCTTGTTGCCGGAGAGAGAGAGAGAGAGAGAGAGAGAAAACGTTTAATGGGGACCCTAAGTTCACGGTGTCAAGTGGGCATCCAGGAGGAGGCCAGTAAAAGAGGGGTGAGGATAAGGGGATCACAGAGGGCTGGTAGCACCATCCAGTGCTCTCAGTTCCTCTTGGATGGCGGGAGCAAGTTGATTATTCATTGGAGACAGTCACCCTTGCTTCGTGGTGGGTCGGAGCCTGGGAGGGATTGTGGAAAGTGTAGAGCGGATGGAGGACTGTGCATGGACTGGAGGCAGTGCCAGTGCTTGTTTTTGGGGTAGCCAGGACAAAAGGGACATTTTGTTGTCCCTTGAGAGCGCCTCGGGAAAGTTGAGTATAGTGGTGGGAGAGTAGAGTCTAGGTCTGAGCTCGACCTAGGGTGGTGGCTTGTTGGGAGAGGGTGAGTGGCGTTGTTACGAGGGTAAGTCTGGTTTCGCGGAGTTGTCTAGTATATTGGCGCGTTGTTGAATGTTTTCGGTACCTTGTAGTTGGGGCTCATAGGATTTAGGCCAAGCGAACAAAGGTCTCGGGATGGACGTGACTCGGGAAAGTAAATGTGCTTATTCGTTGCCTGGAACCAGAGCGTGGCCAGAAATCCAGTGGATGTAGATGTGAATGGTGGAAGAGGTGTCGAGAGCGGCGCGGAGGCTCGCGTGACATGTGGTTGGGGAGCTGATTGTATTGAAAGACACGGTGTGTTGTTTGTGGGTAACTAAGAATTGCGATGGAAGTGTGTCCTTCGTCCGTGTAGGCAATGGCATGGTGGATGGCACAGCAGATCGCCTGTGCTTCCAGGTGGTCTGCTGAGGGAGCTTGGGCATAAGTTTGAGTGAGCGAGGCGTTGGTCTGAGGTAGCGAAACGCAGTGCGGCCGAGTTTTCCGCTGCCATCGTAGCTGGCGTTCGTGGAGTATAGATAAGGTGGTGGCAGGCCTGAAGAGTGCCGATTTTTCGGCTTATGAGTTTGGTTCTGTGCTGGCGGCGTGCGTGGTCTACTTTCTTGTTCTCGAAAGCGCCCGTTCACTCTCACCCCGAACGCTAGACGCTCGAACTTTCAAAGCCAAATTTTCGAGTTGCCGACTCACACTAGATGGTGAGCTGCTCGCGGGACCTTGTCGAGTCAGTCTCGCTTTCGTTTGCTCTTACGCCGCCAAATCGCTGCCCTTTTGTCTGCTGTCTCGACGCTCGTTCTTTATTTTGTTTGGCACAAGTCGCCCGATTAAACTTTGTTTTAAACGGCACTTTCGCCGCTTGTCTCCTGTCATTTGTGACAATATATAGCGCTGTAATTATACTATTCACGCATCCGCAAGCATGCATGTTTTAATGACCGGTAATTCGGAACTTCATAGAAATAGAACACGAGTTCAAAGTTCAAACAGACATTTCAACTTGCCCTGACTGTTACGTCACATGGATATTAACACCAAAAGAAGCCAAGTTTGACAGCTTTAACTCTAGTTTCCACAATGCTGGGTCTACGTATTAGAGAGGCCTGAGTAAAGATTAAGGAACAGAACCAAGTACACTGTAAACGACTTTAATTTCGCGGGCTCAAATTTTCGCGAATCGGATCGAAGCTGAAAATTTGAAATTATTCGCGGGTTCTAATTTTCACGAATCGAGTGTAACTTCGGTAGCGTTCACATATTGCCCGAATCGTTCGCGGGGCGTATTTGTCACGAATTGTAGGTGATTCGCGAAATTCGCAAAGATTAGGTCCTCACGAAAATTTAGTCGTTTACAGTATTAAAAAAAAAAAAAAAAATCCGCGTGCGTGTGGTTTGTTGTAAACACTTTTTGCTTGTAATATATTATGTAGATGTGTGCTTTATCACAGGTGATATATCCAGCCGACCCCATACAAAAAAATCCTATGGTCAGCTATAGAAAATTCTTTGTATGATCGGCTTTAGCTATTTGGCCCGATTAGCTAAAGCATTTTCTATGGCTGTCTTTAGCATATTTTATCGTCGCCTTTATGGGTCTCTTTAGCTTTGCTTATGGCCCCATCGCTGTCCAGCCATAGCGCTCTTTAGCTTCTCTAATGGTTGGTTAAAGACTTCTCTATGGCTTACCGTACGGCTCTCTTTAGCCAGCAAACTAAACAAAATTCTACTTCAAGTTCCCCCGACCTGTGAACGCTACATTGAAGTTATACATAAATCTATGAACACACAGAACACAAGTAGAACCTACCCCACACAACAACAACGCAGCGACACCGGACCCCCGCCCCTCTCTACATATGCTATGTTGGCACTAGCTGTATATATATGGCAGTCTAATTTTTGAATCCGACTTTGCCGGTGACCCATCATTTGTCGCAAAAACACGGAGAGGCGGAGCAAATATTACTCGTACTTAATACATTCTTTGAATTGTCTCTCGGAATAGCATTAATTCAACGCCCTGAGCAAAGGAAATGTAGATCATTAGGCTAATTAACTAGAATTTATTATCTTTAATAAGTTTGATGAATCGTGTTGACAATCAAGTGTTGTAGTGCAGTACACTGGTGGTGAACATTGCAATCAAGCTATTGCTTGATTGCAGTGTAATCGATTTTCAGTTTTGGTGGAAAATAATTAATTTTAATTGTTACACAAGTATTTCAATGGATTTTTCAAACAAACAATATTACTGGTTTTCAAGACTCGTTGCAACAGCAGAGCACATAACTTGGGTCATGCTTTGTCACCGGTATTACAAAAAGTTAGTATTGCTTTAATTTTCTAACCTGGAGCGTTTTTCCTATGAAAAGTAGGTGCCGAGAGTGATAAATACCCACGAACCATGACTTGGGTATCACAGCACACGACTAAAATGAGACTGTCTTCGGTGATATAATGCAACCGCTTGAAAACATCAAGTTGCCCAAGTCAGAAAGTTCAAAAGCCCGTGTTTAGAGTTTTAGTTTAGCAGACCGCCGCTGCCGCCGCGAGCATGGAGGAGGAATTTTTAGACTCGTTGCCATAAAATTTCTAATGGACGGGGAAAGAAAATTTATTGGTTCCCAGTCTTTAGACGCGGGGCCATAAAACTTTCTATGGACGGGTAAAGGAAATGCAATGCTTCCCTGTCTTTAGACTCAGGGTCATAGAATTTTTTATATGTGGGTAAAGACAATTTTTTAATCCCCAGCCTTTAGACCCGTGGCCGTAGAATTTTCTATAAGCGGGTAAAGAAAATTTATTGGTTCCCAGTCTATAGACACAGGACCGTTGACTTTTTTAATAGCTGGCTGTAGCTGTACTTAGTGATTTCTACGGCTAACCATAGAAGGCCACAGGGGTGAAAGCCTGCCATAGAATTTTCCATAGACGATCATAGACCATTTTTGTATGGGACTACACTACACATTTTACAGACATCTTTAATTTGCTTTTTAGGATGCTTTGTCTACCCCATATACACGATTCACACAAATGTTTAGATTGCCGCTTTAAATTGTACGTTTATTTTAATGTAATAAGCATGTAATCATGGTTTTTTACAATGAGCGGGAACGTAGTAACAAAGATGCTTTTGCTTTTGGGCTGTTCATTCGTATATTTATGGCCAAAATACATGAAAGGTAGCGGCAATCAAAGTCAAGACTTATCTGTACGTACGCCGGACATTTTTACAAATTTCTGTTTGTGGGTTCATCACTCTGTTGTATAGTTCCTTTATAGAGATCAACATAAAACCACACCACCTAGATTTAAAAAAGAATCTACATGGACACCGGCATGAGCTGACATCTAGGTGGATGTCTAGGTGAACGTCTAGGCTGACGTCTACACAAATATCTACACTTGCACGTGAGCAGTTTGAAACAAATATTAGTTTGGTAGAGTGCGTGCGTGTGCGCCATAAACATCGGCGGAAAAGCTTGGTGCTTGACAGCAAGGACGTGTAAAAATCTCAGGAGCACAAATGCTATGATCGGACAAGCTGTGTCACGTAATGTAGACAAGACACTCGGGTGGAGTTTTTATAATTGTCTTCACGGAAATATTTGTAAAAAAACAGTGAAATCAACATTCCCATGGCTCAAGATCATAACACGCACATCCACAAGCACAAGCACAATCTGCCATCTGCGCAGAGCTGCGTGGAGCGTTGTCCAGTGCCATGCAGCCGGTCCAGCGTCACAACACGCACATTCAGAAGCACCATGATCTGCGGCACCGCCTTTCATGCAGAGCTGCGTGATACTGAACAAGAACTGGAAACGGGCAGCGGCTCTGGAAGGTCGGGACTAGATGATCTGCCGGCGGTAGAGTTTCGTTCGCGCAGCAGCAGTTCTTCATGTACGCCTCGGGAGGCTCCGGGCCGCCAGTGGAGGCGACTTTACGTAGCACACGCAGCACGACGGGAACGGGAAGTTATCGGCGTAGGCCTTCTTGTCTGTCGGATGCAGGGCCAGCAGTTTCCGGTACGCGAACTTCTGTCGGCACGCCGATGTGTAGCCCGGGGGCAGGCTGCTCGACAGAAATTCGCACGGAGTGTCCTCTTGCCTGCGAAGAAACACAGACCCGATGGTGAGAAGGAACTGTGGAGCTGCCCAACGGGGACGCGATATGTGGTCATCGGGGAAGAGAACAAGTGGAATGAGCCGCGTAAGCAAACGCGACACTTTCCCACGAGATGTACAGGGTGCGAGCACGACCACAGGAGAGGGGGCTGGGCTGAGCAAGTTCATCGCGAAAGAGGCTGTTTTAGAATAGGGGACGCTAACGATTTGGGTCCTCCAAGCAGCTTAGTCTTTCGCACGGCGCACGCGCGGGACTTCGATTCTTGCGCAGTGCTACGCACCAAGTTTCTCGAGGGACCTAAAGCTTTGGGGTCCTTTATTATAAAACTTTAATTTTTGTTCTGTGTATGTTTAGACGTAGGAAAGTTAATCAGGAGAGCCCTGCGCGGATAACAGATTGATCGTCCGCATCCGGTCCGCAGACCTTGTATGTTCTTAGATTATATCCGCATCGCGTCCGCAGCTGCTCACTGTGCATCCGCATGCAAACCGCATCCGCTAAACTCGGAGCCCCCGCAGACTCGCAATCCGCGCATTCATGTTATATCATGAAATAAAGTGTGAATTAAGCAAAAAAAAAAAAGCCTCCGGGTGGTAACTTATTTCTCGTTTGCTTACGTTTGTACGAAGAACTCTTCGGGTCAGAATACTGTGAAAGTAATTTTATCGCTCTCTGTTTTATTATTTTTAAATTATAATCAGTTGTTCTTACAGACACACCTCGCGTCGCTGGGAAGATTATCGTAGTTATGAGATCGCCCTGCGAGTCTTCAACGCTCTACGCAGAAGATGCGCTCAAATGGAAATAGTTTAATATCTTGTTTCGCTCCACCTTGTAACATTCACTTTGGCAGACACGTGCTTTCTATCCAGTAATTTTAATAAAAGACGGACTAATAACATTTGCCTAGTTTTTTTAGGTCAAACAATAAAGAGTGGGAGTGGAAAGGCGGTCACTCAATGCAGTAAAGTACTCGTTTATACGTGGTAGGACGTGAGTATACCACTGGGAAAATATGAAAATATTCAATAATGGCAGCACCTCCTGTTGGTTTCAGTTTTAAACACGAACCCGCAACTGCGTGCTACGAACCACATACTTAGCAGAAAATTGTAACTTTTTGGGAGGGAGAAAAAAAAAAAACGCAGCAACGCACGCCAAGTTTCACTTGTCGGTGAGGCTTCTACTTGTGGCTTGCACGTTTTGGGTTTTCTTTGCCCGAAGTACCTTTTCTTGCTCTTTCCCTGCAAAACAAGTACACGCTTTTCCGAGACGATTGATGCCCTTGCGTTATTTTACTTTTCCTAGGGACAAAATTTTTGCGAGATAGGATACTCTAAAGCAATCTTACGTGAGAATAAAGTCTTTGTTGACGTAAGAAACAGTTTTCTCCCCGATTGGCACCTATTTTCATGGAGAGTAATTTGCTCACGCAAAACATTCGGTAATGCACTTTTTGCTATTTCTCACTTAAAAAAAAAAAAAAAAGAATTGGGTTGTGCGTATGTTTATACAGCTTAGAACTTGGTCTGCCTCACAGGGGCGACGAGTCTCCCAGCTGTAGATGAGCAATTTAGCCAGTGCAGTACAACCGCTAGCCTGGGGTCTTTAGCGTGCACCACGCAGTAGTGATACACGACCGCACGCCGGTACGATGCTCATCCAGATCGAAACGGGCAGGGGTGGGGCTCGAACCCAGGATCCCTGGGTTCTGCAGCGCGAGCTTTCGCTCCACGTGTGTCGAGCTGGGTGTGCGTTTTAGCCCACTCGGCCACCGATCCCCTTATTTCTCACGTATTTAGTCTACACCCTGCGGTGGCATACGTTTATGAGTCGCCTCGACAAAAAAAAAAAAAAAAAAGTAAATTGAGACTTGCGGATAAAATTGTTCCATACGTCACCGTCTAGCCCGCGCTCCTGGCTTTTCCTAGAGACAGCAAGCCTAGGAGCGCGGGCTAGCTTGTGCTTGTAGCTTTGGCCGCAGACTCAGCTTAAAAGTGCCCTAAGGAGGTTTCTGAGGTCGCCAAAATATGGCGATAACTCACTCTGTGGGCTCTAAGCAACAGCAAAAGTAATTGGACATTACTCTAAGAAGCAACCGTTACTTTTCCGATTACTTTATTGGGTGAAGACTCACATCTTTAGCGCTCATAACTATACTCCCAACCCTTATTTCACATTTTCACAAGTTTTGAAGAAGAAAAAACGGGTTCCCTCTTCGTGGTCGTTGCACCTTCACAATGCGGACACAAGCATAGGATCGTTTGAAGAAGTATAATGATTTCGACGTTCGCCAGTTGGGGAGGCGGGGGGGGGGGGGGGGGGGGAGGGGGAGGGAGCGAAGGGGTTTTAGATTTTGTTAAGCTGAAGCAAGGGTTGTCGCTCAAAGTTTGCGTCGCTTATTTTATTATTCACATGTGAATGAACTCGCATGTTATACAAAAGAGCAGCAGCTCCAGGATTTGAATCTGATCGTATGTAGTATCCATTAGCGGAAGAGATTGCCCCGACCACTTCTCGACTCGAAACCTTGCTTTTCACAAAGGTTACGCAGGGGAAATAGGGAAATATTTGAACTGGTTTTGATATATTTTGCATCCGCTTTAGACATTCTTCGGTACTGGTTCTCCTACGAGCTGCGAGTAGGTACCGTAAGCAGGATTTTTTTGTTTTTTATTCTTGTGTGTGTGTGCGTGAGGGAGCTGGTTTGAACGAAGGACTTACAAAGCTACATTCTGCTTCCTAAAACTTCGCCCTGAATGGCCTTCGTCACGCACAGGGGCTTCACTGAGGCTTCCCACTCCCAGTCCCAGCTCGAAAAAAAAAAAAAAAAAAAGGACATTCCACAGAAATTGTACATAGCAAGAGATTGACCTCGTTTCCTACAGCTCCGCAAAAATCTTTACTTTTTCCGTTCGAAAAAAGAAGTAAATTTTATTTCTGTCATTTCAGGAAAAAATGTGCAAAGGGAGGGGGAGGAGGGGGAAGGGGGTCCCGTGAAAAAATAGTAACAGTTAGAAGTAATTTTTATTGCTTCAAAAAGTAATCAAATTACTCTTGTGATTACTGCGCAATAAAAGTAATCAACTGATTACAAAATTACTCCAAAAAGTAATCAATTACAAGTAATTTGATTACTTGTAATGCGTACGGTACAAGTCTGGTCATATGTCGTCCAGTCGCCGGAGGTGACCTCGGTGCTTTCAATCTTTGATTGCCTTTTTACTGGGAAAATCGGCAACGGAACGTTATGATTTATGAATTTTTAGGATGCTTAAAGGCCACACAGTGAGTTATCGCCATATTTAGGCGATCTCCAAAACCTCCTCTTGGTCCAGGACACAGGTCGACAAAGCTAGAGGGCAACATCATAATGGTCTCGGCGACCCGTTCTCGAACCCGACCCTACCCCGTCGGATGCCACGAGCCAGATTAGTCAATCCAAACGCAAATCGCGAGACTTCACGCATCACTCCGCCCAACCGGCAGGTCACGTCACACGGGTGTTATGCGTTGACTCCGGTGGTTCGGTCCGACCGCTAGGTGGGTGAAGGGGCGGCCCTCCTAGCTTTGGCAAAAATGAAGGAAGTCACTGTCCGCAGACCGCCGGGACTGGGAAAGAATGCTTGACACCACCAGGTTGAGTGCAAATAAACGTGCGCGAAAGTTCAGAGCGCCGAGGAAGAGTTATTCACCCGCAGACTTCAGTGGTGACAGCCTGAGCGTACTCGACGTCGTTGACGACGTACAGCCACTCCTTCTCCGCGTTCTGCGCGCTCTTCGGGTAGATGGTCTTGCGCTTGGTGGGGCACACCCGCTGGTCGACGCTGTCCTCGCGGTCTGGGGGCTGCCTCGCCAGGATCTCGCTGTCGCTCAGGTCCACGTTCACGTTGCGAAGGATGCTCTTGATCAGTTGCCTAGAGGGATAATCCCGAAAAAAAAAAATCGCCTCGCTTAGACATTTTGTTAAACGCAACGAGAGTGCGACAGCACTATATATATATAGCCGATACTACGAGCTAATGGGATCAATAAAGCAGAGTTAAAAGCGATAGTCACTGGCCCTTTTCTGTTTATGTTGAGTTTAGCGATGATAGAACATGTGCAGATGGTGCGTTTTTGACGCTGCCTGATTTGTCTCATCAGCCTGTAGCGTCTGCTGCGACTTAAGCGCCGTTCACACTCTTGCGACCGAGTACGACCGAGAGAGACCAGACCGGTTTTTAAGCCTCTTGCGGCTTTCTAGTAACGGATGCGATGCAGCTGATCTGATCCTAAGAGATCGCAAGATGCTTAAAAACCGGTCTGGTCTCTCTCGGTCGTACTCGGTTGCAAGAGTGTGAACGGGCCTTTAAGGTGAAACGAAGTACAATACGTAGTTCCTACCCGACCGTTCCTACGTATTGGAGGAGGAAGGGAAGGAGAGAGGGAGGGGGAGATAGTGCTAGCACACCGCTTGCCATTGGCTTACTCCCGCTTTTCCTCCTCCTCCGCGTGGCGCAATACCATTGGACGCGCGCGCTTTGACGTCAAACCAAGAGCTGCGCTCCACTGCTGACACTCTCGATGGCCTTGCTACGGTGAGACCACAACGAGCAAGCGGGGACCGTACAAAGTTCTCGCATAACGTCACAGCTTTGAGAGAAGCAATTCAGTCGGTGGCTTATGGGATGTGTGAGTGGAAGTGACACACCATGAAGATACGGACGGTCAGCAGCCTCCTAAGCATCCTTAAGCTATGGTCACACTGCTTGTACATCATACAAAATACAGTCTGCATACAGATTCCAGCCCGAGTCACCTCGAGATTCGTCCTTCGAATGCCACATGGCAATCGGTTTAAGGAGAAATTTGGCACGCGGCATACGAAACACGGATATTGCGGTAACTCATGTTTGTACACTGTCCTTTGTATGATGTATGAGCATCTGACCCCGGCTTTAGTGAGGGGTGGTTTCAACTATTGGTACGTCTAGTAGTAAGTCCAGATGCTAAGCCAAGCAAAGAAAGCGCGAGTCGATTTGAGCACGCTTTCGACTCGGAGTTAGTGTACGGACGTAAGCTCGAATCGGTCACGTGACAAGGAGATTGTTTCTTCTTGCTGTTGTTCATGAAATACACGTAAGCCTAAAAAAAACACAAAGAAAAAGTATTGTTTTTTAGAGGGCATAGATGGGACACGCAATTTTTAAAATAATATGTTTCCACAAAACTTTTTTTTCGCGCAATATTTACGCCGTTAGACGCAGTTTAGGTGGAGCTTACAGCCTGCTCTAAGCCCGCCCACAGAGCAGTGACCCCGCCCATTACTACTGGACTGGCTTGGCTTCTCGACAAAACAGGCTAGCAAGCGCAGTGTCTTCCTTTCGCTTCATCCGATGCGTCTAGTCTGGAAGTCTAAAGGGCCGCCCACACTAGCGAGAAAACGCGCGCGGCGCGCCGATCGCGTTGAAAACGCGTTCCGCAAAATCGGTTGAGCGGGAAGATTTTCCTGCCGCGAGGAATGCTTCAAGAGTGCGCGAGGCCTCCTGTGCTGTCACGTGACATTCGCGGCGGCAGAACTCTATCTAGTGTGGTCTTCAGGATGCGGGACGCGTCTTCCCGCGATCAGCGTGCCACGCGTGTTTTCTCGCTAGTGTGGGCGGCCCTTAACACCGCCTACTAGTCGTGCGAGCAGATGAGCGGCAGCCTCCGGCATCGTCTACTATTTCACCACCGTCTATCGTCGTCTGCAATGCCGTGAGACGCGGACACGAAAACTTCACGTCCGCGTCCGATTTCGGCTCAGCGACGTTCTAGCTTTCCATCATGCACAATCCACGGTCCAATACAAGTGGCTGTCAGCGTCTACTGATGTACAATAAGCGACCGAGAGAACTAAAAAAAATCAACGAAATAAATATGCAGTCTTTTTAGCTTTACCGTTCTTGGTATTTTTTTTTTTTGACGTGGCATCCGAGAGGAAGGTAGGTAAGCGTCCTGACGAACAATTAAAACGCGGCGTAAATTTATTCGCTTTGGTTTGTCAGGTGCTGTGCAAAACTTAAAAGCTTGCCTTTCGATTCGCAATGAGGAAACACGTAGACAAACTTGATGCGAGCGGAACGCTCGACTGCCTCGAGCCACATGGCTCGTAAACTCTTATTTGTGTATAGGGTATCTTCTCGATATTGAAACCATGGTATGGTCGTAATCACGGCAGTTGCACAATTCACAGAGCAGCGGGGCCGCTTTTACCGGAACCAACGTCTTTACGTCGTTATTCAGCTTCAACGCTCGCAAAGGAAGAAACCAAGCCAGATCGACCAAAATAAGGACGGCAGGCTTAGGCCAGTCCCGCTACGAGAACAAGCATCCGCACAGGGCTTCCCAAGGCGCGTACTTGCGGAAGTTGTTTGCTGCAAACTACGTAGGCTGAGGAGACCTTCCTCTGAACACCTCTGGGAAGTCAAAACCACTCGCACTCACAAAAATCAACGAGCTCAACAAGCTTCGCTCGTTCAGCACTCCGCAGACGCAGGCAGCCATCTTTGTTTACGTTTCAAACCGAATCGGAATAAGCGATCTCAGAACACATTTGAAAACAATAATGACTCTATCTTGATTATTTCCTTCTCAAACATAAAAATGTCGATTAAAATACTTTTACGGCACGGAGATTCAAATTTGAAACACAAATTTCACACGTCAATCGTCTCTCCAGCCAATAAGCACGGGGCGTGACTTAGCGGGCTGCGACCTCCTCCTTCTACACCTGAATTCCGACTGACGGCGTAAATATTGCGCAAAAAAAGTTCTTTTTTTTTTTTGTGAAAAAAAAAAAATATATATATATAAATACGTCTCCCATATGTTCCTATTAAAATATATTTTTCCCCTTTCAGCGTTTTTTTAAGTGAAATTTCGGGGGTCGTCCTTTCTTAAGAACACTTTGCATGCACAAATGCAACTTATATATAATGGCCAAAGTACGGACTAACTTTTGTTTATACGCCTTTTTGCCAAGGACCATCTTTTGACACTGGGCTTAGAGGCCATGAGATTTGTCTCAAAGAAACCGACTGAGATTACTTTCCTGAAGAACGTTTAACTTTGTGTGAATGCACGTTCGCTTCAAGACGGAACTTCACCCACATGCCCTCGAATAGCAAATTTTGAAATTCATCGACGTGCCCACGAATCCGGATGAAACTCATAGTGACCGCATACATCGGCTTGGTAATATTAGCTACATGTCTGCTTTTGGCGCAACCGGGCGGTAAGCTTGAGCCGGACCCTCTTTTGCCATATGTCGGTTGTTACTCCTGTCAGAGAGTGCGTGGACAGTAGACAAGCACCGTAGGTTAAAAAAAAAAAAAAAGTTTTGTTGATTTATTTTTATTAGGTAAGTATTTTTCTTTTAAATTTTGATGCGGTGCTTCTTTTACCTTCGGGCACCTCTGCTGCAAGTCATGGAGCGATACGTTAGTAAGTCAATTTATGCGGCCACCTTTAATATTTCATACGGGTTCATGGGCACGCTGTAGATCTTCTCAAAAAGACGCCCTCGGTTAGAAGCTGTGGACTCCCTGCACGGCGGACGTAGAGTCGAAACACATACTAAAAATGCAAGGTCACGTCGCACTTTCTGGGTTTCGTTGGATTATAAGGCAGGAACGCACCCACAAAGGGATTAACACCGTGATGTTGCACTTAGGGCGCTCTTTCGTTCGGTTGTCGGCTTCTATCGTTCTAGTTCGTTTAAATGCGATTAACACACGCATTGAGTCCAACCGAGTGAGGCTGCAGCCGGTTCTTTACGCCTCTTAACGACCGCCCATTGCAGCAGCAATGGCGGTAGTAAGCGATTTAAAACCCCTTTGCCGCAGCAATCCGTAAAAAGGATTAACCTCGCAAGCCATAGCAGCCACACTCGATCGAACTCACGTAAGTGTGTGAACCAGCCTTAAGCCCCGACGCCTGGTGAAATACTCAAATGCTATTACTCTAATTTCCTCGCCATCTTACGCAATGACTTGCCCGTTCCACAGTGTATGTTCCGCCATTTGAAGCGGTTCCTACCTTATAACAATCAGCTCCTGACTTCCAAAACGGGTCCAGGCATAGGCAGAAAGTTTTCAATTTCCCGGAGGGGAGGGGGTTGGGGCCCGACAACCCCTCTACCTCCGCCCCCCCCCCCCCCCCCTCCTCCCCGCCCCCACCCCGTGCACCCTGAGGTCCCCGAAGCGAGTGTACTTGCTTTCCCAAAGAGCCCCGTGGTGGGATGGGGAAGGGGGAGGGGGGGCTTTGTCCCTTCTGGAAAATTTCAGGGCAGGGGGGGGGGGTGGGGGGGAGGTAACCAATTGGTCATTGCCGAGCTTGGCTTTGGGCGCTAGCTAATCGCGGCCGTTAGGAATCTCTTCGACTTTCTCGCAGCGCGTTCAACTCAAGGCTCACGTACGTCGGGTAGGTGTTGTCCTCGACGCAGTAGGCACTGTTCCTGAGTCCCGTCGCGTTGCACGCGGGCTTTCCCGAGGCGTCGACATAGGGCCTCAGCTCCGGGGAAGCCGGGTGCTGAGCAGGGCGCCCCGTGGGCACCTGCATGCGTCCCGGGCCGGGGGGCATCCGACCGCTCCGGGGAACCTTGTAGCCGTGCGGCCTCGTCTGCGCACCGCCGCCCCGGATCTCACACAGGACAACGAGCAGCATCGCCGTCCGGAGGGCCAACTGAAACACAGTAGGGGAGAGTTAATACCGTTCATTATATCGTTAATTAGCCCATCCATACGCAAAGAAACAAAGGAAAACAAACATGCACCTCTACACCGACGCGCTGCACTTCACGCGAATTCCGTTTCTGCGCCCGCGCTCTGCCTACACCTGATGGGGGCAAGCGTGGACTTATTTGTAACTAGCGTAGAGTGCCTCAATGTCTCTGGACAGTCTCCGAGAACGCACAGACACCGCTCTGTTGTATAACGTTTTATACCCCTGTTACACGGCCGCCCTTAATCGCGGTTAACTACTGTTACGCGGCACCGCAGTTACCGCACTATACTCTCGGACAGCTAATTCAGAAGAAGTGAAGAACGCGCGTGCCCTGCTCTGAAGGATGGTCAAGATGCTCGTGCGCACGTTTGCCCATAGCTTTGACTCCATAGCCGCAGAATGTTGCCCGCGAGTATTGTGCGCTAACTGAGGCTTATACCCCTGTCAGACGGGCTAGTTTAGTGTCACTACAAGCGAGTGCACTTCAGCCCGCCGAAGCACACTTCAAGTGTGTTGGTGCTACACGGGAAAACTTAGTGTCACTCCAGAATGATGGCAATGACGATGGGTAAGTAATGGGCACGCACAATATTACAGTGCATACGCATTTTCTCATAAATAACTTCGTCGTCTTATTAGAAACACGTTACCACACATTGTTGCGCTAAGTCACGAGCTTTAATCCAAATTTAAACCCAACTTGATCATTACGATCAGCCATTACAAGCTAGTGATACACGTCCGCACGCCGGTACAATTAGGGTGCCTCAATGTCCTTCTGTTTAGGGTGATGCCATCGTTTGTAGTACCCGATGCCGACAGCACGCGCTCACGGGTAAAATACAAAGAAATCGCAGGAAACAAAAAGTCGCCGTAGCACAGTCAGCGCCACGAGCGCGTGCAGGGACACGCTCTTTCGCGCGCTTCAGAACAAAAAATAAAAATAAGCCTTCGAAACAAAATGGCCAGATGTCATCACCCCAAGCAAAGCGCACATGAAGGCACCCTAGGTACAATGCTCATCTATACTCTGTTTCACCTTATAATGTACCGCAGGAAAGGCTACAAGCGCGAGCTCCTTGCTCAGGGCACATCTCCGTGGCACAAGCTCTCGTGCGTTAAGGGTAGCTCCCAACGCTATGAGCTCGCGCTTCTAGCCTTGTCTGCGGTACAACATGAGGTGAAACGGAGTATAGATCAAAACGAGCAGAAGCAGGGATTGAACCCAGGATTCCTGGGTTCTGCAGCGCGAGCTTTCGCTCCGCGTGCTCCGAGCTGGTGTGCGCGAGCCCACTTGGCCACTCACACGGCGGCCACTCGCCACAACGAAACATCATGGAGTGTGTGGAGGACGAGATGGAGGGCGATATCCACGATGTTGGACAGTGGAAGCGCGTGGTTGGTTCACTTTTTTCCGGGAGAGCCCAACGCCTTTCAGATGAGAGGCAGCTGGACCTGGATGCCGACGCACAGGCAAGAATGTCTGTCAAGTGACATCGATCAGCAGCTGCAGGCCAATGCCTTCACCGTAGCCGCTCTCATGACCGACAACCTACCCGTGATCAGTCGAGAACGGTGGACTTTCCAGGGGAACGAACGGTGGTTCGAAGACACCTTGCCCCATTTGGGCGAGTTCCATTTCAATCAAGCCTTTCGCGTCTCTCCTGCCACCTTCAGATTCCTGGTGGAGTTTCGCAGGTGCCTCTTGGTCGTCGCTGGCCGTCGCTGGCCGTCGCGCAGGGGCCAAGGCTGGGAACTAGATTAGCCGCTTGTTTTTCTACAATGCACTACTTTCCTGCCAACAGAAAACAAGTGCGCATCTAATATTACTCCTATCAAAATAATACTAATTTTACGCAGCGTTAATTTCTTCTATTATTTTTACTCCTTGAACACTGCTATCGAGATTACACACTCGGTCTACAGGAGCGAGCGTAGTGTGCTCCCCGAACTCACTTCATTGGAAGTGTGTTCCTCGGGCAGGGCTGGGGATTGAGCTCAGGATCACTGGGTTCTGCAGCGCGAGCTTTCTCTCCACGTACTCCGATCTGGTGGGCGCTAGCCCACTCGGTTACCGATACCCCTTAATAAAGACACGTTAAAAAAATTAGACGTTTGCAATTCTCTGTAATGCCAAATTGGAGCGCAGCTCTTGAGAGGAGGGAGGAAGGGTACGAAGGGGAGGGTAAGCCAGCTGCTCCCCCTCCGTACCCTCCTCTCCTATTCCAATCCTACTTAGCGTAAAAAATTCGCTAAATTTCCCGCTAAATTTAGCCGGAAAATTTTCCCGCTGAATTGACGTGTGACGTCACATGACACGTCATATGAAATTTTAGATGTGACGTCAGACGGGTATAATTTTTCCTCTAAATTTAGCGGAAAATTTTTCCACCAAACTGAGCAAAAACTTTTACCGCAAAATATAGCGGGAAAAGTTTACCCTCGTGACGTCACACGTGACGACACACGTGACGTCATGTGTGACGTCATTTTGGGAAACAGCCCTTAATGCAACGCGCGGTTACGCCGACGCCGCTTAATTCAGAAAGGGGTGCCTAGGAGCTGTGCTCTAAAACAACGTTGCATTAATGAACGATTTTTACGCCAATTGGATGATTCTGATCGATCATCGCAAGCCAATATAACGAACGAAGCATATCCAACTTTGGTGTTCCGCTTCGTTCCACGAAAGCCTACGAGGAGGCCCTGACACTGCCTAATCAGATCATAATTATCGTGTCGTCTCAAATAATTACATGCTGAAACAAAAGTAGACTCTATCATTCTCTGCTAACCAAGACAGCCATGAATGACTGACTTTGTCGTCGTCTTTTATCAATTCACCACTGCGCTAATCTTGATTCAGGTAAGCCTAAACTCCAAGTCCACCCCACTACTTTTTTTTGCAATGCCACTCTTCTACATGCCGTCTCTTTCACGAATTTCTTTTTCTTTATAAAACAAGACTTACGCAACGCTTTTGGGTTCTGTGTTGTTATGTTTTACTGTTGAAACACTCCTACTGATTCCACGCGCTCGATCGAGCGAAGTGAGTTCGTCAAACTCACTCCAAGCGAAGTGTGTTCCTCAGGAAGGAGCCGTGTGGCACACTACAGAAATGACACTAAGGGCGAAGTGCACTCGCTTGTAGTGACACTAAACTAGCCCGTCTGACAGGGGTATTAGCGTAAGTGCAGTTAAGTGTGCCCGTGTAAGAAGGGTATTAGAAGATTCTTCTTGGGTCTCCGCTAGGACCTTTCTTTTACCAATACCGAACTGCTAACCTGGGCGATTCGGCGTGCTCACGCATAAGACTGAAACGCATGTCTGAACATCACACCAAAAGTATGTGTGTTTATTAAAAGTACGTGTAAGATTGCTCTGCGATAAATACCAACGCGAAGTTCCTTTATATAAAAAAAAAAAAGAATGCGTGAAACCAAGCTTTAATGTCTCAGAATTTCACCACTTTGGTATGGTTTTTCATCAGTGTTGTAATAAAAGTAACGGAATACGTTACTCGTCACTTTGCATGTAAAAGGAACGCGTGCAGACATACGTTGTCTGAAAATAAAAGGAACACGTTACGCTTACCGCTACCGATATAAGTAACGGATGTTACTTTTCCTTTGCTTTTTATTTAAGAGCTAAAACATTTTACTGTTTCGATGTGGCAGGTATGCAAAAGCGCCATATTTCAAGGATCCTGATGTTCGTGCAACAACTTGACATAATTACCATAAACTTTTTACGATTCCACCTGAATACTCATGAGGAAAAACGCGAAGAAAAACACGAAAAACGCAAAACACGAAAAGCGCCTTGAAACAGGGAAAAGAAGTGAAATTTCCTTGAAGCTTTTTAAAGATGAAACGAGTAACATAACTACGTTACGCGTTACTGATTTTAATATGTAACGAGAACGCTACTACGTTACCGAAAAAAGTAACGCGTTACCGAAAACGTGTTACCGCTAACACTGTTTTCCACAGACGTGTTCCCGTTTTCAGATGAATCCGCGCCGGTTGAACCACGTTTAAAATCGACGTTGAGTGCGTTTGGGGCTGGCACTGTAGAAAGCGTCGGACACAAAAAATAGGCGACACGGGAAAGCGATCGACGAGAAAAAACGACATCAAAGTGACGTCATGAGCGTCACGTCACAGACCATATGGCCACGATGGTCTCGTGACTTCGCCACGGGACTATACCGTCCTCTATAACAAACAAACACAAACCAATTCTGTGAAATTCTTCAGAAGTGCGAGTGCACATATTTCACAAGTGCGACCACACCTAACAGAAGGAAGCGAAAAGTTTTATGTCACCAAGTTTATCTTCTCATTTTGTAATCTTAGCGCTTCGTAAGCAAGTCAAGTTCCCATACATGGAAACACAGAGCTGTAGAAATTGGTAGTGCAAGTTAGTTCCTCTGCCTCGCCTTTAAAACGGAACTAGCTGAAGGTGGGCACAAGAGGCGGAGAAAACGAGGCAGCTGAGAAAGAGGAAATAAGTTTTAAAGGATGCCTCAGCTGAAGATTGTTGATAAGTCAGAGGAAAAAAAAAGGAAAAACGAAGATATAACGGGGACTAAGCGGAGTTTTTCTTTTCAATCTCAAGTTTTTTATTTGTGTTTTTTAAGGAGCACAGGCAGTTACCCGATTTTTACATTTCTATAATGTTTCTTTTTCACTTTTTCGTCTTCTCAGCCTCGAGTCCCCACCAATAAATCAGCTTGCCTTATCACACTATAGCTTGCTTAGAAGCAAACACGTAGCGATGGGTCGCTATTCGTGACATATTTACGGGAGCCGTAAAGCGGTCGTTCGAATGACGTAACGCATTAGCATTTTACGTATACCTATTGCTTCTTGCGTCATGCGGTGGAAGGACGTTTATTGACAAAAGAGACAAGAACTTGTTACGTAACTCATAGGGGATGTCTACCAATGCGCCGAGAAACAGAGAGAGGAAGAGACCAAAGCGCGCGTCGACGTCAGAACGCCGAGTTCAGGTTGGAATGATTAGTGGATAGACCTAAAGCTATATAAGCTGCCTTTGTCTCCACTGCAGTCGTCGAACGCGCTCCAATGCCAAAGCCAAAGGCCGGACGCCGTCGTTCCTCCGTTCTAACGTATTCTACGAGTGCATGCAGACAAACGCAGCTAGCTTTAGGTCTACCCACTAATCAACCCAATCAGAACTCGTCGTTCTGACGTCGACACGTCGCTCTGCTGGTCTCCTCCTCTCTCAAGTTCCCGGCGCATTGGACTGCCAATTAGAATTCGAAAGAAACACAATGGGGCTACTCAGATCACAGTTTGACATCGGACCAGCACCGCTTTACGAGCAGGGTCACAGTCGAGGCACCTTCCTACTTTTGCGGGCCTACTCTCTGGTTAGCGTAAACGATTGCTACGCGACTCTGGGGCAGCCGTTCATGCCACTACCTTTCCGTAATGAAATACGCGGAAACCGCAAAGCATAACCGGACGCGACTGGTATCAGAGGAAAGTCGAGCCTTCGGTGATTTAAATATCGAGGATATATCTATATTATTTATTCTTAGAGCCAGGTTGTGCAACTTTTAGAAGTGGCGTCTTCCTGAAATTAAGAGCTCTAGTGTTATTGAGTACGCGAAAACAAAACTCGTATAACCCGTGTTCAGCGGGCCTCCAGAATCGGATACGCCCCTAGTACATCGGTCAGTCTTGTACACATTGTTCAAAAAAATAATCGACAATATTACTATTACTCTTAGTTAGTAACTTATTCAATTAGATTACTTGATTACTTAAGAGAAAAAGCCATTACTTAAGAGAAAAAGTAACCGTTACTTTTCGATCACTTCAAATCTTCAAAACGGCATATCTTTCTGCCGGTTTGAAAACTGGCCTTCCGTACTGTACATTATTGGATGAGAATCACCGGATTATACACTACTCGTTTTCTCAATGTACCACTTTTAGTAGACCGTCTTCCTGTTGGAGACGGTTGGATTATTCTTTGTTAGAAAGGTTGCGGAAACAAAGAGTGCCACTAGGAAGGGGAGTGAAAATAGTAACGGTATCAGGTAATTTTATTACTTACCAAAGTAATACGACCTATCTTGTGATTACTACTTATGAAAGTAATAAAAAGTTACAAAGTTACTTAAAAAGTAATCGATTATAAGCACTTTAATTACTTGTAATGAGTATGCAAGTCTGGGCGAATACTACTTATAAAACTAATCAAAAGTTAAAGTTACCTTAAACAGTAATCGAATACAAGTAATCTGATTACTTGCAATGAGTATACAAGTCTGGCATTTATACAAAACTATTTTGACACCCTTGAAAACAAAGGGTGCATTTGTGGGAAGGAAAGCAATGGCCGTCTTTGTGAGAGTGAAGAGGCTGTACGCTAGCTGGGATTATATACTAGACACTTATCGATTCACGAACGAAAGTCAAATCGAATATCTTTAGCGTGCGCGAAACCTTCAGAGATTGTCATTCATATCCGATTAACACGACGGACCGAATCGCGATTTTCGTCCGCGGACCGTGTACCACGTGACCGTTACGTCACCTATTTCTGCTAAAGCCCCTCTATCCTGAGGAAAGTGGCGCCATTCATTGTTGTGGAAATGCTTGAGACACGTGCCGCGCGCCACTTCTGAGAAGAACATGGCGTCTGAAATCTAGCTCAGTGCTGCACTGTGCCGCCATGATCTTCCCAAAGGCTGCACGTAGCACGTGCCTCGTGCATCAACGGACCTTGCGCTACTTTTGAAACATGAAGGGGCTTTAATTGCTGCGATCCGCGCCTCGTCGGTGGACGCGCGCGGACTGAATGCCGAACGCCTTTTCACGCGCGAATTTTTGGCAGGCGACTGACTTGAAAAGCGTTTAGTCTGGCAACGGTACGATATTTTCTTTTTTTTTTTGTTGTTGTTTCGGACGATTAAAATAAAAAATGGCATATCGTCACGGTATGTGCGTTCGCTGGTTCATTTTGTCGCGCGATTCTTAGTTCCTAGCTTGAAAGAAACTGCAGAAACTTTGCCCGGCTGACGGGAAGCAGGTTCCGATAGGGTCCGTAGAAAAAAGCTTTCCTCAAACGTCGTCTAATACGCCGAGATAATTCTTGCATACAGATTCGAACGCGGGTCG
Source organism: Ixodes scapularis (assembly GCF_016920785.2). NCBI lineage: Eukaryota > Metazoa > Arthropoda > Arachnida > Ixodida > Ixodidae > Ixodes > Ixodes scapularis. The sequence goes on along the minus strand of NW_024609868.1, from coordinate 52,802,983 downwards.
CCGGACGGAGATCCATGCTTCGAACGCCGCATGGCAATGAGTTCAAGGAGAAAATTTGGCGCGGGGCATTCGAACCAGGGATATTGCGGTGGCTAGTGTTGGCAGACTGTCTTTTGTATGATGAACGAACAGTGTGACCCCGGATTTAGGGGACACAACTAAAGACTGCAGAGAAAGACTAAACGATTCTATTCCTGAAATCCCCCGAACATTCCTTTGTGTGTGTGTGGTTATGGTGCGAAAAACTATGAAGAGATTTACGCTCTTTCGACTCACACCACCCAGAAATGTGCTCAGCATTACTGTATTTTATTATAATTGTATTTCAAATACCCAGTTTTTAGCATCTAAGTGCAATTGAAAAATACACACAAAACATCCCCATGTGAATAAACACGGAATACAAAATAGCAAAGTACTTGAAATACTGTTAAACCATGATATTAAAGCTCATGTAGGAAGAACTATAGCGCACGTCGTTTTGTTTATATCTTATCTGTTTTTTTTTACCTACCCATGCAAACGTTTGGATTGACTATATTAAACAAGCGTGCAAAAGCGAGGACCTCTAAAGGGATATTCAAGACAAAGAAGCGCTTGTTTGTCTTATACCAACAAAACTTGGGAATGAGCTAGTTGGATTCGCATAACATTGCTTACTGCGCTGCTCCGTTAACATTGAACAATACAGATATTTGAAGAAAGAACAGACATTTCCTTACACGCATATCTCCCTTTCTTTGTTTACTTGTTTCAGCAAATAGCCCTACTTTCCATCCTTTTTGCACAAATCCGGTGTTATTCTATTTCCACTCGTCTCAGGGCTTAGATTGTGATTTTTCCTAAGCAGCTCGCCTGCATACTTTCGCTCCTTGCTATACACATGCTTTTTTGTTTTGTTTTAGCTTAACGAGTTTAGAATTTGACACAAGAATTGCGCGTAGCTTGACCTGTGAATGCCTGTGGGCGGAAGTCGCGCTGCGTCGCACTGCCGAGCGGCATAACCATAGCAACCCCCGCTGACGCTATATGACGCGCCGAATGCCGCGCGCCACGTGACAGCGTCAGCGACGGTTGTTATGCTTACGCCGCTCAGCGGCGCGACGAGGCTACCTCCATTTGCCGGCCGCTCCGCTGACAGGGTGGAGACGGGACGCCTTTTTCGGAGGTCGATACCGGGCATAGCAAGAAGGCAGAGTAGTAGTTTGACGTCCGTGACGTCATGTCCGGTTTTCGTGATATCTTCACCCCTTTGCTCTTTACTTCGCGCACTCCTCCGGAGTATGCTCCCAGCTCGTTCCTCCGAAGTCAACCCAACTGTCATAGTTGGAAAAGACGGCCCGTGCCGGTCGTTTGCAAAGCCAGCAAAGCGACGTAGATGGAAACAAATCACTGCGGCGTTTTTCGCGGCCTCGGAGATGCAGGAGCGAACCGATGTTAAAAAATTGCGTTTCAACTACGAGTGTCAGCAAGATCCACGCACATACCTGCGCACACTCGGAGCGGACGCGCGCGTTTGATCGAAGTGCTTCGGAACCGATCTTTTACGATTACCACTTGATACTGACGTGACACTCGGCAAAGAAAGGTGGGACCGGCATTGCGTGGCTCCCCCGAACTGTTATAGCTCGACAGTGACGTACCGTCGTGTCAGATTAAAACTGACATTAATAACAAAGTGTACATACCGTGTTGCGAAGGTAATCTATACGACGTTTATTTGAGCTCCAAATCACACAAAACAAGGATAGAATCGATGAGAGTCCCTTTTCGACGACAGCGTTCGTCACCGCTGCCTCAGAAAACAAGGAGGTGACGAGGGGAAGAAATTGACATTTTAATTTAAATTGAGGTCAGCGATCAAACTATAATACGGAAAGGGTCCACAAGGGTCGCGCGGGCGGGTATTCCATCCAGCAAGCCAGCCGGTCGTGGGCACACGGTCTTGGGCAAGGACCGTCGGAGCAACGCTGCGCCGAGTCGGAGTGCCTGCTGGGCCCGAATTCTGCCGAGCTCGCTCGGTCGGTGTCATGGTTGCCGTTGTCGCTTTTCCCGGGAGTTAGTGGATCCAGCGTTCGTGTTCGTTGTGGCCGATTTCGAGTACTTCCTTCTTTTTTCTTACTGCTTAAAATCGGGACCCGCCAGAAGAGCACGTAGAAAAATAAGTGTCCGTTGGTCGTCGCGATCAAGTAACTGAGCGACGTTGTCGGTCCTGTTAATTTGATCTGCTCCGGAGCTGTTGTCATACGTACATTTTTGGCGTAAGATCGTTTCGTGAATCTGGCCTCGGTTCTTTAGCACATTGCACTGCAACAATAAGACGCCGCAACCGCCGCCTCACCCCGCCCCAACACTGGACACAACAACAACCCGCAACAAGCTGTCCACAAAACATAAAAGAAAAATAATAATAAAAAATAGTTTTGCTTGTTTCTATGTTTCCAACAGTGACGTCACGGACGTCGCTGCCCCGTATCAACCTCCGAAAAAGGCGTCCCGGTGGAGACACCCGCCATTTTGTGGCGAATTTGCAATGCTCTCACCGGCGTCATATTGCCTCTATCTTTCCAGAACTTTCGTTAAACACAACGTTTCTGCACCACGACTTTGTCACACACACTCTACAGGACCCACACCCAATGTGAAGCTAATACTGACCTCAGGCGCCATATTGCGGCGGTCCAATGGCTCCGTCTCCACCCCAGATGGAGTCACCTTACAGCTATAGTAGTCATATGTGTTTCACACTCAAGATATTCGACGGGCATGATTTCTAGACATTTACCGATTGTTCAAAGTGAAAGGTCGGTCTCACACGCGTCTTTAAAGGGCCGGTCACAGGTAAATCGCAGCGTTGACTTGAACTAAATTTAGTACCGATAGAGTGCTCTATGAGCGCTGTATCACTAATATAGCGCGAAGTCAACGCTAGATTGGCAAGGTCAGCGCTATTTATAGGGCTGAGTATATAGCACTTAGGTAGCGCTGTAATATAGTTGTAAACAGGCTTTTCTTTTTTTTTTAGGGGGGGGGGGGGGAGGGGGTGGTAGGCATGGACGCTACACAAAGCGCCCGACTGGAAACTGGGCCGTTCTTCCGGAGTCTCTCTCTGAACGACAACGCGAACGGATTGCGTCGGTTTAGCTCATCCATTGTTCCACGTAGGTGAGTCGTCGGAGGCGTCGCGGTTACTCATCCCCGTTTGCCGGAAGTCCTTCACGCGCCGATCCAATTAAGAAGGCCCCTCGAGAGAGTCCCAAGCAGATGCAAATTGAACGCATCGCGCTCACGAAGCTTCAGAGAGCGCGTGAAGAACAACTCGGAGTGGAGGCTCGCTCAAGGACGGGGCTCCCGTTGATCACGTTTGCACGTTCGCATCTGCTCAGCTAAAGTGCGAGCGTGTTGCACTCGGTGTTGTTAACAAAACTTTGCAACCAGCGACGAGTAATAATTTTTTTATAGGTCAGCAGTCTATAACATTCCACACACAGAAGCGTCGGAAGTGTTTCGGAGAGGGGAAGGGGGGATTCCCCCCTCTTATTCTTCGAGTTGCTTATTCAGGAGATGCGAAGGGGGTGGTGCTCACAAGGACGGGCTCAAGTCCCTGTGAGCACTGCAGTTGCGTGACCTCGCGCAGCCTAAGACACCTGTTGAGGCAACACGATCGCTGCTGTTGTCTCGTTGTTGCAATAAACCTCAAACCCTGAAAAAATAAAAAAAATAAAAAATAAAAGAAATTGTCATGAGGTAGCCTGCCGTGTATCATCTAAGCATTTTATTTTAATATAAAAATATTCCACCTCTTCTTTCTAACCAGCTCGTTTGCATGCTTTCCCTTCTTTAAAACTCACTTTCATTTTTCTTTTATTTCGCGGGTTTATCGTGTAGGAGGCGAATATAAAGACGTAAGGCCTGACAGAGTGACCTACCCCTGAAGCTTAGTAGCTCAAGGCAATTTCGTAATATTGCACGCACGTGACAATTCTCCAAAACAAATTTGAAACAAAGGAGAGAGCAAACAGATTGGAAGATTATTTGGTAAAACGGATTATAAACAAACGTCAGTAAATATTATTTTTGTTGTAAATAATAAATAAGATTCGTCCAAGCAATACTTCAAATTTATTTTTGAAATCCGTCACCTAAATGTTTACCCAGCTAATTTTATTGTATGGACACGATAATAAAATGTAAGGCAAATTGCTAGGCGATTGTGTTGGATACGTGAAACGTTCTAACATAAGAACTATTGAGAGATACTCTGAGTATCCAGACGCTAGACGCCTAGGTTTCTCGGCACTCTTCATAAGATAGTTTAACGCGTAGCATATCTACAGGTTCACTCAAAGTAAAACGGAGCGCCGAAGCAGTGGCCAAACGGCATCACTGCGCGACCTATCAGCGCCGGCTGGAGCAGATAGGTGCCGTCTGCGCATGCGGGCGTGCCGTTCGCGGCGTACTCCGTCTTTCTTGTTTAATCCTCGCATTATCGGCGTCTCGAGCTGCCAAAAGCTGTTCTGATAAACACCGCTATACTTTGTTTCAGCTCCGGTCGAGCGCGGCCGATGTTATGAGCCGAAGGGAAAATCAAACACCGCAAAAGAACGCAGCGTCGTGGCGTGCTCTCTGCACTTGATAAGGCTAGATGGCGGAGGAGCACGCACAGAGAGATGGTGAATACCGGCTGGTCCTATCAACTGCAGAGAGCACGCCATGACGTAGTGCCTCTTTCGCTGTTTGATTGGTCCTTCGGTTCATAACATCGGCCGCGCTCGGACCGAAGCCGAAAATAGGTGTTCGGCTCGCACGGGGAGATACCGCTGAGGGCAGGTGGGAGAGAAGCAGACGTGTGCCTATCTCAAATACTCTACTCAAGATAATGTATCTTAAATACCATTTGGAGTATTTTGGTATCTTGCAAATACATTTGATGGAGAGTATTTAATACTCTATTTTAATTACAATCCCGAGTATCTTGTACTCATTATCTTAAATACATTTTTGACATTCCGCCATTTTTTCAGTTTTTCGGTATGAAGTGGGGTGGGCGTGGCACTCGCAAACGTGAACATTCCTTCGAGCAACCGAATCCTGTTGCGAGCTCCGATTAGCCACGGTGACTTTAATTGAGCTCGTGAAAATATCGCTTTTTTGCCGACTGCGACTCATATTTCAGCCCAAAGTTTGTACAATGAAGGTTCTCCACCTCGCCTTCCCAAAGGCGCCTTTTGTTTCTGTAGAGTTTCCCCCCCCACAAAAAAATTCTCAAACCAAAGGTGGGGTTTTACTAAAGTAAAGACGCCACCCGGAGGCGCAAGCTGACCGAGAAACGACCTACTCATCCTGTTTACGGTAAGTTGAACTTGATGCTCACGGATAGCTAAGTTGCATGAAGAAAAACAAACCTGGACATCGTGGACATAAAGAGAATGAGAGATCGGGGGGGAGTTACTTGAGATAGAGAATTTATCTTTATAATAAACAAAGTGACGCTTAAGACACAGCCCTGCGGCACGCCATTCTCCTGGGGGAAAGGGTCGGAGATTGTAGCTCCCAGGCGTACCTGAAAGCTACGATCCTGCAGAAAGTCAGCAATGCAGTTGAACATTCTCCCTTTTATGTTCATCGAGGTAAGGTCCTGGAGTATGCCGTACCGCCAGGCGGTGTCGTAAGCTTTTTCAAGGTCGAAAAATACAGACAGACAAAATTGCTTATTTATGAAAGCCTCGCGGACCGTCGTCTCAAGACGTACCAGGTGGTCAGCAGTAGACCTGGAAGTGCGGAAACCACACTGGAAATTGCTCAGTAGTTTCGTGTTTTCTAGTATGTAGACTAGCCTGTTGTTATCTAGCCGCTCAAATGTTTTCCCCAAACAGCTAGTAAGGGCAATTGGCCTGTAGTTCATGGCTTTACTTCTGTCCTTTCCTTGTTTTAAGATGGGGATGACAATAGCCTGTTTTCAGGTGCTAGGAAACTTTCCTTTTGCCAAGATGATATTAAAGAACTGAAGGAGAATGACTAGAAATGTTTCAGGTAGATGAGAGAACATGCTAGGGTGAATTGTATCAAGCCCAGGGGATGTAGGCTTTGCAGCAGCAAGGGCTCGACGAAGCTCAACAAGGAAAAAAGGACAATTATATTCTTCAGTGCAATCTTCTGACCTACGAATTGGAAGTCTCTCACGCTTTGACTTAAACTCCAGAAACTGCGGTGTAATTTTCAGAACTAGAGACTTGTGCAAAGTGCTACCCGATGCGTTGGCTTGTTCATATAATGATGAAAATGCTTCTCCCTTCTCGTCTAACAGCAAGGGGATTGAGGAAGGATGGTAGTCACAATCCATCCTACCTACTCTGTCCCAGACAGTCTTCGCTGGCTTGAATCTATTAATAGAAGATGCATACGAGCAAAAGGATCTCTTTTTTGCCCGTTTTCTAATATAGCGGGCTTTTGCACGTAATTGCTTAAATGCCAAGAGGTTTCCGGAAGTAAGATACCTCCTAAATCTTGCCCAAGAACAGTTTTGGCGGTTTCGGGATTTTTTGCACTCGTTATCCCACCATGGTTTTGGACGTCTCGGCAGCTTGCCGGATGTCTGTGGGATGGACAGACAATTGCAACAATTGCAAGTCAACAATTGCTGTTGTTATGAGAGCATTTTTTTTCGTCCACGGAGGCCGCTTGCGAAAGATCCAGGGAGGAAGGGATATTTGACTGAAAAAGGTCCCAATCTGCTGAACAGATCTTTCAACGGGGGGAACGACAAGGCAGTCTGGGCAGGACTTCCAGGGGAGTAAGATACACGGGAAAATGATCGCTTCCATAAGGGTTATCCAATACATTCCAAATAAAATCTGTAAAAAGTGCAGCGGAACAAATAGTGATTTCAATGCAAGAAAAGGAGTGATTAGCAGAACTAAAATATGTTGGTTCTCCTGTATCTAGTACACATACCTCTCTGAGAGATAAAAACAGCGCCACAACAGAACCTCGAGTGTCAGTTCGGACACTGCCCCAGAGGGGGTTGTGTGCATTAAAATCGCCCATTAAAATAAAAGGTTCAGGTAGCTGATCGACTAAAACTTCAAGTTGGGCGAGTTCCAGGGCAAATGAAGGGGGGAAGTAAATGGAGCAAATTGTAAAAAGGCGTTGCTGTAGCAACGTCACCGCAACGGCCTCCAGAGGCGTGTCTAGGGGGACCAGACAGGCAGGAGTGCCACTGTCTACAAGAATAGCAACCTCACCGGAAGCGCCAGAGGTAGTCACGCGGTCCTTCCTGTAGACTTGATATGATCTAAGAAAGTTGCAGTTGGAAGGTTTGAGGTAAGTTTCTTGCAGGCAAAATGGAGAGGGTTCATGCCTCTGCAGCAAGAGCTTCACATCATCTAAATTACAGAAAAGACCTCTGCAGTTCCACTGCATAATGCAAGCCATATTTTAAAAGAGCGAAATCTAAAAAGCTAAAAACGTAAAAATGAAGGAAAGCTTAAGTGCATACAGACAAGGGATATATTTTCAGGTCTTAAAATCAATCTTCATACGAGGAGTGTTTTTCTTTTTAGTGGCACCATTCTGCTCACTGGTGGATCCACCAGTGCCAGGAAGGGAACACTCCGACCCCGACTTGGACCTGTCCTCGTCGGACTTGAGCCCACTTTGATCCATTGGCTCGTCAGTGGTTGTCGCCAATGGCTGACCCTTGGATGCCGCTGGCTTGGTTGGCAGGCCAGGGTTCCTCTGGGTACCAGAAGGGAGGAGTGCCATACCCCGTCCTTTGGGAGGCAGGGAAGTGGGAGGAGCAAGGGTCGCCAAGCCCTGCTCCTTACTGGGTGTGGGCACGCCCACATCTTTTCTAGAGATCGGGGGCGGTGTTTGCCGGACCACTCCCGAGGTGGAGGGGGACCCCGACGGGACATGCAGGTCACCCGAAGATGTCTGCGTCGCCGTGGACACCATCGGCCGTGCAGGTCCCCTGTGCACAGCCTCTGCATATGAGCCACGTGAGGCAACAAAGACACGCTTCTTTGCCTCGTGGTATGGAATGTTCTCTTGGACCTTCAACGTAAGTAGTTCCTTTTCTTGCTTCCAGAGAGAACAAGAACGAGAGTATGCAGCGTGCTTCCCTTCGCAATTAGTGCACTTCTGATCGTTCTCACAGTGATCTGCGAGATGCTCTTTGCTAGAGCACCTCGCACACGTGTCAGATCCGCGGCAGCTCCGCGAGCCGTGGCCGAAGCGCTGGCACTTGAAGCAGCGCAGCGGGTTCGGTACGTATGGCCGAACGCGGCAATGCAGGTAACCTGCCTTGACAGCTTGTGGAAGGGTGGTCATTGCAAAGGTCAGTACGATGTGTTTTGTCTTGTGTTCCACGCCGTCACGTCGAAGTGTGATGCGCCGTGCGGCGATCACACCCCGGCTGGAGAGGCCCTCAGCAATTTCCGTTTCTGGAGTTTCTAACAGGTCTTCTTCAGAAATTACGCCTTGTACTGTATTCAGTGTGCGGTGGGGGGTTACGGTGACTTTGTAATCGGAGACTGAGTTCAATGCTAGTAGAGCATCACTCTGGATCTTAGTGTGAACCTTTACGAGGAGGTCACCTGATATCATCTTCTTAGCCTGAAAAGTCTTTCCCACAACGTTCTCTAGAGTCTTCGCGACAAGAAAAAGGGACAGTTTACTTAGTGGTTTCTCAGTCTCTGAGTGTATCACCAAAAACTTTGGATACTGCGGAGTAACTACTAATGGAACTTCAAGTGTACGTGCTTCGGTGCGGACTCTTTTCGGAGCCCGATCGAGGAAGGTTTTGTTTTGCAGACCCATAAAGATGGGAAAGAAAGTTCAGTGCCCGGGTGCACCACCCACCACGGAGCCCAACAAGGGGGTAGGTAATGTGCCATAGCAAGAAAGGCATGGCTCACACAATTACACTACCGGTGCTGCCCGGGCACTATACCCTAGTGTGGTTGCAGGGACAGGTCCTGTTTCCACTCAAGGTTGGCCCTTGCCGCCTAAGAAGGTGAAAAAGGAAGGAAGAGAGTGTAGACGGAAAGGAGAAAGAGGTGGGAGGAAAAGTGAAAGAAGGAAGAAGAGGGTAGAAGAGGCGACTGACTGAATCATCCTGGTCGGGCCAAGCCAGGACACCCGTCTACGAGAAGCAGAGGCCGAAGCGGTGTATTGCCTCGCCCGGGGGCCCCGAAGGGTCCAAACATACCCCGGGCTCAGCTTAACCACCAGGGTCCCCTTTTACCCAGACACGGGTTAGCCACGCACAGCCAGACGTGGGTGGGCGAACCCACATGGCTCGGGGTTCGTAGTGACGCCACTCACCAAGCACCTACTAAAGTAGGTGCTCCCTGCGTGCGGGTATTGTGGCCCACGTGGCTGGGGTCCGTGGTGACGCTACTCACCAAGCACCTAGCACCTAAGGTGCAGCCGCCCCCTGTGGGGCTCGGGGTACGTGGAGACGCCACTCTCCAAACACCTGCTTCCACAGGTGCCCCCTGCGGGGAGCGCGGGGCATAGTGTAATGAAAAAATACCAACAATTAGTGAAGTGACGTTAAGTGCCGGATCTCCCCCGAAAGCAGTCGACAGAGGATGCGAACTTGACCCGCTTGGGCTTTTGTGCTGAGCTGGGCAGGATGCATGCTGCATTGTTCATGCAGGCCAGAGTAGTAACAAAAAAGCCCCTCCTCCCCCTCACCGGAGAACACGAACTCCAGCCGAACGCTGACGCCGCGTTCGGTTAAGTCAGCCGAGCGCTCAGACATTGTATTTGTTGTCCCCATCCATCTAGTTATAAAGTTAACCGCTTGGGGCACCACGGTCTCATCTCCTCCCCAATAGCTAAAGCGACCTCTTGTTGTCCCAGAAATGTTTTGTAACATCTATTGCACGTGCGCTTTTCAGCGAGCGCGTGGCCGAATGGTTACCGCGCGGAGGCTCCCGCGCGGAGGCCCCCGCGCGGAGCCTTTCTGACTCCGGGTTCGAAACCAGAAAGCGGACTTCTCTTTTATTTATTACTTGAACTTGACATTCTGGCAAGTTCGAGAATTTTGTCGTCTGATTGAGTTACGAATGTTCTACGCGCCGAACTTTCAACGTCGAATGTTCCAGAGACCCACGTGGGTACAAAAAGTGCTCCGAGTAACGGTCCGCAGTCAGTCTCGCCCCAGCAGTCGATCCTGCTGTTTCGCCGACATCGACGCCTGCGACGCGAGTCTTTCTCTCTTTTGTTTTGGGAACAAGTTCGCCCCATTAAACGTTAAGTTACTTCAGTTATTCGCCGCCTCATCATTTATCATTCGTGGCAATATTTTGCTCTTTATAGTTGGACTGCATCAAATAGCCTTACTGTACTTTTTTCCGTTTGTGTTGTTGCGTGCTAATAAACCATTCTGGCAACCCAGATTGCTGCATAATTGTCGTTGTCAATGACGTCGATACAAATTAAGCAATGCGGAAGTATCTTCAAAAGTAACTGAAATACATTTCTAAGTATTTGTACTTTACTCAAGATACTTTACAGTGAAAGTAACTTGAGTAGTATATTAAATACTTTATGACGCAGCTATTTAGTAAATTGACTGAAATACTTTTATCGAGTATTTTGTCCAACACAGGAGAGAAGGGCGAGTATCTTCCCGTGCGAGCTGAGTACCTGGCGGCGTTTTTAGGAAAAGCGTTGCGAAGCTCGAGCTACCGATAACGTGTGGGTTGGAAGAAGGAAACGAAGGTCCCCTCAGTAGGCGCGTTCGCATGTGCAGATGTAACCTACGAGTTCCAGCTGGCGCTGCTAGATAGCGCGGTAATGCACTTCGGTCGCCGCTCCGTTTTACTTTGAGAGAACCTGTACACTTGATAGTTAGTGAGGAGGTATCACTTAGAAACACAGAAGGTTCCTTGGGTTCGGATAATGACGTGCTTACTTGACTATAACGAGAGACATTTGCCCGAGGGCCAACAATGTCCGAGATAGCGGCGCCGTCTCTTTTGACAGGATCGCCAGACGGAGTATGCGCTGCCGCTATTGGCAGTATCACGCAGGGGGAGAACCAGAAAAAGAAAGGAAGGCTCCATCGAGCACAGTCTCCCCCAGCGAGAGTCCGTCCCGTTGGATTTAGGCCGTCTTATATAGCCTGCGGGAATGGACGCGCCTGGGGTGGTCGGATGTAGGTTGGCTCCCTGGAAGGCGGACGCGTCCATGTCAAGATCCCGAGGGGTGTGCCTTCGGCAAATCACCCGAGAAGGGCGATGGAGAGCCGTCCGCAAGAGAATACGGCCTCGCCTCGCATCCGGGACGCGCCCTGATATGGCAACGCTCCACTGCCTGCCCTAGATAGGGCTAGATAGGGATGTGGGGAACACGTGGTTCCCACACTCTCCCCTCCTTAAAGGGATTGTCCAATCGAAACTACTTAAGTTTTTTCGCTCGTTACGTCGAGAAAGCCCTTCATGTAGACAAACATTTTTATTTTGATATAGACCGTTCCATTAGGGTCATAGCAGAGAGGGTAATAGAAAGAAAAAATGCCCTCTCCTCTCACCCCTAATGTCGTCTGCTCCGCCGAGTGGCCTGTACCTTTAGCATCCAGCTGGCGTGCAAACTGTTTAAAATCGCGTCATTTTGAAAATTTAAAGCGCAGATGCGCAGATTTTGGCATGCTAGTTATTGTTTAGTACTATGCTAGATACAAATACTAACAGGGTCCAATTGCGCTGTTACCTGCGTGCAAAAAAAAAAAAAAAAAAAAAAACTGTGTCAGATTGGCCGGTCTGTCCGGCGAAAAGTAAATCCGGTTGCTGTACTCTTTTTACTATACAACGTTTGTACTGATGTAGGCCTTTAGCGACCATGAGTGGAAGTCTGAAATAATAAAAACGTGCTCTCCTGTCGCAATACACGAAGTAGTTGAGGGTAGCACTGCTGGCTGACTCAACTGCTATTTAAGTAATGGAAAAAAGATATGATATTTGATCATTTACTGAAATAGAACAACAGAGAGCTATGGGCTGATTTTGGAGTAGGCATAACTATTCTAAGAACGCGAACCACTTCACAACGGCAGCCACGAGCGAGAGTTCGATGTTCCGTACAGCCCGCCGGTACAGCCCAAAGATGGAGAATGGCAACCTCCCGGTTTGTCGTCTGCTAGCGGAGTCGGGCGCGTGCCCTCTCTCTCTCGTTTTACCCCGCCGAACCCGCTGAACTTCCCGGATGTATGGAGAGGGCGCTGCTGTCGAACAAAATGGTGCCGCCCAGAGAGCGCTAAATGGAATGGTCTATATGATCTCCCGTTATTAACTAAACCTTTCATTAGCGTATGTACGATACTGCACCCCGAATTTCGCCAGTGTCAATGGCTGACATCCGTAGCTGCTGCGTGACGTCACAAAACGCAAAAGTTTGTCGGATGGTCGGGATAACAAGCGTTGGTCGATGGATGTCTTGTATTTTATTTCGTATTATATAGTCTCCTAGGCTCAAACGGGGGTCCGCGAAGGCCTTCTAGGGATCCGCGAAGCCCTGCCTCACCCGGCAATAAAAGTTTTTTTTTTTTTCTTTTTCAGGTCGAAAATAAATGTTTCAGTTTTCGGGCTAGTTTTTTCGTGTGAACGACAATAAGAGAGGTATACTTCACACTGGCCCTTAGTTATATTCATCTATTAAATCATTACTATATTTAACCTATACCTTTCCTCTCCCCTCACCACGAACGGGGTCCTCCATCGTCTCCGCCGATCCACAAGGGGTCCGCGAAACATCGATGGTTGAGAACCACTGTCCTGGGCTGTACCCTACTGAAATATGGTTCTTTTATAGCAGTTCCCAAGCGTGTGCAAAAAAAGTCACGCCTTTTAGCAGGATATTACTCGAAATCAGCCATAAGCTTCGAGCAAACATATGTTGTTTCGGGCAAATACAACTGCGACGGCCACCGATGGAATTAGGAGCGCTTGCAAAGCCAAGGATGCAGATTTCGCCTCTGAAGAGGCAACTGGGTACACGAAGCGGTATCTGGGTACACATATCGGCGGATCCACTGGATCGGTGATGAGGCTGCGGGTCTTTCCCTCAGAGGCGATGACCGCGGGTCGAAGGCAACCGGCGAATCGTTCAAATGCATGTCGTCACTTGACTTGGACGAGCTTGGTGAATCGTAGCCACGCTTTATTTGCACATGCGGGTCAAACAGAATTTGGCTGCACGCGTGCTTGATTGATTGATTGATTTTGGGTTTTAATGGCGCAGCGGCTGCTAAGGCCATAGTGCGCCAGAACAATGGTAGAAGAAAAAACTGCGGTGCTATTTAAAGGTGAGGCATAATATGAGAGTTTAAAATCTTTCATAAAATGTGAACAATACAAAGAAAATTCACTTAGATGTGCTGTAATAGGCCAATGCTGTTTAGGAAGTTAAAAACTTGGTTATGAGGAACAAGAGGCTCCTCTCCCAGCAAAAGGGCTGGGTGGAATGGGATCTGTTCTCTAAAAAACCGTGAAAAGTTGGTGCGACGCTCTTCATGATATTTCGGACATTGAATGAGAATGTGCAAGACGGAGAGTGTTTCACCACATTCTTCACACATTGGAGCATCCTCTGCTCGCAGAAGGAAGCCATGTGTGAGTTGAGTGTGACCAATTCTCAGGCGACAGAGAACAACTTCATAAAAACGCTCGTTATGTCGGCAACTGGCCCACTCGGACAGAACAGGTTTCACGCAATGGAGTTTATTATGGACTTCAGTGTCCCATTCCTCCTGCCATTTCTTTTTAATCAACTTTTTCAATGAGGACCTGTAATCCTGGTATGGGATGGAGGTAACCTCTGTGTCCATGTTCTGACATGTTCTAGCAGCCTTATCGGCCTCCTCATTTCCGCCTATACCGACGTGGCTAGGGACCCAACAGAAATTAATGGTGATGTTGGAGTTTGTGGCAGCTACAATCTTGTTACGTATTTGCAGAATAAAAGCATCTTTTGATCGATCTAGGGATGCAAGTGCACGGAGTGCACTGAGAGAATCTGAGAAAATTACGGCGGCCTTGATATTCCTTTTGATGATAGTATCCACAGCTACCAGTAGGGCATATAACTCTGCAGAAAAGATGGTGGCTTGGTTGCTGAGCCGCGTTACAATATTGCATGACGGCCCGACTACAGCAGATCCAACACTGCTGCTCCCCTTCGTTCCATCCGTGTAGAACTGTACCAAGTTTTTGTAGTTTTCGGAGATTTGTAAGAACTCTTGCCTGAGATCTTCTGCTGGTACATTCTTCTTGTCATACTTGGAAAGAGAAAAATTAATCGGAATAGATGTGATGTTCCAGGGTGCAACTGGGCTGGGCAACGCTGCTACCGGACTCGATAAGTCTATTGCAAAATACTTGGCCTCAGATTTAAGGCGCAGAGGAAAGGAAGGTACAACAGAGGGTTTGTTCTGGTACGTTCTTTCATACCGCGTGTCCAGAAATACTTCGAGTGCAGGATGTCGAGGCATGGAGCGAACTCTTAAGTGATATTGAAGGCACAAGAACAGACGTCTTTTTCCAAGAGAGCATTCATTAGATTCAGCGTAGAGACTGGGGACTGAAGAGGTCCGGAAAGCCCCCGTTGCAAGTCGTAGTCCCAGGTGGTGGACAGGATCCAAGACCTGAAGAAGAGACGGCCGTGCCGAGCCGTACACTATGCAACCATAATCTAATTTCGATCGAACAAGGCACTGATACAAACGCAGCAGGCACCTTCTGTCACTACCCCAGGACTTGTGAGAAAGAACTTTTAAAATATTCAATGCTAGCAGGCATTTCTTTTTTAGTTGCAAGATGTGACTACGGAAGCTAAGTTTCTTATCAAAAATAACCCCTAAAAATTTATGCTCAGGACGTACGTTTAGGGTCTGACCTCCCAAAGTTAGAGTGGGTTCTATAATGATACCCCTTCGAAGAGAAAACAGAACACAGACTGTTTTCTCTGCCGAGAAACGGAAACCATGCATCTGCCCAACGTGTCATTCCATTAATACCTAGTTGAACTTGGCGTTCACAAATAGCTGAATTACACGAAGAGCAGGAAATTTGCACATCATCAACATAAAGTGCATAGGAGAGAGATCGGGGAAGAACCTGTCCAAGAGAGTTCATTTTGATCAGAAACAGAAAAACACTGAGCACTGACCCTTGGGGAACACCATTCTCTTGGACAAACGTTTCAGAAAGTGTCGTGCCCAACCTCACTTGGAACGAGCGCTCACCGAGGAAGCTTTTGATAAGAGCTAGCATTTTCCCACGAATTCCAGCTGAAACTAAATCACTTAAAATTCCGTACCGCCATGTGGTATCATATGCCTTCTCAATATCGAAAAACACCGATAAACAATGTTGTCTGTTAACAAAGGCATCCCTGACTGTTTTTTCTAGGCGAACAAGGTGATCAACAGTTGATCGCCCTGTCCGATACCCACATTGAAATTTGTCGAAGAAGTTTTCCTGTTCTAAAAAATACACCAATCTGGAGGTCACCATTCGTTCAAACGTTTTTCCCAGAGAACTGGTTAGTGCGATTGGTCTGTAGCTGGAGGGTAATGATGGATCCTTTCCAGACTTTAGCAAAGGAATCACAATTGCCCTTTTCCAGAGAATGGGATAAGCTCCACTGCTCCTTAGAGTTAAAAAAAAACAGGATGGTATCTAATGTTGCAGGATGTAAATGCTGAAGCATACTGTAATGAATAAGGTCTGGCCCTGGGGACGAGTTCCTTCCCTTGTCAAGGGCAACCATTAGTTCCACAAGGGAAAATGGTTGATTATAAGCCTCGTTAGAACCACCGGTACATTTTATTGGTACTTTCTCTTTGGCAGCCTTGTATTTTAGAAATGTGTCTGAATAATGCTCAGATCCCGAAACAGACATGAAGTGTTCCCCAAGAATATTTGCCTGCTGTTCTAGTGTGGGAACACGACTACCATCTAGTGTAAAGAGAGGGATAGTAAATGCACGGTAATCCCCTCTAATTCTATGGATCCTGTCCCATACGACTTTTACACCTGTGGAACTGTTGACTGAGGAAGTATACGACATCCAGGTGGTTTTTTTTGATTGGCGCCTTACACAGCGGGCCTTAGCACGTAGCTTTTTAAAATTAATGACATTTTCAACTGTTGGGTAACGGCGCACTATTGTCCATGCACAGTTTTGCCGCTTACGAGCTAGGCTACACTCCTCATTCCACCAAGGCTTTGGTTTTGATGGTAAGCGTCCTGTCGTTTTTGGAATAGAGCGCTGTGCTGCTTGGACAATTACATTAGTCAGGACTTCACAGGCTTCATTGACATCTAAGCTAACTAATGTATCTGGATGCAACTCTGACTCCTTTTTAAAAGTGGCCCAGTCAGCCTTTTCTAACTTCCAACGTAGAGTTCGAGTTTGTAATGACTTAAAAGAGACTGTGCTTTTTAAAACAATGGGAAAGTGATCGCTACCACAGGGATTCTGATCTACACTCCATGAGAAGTCAGGCAGCAACGAGGCACTACCAATGGAGAGGTCGATGGAGGTCGATGATAAGGATGAGGTGCTAAAATAAGTTGACGTACCAGTATTAAAAAGACAAAGGCTTCGAGAAGTTAAAACTGATTCGATTATTTTCCCACGAACATCAGTTCGATTCCCACCCCAAAGGGTATTGTGGGCATTAAAATCCCCCATCAAAAGAAAGGGCTTTGGAAGTTGATCTAAAAGAGAGTGAAGTTCTGCACTGGTTATAGCTTGTGAGGGTGATAAATATAGTGAACAAACAGAAATGGCTTTATGTACTAGAACACGCACTGCCACTGCTTCTAAAGGAGTGTGTAAGGGTATGGCCGTACAAGCAGCCAGCCTTGGAACCACTATCGCTACTCCTCCAGATGAAATGGTAGCATTTGGGCGGTCCTTTCGGAAGACAGTAAAATTTCGGAAAAAGTTGGTATGTGTGGCATTTAAATGTGTTTCCTGTAAACACAGGGCTGCAGGTTTGTGTTCCTGCAGAAGATAGTCAACGTCGTCAAGATTAGTAAGCAATCCCCTGCAATTCCATTGAAGAAATGTTGCAGTCATGTGTTAGAGATTGTTACTTTGGAGGTATTATTTGTTTTTTACTTTTATGGCGGGCCTTGGGAGCCTGCCACTCCATGTCTTCTGTGTCAGACGCATGAGAGGACGCCTGGGTATTCTCATCCATAGGTTCCGACTCCTGTGGCGAGACCTTTCCGGAAGGTGTGGAAAGACTCTGGCCTCGAGGTGCCAGGCGTCGGCCTCGACCACCTCCAGCCAAAAAGGCGGTGGAGGTGCCAGGCAGGGAAGTGCCGGAGACTTCCTCTTCCTGTCCTTTGGGTGTTGGAGTGGCACAGGAACCATGCCGCTCCTTGGATGTGGATTTCCTCTCCTGAGGGCGTGGGCCCCTCTCCCTTGAAGGGGATCGCGGGCTACGGCCAGGCTTGGCGTTGCCGACCCATCCTGTGAGGGGGATGCCGTCTGTGCCCCCTCGCCACTAACTGGGACAGACTGCTGCCCCGTGAGAGCGGGAGGGGTGGTGGTCTGGCTGGAGGAGGCAGTAGATCCCCCAGCCGTTACTGCACGCCCGGGCAGCTGAATTTTCAGCTTGGGCGTGGGGGACTGCTGTGGCTTCCGGTAGTCCAAAAAGGACGTTTGGGTAGCCACTGCAACCTTCAGTGGTGCATGTCCCCGCTGCACCACCTGCGCATAGCCGCCCTTCCGCAAGAAAGCGAAACGGCGACGTGCCTCTTGGTATGTTAAGTTTCCTTTTACTTTTAGTGTCAGAACTTCTTTTTCATCTTTCCATACCCTACATGATCTGGAGTACGCTGGGTGGGTCTCATTGCAGTTTGCACACTGTGCACTGTTTGTGCAAGAATCCGTCTTGTGGTCGGTTTTGCTGCATTTTGCACATGTGGCTTTCCCACGGCAATTCTGGGAACCATGTCCATATTTCTGACACTGAAAACATCTCCGGGGGTTAGGGATATATGGTCGAACCCTACAGTGGAGGTATCCAGCCTTGACGGCTTCAGGAAGTTTGGTGGCTTCAAAGGTTAGAACTATGTGCTTTGTTCTTAATTCCTGCCCGTCTCGTCGCATGCAGATACGCCTTGCGGCCACGACCCCTTGGTCAGAAAGACCTTCAGCAATTTCGTCGTCAGTTGACTCTAAAAGGTCATCCTCAGAGATAACTCCCTGAATCGTATTCAGTGTGCGATGTGGCGTGACTGACACCTTATGGTCGGATACCGCACTCAGTGCAAGGAGGGCCGCACTCTGTTCGCTGGTTTCAATTTCCACCAGAAGGTCGCCAGTAGACATTTTTTTGGCTTTGAAGCTTTTGCCCACAACACTTTCGAGTACTTTCGCAACGAGGAAGGGCGATAATTTTGATAACTGCTTTTCACCTTCGGAATGAATCACCAAAAACTTTGGGTACTTGGATTGGTTACTTGGAGTCTTGTCTGAGGTTAAAACTTCGGTGCGGACTCTTTTGGGAGGCCGATCAAGTTGGTTTTGCTTGGAACCCATAAAGATGGGGAGGTTTTCAGAAACCGTGGCGCACCGCCCACCACCGAGCCCAACAAGGGGGTAGGTAGCACCCCATAGCAAGTATAGCTTGGCTGGGTATGCTACTCTACCAGTGCTACCCAGTAACTATAACCAAGTGTGGTTCAAGAAAGTTATCTGTCGCCACCCAAGGTTAGCCCTTGCCGCCTAAGAAGGTGAAAAAGGAAGGAAGAGAGTGTAGAGGGAAAGAAAGAAAAAGGAGGTGGAAGGAAAAGTGAAAGGAGGAAGAACAGGGTAGAAGAGGCGACTGACTGAATCATCCTGGTCGGGCCAAGCCAGGACACCCGTCTACGAGAAGCAGGGGCCGAAGCGGTGTATTGCCTCGCCCGGGGGGCCCCGAAGGGTCCAGACATACCCCGGGCTTAGCTCAACCACCAGGGTCCCCTTTTCCCCGGACACGGGTACGCCACGCACAGCCAGACGTGGGTGGGCGAACCCACATGGCTCGGGGTTCGTAGTGACGCCACCCACCAAGCACCTACAAAAGTAGGTGCCCCCTGCGTGCGGGTATGGTGGCCCACGTGGCTGGGGTCCGTGGTGACGCTACTCACCAAGCACCTAGCGCCCAAGGTGCAGGCGCCCCCTGCGGGGCTCGGGGTCCGTGGAGACGCCACTCTCCAAACACCTGCTTTCACAGGTGCCCCCTGCGGGGGCACGCGTGCTAAATACAACTTCTGGTATCGTTTTCAAGTGGTCTAGTTGGTTTCGGTTTCGCTGCATAAACAAATTGATTGATCCGATTTGGGCGAGGAGTGGATGGACGTAGTTTAATATCGTTGGCACAGCATCACACCTCAGCTTACGAGCCTTCAGTCCGCTTATAGCTCAGCTCGTAGCTCTCTTTTGTGAGATGGTTGCTGCATAAGCGGGATCTCGACCTTGACGGGAACCCCAGTCCCTACGCACGGCGACGATCCATTTTGCTCGTCACTGCACGTCTCGCGGAAAAGGGTGGAACGTCATGTCTTGGCTCGCATGTGCTGCCCGGTGGTTGTGGCACCCAACCGCGCAACAAAAAATCTCACCCAACCACGAAACAAGTCGAGCACAACAACAAAAACGAGGCACGCTGAAGCGTTCACTAGCAGGTAAACGACGAGACAGAAATGCTCGCTTTGTGTTGTGTGACGTCAGAGCTACGATGTTGCCACCGAAAACAGCGTTTACGCTAGAGGGCGATTGGAGCAGTATAAATTCAATTACTCATGCAGAGGGGCGTATAAAATTCAGATATTGCACGTACGATGCGCCTCGAGGCAATAACAATGATATTCAATTGTTTTCTCGAATGAGGTAGGTTTAAGAAAAATTAATCTACCGACTCTCGAAAAGAAAACAAACGCCGCGGCGCTAGATCCCACACGCATGGTGGAACAAATAATTTGCCGCCTTCGGTGACGTTCCCGACGACGCAGTCGCTCGCTCACCATGGCGTAACGTCCTTGGTGGAAGTGGATCGTGGGACTTGCCACGGGACGAACGGGAACATCTGGTCCCTGGTGGTCGGCGAGCTGTCCGACTGCGGCGCGGGTCTTGTGGATGAAGAGCGGCAGTCCTCTGACCGGATGACTATCCCGACGGCGCACGAAGACGACGGGTCGCTGGTTCGGCCCACGGCCGGCCGGGGTCGCGGGGCTGTTTGACGAGTCACGCGGAACCGTGGTCCATGGACGCCGCTGAACCGCCGTAGCCAGGAGACAGCAGCCCCCGAACGGCGCAAAGCAACGTCCTTGCTGGATGATCCTCTTAGGTGCTCTTGGAGGGGTCGTCTCGTACCGCGGTAGAATGATCCCTTGGTTTCCGACCGCTTGTGACGCAGAAGGCTTATTGTGACGGCACTCGCACCGCGCTCTTGCGGTGACGTGCTGCACACGTGAGCGTAGGTGAAAAGAACTGACGAATGGTCGTTACGCCTACCCTTTCCCTCAGATGCCGTAGAAAGAGGGACTCCCTACGGGTAGATCCGGAGCAAACGCTGAGGTAACCTTCTAGTCAGGTCATTGCTCGCCGGAAAACAATGATGTCTGACGCGTTCGCGAAGCAGCTGGTGCATTGTGCTTTGCACTTTCCTTAATGTGACATTTTGTCATTTACTGGAGCTGCCTCAACGAAAACTCCGGATATTAGTTTTTGCGAGTTCGCAGATTGTGAAGAGGAGCGTGTTGTTCTGGACGCTCTATCATAATCACCGCCCGGTCGGTCTGTGCTTCGTTCGTTTCCCAGGGAGAGACTCTGTAACGAGAGACAGCGAATGGGCTTACTGTACTTCCCGGTTGCCCGTCCTCTAGAGTCGGCATTCCGGGCCAGCCAACCCTGGTTGTCGCCCGTCGTTCAGAGCTCGCAGTAGTACGCGTCCAGGCCTCCGGATCGCCCTTCCCACGTCAGCGCTGTGAAGGCTATCCGTTCCCCCCCTCCCCTTCCTTCCCTCCCTCCCTCCCTCCCTCCCTCCTCCTCCTCCTCCTCCTCCTCCTCCTCCTCCTCCTCCCCCCGGCTCGAGTCCTTCTCAGTCAGCTTGTACACGAGTGGTGAAAATACTTCGTGCACTCAACACGGGCCCAACCACTTTGGTGCCAGTGAAGCAGGAAAGCCTTTGCTGGCATCGCTCAGAACATGGTTTCGTCCGAGCACAATATCGCCTACTTTATAGCGGAGATCTCGGTGAGAGCGGTCGTACTGAACCTTTTGTTCAGCTCGCGCTACCCCGAGATTGCGACGGGCCTCTGAGAAAGCTTTCGTCATCCGGGTTTGTAGCGTGCGCGCATGTTCAGTCTGTTTCGACTGTGGGTCGCTCACCCCGACGTTTGCCCTGAGGACGCGGTCCATTGGATTCGGCAATTCTCTTCCGAATGAGAGGAAGGCGGGGGTGAAGCCTGTCGAGCGATTGACAGTGGAATGGAGAGCGAACCCAATCTCGAAATGTATGACTCCCAGTCCCGGTGCTTTTCGGCAAATGCTGCCAGCATGGGTTTCATGTTTCTGTTACATCGCTCCGTGATGTTCGCCTGTGGGTGGTACAGTGTGTCTGTTTTGCGCTCAATGCCCAACGCTTTGCAAGCGTCCACAAGTACCTTCCCGAAGAAGTAGCTTTCCCTACCTGTTAGAAGAGCTTCAGCGAATCCGAATCGGGTGAACACCTCTATGAGCTTTTCCGTGATTGCTCTTGCCGTCAGCTTTAGTAGTGGGATAGTTCTACCCATTTGGTGAAGTCGTCAGTGACAACCAGCAGATACTGGTGTCCTTTGGGGCTCCTTGGTAAAGGGCCGACCAGGTCGCAAGCTACCTAAGATTATGGTTCCTCGCTGTGGATCGGCTGCACTAGGCCCAGAGGTTTGCCGCCTCTTGGTTTGCAGCTTTATCAAGTGGTACGTGCGGGCGTAATGGAATACGTCCCTTTTCATGCCCGGCCAGGGTGCGATGTGGCATACCTTTGTGTGTAAGTCTTAGAGCCACTTGCATGCCCGTCCAAGTGCGAGTCGTGATAGTAATGCATTACTGCGCACCTTAAATTTTTTGGCACCACCACCTTGAACATATTATCTGTGTCGTTCCTCAGATGGGATGTACTTCAGCAGGAACCCGTCGGTGTTTAGTAGAAATCAATTCAGCATATCAGTATCAGTACCCGATACATCCCGACACTCGGCGTTTACTGCAATACCAGCGGTCGTACGCTCGGCGACCGCACCGCCCGACTCCACGGAGTCCGCCGATCACCTTTCGGTCGAAACAGATCACCATGAACATAATATGGCTGTCCAGACTTCGCGAACCCGCAGGACGGTTAGCGAGATGGGCCCTACTCCAACAACGATCTTCAAAGATCATCCACGAAATCTGAAGGATGTGTTTGACAGGCTAACGATCGCGGGAATCACTTTAAACCCAGAAAAGGCCCCACGCTGGGCGCTAGATGAAAGTTCCCTTTTGGGGGTACCACTTAAAAACACAGAAGGCTCCTTGGGTCCGGATATCAACGTTTATTTGACGATAATGCCACACGTTTGCCCGAGTGCCAACAATGGTGGAGATGACGGCGCTGTCTCTTTTGACAGGATCACCAGTCGGAGTCCGCGCTGCCGCTATTGACAGTATCACGGAGGCGGAGGATCAGAAAAAGAAAGGCTCCTCCGAGCACAGCTTCCACCAGCGACAGTCGCTCCCGTTGGATTTGGGCCGTCTTATATAAACTGGAGGAATGGACGCGCCTGGGGTGGTCGGATGTAGGTTGGCTCCCCGGAAGGGCGGACGCGTCCAGGTCAAGATTTCGAGGGGTGTGCCTTTCCCAAATCACCCAAGAAGGGCGAGGGAGAGCCGTCCGCAAGGAGAATACGGCCTGGCCTAGCATCCGGGACGCGTTCCAACATGGCGACGCCCCATGGCCTGCCTGAGCCAGACATGTACAGGTCACTCAAAAAATGTAATTAAGCTAAGTTACTCAGTATTGACGTCCAAAGTAGTTTGAGTAGAGTAGAAATTACTCAAATAGAAAGTAATTGAGAAAATTACTAATTACCGAAAAAAAGTAGCGAATTACTTTTGAAGTTACTTTTATATGTATCTTATGGTAAAAATTATTGTGACTCAAAGAACTCGACAGGCATAAATACAAACGCATAGGAATTTTAGCATACTCACACAGGGTAGAAAACTACTGAGAATGGTAGATCTGACGACTACTATGTGCAAGAGTTATGATAGGGGAGACTAGAAGCAGAACGAAACTGGGAACTACGAATATTAATGCCGAGGATGACAAAGTACAGTAAATATTTTGGCGAGAGAACCCGCGTTTTGATGCATCTAGCTATTTATTTTATCTTTGTTTGCGTTTTGGTACGCATCGCGGTGGCGTATTTTTTAAGCGCGCTTGTTTTTGCGTTTGGAGCAGCGGGCAGCGGTCGGACTTCACCGTAAAGATTACGGCCATCCGCAGGCGGACCGGAACGCTTCCGCGGGCCGAATCTGGCCCGCGGGCCGGGGTTTGGAGACCCCCGAGTTAGAATATTATATCTTGCAAAACAAACATAGACAGGCATGTTTCACTCCACTCGCAACCTTTTTATAAGAGGCTCTATTTTAATGGTCGTTCAAGGCTGCACCCGGACGTTTGTCAACAAGAAATCACCGAACAAGTGTAGCCTGATGAAACTTGCGGTGGGCGTTAAAGTACTTCTTCTTGAGTATCCTGCACCCGGAACGACGTGTATCTGACGAATTTGCAGCAGTTCCAGCTTTCATGGCGGCGAGCAATGTCTTTAGCTGTGAGGCAGCGATTCATAATCAAGTTATGTGTTTTCGATGTTTACATTTTTTTTTCCCGAATTCGGGGGTGTTTCTTTTTTCGGGGTTTATTTTTAACCCACATATTCTCTGTTTTTTTGTGTGTAAATTTACACAAAAATACCAAATTTGTGGAAAAAATAAGCCCCCCAAAAAAGAAACACCCCCGTAATCGAAAAAAATAACAAACATCGGAAGCACGGAAACATTTATAATCGAGCTTCTTGCGAAAGAGGAAGCTAAACCAGCAGAAATATTGAGAAGATTGCAAGCACACTATGGGCAACAAACGATATTACAAACAAGAATGTACAAACAGTGTCAACAGTTTCGCGAAAGACGACAACCGGTGACAAACGCACGGCACGGACAAGTTGATCCCGCTGCAGTCGTGCGGCCGAGTTCTTTCTACGCCAGAAAGATCAGAGAGCTGCCGAAACGATGGCAGTGGCACTCGAAGCCAAAGGGACAACGTTGAAAAGCTGACACGGTGTCCCGTTGTCGTGGTCTCCATTTCCTATCTAAGAATAAAAGCACTGGCCAAGCTTAAATGACCACTGTTTTCTTTAGTTAAGATACATACATTACCTCAAGAGCAGGGTAAAAAACAAACAAACACAAAAAACGCCTTTTTTTTCAAATCAAACAAGTCTGGTATTTTATTTCAATGATACATTTTTTTTAAAGTCAGATTAATTTAATTTAACTCACTGTAGTAGAGAACAATGATTCCTTACCAGTATATGTAATACGACGCGGAAGGATTACATATTCTAAATGTAGAAGTGCAGTTTTCTGAACATATTTTTATTGCTTTAGTCTTCGCCACACTAAAACTAAAGAAAAAAGATTATTTATTTCCTTAAAAACGTTGTTTTGATTTTTCTTTCGATTTCTGACTTGATTTCAGTAGAACATTAATCTTCTAGTTTCTTTCTTAGTAATGGATTTCTAATGCTGGGACGTTACGTAGCTGACGAACAGAGTGGACAGAAATCATGCTCAACGCTTCGATTTGCAGGACTTCTTTTTTGCTCGTGTTCAGCCTTAGGTAAATCTTTCTTGAGCGATAATTAGCTTAAATACGAAAACAAGTGCACATAAAAAAACATCCAATGGCAAACAAACGGCAAGTAAAAAAATATTTCGGATTGTATTTGCTGGAAAGGTTTCGTATAAATCACGATATAAAAACTGGTTTGATTTAAATCACAATTTAAACCACACTTTAAATCACAATATAAGCCACAATTTAAATGACGATTGAAATCGCATTGATTTGTGTTCTCAATAATGAAACTGAGGCAATTAAATTACAACAGATCAACATATAAGTTTGCACAGAGAAAACTGTGTTAAGAAAAGAAGAAAAAAGGCACTAATCACGAAAGCTTCTTCAACTGGAAGTATTAAAAATGTGTACACAATGTCATTAAGTAGCTTACAATCATATATAAAACAAAAAGTAAAATTATAATTTTTATTTGTTTTTCCTATGGAATGCTTAAGTAGAGTTTGAAAGGAATCAAAGCTTGCATACTTGTAAATACTGGCAAATGGGTAAACTGCAATTTTTACGGAACGACAACGAACACGTTTTGTGCAAACACGACGCGAAACGTGTATCGCGCTATGTATATAGTTACGTCAGAACTGTACACGATCCAACTCTTTCTTCGTCTTTTATTTTTCGAATGTGACGCAACAGAAGCTGTCATTCACGCGGTGCTGTTACGACGGGCATCGCCACCGGCACTAGAAGCTTATAATTAGGGCCGTTTCGTTGGTTCCCGACACCGTGATGCTCGTCGCGGATAGCAATTATGTCAGCACCTCTGGAAGGATTCCAGATGCAAACTGTCGTGGTGAAGTCCGAACTAAATGTTCGCGCCATTTCCGCCCCTTTGATCTCTTCTCGCATCCGTTTCGATTGTGAAAGCTAAATCTAGCGCTGTCTTTATGTTTTGTCAACTTTCTTTTTTCTTTCAGTCTGGGTATTCTTTAAGTCGGAAAAGACACGATGCTCGCAAAAGTCATGACGTCAGAAGTATCTGCGTACACGTCACGAGCATGTTCCAAGCACGTTTGCCTCATGCATTTGTATTCTTCAAACATGTCTGCAGATGGCTTTCTGGTCCCCTTTGTGGGAAAAAGAAAACTGAACTCAACTGAACGAGATTTAACGTTCATCTCCAAATCAATCCCAAGGTAATAAAACAAACAACAGGAGCATCAAAGACAGTGCATACGCCACGACAAATACTCTGCATATTCTGGGACACAATGAGAATGCTTTGCTTTTAATTCTAATTGCCCCAGGCTCCAGATCAAGATTGGGTTTCGATTGTGAGGAATTTTGTAAATTCAATTTAAAAATAAAATAACAACGATGCATTACGATTGAAACTTTCGCTTCTCTAGATAGCGGCGAGTTGTGGTGTCCTAACTTTGACTTGCTCCAAGGGGGAAAAAAACACACGAAAAGATGGCATTATCAGCAGGGTGCCCTGTGATCAATTACCACATAAGGGCGTTAGGCTTCATTGATCTTCGGGACATTTAATGTTGGCTCTTTAACGACTTCCCTGAGCTCCACCTCAGTGTTTTATGAGTCAGTTCAAAAGACAAAAAGATCCAGCCACTCAAAAAAAAAAAAAACAATTATACAAACAACACGCAAGCGCGCAAGCCATGACGACGATAGATACCTAAACTGCGAATGAAGTGGGGAAGTTTAGGATCGAAAACAGAACCTTATCTCGAGCACAGTTTAATTACCCCTTCGGGCAAGTTTGAATTTTAGGGTCGGGGGCATGCGTACTGAACCGCCGCAAGCCTCGACATCGCACCGAGCGAACGTTCGCCAACTGGCTTGCTCTCACGAAACGGAATACACCAGCTTCAATGAGAGAAAGTGCGATAGCGCGCCGAGTTATATCGAAACCCGAAAACAGGGCTGACTTCGTGTGTCTGTGTGCTTGTGCGTGCGCATGTATTTGTATGTGTGTGTCTCGGGAACTTGCTGTAAACTCAAAATAGACGTGTAAAATAAAAAAAATAAAAAAAAATTCCGTAAAAGTGTGGAATAAATGACTGCTCGTGTGTTAGTTTTCGTTCCGGCTTTCCAAGCGAGAAAAACAGCCAACACTCTGTTTACTTTTTTTTTTTTTTCACAGTTGCGTACGTTTTCACAGTGGCAACGGCCTTTGGAAGATCGAGTTTGCAGTGACCTTGCGATGCTAAGCTGCCTCTGACGGTATTTTACGCGGAGCGAGAGAGAGAGTGAGAAAAAGTAAGTATGTGCTGGCGGCTATCAAAACAACTGAAGGCAAATGAAATATATATATATTTTTTCTATCGGTGTAAATTTTGAAGCGAGTTAGGAATATGCGACTTGCAGTAGACCTGAAATGTCTTGGTGTCCTTGTAAAAAGAGCAGGCAAAGATGTAGGAAGAAGCCAATTGATTTACTAAGTTAGTTGCCTTTTTATAAAATCTTTTTTTTTTTGCCAATAGAAATGAAGTTCAAAAATGACGCTTTAGTAAAGCTCTCAATTGCTGGAAGTAAAAAACAAAGTTATCTAACGCCATTTGTTCAACTTATTTGTTTCTAAAATTTAAACCTGGCAGATAAGTCTATGGGTTAGAATAAAATGATAATTCGAAGGATTAATGACAGGATAACAAGGAAGTTTCATAAGTTGTCCACTAGTGAGAGTTTTAATCCTGCCTCACTTGCCACTCGGTACACGCAGCCTTGCATTAATGTGCATGAAAAAAATATATTCTCAGTTCTTAAGCCTTAGCAGGTTTCTTTTAACAAATAATATCAGAAAACTGGTGTAATTGGATAAATTTGTATACTCGCTAAGACATCTGATGACGGTTTAGATATCTATAACAGCGTCCGCAAAAAAAAAAGAAAAAATCCAATGTAGAGATTTATTAAGATTGCTGTACATTTCTATTTTCTACAGGAAAACCTGTTGGTTCTGAAATGGTGTCACAGCGTAGCGGGAAAGCAATCCCATGCAAACGGTCATTCGAAGCCGCTTTTTGGCATGGCATAGTTAATGTGGTATTCGCTCGCTGAGTTAGTACTTTTTCCCAAGGAGATGCAAGTGCACGCAACTAGTTTCATGCAATAAAAAAACAACGGTTTCTGCTTTTCATCACAATAACTACCTTGTTTCTTTGTGCTGCTAGCTCCCTTGAAACGAACGCCCTCCGGAAGTAGACACGAACATCCTCGAACAGGTCTTTAAATTACAAGGAATGGAGCTCTGACTCGCCCAGTGTAGCGCAGAGCCTCGATGACCCAGCCGCAAAACGAGCAAGCGCGCTATTTCCAAACCAGTTCCGATAGAAACCAGGGTCGCCATCGTTCAAGAGACACGTGGGTCGGTTCGCACGTGTGAAGGGGTAAAAGGCCGCATGCCGACGCGGAAGACTGCAGGGATTGCACCGGTCGCTGTAACGTCGAAGTATGCGCGGTCCGGCGGATAAGCTCCACATTCCTTTGCCTCGGTGCCATAGATGCCTCGAATGGAATTCTTAGATCGCGCTCTGCATCGTGGACGGCTCGTCAGCATGTGGAGCGATAGCTTGCGCTGCGATTGCGGGCAGTCCGGTATCGATAGGTAAAGATGGGCGTTTGTACTAGCTCACTTTTATGTAATTTGTGATGATTGCTGAACGGTTAAACTTTTTTAGCAGTCGTACCCCATTGAAAGAAGTGGCGGATTGCGATGGTGACTATCTGCTAATGGCCAGTTTAACATCCATATAGCAAATCTGGGTCTAGGCCAACTCGTCGAAAGCCAACTCGTCGACGGCCAACTCGTCATTGGCCCATTCGTCGAATAGGCCCATTCGTCATAGGGCAACTCGTCGAAGGAGAACTCGTCAAAGAGGCCAACTGGTCGGCACTGTTTTAAAGCAAAATATATGATTTCTGTCCATAAATTTTAAAGCAAATACTGCCCTATAATAACCTGTGTTCTGTCCTTCGTAAAAAAAATGTATACAATAAGCACTTCTTAAGAAACTGACCTCCAGTCTGCTCTCTCTTGCGAAGGTAACCACTTGCCGCTTTCGTCACTTTCACGGTGCATGGCACGGTCACTACGTCGCTCTTGTGTCACTGGGGCGCGTGTTAGCCTACCCGGCCCATCAGTTGACGCCGGTTCGCGGCGACAGCCTGCGGCGGCTCATTACAAAATAACAGACTTGTGCCTATCTCAAATACTCTACTCAAGATACTGTATTTCAAATACTTTTTAAAGTGTCTTGGTATATTGCAAATACTTTTGATCGAGTGTTTGATACTCTATTTTAATTAAAATTCCGAGTATGTTGTACTCATCATCTTAAATACATTTTTGACATTCCGCCATTTTCCAAGTTTTCCGGTATGTAGTGGCGTGGGCGTGGCACGAGCAAACGTGGACATTCTTTCGAGTAACCAAATCCTGTTGCTAGCTCTGATTAGCTATGGTGACTTTGGCTGAGCTCGTCAAAACATCACTTTTTTGCCGATTGTGACTCATATTTCAGCCCAAAGTTCGTACAATGAAGGTTCTCGCTTAGCCTTCCCAAAAGCACCTTTTGTTTTTATAGAGTTTCCCCCCAAAAAAATTCTCAAACAAAAGGTGCGGTTTTATAGAAGTAAAGATGCCACTCTGAGGCGCAATGCAGACCGGGAAACGACTTACGACAACAGTGCACACTTGAGTGTCGAGAAATTAATAAATAAAGGAAAGTGAGGCGTGGACAAAACAAAAACAATATTTTTGTTTTGCTTTTTGTATATTTTACCCCGCTAGGGCAAAACGTCGAGGTTTTCCTTTTGTTTCTTTTCTTCGTGCCGTCAGTCCGGCACTTAATGCTCTCGCGAACACTGTCTGAAGCGACCATTAATAAGCATAGAACAGTACAGGAAACGAACTACGAGCTGGATGACCTCTGAAAATGCCAACAAAGTGTCCCCAGCGTTGAGTGCCTTTCTAAACGCAACCTACTTGAAGAAGGTGCGACCACTGCCGTGGCTATTATGTGGTTTCTCTTTGTTATCCATTCGCTCATATCCGTATCCCAAGTGCGTTTACGATGCGTATAAGGTGCGCCGCAGGACGTGATATTCAGCGATTTCAGTATTGGCGAGGCGCTCGAACCCGTTTGTCACCCCCACACCTCTGTGTTTACCCAACACAAGGCCTGTGCACATGCCCACAGGCCTTATGGGCATGTTCATGCCATCTTTTTTAATAGAGCGCGGGGCGCAGTGTAATGTTAAAATACCAACAATTAGTGAAGTGACGTTAAGTGCCGGATTTTTCCCGAAAGCAGTCGTCAGAGGATGCGAGCTTGACCCACTCGGGCTTTTGTGCTGAGCTGGGCACTGTCACCGTGGATGCTGCCTGCATTGTTCATGCAGGCCGGAGTGGTAACGAAAGAGCCATTCTCCCCCTCACCGGAGAACACGAACTCCAGCCGAACGCTGACGCCGCGTTCGGTTAAGTCAGCCGAGCGCTGAGTCATTGTATTTGTTGTCCCCACCCATGTAGTTCTAAAGTTAACCCGCTTGGGGCACCACGGTCTGATCTCCTCCCCCATAGCTAAAGCGACCTCTTTCTTGTTGTCCCAGAAAAGTTTGGAAACATCTATCAGTGATATAGATACGCGCGTTGCCCAGCGAGCGCGTGGCCGAATATTTATCACACTTTGCTCTCGCGCGGAGGCTCCGGGTTCGATACCAGGGAGCGGACTCCTCTTTTATTTATTCTTTCAACTTGATATTCTTGTAAGTTCGAGAACTTTTGTCGTCTCATCAAGTTACGAATGTTCTACTCGCCGAACGTTCTACGCCGAATGTTCCAGAAACCCACGCGGGGACAAAAGGTGCTCCGAGTGGCGGTCCGGAGTCAGTCTGGCCCCAGCGCTCGATCCTGCTGTTTCGAGAACATCGACGCCCGCGACGCTAGCTTTTCTCTATTTTGTTTTGGGCACAAGTTCGCCCCAATAAAGGTTTAGTTTCTTCAGATATTCGCCACCTCATCGTTTGCCATTCGTGACAATATTTTGCTCCTTACAGTTAGACTGCATAAAATAGCCCTACGATACTTTAATTTTTTCGTTTTGTGTTGTTGCTTGCTAATAAACCACTCTGGTAACCCAGATTTGCGCAGCTATGTATTTGTGATTGTCACTGACGTCGATACAGATTACGCAATGAGGAAGTATCTTCAAAAGTACTTGAATTACATTTCTAAGTATCTGTGCTCTACTCAGGGTACTTCACAGTGAAAGTAACCTGAGTAGTATTTTAAATACTTTATGAAGCAGCTATTTAGTAACTTAACTTAAATACTTTTATCGAGTATGTTGTCCAACACTGAAAAATAAGTAATAAAGAAACGTAACAAAAGGACGATCATGAGATGACACATTTTTCAACTTGTCTAAAGGTTCTCTTTTAACTTTGCCCTCTTGTAGTTTTCCTTTCAATGTTGTAACTTAACAAGAACGCTGTCCCTAGTCCAAACACGAATAAAAATTTAGGTCAGAAGATAAAAAGGAACCACGAACTTTTACTTCGGACAGTCATTCAACCCATTCGACGAATCGCCCTTGGGCCGATTTCGCATTTCGACAAATTGCCCTTCGATGAATTGCCCTAATACGAATTGCCCTATTGGAAGAACGGGACGTCGACGAGTTGGCCGTCAAAGAGTTGGCTTTCGACGAGTTGGCCGGATCCCGGTCAATCCGACTTTTTGTCGTGGACGCGACATCTTATGCTGATGCACAATGGGCTTCGAAACCTGTGGCCCCGCTTATACATGACACTTTATGCTGACGGATGGTGTAATTCAAACGCCATGGCACAATTTGGACATAACATTTTACGCTGATGGATATCTGGCTTTAAGGTATGTTGCGTCGACATGACATTATTTTGATAAATAGTGGGCCTGGAGATCCGTAGCACAACATGGACATGACATCATATGGTAATGGATAGTGTACTTTGAGGCCTGTGGCACAGGACAGTCACAATGGAATGATGAATATCTTGTGCCCTTCACATCACACCTGAAGGTGTGAAATCCGCAATAGTAGAATGGTGCAGGCAAAACTTGGTTTTACGAATGAACGGCTGTAATCACATAGCTCGGTACTTATATTAAAGCGGAAACAGCGCCAGCGACTAAAGCATGAAGCCGTAACACATTAGGACAGGTTTCTAATTGGGACTGTACAAAAGATTCACGGTATTTGAGGGCCAATAAGAAATTCATGAATAGACGAAAAAGTTTCCCCGGAGCCTCGCTTACTCTTGAGGAAGGCCATCATTTTTGTGACAGTGTTGCGCGAGGGATACGCCAAGCCTAGACTTTCAAACAGAATCACAATTGTTCGAATATATAGAACACGAGATAGGATCCCTAAGAACCAAAATTTGGCGCAGGCAGGTTTCTAATAGGAAAGATAATGCCTATTTGTGAGATGAGGCAAGCCTTTTTTTGAATGAGCGTGCACTCAACAACACGTAGTAGGATCGTTCTAATCTTAAACTTTGACGAAATATTTTGTCAGGAAGTGAAGGTGATAATATTTTAATATCAGTGATAACAAGTTTGCACTTGCGGATTCGTGAGCGGTTTCGCGCCGGTGACGAGCGGATCCTGAAGCCGGGTGGCGAGATCCGCTCCTATAGCTGGTGGACAACCTGGATCAGTTCGGGATCCATTTCCAGATTTTCCGCCATCGACGAGTCGATTTCGTCACCCGGCTCCAAAATCCGCTCGGCGCCAGCGCGGATCCGCCCGCGAATCTGCAAGTGTAATCGCGCCATTGATGAGGAAACTTCCTTTCGCAGATGTAATTAGCAACACTATTTCGGCGTCGTTTGGCTATAACATTTGGCGATATTGCCTCGAAGTGCGCAAATTCAGAAAAAAAAAATTCTTCCTTTTGAAAGTCATCTTTGTCTTCGCACGAGTTTTGCCAATAGTCTATTTGCAAAGAACCGATGTGAGCCTCAAACTACAGTCCACCGAACGGGGCGTCGATGGAGGCGTAACTATGCTATTCTATATTGCAAGTGAGGACGCTGATCGATTATTTAATCTTTCGAGAGTGCTATGCTCAAGAAAACGAATGACCGAAAAAGTGCAACTTCCTACAAAATACATTTATAAAAACACAAATACACACAAGCACACATGCACGCACGCGCACACATACCCACACACACACACTAGCAAATAGATGGGGTCTTTCCTTTTCGTTCGAACTTACTTTCATCGCAATCATCGCTTTCGGTGACTGCATTTTTTGCGCATGTGTGCACGGCAGTAGCGCGCGAAACTTTCCTCTCCTGGTAGAAGTTCCCTCTTCGCAGTAAAGAAAGCAAGAATACGGGAAGGGTGTGCACTGTTTAGCGCTTCTAGAAGTAAAAAAGAAAACCCACCAACAAAACAACGAGACTCCAAGTTGTCGATTATACTTGGAGACAGCTTTTTGCCGCATTTCAGAGGAAGGGAAGATGGCTCGCGTCAAGCTTTGACTAGCGCTCAAGGGCCGCGTTGTTGGGAGCGCAAAAGACCCGTCCAACAAAAGTTGGATAATCGAATTTCGCAAATGCACAAAGACCGGAGTTAAACTTTTACGTCACAGATTTCTAGATTTCGATTAACCTCTAGAGCTAACGACTTTTTACACGATAAAGTTTTGAAATCCAGGTTAAACCCTCTTCCCAGGCTCTTCTTCCTGAAATAGCTAAATAGCTACAAAAGCAAATCAATCCAACTGGTGTCTGTTGTTTCTGCGTGTTGAGATATTTGCGGCTGTAGCTGCTTCCCCAGCAACCAAAAGGACAGACACGACCCGGACAGCCCTAACTAATGACTGCTTCACGAAGCTGCCTTTTACGATGCTCGCCATGTTATGAACGGCGAACAGTTCTCCCGGTGGCTGTCGCTGCTGTCGTCCTCGTCGCTATGAACGCAATCAACTCCACTGTCTGAACTATAGGCTTCAAGCCGGATCCGCGAGAAAACGCAGATTCTATGTTTTATCTGTTTCGCCTCTCAAACAGGAGTCCTTTCAGCAGCGCGTTGATACAATTTTGTACCCATTAATTGAATAACAATATAAGAAATATGCAAGAGAGCTGGCACACACTCACCGTATACTGCGTGAAAAAGCTAGCACGAACAACATCGGCACATTTTCCCATTTAATCTATACAGCTAGCAGAACCGAGCACTACATTTTTTTTTTTTATATTTAATAAACCCGGAAATGTCTATATGGGGACATCTCAAGGTTCTACTCCATTCTGCATGAGCAGGATAAAGTGCTTATTGTACAAAAAATAAAATAAGTCAGGCGCGTAATAAAGCACTCTGCATACTCCGCATGACCACATATAAATAAAATAAACGACAATTGCATAGTTACCATTTGATTTGTTGTCCCGAATAAAAATTTGCCACCCTAGCACCATACTCTTAATGTTCATGATACAAAGTCCAAAATGAAAACAGGAAAAAAGATGATAAATTGTTCGCGCTAGTTGTGTCGCTCTCTGCACTTCCGAAAAGGATACGGCTCATTAATGACTAAAGTGCATATTTTCTTAAGTCTTAAAAATATCTTTGCAATCCGAAGAATGCATTTGACAGGACGCACTCAGTGAAGCACCCGTCTTACTCTTTGGTTGTAGGGTGAAGGAAAGGAAAGAAGAAGAAACAGGAAGACCGAAAGTTCGAACTAGACAGGAAGGTCATATCTTTCCTGTCTGGTTCTCATCCGTCAGTTGTCTTCATGTCATGGGAAGGGCATTTCACCTCTTATTGTCTCGGCATGCACTTACTGGACCACACAAGTGGCAGAGTTTTTCCCAAACTCATTCCTTTTCATTCCCAACCGTTCTCTTTCCCTCCTTGTGTAGCAAGGGGCGTTGTACCAATGCCCTCTTAATAAAATAATATAAAAGTCTTCATTCCATATGTAGTCTAAATTACCATATGTCCCGCCTGTAGTAATCAAGAACATATTATTATATCAACCAAAAAACAAAAAAGAAACAAAAAAAAAAAACGTCAACCGAAATTACATTTAGATTCATATTTCAACCTCATCAACCCTGAAGTAGCGGAGTAAATATACCTCTGTGACTGCAATAAAATAATATTTATTGGGGATGGTTCCAAGGACAGTAATTCTTACGAAACCTTGGTTGTTACGAATTGTGAATGGGGCTAAGAAATGAACCAATCGACCCTAAACAAATAGAAATCAGAATCCAGAGCATCTGCTGCGTCGATCTGTCTGTCCTTAGCTCGAGGCAGGTTGTAATTAATGGAATGAACATCATGTACTATCGCGGGCAATATGAAATGAAACAGTCCTTCATACTTCTTTTGGCGGACCTGCAAGCTTTTAGAAAACTGTGGTCCGAACTAGGACTGGAATGCCACGTTGTGATTCCACTTCGGACTATTGGACAAATTGAGAGATAGTGTGACTAGTGGGGACCGCAGACGCACAAACAGGCCGGGTCAGGTGTTTCAGCTCATATTATACGCGGGGCTACCACCTAATCGAATTGAAAGCATCGTCCCTGTTGAGGCGGTGGAAGAACCAAGAAAAGACCGCCATCGTTTCAAAGGACAAGTCCCAACTTTCTCCAACTGTTTGCACTGTGTTACAAATACCTTGATCTGCTTGGTACATGAGGTACTCAGAGTCAGCGATTGCTGCCTGTATTTTCTGCCTGGCATTACAATCCTAAATGTTTGGTCGCATTGACAGCTCGCAAATAATCAAATTAATAAAAAGCTGAGGGACATGCATTAATGCCAAGCTAATGGTACGATAATCAAAATAGCGAATTATATACACTTGTATTACATATACAAATAAAACTTGTTGCTCTATCCGTTGGTAATTATATGGTTTCGTTAAATATGATTAAAGGAAAAGCACGGCTGGTGCAGGCCGGTAGGTTATAGTCGCGCAGTGGCGGGAACAACTTTACCATTTTACAGGGAAAGGGACTGAAGCGCGAGGGGAAAAGCGGGAAGGGAGTTTTGTTGTCTACAACGTGAACTCTAGGCCAGCTAATGTCATAAAATTTGTCAATCTCCTGCAGAATATCAGCTTTTACGTCACATGAAGGTGCAGAAAAACAGACAATCTCGTTTGACGGGGTCGACGTATATCAACTTTAACATTTTTTTGCCTGTCAATGAAATTGAGTTGACGACTTCCATCCGGTTGCACGCATCGCCTAGTAGAGTAGAAGAGCGCTTTAGGATGTACAGTGTGCATTGATTGAAAGGCACCGTGGCACAGAAGTCGAATATATAAATCATCTACAAACGAAATGTCCCGGTCTAAAAAAGATTAAACTTCGCAACACTTGAACGACTAATGATGCTTTGATGTTAAAACGATAACCAGGAT
Organism: Ixodes scapularis; assembly: GCF_016920785.2. Classification (NCBI taxonomy): domain Eukaryota; kingdom Metazoa; phylum Arthropoda; class Arachnida; order Ixodida; family Ixodidae; genus Ixodes; species Ixodes scapularis. The sequence continues at coordinate 52,766,617 of NW_024609868.1, read as the reverse complement.
ACTCGTTTCGAGGGATGTTTTTGTAGAAACGCAAATTTTCGTAAATGTGAAGATACGTATGGTGAGTTCAGCCATGCCGCGTCTATCTCTATTAATATAGAACATTAAAGATGTAAAAAATGTTTCACAGTGTGCGTATTAATGCCCTACTATAGTCGGTTACAAGTCAAGAAGGTTGGAGAAGCTCCTCCCACAAGCGTGATGCACCCGTTTCAAATCTCTCCGCAGTCGAAAGAAGAGTTCACTGGAAACGCTCCTTGTTCCGCTTCAATGGATTCCAACTTGTCTCCGATCCCACTTTTTAAGAAAGCGACCTTCGTATTCATTGGAGGAAGAACCGAGCCCCTGAAAGCAGCCTTTGTATTCATCGGAGGGGGAAGCTAATCCCCGAAAGTCGTATTTGTTTCTATCAGAGGGGGAAAACTGTAATCTCCCTCTCGTGGCTTCCACAATGCTAAGTCAAAGTCGAAAGATAAAGCAAATATGTAGAGAAAGGCAAGACCCTTCTCGAGCGTGGCCGCACGTCAACGATGGGACGCTATTGGATGCGGAGGTGGCGGAGGGATATGATTCCCTTTGAGGGGCATTTGCCGCTACCTTCTTGACCTGTAACCGACTATAAACATCTGTTGTTTTAATTAGTGTTTAATATATATCGTTTTTTTTTTTTAGCTGGGGATGCTTAATAAAGACGGAGCTTCTAACGCACTGTAGGTACAATGCGATCGAAGCTGTCGCACACACATAGTTCGTTTGAAAAACAATAGCGAACACAAAAGTTTAAAGGGGCCCGGAGCTAGAGAAAATAGTAAAAGTACCAAAAAAACATGCCAATAAATGGAACAGACAAAAAACAACAACAAAACAATAGGTATTGTTGGGCGAGTTGGTACTAAATTGAAGAATAGAGCGCATGGTGGTGTTTAGTTGTCCTCCTCCATTTGTGATTGTCCTCAAATGCAACCATGTACCCTAAAAATAAAAAAATTTTTTTTTTTTTTGGTCGTTAAATTTTTACGCAAGTTCACGGCCACAACCATCTGGAACTTACGCGGCCATGAAACTTATATTGTGTTCCGCACAACATACATTTAAACATTGAGTGTATACACATTTCAGTTTTACTATAATCGCATTGTCTTGCTTCTTATTAACCCGCTTAATTTCCATTCCACTTTTAATTATAACGGGCGTGGTCAGTAAAGCCATTACGTCACCACAAACTCTGCCCTACATAAGGCCACGAATATGACTACTGCAATCGTTTAAAAATACAGAATCCAAGATTCGCGGTTCGTTGGAAAACAAGCGCTCCCATGGGTCGTAACTCGAGATATTCGCGTGACACCGGGAGATATTAAAAGCAAAAAAAAGCAACATAAAGTTGGTAAACAATTCCTGGTAGCATTGATTTTTGCGAAGCCGCCCACAACCGCAACTTACCATTTTCGAAAGCGGAGCAGAGGCCGTCTGCGAGAGTTGGACCAATATTGCGCGTAATTTTTCCGTTCGGAGAATCGACATATATTGCGTGACGCAAAAGGCGACACAGAATTGACCTGCTGCGGTGAAATCGAAAGTTGGGCAGAGGGTTTTCTTCCCCACACACGATAACCAGTCTGCTGACAGTTTGGGAGTTGGAAAGGAATGTATTCTAAAAGGTGCGAATTGTTTGATATATAGGAGGTGAAGAAATAGCAAGAAACGAATTACATATTCGTTTTTCTTTTGGCGCACGGAGAAATTGGTGTTCGATTCAGATGAAACGGACTGGAAGCGGGGCAAGTGACTGCAGCGGTGAACGTGAACTATATGCTATATTAGCCCTGGCGTTTCGGTTGAACGTACGGCTGATTTCTTATGTAAATTTCAAACATTAAAGCCATCGCCGAAAAGAACGTGGACCTTAATTTTTAGAACGTATACGTCGAAATAAGTGCCTTGAACGCGAAACCAAGTTTGAGGATTTACGCGTCAGTGACAAGAGTAAAAAAGGGAAAAGGAAATTGCAAGACATGTACGAAAGAAGCGTAAATATAAAATCACCTTTTTTTTTAGTCAAATTGATGATCTAAAGTAACAAGGCGAATATGGCGCCCCAAAGCGTGCAAGCACGTGCAGAAAACACGTGAGGATAGCTTCGGCAGGTACCATTGCACGTGCTTGCTCACTAGATGAGGAACATGGCGGCCGCCGGGTCCCCCACTCGCAATCGTTTATTCGTACTGATCATAAAAAAAAAAAAAAAAAAAAAAGCCTCCACATTTTATTTTTTTTTGCGCGTTGCCATGTAGGTTACTTGTGTCTTTCGCTAGTGAGAATAGCACAGGTGCGTGAGACTGCACAGGTGCGCGAGATTACATCGCGAGATAAAGCAGCAGTGGGCAAGCACGACATGACGCCATTTTTGGTATATCACGGAGCGTTCAAGTGCAACAAGTGGGTGCTTTTCACACCCCATCGTCATTGGAAGTTTCCCAACCAACAGCTTACATAAGACTACTCTGACCACCCCTCCTCGAGTGTCCGTTTTACCCAGATTCATTATCTAACCAATATCTCTGAACACCACGCACATTGTTATTTCTCTCTTCGTAACGTGCCACGCAGTGCCGTTTTCACCATCACGATGGAAGATAAAGCGAGCCAGGTCACCTGTCACACAAGTCAAATTTGACGTCACCCGAGAGTATTCCAGTTTGAAACCCTCATCGAGAATTACTCGATACAAGCACCAATACCTCTTACCTTCATGCAAAAACCGTAGCGTGCCGACAAAAACGCGAAACATTCTATCTCTATCATGCGCGTTGCCATAAACAAATTTTTTCCTGTTTCTTCCTCTCGTGACAATAGCACACATGCGTGAGATTACCGGACACGTCGCAAGATATAGCAGTAGGTGCGAGTCCAACAACGTTCCTTTTCTTCGAGTAAAACAAAGAGACTCCTACGAACTTTTGAAAACGACGCGGCGCCCAACGGTCGAACGTCCAGCGTCCGTTGAATAAATACCCAGGCAGTTTGGGAGTGATGGCCGCGGGGCAAACACTGGAAGAAAAAAAACCCGTCCGGCGCGTTCGTCTCGCACAGAAAAAGAAAGAGAAACATTGGGGCTCTATCTAAAGCCCGCAGAACCGTTTCCGTATTCCGGCCGGCAAGCGATCCCATGACATAGAAGCAGCCAACACTTACCGCGAACGCGGAGGAGGGGGCCATATCCAAAACAGCCGGCGTGCTCGAGCTCCAACCGGGCACCTCCGCCGAAGACGAAGCCCAAGCCGGCCAGTCCGGGCGCGCGAAGACCCGAAGACGGTGTGTGGTCAAGTTCGATGCAGCGATGCAGCGCCTCAAGGTTAGCTGCCCTTGGGAGTTGGTGCGGCTGCTGCGGCCGCTTCGGCTAGTATGCGTCTGCGCGTGCGGACCTTGTAGTAGCGCGGCAGCTAGGAACAAGCGGTGGCCGAGGCGAGGAGCCGTGCGGCATTGACAGCGCTGACTGCTGCTTCGCCGACGCTATCGGCGGCGTACGGGTGGGTGCGCGGCGCGGCCAAGCGAAGCCCACGCCAGCTTGTGCGAGCAGAGGCGATCCGAAGTTGTTTCTTAAGCGCGAGACACATGCGCGAAAAAGCCATGCGATCCGACGTGCGAACCGCCGGAACGACGTCCGAGGGCGAGGGTTTTCGTCGCACCGGAGCGTCGGACGGGGGCTCCGTCCGGCGCCCGCGTGCGTCCAACTTGCCAGATATCGCCGCACGCACGGTCCGATTTTCGGAAGGCCGCAGTGGCCGCAGCCAATGAGCACGGATGGCGAAGGTCATGTTGTCAAGTGTCTTTCGGACCGATCGGGCGAGGAGGCGCCATGTGGTTCGGGGAAGCGGATGTGGCGGTGCGCTGTGCGTCACGCGCGGCGGGTCGTGGTTGTGAAGGAAACCGACGCCATCGAGTTTTCCCGCGCGCACAGAACGAGCTGCTGATTTCGAGCGCCAAAGCAAGCCTGCCTTCTGGGACCGATCGAGCCCGTCGAAACCCGAATATACTCCGTTTTACCTTCGATGGACAGCAGCGGACGCTACGAGCCATTTCAATGTCATGTGAGCTTCGGGAGAGACGCAGTTATGTGCGCGGTACGTAGTCACGTGATTTCTACGCAGTGCTCGTTTCTCTTGGATGGCTCTTAGGTCCGCTGCGGTCCTTCGCGATTAAGTGATTTTGAGCAGAAAAACAGCCTCACGGAAAATCTTCACACACGCACACTTTAATAGAAGGTAATAAAAATATTATGTTTGTTTTAAAGCCAGAACAACCAAGAAGGGCGAGGGAAGTATTTTAGTGTCCTAGGCTAGGTGGCGCGAGCTACCGCCCGTTATAAATATAGCCATTAGCATCCATCCATCCATTTAGTAGAGGGACACCCGAAACTGGGCGGAGCTGAACGGAGCGACGCAACGACGCGTCGGAAACCATGTGTCGCGAACCGTCCTGTGCGGCGATTCGGAGCAGCCATCTTCCCGACAGTTCGCACGCCGGATCGGACAGTTTTGACGCGCATGTGTCTCGCGCTTTACGCTCGGTTATTGCGGAAGCGGACGGCGGCTGTCTTGCCCTGGCGTGCCAAGCAGTTATCGCTTCCTCCCGGTCTGCCTTCTTGCACGGGTTTGGAGGCGTGGAGCAACTCGGGGCAATCTGAGGGAAACGGGGACTTGGTCGAGAGAAGAAAGGATTGGCGGGTGATTGCTGCGTGTCGGAGTCGTCGCGGTCGATAAATGACGCGGCTGCTTTGCCGGGTTATTTAAAGATATGCGGCGTTTCGTCCTCGGTTGAAATCTGTCAGAGCCCTTGAACTTTGGACCGGAGTGGGTGTCGCGACAAACACGAGGTTTCCTTTTCTTAAACCCAGTATAGATAATCAGTGTAGATGTGTGGTTTTTTGTAGATTACAAATCATAGGGTCATATCCTTTCATTTTCTTTCAAGTTACTCACGTGTCTGTTCGTAAACTATATTTAAAATAATGGCCTTTTTTCATTTTTAAAAAGAACATATTTTCCGCAGTATGCGAAATGGTTAAATTAAAAACATCTGGTTTTAATTTGGGACGCCACAGTGGCATCCGTCAGGCTTGTTTGCTATTAAAACAAAAAATGAAGTTGAGATGACCAACATCGCGGAGGGCTCGTCAAAATATCTCGGCGGAACTTCGGACGAATCGAAGATATGAGATGCCGTCTGGTGCACACGCGTTGATGAATTTAGTACTGGCTCGAAAAGGACTCCTCGCGCCATACTCGCGCTCTGGGGAGGTGAAAATTTCCGGTCCCTTCTTTTGGTACGCTTTTCTTAAAGAGTGTAGTACCAGGGCGCAAGCTCCAGCTCAGTTCGAAGCGTATTCGAAGCAAATAGAGGTTTTGGACGAATATTTTCTAATCGAATATCGAATAGTTTTTCCACGAAAACATAATGCTTAGACAAAACTTGTGAAGGTTGTTCCACCTGTTCATTTATAAGTCTAGTTTAATCTATCTATATTTTTGAACTGTGACCTCAGAAGGTCTGATGTCTTGGGAGGGTAAGTAAACAACAAGTTTGACATAAAATGAATCCAATGGAAACGGATAAACTATACCCAATTGAGTGAAATTACAAATCTTAAATATTCTTTCTTTAATTTCGAGTTAAAAAAGAATGACTCGCGCATGATGAACGCAGGTTGTAAGGGCATCTCTGCCCAACATATACTCTTGCAAAACAGTCAGTTTAATTTTAGAACTTTTACTACAATGTAGATACTGCAAAAACACTTAATGTTCACGAGCCCTTAATTTTCGCGAATATCTCGAATTGAAAAATTCGCGAAACTTAAAGGCACGCGAAAATTTTCTGTCTTCAAGATTTTCAATGCAGGTATCTGGAATTCGCGAACTTTAGTGACCGCGATATGTCCTCTGTGACCGATTCGCGAAAAATAGGGGCCCCGAAAATAAAGGGTTTTACAGTATACACATTCACAAAGTTTAAATTTTTGTTTCATATGCACCCGGCACGCGTGCACCATCCCGCTCTGAATGTATGGTTTTCGTCCAAGCACGCAACTGCGATATTCATACTTTTCCAAAATTGCGGCGGGTTACTCCGTTGAGTGCGCTTCTTACCAAGCACCCATGTAATGTGGGGAAGCAACACCTGCAGAGCTTGCTTCCGCGGGTATTTCTTCTCCGCAGTGCACTGGTGCTCGGTAAGAAGCGCACTCAACGGAGCTAACCCACCGCAATCAACACTTGGAAAAACGTGAATAGTGAAGCTCTCTCGAAGCGAATATCGAATAGTGTATTATTCGGAACTACTATTCAAAATTTCGAATATTCGCACAACCCTAACCTTTATTTTCACCGCACCGCCGATAGGTAGACATCAAAATGGTCGGTGTTGCTTAAGGTGTTACTTTTATTTATTATAGTAGTTTACATGTACGAGCAGAACCTAGTCGGTGAAAGGTTGTAAATGCAGCATGGAGTTCCGCTTTCAGCACACCCTCGCTGCTTTCCACCGTGAAGTGACTGTGCATGCTCCGAGACACTGAGTTGTTAGCGAAGTTAAATAGTTGGCGCTGGAGGCCGAGCTTTTGCATTTTTAACCTGTCACTGATTATAGTCGGCGACAAGTTAAGAACACAGTGGAGGCTCCACCGCCAGTCGCAGCTTTTTACCCTTGATAACACTTTGGCGCACACGAAGCCAAAGCACGATGGAAGACACCGAGTGGGTGCTGTGGGAAGAGCCCCTACTGCATTCTTAAACTATCACGGACAACAGACCTTTCCAACGCTTATCACTTAGGCGAAAAATGCTGAGTCACTGGGCCGTAGACACGTTCGTTGCGTGACTGTCTCATATTTCGTGAAAAAAAAAAAGAAAAACTACTGCGCTCGCGCAGATTGTGACTACTGGAAATGTGGACCTTTCCCTCACTTATCACCCGAGAAAAAAAATTCTGATTCACTGAGCTGTGGACGCATGCGCAGCGTTTTATATGCCACACATCAGAGCAACAGCGCATGCTCAGAGAGCGCTCCACAGCCCAGCAGACAAAGATGGCGGCGCGCAGAAGGCGGTGTTTGCGAAGGTCTTATAGTAGAGAAGGCTTGTAAATTAAATAGGTCATAAAACGATATCGGGTTGGAATGTACATGATCTTGCAGAGGCGTACTGGTCCTAGTTTTGTCGAGGTATGCTCGCACAGACCGCCGCTGATTCAAAAGATTTTTGTCGCGGCGAAATTGCGAGGATAAAAGGGGACTATTTCTTTCAACCTTACGACAGTCGAGCGCGGCTCGACTGTCGTCAGGTAAACTAGCTGGCCGTTACATGAATGTAACTGCCAGCTACTTTAGCTTATGACTGGTTACGAATAATACTTACTTTCAACCTCTTAAAAGCCTGAGATTTAGGGAAAAAAAACGTTGACAGGGTGACACGCGCACGCGCACGCGCAACTTCTAAATTTGGGGTTTCCAAGATGTTTAAACTTCACCAGCTCGCATGCATGTTCTTTGTTATTTCTTATAACTATTATTGTAAATACTAGAGTCATGAGCTCTGCCAATATTAAACTTCGTTTCACATTAAGTCAAGACACAGCCGACGCTACGAGCGGATCGGACCAATCAGACAGCGTCAAAAGTGCACCATCATGGTGTTCGTCATGTTTTTGTAAGTTTTCTATCATGGCTGAACCCACAAACAGAAAATATCCTGTGACTTGCGCTTTCGCTCCTTGATCGGTTCCATTACCTTGCACTGTCGGCTGTGTCTGGACTTAATATGAAAAGAAGCATATGGTCAATGTGCCCGTGCTGTGCAGGAACGCAGTGGAATTTTTGCTTTGTTGCCATCGATGATAAACAGTAAAAACGTTTCAGCACAAGCGACTCACAGTGCAGTCATATCATCAGTTGTAGTACTTTTAGATATAAGCCAGTCACTACGGCTTGTTTCGATTCGGTGCAACCTTTACCAGAAAGAGTCAGCTTGCTTAAATGCGATGACTTGGAAACCACCACTTTCATGCGAGATATGACCGTCGTCTTTGAAAGGTTAGGTTTTTGGATTCAGATAAAACTTTGTCACGAAAGGGAGCACAAGGCAAAGTTAACGGTGCGTCACTCGATAAGAATTGCATTAAACATGATATAAATTATATAGAACATCTTTAGTTGAAACGGTAAGGAAGCTTCGTTGATTTCTTTTATGCTTGAATATTTACCAAAAACTTGCGTGTGATTAGTCTCCATGGAGACAGTCCGTCATCTTAACATGAGTTAACCAAGAATTTGGTGGTATTGGTGCTAATTTTCAGCTTGTGGGTCATGATTTGTAGTTTAGTTTCACCACGTTTACAATATGCATACATCTACTTTTTTTCAGCCGTATCAAGTCGCATTAAAGCTTGGACGAAACGTTTCATGACATCGGCTACGAAATAAAAACAAAGAGGGGAAAAGTTGATAGACACCTTTCCAAATTATGCCTTTTGTTGGCATCTCTGAAATTTTTTTCACAATGGCGGACTTAAACCTCAACGTCATGACACACTGAAAAAAAAAAAACGCGAACAGAAAAAAGTGATGAGTTCATTGACGTTGCACGTTGGACGCTGTTCGATTTGCTCGTCGGCTCGTAGTCTTGGTCGCGCTCCAACGTTTGCTATCTTATGAAATCACTTGCACGTTCCTGGATCCAGTTGTTCCGCCATTGTGCAGGGGTTTCGACCTTCTAATAGTAGGCACGTGTCTTTCGAAAGGGGTCTGTTGGAGTCCGGCACCAACGAGTGAACAAACGACATGCGAGAAGCACTTGCTTTGTATTTTGCTGTATCTCTTGTTGACAAGGCGGTGATGTAGGGGCGGACGAGGTTGACAAATTTCGCGAAAATTACATTTTTAATGCTCCTTCTTTTCTTTTCTTACCGTCCACCGCGAAGCATTATGTCAACGAGAAATGATTGTTACCCGTAAGCAAGTAGAGATGTCTTCTCTTGTGGCAGAGCTGTGTTGAGCTTACCGTAATCGCAAAAGCGGGCTTGCTATTTTTGTTTTCTCTCCGTTTAAATGCTCGTGCGGCTGACGCAACACAGGTCAAAGTCGACAGTAGTGCTCCCGTCTACAACCGTTTTATTGTACATCTTCGTTTTCTCATCACTCACATCAAAGCAACATAGACTGCTCTCTTCACATGGAAGGAGAACACTGAGATCAGTCGCACAATACCAGCAACATGCTTGGGTTCCTGGGAACAAAAAACTGGGGCGACGTTGGCTCTATCTTAAAGTTCTGCGTTTAAGCACAAAGCCGACCGTACCAAAACGTCGTCGAGCACACACACACACACACACTTACACGCAGAAGAAACTGGGTCACCCTTGCCCTATGTTAAATCGATAGCGTGCGAATTTATCGGCTGCTTTGCCGATGTTTCTCTGATAGGACGCCAAATGAGATGCGGCTCTTCTAGTGATTTAGGGCAAGGAGATTCCGAAGCTGTTTAGCGCACCAAGAAAATATTCGGCTCATGGGGATGAGGATGACACAGCATACAGTCATCAGATCCATCCAGTAGGGGCGCGACTTCTCTTGCATGGTCTGCTGTTTGCCATTTTAGGGCGATTGTTTTGCCGTTTTCGTTTGTCACAGCTGCAGGCATTGAGTGGAGATAATATTGTCACAGGAAGAAGACACAGCCACAGAAAACGCGCCGTCATAAAATAAGCCATAATGTGTCGATCTACAGGACCTATGGAACCCCTACACACACTTTTGCTTTCTGCAAAATACCATGATTTAAATTACTAACTTTTTAATGAAGTGAATTAAGGTGGCCAATAACAGTCAACAATCATTGGTGGTAGCCAACAAGTTGTAGTTCTGCGTGCCTGGAGCTTGAAGGAAATGTCGTTGTTCATTTGGGTCTGAAGGAGGCACGACATGCGTTTTTTAGAAATTTAAAAAAAAAGTTTTCTAAAAAAAAAGATGCTTAACTATATAAATGTAGGAATGAAATATGCATTTGTTCATTAGCTGCGGGTATCCTATATTTTGGGAGACAGAGTTGTGGCGCTGAATGAGACAACATAATCAAGATCCCAGTTCAATAGTCGTAATTCATTGGTTACATTGTTCCTTTACAATTGATACAAAGTAGTCTCCTTTTAATGCAGGTGAAATTATCGCTGTTTGAGCATCTATACAAAACATTTGGCTTTTGGTAAAAGACGGGTGTTTCAACCAAGTCACGCTATCTACCCTTCCCGTGTGGACATCAACATTCCATCCCCCCACCCCCCCCCCCAAAAAAAAAAAATCCTGAAAATTGTAGTTTCACTCACTGTAGATGGACTTATTTGGTTAAAAACTCCTTCTGACCCTCAAAACTCGCAGCATAACCAATTCTATTTTTCCATACACCATGTTTTGCATCTCAAATGTGATCTCTCAAAGGTTTTCAAGCCTAGAAAAGTAGTCCTGACAAGTGAAATTGAAAATAATATTTTTTTCTCTAGCTAACAAGGATAACTAGATTTCCCGATAAGCACGGTTTTGCAACATTCCGCGCGCTTGACGTGAGCCCATTACCAAACATGTTTTCCTCGATGTTTCGTGCCAAAACTATGACGTCGATTGCTTAGACCAAATTAACTGTTGCTAACTGGCCTACCTCCTTAACGCTCTCTTCTCGGCGCTGATATAATCTCTCAAGCTTGTAAGGTAGGATTCCGGTTAGGTTGACGGGTGCACTATAAATCTAAAGCTGTTAAAAAAAGAAATCACATCAATTTAAGCGGGCTATTGAGCCTGCCAACGCACTCTAAAAGTCTTCTTTATTACTCAATACCTTGTTTTACTAGCGCGAGCGTAGCAGAAGCTACAAAGAAAGAGGAGGATGACAGTGTTTGCTAAGGAAGATATAGCAGAAGCTTGAAGATCGAGCTCTGTGCTTTAGGTTTTCTGCGAAGTACGCAATTTTGTGCAGTGCAGACATCGTTCATAGAAACATGCTTGGAGCGTTGTCGGTCGCGCTTAAGTATAAAAGAGAACATACTATGGGGGGTGCAAAAATGTTTCGCAATAAAATTGGGACTCTTTTTCACGTGTAAAACGCATCTGATTCTTGCAGCATTTTTTTCGTATTGTATTTTCTGTCACTTTCAGTTCTTTTTTAAAAAGGCTGAAATAGTATAAACGCTTGAATGAGGGGAATTCAAAAGGAAGGCTTTGATAACTGAGTTAACGCATGATGACCGCAAAACCTTACAACCACAAACAAAACTTTTGCGGGAAGTGTAACGTCCCTCACAATGCCCCCGAACATTCTCAACTTGGGGCATCAGCGTTACTCTTCAAACATCACGCGACACACTAGCGTAAAGACATGGGCCTGCACCGTGAAGACGTGGGACTTGGCTTACAGTGTCCAGACCCGTTTTGCTCCTGCACCCGAACAAGGTACGGGGCGGGACACGAGAGAACCACTCGTGGCCTACACTGTTCTTCAAGGCCTTGATGTGGGCAAGATCTTTCACAAAGTAGACGTTCCGACGTCCTCAGGTGTCTCGACTCGAGTGGCGAAAGCACCCCGACCACTGTTGAGGTCGCAAGAGTTCACACGCGTCGCTTGTGGCTCACAAGATGTGGCCTCCTCCTCGGAGTCTTCCACCAGGGCTCTGGCTAGAATCCCGATCGTCTTGACCTTAGATCGTCTCGTTTTTCGAGCACGTCCTGATTTCACAGCGGAACACAGTGATCCATTGGAGAGCAGGATCAGAGCTTTCCGGGGTAGTAGTAGGTGCGTACAAAGCAGACGCACGCGGCTGGGAAAGAGAACCTGGTCGGCATGGGCTCCACGCGGTTGTCTTCGGTGGACAGGGCGACCAGCACTCTGTTCACGTACTTGGTGGCGCAGCGGGTGGAATGGCCTGCCGGGAGCATGTCGTGGATGCGGTCGCAGGTTCCGCCTTCGTTCCTGCAAGAGAGACGCAACAACTTCAGTCATATGGTTTATAGGATCACGAAGTGAGTTTTCATCCTATACTAAGTTGACGTCTTTAAAAATCCGTCCTCTGTCGAGTAAAAAACAAACAATAGTGTACTTACGGCAACTTTTCACTTCGTTGGAATAGTTTAATACCCTGGCTACACTAGCGCTCTTAACTGTCATTAAGCCTACGATCGTTGACATCTCCCAGCTGTCATTGAGCTCAACTAACTTGTCCGGTGTTATACGGTGCATAAGCCTAACAACCACAGTTGCGATGCGCGACAAGGAACACAGTTGAAACCAAAACAAAATCAAGATTGATGTCCCCTTCTTTTCTTTTTTGAATAGCGATGCAAATGAATTATATGCACGCTTTTAGTTCAATATAAACAATAGCATAAAAAAAATTGTTTTCTTTTTACAGAAAAAACACAAACGACAATGAGAACGTTTCACACGAATTCAAGCAAGAGAGACACAACGGAAGTCTTATCGGCACTGACGTTACAATGGCTGCCCTCGCCGAGTTTCGGCTTTCGCTACGTGACGTGGTCGTTCTAGCGGCAGTCTTGGCCCCGAATCATACCTCTCCCGACAATATTTGCTGCTACGATACTTTCTAGATACCTCCCCCAATCTCCCGCAATAGCAAGTACTTCGCTGGCACTGGTTACGTGCAGCGATGCGGTGGACGCCGCCGTTTTTAGCTCTATTGGGGCCACGTGATTGGGGCGAACCCCTATTACAGAGCCGTATATAGAGAGAGTTTGGTCCATGGGAGGAGCGGGCAGAGCCAGGGCGTGCACGAGACGCAGATAAAAGGCATGACGTGCTCTCTTGGCCAACCAGTAGCCGAAAACAATCCCCTAGCGGTGGTAGCGAGAAACAATATTAATAAGCGCGTAAGAGTTAAATGGAGTAACACTTCATAGCTGAACATATAGTGCGCGTGATGTTTCGGTTATGGTCGTGCAAAGGATGTCAGAATTGAATGTGCCGCTCGAACTCTGTTTTGCTCGGACGTAGCCTGACCGCCTGGACGGCTGACTTCCGGCCCCCGGCGCCTGGCGGACGGATCACGTCGATCGTTCTCCTAGGATTTGATCTGGCATTACCGTGATCGAAAAAAATTAAAGACGTTTACAAATCTCTGTAACGCGAAATTAGAGCGCAGCTCTTGAGCAGGAGGAGGGGAGGGGATGAATGGGAGGGTATGCCCATCCTCCTCCTTCGTACCCTCTCCTCCTCCATTCCTTCTTTCCGTCCTCCTTTAATTCAGTTTTCCCGCTAAATTAAACGGGGGAAAATGACGTCACATGACTTCGTGTTACGTCACTTACGAACAAAATCAGTTTCTCCGCTAGATTTGGCGGGAAAATTGACATCTAGCAGAAAAAGTCCCCGCTAAATTTAGCGGGGGATTGAATTGGTGTTGAGGTCACGTGACATCAATGTTTTCGCTAAATCTAGCGGAGAAACTGAATTTGTCCGCTAAATCAATCGAAGAAACAGGATTTCCGCGCTAAATTTACCGGGGAATTCAATCGGCGTACAGGTAACGCAGCGGGGGACTGAATTGGTGTTGAAGTCACGTGACGTCAATTTTTTCCGATAAATCTAGCGGAGAAACAAAATTTGTCCGCTTAATCTAGCGCAGAAACTGAATTTCCCCGCTAAACTTAGTGGGGAACTGCATTGGTGTTAAGGTCACGTGACGTCAATTTTTCCGCTAAATTTAGCGGGCCGGTTACGCTGACGGTGACGAAGGCACCACGAAACCCGGAAACGGGCGCCTAAGAGCTGCGCTCTAACGTGCACCATATTTTAAGTCACGAGAGTTACTCCGATGCACTAACTAATTCTATAATGCAATTAAATGCAAGATTTATGTTTGTCCTTTGTCCCTCTTGTTCCCCTTCTCCAGGGATTACTTTCGTCATTCTTGTCCAGCTCGCTTGCACCTTTGCATGTAATTGCATTATAGTTATAACTTTAAATTGCAAGCTTCACCCTTGTTGGTGTTCGACTGGTGGCAGCTGATAAAACCCGTTTGCTCTACTGACGTCTAACCCCTGGTTAGCTCAGTTGGTAGAGCGCTCCACTTGTAATGGAGAGGTCCCGGGTTCGATACCCGGACCAGGCGGATTTTTTCGGTCGCTCACCAGTCACCTAGCTGTGTTTGGAGATTTATGTTTGTCCTTTGTCCCTCTTGTTCCCCTTCTCCAGGGATTACTTTCGTCATAACTAATTCTGTTTCTCGCGACCACCGCCGGGGTATTATTCGCGGCTTCTGGCGGGCCACATCTGAATCTGCGAAGACGCCCTGGAACACAAAACTCGCACTCGGCCAATGGCGCCTCCTCATTTGTCTCCTAAACTTCCCAATGAATGGCCAAACTCTCTCAATATACGGCTCTGCCCCATCAGTTATAAACCATTTCACCTGATGTTGTACCGCAGCGAATGCTAGAAGCGCGAGCTCATAGCGTCGGCCGCTGCCCTTAGTGCACGAGAGCTTGTGCCGCCGAGATGCGCTCTAGAGCAGGAAGCTCGGGCTTGTAGCCGTCCCCGCGTTACCTCACAAGGTGCAGTATATAGAGTTTAACGGAGGTAGGCCAGCTCAGTTGAACTCAATGATCATTAGCAACTCCATGACAACTGGTGCCGCCGTGTAGCTCCGGCCGATCGCGATTAAGTCAACTAAGTCAACTGTCGTTGGCTTAACGAAAATTCGGAGCGCTAGTGTAACTACGGTATAAAAGCATCATATTTACTTGCCAGCCAACAATTCTTCCTATCTTCATATGCGTGTAACGATTAAAAAAAAAAGAAAAAGACCCAGAACAAAGTGTGGGCAAAGTTCGGTTCTAGACAAGTCGCAGTCTGGGCACCGTTTTAATGGCTTTTCAGTGTGTCGCTGAAGTTTATTTACTTGTCCTGACTTTCCGAGCCAAAAAAAAAAAAAAAAGAAAAAAAAAAGCTCGTCACCACACGAGAGTTTCTCAGACACGGAAATAGAAGGCAATAAACTCAGCGCCACACCATGTTCATTTAAATTCTCTTAGCAAACAAACCGACTCAGTGCGTTTCGATTGCGCGACGGAGTGTAACTTCCCGCCAAAGCGGTGTCGCTGCCTCAGCAAATTGAACATATCCCGGGGCGCCGGAGCAGAGACACGCATGCTTGAACGCCACGTGACAGGTACACAAGTGGAGTAAAATGCGGGACGCCCTTCGAACGAGGAAAATAGCTTCACGGTGAGCCGAATTCTTCTCAAAAGTCTGGTATAATTTTAACGGACGGTATTTGCATTGTTATGCGTCCCTTGCAGTCGAAACAGGCACATAGCGTGTATAGCCTGGCCAATGTATCAATCTGTTTTAGGACCGCCAATTTTTCTCTCGCTGTTTTTTTTTTTATCGCCATATTTTTGTCGTCACATATGAGTCGGTTTCTTGCGATGCTTGACGCACACATAATTGCGATGACGGAATTGTCAGCGACCAGCTGGTGTGTTTTCACTTACTACTGTACAGTGCTCACCGTATAGTCAGGGTGACCTATGGCGCACAATACCATACCAGATTTAGCACGCGCTCCATCATCGCCAGGATGGCGCAAGATAGCTCCCTGTTACTTTTACAGAAAAATCAGTTTAAAGTTTCGTTCTGAAAATATAATAGTCGCAGACAAGATGAGAACAGCATGGCGTCCCCTACGGATGCTCGTTCTCCAGGCGCTCCTGGCCTTCTAGGTCACTCCACGCCAAACGATCCAGACCTAAATTCGACCATAACAAATTTGGTCTAAAGAAAAGAAAATTGTATATGTTATTGGTGATGTAACCGTACCTTTTGAAATATACTTTGGCTATACCTTTTTAAATATTTGTTCAGGAGCCCTTGAATATCAGGAAAACAGGCCCGACGAAGTAAAATATATATTTTTCTTTCAAGAAAGATGTGAAACGAGCCTGCAAAATAAAAACGGCTTTTAGTATGTCGCTATATCCTTCTAAATGATCTAACAGGTTTTGTCACGCATTTCCGAGTGTTTTTAAGGGTGCATGATTCGTGCGAAATGTCCTAAAAACTTATATTCTACTTTTATTTCGGAAAACACGCTATCATAATGAAAACTTCAAAAAATATGTGTGCGATCTGGGAAATAAAGCATATTAAAAAAAAAGTATTCTGATAAAGAAATGCGTGACTGCGTTTGTATTGAAAATTTAGTAAAATACTCAGTTTTCAGAAAAACAAGGCTGATAAAGGCGGTCGGTTTAAAAACGCGCACTCATCGGTTATGGAGAGTATAGAATTCACACAACGAATGAGCAAAGTGAGAAAAAAAAAATAAAACGTTTTAAAAGCGATTTTTTTTCCTTTTATGGTAATCAATAGTCAGTATTGAAATTATTGTAAAACAATACGTTAAAAAATGTGTCCGGATCGAAAACACATACTTCACGGTTATATGTACCATATTTTCACGACTGTAGTTTGCGGAGTATAGATCTTTGGAAGTTGAAATTCTACCCGATGCGGACTATCTACAGGTGCGGATTATGCAAGGATAGTTTTTTTTTCTTCTAGATCATGTACTGTGACAAGTCGTGAAGGATTTTATGAAGAAGGGACCATATTAATATTGATTTATGTATGATACAAGCTTCGTTGTGAGCCAGTGGAGCAGGCATTTGTCAATGGGCGAAGTGTATAAAGTTCGGACTAGGCACTAAGTACGCATTATGCACGGCATGCGGACTACGCACCGAGTGCAGACTATAGTCCGGAAGATGCGATAGTTAACTAATAAAAAATATTATCAGATACCCTTTGAAATTTTGCAACCATTAACAGATTGCAAAATACTAAAATAAGGAGTGGTGTTTTGTTACACGCACACACACACACACACACACACACACACACACACGCACGCACACACAACGCTTAACAGTTATACATTGTTTAGAATTTAAACAAAAAGTCAGCATTTATTGAAAAGTAGCAATTTTTAAAATTGAAAATAATATATTTTTTCTTCTTTGGTCCATCATCATCTCGCCCTGAGGCAGAGACGGGCGTCATTGCATACGTTGGGAAACGATGCTACTGAACTCCAAAGCAGACGACGCCAGCTCTAGTATCTGACAGATTGAGAAGAGCAGGGCGTGTCCTTTCGAACACCCGACCTCCAGCACGCGCTCCATGCCTTCCGTCGTGCTTTGGATGCGCCCGCGAGTTCGAGGTGAACGGGACGCCGAAGTGTACGGAAGGTGGGAAGTTCACTCTGCAGGTAGGACAAGCTCCTCCCAGCCGTTTTCACCTTGCCTTAGACTTTTGTCAGATATATAAAGGAGACGACGATAGCAGGTGGTATAGTGCATCCGTCTGCATCTTTGTGGGAACAACCTCACACCTGTTGCGCCGTTCACTTTTAAGGGGGATTTCCGGGGCCTTCATTCATTCATGAAACCGGATACTGATATCGCCCAAGAGTCTCCAGTTGTGTTTTATGCAACTTTATATTTTTGTACTTTTGCTGGGCGACACGAGAGAGCCACCACTAAGGGGGTTAAGGCCTCTCTTTTACCTTATCCTCCTAGACTTTTATTAAACTTTTTTGATATGCAAAACAGTTAAATGATTTAAACGTACAAAACAAATTTGGTGAATTTTGTTTTAGATAGTTTTTAGGAGACATATTGTTTGTTTCAAAAAACCCTATTGCCAAAATTAAAAAAAAACGCATTTTCTTGCCTAAAAATTAATACTTTTTTCAAACATTCTTTGTGTGCTGTCTGAGTTACAAGCTATATGGGGCCGTAAAGTATGTATTTTTAGACTAATCACCTTTTAATTTTCACTTTGAAAGCTCATCATTTCGAAATCAGTTCAATACTTTCATTGGATCAAAATTATCATTCTTTTTACTTTCAAGAAATATCATATGTTTAAAACTTTCTTTTTTGAGTTCTTAATTTAACTAACTGCAAAGTACGTATTTTTACACCATTCACACATTTTGTTTTCTTAAAACGGAATATTTTACAGAAATTTTACCAATGGAAAGAATTAAATTTTTTTCTCGTTTTCTAAAAATATTATTTCTTAAAACTTTGCTCGTTTCCTGTGTATTCAAAGCTACCTAGGACCGTTGAGTATGTATTTCTAGATCGACCACCTTTAGGAGTTATTTCTTTTTAACTGAGTGCTTTACTAAAAGTTCAATATTGACCATATATTCCAGGAAACAAAAAAACAAACATATTTGTATCAATATACATTGAAAATATAATTTGTTTCTGCTACTACTAACACACAAGTTTTAAGTCTTAATATAGTAGCGTGTTTAAAAAGAAGGGAATAAGATTTTTACGACATTTTTAACGCATTTACACCCTTAAACAACACTAGAAAATGCGTAAAAAAATTATTAGATAAGTTAAAAAAAATGTAATAACCTACTAAAGACGGTGTTAAATTCGCCGTCTCGTTTCAACCGGAAACTTCAGAGTGTCCTCAAAAATGTAAAAAAAAAAGAGCTTATAACAACAATATATTGGGGGAAAAAAGTGCTCTGACATTACCAATAACACATACAACTTTTTAGGACGAAGCCGAGAGGGTCAAATTTAGGCCCGGTATGTTTGGCGCGGATGACCAAACTGTCAGGCTTTTGCTGCACCTGCATGCTGTAGGCTCAGGAGACACCCAAACGTTATGGAATCTCGCGCAGGAGGCGAGAGGACTAAAAGACATCCCTGCTTTTCTAATCATGTCAGTGACTTTAGTGTCGACTGATCATGCCTGGAGACCAGAACGAGCTAGGTGCGTGAAACCGGGAAACTGCATATTCTGGCTTTTGACACGAGAAAGCAGGCAGGTTTTCGTAGGACTCGATCGAGACAAGGACACGCAAGGTTTATTCACATAGGAGTGATGAAATAAAACATGATATTCAGAATTAGAGGCATTACGAACCGCGTACAAATAAATATATTCTGCTGCCTACAGCACAGCAATGTGGGCACCGACGGAGTCCGACCCTCAAACTTCTTCGGTCGGAACTCGATGGCATCGTCTGTGACGCAGCAGCCAAAACCTTTTCGTTTTGCATCACAAAATGAATGTCACAAGATGAAGAAGCTCGTCGAGCGTTCTCGAATTGCATCGGGACTCTGCTCAAAGTCTGAGGAGCTAAACACGAAGCCAGTGTCACTACCTGCATGAGTGACACTCACTCTTTCACCTTTTCCAGAAGGAGCCTTCAGCCCGGTCGTCTGTCCAACAGAAAGGCTTGACTTGCTGACTTTATGGCGCTATCAGTCCACACCTTGTCCACTGTGAGGCCGGCATTCTCCCAAGCCCTGGAAGTATATCTTCCGGTTCTCGTCTCTGCTTCCCGATTGCCCTCAAATAATGCCTCCTTTACTTGAGGGTGTCATCACCCTCGATTAGGAAGGAGTTGCGATTTCATTCTTGTCTTTCGAATCCCATGCTTTTTCAGCAGGCGATACAGGGTAGTACCGGAGCAGGACGGCAGCACATCGTCTTCTTGGAGAAAAGCGGCGGTTTTCTTCAGCGTCAGAATCTCCCCCAGATGGTAGAAGTTGTGCAGGCAGCTTCTCACGGCCGTCAACGTGCACATGCCCTGATTTGATATCCTCTTCCGCTTGCCAGCATATTTCGGGCGCTTCTTCGAATGAGTGTTCACAGCTCCGTTGGCACGTTTTAAGCTACGCTTGAACTCGTAGACCGAGCTAACACTGATCCCAGTCGCGTCGACAGTCAGGTTGACGACTTCCACCACAATTTTTTCTTGGTATTGCCGCCGCATATAAGAATAAGCGTTCAAAACAGACCGCCTTGTCTGACTCCACGGGACATTTCCACTAGCGTGACGTTTGTTGTTCACCCGAGGGGAAACGTCTTCAGGAGCCGGAGTCGCCATTTTGGAACGCGAGCAGCCATCGTTGCTGGATCGGATAAGTTGACAAGCTCAGGGAAAAAAGTGACGCGCTGCCATCCACTGCCGCGTAACGGCGCTCGTGTCGCAGCCCGCCCTACCTGATAGGTCTGAGTGGCGTCGGTACCCGTGAATACGCCGCGAAACACATCGTTTTTGTGTGGGTTCACAAAGTGTATTACCAACGACTGTTGCCAGTGTGATTATGTGCGGATTGAGGAAATGTTTTCTGTGACTTTTGAGGTAAATTCACGCCCACCGGGCCTTCGTAGTTTTGGCAGTTTCTGACATTCGACACCGAGGCAAGCAACTCGGAGAAATGGTTGCGTCTATCATTCGTGGTTTTCGGCACATGCACAGTTGTGTTTTGATCGTTTGCGGACTAAAATACCGTGAACTTCCTCTTCTGGTGTTCTGTGTTTGTGCCAGAAGCTGAAGCGTAAACTGCTGCATACATAACGATGCCGTATTAGGAAAGAATGCCAACTTGAAGACGTCTTCGCCATTTGAAGGAAGCGGGCTGCTTCTGTATTTGTATTCGGCTATGTTGAGCCTCGCTGCTGGTGAAAACGACTGGGTTATTCTTCTTGTGTGTTTTCTTTCTGTGTGACAACTTCAGTTCCTTACGCGTGCCTGCCATTTCGGAGAAATGTGACTAAGGGGTAAGAATTTCGAGACATATCACTTCCGACCAGTTGATCAGCGCGGATTCGCGTGTGTATACATTGGAGATCTACTTGTGAACGTCTGGTAGATATTAGAACCTGTATTTTACAGTACCTGCTACAGCTTCGTGGTACTAACAGTGTGCGAATCGTGAGACACTGTCGTCGTTTATGTGAATTGAGTTCATTTGTGTAAGCGTATGCATGTTCCATGTGCCTGACATCAACATGTTTGTTGACGTGTTTATAAGCGCGCGTTAATTTTAATTTGCTTTATGTCAACCACTATTTTTTAATGTTGCAGTAGTGCTTAACATAATGTAATGATAAGGTTGTTTTATTGATATCATGACGCTTCTGCGATCTATTTCAAGTCAAAATAAAAACATATTTAGCTACCCTGAGATTGCGACATATGATGGCTGGGGTACGAAGACCACTTTGAAAACTTCACTGCATCTTCGTTTTAACGCTAATGCACTTCTACGCGAGAGACAGCAATCGAGAGATGACGGACAATGTGGCACTGCAAACAAGACGGCTCGGGTCCTGTGATCATCAACTACAGGTATCTTCAGCTTCGGTGTTTTGCAGTCTGGTCTCGATTTTTTCATTAAAAATAAATAAACGTTGCACAGTATTCACCTACAATATTAGCCTTGCCGAAGATTTGTTCCGGCAACAAATAAAAGGTAAAAAACTTTTTTTGTTTTTTTTCGTGTGACAAACATGTGAGAGCGTTTATCGAGAACTGGATATGGCGCTGACAGCGCATGTGAGCCCCTGCTTGTGGATGCTGGTCATAGACGAATATAAGAGACAAACTATGACATAAGTATACCGTTTTACTTTGATTTTACATGAGCATAAAATCTCACTCGGCAGCTCGACCCAAAACTAGGCACCTAAGCTCCTATTCGTTGAATTATACAGTAAAAATCGAAGAAATCGTAAGCTTGCATATTTACAATCATGTGACTGCAGCAGAATCTACTTGCAGAGTTAATGTCTTAAAAGAAGTGCTTAAGGGCCGCCGACGTGCTTCCGACCGCCTGATTTCGCAATCAAAAACCAGCGTCTCAAGCTTGCCCAGAGCTTGGCCGGCCATGCGTACCGGGCGGGCTGCGACGACAGTGCCACCACGCTCGCGCGAAAGCGGGGGTCGGCTTTCCGAAGCGCGGCTAATGCGGAGCTTCTCAACTGAGCCGATCTAGTAACATTGCGAGCAACAGCGGCTGGTCGGCTGGCTACGAACATCGATCCACAGATTTTGTGCGGCTTTCAATTAGGTGAATACACGCGTATTAAGCAGATCTATTGTTTAACCTACCGAGAAGGACGAATTTATTTGAGCTTAAATAACACTAGCTTCTCTGAGAGCAAACTTTTATCGGAACTACTGTGCAGAACAGATTAATAGGAGCGACGCCATCTGACCAATAAGCATGTGACAAGAGGGACACACGCACTTTTGTTTGTTTTTAGGTGAAAACGGGTATAGTGTTACCTCTTTATTCTACGATGGAGGCAGACAGGGGAACGTTACTCCTTGTTACAGTTACAAAATTGAAAGGGTAAGCTGTAACAGTTACTACAAAAAAGTAATGCCGTTACTTTTTTTCGTTACTTTACACAACAAATAAAGGAACAATTAATATGTGCCCCTGTCAATGTGCCTTTATGTAGTGTAGATTTTTTTATAAACAAGAAACATACCTTGCGCAGGTCATAATACTTTTTCGTAGAATGCGCCGCTTATGTTTTATGTTATTTGAGCTCATATTCAAAAGCAAACAATTTGATCTGTGTGAGCTTTCTTCTGGGTTCACGAGTAGAAGAGGTGAGCTTTTGTCCGGGTCTGTGAAAAATCCGGTGAGCGCTTTTGTCCGGTGAGCTTCTGTCCGGGGTTCCATCATACAACTTCTCAGAAAGCCGGCTAATGGAGGAGTTCAGCTCATTTCATCTAGTAACCCAAAAGAAACGCCGGTAAATCCAAAAGCTTCCCATCACCGGTCAATGGGTTGAGAAAATTCCCTGGTGAATACTCCCTGCAGCTTCAGAACGCATAACAGTTTTCTTAAAACTCGCCCCGTTGCGTCCCAATTCCACTGTATAAAAGTACAAATAAAGAACTTTCACGGAGGGAGGACACTGGCGTCACCTACCCCGTCAATGAAGAAACCGACTGATGCGCACCCATGATAATTGCACTGAAGACGAGTGGGTGTTATGTCGCGAGAGAGTGGTATTCGATCCCGTCCGTCGAAGCAAACTCCGGGCGCTAACAGATTCTTCCCCTAAACGTCAAACAAAAAAACAACAAAAACACACCATTTTGATTACTCTTTTTTGGAGTTTTTGTTTTACCACAAACCACTAGTTAGTGTAGTTTCATTCAAGTCGCTCAATGAACCACGACTTGAGGTGATAGGTATGCGCACGATAAAATACCTTTATGGGGTAGCCCATGTTTCACGAGAGAAGATTACGGCCGCCCACATACTCTCAAGAGCACCATTCCGCCTGGAAGGGCCATCTGCACTGGAGAAGGAAGTTGAGACCTTCGTTGAATTAGTAAGGTCAACCCTACCGGCTACGAGTTTCAGCCTCCAGTGGCTCATCGACAGCCAGAGAGCGGACTAAATATAAGAACGAATAAGAGCGTATTGCAGGGGTCTCAAACTCATTCGAGTGTGGGGGCCAGGTAGCCCATCCCCGAATGGACGAGGGCCAGTGGGGGAGGGGGGGCAATATGTTGCTATTTCAAGAAAACAAACAAACAAAAAAAAAACGCAACAGCAGTGGTGTTTTACGTTGGAAAGCAGTCGACTGTCCCAGCGATAGCCCAGAGATCTTCTAGGCACGGATTATTGTGCTGTCTGCTTTTTGTAAGCTCACCGTTTTGCCATCTTTAGCCTTCATTTGCACATACGACTACTTTAGGCCCACACTTGCTGTTACAAGCAGATTTAAAACATCGCTACACCACAGTACTGGCAATTTTGAATAGAACGAGAGCAAGCAAACCGTCCTTTCCCCGCCACGCAATTCAATAGGCTCAATAGGCATAGAAAACTTTCTCTTCGTACGCAGTTTCTGCTTTCCTGACTATTTTTATGTAGCAACACTATAATAACTTTCTTTTTATTTTAAAGGTATTATTTGACACTAGGAGCCCGAGCTCATAGCTTTATTCTTGGCAGTTACTCGTGCTGAAGCAAGAGTTTGTGCAGCCGAGGCGCCTCTTTGGGCAAAGAGCTCGCGCTTGTAGCCTAGTAGTGGTATTATTACCATTCAGGTTGATTTACATGGGAAAATAATAAGAAGGCCATATTTCAACAAAGCACTTCTCCGTCCAAACGATAAGCAATATAGCGCAAAATGCGTGAAAGCAGAGTTCCCGTTTGAGCGGAAATGAATTGACGATATGAAACTATCATTTATGGCGCATGTAGCGTTCGAGGCCTGGAAACGAGGGCTCGTAGGCGCGGAATGCTTGCGAGCCGCCTCCCAGAGCGTCGCGGGCCGCATGCGGCCCGCGGGCCGCGTGTTTGAGAACCCTGGCGTATTGGAAGAAAACGTGGCCCTGCCTGCGTGACCTCAACAACGAACTTAAGCCTTTCTACTTGTATCATCATGAGTTCACCATAAAAGCCGACTTGCTCATGTTCGCAGCAAGAATCGTCGAGCCAACATCTTGCAGATACAAAATTCTGCGTCTTCTTCTTCATGAGGAACACTTTATAATTAAGAAGTCTGGGGCACGAGCTAAAAACACAACATGGCTTCCCGGAACGTAGAAACATGTTGAAGAGGAATTTAAAAGCTCCAAAGTTTTGTATCGAAACATCAACGAACAGGACAGGCCAATGCCGCTAAACTCAACGGAACTCCCAGAAAAACCTTGGCAACGGGTGGAAATGAATTTATTCTACCTGTAGTAGTCGTGAATTACCGCGTCTTTATTCTGTCGACACGGAATTTCAAAAACTTCCACATCAAACAAAGATCCGAAACTTTCACGAGGTTTTTACGATTTCAGCTCAAAGTTCACCAGGTTCGCTAGAAAATACGGCTTCCGACATATTACATAGAGTCCTCATTATCCACGAAGCAACCGACTTGGGGAGGGTGCATTGAAGATAATAAGGACTTCCATAGACAAGCAGGGTGTCGAACCGAAATGTTTTTCGTTCCAAATTTTCGTTCCGGTTCAGGGAAAACGGTTCAGCCCCGGAGTGAAAAAAAAAAATAAAGGTTCAAACCGGTTTGAACCGGTTCGTACTCATATACTACAAAAA
This sequence comes from Ixodes scapularis, assembly GCF_016920785.2. NCBI lineage: Eukaryota > Metazoa > Arthropoda > Arachnida > Ixodida > Ixodidae > Ixodes > Ixodes scapularis. Next base: position 52,741,650 of record NW_024609868.1, on the reverse strand, counting down.
TAATTGACAACAGCAGAAGATAAACTATGGATATTTTACGAAAGTGTTACATATAGAATGCAAAGGTTCACATCACTGTGTGGAACGAACGAGCTAGTGCTGGGGCACCTCGGGACTTGTGTGAAAGCGCAGTTTAATAGCTGACCGAAGAAGCAGGACGCCGTCATGCATATCCGGGGAAAGACGGCACCTCTGAGACGATAGAACCAACTTAGGGCAGTAAAGGCTCGCTCCACGCTGACCTGGGTCGCAGGTACTCCCAGGGCTACTTGTGCCAATGCGTAGAGTTCTGGATGGCGTTCCCTTCTCTCCTCCCAAAACGGCAACACGGTAGCGTCCCTTCGAAACCGCGGCTACTTGTCTAGCAAAGCTCAGAAGAGCTGTGCGCGTTGATATTTGCGTTTCTGAGGAGAAAACGTTTTGGTCCTTGTTGTTTCTGCTACCAGAGATTGAAGCTGTTTTGCTATTTTCTGTTGCTGTAACTGTTGATTGAATTCCCCCTCCCCTTTCCGGTGCTAGACTTTAATTTCGGACAGATTAATAAATCCGTTGAGTTTTTTTTAAAAGCAGATTGGACGCGCCACAATATGGCAACTAGTGCAGGTTCTAAAATATACATCGGCCTTTGTATCGCTTTCTTATCTGATCAGTTGTACAAGGAAATCGAGGCGCTTCAAGTAAATTGCACACAACTCTACAAAATTGAAGACAAGAAACACCAAACAGAGCTCGGACTGAACGCCAAAACAAACAAGGAAAAAGAGAGGTATAGACAACACTAGACACGTTGTCCTTGGTTTTTTTTTGCGTTTAGTTTGAGATAAAAACATCAACCAGCCCAACTCACCGTTTTGCCGCCAAACTAGGCTCATTAATTGGTCACTTTTGCTGACGTACAAATTGGGTATGTTCTAGTAATAAATTTTCTTTGATGAGCCATTTCCGGTCCCAAGAAAAGGTTGGGACGATTGTGGGTATTTGTTTAAGAAATAAATAAGCCCAGGAATCCCGGAGAATTTTTAGTTACTGTGCTCATTTTGTTTGAGTGCTGAAGACGAACTTTATAAATTATGAAGACGACCGCTATGTGATAACCTGATTATGCAACGTTACAGAGCTTTCCGCTACCTATTTTTCTCGCTTTTTGACTTCCCATATGAACGAAACATCGCAAAAATAAGTAATCAGTTTTGCCCAGGAACGAAAAAATAATTCTTTCGGTCCGGTTCAACTCCAATTTGCGCAAAAATATTTTTTTTCTTTTTTTTTTTTCGGTTGACTATTTTGGTTACTGTGTTTTTCGTCACGCCTTTTTCACGCAACCTGATTCCGCGTATGAACCGAAAGCAGCATGGAAAACATATCGGTTCCGCTCCGGAGCGAAAAAAATTATTTCGTACCGGTTCAACGCCGGTTCGCGCGAAAATAACGGTCTTTTCCGGTTTCCGGTTCACGGTCCGAGTTCGGTTCAATACCCTGTAGACAAGACGAGATATCCCTATCAAATACGACTCTTTTATGTGACGACACCCCTGAAAAATGGATACTGCCCAGCCGAACTGCTCATGAGATGCCGGTTAAGGTCAAAACTTCTCGTCGCGGACGGGCTCGTGAGATCAGCGGCTCTAAATCTCCAGCTGCTAATAAAGTTTCAAGCAGGCTGCCAGCTCAAGCAAGAGGCAGCCTATGACCGACCGCCCTGCTTCCAGGATCAGCCGGTCATAGTCAATGGAACATAAGTATGGGTAGTCAATCTCCACCGCAGCGGTAGTGTGCAAGAAATTGTTGGGCGGGGAAGGGGAGGGTGATTGTGCAAGGGAGGTAGGGACGGTTTATTTAGTAAATAATATTATTGCTTTTGATGTGAGATTATTCTAGAAATACTGCGCTGTCTTCAGTCTCTACCGGGGCCAAGGTGGCTGCACATTAGTTTGCCCCCATTTTAAAGAGGTACCGAAGAATTTGTTAAGTTTTCAATAAGGCTACTCTGCTGCGTAATGCTAAATTAAATTCCCGGCCTTAGAAAAATTTGTTCAAGATTTTTTAAAAAGAAGCAGTATTCGTTTTAAGAAACTCTTTCTAGAAGCAGTCACACGTGCTCCGAAAGTCTCCGCGTTTTTACTTTCTAGTGTTGCTTTGCCGGAGTTGTCGGCCGAACGCCGCTAAACGAGATTTCATTATCTGTGCCTAGTTTCGCGCGTTCAGAAACTGTCTCTCTCGGTCAACTAGTTCGTAGGAGCACTCGCGAAATGAAAATAAGATTTTTGTTGTTTGTTTCGTGCATTTCCCACGTATTGGATCGATGGCTTGGCAGCCGTTTTGCAATTTAAAGGGCGAATGAGGGTGAACGAATTTTAATTGAAACGGCGAGTCTTTCCAAAAATATGTTAATAATAAAAAAAAAACGAGATGCAAGTAATTTAATTTTAAAAAGGGCCGAGTGTCCAGGGAAATGCCTTCGGGTGGTACGAGTGCGAACAAGAGGCGCACGGAATACGAAGGCATGCAACATTCAGCCAAACAAGCGCTGTCCTACATAAAATGCTCCAGCGACGTAGCAAAATATTGTCTTTGAGAAAAAATATGTGTGTGTGTGTGTGTGTGTGTGAGGGGGGAGAGGGGTCGGCTGGGATGATAATTACGTGAGGAGGAGGGGGGGGCTATCAAAATATAGCGGGGCGTTTTGTCATACTTCTCAGTGAACAGTACTGTTTACCCAACGCAAGGTTCGTGGACTGGATTATTTGCGTCATCTTCCTTAATTGAGCTCGGAACGCAGGTTGTAAACGAGTGCCGCGTTAGCGTTCGGCTGGGATTCGTGTTCGATTGGTACTTCACTTACTGGACGCAAGCACCAGCCAAACGATGACGCATAGTTCGGCTATATGAGCCGAGCGCAGCGACAGAAGTGCAAATATTTCACGCTGTGCTTGTCCCCATAGGTATACTTTCCAACTTAACTGTTAGATGCGTGATGGTTGGTTCTCTTCCTCAGTAGGGTCAACTCCATTTCAGAAAAAAAAAGAAAAACAAAAAAAAAGGGGGGGGGGGGGCAGGGGGGAGTGCTTGAGCCTTAAGAAATTACCCGCTTCTCCTCCTAGCCACACCCCTAACCCCATCTCTTAAAACAACAACAACAAAAAAATGTAGGTTCTTTTTGTAGCTTAGAATCATGATTTAAAGGGACATTAAGTAAATTTGGAAGCTCAGTTTAAGGACTGAAATTGATGTCAAGTGTCTTCCATGTAACGTTGACGAAGTTTTAGTCCCAAGTCGCGCTTGCGCGCCGCACAAATTTATTTCACAGATTCAGAAGTAATCACGGCGAGACAGATAACAGCGACGCCCGAAACTGCGAAAAATAAAAATCCAGCTTTTGAGACACGTGGACCGTGACATCAGTTGAGACTGGCCGGGTGAATGGTCGAAATCAACGGAGTCCGCTCGTCTTCGTTTTTATATCGTAAACCCGATAAAAAAAATCTGTTTAAATTAAATAAGAACGGAAACCGTACATTTTGGGCAGAAAGCTTTACTGTAACGGAAAACATTAAAGAAAAATCCATTGGTGGATCCTCGGGGTATGCGTTGGCATGACCCTTGGAAAGCGCTGCACCCGTCCCCCTTTGGAAAACGCTGACCCGTTCACTTTTTTGTGTTGGCTTTCCCTTTTGCTTCCTTTATTTTTTGCTGCCTTTTTTTGGCTTCGTTACGGGGTCAGTGTTAGAGCTTCCAAAAGGGGGACGCGTGTGACGTTTCCCCAGCACCAGGGCCACGCCAACGCATTCTTTAAGGATCCATCAATGAATCTTCTTTAAATGTTTTGCCGCCAACTTGAACCAGCGCTAGTACTTGGTTCACGCAGCATTTTAAAGTACAAACCAAGGCGTACGCGCTCCACAGTCCTGCAAGCTCAGACTCGGCTCAGAATCCGCGCGCGCATTGGCTTCCGCCTTGTGACGTCAGCTCCCTCTCGCCTTTGACCTTCACTACTCTCCCCCTCTAGGCGGCGCGCTTCCCTTTCCACTGTTTTGTCCACAGACGGACGCCGTCAGCTTTCCCATGTCATGTGAATACTAATGCTACCGCATAAAGGAAATACTGTTTCAGTCCGCTGACGCGTGGACTCAAATAGCCGAGCGCTTTTCACTTATGAATATTCTGTGTGGACTGACTAGAAAAACGTTCAGTGTGGCAACAACAGTTTTTTTTTCTCTCTTGAAAAGCAAAAATGGCGCATCGTTGCTTTGTCCGTTTTGTCGCGCAATTCTTGTTTCCACGCGTGAAGGGAGCTGCAGAAACTACCAGGCTGACGCGCTGCAGTTTCCAATACACCTCCGGGTCCACGTCAAAAAGCTTTTGTCAGACCTTGTCTAGCACGTCCCGATCTTTCCAGCATATCCATCCAGCCTTTCATCCAACGAAACCTTTCTGTGCCGGTTGTGTACTGAAGCGTTGTGCAAGAGTATGCGGGAACAATGACAGCTGTAAACGCCTCTGAGGGAGACCAAGGCTCCGTTGCTTTTTCGCCGAGCATCCTCGACCAGGACCACATTTGTGTCAAGTATTGGGTTACTAAAGCTGATGGCGTCCGCGTTAAGCCTGTCACGGTGTTTTGCCTCACTTGGTACGTGACAGAGACACAACCATTATTGTTCTTTGTAATGCGATAGCGCCGTTCGCAACGCGATTGGTCATAAACGATATCGACAGAATATACACACAGTTACGTTTCCTCGCTGTCGCAAGACTCGCAAAGCGGTATACAACGCTCTAAAAGCACAAGGCGCCGCTACAGCTTACCGCACCATCTACTCTCATGAGCACTTAATACTACCGAAACCGACGGTTCTGTAGCTTTACTCGATTTATCTGCACCTCCTGCTCTGGAGCAGAAAAGTGAAGGACGGTGTTCTTCCGGTCGTATCTCAATACACGTACCGGAAGTACACTGCCCTACACTTTTCTGCTCCGGTGCAGGAGGTGCAGGTAAATCAAACGAAACTACTGTTGACGTTCCCTCCGTTTTTTGAGATTTTCTATGGCGGGAAAGCCTAACGTCAGTTTCTATGGCGTTGATTTATTTTATACGAAATAATAAGCTTGATCGAACTGTATAAAAAGATTGAGCACATTGCCAGGCCGCCGGCCTGCATGGTGAGTGAGAAAACACCCTTTACAAACAAATTTAAAAATCGTCTTCATGGACCCCTTGATGCACGAATTGCCACCAGAGCGTAGAGAAACACGATATGGGTCAATTGTAAGAGCTCGTGCTGAAGAGCATCGCAGACACACAAGATCTAGATCAAACATGTGCATATATTGTTACATTTTCGCATGAAAATGAAAACGCCTAACTTTCATTTTGTAATATCACATTCCAAAATACCTACACTTTATCTCACTAGTGGCGTGCAGCGTTAACAAAGGTGCAGAAGCGAGAGCGTAACCCGAGCAGTTAGAGAGGTGAGAAAGAAGAAACTGCACTCTTACCCGAACCGTCTTTTCTGTACCTTCGGCGTCGCCTTTGTCCCCCTTGAAGAATAGCCCGCCACTCGAAATTCTCACAAAAGATGCTTTTGTCTCTCTCCCGCCTGTGGCTTCTAGTGCGCGCAACTATAGACGGTGAATAACAGGCTGAAGTTGAGCTAGTTGGTACATAATGCTAAAGTAAACGGTCAGCTAGAACGATAAGGACAAAACACAGACAGAGAGAAACAGAGACGATGACAGTTTAAGTATAGACGGTTACAGTATAGTCAGTGACAGGTTAAGAGCAAAGTGGAAGCTTCTCCCACCTCTTTCCCCTTTAGTAGAGGGAACGCTGGAGAGATGGTCGCCTCCTCTCAACACCGCCTTGAAGACAAGGCCATAATGCTGACATTTTTGCATTGCCATCGAAGGCCAACGCTGGTCACAGATTGGAAACGAGTGCTGCGCCAGAGCTTGGCTTGGAGTCAAGTTTATGCCGAACGTTGATGCAATCGTGGTGTCCAATTTTTTACCAGCACTGGCCTTCGCTGATGATGACATCTGTATCAGCACTATGGCTTTTTCATCTAGGAGGTGTTGCTCCTCTCCAGCGTCCGCTCTGCCAAAGTGGAGAGAGGTTGGAGGAGCCTTCACTTTTTATACTTTCTGTCACCGACTTTAGTGCGATAGAGTGTTAGCTAGGAGACTACATCGTGTGCGGATTTCTGCTCACCTGCAGACTTCGATGCGCACGGGCTGGCGGTACTCCCCTCCGTCGTTGACGATGAGCTTCATGGCGCCGTCCTTGTCGAGGCCGAAGCGCGGGTAGCGGACTTCGACGCGGACGTCGCACACCTGAGCCTCGGCCACGTCGCCGCCGAACGGCACTCGCACCCGCTGCTCGGACGGCGACGCCGCTGGTGGCAGGTCGTCCGTCAGCAGCTCCTCGCGGTCCACGTCCTGGAAGTAGCTCCGGAACGCCGAGCCTCGGAGTCGCATCACGCTCGTCACGAACTCCCTGTACATCGGAACAAAAACAAAGACCACCCTAAAGCCGCGACCGCACTTCTAACACATGCTACGAAAGACGGGTTACAAACGCGGTCTGAGACGCGTTTCTTCTTCACATAACGCTACTGTCACGTTGGTCATTCAAAAGCTGTCCGAAGGTATGTTCAAAGCAGTGTGTCGAACCGAAAAAAATACGGGTTCGGTTCCGGTTCCGGTTCAGGTAAATTTATTTTGTTCCGGTTCAGTTCCGGTTCGATTAATTCGATCCGCGAACCGGTTCGCGAACCGGTTCGGGGCGCTGAACCGGTTCGCGAACCGGTTCGGAAATTATAAATGGCAAATTGCAACATCAAAATAAATTACAAATAAAACATCTGAAATCAGCACATACGAAACGGGATACATCGTAGTGTAAGGCTCAGGGATTTCTACCAGGAATGGTTTCTTTATGTGCACTCAAAGGTTACCTCACCGACGTTTACGCATTCGGACTTCGTCTAATTGGGTCCGACGCAGTAGCTGTAAAATCCGCGACCTCCTTACAAACCCACTTACAAGTAGAACTCGCTTACTATCCCGCCACCTCGGCGTGTAAGCAATTGAAGGAACAGTGGGGAGAAAATACAGCTTTCTTTATTTGAACTAGCCTTCGGTAACTCAAATTAGGCCCTTAAAGAAGTTTTCATTAAACAAGATACGGAATATGAAAAACACTTCACCGAACGCAACGCCAGAAGGACGTAATAGGTTAAATATTAAAATAGAAGAGTTCGCTGTCTCACAAATATGTTAGCTTCTAAGTGCCGATACGAAACCGGATGCATTATTATCAAACTCCACAGCCTTTTCTTTTCTCATTCCGATGGAAGCAAGCTTCAAGAACTCGCGCGTTCTAGAAACGTGTTATGAAATGAGCACACCGCAGCATTTAGGATTTACGAGATTGTAGAAAAATAAAATCCCAAAACGCGATTTTTTTTTTTTTTTTTTGCACAGCCTTTCAATTTTTTTTTTCCGTGCAAGCCGCGACTAGCGCAATACTGGTTCCTATGTCAAGATTCATGGATGCAGCGTTTGCCAAGATTCATGGATGCAGCGTTTATATTCCTAAGACTGAGTGGAGAAGAAAAATATGTAAGCGAGGTGTGTGTCAGTTGACGGCACTTAAAAAACAAATGGCATTGATAGCACATTCATTGTCAACAGCGCGTGGCCGAACCGTTTTGACATGAGCCGGTAACCGTTATTTTTTTCCGGTTCAGTTCCGGTTCGGGTTCATCGCGATAACAATATAACGGTTCGGGTTCGGGTTCAGTTCCGGAAAAAATACCGTTTCGGTTCCGGTTTTCGGTTCGGTTCGGTTCTGGTTCGACACCCTGGTTCGAAGTATGCGTACTGGAAGTATGAAGCAAGCGGGCTTGGAACATGCTTGAGGCGAGCTCGCAGATGATTCTGCCATCTTGTTCGCAGCTCGCCTCTGTAGGTGACGCAGAAAGTTCAGCCCCCGGCCTCGTAATCGAAAAGGCGGTGGTTGTGGTCGTTTTGTCGTCGCCATGTTTCTACATCCCCAACGAGGTCGTTTTCTGCTGACGGCCCACTTACAGGGACGGGCGCATGCAAAACCGTCGCTCGACAGAAACGCCCCCCCCCCCCCCCCCTTCCCCCGCCCCCTTGAAGACCCGGTACCAAGGCTTTCAAACATCTACCGAAGTTATCAGCATCACAATCTTCGTCTTCCTTCTATTTTCACATAAAGCGAAGCTGCTGCTGCGAGGACATAGCCCTTGGGACAATGACAGACCCCATTCGACCTCTATCGATGCTAACAGTCGACACCAATCACAAAAAAGTTCCCGTCGGCGATGCAAATATGTGAAAATGTCACCGCGTCTATAAAACGGGGGGCTCACGAACACTCAAAGCAGAGACAGACTTGGACATACTATAAAATCTTACTACCACCTGACCATGCCTCATCAAACGTCATTACCATATGGCCCAGTACTAGTCTGCCGCGTCCCCAGAGCATTAACGCCAACCCCGTGCGGCTGTTTGTTTCATTGGGCTTCTCAACCCCTGCACTATCAACGGAGGCTCGAAAGCCTCACCATCTTCACCCCCGCTATTGCTGCCAGGAGTCCTTCGTATAATAACTACTTGCGTGCTTGTAACAAGAACACATCAACCACTCTCGCAAATCGGTTACAATCAACGTTACTAGAACCCTCAATAAGGAAACTTGGCGTTGAAACCTGCGCCACTGTCGTCCACCGAGACCGAGCTAAATACGACAACAGCGCCACTTTATATCATTTGTCTTTACTGTGGTCACCTTGAGCTTTTCGAAAGCATGTTTTTGCGTAAAAACCAACGGAAAAAACTTTTTTTTTTGTAGTAACTTTTATTGGAGTTTAGTAGAAAATGAAGGGCGCGTGATGTCTTCTAAAATATGTAGTTTGCACGGTTTTGCAGCATAATTAATATTGTTTTTATACAACTATGCCTCAGTGTTGATTTCAGGTAGCGCATCCCGACCTAGGTGTATCTTAACTTCTTACCGAGGTGTATCTTAACGCGTCTGCTTGGGAGACGGGGTGGCACCAGTGAAACTCCTTCCCCGGTATCTGGTTCAGAGCCAAAATGGCCGATTAAAGCCAAAATAGAAGTCACGTGCAGTTCCTCGAACGGCCGCTGCGGGAGAAATGGCGGCGTTGTGGTCGTCATTAGCTCGGTTCTCGAGTACGGATCAGCGCCACTTTTTTAGAGCAGTCTCTATGGCAATTTCCCAACTGAGGGGTTCTAGAAACGTTGGTTACAGTGTACAGCGTAGTAATCACATTTATATGGGGAGCAAAATAGATAGATAGATAGATAGATAGATAGATAGAGATCGAAATACATATAGATAGAAATAGATGGAGATAGACAGATAGATAGATAGATAGGTATAGATGGGTAGACATATATATATATATATATATAGAGTGAGAGAGAGATAGATAGATAGAAGGGCCATAGTGATTGGCAGCTACTGTTTATTTCTTCTCTTTCCACTGTGACACCCCCTTACTTCCGGCGTGAATAAGGGATATCGCCTTATACAGCGAAAGGAACACAATTCCGTCGTATGGAGCCTATCCACTCTCCTCTCTTCCAGTTTCCTGTTGCCCGGAGGGCTCAACCACTCCTGCCCAGTGTCCATTGTCTCCGCCCGGTCCGGGAGAGCTGTCCTAAAGAGGTTAGGCAGAGAAGTTAGCGCGTCCGTGCTCCTCCAACGGGGAATGCAATCTTCAGATCTTTGGGGGAAACGTGCCGCGCGGGCTTGATTTCATTCTGCCAGAGTGTTCCACTCAGAGAGCTCTCGACGTTGTTTGCCGAGGAGTCTCGGCATACGTGGCAACTAGGCGGCAGCGGAGGACATGACACTACGGTAGGCAGATAGTGGAAATGAACATAATCAGTTAGTCGCTCAGCGATGTCAGATATCTGCTTGGGTACTTCCTTCCGACTTCTTTGTCGTGCTATGTCGTCTCGCCTTGCCACCGCGCTTTAATCTTACCGACGTAAATTCGGCCAGCTTATATATAAAATCAACAAGACAAAGCAAGAACCACGAGAAGAAACACTTCCTATTGTTTGTCATTCTAGTATGTTTGACAACCTTGTTAATACATGTTCTTTGATTTCTGCGAGACACCGACGTAATATATGCTTCATTAGGTTTTCTTGTTTTTTTGCACAACGCTTGAATTTAAGTTGAACGCCTGCAGCTCGATTAAACTGAGCAGACTCTTTCAAGATTTATGCCGCAAGTATGCCGCATACTTAATAAAAATTGTTTGCGTGCAACGACAATGTGGAATCGGTAACTGAGTGTGCTAGCGCACAGCAGCTCGTAGCACGAGGAGTGAAAGTTCGCAGTGCGAAACCCACGGATCGGGGGTTCAATCCCCACCCTTGCCCGTTTCAATCTGGATGACCAACGTACCGGCGTGCGGTCGTGAATAACTACAGCATGGCGCACGTTAAAAACGCCAGGCTAGCAGTCGTACCACACCATAGCTAAACTTCTCATCTACAGCGTCAACCAGCGTCGCCACATCTCGAAGGCAGACCGACCTTACGTTCTCTAAACATGAACGTCTAATTTGTTTGTCTCGTGTTTTGCCATGACGATGCTTATGGGAATTCGTTAGGTAACGCTGTTTTAAAAGCTTAAAAACTCTGTAGTCAAAAAATTCCGAGAACACCTAAGCACTTCTTATGAGTTGGGAATGCGAAAGCATTAATATCGCTATGATTATAATGCAATTAAATGCGAAAGTGCAAGCGAGCTTCCGCTCTCTTAGATCGTCTGCGGTGTACTGGCGTGGACGGCCACGTTTCGCTACTGCCGAGGTTGCGGCCGCCGACGATATAGATGCTTCAGGCGCCGCCATGTTCCTCGGCGTCGAGAGGTGCAGAAGCGGCCGCAGCTCCGGTAGGGAGTGCGGCGGTGCGCCGGGCAGACCGCCCTGGCTCGCTGCTGCCTGCTGCGCCGCTTTGTGAGGCAGCGGGGAAAGTGCGACACTCGGCGCGGCGCGTGCTGAAATCACGTGTCCTCACACCATTATCATCGCCCTAGCTGCGTGTATCGTTTGATGGCGTTGGACCTAACGTTAGGCCTAACGTCAGGCCAGCGCATACCCCCCCCCCCCCCCCCCCCCCTTCCCCCTTCCCGCTGCGCCTTCAGCAGTTCGGCTGGCCTTTTAGCAACGATGACTCCGTTGCTATGGAGACACATGACGCGTCGCAGCAAATGGAAATTTAGGTGTCGTTTCGTTCAGCCAATGGGAATTTACGTGCCGCTTTTCGCTGCTACAGACACAATTTAGGTGCCTTTTTCGCTGCTACAGACAACGCCGGCATCGCCCCATGGGACAGTTAATGCTTTCGCATTATATCTGTAAACGACTCTCAACTTCCAAGTTGCACGGAATGCGGCATTTCAGGAGCGATTGTTTAACTTTACTCAAACGACACTAAACGTAACACGACGTTATACGGTGTCAAGCCGTTGAGTTACATGAGAGCGTGACGTCACGTGCCACAATGTCATGTGTCATGTGGTATCCTCGCGGACGCACGGGTGGAAAATTTTCTGGGAATAGCGGCTTCCGTTGTAAAGCATTCTACGCTTTAAAATGTACCCCAGGATAGTTTCTTAGAGATCCCACAGTAGGAAATGACGCAAACGAAAACATTTGTAGCTTTAAGGGATACTACAACGAAATGTTGGCGCTCATTTTTTGGTCTATATGTGTTCAAAAAAGCAATATAACATCGAACACACCAATATCTTGTTAAAAAAGTCACGAAAAGAAATTTTAAAACGAATTAAACGACTAGCAAAGAGCACCTGGTGGATGTCGCTAACGCCTCGTTTGTAATACCGTCGAGGAACCTTGACAGCTAGTGACGGTAACTGTCTCGCCTCCGGCCACGACGAGAGAAGAGGGGAAGGATAAACTCCCCTGTTCCCAAGAATACCTTTTGTGTGTCCAAGAAGTCGCTATTGTCCCCCTAGAAGATTATATAAGATTAACCCGTCGCTCAAAATTTGTACAAAAGCAGCCGCTTCGATGGCTGGAACGACTAGGCCATACTCTCGACGTGAGCCTCGCTGTAGCTTTGCTCGTCTCGAGACGAACTACGTCACGATTGCGTTGGGTGTCACATGCTCTTCGCTGGCTGTTCTCCGAGCGCTTGCCAGAGTGGGCCGTTTATAACGAAAGATACAGCCGTCAGGCTCAAAATACAAACGTGCGATTATCATTTATGGATATTGTGGATGATACTCAACCTAGTTTTGAACACGACGGGTATATTTCAAATTTCGTTGAAGTATCCCTTTAACAAGAAATGAAATGCATGTGCAGGGTGGCCCCCACAAAAAGATGTACAGGTTTTTTTTTATTGCAAAAAATAAACTACGCATTGCTGAACGCTCATTCTCCGCCCGAAGGTAGCTCTATGGAGGTACGAACCGGACGCCAAAGTTTCAACACGAACCGATATGTTATTGAAAAGTTATAAGTGAGTTTCTGAAAATTTCAATGGGAGAACGGTGACCGACGGAGCTCTCGAATACATGGATCTCTATGGCGCCAGAAACCGAAAACTTGCAAAAATAAGCTCCATTTTGCCATTGAAATTTTCAGAAAATCGCTTATAAATTTTGAATAACGTATCGAATCGGGCTGAAACTTTGGCATCTGGTTCGAACCTTCAGCGCTACCTTTGGACGGAAAATGAGCGTTCGGCAATGCAAAATTTACTTTTTTTTTTTTTTTTTTGCGGTGAAAAGAACTATGCAAAGAAAAACTGTAAATTGTCTTTTGGGACACCCTGTATATAGCCACCGACATTTTAAGAAACGCAGGGCGTGACGAGTACCAGGGGCATCGCATTAGCGTTCCGCAGCCAATGAGATGGCGGCATGAGCCAATAAGAACGCCCAAAAACCAATAACGAGGCGATATGTGTGAATTAACTTAATAGTAACGAGTAAAAGCGATTACAGACACTGAATAGTACTGATAGCTCTCACGATTTACATGCCGTACCGCTTCCAAATGCACATAAAACTATTTAAAGTAAAAAAAAAGAAAAGGTTAAGCTCTGATATTGAAACTTGAATACTAAATAATACGGTCGAAAACTTCGCTTTCACAAAACCTCCACCCCAGAGCGTCGCAGTTTATCCCAGTTGTAGCAGTGCAGTCGGCCTATATACCACTCTTTCTTACCCTAAATTTTTCGAAATAAAAAAAAAAACGAGACAAAAATAAGACATATACATACAAAACGCGATGCATACATATCCACTTCTCAACACAAAATAAAAGGCTGTCATGTTTCTGACTTTTTTTTAAGATTTCTATTCGTTTATTACAAAAAAAAAAAAATCTAAATGAACTATGAACCATTGGGGATAGTCAGTGGACCTGACTCCCTTCTTTTGATCCTATCATTAACCTATTAAGAACCACAACATACCGTTTGCTTCATCGTTGTTCTTTTTTTTTTATACAAAAAAGTCGCTCTTAGCTTTAAAATGTCATGAAAACACTATCGGAGCCAGGCTTAAAGACACGTTCCCGAAGCATCAAAATAATGCGGAGCGCCGGTGCGTCTGCTTCTTGCAAAGGGGTTGCGATGGATGTGAGAACGCCGAGCTCTTATTGGCTGATTAAAAAAATAGTGGGTAGACCTCAAGGCATTGAGGTCTACCCACCATCCTCTCAATCAAAGCCAATCATAGCTCAGCGTCGCTTGGACGTCACCGCAACTCCCGCCCAGGAAACAGACGACTCGCTCTCCACATGAAGTGTTACTCCCCCGGGGCTGGGGAATCGCGAGAGCCTCGGCGCTCCATCTTCCAAGTCTCCTGAGCTAGTCGGCAAGTATGAAAGACTTGAAAGCCCTGCAGCGAGCCTCGATTCGCTGCACCCACGCACTTGAAGCTGGGGAATGAGACGGAATAATCTTGTTCGAATATTCGGCAGTTCTCTCGACACAGAAGAGGAAAGATTTCAAAAGCTTTCAGCTGGAACAGAAAGCAAAGCAAAATGATTGCATAAATAAGTATACAAAGAAAGAAGTCATGAAGAGTCCAGCGACATAAAAGAAAAAAAAGAAAAAATGTCGCTGGAAAGGCGAGACGGTAAAACGGTTAAAATGTAGACAAAAACTTTTCCCGGTGGTGATCACTGCTTCGAACTCATTACATGACGATAGGAGTTTTGTATAAAAATCTTCGGTACGTATTTATTTTTTTGCCCCGAGGAGGAAATGCACGCACGCCATTGAAACCAAAACGCACACTTGAACACTCTATAGCTTAGGCTAGTTAGAGAATAAATGTAGGATATAAATAAAAGTTGAAGCTAATTTCATTTGAGAGAATATACACGGGAATCTCCAAGTAATTGAGTTGAAACGATGTCGTAGAATCTGGAACATTCTTTGAATGAGTTTCCTTCCGGGTCGTTAAATCAGTCACTAGCGTACCTACGTCGCTGTGTAGGCTAAACAAAATGATATATATATATATATATAGATTTTAGGGCTAATAGTACGTTGCTGGTTACAATGGACGTAGTGTCTCTTTACACTAATATGATGAAGGTATCCAAACAGTCCTGAATATTGTTAACGAAAACGACCTTACTGTTAGTAAAAGCGTCTTAAATATTTTTATGCACTAGCTTTAGAGCTTAATAACTTCACACTTATGAATGAGCACTATTTGCAAATACATGGCGCAGCGATGGGATCACGTTTCTGTCCCTCCTATGCAAATATATATATATGACGTCTTTAGAGGAGCGGCTACTTAACTCCTTTTTCCGCATAAACCCCTTTTTTATAAACGTTTCCTCGACGACATATTTATAATTTGGAGTAATGGGGAAGATAAACTCTTTGAATTTTTTAATTTTGCAAAAAAAATTTAATCTTTATATTGAATTTACATATAAATACTCCGATACAGAAATAGAGTTTTTAGATATTAAGATAGGACTTACTGAAAATGGTTTGAAAACAACCTTATATAGAAAACCTACACATAGACGTCAGTTTCTACATTATAAAAGCTGTCATCCAATAAAAAACAAAAAAGATATACCATACGGCCAAATGCTGCGATTAAGACGCTTATATTCAGAAGATAAGGATTTTGATATAAAAGCTAAAGCACTAGGAGAGGATTTCATTAACCGTGGATACCCCTTACCGTTAATAAATAATTCATAATAAAAAAGTCGAGCGATCTCTCGAAACGCGTGTTTAGTAGAGCTACCGAAATGAAATCACCATGAATTACGACTAATCTTACCTTAGCAGTCAAAACTTCCAAACATAAACAATATTCTTAGACGACACATGAATATTTTACACACGGACACTGCTTTAAAGGCTGTTATCCCTCGACCACCTGGTATAGCGTTTAAGAGACCACGTAATTTATTGGATTTTTTTAGACAGTCCCGAAACTCCATCGGACGTATCCTGGTCCCTCTTGGTTGCATAAAATGCAATATTAACCATTGCAGCTTATGTGTTGATAAAATTATAGCTAACTCCATTCGTAGCACAGGAAATAACTTTTACTGGAAAATAAATGATACCTTTTACTGTAATTCGGAAAATGTTATTTGTTTGATTCAATGCAAAAACTGCTTAATTCAATACATAGGAGAAACTAAAACAAGCAAAAGAAAACGTATGAATCTACATAAAAGTCACATACGTGAACACGTTGCCGGACCAGTTACTGGTCACTTAAACTCCGCAGGCAATAACGGACTTTCTGATTTTAATTTTATTAT
The DNA here is from genome assembly GCF_016920785.2 of Ixodes scapularis. Taxonomy (NCBI): domain Eukaryota; kingdom Metazoa; phylum Arthropoda; class Arachnida; order Ixodida; family Ixodidae; genus Ixodes; species Ixodes scapularis. The sequence continues at coordinate 52,725,790 of NW_024609868.1, read as the reverse complement.
ACTCCAGGGGGGCTTTCAAACCACCAGAGATCGAAAAAATAAAGAATCTGAATTTATTTATAAATTTAATACTTTAGAACCGAAGGGGAGTTAACAGTTCGAAAGGGTCATTGCCGTCTTTTTTTATTGACATTTAATTGAGATCTTCTTGGTGCCGCACTGTTTTTTTTCTCGCTTCATTGTTTTATGTGACACGAGCAAAGGCTTAACAATGGGCCTCTTATTGGCTTCACATGACACCAAATATAGACGCTTTACACACGCGCCAAATTACAGCCGCCATTGCTGACCTTCTCTTGTCTTACCGAGATGCCGAGCAACTGAAACAGTAGTTGACAATCTTCTACAAAGGCCGACGCTTTAGAAAAGGACACAGTTGAATCTAATGTGGAAATAACCTGGCCTGCTATGGTAATGATGAAGTGAAATAAACGAAATAAGAGGAAACAAAAACTGAAGGTCAGTTATGGCGGCGTCCATGCACAGCTGCTGCAAAGCGTCTATAGTTGGCTTATGTCCAACCCCATGTCCCAAAAACTGGTTTTGTGAAAATAATGGCGTTACTAATATTATATTTAATCACTTCAATACTATTTGCTGCTTTTTTATCGGTATATATTAAACTTTTAAGCGAGAAATTCGTTGAGTAGATACCCGCTAAACGGTAAGCATTTTTCCAATTGCTTCTTCTTTTCGGCCGTTTTTTCTTTGATAGAAGGAAAAGGAAAACGAAGTGTTCTTGTTTGGACTGATGAAGAGCCTACCAGGCTCGAAACGTATCTGCAGATCACTTTTTTGGAGACTTTGGACGACCATCTCCTATAAGGGCGAATATTTTGTGAATATAAATATATATACCTGGGGATGAAGAGCGGTCCCCGCTCAAAATATCTCTGGTAAATATGTTTTAAAGCATTTACCTCCGTTTTAAGGTATATATATAAGATATATATATATATATATATATATATATATATATATATATATAGTCTCTCTCTCTCTCTCTCTCTCTCTCTCTCTATATATATATATATATATATATATATATATATATTGTGAGGGTGATAAAGAGTGATTTAATGGCGTAGATGATTCGCTGCCATACACTGAGCAATGCTCTGAGTAGCCACTGAACCGAGCCAAGTGCACGCGCTTGACAATCCTCTCTCGGCCCCTCGTCGTCTTCTATCCAACAATATATATATATATATATATATATATATATATATATATATATAAGAAATGCTCCTAAGCTACATGGAATCAGAAAAGATATCTGAGAAAGGTGCTTCAATTTGCTCATTATACAATCGTGTTGCTTTCACGTAATGAGAACTACGTCAAAGGCTCGGGGAGCTTTGCACGTACAAGTATCGACCCTACACCGAAAATGCCGTAACGAGCAAACTTTAGGGGACATCATTAGTGCATCGATCTGTAATAAATAATTTTCGGGGGAAAAAGGACCCTAAAGTTCATATATGACCAGTTTACGATAATACTACATAATGATGATATGAACGCTGGTGTTAAAACAGGGTTCGTTTGTTCGCACAAGGCAGGTAATGAATTCTGTTACAAAAAGAGTGGAGTTCCAACTGTGAAGTGTTAATAAACATGGTGTGCATGTATGTATGTTGGAGTTGGTCCAAAACGGCAGAAACGTGCTGAATCATTCGGGTCTGGGTCGGGGTTTTGATTAATAACGCTCGCACGATTATTGCGTCGGAAAGCACATGGAGAGCTCTTTTACAGCGATTCGTCGAACAAGAGCGGCGAATGGCGAGGCGCCAATAAAGTTAACGTTTAAAGGTAAGTTGGGGTCCACGCTGGGAACTCGTATGTAAAGGGAGTTCCCGAGAAAAAAGAATCGTGTTTTTCCGGCCCGGATACATAAAATATATATCGCAGAAAGCTCAAACTCCGTGAGAAGGTGACGCAAGTGGTTAAGATAAAACGCGAATGTTTTAGAACATGACGTTACACGAATAAAAAAATAATTGAAAAAGAAAGAAAAAAAAAAACGAAATTTTACCATGAGCCGTTGTCCGCCTAAGCCTAATATCGTCAAAACAAGAAAGGAGACAGTGGACGCCTGTAGCCTCCATTTCAGTGAAAACTCCTTGTCAGCTTTTCCTTTTGCTTGATAAAAATATTTTTTTTCCCCGCTCAAGTTGTTGCTTCCGGCGCCTAGACTGGCATTTCTTTTTTTGACGATATTAGCCTTTGGTGGACGTCGACTCATAAAAAAATATTTTGTTTTTCTCAATTACGCTTTGTCCCAGGTACTGTCATATTCTAAAACTTTAGCGTTATATCTAAACTGCTAGCGTCACATTGTCACGGAGATTGAGTTTTCTGCGCTGCACATGGCGAGCAAGTGTTCCAAAATACGTTCTTGTCTCATCGGAACGCAAGGAGCTGAGCGCGCCAATCAAAGAGCAACGCAGAGAAGTCGCAGAGAGCGCGTGATGACGAGGCAGCCAAGCGTGCGCCGTCAATGGTTGAGGTCGTGGGCAAACAAAAGCACGTGCGCGCGTTTAGGGGCAAACAAACGCACGAGGAGAGCAAAGAGCAGTCCAACTTGCACGCCGTGTATACAGTTTATTTAGCCGGGCCGAAAAACTAAGATTTTCTTTTTTCGGGAACTTCCTGTAAATTAACATCACGTTGAGTGTTGCAGCTTAGGCTCCTTTTAATGCGATAGCATTTATTGGGTGCAGCAAACCCTGAGATCGTGAGCGTTCGCCCGTAAGCGCTTCGGTAGCGCTCCCGTTCAGTGGGTGAAACCCGGGCCAGAGGGAGAGCTCATGCGGCGAAGGGAACCGCGTCGTGATTGGTGAAACATGTTTACACAGGTTACGTGACGTCAGCGCGAACCAGCTGCGCGTATAGAGAGCGGACGCTGTGGCGTGTTCTGGACTCTGGAGGAGGTGACGCCATCACATAACAGATGCACGCAAGCGGAGCGCGCAATGGCTCACTTTTCACGTTGAGTTCGAGAAAGAGACCGCTATAGATCCTGAGGATGAATTGACGCAAAAAGAGCGCCGCGCCGGGGCATACTGAGAACGCCGACCTCGATGGACGAGCGGGAAGAGGGCTCGTCGATGAACGAGCACTCTTTTTAATGGTTTATACGCCCTTGCAGAGCATGCGTAAAGTTAATCGCATCAGTCGTCGAAGAAAACCTAATGAGTGAAGACACTCGAAAAATAATTCAATTACAAAAAAAGAAAAAAAAAAAAAAGTCATCTGCGCTGGCTTATCAAGTAAGATATCATGTTAAGCGACCAAAGCGTGGACCACATTTCTTGGTCACGAGATCTCTTCAGGCTTTAGCATTTGCGAGTTACCTTCAGCTGGTATCGGAGAGTGGTTTTGTTTTGGAAGCGTTTTCCGGCGGGAAGGTAGACACGTGATCACTCAGTAGATTCTTGAAGGTGGGTCGAAGCAGTGCTTTGTCATTCGCTGTGTACCTTTGCAAATGGCAGTGATTTGTTATTCGCGTGCTCTGTGTGAAACTTCACACGGGTAACGCGGCTTCGCATGTTTCATGTGGTCTGCAGTCAACTGTAGTTACTATAGTTTCAAGACGAGTCCCGACAACCCTGTTTTGGCTACAGAGCCAATGCCCGTCGGCACGACACCCGTCGAACCCGTCCGAATGCAAGCGCCAAATACCGGACGCCTGCGTTCCACGTTTGAACGCGTTCGACGAGTGCAGTGGAGACAAAGGCAGCTAACTTTAGGTCTACCCACTAATCATTCGAACCAGAGCTCGCCGTTCTGACGTCCCCCGCGCACTCTTGTCTCCTGCTGTCCCTTATTTTCTAGCCGCATACAACTGCGGCATCAGCCGATGGGAACGCCGGCGAACTAATTACGAAGCAGAAAGCGCGAACATAAAACGCGACAGCGTTATCAGGCCCCGTTCGCATCGCCTTCCCATTCGCCATGCGAGCGTGCGCCTTCCGTGGCCTAGTACTGTAGCGTGTCTGGCTCGTGGGTTCGAATCCCGCCTAAAATTCTTCAAATTTTTCTTTAGGCAAAATGAATTATTTTATAAAGTAAAGTCCTTTAATTAAGGTATGCTGCGACTTCTAATTCGCGTTACATGTCACGTTTTAATCACTTTCATTCCACGCGTGACGTCACGGTTTACGGGAGCGTTGTGGGTTCTTTCAAATTCTCGCGGAGGGTATGGGGCTCTGACGTCTTGACCCTATCGACCAATCATGATTTTCGCGCCACGCCACCGACGCCGGCTTTTTCGCGGCACCAACTCCTTCATGCCATCTCGTTAAAACGCCGAGCCCCGCATTTCTCAAGCTCTCAGTAGCTAGAGACGCTGGTCTATGCTTCTTCACGAACCGCTTGTCCATGAAAGTCTGTCTCTTTTTGCGTATCTTATTTCTTTTAATGCGTTAGCATAAGAACGCTTGTTTTGACGAAAATTTGGTGGTGTCTTTCGTTCGTAGGCGCAGGGAAAAGATGGAGAAGGAGGGAAAGAGGGTGACGAGTGCGACGTTCTTATTGGTCCGAAGCCCTGACGTCAGAACGCGCCAACCTCTCCCTTTCTTCCCGGCGCTGACAAACTGACAGACACCGCCGGGTTTTTGTCACAACAAGCCCTATCGTTTACGTCAGTCACGCGCACAACTGGGGTGGAGCCAGAGAGGAGGCGGCACCGCGCAACACCTCCTGTACTAAAGCCGTAGTGCTGAATGAGATGGCGTCAAACGAGATTGCCAACGCTGGACACAGACTGGAAAGGAGGGCTGCGTCAGGGCTCGGCTTCGGGTCGTTGAAGCCGAACGTCGGCGCAGTCGCCGTATCCAATATGTGGCCAGCGTTGGCCTTCTGTGATGACGCCACCTCATTCAGCTTTACGGCTTTGTTATCTAGGAGGTGTTGTGCCACGGCGCGGTGGAATGCGGGCGTACTCAGTTGACGCTCTGCCGTCGCCGGTTGTTCTTCACTCTGGGTTTCCGTAGTGGCGGTGCGTGCGTGGGCTGTGGTGTGTGTGTGTGTTTAGCTAAAACGATAAATGCGATTTACTCCATGAATGATATAGATGCGGTTCCTTTCACGAGTGGTATAGATGTGGTGTTTTCCACGAGTGATATGGATGAGCATATCCAAGGGCGTCGACGTACTCTAAAAGGCAGCGTGCAAAAAACATGTGAAAAAAATTACAGGAAGACTTATCGGTGGATTTTTGGGAAATCCATTAGCACGACCTTTGGAAACGCGACACGTGTCCCCCTTTGTGAAGCGCTAACGCCGACCCCGTAACGAGGCCAAAAAGAGGCAGCAAAAAATAGAGGAAGCCAAAATAGAAAGGCAAAAGAAAAAGCCAAAAGAGAAAAGCTAAGGGGTCAGCGTTAGCGTTTCCCGAATAGGGACGTGTGTGGCATTTCCAAGTTTCATACTAACGGCTTTTGTAAAAATCCACAAATGAATCTTCCTGTAACTTTTAAAATTAGGATAATTTTTTTTGTGCTTTGATTTCATTGGAATGCTTATCGAGTGAGCTGGAAGGAAGTTAGAATGTTTACTGCTCTATATCAAAGCACACGGCGACTTTTTCCAGTGTATTTGTACTTCTTGTTTTTCTAGCTGTGCCTTATAACGACATTAGGCAATAAAGTGGCACACCTGTTAGTAACGATAAACGAACACAAACACGTATTTTTAGTGCAAAGAAGGGAACATAAAAAACTAACAAGGAACGCATTAAAAGTAACATTAAGTTAAGTGAAAATGAACATAAAAACGGACTGCGCCAAACAAAAGATACACATTAAAATATGATTTTTTTTTGTGTGAACCAACTTCGCATATTTAAAGTATTCTTTAACTCCTACCCATCTGGACATAATGTTAGCAGTCTGTGAAGAACGTGCGTCGGTGGTAGGTTGATGATCATTCGCCATATAATGATGCGTCTTATAAATGCTGTTCTAATAAACAAATAAGTGCACTTGAACGAGACAACAAGATCACCCACGCCACACGGCTATAGACGATGTAGACCTTTGTACACACTTACTCGTTGGCACATAAAATAAAAAAGAGAAACGACGTTTTGCGTATTATTCATGCGCCGTACGACCGACGTTTTGCGTATTATTCATGCGCCGTACGAAGTAGTTCTTACAATGTTTGGTAGTCGAAGGAAAATAATGAATGCTTTTGGCGTTTGAAACGTCTACGTCTTCATAAAATGACACAAAGCTAATCAGGGTGCATCTGCATGTATTTTAATTCAACGCATGAAGGCGGAACTTAGTCACGTTCCAAAAAGAGCCGGATTTTTTTTACTTTTTTTTGTGATTATGAGTAAAGATTGCACAATAAATCTAAATATGTATTAAAAAAACAAAAAAAAAACAAAAAAAAACACATTTTTTTAGCTCGTTTTACATCTCAAAGGCAAGGTTCGCATATTTCCGTTTGAGTGTGATCTCGAGTCTATTCTCACCGCTTTAAACGCTTACGACGAGAGGCGGCACTATAGCGCCGTCTATAGGTGTACCCCTAAAACATTTGCGATCTGCGCATAACTAAACTGAAGGTTTTTGCAGTGTTTGGGAAATCGAATCGACGCACGACTTATCACAAAATATAACTTACACAATATTTTCAAGATTATTTGGATACTATATAGGGTATAAAAAAAATAGCACTTAAAAAATCAAATACGTGCATTCGAGTATTCGAAGGCTACCGGTAGATGCTGTGCCAGTGTGCCAGGGAGTCCCCTCGTCGTACGTGGTTAGTTACAAGCGGCCTCCACACACTGAATCACACTCAAACAAAACTGTGCGAATCAGTCCTTTTTGCAGCAATCGTAGAAAGTGTATACCGGATTTACGAAACGAAGCTAAGTTGTGGTAAAACTGTTCGTACCTTCTTCGATCATACAACGACCGCCTGCAGGCATGTTCTCAGAGCACATTTGTAGGAAGCAAACATGATTGGGACATGCTTGAGGCCGCCAATGATTCTGTCTTCATGCCTGCAGCGAACGCCGTGCCCTTTGTTTGATGTACGGGCAGTTGTGACCGCGGATTTTCGGAGCAGTACAATGCGATTGGGAGCACAAAAGAAAAACTGCAGGAAAAGTTCGCACTGCGCCGTATTCTTCGCCGGCCACTTAACCAGTGCCTTAGACCCTTCGCGTGGCGCACCTCCCGCGTGCACACGGAAATGAGTGAACAGCGGCATCTTACTCCGGGTATCCCGGCAGCGACTCGCAGAAGCTGTTGTCGTGGAGGCACGAGGCGTTGAGCTTATGCACGCTGGGCAGGGGCTTGCGCGGAGAGTGGTGCCCGTGGATGGAGATGTTGGCGAACCGCGTCCGGTCCTTGGACGGAGTCACGATCGGCACCGACGCGCCGTCCCGGGCCCCCGCCACCAGGATCGTCACCTGTCCTTGCGGGCAGAGAGAACGGAAGACGTCTTGCACACTTCGCGCTCTGAAAAAAGGGTCCCCGCAGAGCACAACGTGCGTGAGAAAGAAAAGAAAAAAAAACTTGTTTGTTTTAGAGTCGTTCGTATCCTAAAGCTACGCCTGTGTGTGTGGCAGACGTCTTTAACTCCTCAAACGTCTTGCTTGATTTATTTATTTACTGTTGTTAAGGTTGTGAAATCGTTCGCCAAAGCTGCGACTAAATGAGGATAGGATTTTTATTGGGACTTTTTTTCTTCTCTCGTCTATAACATTGTTGATGGTCGCAGACATTTAGGTTGGTTATGGATTCTAAGGGAAACATTTTCAGACTTGGTGTCATCTGTTACACCTTACTCCCAGTTAACATTCTTTGGTCAGAATATCAGGCAAGAGGGCCGCCAGTCAGTGGGTGTAGAAACAACAACGCGTTTTTATGTGACCAAAAAAAAACATAGGGTTAGCTGATCAACAATATTTTGAACATTTTCCGATGGTCGGAGGGTTGTTTTTTTGTATTAAAGACACTTTTTTTTAATCGTTTTTTTGATGCCAGATAAAACGACTGCCGAGATAGTGAAGCATGACGGCAAATGAAAACAGTTTTATTTTTTTAACGGAACTGAACAACTTGGTTTTATTTTTGAAGTATGTTGACTTCTTAAGGCAGAGCTGAACGCATCGAAGCTTTGTAAGGCATCAACACTTCCTACACCCAAGAACGGACAATAAGGCTGTGTTGCTCTATGAAAGTGGGGTGACTAGACCAGAAAGGCAATGCGGATCCTTACTGCGCTAGATGGCGGTCTCTGGCGGGTTTGGTAGTCTCTTGCTTTTTAAGTGATGCAAATCGCTTGATGATTTCTAATTGTAATACCACGCAAGAAGTTGTACGTGCGTTTGAAATTTAGGATTATTATGAAATATATTTTCACAAAAGACCACGTTGTACAAGGAGTATGGTATAATGCACCATTTTATAATAGATATATGTTTCAAAATGGCCGGGGTAAAATAGTTATTTTAGCAAACAAAATAGTTTGCAAGAGTACAAAAAATAACTTTCAGTTTTACCCGTATTGTTCATACGGGCATCGAGACATATCTGATAAAATTAAATGTCACTGTTTCCCAATTCAAAGCAATCTCAATATTTCGCTGCAGCGAGCAAGATGGCGCCTTTATTCGTTAGGCACGTAAATTCTCAAAATGTGACTTCATTCTAAAAATATCACATATAAGAAAAAAGATAATTAATTAATGTGTCGCGTTTTAAATCTTGAGGCGTCGATCGAATAGTGGCTCTGCCCTTAAAGTAGGTCAGATCTCGTTCTTTCATATTTAACGATCGACATTATCGATATATCTTCTCGACTTAGAGCATTGCGGTGCCAAGAGTGATCAACTTCCCAAGTTCATGCGCCGGTAAACAAGACGCACTTAGGACAGAGTGCTCCTATCAAAACCTCATAAATTTGGACCATAAAACTGCATAGATATTTCAGGCAGAATAAGAGTCATGTGCACTGAGTTTGTTACGTCTGAAATGACATTCGATGTATTTGCAGAGGTAAAGAAATATGGGCACTGCGCCTTTAATTAAATAATTATCTTCCGCAAGCAAGCCTGTCGCTGCGCACCACAACGACGGATTATTAAATTTGGTTGGTTGGATGATGGTGGTGTGGGTCTTGGCTGCAACGTATGAATAAAGACTGCATGGCTAACGCGAACGATCACAAAAATATCGCCCTTTACTCTAGGCAAATATAACCCTTCTTGCGCACAAGCATAAATCACGGACTCAATCTGTCTCAAGACAAAGTTCCATCGTTAAGCCTCCGCTTGAGTGTAGTGCTTATGATAGAATCTGATAAGCTTGTGCTCCCAATTTTTGACAAACATAAAAAAAAAAAAATTGCATTGAAGTTTCGTGCGAGTTAGGCGGGACTTTTGGGACTTATTTTTTGAGCGTGCAAAGAGGAAGTGGGGCTAGAGTATATGATGCATTTGGACATCTGAGAAATAGGAAAAGAATCTCATGTTTTACTTCTCTTTGTCTCTTTTGCGAGTTGCGATTCCCATATTAAGTTTATTGAGATAACGCGAAAACTTTTTTTCAGCCCAACTCGTGTAACCATGCGAACTCTAAGAAATTTAAAGCGTCTACATACCTGCTCATGCAATGGCACAACGCAAACCTTTTTTTTTTCTTTTTTTTAGGTTTGAACAAATACCTTACCTTACCCTTACCATTTGAGGCTAATTACTTAGCGGGATTCTTTAGTTTTTTTCATTTTTTCCGTACTGCTGTGCATTTACAAGATTAAATAATTGTTAAGTTATATGTTGAAAGCAGGGTGGATAATAACAGCCAAGAGGATTTAAATTGGGATTTAAATTATGATATAAATCACACCGGTTTTACTACGATGGGAATGATACCTTCCCCGCACAAATACACCCGAATATTTTGTTTATTTACCCTTTCTTTATTAAAGAAAGAAGAAAAAATGAGCGAAAGCTGTCTTCACAAACCTATTGCTGAAGTAATACAGCAGGATAACTTTTTCATTTCTGAAAAACCAAGCTGCTTTTGTTCTAGTGCCAGTTCTATTAGGCTTACATCCAGATAAAAAAAAAGTTCTGAAGCAAACCGTACTTTACAGTGTAATTGATTTGCCAGTCAAATTCTGTACCCCACTGTTCTCTCACTGAGTTGATTGAAGAACCAATCTTCGGTTCATGTCTAACGAATACAATGGAGGAACTACTATCTTTTTTAGACAAGGTGATTTAAGTCACGCAATTCTGGTTTGAATAAATTACTTTTTTTTTGTCAGAAAAGGTATTATTCTCATCCACCCTAGTCTACAAGAAATAGGAAAGTTTAGAAGGCCACCCTGGCCTTCTAGAAGTACCAGGTGTTGCGGAAGTTTGTGACATTAATTTATTACACCCATAGTATTGTAACCAACGGGAAAAAATGTAAAGCAGGAAAAGCGGTTGTGGTAATAACGCAATTAATGCAAAGGTGCAAGCGAGCTGGGGAAGAATGGCGAAAATACTCCCTGGAATGGAGCAACGAGGGAGACATAGGGCAAAAACAAATCTCCAAACACAGCTAGGTGACTGGTGCGTAGCCGAAAAATACGCCTGGTCCGGGTATCAAACCAGGAACCTCTCCATTTCCAGGGGAGCGCTCTACCAACTGAGCTAACCAGGAGTCCTTTGTCCGTTGTCCTTTGTCGTTAGACCCGTTCCTTCAGGGATAATATTCGTCATACTTGTAAAGCTCGCTTGCACCTTTGCATTAAATGCATTATCATCATAACTTTATTATGCAGGACGCGTTCATCCTTGCTGGTGTTAGACGGGTCGCAGCTGATAAAACCCGTTTGCTCTACTGACATCTAACTCCTGGTTAGCTTCGTTGGTAGAGCACTCCACTGGAAATGGAAAGGCCCCTGGTTCGATACACGGAATAGGCGAATTTTTTCGGTTGCACACCATTGACCTAACTGTTCGTGGAAAGTTGTGTTTGTCCTTTGTTCACCTTGTTTCCCCTCTCCAGGGATTGTTTTCGTCCTTCTTGTCCAGCTCGCTTGCCCCTTTCAATTAATTGGATTATCATCATAACCTTAAAATGCAGGCCGTTCACTCTTGTTATTGTTAGACTGGTGGCAGTTGATAAAACCCGTTTGCTGTACTGCGTCTAGCTCCTGGTTAGCTCAGTTAGTAGAGCGCCCCATTGGAGCTGGAGAGGTCCTTGGTTCGATTCCAGGACCAGGTGAATTTTTTCGGTCACGTACAACTCACCAAGCTGTGTTTGAAAATTTGAGTTTGTTCCTGTCCCTCTTATGCCCCTTTGCCAGGGATTATTATCGTTATTCTTGTACAGCTCCCTTTTACTTTCGCATTAATTGCATTATCATCATAACCTTAAAATGCAGGCCGTTCTCCCTTCTTGGTATTAATTAGTCTGGAGGCAGCTGTTAAAACTCGTTTGCTTTACTGATGTCTAGCTCCTGGTTAGCTCAATTGGTAGAGCGCTTCACTGAAAACGGGGAGGTCCCTGGTTTTATACCAGGACCAGGTGGACGTTTTTTTGGTCGCGAACCTGTCACCTAGCTTTATTTGAATATTTCTCTTTGGTCTTTATGTCTTTTGTTCCCCTTCTCCAGGGATTATTTTCTTCGGGAAAAGCGGGATGTTTTGCGAACATATACGCTGCAGACGCACTAAAAAAAAAAAAAACAAAAAAAAAAAACAGGACATTGCATGAATATGTGCAGGCACGTGGTTTTGTCTTTGCCATTTTTCGGGGAAGCTTATGTCATGAATCGCACAAAGCCGAAATATGAATCAATACACATTATTAGGACCTAAGACACCAGCATTGTCTGAAATAAAGTGCTTTGTTTGTTTGCCAGCTAGTGGCACTTGGGACGTCTCTTTTCCGAAGTGGAAAAGGGCCCATTTAAGATATGAGTATCTAGTATGTATTATTTTCAGCATAAAATAGTACATGTAACATTTTGATGATGGTTTATGTACTTTTTGTACTCTCTTCGTTGTAATCTATATTAAACCAGAAAAAAAAAAAAAAAAAAAAGTAGAGATGGTTGCACTTTTCCGCTATTAGAAAATGTTTTAGTTGGGTAACATTTTTTTTTTTGGGGGGGGGGGGGGGGGGGAGTGGGGATTGGGGGGAAGGGGAGAGGAATGTTGAGCTTAGGGCTTTGAAATATCTGGGCTTATAAAAGTGAGTTCTTTGAGTACACTAAAGTTAAAGACAGATGTAGCCACCCTGGTTGCGCCACATCCTTTGTCCGATCAGGTTGGCCGTCCGCTGAACGAATCGCAAATGCCAACTGGGTGCGCGCAGTAGGATAAGGCAAATAGGCACCACTTCAGAGAGCATTTAATGCACCGATAAATCTGAGTTATAGATTAGAAAGGCAGCTGAAATTTAAAAACAGGATGAACCGCCCTTTGTCGTTGAATATAGGGTATCGTCGTTATCATCACTTACGGTAAGGACTTAGGCGACTCCAAACTTTTATTATACTATAATTACAACCGAAACAAAACAAAAAAAATTTTTTACGTTTTTTTTAATTTTTTTATTTAATAGAATGATGAGTACAGGTTAAGGGTGTTACAACGGGTACGCAAGATGCAAAAAAAAAAATGCAACTTCGTTTTTTCTTTGTGCCTAAAAACAAGGCCGCTAAAATTGACGTTCAACCTAAAATTGTATTAAAAGTAATGTATGCCTTCATAGCCGTAATAACAGAGCTCCCGTACGTCCAAAGCCTCCCGTCATTACGCGTATGGAATGTATTGTGGTATGTGCATATGTTTCGAGATTAAAATATAGCTCGTAAAACTGATTCCAACACTTTTGGTTACGTCTAAGTTGGTACGTTTTCATTGCAACTAAGGTATATTGTAAGCAGACATGTCAGGCGCAAAACAACCAATCAGTACGCTCTGCGTTCCAACCATTGAAATTTAGTTTACCGACCTCCTGGGTAGGCGGTCAGGTAGGGTCTAAACGAAGCCATCGGATCGTCTTATTTCCTGTCCCAGACTTTTGTAGATATTTGACCAGGTTTTCCTTTTCTTTCTTTTTTTCGATCGCCGGATGAAGGCGTGGTTGTGTACGTGGAACGCTGCATATAGTTTCTTCCATATTCACTGACAGCATTCAGAAAGGAAGGGCGTGGTGTGAATAGGGAGTTTTAGGGAACCGTTTTTGCACATCCGTTACGGTACGACGGGCCCTCCGGTACGAACTGCGCATGCGCGAGTCTTCTGCGGTAGCGCATGCGCAGTTCGCACCGGAGGGCATAACGTACCACATGGAATGTGCAAAAACGGTTCCCTAAAACTCCCTAATCTTACTATCGCATCGCAGCCAATGAGACATCGGTATTCGCCGATAAGGACGCTCATTAACCAATCAGGAAGTTAGAAGCGTGATTATGCTGTCAGTGACCATATATATATATATATATATATGCCTCACGGTGATGTATCTCAGCAAAAAAAGAGCAACTTCAGGGCAATCTAGAAGATATAATGACGGTGACTGCCACTGGAAACCAGAAATAATACCCTACGTCAAAGAAAGGTTGACTCCTTGAAGTGGTATACATCGCTGGAGTTAAAGTTCCCTGATCGACATTGCTTAATTAACATTAGAGCGAGAGAAAAAGCGAACTTCTATGTTTTTTTCAAGTAAAAGACGAAAAAAAGAAAATAGTAGCTTTTTTTATGGCCCCAGGGGAGTGAGTAGGAGGCACCTCGGTCGGCTGTTATAGTCATGGCGGCTGGTAGCAAAAAAGTGCAACTTTGGGAAGTCCATGTCACCAAGCGATTGGACCCGAGCGCCACGTCACAGTTCGGAACGGAGCTCGGAGATTTGAGATCGAGATAGGGTCCAATGATCGCGGTCGCGGGCCGTCTCAGAGTTGCGAAAATTCCCAATGAGATGGCGCCCCATGTCAAACCAAACTTCATTGACCGGTGGGTTTTCTAAGGTCACACGAGCTATATATATATATATATTTTTTTTTTTTCGTGTGGAGCCACTCTCACCGCGCTGTCAGGTAAGCCTAAGTAAAGTTGTCATCCAATGCAGACACACGTAATGCATAACTGAATGTGGTAAGAATTTAATAGTGGAGATCTATTAGCGAAGATCAAAAGACATAAACTCGCGCAAGAAATAGTCATCGATTGAAAAATAAAGAAATAAATAAAAAGCGGAAGGTTGTGTCGCAGCGTTCTGCTTCCCAGGGCTGCAGGCCGCCGCGGAAAAGCGAACGAATCAAGTGATAATCAATCTGAACCTCGAACATTGAGGCTGTACTCCATTATCCAAAGGCCTCCTCTGAGGTCATGTGCTCTGTTTTGGCATTATTTTGTTGAGTTAAAGCGGCTACTTGACCTTTCTTTTTTTTTTTTTTTTTTTTTACTGGGCTGTTTCCGGCTGCAGTCGTTTGCATTACATTTTTTTCTTCTTTTCCCACGCTGTTTTTTTTTTTTGTATTTTTGCTACATTCATGATGTGTTTTATCAAACCCTTTAGAGCTCGACCTCGTTTAATCAGGAAGTCTTTCGTTACATAAAAAAAATATATAAAGTTCCTGTTTGAGCAGTGTAAAACTACAATCTTTATTTGCAGAAGGATTGGTACATGTCCCAGATTTGTAGATGTCCCAGATGTTCCCGGTAAAAACTTATCCGTAGTTTTGAATGTCGTGAAAATTTAGGTAAAAAAATATTGGATTCAGATTAATCGAAAACTAATGATTAACACAAGACATAAATAGTTCGATTTAAATTGCGTAGAACCTAAGACTATCAAGTAAGCAATGGACGTGGTGGTAGGCATTTTATTTTTTTTTTAATTTAATATTTATACAAGCTCACTTTAAAAAAAATTATTTATGGAGTTGTGACCCTATTCTTCACCTTTCTTGAATATGCAGAGCAATGATGAGCCCATAGTTGTAGTAGGACCTGAAATGTTTGGACAGAACCAGCCATAATTATAGTCAGGCGTTGCGCAAGTAATTGAAGACGTATACTCGTCGTCGCATCGATAGAAAAATATCAAGCTTCGCTCATTCTTTATGCGTTGTGCGATGTGGTTCTCCCAAGACTTGGTTGTCGAGGGAAGAAACGATGCGTCTGGCGTTTGAAATCTGTACGTCGTGGTAACATTGCGCCAATCAAATGAAAGATGCACCTAAATATATCTTAATTCAACGCACTAAGGGGGAAATTAGTAACGTTCCGCGAGGAACCGGACTATTTTTGCTACGGTTCTTGAGGTGAATATGATTATGGCCAACTCTGCTCGCTTCAGTTTGAAGTTGAAGTTGGCAAGGCTTTATCATGAGGCGAATCAGATCAAGAAAGTAATAAAAGGTGTGTTCTTTATTTTCGTGTTTGTGACTAATATTAGGTTTATAATCAATAAAGTCACTGGCAACTTTAGAAACTCGGGTCGTGACTTATTAGCTTCACGCTCCTCGCCTTGTGACTTGTTCTGCATTTTTATCGGCGAATGCCGCGATTTTTGCTGATGAGAAATAAAGATATTTTGGGGACTCGACACGTCTTGCGCTTCTTAGGATGTCAGTGATAAAAGCTAAACATTTATTTTGACGCCGTCGAAGACATATTTTTGGAATCTGAAAGTGTAAAGCGCCATATGGAGTTCGGTTTAGCTGCTCACGAGGGTCGCATGAGTTGAAGCTAACTCACGCTATTCCTTCGTCACATCAAATGTGACTTATTAAAAGTGTGTGCCTTGAAACTTTTTTAAAACCTTTTACGACGAAAGAACGCACCGGCACGATCTATCGGGTACACTTGGCTTTTCCGTAGATTTGATATTTTCTTTCGCGTATCATTTTTTTATAATTGGTTTAAAAAACAACAACAACGTTTGACAATGTCATAAATAGCCTTTTATGAGAGATAGTACGTACATTTGATCTCCCAAATACTGCAAAACCTTCGCTCTATAGTCAAATGCAGTTCCAGGGTCTCATCATAGGTGGCGCCGGCATTCCAGTTTGTTTTCACGCCGTGAGATATCACAAGTACTCGGTCGTAAGCAATCGTAAGCTTGTGAACGGGCCTTGAGTGAGTCGTTTTCTAGACGGCATCCCGTCCTTTCATTAGGTATTTACACAAAGGAGAAACGCAAGTTGGAATATCTTGCCTGCCTTGCTTCAAAACATTCCCGCACAGCCAAAAAGGTAGTGTGACGTAGGAATCGTCTTCGCACTGTAACAATTAATTGCGGAAGAGTTTCTGCGGCATCATGGTCGCTCTTACACAAGCGGCATGAAACGGTGGTCCCCTTCAGCCCGATGCACTCGTGCTAGGAGCAGTCTAAGTATACCAGGGATGTCAAACTCTCGTCGAACCTCCACGTTATACTTGTTCAGTAAACCTTCTAACTTTTGGCAAAGTTCGACAAAGTTCGACTTATAGTCAGTGTTGCCCAACTTTCAGACAAAACTTTCATATTTTTGTGAAAAAAACAAAAACAATTTATGAAGCATATTTTAAGATATATTCCATAAAATTGTTACCAATGTATACACACTACAAAATCAAACAACCACTCCAAAAAGGATTCCGTGAGTTCGCTTTCCTGCATAACATAGATACAGTCAATCACGGCGAACAATAAACGCGCCCTAGTAAACGACAAAGCTCAAAATACAATTAAATAATTATATTAAAAAAGACATGTACGCAGGTACAACAAGCACGTGAAATGTCACGATAATTGTCACTGCAAACACCGTATTATTGTCGTTTTTAATCGGATTCTGAGTGTCGGTATTCACTTTTATTCCTATATTTTCAGCCGTGGTTGATTGTCTCCTGTTTGGCACAAAAATGATCTAACGGACTTTTTTTTTTTTTTTTTTTTTAATGCGTTAGCATTAGAACACTCGTTTTGACGAATACCCGGCGGTGTCTTTCGTTTGTCAGTTGTCACGAGCGAAGCTCCCGTTGGTCCGAAGCGCTGACGTCAGCACGCGTCAACCTCTTCCTCTCACCCTGGCACTGACAAACTGACAGACACCACCAGGTTTTCGTCAAAACGAGTCCTTTTGTTTACGACAAAGTCACGCACACACCTGGCACGGAGCCAGAGATCAGGAGGCACCACGCAACACCTCCTAGATAGCAAAGCCGTAGTGCTTAATGAGATTGCTTAATCAGGAGAAGGCCAACGCTGGACACAGATGGGAAACTGGTGCTGCGTCAGCGCTCGGCTTCGAGCCAAGCTTCAGCCGAAGTTCGACGCAATCGCCGTGTCAAATCTGTGCCCAGCGTTGGCCTTCTCTGATGACGCCATCTCATTCAGCACTACAGCTTTGTTATCAAGGAAGCGTTTCGCCGCGGCGCGAAACGCTTTGCGGGGAGCGCTCGGTTGCCGTTCTGCTGTCGCCGGTTGTTCTTCGCTCTGTGTTTCCGTAGTGGCGGTGCGCGGGCTGGTGATATGTGTATGTGTAGTTAGAACGAGGAATGCGATTCACTCCACGAGTGATATGGATGCGGTTCCTTCCACGAGTGGTATGGATGTGGTTCTTTTCACGAGTGATATGGATGACCGTATCCAAGGGCATCGACGTACTCTGACAAGCAGAGTACAGAAAAGGGGCGAAACAAATTACAATGAGATTTATTGGCGGATTCATGGGGAATCCGTTAGCATAACCCTTGGAAATGCCACACGCTCGCATTTTTGTGAAACGCTAACGCCGACCCCGTACCGAGGCCAAAAAGAGGCAGCAAAAAATAGAGGAAGCAAAAAAAGAGAGCCAAAAAGAAATAAGTGAAGGGGTTAGCGTTAGCGTTTCACAAAAAGGGACGTTTGCGGCGTTTCCGAGGGTCGTTATAACGCGATCCCTAAGAATACACCAATGAATCTTCCTCTGATTTTTTTAGAGTATATCTCATTTGAATACTTTAGTTAGCTCGTTATTGTGAAACATTAAAACAATCCACCTAACAAGTATTGCAGCCCTCTTCCGCTAAGCGGCGTGAGCTCGTTCCCAATTTCTACGCATGCGCATATTAGTCGATTTTTTAGTCGAACTTTTGTGGAACTTTACGCGTTAAAAATGTTTGGAAAAAACGTCGAACCCTGTTGACCTCGAACCCTCTGCAGGTTTGTGAAATCTACTCCAGACACACACAGACGGCTTAGAAAGAGGCGCGCCATCCGATCAGAAAGAAGGAAGGACTCAAGGGCGTCAACGAAGACCACCACACTAGGTGGTGGTCTTCGTCAATGGACCGCGGTGGACATTACGAGCCATCGTAGCCAATCAAAATCCGTGTGAGCGTCACGTGTCATTTGGGAGGCGCTAAGCGATGCACGGGGAGTGCAGTCACGTGATACGATCTCAAAGCGCTATAGATCTGCTGTAGGATGGCTTCTAGCGTCCGTTGCGGTACATCGGAAGGTGACGTGGAGAGTAGAGATGATCGACCGACGGCAGGGTGGGCCCCATGGCTCCTATCGGACGTGCTAATGACAGCTTCCCTCGAGCGGCTCGTCGTGACTTTTGTGGAAACATTTAGGAGGAAAGGGACGGGCGGCCCTTGATGGGCGCTGGCGCGTCGTCCCCGCCTCGGACATTGATTGCGGGATCGACCGAAGGACGACAATGGCGCAGAGCCCAGAATTCGCTGTTTACGTCTTTGGGCGCCAGATGCTACCCGAAGGCTCTGAGTTGTTTGCCGAGTGCCCCTTGATGACGTTTAGCGTTGGTCTCTTTGAAGCGGGGCTTGACGTATAAAGGAAGATGCTCTTTGTTGCCGCTTCTTATGGGCGCGCAGAAGCAACTCAATAAAATTTCCAGATTAGTAGGAAAGGCATGGGGTCAAACTTAATATGTGGGTTGTTTAAAAAAAATGCAACTTGGTGTGTTGAACAAAATGCTTGAATAAAATTGCTAGGCATCTAAAAGATTTGCTTTTGTACGCTTCATTTGTTTGCAAGCTCATCACACCTAAGACGACTTGAATAGATGGCCATAGGAACGTTTATTGTTGATTGCAGGTCCCCGAGATTGTCTAACGTATTGGCTCTACAATTAATGCTGCCCTCAAGTGAAGCGCTGATGGCTCCTTGGCGCCACTCCATTTTATATTTCGCTAAAATGTATTACGCTCTTTCTTTATAATTACCCTGCAAGCATTAATGTCGGGTCTCAGATAAACAATTTGCGAATTTTGTGTAAGTCATGTAGCAAGTGAAATTTAATATAAATTATCACGAAATCGAAGCATACTTCTCCTCTCAGGTTTTGCGCTGATTTATTTTCAGGTTCAAGCCAGGGATATCTAGAGCATTACCGTACTCTAGTTTATTTTCAAGGAAACACAGCAGTCCAGGAAAATTAGTTCATAGCGGAAGTAAATGGTTTCCGAGTTTTTTTTTATTGTATACAATGCGTGCAAAGTTTTGTAGTTCAATTTAACACAAAAGATTGATGTAGCAATTTATAAGAGTTACAGACAACCAAATGAGGAAGTGACATGAATTAGGTATGAATGTGTAAAGTTTGAGATTTCACGAAAGCCAAAGGTAGTACGTATACTGTTTCAAAGGAATTGTAGCCATCTTTTATGCATGCCCATGAAACGAAGTGGCGTAAATTAAACACCAAACCACTATTTGGTCTAACATTAGTCAAACAAAACCTCACAAAAGGATGTCAAATGTACCTTGATAGGAAGGGAATAAAATAAGAGGACTGAGGCATCAAAGTGTTCATTAATCAGTTGGGAATATTTTTTACACGGTAGCAGTTTGATAAAAAAATGCAGACATGCAAAACACATGTCAGTTGCCATGACATGTGAAAAAATAAGCTAGCTGGTAAATATTTATAATACCAAAAACCTGACGGGAAAAAGAATCGGAGAATTAGCTCGCCACCTTGCTGTTATCGGCGTGCGCTGGTTCGCCAACCCTTTGAAGGAGTTCGTTCTGAAAGCCCGTAATGCGTAGTCTGACAGGGATATAAGTCTCAGGTTTTTGCCACGATGAAAGTCACCTACCACTCAAAACCCCACCTGTCTTTCGTTGTCGTATTGGTCAGGTCATTAGAGGGATAGCATACAAATCTTGACACGCATTCGTTAGGCAGAAGTTTTTTCCCCGCTATTTTATTTGGAAGACCGCCGGCAAGATGTTTGGCATGACTCACACAAAAGACAATAAACATTTCGTCATCCCAATTTGGCTCCGACTCATTTGGAAGTCAAATTTTTACCTCCGACATGTTCGTTTTAATGCCGGACGACATTACCATGAACGAAGTCATTTTATGTTTGAGTGAGCTACGTAACGGCTGAATCAATCAACTATTGGCCCTCCGCCACATGACTCGACTCAACCTATCCAACATTTGTCCTCTGCCTCGTGATCGAGCTCCCCTTGATCGTGCAACATGCACAGAGCGCGGTGACGCAACTCATGGTTGATTGTTATATATAGCTTTAACAAGTACGTAGCTTTTACTCGTACAAATGTTCTGAATATCAAACCCAACGCAATTCAGTGGTTGGGAGTGCTCGAGAATATCTATATACAATACTACCTGTATATACGAGTTGTTTTGCAATCCCGGTCACGAGGCCTATATTATACGTTGCCAATATCATCGGCACTTGATTGTGGAAAGCGACATGTGCAGTACGTACCCATTTGTAATGTATTGTACGTACCTTATTCAATACCTCTACTATCTTTAAAATAATGGCCCGAATTTCGCCGATGGCGATAATCCTGCAGCAATACATTTATGGTTGCATATCGTTTCATTGTGATTGATACGTCTCAATGCCAAAAAAAAAATATAAAAACAGCCGAGATCTTCTACCTGTCTACGCGACGTATGTACATATTAATACAATAAAAATGCAAGTCACTATACCATTTCCGTTCCTGATTGGCTCATCGATGATAGCACACGTACAGAAACATGACGACCACCATGATGATGAGGTTTTAACGCCGCCTGATTGGTCCCATCAACAGCTACCGTCGGCGGCGTCTGAACTAAAGTTGAAACGAAGTCACTCAATCATAAACTTGACTGATGGTCTTGATATTTAGCAAGGTATACTCTATCTACTCACACTTCCCCATAAAGCAGTGTAAGATTCGGTCATTCAGAATAACGAAGATATATTGGTGAATAGTAAGTCCGAAGCGGCGAGTTGATCTAAACATAAATTCTTCCACGTGACACACGACCGTGACGTGAGCATATCAAACATGATGCTGTGCGCTTCACGTCGCAGGAGGTGTAAACCTATACTTTTCTTGTTTTGCTTTTTAACATCGACAGTCGCCGAGCTCGTCAGTAAATCCTGGTGATCGATTTTTTTTTTTTTTTTTTTTTAATATCGTGGTGGAAAGGACACACAAGGCAATTTGTTTTAAACCGTAAGTTGTAAAAAAAAAAAATTCAACTTGATGGATTGAAAAGATGCTTCACATTACGAAGTATAATTTACACCTCAAATGTATTCAAGAGACTGTAGCTCGGGTTAATTTAACTAGCCCGATTTGTTTTTCTTACCTAGCTTCAACTAGTACTCGTGAAGGCGAGCGGGTTGAACATAAATACACAAAATTGAAAAAAATAAAACACCGTGTTTTATTCTTTCAATTTTATGTATTCAAGCTAGTGTTTAGTAAATCCTTACAAAGTTGAATTTTGTAAGGATGTATTTAAACATATTGCTGTCGGAGCCCAGATCATTATATGCAGCCCTACAAACTTCTATGTCATTTTTCAAAGGTTACAGGAAGTTCACATAGGTGTATGAATTCAAAAGTAAAAGAGGAAGTATACGTTTGCGCTGGCAAACCGATTAAAAAAAAATATATAATTGCTTGATTCACGCAAATTACGGCTCACCTAAAAACAATAGTTATAATCACAAAATTGCACCGCTTGACAGTCCTCACCCACCTGCCGTACAGGTTATTTACGTAAGCATTTGGTCGGCAGTATAAGATGAATTAACGATATATCACGAGTATCAAATTAAAGTACATTGAGCCACTACTCTACCAAGACGTCAAATCGTCACTTCACAACACCAGAGAGCGACAGCCGTAATCCGTAAAAATAAAGACTTATTCCTATTTTCACTTCATTATTTGTGACTGAATATGCCAAATCCAAATTTTCGAAACTGATATATTTTTGGTGTAAGCCACTGCATTTAAGTTAGTGTAACGAAATCGAAATCAAAACGAACAATCATTGCGAAGTGTAAACGTGTTCTTAGAAAAACGCAGAGGCGACAGCGTCGACGGCTCTTGTTTATATAGGACGCGTTTGATTACATGAAAATTGCCTCGATTCCCGGCTTATGGCGCCAGCGCCGCAATCGAGGAACGACATCGCAAGGTCAAATAACTACTTTGGAAACAGACCGCGTCTGTGCTTTGCAACGGAGCCCGCCTTGAAACCAGCGCATATCAAAAAGGAACGTGCGATCATTTCTGCGACTAACTAAGAAGGTTTAGCACAGGGACACGTGAATAAATCGCCGTTCTTCCGAATTAGGTGACCCTTAGTGGCCTCTGCTTAAAAGCGGGCATGACGTTGTCAAAGCTGCTTAGGCACGCGGTCGACAGAGCGAGAAATTTATGTAGCGAATAAGTTAGAGTATTTATCGCGAATGAACGCATTTCATATGTACCAGACCTAACCTGGTTTACGTGGGATCCAAAACCATCATGTCATTCGGTGTTTTCTCTCTTTGTACAACGAGCGACAAGTTACAAATGACCTCAAGCTTTGCTACGGTTACGCTCACAGCCATAAAGTACAGTATACTACACATAGGAAGCATTTATTTGAAGCCAGAGAGAGGTATCTTATCCAAAATTTTAGAATAGACTATAGCGAAGGCTCCAAGTGCAACACTTTGGATTCAAGCAAACATTGGCTCTATGAACATTCGTGCGGCAAATGCACCGACCAAAAAGACTTTGCGCTTGTGCTCTTTACCGTTTAAAATTAACTGCTAAGACGAGTTCCAACGCCAGGAAATGTATCGCGCACGTGAATATTGTCTTCGAATGAGGCACGCGGTTGGCGCTCTCCAAGACCCCCAGTGGCATCTGCGTCGTGGCCTTTAGGTCTTCGGTCGCCTCGAGACAACGAAGTTGCGGCGCGCCCACCTGGCTTCGAATGTCGGTCACACACGCGGGGTCGCGGACGTTCTTTCGGAATACCCCAGGAGGTCCCAAAGCTCACCACGACTGCCTGCAGGGCGACGATCCAGCTGAGTCGAGCCCGTTGAGCTATCGTCATACTGGAGACTGACGTCGCTGCGGCCGCCGACCAGGGCCCGCCAGGCTGCTACAATAAACCGGTTCCAGGGAGTCGCTTCTCGATCGACGGCTGTTGTCGTTCCGCTGGACGCTTCCAACGCTTCTCGCCCCGACTACGTCACGGCACTCGCTCTGTCCCTCTCGCCGCCCCCCCCCCCCCCCCCCCCCCCCCCCCCTTCGCGTCGTTCTCGAAGAATGGAAGCAGGCGACAACAGGTGTCACGGTGGAAAGAAGATGACTTCTTCTGCTAAAGACTTGGAAGAGCACGTCGTCGCTGCGGTAATACGCGGAAATACACAAAATAGGTTTTTCCACGCGACATGAAGAGCAACATCCGCACTTTGTTGCGGACTGTTTATTAGTTCGTACTCCCATGCGAGTATAAATTGAGGAAGAGGAGCTTGCTGACTTTGTCTCTACTCACTCTTCGAAAGCGTTCGAACGCCGAAGGTAGGCGTCCGGCGTTCGTCGCTTGCACTCGAATACATTCGAACAGTGAATAGAGACCTAGATTTCCGTCTACCCACTAGTCGTTCCAGTCAGAGCTATGGCGTTCTGGCGTCCTCCTCTCGCTGAATCACTGTCATGATTAGAGCGGCGCCAGCTTCCCATCGCAACTCCAGCCCGCCGCTCGCCCTCTCGCGGACGAACGGAGAACCAGGGGAGCGGGACATGGGAGCGGCGGCGGCGGAACGGAAACGGTGCGTGATGCGAGAAGCCGTTTTAACCAAAAACGTGAGCGCGTTAAAATAGGGATTCTTTTGCTCCGTCTTGAAACAACATTGCACGAAGGACCGGGATATCTAATTTTATTAGGGACTTTTTGTATATTGTCACGAATGAAAAGGGGAAACAAAGAATAACTAGGGAAAACTGAAACGTTTAATGGGGCGACCTTGTGCCCAAAAATAAGAACGGAACAGAAAAAAGCAGCGCGTCGCAGGCGTCGAAGTCGGCGTGACAGCAGAGTCGAACGCTGGGGCGAAACTGACTGCGGCTTGCCACGCGGAGCCCCTTTTGTACACGCGTGGGCTTCTCGAACAATCGGCGTAGAAGGTTCGCGCATAGAACATTGTAACTTCGAACATGCAACAGAGTTCTCAAATTCACCAGAACAGTTAATTGCAGGGATAAACAAAAGACATGTCGGTCCCAGGAATCGAACCCTGGCTTTTCGCGTGGGAGGCAGGCACGATAACTGTTAGGCCACGCGCGCGCCGCCTGCTTGGCCAGCTGCGCGCGCGGCATTACTCCCCCTTTAAAAAGTGCATAGCCCCGATGTAACACAAAACAAAACAAAATAAAAAAAGAACAATAAGCTTAAGAGTAATTTGGAACATATAAGGTCCACAGTCTTGTCGAGCGTACGGCTTCAGGCGCACAACGTGGACGACTTCAGGTCGTGGTGGGCGGCGTGATGATGTTCTTGTTCCATCGGGCATCACCTCGTAGTTCAGATCTCCAAGTCGAAGAAGTACCTTGTAGGGTCCGAAGTAGCGCTTCATGAGTTTCTCGCTTGGGCCGCGTCGTCGTATCGGGGTCCAAACCCACATCTCCGGGCTTAAAGCGAACGTCGATCCGGCAAAGGTTGTACCGGGTAGCGTCGACACGTTGTTGATCTTGAATTCGGAGTCTGGCGAGCTGGCGAACTTCTCCGGCTCGTTGGGCAACCACCTAAGCGTCGGGGATCCCATTGTCAACTGGTTCATGGGGTAGCATCGCGTCGAGCATGGTCGTTACTTTTCTGCCATGCACCAGCTGAAACGGGGTTAACTCCTGTGGTCACTTGCACCACCGTGTTGTAAGCAAACGTGACATAGGGTAACGCCTCGTCCCAAGTTTTGTGCTCTACGTCGACATACATGGAGATCATGTCGGCGATAGTTTTGTTTAGCCGTTCTATTAGTCCATTTGTCTGCGGATGGTAAGCAGTGGTTCGACGGTGGCCGGTGCCACTGAGACGGAGGACCTCTCGCGTCAGCTCTGCCATTAACGATGATCCACGGTCGGTAATGACGACTTCGGGGGTGCCGTGTCGGAGGACCACGGACTCGATGAAAAACTTGGCGACTTCAACAGCCGTGCCTGATGGAAGGGCTTTCGTCTTGGCGTACTGTGTGAGATAATCTGTGGCGACGGTTATCCAGCGGTTTCCCAACGTTGACGGTGAAAAAGGGTCAAGTAAATCCATTCCGACCTGCTGAAACGGCGGGGACGGGGGAGAAATTGGATGCAGAGGTCCTGACGGCTTGGTCGGCGGTTTCTTGCGTCGCTGACACTCGCGGCATGATCGAGTGTAGAGGTGAATGGTCTTCGGTAGCCTCGGCCAGTAGTATTTTTTTCGAACCCTGGCGAGCGTTCTGCTGTAGCCAAGGTGTCCAGCCGTGGGGTCGTCGTGGCATCCTTGGACAATTTCTTCTCGAAGACTAGAAGAAATAACCAACAGCCATGCTGTGTTGTTGTTGACGAAGTTCTCTTTGTGCAGCACCCCTTTCCGTATGGAGAAGCTAGGCAGGATTCGTCAGAAACCACGGGGAACCGCACTCGCTTGACCCTCTAGGTGCTCGATGAGCGCTCGCAGTTCAGGGTCGTCTCGTTGGAGTGCTGCCATGTCACGGATGTCCAGAGCGCCGAGGAAACACTCACCGTCGTCGCCTTCGATGCAGGCAGGACCGGCCTCGACTGGGGCCCTTGACAGGCAGTCGGCGTCGTTGTGCTTCCTGCCGGACTTGTACACTACGTTCAGGTCGAACTCCTGCAGTCGTAGGCTCAACCGCGCGAGGCGTCCGGAGGGGTCCTTCAGGTTGACGAGTCAGCAGAGCGAGTGGTGGTCCGTGACTACGCGAAAAGGACTTCCATAGAAATATGGGCGGAACTTTGTTATTGACCAGACGACAGCAAGACACTCCTTCTCAGTCCTTGAGTAGCTCGTCTCCGCCTTAGACAGCGTCCGACTCGCGTATGCGATGACTCGCTCTGCCCCGTCTTGAATTTGCACTAGTACCGCGCCAAGTCCGGTGTTACTGGCGTCCGTATGGATCTCTGTTTCAGCGAACTGGTCGAAAAGGCCAAGAATCGGGGTCTTCGTTCCAGCTCATTAAATGACCGTTGGTGTTCTTCTGTCCATTCAAACTTTACGGCGTCCTTCGTGAGGTGCGTCAGCGGTGAAGACAGCTTGGCGAGGTCCCGAACAAACCGCCTGTAGTAGGCACAGAGTCCGAGGAATCTTCTCACGGCCTTCTTGTCAGACGGCGGCGTAAAGGTAGCTACGGCGCGGGTCTTCTCGAAGTCAGGGAGAACGCCTTTGCTGTTCACGACGTGGCCAAGGAACTTTAGTTTACCATAGGCGAACCGACACTTTGTTGGTTTGAGCGTTAGGCCGGCGATCTTGACGGCTTGAAGCACGGCTCGAAGTCGTCTCAGGTGTTCGTTGAAATCCCTTAAAAATACCACGACATCATCCAGGTAGACGAGGCAGCTCTGTCATTTCAGACCTGCCAGCACGGTGTCCATGACACGCTGAAAGGTGGCTGGTAATGTACTAAGTCCGAAAGGCATCACTTTGAATTCGTACAGCCCGTCGAGAGTGACGCAGGCACTTTTTTCGCGGTCGCTTTCGTCGACTTCAATCTGCCAGTAACCACTATTCAGGTCCATCGACGAAAAATATCGGGAGCTGCGCATTCGGTCTAACGTATCGTCGATGCGGGGGACGGTGACGAGGACGCTCGACCGTGGCGTCAGGTTCACATGGTCGGCGATAACTCGGATTGCCGTTGACGTCGTGGTGGTCTCCACCGGCGGCAGAACAGGCTTTCGCAGTGTCAACTGGTTTGCCCCGAGGTCGATGACGGCGCCATACTCGCAGAGAAAGTCTATTCCGAGGATAACGTCTCTCGCACAGTCTTGCGGAACGACGAACTTCACAGGACATGTCTCACCATGGATCTTGACGCGAGCAGTGCATCTCCCGACTGGTGTGATAAGGTGTCCACCGGCGGTTCGTATTTGAGGGCCTTCCCACGGCGTTGTCACTTTTCCAAGGCGGCGAGAGAGCCTTCCACTCAAGACTGAACAATCTGCTCCGGTGTCCACGAGTGCCGATGCGTGGAGGCCGTCGATAACCACGTTTAGGTTGTTGGACATCGTTGCAGGGTCGTCGTTGCGATGTGGGGTGTCGGGCGAGTGGGAGCTTTCCGGCGTTCTTGGAGGCTTTTTGCTTCGGTCGTCTTTGGCAACGCCACCTCCAGGCGTTGCCGCACTTAGTTTTCCCGGCGACGCAGGGGAGAGAGGCTCTCTCGGCGAAGTCGGGGAGCTGGAGACGCTGAACGTCGTGGCAATGGTGAGCGGGATTCACGGCGGACAGACGGCACTGGGGGGAGGGGGGGGGGGTGGAAAGCGTTGGAGGTGGTCCTCGATGTCATGAGGGCGTTCGCCGTACCTCGGGCGTGGATCGTTCGGGTGGAACCCACGCAGCCCCATTTGCCGGTAGGGACAACGGCGGTAAATATGGTCGGCTTCCCCGCAGTGGTAGCACAACGGGCGTCGATCGGCCGTTTTCCACACGTCGGACTTCCTTGGCGAGGGTCGCTCCGGGTGGACGTCCTGGACTTGTCCTTCCTGGCGTCGAGGATACTGCGGCCTCGGAGGGTCTCGTCAGGGCGGCGCCGTGGCCGGGCGGTTAGCTTGCGGTGGACGTCGGGCCATGGCGGCGTAGCTCAAAGACGGTTTCTCTGGCGTCGTCTTGTTGATCGGGACTTCAGGTTCGAAGACTCGGTGAACCTCCTCTCGGACGACCTCGGCGAGCGAAATTGAGGACGGGCGATCCGCAGCGGGGAGGATCTTGCGGATTTCTTCCCGGACGACTTCACGAATAATGTCACAGTTGCCAGGGAAATCGGTACCAAGGCCGGATCCGGATGTCGCCAGAGTAGTTACGTCAGGGTGTCGCTCGTAGTGTCTGGCGCGTGCTAGTAGGGCACGTTCCAAATTCGTCGCCTCCGTGACGAACCCGTCGACAGTTGTCGGGTGATTGTGAATGAGACCGTTGGATATCTCGCTTTTCACACCGCTCATCAGGTGTCGCAGTTTCTTCTCTTCTGCAGCCTGAGGGTCGGCGCCGGCGCTCAGGCGAAGAACATCCTCGACGAAGCTGGTGATGCTTTCATTAGGGCCCTGGGACTTTGTTTGAAGGATGTCTTCGGCCCTCTCGCGTCGGTGTTGGCTGGTACACGTCTTTAGTTCTTGCTTGCACACCTCCCACGAAGTTAAAGAAGCCTCTTGGTTCTCCAGCCAGTACCTCGCAGTCCCTTCCAGCGAGAAGTATATGTTTTGTAAGCACTGCTCAGCTGTCCACCCGTTATGGCGAGCCACGCGTTCGTAGTGGTGCAGCCAGTCCTCGATGTCTTCGTGGGCGTCTCCGTGAAAAGGCGTCGAAGTTCTGGGTGCGACGGGCAGGTATACGACGGCAGGAGCGGCCGGGGTCTGCGCCTGCTTGGCCATCGTCGTCTTGTTCGGCTGGGGCTTGTCCAGCAGCAAGCCGTATTCAGGATTCTCTCCCTTGGTGCATCGGCTGGTTCGAGTTTCAGGTTCCGCGTAGAGTGGTCTTCTCACCGGGCTAAGAATCGGACTTGCACTGCGGGCTCTTGGAAGGGAACGCTGCACGTACATGCACTACCCCGCACCTACACCAAAATGTCACGAATGACAAGGTGAAACAAAGAATAACTAGGGAAGACTGAAACGTTTAATGGGGCGAACGTGTGCCCAAAAATAAAAAGGGAGCAGAAGAAAGCAGAGCGTCACAGGCGTCGAAGTTGGCGTGACAGCAGATTCGAACGCATGGGCGCAACTGACCGCGGCTTGCCACGCGGAGCCCCTTTTGTACACGCGTGGGCTTCTCGAACAATCGGTGTAAAAGGTTCGCGCATAGAGCATTCTAACCTCGAACATGCAACAGAGTTCTCGAATTTACCAGAGCAGTTAATTGCAGGGATAAATAAAAGACACGTCGCTCCCAGAAATCGAATTCTGGCTTTTCACGTGGGAGACAGGCACGATAACCGTTAGGCCACGCGCTCGCTGCTTACTTGGCCAGCTCCGCGGGCGGCAATATCGCATACGCCGCGGACTTCTGATCTCGTGCGTGGCCGCCAGCTCCAGGGCCAACTTACTCTGGCCAGCTCAATCTGTGTACAAAGTGACGGCAACCGCTCCCGCTAGTAACGTAGAGCTCTAGCGTAGGGCCTCCGAAAAGTCTATTTTTTGCCCTAAATAAGAAAGAACTGGTCGCGCAACACTATGTCGACGATACACATCGGGAATGGGTTCGCGTCTCAAGGCCGTTACAAGGAACATGAGCATGTATTCTAAGCACTTTCAAAAGACAGGATACGCGTACTTGCTTTCAGGTAATTGCAAAGCAAATAAAGAACTGCTCGAAGCATTTTAAGCGCGTCTGTGTTAGCCAGCCGTTCGTGACGAAAGCTTAGAACGGGAAGTT
The DNA here is from genome assembly GCF_016920785.2 of Ixodes scapularis. Lineage (NCBI taxonomy): Eukaryota > Metazoa > Arthropoda > Arachnida > Ixodida > Ixodidae > Ixodes > Ixodes scapularis. Next base: position 52,695,913 of record NW_024609868.1, on the reverse strand, counting down.
TTGGCGAGAGAGGCCGCAGCGCTGAAAATAACATGGTACAAAAAATGCACGGTTTATTAAAATATTTATTTTTGACAGAGCAGTAAACAAAATCCCTAAACATGCCGATTATGTTAATAGACAGTTTTACATAGTGTTACCTCAGGCTACCATTGGCTACCGTGAGCACGGCAACACTCCTGGCGTGTGCTGAAAATTTTGCTTCAAAGGCGCAGCGCGAGCTTCTGGTTGTAAATTTAAACCGCACGGTAGCCTGCGGTAAAAAACTTCCTATCAATAACCATACTGTAGTTTGATCACGTGATGCCAGGGGTTAAAACCGAGACGGCGAGCAGCGAATTGCGAATCTTTGACACGAAGACATCCAAGTCTGAACGCTGCTCTTCGGAAACGTGATGGTCACCGTGTGCGGCTCGCTTTTTATAGTACTAATGGCCAGGTAAAGCGCAAATACGATATCTCCATCACCCTAAAAAATATTGTGCCACAAACAGTGACGTGGCCGGTGCCTAAAACGCGCTCGCCCACCACAAAGCTTCGTAAGTCGAGGTTTCTGCAACTTTTAATTATCAGCGTACTCGTTTTCCGAACGCGCATCAACATCTCCGTCGCGTGTACTACGATCCTGCCCTAGCCGCTTCGCCCTTGTAGAGAAACAAATCATTTCTAGCGCACTGAGAAGCGTCAGCGAGAAGGCGCACGGGAAATCCTGGAGAATCTATCCCCTTCTCTTCCGCCATCTTGGAACTTCCGCCCCGCCACCTTGAGGGCGTTGGAGTTGCGAATACCGTTTCGGCCTCTCGTGAGCGTGGGGCGTGCGTGGACAGCCAAGGCGCTGCGAAAGCCAACGAGCACGTGCTCGAAATCAGGCAATGGTTTATTCGCGGCGAGAAGTTTGGGTGTCGCCGCCTAGCGGAATTTTTTTACAACCCTGTGTAAGGATACTTCAACTTCCTCTGCCGTTGCAAGCACGTACCATGCCAAACTTCTATGCACCATGACAATTAAAACATTGCCGCGTGGGTGGCACGGGCACTACACATAGCGAGGAAAACAGCAGCGCCCCTCGCGAGCTTCCCACCGCGATATTCGCGGTGAGAGGCGTCTGTAAAGCCGAACCTCTTCCATCATGTAATAGCGAGATAAACTGAAAGAAAGGAGTGTAGTTACTAAAACTATCACCCGAGAAGAGATAATCGGAAACTTCTTGCGTAGCAGCAAATGTTCAATTAAAGTATGTCGTTCCTTCAAGTTTCGGTAAAAAGTGACAAAGGATTGGCGCAACCTGGAATTTTTCCTCGTGATTGTTGCGAAGTTTTTTTGGTCTTGAGGAATGCCGCACCGTGCGGATGCGACCACCTCACGTAGAGCATGCTATGGTGAAGTTCTTTGGTATAGTAACGTGCTTTCCCATATAAAAATTGGACAGCAATATACTCAATATACTTAATATCTCTTATTAATATACCAAGTACAGTGCAAAGTGGGCTCACTGACATCAAGTGTCAGACGGCTTAGTAGAACATTGCAGAAATCAGAGTAATGCAGAAACCAGTCTTTTATATCTCATTCTAAACGTACTACTAGACAGTTGGCGATTTAATGAACAATTTTCGATCCGTTCTACGGTATACGTTTTGAAACGTCCTTGAAGCAGGGTTCGCGAAAAAATTAAAGGAATTGATAAATTAGTGTCTCATGCGTCACTATTTTTTTGCGCAGAAGACTGACTCTTGACTGATCTAGTCAAGCGGAGAGACCAACAACCAAAAGGACGCACAATAATTAAAAGAAACAAAACTATTGCTCGTTATATTTCCTCTCGGTGTCCGCGAAAAGGCTTTCACATTCAGTGACCAGGTGAGAAAACAGTGGACGATTGCCAAATAAATATGACACAGGTTCCCTGCTGCTCCACAGATGGGCAGGAGTGTGGCAGGCGTTACCTTGAGATACTTGAATGCAAGAAGCACAAACGAACAAACAAACGAACAAACAAACAAACAAGCAGAGTATATGATTATTATCTGTATTGTATGTCTCGATACATTTACAACCCGTGTGACCTACATAGTCAACTAATGTCAAAAATTACAATCCCTCGAGTGTGCTTTTCGATTTAGGCATTAAACGTATTTCCCGTAAGATATAGCACTTAAGACAAAGAGCGCTTCGAGCGTTTTCTTAGGAAAAAAAACAAACAAAACAAAACAAAAAAAACACAAATGGGTGACTTAAGGAATGCAACGCTTCTTGCGTTCAGTCGAGAAAATCCTGTTCGACCAGGATCCTTGCGGTTATTTTTTTATTCAGACGGTCGCAGAGACAGGTATTTCGAGCCGTAATTCGTACAGACTATTGCGTGGAGATTAGAACGCGACCGTTTCAGGTTCAACGTCCGGTTGGCGCAAACGCTGTACCCACGAACCGCTGAACCCGATAACCCGATAACACAGCACTAATATCGAGTAATCTCGTATGAGTTCCTGTTATTCGCCATTCGTACCTTTTTGAGGCGTGAACAATCTTGAATAACCTAAAAAAAAATGCTTTAATCAAATCAAATAGTCAACTTACAAAAAAAAAAAAGAAAAAAGAAGGAAAGAAAGAAATTGATACCTTTTGACCTCATCATAAGGAACACAAACCCCAGTGGTGTACGGTCTTTATGCTGCATACCGTCTTTTTTCTTTAACGATAATTGTTGTTTGGATAATTTGTCCATGATGCTGAGGCAACCTATTTGCGCAAACAAACCTCTATGCGCAAACACGAATGAATGAGGAAACACGGACAAGCGATGTTTTTTTTTTTTTTTTTTTGCTTACTTGATGACATGAATTCATTAGGTGATGTTGAGTATGCTCTCAGCACTAAAATGTGTATTATTGTGTCGCGTTTTCTCAACGCATTCCTGGTTGGTTTAACTGTTTTCATATATAAAACAAATAGGCTCAATAATCGCCACGATAAGCGTGATTCGCGATACAGTTGAGTTTAGCGGTCATGGCGAAGAATAGAAAAGCTTACGATGAAGTGAATATCTTGATACTGATATCTCCTATCTCCCCTCGACGCAATATTCGATCGGGATCCCAAAAAGAAAGTTAAGAAAAGCGATTGAATGTATTAATTTATTGTTTGAGATGACATTTAGTAAGGTATTCAAAGGTACGAAAAGCTATTTATGGCCTCGGTAAACACGCCCCAACACTCGACGCGTGTTTTTATTTCTTTTTTTTCCTTCTATTTAGTCGTTTTAAGTTTTATTTCATTCGCGTTTTACGTGCTTTGTCTGACTATCCCCTGTTACCAATTGCCACATCCGACAGCTAACTTGCTTCGGGCGAATCAGCAGCTAGCATTCACAGGCAACAGTGCTTATACTGCAGCTCTCAATTCTGCAGCTGCCCTGAGTTTGGCCTACCGGAAAATAGAGCTCGCCGATCTAAAAAGTATTAACGACGAAGGAGCGGTCACTTTGACACTCAAAATGAAAAGTAAAGGTCGATACGAAACCGAACAGTGCTAGGCAAGGAAAGCGGATGGGAGGAGAGATAAAAAGTTCGTCTGTTTGAAGTTTGAACGTTGAATAAATATATCCATGATCTGACTTCTATAGTAAAATAGAAATAGAAACATTGTAAACAACAATATTTTCTTTGGGATTATTGTTAAAATACCAAAAAGGACGAACTGGTGTCTATTTAGTCTTAAAAAAAAACTACTAAAAACAGGAAGAAAAAACAACCCCGAGGGTGCTTGATCTTTTTGATGAAACTGGGGTTCAGGAAATGTGAGGAAATGTGTTTATACTTGATGGCTGCAGGGACACAGTGGAAGGGATTGCCTTTTGTTGTCAGCCTAGCCATGGTGGGAAACTTGAAGAGCACTCCTCTTTGTCTCATTTTATTGTATCGGGCAAAAGTTTGCAAGAAGCGTTTCTCCGCTAATGTTAGCGAGTAAATCTATATTGGCATATGTTTATGGACCGATTCAATTGCGTGTTACACTTGCGTTAGACCTCTTATTACATCTTTTTAATGAAATTTTAGGCCTAAACACGTAAAGTATAAAGCATGTTGGGTTTGATGGGCGTCGCAGTGAAACTCGCACGAATGTTGCTCACCTTTCATTTATAATACTGAATAAACTTCAATCTCATGACCGGCAGACGACATCTTTCTGGGTTGCTGCTTTCAACATATTTAAACATATACAAGCGTTATTTGAGACATATAACGCACCTCTTGCAATAGGAATGAAGTTTCAGTATAATACTCACTTTGAGATCTTCTTTAATACCCGTAGGACGGCGACTCATGGGCTTCTCTGCATAATAAGTTCAGTCGAACTTCCAAGATACTGTTTCCAGTGAGATAAGTTTACAAGATATTTTAGTGCGCAGCTCTTAGGCGCAAAGTTCCGTGCTTCGCGGCGTGGGCGTCGGCGTAAAAGCGCTAAATTTAGGGGGAAAATTGACGTCACGTGACCTTAAAACCTATTCGATTCCCCGCTAAATTTAGCGGGGAACTGGATTGATGTTGAAATCACGTGACGCCAATTTTTCCACTCAATCTGGCAGAGAAACTGTATTTGTTCATAGAACTAAACGAAGTCATGTGACGTCATTTTCCCCGCTAAATTTAGGGGGGATTGAAATGCTGTTTAAGTCACGTAGCGTTAATTTTCTAGCTAAATTTAGCGGGGAAACTGTGGGAGGGGGGAAGAGTACGGAGGAGGAGAATGGGAGGGTACGCAGGAGGGGAGGGGAGGGTACGGATAAGGAGGAGGAGGGCAGGAGGAGGAGGAGTTGCATACCTTACCCTCCGTATTCTCCCCTCCTCCTCCTCAAGAGCTGCGCTCTAATTCCCATCACAAAGATTTGTAAACGTCTTTCTTTTTTCTTTTTTTTGTTCATTCGTTAATTATTCTATAAACTGTATTGGGTGGGTTGAATAGTCAGCGGGAATTCAATCAGCCCTAGTGGCTGTCTGGCGTCTCCGCTGCAAATAAGAAATTTATCCAGTACGGTCTCGCAGTGATACAAAGAACGCACGTCGGTACGATGCTCATCCATATTGAAACGGGCAGGGGTGGGGATTGAAAACACAGGGTTCCTGGGTTCTGCAGCGCAAGCTTTCGCTCCACCTGCTCCGAGTTGCGGGGTGGCCGAGTTACTAGGGGGAGCTCCCTGCGACACGAGAACGATCGCATTGAGTACCACACTCTTTTCCCTTACAGTATTTAATAGACCTCAGTGGACTCTAAGACACAACCCAGCCAATCTATCTCCGAGTGCTTTTCCCGTGACCCTACGGTTGGCTACATTATCAACGCGGAATTGACTGGTACAGCTCGTGGCGTTCGCTATTGTTCATTTAGGGTGGAACAGAGTATAACTGCTTGTTGTTTCGTCCCGCTCCTCCCCCCCCCCCCCCCCCCCCCCCCCCCGGCCGCTCTTCCCCCCTTTCCGGGGCCTGCAATAAAACCGCTGCGAGTCTCTTTTCTTAAATATTTCGGAATACTTTTGGAATTATACTTGGAATTATTTCGTGGGCATCTAATATCCGTTGATTAGACATACTTGCACTGGAATACACATTTCATTTTTTTAAATACTTGGCTTCAATTGTAGCGGGCCATGATGTCATTACGTTGAAGGCAGACTTACCAGACTGCCTTCTTCATTTATTTATTTAGACGTATCGCGCTTCACGGGAGCATAATCGCACGATCGTGCTTGCATGCCTATCCAGGTAGCGACGAAGAGAGGGGTACTTGACCGAGAAAACTTCACACGAAATTTTATCTACAGGATTAAGTTGACCTCTGTCAGACGCTCAGCCGACAAGATTGTTTACCCACAAGGAAAAAGAGGGCCTACTCGCTTTAAACCGCCCCAGTCACCGTAGCAACACCGACTGGGGTCGGGCTGTGCCTGCTAGTTGGATTACTAGAACTATTTCGCGTTGCAGGTCACGTCTTCCTCTGGTGCACTCTGCGATTAGTGAGGAGGTGCGCAATGTTTGGAGATTTGCTTTAGGAATAAAACCTAATTGGTTCCTGGAAGCCCTATAAACTTAGACAGAAAAAAAGCAAAAGGTCAAGCGTCCTTGATCAGGCACACAAACATCAAACTAAAGCTGTTGTTAAAAAAAGAAAAGAAAAAAAAAAGAGTTGGAAGTTTTTACATAGGGTAACAATAATAATCAAAATGTCGAGTGAACGTTCGCATGAGAACTTTGTTCACTTATCGACCAACACGCTGTATACACAAAGGTGTGGGCATTGCGCGTGCGCAGAAACCAGATTTGCCCGAGACGAAGCATTTGCGCATGTACAGTGCCGACAGCAGCGCCACCGCAGGGGCGTGACGTCAGAAGGTGGAGTTGGTCTATTAGAGTGACTGACAGCTTAAGAAGTGCAGAGTGAGGCGAGTGTCGTGCACCTTATTATCGCCGACAGACTAAATACAAAGAGGCCTGAACATAGAATAAGAACGCCTTGTGTTTCTTAGACCGTCAATCGCTGTCAGCTTAGAGAACTGCAGGGTGCGGCTTATTATTAGGGTTCTGTGTTTGCGCTATATACCTATAGACTCCGTAAACTAATCCCCGAGAGTGTTTTATGAAAATCAGCCAAAAGCGAAAAACACTGAATTGGAGCTCTCCTTCACTAAGAAAAGCCGAAGCTATACGGGATGAAAATTTGTGTTTTGCAATACTGACGAGACCGGTTATAACGAAGTCGGTTATAACAAAATAGCGGCTACATCGAAGCGATCACGATTTCCTATTCTCTTTTGCCCTTCGTTATAACCGAAGTCAGTTAGAACGAAATAGCGGATATAGCGGAGTGATTTCCGATTCCCGTTGACTTCGTTATAACCTGTCTCGACTGTAGATCCTTTAGACAGCCCGGTTGGAACAGAACTGAACGTTTATTGCCGCATGTGCTTTTGTATACACTGTACACGTCATGATAAGTGAACGCGGCTTGCGTTGGGAATGGACACTGATAGCGAAAACAACGAATTTTCGTTTTCAGTACATAACACTGATTTCTCCTACGAACAGTTACACAAAACAATGAACTACGTTGTGCTAATTTTTAATGCTATAACTAGAACAGACTATCGATTGCGTGTCGATCTTCGTGGTGGAGTCGGAGCTTGCGTTGCTGACTTTAAACTCGCCTCCAGTTTCTCTGGAGGTCCTGCCTCACGTGGTAGCCCGTCCTTGTGCTGTCGTCCCCTTGAGGCGCCGTCCAAGCTCGTCTCAGCTGGTTCCGGTGCTTGTGATGGCGCTCCCCGCTGACCAGCCCTGGATTGAAGCTCTTGTCTTAGACCGCGTCACCCTCTGAAAACCACATTGTTGGCGGAGCCGGAAGCTCAGGTTCACTCTGACGGTCTGGGTTCAGTCTGTCCAAGGCTTTCCACAACCTTTACCCCATCATTAGTTCAGCCGTTGAATTTTTCGTGACAGAATGCTGCATGGTGTGTTGCCTAAACGAAAAACGCGCAATCTTTCACTGAGTTGTGCCTTCCTGTTGTTTCCTTAAAGCTTCTTTGATTTCTCTTACAATCCGTTCGGCCATGCCATTACTGGTGGGATGTGAAGGTGCTGCGAACACTGTGCGAACGAAGTTTAATTTCAGGAACGTTTGTAATTCGGCACTTGTGAACGTTGTATCATTAACAAAGACGATTACGTCTGGCACCCCGTGCGTCGCTAACATCTTCCTTAAGCTGGTGACAGCAGCCGAAGCCTTCATTGATGGCATGATTCAACTCTTCCCAGTTGCTGTACGCATCAACCCCGGTTAGAAACACTTCTTCCTTGACCGCCTCCGCGAAGTCTATGTTTAGTCGACTCCATGGTTGATCTGGCTTGATACAAAAATGCACCGGAGCCTTGGGGTCCCGTTTGTGGTTACTATGACATGGCTGACAGGACCGCAGAAATTCTTTAATTTCGTGGTCCATCCTTGGCCACCACATAAGCCCTCCTGCTGAAGCTTTAATGGTACTCATTATAGTGTGAATTGCATGTAGCGACTGAAGCACCATTTCTCTGGCTCCTTGAGGGATGAGAACACGGTTTTCCACCCTATGCAATCACGATGCAATGACAACTCAATATTCCTTACCTCGTAAGGCGCGAACCTATTGTCTGGTTGCTTCGGCGGTCAGCCAATGAGGATCCAATCCTTGACCTTGGATAAGACTCCGTCTTTCTTGGTCAGATTTGCGAGATTTGCTCATATAGTGGAATGTACTCGACAGCTTCTAGCAGCGGCACGTCCCGCGGTGGCTGTGACTTCTTCTCGTTTCCTACGACCGGCAGACGACTGAGTACATCACCGATGGAGTTGCTTTCGCCTTGCCTTCACTGAATCCGACAATTATAAGCCCTATAAAATACAATCCAGTGAAACATCCTGGGGGGAAGCACTTCTGGCACCCGTTTGTCTGTGTTGTACAACCCACACAGCGGCTTATGGTCCGTTGCTATGGTAAAGTCTCGTCCGGCCAGGTGAAATATTTTTACCCCAAAGACGACTGCTAAAACTTCGTCGTTCACTTGAGCTGAGAGCTTGTGAGGCGTAAGCTATAGGTTTCTTTTTTTTTGGTCATCAGCCCTGAACGGCTTTCACCCCTACAAGAACGTGCCGCAGCATAAAACCAACGGACGCTTGAGGTCATAGAAAACAAGCACGTACTGCTTCAGAGCTAAGCAAATCCTTCAGCTTTTGAAATGCCCCCGGTGCTCATCTGCCCATTTCCATTCTTGGTCGCTGTTCAACAGTCGATAAAAGAGTTCCGCCATTTCTGTCTTTCCCTTGAGAAAACAGGCATAGCAATTTAACAATAGCTTCTACTGGATGGATGAATGTTAATGGCTATTATACTCTTTGTAACTGGCGGCAGCCTGCGCCAACTATTCTAACTCTTCCCCTCCCTCGTTCCCTGGTCAGTTGTAGACTTCCGAGATGTTTTACTCTCCTATTTCTAAAACACCACAAATACGGAGCGTGCTTACCGTTGCAGCAGAATCAGGTGACGTCGTCCGCCATGGTGTCCAGTTTTATGCGTGTCGTTTAAATCAGATCCTCGCCGTTTTTGGTTCACTCTTGAGCTTGCTTGCGTATATCGCGCGGCTGCTTCGCTTTTGCTTCCGCTGTTAATGTCATGTCTTACGCCACCTCGAACGTAAGGTCGTGTTCTGCGAGCAGGCGCTGTTAAACCGCGTCGTTCTTGATGCCTTATACGAAACGATCCCTCATCATGATGTCCAGTGGAAGCTGTTTGTTACCAAAACCAGTTTTCAACCAGCTTACGGAGTGCCGCCGTCACATGCTGCGCTGCTGACCGACCCTGGGCTTGGCTTCTTTTAGAATAAAAATCTCGCGTAAAGCTCCGAAGGCCTCGGATTCCTGTGCTTCCGCACCGTCATCTTGATGTCGTCGTAGGTTGCCGCCGTCTATCTTGCTGGCTTGAAAAAGGTCACGATTAGCCGCAAGTGTCCAAGCTGCAACAACTAAGAAGAACCGCTTGTTTCTGCTCGTCCGTTATCTTGTTTGCTGCGGAGAACATTTCTAGCCGTTCGACGTACTCATCCCAGGACGCGCGTTCTTGCCGAGACGATATTCACCGATCCTGCCGACCGACATCTTACCTTGCTTGACCGTGACTCTCCGTCCGTAGATCCTCCTCGTCGCCGATGTAATAGGGGATACGGGTCGTCCGTCAAAAGACAATTCGTAATAGGGCAACTCGTAGCAGTGACGAACTGCCCTAAGACGAATTGCCCTATGTGGCGATTAGCCTTGCTACCAGCTGACGTCTGACGAATTGTCATTCGACGAACGGTCCCACAGCCATGTAAAATGTCCTTAAGCTAGCCCGGTTGGAACGGAACTGAAAGTTTATTGCCGTATGTGATTTTATATACACTGTGCACGTCATGACAAACGAACGCACCTTGCGCTGGTGATGAGCACTGATAGCAATAACGACGAATATACATTTTCAGTAGATGACATGTTTACAGTTTCATTTATGTTAACCCTAAATCAAAACACCACTGAACTGTCCGTGAGGCTGTTTCATTCATAAGAACCAGATCTCATATCACATTCTCATTCTTTTACGGCACCAGTATTCAGAAAATATCCGATGTTTTCTGAAGGGTGGGAAATCCATTCCCGTGTCTTATGTTCTAAAACATGAGTCCCAATAAACGCCGATTATTTTTCTGATTCCTGAATTTAACACCGAAAAACACCGAACCCGTTTAAAAAAATAAATCAGGAAAAAAAAAAAAAGAACGATTTCGGAGAAAAATAGACCCCGAAAACACGGAACCCTATTTATTATGTTCATGTTATGTATCTCTTTTTGTGCTCTGTTTTTTGGCGTTCTTATTAGCGCCGCCATCTCATTGGCCGCGAAGCGGTATAAGAGCAGCTCAGGACTCACAACGCCCCGCGACTTCTTTGAACCATGGTGCCGGGAACGCGCCTCCGACTCGTGTGTTGACCGAGTCCCAAAAAAGGGGTAGCACGATTTCCGCCTGATGACGTCATACAAGTGTCATGGTGCCGCCGGCCGCGATCCTAGTATGGTGCCTGAAACGCGTCTCCGACTGGTGTGTTTACCGCGGCCAAAAAAGTGGTCCCTCGATTTCCGCCTGATGACGTCATAGAAGTGTCATGCTGTCGCCGGTCGCGACCCTGGCGGCGTCCCAACAGTTGTTGTATATATGGCAGACGCCTGTTCTGCTACAGGACGCTCTCCACTGTGACAGTTCACGGAAGCTAGGGCAGCCGGAAGTTGGAACGCCTGGGATGCCGTGACGACAGCGACACTCACGTTCGCTTGTGCATTTTCGCCAGCATTTCTACGGCCAACCGCCAGGATCGCGACAGGCAACAGCATGACACTCCGGCTTGTGTGACGTCATTTGTTGCCACTTGCGGACCACTTTTGATGTATGGGCGGGATAGGACGCTAAACACACCAGTCAAAGACGCGATCCAGGCACCATAATCCTAGCGGTGTCCCAGCGACGGTGGTAAATGTGGAAGACGCCTGTTCTGCTGCAGGTCTCGCTCCAGTGCGGCAGCCCACGGGAGCTACGGCAGTCAGAAGTCTGGACGCCGTGACGACAGCGACAATCGAGTTCGCTCGTGCTTTTCACCAGCATTTCTACAACCAGCCGACAGATCGCGACATCCGACAGCATGACACTGCGTCTTCTGTTACGGCATTTGTTGCCACTTCGGGACGACTTTTGATGTATGGGCGGGATAGGATGCTAAACACACCAGTCAAAAACGCGCTCTTGGTTCACGCTTTTTTTTTGCATGAGTTAGCAGAGGATTCGGACGCGTTTGGAGCGTTAAAACTCGGAGTTGGGTAATAAGAATCACAGACTGAGTCCTCACGGCAACAGAATCGCTCAGTGTGCACTGTGTTGTGACGTCCTTATTTTTTTTTATTTTTTTTTTTAAATGTGCAATGTTCGGCAAAACCCTACTATTAAAAACCCGAGGAAAAAAAAATCAACTTGTGCAGCCCTGGCGGGGGAAGAAAGCATTTGGTATTACATATCTTTTTTTTTTCATTTAAATTGGTTTCCAAGAGGGTATACGGTAGCGCGCTAAAATATATACCAGCAAAGAAAACACACATAAAAAAGAAAAGAACAAGAACTATGTTAAAAGAAAAATCAACTTGAAAACAATGGTGTCACAGATAGCGAATGCTTCTTTTTTTTTTTTTTTTTAACTCGAGAAAATTGTCTTGAAAAACCTCCGCATACACGAACTCAGCTCTGTTACGTCACGGCGCGCTTGTGGCGCGTCGGGCGCACTTGCGGTCTGGGGCTGTGGGCGGAACTCACCATGCGAGACGTGCATTCCTGTGTTGTTGTTGAAGAAAGCAGACAAAAACCTGCTTTCTTGTAAAAATACCGCGACTAGGGCGGTGCCAAAAGAGCTGGGAAAGGCGTGAAGGTAAGTTTTCATGTGTTTTCTGTCTTCGCGGTTCGACCGAGAACGTGGTTAGGGCCGTGAAAAAGGAAACCCAGACGCCGTCGGACCACGATCGCTTGTGCGGGAAGCACTTTGGGTTGAATTCACGGATACTTGTGGTCGTCAGATTTATTTATTTTGTTCCAACACGAACGCGGGAAAACCGGAGAGTTGTACGGACCACCTGCGGGCTACGTTCGGTGCGTCTTTAGTTCGAACGGTCGCCTGATCGTTCGCATTGTCGTCTGCTCTTAAACATTTCTGCTTGCTGTTTTCTGCTTGTTCAAACGACGTCGACCGTATGCCAAACGCCCGGTCATTGCAATAAGAAGTAAGGGCAGGACTCAAAATACTTTTAAGTTTGAAGCTTGGTTGGAATAAATAGGCTGTAGATGCAAACATATGTTTATAATTGTTACCAGTGGTCATCACCGACTTGTTATGCCTGATTTACTTGGTCCGATTCTGGTTGCGATTTTCAGTATCAACGTCGACATCTCAGCTGCGGTTCACACTTTTGCAGCTCGAGCGACGTCATGACTGAAAATAGCGAGCTGAATCTCAGCGTTTCGAATCAGGCTTTAGCGTCCATTCTGCGGCGCCCACGCGGGATTAATCGCCGCATATCACATTATTCACGCCAAGTTTTGCGGTGTAACGAGCCTCGGTAATTTCGCTGAGGTCGCCACAGTAGACAGACATTACCAGGAAGACGTACAATCGACCATTCCAACGCGAAAAAGAGCACGGGGGCTCACACCGACGCCGTCAACATCGCATTCCAATGGTTTGTTTACGGGCGACGGCGAGCTTTTTGCCCACACTCCTTCGCGCACGCGTGGCGCCGGTGGCGACCGCTAGGGGCGCTCCAGTTTGTTTGTAAACATGAGTTGATGTATAGCGCCACCGCTTATGCCCCTTAGAAGGACATTGAAGTAGTGGGTACTCCGGTGGCGCCCTTGATCCGGGTCAGCCAGGTTGCCCAACCTCCAACCCAGCCTGCCTTGGTTTGACCGCGTGGTGGCCAAGAGCGCCAAGCCACGTGCACCTCGAGGGCGTCGCATTGACGAGGCACAACAGAGGCGGCGCGCGGGAACTTTGCGGCAGGCTGCCAAACCGGCCGCCAAGTCCATACGTTTAATTAAATAACCGCTGGCTCCGTGTTGCCCTTCCAGATCAGTTGTGCGGCAGGGCAAACTCACCACAAGGTTTATGCTGACCGCAAGCTTCAGCCTGTCGCTGTATTCATTCATTAAAGAAATGTCAGTGAAGTAACATCTACCACGTCCAGAGGTCAGGTCTATCAAGCGCAATCAACATAGTCGGTTGCTTACAGGTGCGAGAACTCTTGTACTGCGTCGAACAAATACGCACATTATATCTGGACAGGGGCTTCCGTGCTACAGCGGCACTGAAGTCGTTCAAGACAACGGAGTGTTAAGCTAAGTTAAACCCCCTGACAGATGGGCACGTCAATAGCCTTCAAAGTAAACTTCCTAAAAAGACGGAGAAAAACAACGATAACTGAAAGCTGAGAACCAATTAAAAAAAAAAAAAATTAAAATTAGACGGACTGTCTCGGTGTGTGCGGTTGGCCTTTTTTTTTTTTTTTAATTCGTCCCAGTCTTGGGTTTATCATTATGAAGTTAGTTCACCAGCTTGCCCGCGTTTTTTCGCTGTAATTAAAGAATGGGCAGTTGTGCGTAAGTTCGCCAATCCTTTGAAGGAATTCGTCTTGGACGCCTTCAACCTGCCCGTCTGACAGGGGTATTATGCCCGTGTAAGGCTTCCGTGAACTACAGAAACACGAAATGGAATGCGAACGAAAAGTAAGCGTGTCGCAATGCCCTGCAGCCTAAATTACGATTACAACTGCGTAGAACGTGCGTCATGTAGCACGCGTCACGTTCTTTCTGCTTAACTGACGCACATTTGATTAGAAGGTTATCAATAAAGTACTAGAAAGCAGCGGGGGAAGCTTGGTGCGTAATTATAACGACATGTTTTCCGCACGTTTCTGTAAGGTTGCTTCTGGGTAGACCGAACCCTAATTGCATTAGAACTGTGTAAACTCAAGGAGACAACTCCGAATGCACAGACCCTTTCCTCTTCACCTCATGAGCCACCGCTTTAGTTCAGTTAACTTATATAGCTTGAAATAAATTCTGTCTATATTCTGTTAAGTAGCTTTTTCAGTTTGTCCTTTAATCCACATGTTACTAAACGCTCTGAATGTTAGACAAGTTTTCTTTTTTTAATGAACCCACACTAGCCGATTAACTACGGGTTCATTTGTATTTTTAAGTATTTTTGCGTGCTTTCTGAAAGACAAAACAAAACTGAAAGTGAGCTGAATAGTAGTTGATATCGTATGCAATTTTCATAAAGAGACTAGTATGAATTATCTTTGGTTACTGTATGAGAAATAAGCACAAAAAATGAAATCACAATTTGCGAAACTCTGGAACTCTCGAAGAAACCCTAAAAGTGTTTGCTCAGGTTTTTTGCTCATGTTATTAATAAGTGCAGTTTATTTATTTATATTGATACTAGACAACCGTTCCTAGCATCCACGAGGAAATTAAATATTTACGTGTAAACATAAGGATGTCTAGCACTCTTCGATGCACTTACGCTAAAAAAAAATGTTTTCTCAGAAAACGTTTATGCATACGAAAAAAAACATAGAAGGTGTATATGAAGCTAATTGCGGAAAATTATACGTAACTCAGCAGGATGATATAAGCACCACGTATTTATGCATGGTATTCCGCTCTCCCGCCGGTCTCAACGTATCTCGCTATTTTGTGGAGCTTAGCAGCAGTCAACACGTACACCTGGTGTTATTTATGTAGTGTATTTTATCTATCCCACCGTATCTTGCTACTCACGGGGCTTAGTTTCTGTCGACATTGTTTTATGTCTTCGAGATAATGAATTGGTTGCACCCAGAGATAAAACAGTATTTCAAATACAAGTAGTTGAAATACGTATTTCAAATACTTTGTGTATTTTGCATTTGTATTTAATTACAAATTGGGTAATGTATTTGACGTGTGTATTTACATACTAATAGGTGGGTATTTCGAATACAATTGTAATTAAATACAATTTTGTGGGCGAAAATACATCCCTCAAATGTATTGTCACTGTCCAGAACAGGAAGAAAACTACGTTCAGCACCGAATGCAGTGTCTCTCAATCAAGCACAAGCGTTTAGTGACTTTGTGATTACTGTGATAGTCCAGGGCAAGAAGACTGAAGAAATCGACGTTCACAGGCAGCCTGGCTAAATAAGTGCCTGTGACAACTTGTGATGCTTTCCAGCCTGACTTTCGTCCATATTTTTACCTGGAACATTCTAAATGCGCGGGTCGTCCAGTTTTTCGTAACTGGTGCGAGTTGCAACAATAAAAAATTCTTTAGCTAGTGCTGCGAGTCTTGGTCGTCTCGGTTCTTTGTTGGTCTATACCAAAATGTAATCGAAAAAAAAAAAAAAGCTGCTTGAAGCTTTTTACTTTTTTCACCTATTACGTCCAAGCTGATTACATTTTTTTTTTGTGATTATATTTCTATTACGTTACTAGAGCCTCGCACACTAACTCCCGAGTGTGCGATGCAAAATTAAAATGAGATACCCAGAAACCCGTTGCAGGTGCCCTGAAGTCGCTGACGCAAATTTTGAGGAATGTATTTGGAAAAGTATTTGGAGGGGACCAAATAGATTTGGTTGTATTTGTATCCTGTATTTAAATGCCTTTTTGTAAATGTAATTAGATTTGTGATTAAATACATTTTTGACGAAGTATTTTGTATTTGTATTTAGATACATATTTGCATGTATTTTGCCCATCCCTGGTAGCACCGATATTTTTCGCAAAGCTCTCGAGGAGAGCCAATAGGTGTAGGCTCATTCCATGACAAAGGAGACGCGGAAACTTTTTAATGTTTGCGATATGTAAAAAAAAGAAAAAAAGTTTCAACAAAAAACTTTTAAACTGTGAAAAAAAAATATTTTTTGCATATTACCCAAGTTGTTAAGAAATATACTGTGAAAAAAAAAACGGTTGCGCACAACACAAATATAGGTGGGCGTCACATTACCAAATAGTATTCCCTATCTTACACTAAAATATAAACATTAAAAGACGCCTTTTTGAGTCCAAGTAGGAGCTCCAAAAACGAAAATACTTTATAAGATTTCTTTTTCTTTTTTTTTAACCCACTTGGATTTGGGTGTCCTCTACAATGTCTTTTTTTTTCTCTTAAAACTAGTAATTGAATTGCTCGTATTAAATTTTTGAAGCCACGTTTTGTTACGTTTCAACTAAATGACAAATTCTCCAGTTAATGCAGAAGCGGCCAAATTGAGAACCAGAAAGAACAATGTGGACAGCGGTACCCCTAAACTCTTGAAATAGCCAAAAATTAAAACCACATCATTTTTTCAACATATCAGAAATTATAAACACACTTTTTGTTGTTCCTGGGAAATTATTTTTTAAAGATGAGCCTCTCCGACCATGCCTCCAGGAGTCCGCCTCGTACGCGACGTCTGCCGGCGTTTGCCAACGAGGCGAGGTCGGAGAGGCTCGTGATTTTGCGGAGGAGTATCACGTTGTGAGACGTCACCGCATGCAAGGTCTTCAATGGTCTCCTGAAAACACTCTTTATATAGTTGAAGTAGACGTTATTCTGACTTCCATGCATCCGCCTCCTCTTTACGTTACGTAATGATACTGGCGTCTGAATTTTACACTATTTCTTCCCAGGTAACCACCGACGAGCGCATGGCCTGCATCGTCTGCTTCCCAAGTGTGGGAATGAATACCGCGAGTCGTCCTCGTCTGTCGTAAGTCCAGATATAAACACAATTCAGACCGGTTAACTCTTCGCAGATGTAAAGCGATAGGTGGTGCAGCTTTCCCATTGAACTTAAATGTATTTTGATCGTACATATAGTCTACCAAAAACAGTGTATTGATGGAAAAAGCATTCCACTCTTTGCGGCGGACGCATCGCATCCCTGAGGTCACGTACATGTGCAATATTTTAGGCTCCGAAAGACACTGGAAGCGAACAGAACATGTCTCGAATTCTGAACTCACTCGTATTATTAGAGGAAGTCTGCTTGATAAGAGGTGCCAATTACGCGGGTGCCGTCTTCGCCATCCAAGTGCCAGGCTCGGAGGAACATTAGAGGAGTTAATAAACGTCATAATAACTCGGTTCATTAAACAAATTGCTCATTAACTTTTTTAATAATGGTTTCATGGCTGATGTTTCAATTCCAGTTTTGACGCCAACTACTTCTGTAAAATGGGTCAAGCCTCTGAGACTTGTTCAATTTACAGAATTTGGAAAAAGGCACAGTTTTTTACGAAAATAATCCCTGGAGAAGTGGAACAAGGGGGACAAACGACAAAGAAATCCCCAAACACAGCTAGGTGACTGGTGCGCGACCTAAAAAATCTGCCTGGTCCTGGTATCTAGCCAGGGAGCTCTCCATTTCCAGTGGAGCGCTCTACCAACTGAGCTAACCAGGAGTCAGACGTCAGTAGAGCAGACGGGTTTTATCAGCTGCCACCATTTTAACAGCAACAAGGGTGAACGGCTTGCATTTTTAAGGTTATGATTGATAATGTAATTAAATGCAAACTTGCAAGCGAGCATGACAAGAATGATGGAAATAGTCCCTAGAGAAGGGGAATAAAGGGGAAATAGGACAAACACAAATCTCCAAACACAGCTAGATGTCTGGTGCGTGAACGAAAAAATCTGCCTGGTCCTGGCATCGAACCCGGGACCTCTCTATTTCCAGTGGTGCGCTCTACCAACTGAGCCAGCCAGGAGTCACTATCTGGCAGCGCGTCCTTGGAAAATGTGCCAACGAACTTCAATCCATCTTAGTTCTTTCAAAACACATTGAAGTTAAATGGAGAAGCTACATCACTGTTATCTTTTTGCGTCGATGGAGAACTATCCTCTCTGAATCTTTTTTGCATCTGGACATACGACAGACGGGGCCGACGCGCAGTATGCATTCCCAAACTCGAGAAGCAGATGGTGCAGGACATGCGCTCGTCGGCAGTTACCTGGGCAGAACTAGAGTAAAATTCAGACACCAGTTTCATTATGTAAAGGAAAGGGGATACGGATGCATGAAAGCCAGGATAACGTCCACTTTAAATATATAAAGGTTGTTTTCAGGAGAGGATGGAAGACCTTGCGGCGGTGTCTCACACCGTTGACGCCTCGTTGGCGAACGCCGTCGTGCGTCACCTAAGAGGCAGAAAATGTCCATAGTCAGAGAAGGCTCATCTTTAAAAACTAATTTATCAGCAACAATAAAAATTACTTTTCTAATTTTTTGATCTGTTGAAGAAATTAGGTGGATTAAATGTTTGGCTATTTCGTAAGTTGCGGGCACGGATGCCCAAACTGCTTTTTCTCGCTCTCAATAAGGTATTTTCTGCATAAAATGGAGAATTTGTCATTTATTGAAAACGCGACAAAACGATTTTTTTTTGAGAATTTAACATGTGCACTTCAATTATTTGTTCCATGAGAACAAACTAAAAAAGTATTGTAGCTAACATCTAACTCCAAGTTGCCCTGCGGCATTGAGTATGACGTTTCACAAAGCACAGTGCAACATTGCAGAGAGTATTTTAGGGTCTAAGGATTGTTTCAGCCCCGTCAATCATTGAACTCCATTTTAAGATTGCAGTGATTAGCTTTCCCAAGTTCTTTGAGAGATAACTAGATGCTCCAGATTTTTACATTTTTTGCAGTGTATGTAATTATGCCTTTTTGAGTTTACTGCAAAATAATACACGAACACACAACCGCTTGAGCTGACGTTCCAGAAATACCTAGTCATTGCAGTGTTTTCCAAAACCGACAATCTAGTCAACGTGCAAAAAGATGCGAGAGGTCTTGCTTGTGTTTCAGTTTAAACGGCGAAATGTCTTAGTACAGCACAAATATGTGCCACAAAATCACAAAACATTGAGGAACTGATTCGGTAGCGACGCAGTCCTACAGATGATGTAATTTATATCCCAGAATACGAACATGCTAAATTTACTCTGTATGCTGCATATTTGTTTCAAGGTACCCACAAACTTTGTGAGGGTAGATTGACATTTGAATTAAATTGGCAGCAACGGAATTCTTCTACAGATGTAATGCATATCTGAGAGCACTAACATCTGCAGTTTAGCGTATCTTTTGTAATTAATGCTCGGTACTGAACCTTAATGAGTCGATCTATTACAAAGTTTCCGTTTTTGTATGTTTCAGACATATGGACAGTCTACTATTGGAAGTAACCCAACTTCAGTCAAATTGTATTAAAAAAAAACTCGGCTTTGTGCCTCGAAATAGAACGCCCTATTACATCATAAGACCCAGGAGCCCTAGCACCCGCTGTCAGAATCAAATTTAGGAGCGATTTTTGACTTTTTTAGTAAGAAAATCAAGCTCGTTTCCGGAGGCAACCACCATTCATCGGCAGGATCAATCCAATTCTGTTAACCTGAATCTATTTATTAGAAAAAACATTCGAAAGTCGTTTAAGATATTTGAATTAGAGAAGGGCACGTTATGCACCTTTGGCGTTTTGGCTCAAATCTCTAGTACTATACTTGCGCGGAGAATAAGCGTTCGGCAATTCGTAGTTTGTTTCTGTGGTGAAAAAAGAAAATATCAACAACAACAACAATAAAACAACACCGTTCTTTTTTCTCTTAGTCACCCGGTGTACTCAGAGTGCACTCAAAAATATGGCGTCCTGCGATCATTGGCGTAACAGCCATGAAATGACGCGCACTTTAAAACATGTTAGATTTTCGCAACTACACAATACACTCCTCCGTCTGGTGATTAGCGCTTATTGTCAGTGACAGCTCAAAAAACGCAGGGTGCGGGCTTAATCACGTTCACGCTCCTCACTTCGTGATTGGTCCTTCGACGTACTGATCGGCTCATTCCGCAATAGTCCTCGGCTGCGCGTCAAGAATAAAATGCCCGGGATTTGACACGCCCCGCGTCTGTTCATGAGTGAACGTTGGACCGAAATGGAAATTAATAATTAGATTAAAAAATAGCTTTTTTTACCTTTTTTTCTCTATCGACCTGGCCAATCATTTCGTCTCCGCTCACTCTCAATATCGTAGAGTAGCCAAGTACTTTGTTGGACCAGTTGGCGCGTGTTTAGTTACAAATAAAACGGTGCAACGAGACAATATAACGAGAAAATAGAGAGCACAAGCGCTGTTCATTTGCGGCCTAACCGTGTGATAACGTTGCAAGCGTCTGCCCGAAGGACAAATGTACGTTTGCGGTGTATACCGACCAGACTCACAATCGGCAAGCTTACCGTGGAGCCCCGAGCACTGCCCTGAAAAGTGCGGCACGTGGCGTACGTTTTTTTTTTTTTTGTGTGTGTGTGTGTGTGTGGTTTATTTGCGGAAAGGTGATCAAAAATAGGATTGGTAAAAAGAAACGCGAGAAATTAGAAAAAAAAAAATGCGAGAGCGTTGATGGATTGGATGTTTTATGAGCGGAGGCAGGACCGCCGGCACCTTATCACGATAAGTTCGCGGGGATCACCGCATTGTGGCACGACCGCTTCGTCTTCATGATGGAGCTTGTGAAGTTGCGAGCGACTCGGCGAGCCGGTGGCAAAAAGTTCGGTAGCGGTAAAAACAGTGGGAAGTATGACTGAGAAAATTAATGATCTTTGCAACAAAAAGAAAGAAGCAATCCGTCTTTGCGAATACATTAAATTATGAAATATTCAGCAGCTTTGTTTTCAGCTTGCGCGTGACTTTGTGTTTCTAAATAATGCCTGAAAATAGATTGGTTCAGCGGTGTCGGAAGCCTAATATTTCAGAACGCACGCACACACATTTCAGCTCGAGCTATGCTTGAAAGTAGGGTGCATTTGTAGTTCCTACCTAGATAAGCTGCACACAACGGCACACTGTCTTTTCTTACTTCAGGAAAAGACTGATTTCGTAAATAATCGCATAACTTTGAAATTTTACAACGAGCCTTGATGCCATCACGGCGTTCTCAGTGTTGCGTACGTTTTTTCTCTACGGATCCCACCATCGGCTAAAACTTTTTTTTTTCTTTTGAGAAAGAGGGCAAACAAGTTAGTGAATTAACGCAGTTTAAAATGTTAGGTATTTTAATTCCAAGTAGTTAAATTCTAAGCGCAATGTACTGAAATGTAAGCACACAAGAAAAAAAAAAAACTGCCCATTTTAGTGACTATAACAGTCACTAAAATGGTTAAGATATGAAATATCCAAAAAAAACATGAAACTAGAGGGCACCAGCAATGAACATAACATACAAAAGAAATTATCGAAATACAAATAAATATGCGTTTACAAAGTATCTGATTAAAAAGTCAATTACAACCTCGAAACAGACATTTGTATACAAAGTGCAGATGTTAAGAAAAGTATTTTATGCTCTCCAAATAATCTTCTGAATACATTTGTTTAAAGCGCAGATTCGTATTTATGCCTTAGAATCAGGGTTGGGCAGAAATACTCAAAAATGTATTTGGAAATACAAATACTGGGATACTTTAAAATAGTACCTAAAATACTGATACTGATATAAATCTGTAAAAGTGTAATGCGATACGGATCGGAAATACATTTTAAATAGAGGCAAAAGGTATTTGGAAATACGAATACAGGAATACATTTTAGGGAGGGCAGAAATACAAATACAGAAATACTGATACTGCAATACATTTTCAAATTTATTTCAGACTAAATTAGATGAAGCTTGGAATTATAAGTGGAAGTTTTTGATCCTGGAATTACTTTCCCGTAGGCTTGGCACTTTGCCTTGAAGGTAGTGATTTCGGACGACGAGGAGTCTTCAAGGGGCTCAGAAAAACGTTCCATCAAGGACTGACCGTGGTCTCTTCCCTGACATCCTGTCTGTCTGACGAGGGATGCGAAAAGACTTCGACCTGTAGATAAATTCTCTGTCATCCTAAATCCCATCAAAACGTCACCTCGCCCCTGTCAAATAAGGACGCCCCTGTCAACATTTATCACATGACGTCACGGTGGAATGAACTGGTATTCTTTATCTGTAGGTGTGGGCTTGAAGTTGAAACTTTAAAGGCCGACGCACACTTCGCGCTTTCCACTTTTCCTCACTCCCTTATTTCCCAGATCCTTTCCCCCTTTCAACTTGCCCCAACACGGCTCCCTTCGCAGTTTAAGAGAGGAGGGCTTTAACAGGATTATCTTCCCTGCAGAAGTTGTAGGTTACCTCGTTGAAGATCGTGCAGAATTTTTGAGAATGGTGGACCACCTGAAACATCCTGGAACACATGTCTTATCTTTTGTTACGGTTGAAAAAACGATACGGTGGTATTCCTGTTGTGAAGGTGCTTCCGGATGACCCTCCGCCATCGACGCATGGATTGCAGTCATCAAGTTTTGCCTTGCATACTCCAAATAGAGACCTCGTGTATTGCGACCTGATATCGCCGGCAGTGGTGCGAGCTCTTCGAGAAACAGCGCGCTCGAGACGAGTCGCAGGTGTACGAAGTCTCGGTCGGCACAGCGAGGCCACGTCTGACCTCCTTCCTGGGTTTCTGATCACCAGAACAGTGGGTCACTTTCACGTCGGCTGATGACGTACCCTTGAGCCGTGCAATATTACGGGCGCAGCCGCAGACGCGTTCGAATTTGTGTTGAACTTCACTGCGCGAGTTATCCTACTATTTCAAATCAACCACCGCCAGGCTCGTGCTGCAACGGACTGTGACTCAGCTTTGCCGGATGGGTGTACTGTGTACGTTAAGGCAAGAGAGACTGTTAGCAGCGGGCTTTGGATGCCCGCAAACAATGACTCAAGAAACCCCTACCTAAGGACCTGCGGCACAAGATGCTCTGACTTCACTTCTGTCACGCCACCTGCGCAACAACAGAAGAGGGAAGAGGACGCATAGAAAAATAGTCTGGAGAATCGGAAGGAACCTTGGTCAGCATGGTAACAATGCTTCAGCATCTCCTTGACCCTGGTGCCCTCAGAAGTAAAAAAAACAAATAAAATAAAAGCTTTTGTTGTTTTTTTGTTTTTCTTTTTAGGGGGGGGGGGGGGAGTACTTCTCAAGAAATGTAACGAAGTACATTCCACCCTGATTGTATTGCGATACAAATAAACATTCAAAATGTATTTCGATACAGAAATAGAGATAAAAAATGTATTCCTAAAATACTATCGCGATACATTTGCATCGCGATACTGCCCAACCCTGCTTAGAATTTACCCCGTGTAAAACAAACAAATAATGCAAGATATAAAATGCGGTCTATATGTTACGACAGTCAAGTACATAAAGAGAAGATATCAAATATAATAATAGAGTAATGCTATATGCACTCCGGAGCGCAGCTCGGCCGCAAATTGCTATATGCACTACGTTTGTCTTGTATAAAACGAATATACGCTTTGCAGCAGCTGTGCATGGGCGCCGCCATAACTGACCTTCAGTTTTTGTTTCCCCTTATTACGTTTACTTCACTTCATTATTACCATAGCAGGCTAGGTCATTGCCATCCTAGGTTTTATTCTGTCTTTCTCCCCAGCATTGGCCTTTGTGGAGGCTCGTCCACACCAATTTCAGTGGCTCGGTATCTTGGTAAAAGAAGAGAATGTCAGCAATAGTGGCTGTATTCTGGCGCGTGTATAGAAAGAACATCTATAGTCACGACGAGTTTCCTAAGCGGTGGCATAGCGTAGGAGAAAGAAGAAGACGCCGTTTCGAACGGCCACGTTTTCCATGTTCTCCGGGGAAAATTTATCGGCCGCTGGCCGAGGAAACGTTATGACGTCTGATAACGTTACAGAAGACTACCGGATAATCCTGCCACGTCTGACATCAGGTAACCTGAGCCTGAATTCCGTTTTCTTGCATGGGGACCTCTCGGCGCGCCCGTATCGAGCTCCTGATTTTCGAGACGCCCTACGTGGCATCGTCGAATTGAAGGACGTTATGAGCCTCGGACAGTTCCAGATGTCTCACGTCTGGATGCTGACGTGTGTCAACGCTGTTACCAAGGCAAAGCTCGTCGCTCAACGAGAGCTCCGCGTGAAAGGCCGAAAGTGCCTCATCATTGACCCGGACAAGCAAGAAGTAAACCTAAAGCTTCTTTGGCTTCCACAGCATCTAGAGGATCGACGAGTTATCGAAGCTCTCGCCCCGTTTGGCAAAGTGCGATCGATCAAGAGAGAAAAATGGAGGTGCAGCGAGCTTGAGCACATGGAGACTCTAAATCGAGAGGTAGTACTGGTATTAGGGGATGGTGTCAATGCCAGTCAGATACCACATCTCCTTCAAGTCTACGGATGCCAGAGCCTCGTCCTTATTCCTGGCCGACCTCCGTTGTGCTTGCGCTGCAACAAAGTGGGACATTTCGACGCTACTGTAGAACACCGAGGTGCTCCAACTGCCGGCGGTATGGCCACCAAACTGAGGAGTGTGTCAACGGCGCCACCTATGCGGACATGTTACGACAACGTCAAACACACGAAGATGACACAGCGGCGGAGCTCCTAATGGACGTCAGTGAGGTAGCTGACGTCACCGGGGAATTGCCACCCGTCGAATCGGCCCATCCTTCAGGAGACGCACGGCCCGGGGACAGTACAGACACCCAGCCATCACAAAACATCGACAAGAATGAAGAATTTCCAGTGTTGGAACCTGCAGCATCCCCAAACACCAGCACCACACAGAATGCGCACGTGGAACCTGATGCGACTCCCGTACCGACTGTCTCCAAGGCTCCGACTACACCTCAGCACGCAGTTAGCGAGGACGGCCCTTCCTCGAGCAGCAGCCAACCACTCAAGCGACCGGCAACGGTTGACACTGAGGCACCTTCGTGTTCAAGCGGGTCCTCAACACTACTCAACCGTGTTGGCGACGGAGACGTCGCCAAAAAGAAGGCATCGGGGTCCCGTGCCAAGCCGAATGCGAAGCCAGGAGCTACCTAAAGTGTGGCGAGTGTCGTTCAACGCAGAAATGCGGCCTCTATGAGGACGGATAGAAGCTAAGAATATTCCCCTAAATTTCACAACACTAAACGTCCGAGGTTTAAGATCTCGTGCGAGGCAGGTGCAACTTTGTCGGCTCTTGCAACGTGAGCGGCTGGACATTGTTGCGATTCAGGAGACAAAGATAGAGTCGGAGGAGGCCACAACAAGTGCGCTCCAGCCTTTTCTACACAGGTATGAAGTTTGTGTGAGTCACGCTGTGGGGCTATCGGCTGGTTGTTTCTTGTTTCTTCGCAAAGGCTTGAACTACACCTCGCTCTCGTACACGGTTGACACTGAAGGTCGTTTTATCTGTTGTGACATTTACTTAGAGGGAATTCACTGGCGGCTGATTTGCGTTTATGCCTATAATGACTCTTCTAGTCGACTTTCACTTTTCCAAAATTTAGATGCTTTTCTTGACACCGACAAATGTATTGTCCTATTTGGCGACTTTAACTGTGTATGCGAAGCCCACGACCGCTCGACGATCAGTCTGAGACGCGACAACAGCAGTATCGCTCTCGAGAATCTTGTGCGCCAACACTGCCTAAGTGACGTCAGTGCTTCTCGAACGTCCATCAATCGCTTCACGCACCTGCAAAGTTCTGGCCACGCACGCCTTGATAGAATATACGTGTCTAGTTGTCTTTTGGAACACACGTTTGAATATTTGGTAACGCCGGTATCCTTCTCTGACCATTGTGTTGTAACTGTGAGGCTAGGCGAGAAACGCAAACAAATATCTAGGCCAAAATGGGCGCTGTGGAAGTTAAACAGCAATATCCTTAAAAACAATGACTTTAATGAGAGACTAATTACCTGTTTTATGGCTATTCGTAGTAATACCGATCTTTCCATTTTTGCACAGTGGGATAGTTTTAAGCAAGAAGCTAAAAACATCGCAATTGAGTGTGCGTGTATTCAGGCATATCATGAGAAAGCTGACAGGCGTGCACTTACACATAGCCTTCACGAACTGTATGAGCTGGAATGCGAAAAACCAGGTAGTTTTCATGAGGAAATTTGCTTTCTCAAATCTGAGCTCCAACGCCACGAGCTTCAGCGTTACCGAGGAGCGGCTGTGCGATCAAGATGTCAACGCCTTGTGTCGGCCGAACAACCTACTAAAAAGACTTTAGATGACGAGCTCAGGCACGCCTTAGCTAAAGAAATTCCGGAGTTGCTATGTAACGGCGCTTACTCAAGAAATACCGAAAACATTATGAACACATTCACACAACACTATCAAAACTTATTTAGTCAGGTCTCCCCCTCATCAAATGAAGAGTATGCGCCTCTCGTTTCACTGCTGCCCAGCTTGAGTGACGAGGACTCCGAACTATTTACTAGACCGTTTTTTCTCAAAGAGATATGCCAGGCCGTGGGGTCTCTTCCTAGCTCGAAGGCACCTGGACCAGATGGCCTCTCAGCAGAATTTTATAAGCAACACATAGACATGATATGCCCATTCCTCCTTGAACTTTTCACAGCTTCACTTGAGTATGGCAGGTTACCTCCATCGTTCTATCAAAGTCACACCGTGTTAATACCAAAAAGCTCCGACTCCGACAAGTTAAGGACTGTTGAAGGGTATCGCCCAATAGCGCTCTGCAATGTCGATTACAAAATATTTGCCAAAATTCTTACTAAACGTTTACAATGTGCCATTTCAAGAGTGGTTGGAGCTCATCAAACATGCGGGATTAAAGGCCGCACAATCCAGACAAACATTCACGTAGCGCGATCAGTTCTTCATTGCTGCGACAGTTTACAAGACCAAGTAGCCATGCTTCAAATTGCCCTAGCGAAAGCTTTCGATCGCGTAAGCCATTTCTTTTTGTTTGCTCTTTTAGAACACATAAACGTAGGAAAGGTCCTCCTTAACGGTATAAAAATATGTTATTCCGAAGCAACAACTCGATTAATAGTTAACGGAGCTCTTTCCAAACCAGTTCACCTTCATTCATCTGTAAAGCAAGGATGTCCCTTGTCTCCCCTTCTGTTTTGCATTATATTTGGAGCCTCTGTGTTTAAGTATACTGAAAAGTACAGACGTAAAAGGTTATAAATTGTTATCTCGTGAAGTGAAAGTTCTGGCTTATGCCGATGATGTAGCTTTTGTCTGTGTCGATAAGCAAAGTATCGACGCTGCATTACAATTAACCCAGCAATTTTGTAAGGCAGCTGGAGCGCTGGTTAACACCTCCAAGTGCTGTGGACTTTGGTATGGGACTTGGGGGACAACGCCCTCGGATTATGCAGGAATGGCGTGGTCTGGCGTGCCAACTACTTACCTTGGCGCGCCACTAGAATGTGTTCGAAATAGCTCACGCTACTGGACAGAAAGTGTCAAAAATCTTAAGCGCAGAGCGGACATGCTGAAGCCTAATCATCTTTCGGTGTTTGGCCGCGCTACTGCATGTAACATCTTCCTAGTCGCAAAACTGTGGTACGTGCTTCAGGTTATTCACTGTGCCCGAAGACACCTACAGCGTTTCCATAGGATATTTGCGACCTTCATATGGGACTCTTCATGGGAGCAAATGCGGCGCGACAATCTGTTTCGGTCTATCGAAGCGGGAGGACTAGGCTTAACCCACTTATTTGTACGGAAAATTGTTTCACGTTTCATGTTCCTCAGAACGTCTTCCCACCCGTTCATTAGGACCTTTTTCCAAACTCACTTGATGGATCTCCTCCCTGACCTCGTTGTTTCATCCGATCATGTGGCAATGCCGCGACGTTTTGGCTTTCTCAAAGAAGTCGTCGAAGCTTTTGAGTTTTTGAAAGTGCGTTTTTCTTTGGATTATTTATTCACCGTTTCCAGAAAAGAGCTCTACCATAACCTAATAGATTCGCTATTTCCAGACCCTTTATATCGCAGCCACTATCCAAACAGTACAGATCAAGATGTTTTAAAACGAGTTCGCAGGATGCGCGTTCCCCCGACTGCAAAAACATTTTTCTTTAAGCTTCATACTAACACACTACCCGTAAAACCATGGCTACGTGACAAAGGAATATTTGTACCGTGGTCGGTCAACTGTCGTTTATGCAACACGCCAGAGACTATTGAGCATTGCTTTATTTTTTGCACAGATGCATACCTTTTCTGGGATGTGCTTCAAAGGACTATCAAAAAGGACTTGTATATCAACGCATACTCTATTCGTTTTCTTCCTGTGGAAGATCCAGACACATTTCCCGCAGATTTTTTTATTTTGCTTGGTATGCACAGTCTCTGGAAGACTCGCATGATAGACAGAAACGCTGAACCACCAAGGACTACCAAATCAAATTTTATCGAAACATGCAATCACGTAATAAGTGTCCTTGATGAACTCGGGGAAAAGCCAAGATGGTACTGGCGACTTGAAAAGTGCCTTTCGTTTCCTGATTTCTGATACAGCCGATTCAGTCCTGCGCACCCGAAGAGCTGTGCAAATGTGTCTGAATTGTAAAAGTGTTGGTGAAAATGTATCTGAATAAGCTTGTATAATCTCAGTATATTCTCGTTTCAAAACTGCAACTATGACCCATGTGCCCACCCGTCTGTGCTTCCATGCAATAAAGAAAAAAAAAAAAAAGTGGCATAGCGTAGGGGTTAAGGTGTTCGCTTCGTACGCAAGTGGACGCGGGCTCGAATCACGGTGGGCCTACCTTTTTTTATTTTTTTTTGAACGTTGTTTTGTCGAGGCATTTGGCGATATTTATATTTCTTTTTTGCGATGAACACTAAAAAAAAAAAAAAAAAAAAAACACCGAATGTTGTCGACGAAACTTCGCAGACTTCACAGATCGGGGACAGCGGGGCTTGGGTTGCCGGCTGGACGCCGCGAAGCAGCGTGTACTGGTTAATTTTTCTAATTAGCAGCCGCATACTGTCGCCGCGAAGCGGCGTGAACGCACGCGGGGGGCTGTGTTCACGAGCTCCCCAGTGACACACGCGCAGTTCGAAAAAGGGTGGCTCGAGCGGCATGAGCTCTCCACGTAGTGCATATAGCAATTTCCGTCGAAAGTGCACTACGTAGTGCATATAGCATCGCTCACAATAATATAAGGTTCTAGACACCAGCTAGAACCTGAGGACGATTGAACATCTTGCTTTAAAAAGACGAGGAAGCCACGTGGCTGTTTATCACCCATTAGTGTATTGCAGCGCACTAATTTATTTATTTATATTCAACATAAAGGCCCTTTCGGCCATTACGTAAGGGCAACGTGATACGAGGATTCGTTCAACTGAGCCAAGTGGCAACCAAAAGATAAAAGATAAAAAGTAAAGGTAAAACTTCAGTTGAAGTTCTGTGCAATTTTGGCATTCAAACATGATATAAAAAAATGGCGCACAATAAAACATGTACATCGAAAACAAGACACTGAAAACAATAGATGTTGCAGGGATGCAAGAGTATTCAAGGTTCAAGACTATTCCTGTTGAGAGCGGAGACAAAAGACTAAGGGTCCCTGATGGAAACAATTTGTCTGGGGAGGCTGTTCCAGTCCGATATAGCGAGGACTAGTGGAGAGTTTTTAAACATGTTGGGTTGTGCAAATATGGGGCTAATTTTGAATGGGTGATCTAAGCGGGACGATATATGGTGAGCCGGTAGTGGGAAAGAGTTCCTAAAAGGCGCGGGACTGTAATAAAGTTTATGAATAAACGATAAGCGTGCGAGGTGCCTTCTTGTATGAAAAGGTTACAAGTTAAGTCGAAGTTTTAATTGCTTACACATGTGAATTGAGAGTAGTCACAAGCTACAAATCTAGCAGCGTTGTTTTGAATAGATTCAGTCTTATCTGCCAGATATATTTGATGAGGGTGGCAAATGTCTGAGACACACTCAAGTTTAGCTCTGACAAGGGCAGTGTAGGCAGAAAGCTTTGTATGTGAGTTTGCTTGGAACAGTGTTCGTTTGATAAAGCCAAGAGTTCGGGACGTCTTGTTAGCAATGTGTTCAATGTGAAGATTCTACGCTAAGTCCGACGAGAGATGAACGCCAAGATATTTAAAGGATGAGACATTTTCAACGGCGTCACTACCAATGAAGCACGTGTGAGGGGTGAGATGTCGTTTCGAAGTGAAGGGTCAGAGCTTTTGTTTTATGTGTAATTATTTTCATCAGCCACGTGCCACACCGATTTGAAGCTGTGTCTAAGTCATTTTGAAAAAAATTGTACTATCGTGAGAGTCCATAACGAGACGGTAGATGACGCAATCATCCACGAAAAGGCGAGAGCGGGGTTTGATGTTAGGGTGAAGATCATTGATGTACATAAGAAAAATCACAGGACCCAGTACAGACTTCTGCGGGACAGCTGACGTCATGGGAAGAGAGGGGGAGTGGCGTTTGCTAATTACAACTGGTTGGCGTCTGCTAGTCAAAAAGTTTTTAATCCATTTAACAACACGAGTGGATAAGTTTAGTTTAGCCAGCTGATATATCAACCGGTTATGTGGTACGCGATCAAACTCTTTCGTGAAGTAAATAAAAATGGCATCGTCGTGTCTGGAGTGGCGAACGCAATGATGGTCATTTAACAACTCAAACAGCTGCGTCTCACATGAACATCCGCGCAGAAAGGCGTGCTGGTTAATAAAATGAATGGTGTTGGTAGTTAGGTGGGTCATGTTCTGCGACGATATAATGTGTTATAGAAGTTTACATGAAATGCAGGTGAGTGAGATGGGTCTGTAGTTGTCAAATAAATTTTTATCTCCCGTTTTAAATATAGGAACAACATGGGCATATTTTCAATCGTCAGGTAATTCAACCATGGAGAGGAATTGTTGGAACAGCCTTCACAGAAGAGGGCCAGAAATTGATTTGGTTAGCTTTAATAACTTTCTGGATACGACATCCGGGCAAGGACTAGAGTTAGTAGCAATTGGTCAATGGCACATATAACCCCATAGGCAAAAATTACAATATCTTCCATATTGTTTTGAACTGGCATTTCGGATTTAGTCGAATTTAAAAGAATATCCTCATCAGTGAAAATACTGCAGAAAAACTCGTTGAACTGGTCGGCCAATTGAGATTTACAAAGTAAGGTGTCATCAGCACAATATGTGGTTCACAGACCCCAGAATGAAAAGTTTCCCTTTTTGTAACAGTTTCGAAGCAATTTGTAGAGAATATAGAGTACGCAACCCGTAACAAGAAAAGCAGGTAGTTCAACTCTGCTTGTCTGTTGCCCATTCCTCTATTCTATTTTCTTGCCCGTTTATGGCTATCGAACCACGGCAAGAGCTCTATATCCATGATATACGACTCACATCGCCAAAGTGAAATCGATAGTTGAGGGCGCACAACAATATAGCGCAATTTTGGACTGAAAACCCGCGCTGTAGAATCCAGGGATCAATCTCGTGTCAGATTTGTTTCGATCCGGATGAACGTCGTATCAACTAGCGTGCGATTGTGTATCGTTCGGACGTACCGCTTGTTTCTGGCCAAAACCGAGTCGTGATTTTCCGACCTCGTAAATAAACTGCTCATCACAGGAAGCTGAAACTGTGTGGGACTGGTGGTTGTTAGAGAACGCAAAACTTTGAAAGCATGACGTTAGTTCGAATCAAGAGATAAAAGAGAGAGAAAACAAGATATTTTTTATGAACCCACGTTTATCTCAGCCTAGTATCGTCATAGCAAGGAACACGGTTCTGGGCGCGCCTTCTGGGGTTTGTTTCCGAGAAAGAAACTTGTCCCCCCCC
Source organism: Ixodes scapularis (assembly GCF_016920785.2). Classification (NCBI taxonomy): domain Eukaryota; kingdom Metazoa; phylum Arthropoda; class Arachnida; order Ixodida; family Ixodidae; genus Ixodes; species Ixodes scapularis. The sequence continues at coordinate 52,664,067 of NW_024609868.1, read as the reverse complement.
CCCCCCCCCCCCCCAAAAAAAAAAAAAAAAAAAAAAAGCAAAAAAAATACATTATCTTTCTTGCTGCCTCATGTTCTTTTTTCCCTTATAGAAATATCACATTCCTACGCAACACCGTTTCTTGTTTTGACAATATTAACTTTAGGTGAACCGTTGGCTCCATAGAGATATTTGCTCTTTTCTTCTTATCTTTTGATCCTGGTTACGTCATGTTCTCAAAATTTCGCGTTCTATCCCAACTGCTAGCGTCACATTCTCTTGGAGTTTGAGCGTCCTGCGATGCGTGTATACACTCTAAGAAATCCGGAGTGCCTGCTCTCCCCCAAAGTACTTGGGTGAGCCAATGGCCGGAATCTACAGAGGTCGCTCGGCGAATGACGGGGCCAATAATTCCATTGAGCCTAAAAAAGACGTCTGCGTTGTGACATTGAGCAAGACGTTTCGCAGTGCTCAGTGTCACGTCGCAGACCGTTTTTTTTATGCCATTATCAGCAACGTTTTAGAGCACAGCTCTTAGGGGCCCGTTTCCAGCCTGAGCGGCGTCGGCGTCGGCGTAACCGGAGGGGGGGGGGGTCGTGACCCCCCCCCCCCCCCCCGAGGTCACGTGACCCCCCTCAGTACCCTTCACTCCTCCTCCTCAAGAGCTGCGCTCCAATTCGGCGTTACAGCGATTTGTAAACGGCTTTCTTTTTTTTTTTTTGCCGAGCGATCTCCGTACGTTACGGCCATTAAATTTACCAAGTTTTTTTGCGGGAGATCAAACGCTCCAGATTTCTTAGAGTGCAGAATTTACGCGGGCCAAGCAACACGGTTCTTAATGCCGGTATGTCATTGGCTGCGGAGCGATTATGAGAAGCTCGAGGTTTGCCCTGTCCTGCGTTTCGTGCGCTGTCAGTTTTAGTACACTCTAAGAAATGCCTGCGCGTCTACTTTCCCGCAAGTCATTCGAAGAGCCAATTTCTGCAATCTACGAAATTCGCTTACCGAATGATGAGGTGGAACATCCGTTTAGACCTAAAAATGAAGTCCGCGCTGTGGCATTACGCGATGCAAAGCGGCATGCTTGCATTGCGTAATGCCACAGCGCAGACTTAATTTTGAGGTCTAAACACATGCTCCGACACCTCATTCGCTGAGCTCATTTCTTAGATCATAGAGATCGGCTCTTCGAGCGTTTTGCGGGTAATAAGACGCGCAGGCATTACTTAGAGTGTATTGCGTATAGGAGCAAACGCAAGCGCTGTTCGTTTGCATTAGCTTTGCGTGGTCCACGTTGCGTGTGCGCGTCGTCGCCGTTCGCCGACCCAAGACTCAGTTTGAGTGCTCCGCGCACGCGCAGGGTCGAACACGCAACGCTAACGCAAAACGCACAGTGCTTACGTTCGCTCGTATACTGTATGCGAAATGCTAAAACTCTAAGCGGTGAAAGCTTTCGTCGTGAACCCCGACTTGTCGCTTCTAAGCATTTAATGATTTCGGATGAAGACGAGCGAATAATTCGTGCCTAATGTTTCGTAGTTTTATTTTTTTATTTTTTGGCTCTAAGAAGGCAAATAAATATTATGACCAAAAAAAAAAAAAACGAAATGGAAAAGAAGCTATCACGGAAACAGCTCGGCAGTTGTTACCTCCGTCAAATAAAGGTTGACAGCTGGGACGCTCGCTGCAAGACGCCAAGTCGTAGAACTAAGTGACACGACGGGAGCTAGGAAGTTAATGAACCGGCATCGAAGTCAACGACGGCGACACGGCCCAATCAGTGGCTCGCCGTATACGGCCGCGATGACATTGATCGATGGCGACAAGCGACGCAACGCGGCAGTGCCGGGGAATTTCAGGCGGAACACAGATTCCGCTGCAGGAGGGATGCACTCAAAGCGAGTCACAAAGCGAGAAACCAGCAGACGCTCGCTCAGCGTGGGACGCCAACACGTTTACATGTTTTTTTGTTTTTTTTCCACATTCCTGTTTTGCGCTTGAGATTCGAAACAGGGTCTTGGCGGGGGCGTTTGCTCTGGGGGGTCGTCGCCCTGCCGACGTGTAATACGAGAAAGAGAGAGAGAGCGAGAGAAGAGAGAGGCGCTTGAGAGGTTCAGGGATCCACAAACGATGACGTAATGCGCAGGCCTTGTCTCCCACATGGCATTGAAGAAAAGGAAAGATAGAGAGAGGGAGACTAACCGCACACTCTGGTAACGACTCGTTCAATATGTGATCTGCGACTCAAAAGAGAGATGTATAACCCGCGGCCGGACGTATACTCTTAGCGTCCTGACAGGGAGCTTGCATTGCTACCTCAGACATTTCGTGATTACATTTTTTACGTAGAGAGACATCCTTTCATCAGTATGGTTACCTTATGCAAGACTGGATGGAGGCTTCGTTGTGTTTTCTGAATACGCGCGTTCCATGATTTCAGAAACATGGTTACCAATTCCCGTTAAAAGTGTTTGAACAACTGTCGCGTGTTAGCTCGTCCAATATATTCTGTGGACACATCCGTAGGTAAAGCCTCCATCAGAATAAACCCGAGAAAAGAAAAAGAAAAGAAGACCCACGCGCAACGTCTAGTTGCCCGCTTCTTTTTCCTGGATTTTGGTATAACATCGAGTTAGTTTATCAGTTTGCATATTATTTTCCCGTTCATGAATAAACCCCGACTTTGCAAATTTATTCCAACACGACTGTTGTCGTGGTTACTCGAGCGTAAACAAGAATAAATTCAATTCAGTATAAATTTTAATATTTCAGAAGCATATGCTGAAAACTTTTATAAGATGGAAGACATGAAATGCTCTAGAAAATATTTAGAAATAAAAGAAAAACTTTTGAGTAACTCCTCAAACGTCTATACCGAGAACCGCGTGCTTGTGGAAAGAAAACGTCCCAGAAGCTGATACACTTACTTCAACCTGACGTCACTGTGCGCTGCCTTGCCTGGCCATACTAATAATAATAATCAATCAATCAATATTTATTAAAGTGTCCAGAAACAACCAATCGGTCTTAGTGCTGACACACAAAAAAAGAGCAAAAACACACACATACAAACACGCGTACATACGAGTGCAGAAGGAGAACGTAGTTCACCAGTCTGAGAATAAAAATATTAACGAGTATAAAAGACTAAAATTAACAAGGAAAATCAAAAGCACAAAACAGAGACATCACCAGGTGTGAGAGAAAAAAGCAAATACTGCATCAACGCTTCGACTGATCACTATTTCCAGATTTCAGGACCGGAACAACCACTGCCAGTTTCCAGTCGTCAGGGAATATTCCTGATGTCAAGGAGTTATTGAAAATTGTGCAATGTATATGCGTAAGTAATTCATGATAACCCTTAACCATTGCAGCGGGTATCCCGTCATGACCTGCAGACAATGTGGGTTTCATTTTCTTAATACATAATCTAACAGATTCCTCATCGACAACCACAGAACCTAATGAGTCACCAAGTGCGTCCGAGTGAGGCAAAATAGTTGAGGAGCAGTTATTATTATTAATGTAAATTGACGCAAAGTGATCCGCAAACAACTCAGACATGCCCTTCGCACTGTCGCTATGCTGATTCAAGACGATTTCGGACTGAATATTTTTTCCCATGCGCGATCTAGCGTACCTCCAAAATTTCTTGGGATTTTTAACAAGATCTGATTCTACTGAGTCAGAATGCGCCCGGCTATCACGGTTTAAAATTTTCTTACATCGCTTTCTGCAAGTTTTAAATTCAGCTTCCCCCTTTGAAAGACCACTTTTCTTAAACCTCCTGGGCAAAAAACTCTTTCGGTTTTAAAAGCGTTCTGAGTTCACGAGAGAAGCAGATAAAGAAGCGAGATTTTTCAGACGTTTTAAGAGGGATATATATATCCATGGCCTCCTGAACAACAGATGTGAGGAGATATACTTGCTCGTTGATATCAGACAACTCCAAGATAGAAGCCCAGTCAACACCCGAAAGATGGTGATACATTCCAGTGTAGTCCCCCGCTGAATACTTATACGATGTGTGCGGGGAAGGACCATTAGAGGGACTGAGGACCGGAGGATCAAAAACAGAAAGAACTACACCAAGAGCAGGGTGATAGCTATCCTCAGGAACCATAGAATGTTCATTTCAAGCCACACGTATACCCTCCGTGTTTGAAAAGCATAAATCTAGAGCATTACCTTGGTCGTTTACAATGTTATTGTGCTGTCTAAGATCTAAACAGGAAGTAAAGGTGAGGAGATAGTTGCACTTTTGTTTACAATAAAATTTGCCAGTAAGGACATTGAACTGTGTCCAGTTAATACCTGGAGCGTTAAAATCCCCCAAGATTAAGATATTGCTCCCTTGTGAATCATTAATTGTATTTTCAATGTCAGCGAGGTATCTTTGGAAATCATCTGGTGTCGTTTGAGGAAGAAGGTAAAACAGACCTGTTAAAATACGTTTTCTCCTAGAACACTCGATTTCCACCCACAGAGACTCGGAAAATCTCTCCAGATCCTCACGTCTTCGTCAACTATATTGTTTGTTAACCGCGACCAATACACCGCCTCCTATTCGGCCCCGGGAAAAGAAATCACGATCATGACGGCAGACATCAGGACAAGGCGGAAAGTAGTCGGAGGAACTAACACTAGGACATAACCAAGTTTCCGTTAAGCAAACAATTGACTAATTAGAAAGAGTAATGATGTCAAAGAAACATTCAGCTTTCGTCCGCAGGCCATGGACATTCTGGTAAAACAAATCGACGTTACTCATCTTTGTACTTAGTGTTGGGCTTGTGGGCTTCTTCAGACGAGTGAAGGAGACCATATATACAAATGCGGGTCCGTCAAAAGCCAATAGAGGCTTGTGGGATTGGACCCGCCAGCGGCGTAGAAAATACCCCAACTATTCACATGAAAACAAAACAAAAACCATAAATTATTTGAAATAAAAAAAAGAAAAATATTTAAAAAATCTGAAAAACATAAAAATACAAGCGAAGAAAACCGAACACCAAGAAGGATCTCTTAAAAAGAAACAAGGTCACTCTAACACTGAAAGAACAACGATAGCACTACAATACTGAATGATAGAAATAAAGAAAACCGTACATCATCTAGAATGTCCTAGAGCTACAAAGACAAGGTCAATCAAAAAAGCAAAAACAAATAAAAATGTTAATAATAATAAAATTAATAATAATAATAATACTCCTTTATTTGTATCATGCCCCAGAACAACCTATTGGTTACGGTGTGGTGGCACAAAACAGTTTAAAGAAAGGGGAAAAAAAACACATGAAACAGTAAACAATCTCACCCCCCCCCCCCCCCCCCCCCCATATGCTCTCGAAATTAAAACCTTTCAAAAATCCGAAACCAAAAATATGCATATCAAGTAGTCGTTTGAACGCAGCAAAATTTAAAAATATGTCTGCATGAGTCGGAAATTCATTTAAACAAATTTGCATCGAGCCAAAGGTGACGGTCTCGTTTGAATAGATGTATAAAACACACACTGAGAACGTCATGAATTGACGTTCTCAGTATTTCACGGATTCTTTCTTTTTAAATGCCTTTAGAGTATCTCGAAGCCTTAAGGTGAAGAACGGACGGGAGAATAGGTGTGTATACTGTTTGATTAAATAGAAACCCACGTAGGGTACACCTAGACAATTTCTAAAAATATTGTCGTTTTTTTGTTTTGTTCTTTTATCGGCAGTGAAATTGTAAAAGCGAATATAAAATCATTGCCGTGTGGAGTTTCAATGTTTGCATCCGGTGCCCCTCTTCAGGTCGTGTTTTATTAAACACTCTACGTTGTTCAAAATACTGTTTTTTTATATAAACGACAAAGTTTTTATTGTGGATCCTATCGCTTTACAAAATAGGTTTCGACGCTTATAACATATTTAGCCTCCGGATAAGTTTTACAATCTGACACGTGAATAAAGCGAGAAAAGTAAAAAGGGAAGCCAGCCAAGTTGATCTCGAAAAGTGGGTTCCGTGCGCATCGACCCAATTATTTTTTTAGTGTTAGAGGTCTAAAATACAGCTGTTGGACGGCTCAATTCTCTTTCCTGTAAAAAACAAAAAAAAAAAAAAAAGAAAAAGAAAAGGTTACGGATAGGAAAAGACTGCCACTTCCCAAGGGATCAGCGGCATTACAAGCGGGCTAATATTTTTATTTTACTATACTAAGCGATTCTAGTTATGCGTGGTTCGTAGGCGTATTTGTCAGACACGTAGTCAATTCCTGATAATACCTTTTCCTACAGCTCTGACTCTTTCTCCTTTATTTACTGTACTTTATCTAATAGACACAGTGTGTTCATATCAAAATGTGGAAAAAAGCTAACAGCGGAAACGCCAGACGCCAGTCTTTTGTAGCTTTTGATAAAACGTACCCTTGCTGAGGCCCACGTTGCAAAGTCAGCCCGCGATAAAAGTCCGTCGCGTGCTCTACAGCTTCATCACGGGAGCAGCATGCCCTGTTCTCGGGCGAGCTAATAGCGCCCATAATTAGGCTCATTTCTTCTCACGCCGGTAATTAAGGATGAAAGGTTATTCACGGACGCACGTACGGTCCCCGAGTCAAGAGGTGAGGATCCGCGGAGACGAGGAACAATTAGTGCCCTAGCCGCGGTTCCTCGGAATCCAAGCTGCCATGTCGCGAATTGGCGACGAACCGCGAAGTAAATGCGCGCATGCGCTGGAGTGGGGCTCGTCGTCGACACCTTCTCCGCCGCTAGCCCTCTTCTCATTAGCCGACAAGAGAGCCTCGATTGAACAGAGGGTTCAACTCAAACAGTGGCCAGTATTTGCAATGTAATGGCGGACACCTCGTGCGGGGATTCATTTATTTATTTTTTGTTTATTGTGCCCTCAGGCCCGAAGCATTGTAGAGGGGAATGGGGACAGAAGTACAAACGTAATAACCGAATAGTTAATACGGCTCAAATACACGAATAATAACTTGTTAGTGTTTGCTTGAAAAAAGGGCAAAATGTGCGATAAATGCTGTGGATGGGGAAGGCAGTTCTATTCACGAGACGTTCTATAGGGATGCAGGAGATGAAAAAAATAATTTGAGTGGCAAGTGGCTGTGCCAACTTCGCAGGTGTGCTCGAGGTGAGAGGAGACGTAGACTGGTCCAATTATTAGTTGTTTTTTTTTTAGGCTTAGATTACCGTAATCAACTTTATGAAATAAACACAAACGAGAGATCGTGTGGCGAATTGAGACTCGATGTCATGGATGTGACACTCAATGTTCGACGATAGTTTGATAAGGTGACGCTTCAAGTGAAGATGTGCAACTTTCTGCACCAGGGTCACGGACTAAATATTCCATTTTTGATTGAACTCGTGTTTTATAAAGAATGAGTTTTAATAAACGCGGAGCCTGCGAAAAGTTACGTCTCAGGTGCGCGGTTTGTGTTGTTAATAACATAATTGGGGCGAGTTTTTTATGACAGATTCGAAGAAACTACGATTTCAAAGGAGTTAATTTTTTTATATGTTATATAGGACACGCTTTACCCTTCCGTGATAATATAATTGCCTTACACTTGTTCATATTTAGTTTCGTTTGTCATGCATCACACGAAGAAGAAATGCCATTCGACGACAGAATTTTCGTTCCTTCCACGATAACGAACTTAATTGTTGGTAAACAGGCTTATGGAAGAGCAGACACAAGTTGGTAGGTCTTTAATGACGATTATAAATAACAAAAAAAGCACGTACAGAGCCTTGCGGCACACCGGAGTTTACGGGTACAGACCTTGAGTTATTGTCATCTACGGTTAAAAATTGCTATCTATTAGCCAAGAAACACTCTAACCAAAATAAAATATTTGGACGAATACTTAACAAGCTAAGGCTCTACAGTAACAGTTTATAGGACATTTTATCGAATGCCTTTGAGAAGTCTAGGATTGCGCAATCAGTTCGAGATACGTGGTCCCGTGTTGAGTGGACGTTACTGGCGAAGACTAGGAGTTGGTTGTCGGATGAAAATCATTTTCGAAATCCACATTCTTCAAGGGCGGAAAAAAGAGTTCGATTCTAAGAGAAACGCGATAGCTGCGAAGAAATGACGTGCTCCATAATTTCGCAGGGTAAGCTGGTAAGAAATAGTGGCCTATAATTTTATGAGCTAACACGGTCACCAGCTTCGTGATATGGAACAACCTTTCCCATTTTCCCGTCGTTTCAAGGGACACCCTGATATAAATATTGCTGAAACACTGAAAACACGATGATTGATGAGTACATTTTAGTGCTCTTAAGACATTTTGCGCTTATGCCGTCAATGCCCGATGCTGACGACGCCGTGAGTCCCTCAATACTTTAAACAGTATCGGACGGGTAAAAAATAATGGGAAATATTGGTGACAAATTGTTGACGTAACAAATTCGTCGCAAGTGCGCATGCTCTGCGTTTTTACGTGGCTAAGAGGAAAGCAAGCGGAATAAAAACTCTGGCAGACGATCAACGTTTTTGCCACCTCCTCTAAGCGTGCTGCAAACGCGGCCGATAAACCTCGTCACCCCGAACGAGCAGTTGGAGACTCTCTGTAATGCGGGCTCTTTACATCCCAGAGTCCATGAGAAGATGTCGCTCCTAATGGTCGTTTAGTGTTGCCGACGAGCAAATGGTCCCACGCGTGGCGCCGGTGGCGGGGGCTATGCGCGCAGGCTCCCGATAAGCTTACAAAAGTGGGGACTTGAAAGCGCTGTAAGCGGTCTTTATGGAGTGCATAGTACTTCCAGGATAGCCTCGCTGAGTCTGCGCCGCCTTTTTGTCGTCCGTGTATTATGTTGGAGTAATAATCGGAACAACCGGCATGTTGTGGTATGCTAACCGTAGCGATAATGTGCTAGCAAAAGAGTTTCCGATTTTAGCACAGGCTATGATCACTGACAGTTAAAAAAAAAATGCGGGGCGTGGCTTCTCGCTGATTTATTATTCGGCGTTTTTATCAGCCATTACATTAATCTGAAGGAATGAGGAGCGATATTCAGGTGTTCTGAACTCGCCACGTCCTGCGCGTTTCTTAATTCTAGCAGTTTCCGAGTTTCTACTAGAGATTGAATTACTTGAGATTGTGCTCTCTAGAGACGTTTTAAGTTACAGAGGGAGCGCAGCGAATGATGAGGCAAAGACATATTTTGATAGAGAAAATTTTATCTGCCCTGTGACAGCGAGCATGGCGTTTCTCACCCGCCTAGGATTCTAGAGTGAATCGCACGTTTGGGGACAAACGGCTTCCCGTGTCCCCTCATTCGCTAGGCTTCCTTCAGTTGTAGTAATGATCGCTATACGCGTGCATTCTGGGAAGAATAGTAGACACGCGAAGCGGTTTTACCAAGCTGTGCCTAAATTATTCGTGCGCATACGCAAGAGGTACCGCAGTCATTATCACAGCCAGACAGAATGCGAACGAAATTTAAAAGCAAAAGCAAGTAAGCGGAAGTGATGCTGTTTCAAGCTTCAGCGTAACTTTCGCGCCATGGTTGTTGAGGCTATCAAAAGTAAAATATATAACTCCTGAAAAAACAGTCTGCACAAGGCTGGTGGATGTTTAACATGATGAAATAATGACACGTCGAGATGGTGTCTCTCCCCTTTTTTCCTATCAATACTATTTTAAACTATCCGAAAACAATGAAAACTCGAACCAGGAGCTCAGGGACAAACAGTTCCCAACGTTTCGAGGTTGACTTGACTTCTTCAGGGGGTGACTTATACCCTAGTTACACGGGCGCTTTGAACTGTCGTTGAGTTCAATCACAGTTACCGGCCCCAACTGTGATTGAACTGAACTGAACTGAGATGGTGCTACACGGCTCTCTAGAACCCAGTTGAAGCTAAAACGAAACTAGTTCTTGTGCCACGTGATCAGTTTAATTGGTAAACTAATTTACTCGGAGACACACATTTTATTTATTATAAGTATATCGGACAATACGTTCTATACCTTGTTGCTTTTTAGCGGCGTTTACATGAGTACCAAAGCAGATTCAGGGCTAGGTTGCACATATTTTAGGATAGGTGGCGCAAACTACCGCCCGCTACGATGGGTGCACCCATTACTATTTGTCCATTCATACAACCGGTCCCACCGCCATCTTCGCTCGTTTGGTGGCTTGCCGGCTGGCCGAGATCGTTTTAGCGGCAGCTCGGACGCCTAAATCTATACCTTACCGGATATTTTGCTGCTACGATTCCTTTTAGACGCCTCCCCCTGCATTCCGAAACAGTAAGTACCTCGGAAACGATGGTCGGCGGCAGCGGTCCCGCGGACAGGCGCCATTTTACCTCAGTTGGGGAAGTCCGTTCAGTTGAACTGAGGTAGGGGAGCTCAGTTGAACTCAACTGTCATTAGCGGCTCGATGACAGTTGGCGCCGCCGTGTAACTCCGGCCGATCGCGATTGAGTCAACTGTCGTTGACTCAATGGCAGTTGAAAGCTCCCGTGTAACTAGGGTATTACAATGTAATGGGACAGCGAGCGCTTCGACCGCTTCTTCCTCTTCTATAGAGTAGACGTTTTCTTAACGTGGCGCAGGCCATGGTGTCACATTAACAAAACATCAACTCCGTAGAAGAAAAAGAAGAGGTCGAAGCTCTCGCTGTCCCATAACCGTTGGAAACTCAAATTTGCTCCCGAGATTTTTTTTTTAGTATTCTTTTTTCTTTTGGATTGTTTCCCCAAATCAGACAGATTTCTGTCCAAGATTTTTACATTCAAGTCCCTTTTAACTAAGGTGTTCTTCCCCCCCCCCCCCCCCCCCCCCTCTCCCCCATTGTCTTCCAGCTCTTTTAAATTAAACTTGGGTCGCTGTCTGCTCCCTTCCCCGGGGTCATCCTTTTTATCCCTACATTGAATTTTATTTTTGTGCCCCAGTCTTGGGGTAACGTCAGACGCGGTTACGATGCCAAGATTTTCTCTTAAGAATATTTTCATCGTAGGCCGAATTTCTCCCAATAAGACACAAATTTGTGCAAAGGAACGCAGTTCTTTTCACCGCAAAGGTAAACTACGCCTCCCCGAATGCTCATTCTGCGCCCAAATGTAGCGCTAGAGTTCCTGACCAGATGCAAAAGTTTCAGCACTAACCGTTGTCTTAGTCAAAAGTTCTAAGCGATTTTTCCAAACTTTCGACGGACAAACGGGGCCCATTTTCGCCCGTTTTCGGCAACTGTAGTCATAGAACTCCATGTAGTTGAGAGCTCGGTCGGCTGCCATTTTCTCATAAAAGTTTTCAGAAAGTCACTTAAAACTCTTGAATACGACAAAAATTGGCGCTGAAACTTTGGCATCTGGTTCGAACCGTCGCGGAACGTTGATTCTCCGCCTAAATATAGCGCTGTAGCGCTACATCAGGGCAGAGAATCAACGTTCTGCGACGCGAGCGTTCTTTTTGCGGTAAATAAAAAAATAAAAATAAAACCTTGTAATTTGTGTGTGCGTGTGTGTATGTGTGCGTGTCGGGGGGCGGGGGGGGGGGGGGGGGGTTCACCCTGTAGATTAAATTTTCTTTTGAAAATGAAGGATTATTTTAAATATTATTAGTCGTAATTAGGCGTATATATCTCATCTAAAAGTCGCATATTATTTAGCGCAAGCCTACGACGAAAGACGACTGTCATATTAAAGGGGTACGGAAACCAAATTCTGGAGCTCATTTCTTTGTTTCAACACGACGCAGGTAGCAGCACAACCACAGAAACATAATTATTGCGCTAGAAAACGCAAGAAAACATATTTTAAAGTGAATTAAACGATAATCAAAAACCACCTGGTAGTTGGTTATGAAGCTTCAATGGAATGTCGTGACGACAACATGCCTCTGAAAGCAGCGCCGCAGCGGTATGTCCGCTCACTGGTATAGATTGCCTAGGCCTGAACGCAATACCGAGGCGTCTTGGTGGAAAGAGCCAAAACGAAGTGAGCCACCTTGGTTTCAGGTCTCGCGCGACGTGCAAACGCGTGCTTCGGTTGTTCTCAGGTTTGGTGCGCGTGCTGGCCCCGCGATCTCTACAGCCCTTGGGTACTTCGACAAAGCGAGATTGTAACGCGTTGACGCCTCCAAGTGGCAAAACTCGTCACTACGGTACGCTTGGTCGTCCGAGGCATGATGACGTCAAGACGTCTGCCGGATCTCCCGAGATGCATCGCGCTCCTCCATGGCTGGTTTTGAAGCGCTCGCCAAAATCGCGGCATTTAGAGCATAAAATATAGCCATCTGCTCAAAATACGACCGTGCGATTATTCATTACAGGCTTAGCTGATCATATTGAACTCATTTCTTGATGTTTTCTCTATATTTCAAGTTTCGATTCCGTATCCCTTTAATGCTTCACTCGCGTTGCGGGCAGAGCCGTTACTTGGTCTGACGGGTGGCGTTCGTGGCCTGCTGGAACAAGTTCACTTCGCGATGGCAGTATATACAGCGTGTTATGCCATCAAGATACGGTCGGGGTGCACAACAACAGCACAAGGTGACGAAGGGAGCACTATAGAGACCCTTTTTCAAGGTGTGCACAAACCAGTGGCTGTTGCGCCAAGCAGGGTGTCGAACCGAAATGTTTTTCGTTCCGGTTTTCGTTCCGGTTCAGGGAAAGTGGTTCAGCTCCGGTTAAACTCCGGGGTGAAAAACAAAAGGTACAAACCGGTTCCAACCGGTTCGTACTCATATGCTAAAAAAAAAACATTTCACGACAGCTTGTTTGCATGCATAGCTTATCTTTTATCCCAAAAAATAAACTATGCATGTTTTATGCAAGTGTTACATATAAAAAACAAAGGCTAACATTACTCTGTGGATCGAACGCGCTAGTGCTGGGGCATTTCGGGGCGTTGCTAAAAACGCAGTTCAATGTCAGGCAACCGACCGAAGAAGCAGAACGTCGTCAAGCATATCCGGGGAAAGGCGGCACCTTTGAGACGATAGAATGAACTTCAGTGCAGAAAAGGCTCGCTCTACGCTGACCTGGGCAGCAGGCACTCCCAGGGCTACTTGTGCCAATGCGTAGAGTTCGAAATGGCGTTCCCTTCTCTCCTCCCAAAACGGCAACACGGTAGCGTGCCTTGAAAGCCGCCGCTCCTTTTCTAGCATTTTCAGTAGCAATGCCATATCAAGTGGTTCACCTTAGTTAAATATGTAACATAACGCAAAAAAAGACAAGAAGAAGTATACAGCACAAGAGCTATTAAGTGGGCTACTGGTACCGTGAATGTGCACGCCAGTCTCAACCATTCTTTCCCAGAGGAGCACTTCCGGTGTGCCTTCCGGATCTTCTGAAGCCGCCGCAGTTTTCAGAAGACAGGGTAGAATCTTGCTCGCACTGCAGAGCTGTGATCCGCCTCCAAGTCTTTGTCAAATGCAACGTGGCCCGGTACTTTTGCTCAGGGGAAAGAAGAAGGCGGTAAAGGGGTTCCATGTACACTGCTCCACAGAGACATCCGTGTGAAGAGGTTGTCGCTCCCTCCTTTTCATTGACTGGACGAAGGCCTTTGCTAACGGCGAGGATACCTTGGAAGTGTCCATGGAATATGTCAGCCATGCTCCGTAGAAACCTCCTGCAGTGATCTGTTCCTCCTGCAATGTCTTCGTCGCCACTTCTGCCAGGCGAAGCGATACTGCGAGCATTTCAACTTCCGCTCATACGTCTTCAGTCCACCTGGAGCTTTCTTCTTTTCAAAGCAACCCTCCAGCAAAGCCTCCTAGTTCAAGTAGCCTGGTGAGCATGTGCAGCGTGGACACCCACCGCGTTCGACAATCAAGCACTGGTTTCTTCCATCCTAGCTTTCTGATCAGGGACATAGCACATTGGACACGTGGTCTCTTAACAAGCGCACGGCTTTCCCTGGTTTGCGCGAAAATAAGATTTTTTTTCTTTACATTTTTAGTTTATTTCTTTGAGCTACTGTGTTTTTCGCCACGCACTTTTTACGCGACCTGACTTCACGTATGAACCGAAAACCGAATGGAAAACATATCGGTTCCGCTCCGAAACGAAAAATATTATTTCGTTCCGGTTCAACTCCGGTTCGTGCAAAAATAAAGTTTTTTTTCCGTTTTTGGGTTCACGGTTCGGGTTCGGTTCAATACCCTGGCGCCAAATATCCAAGTCCGCCATTGTTTGGGCACGTGCTCTGAGCATGTATTTGACAGGAACACTTCGCCAGCGTTCGGAAAGGACTCAGATATAATCACACGCTTCTTTCCCAAGAAATAGCGACCGCCGATATTGCTTGGTGGACTTTAAAAAAGCCCTGGCCTGTTTATTCGGTTTCCAAATTCCTCGCTGTGTTCGCTAGACTGTCAGAATCTCAAGATGACTTCCAAACCCTCGCGGTAAAAACGGATCGAGTTTCAAGTATGCGCCCTAAACAGAAGGTAATAATTCACGTTTTTTTTTTACCTGACGTGGCAGATGCCACCGATCCTTTACAAATATATACTTTTACTGATTTCGACCGGTTACCGAAAAAAAGCTAGAAGTTTAAAAATAAATTAAGACTGAGCGCCTAATCATGACCCATAATCATTCGAAGAACTTATATATGCACACGATATCGACGGCGATGACACTGATCAAAAGAAAAAAGTTTAATTTGCCGGGCTCCTATAGGTTTAGTCAATGTGCGCACACGCGCCCACAATGCTAAGGTTTTATTGCACGTGCGCACACACTCCCACGTTCACGTTCAGGCAACTAGTAAAAAAAAAAAAAAAAAAAGATGGCGCCCGCAAAGTAATTATGCCAAATGCGTACAGAGTGTGCGTACCTCGTAGAAAATCAATTTCGGTTTTAGTTTGGGACATGAGAGTCGCCGGCTTAATTCCCACGCCTGACAGTATTTGATACGGGTTGTTCGACAGTTCCCTAGGTACGCGTAGCTACGAGCTTTTTCGAGGATCGCTGGGAAAGCTTCAGCTTGTTGGCTAAATATTCTTGACTTCCCTACCGAAAAATCCGGTATAACTTTTCGCTATCCGGATTATGGAACCGGAAATCTATCTGGATTCTATCTGGACTTTATCTGGAATTTAGGTTTTCAGAAATTATTCCTTTGTCTGCAATCTGGATTTCGAGTTTCCAGTAACAAATTTCCGGTTCCATATTCCGGATAGGGAAAGTTATACCGGATTTTTCGGTAGGGTTGCAACAGCCAAACAAGGAGAAAGAAAAAAGAGCAAGAAATACACTTATTCCGCGCAGTTTCCTTTAGGTCTTGTGTATGAATAAAGATAATTAATTTTTCGTGTTTAGTTTTTTCGAGCCCATGAAGATTTTCTTGAAGGGGTAAGGGGATGAAGGTGCCGAGACCAAACAATATTATACTATGCACTCGATGCATTTTTAGTAGGATGATATGATTCTAAGAAGGGCGGATTTTTTGGGCGCAGGACGTGTGCAGGTATATTTCGAAAGGGTTTGCACACGTTCGAAAGATTTCCCAAGCCCGCATATTGTTTTTCCTCAATTGTTTCCAATATATATATATATATATATATTTTTTTTTTGTTCGCTCATCTTATTTCTAGATTTTTTTTTTTTTTGAGTTCTAGAGTTCGCTGGTAAAAACGCTACGTCGACTGGAGTTGCCTCACCAACCAGTGGGTTAAATTGGGCTCTTCGTTAAAAATAATAGGTCTAATCATAGAACCACTTTGAGGGTTATTTGTTGAAGTTTACTGCATTTCTTTTTCTGTGCTCGTAATGTTGAATTCTCTTACTTGTGAAATGTAATAATTCTCGCATTTCCAGACCGCCGGAGCCATTACCTTTGCAAAGAAAGAAAAGATAGGAACCACCGAAGATGCCAACCACAATATTTCAAAAAAATAAAATGGGAGTACTTGGCACGATGCGCCGTTCAAAAGACCCTTATTTTATCCTTTCGGGAAATGGTGGTTGAAAACCCTGGGGGAGGTTAGGTTTCTTATCTTATTTTTTTCTTTAGAGACGGCAATACCAGCTCACTGCACCAAGCTACTGGGGCCTGTTCTATAATGAGAGCCCATAAAATGCTTTCCAAGCGTCTATCTCCTTGTAGACCACGAAAGTAAGGAGGAGGGGGTGTTTCGATTTATGAAGCACAATTAGCAAATTTCAAGGATACATATTTTGAGCAAAAATAATACGTGCACTAAGACTGGTAGTTCCCATTCTAACGGTTCGTATACTTTGAGTAATTCCCAAGTACAATAACGTTGCTATTTCATGTGAATTCCACGCAATAGACACTTATAACTAGGGTTCAGTGCTTTCGGAGTTTATTTTTTTGGGAAATTCAAAAGGTGTTTTTCAGAGTTTTTTCTTTCGCTGGAAATTCCAGGTTTATTGGATTTTATTTTTGTTTGATGAAAAAGTCTCCGAAACTCAGAGGTTTAGGTTACTGCGTTCCATTTTTTTTTTACATTTTAAATTCAATATAAAAATTAATCTTCGGACAAACCTTACTTCATGAAAAATCATCGGCATCAAAACACATTTCTTCAGCTGTATTTGGCATTGGCGTCCTTGCGATTGAATAACCCCTTGGACGTATAGCTACAGGTTCGTATCTTTACCCGCTATATTAACAAAAGTCCTTCTCTATCGAAGAAAAGAAACACATTCGGTCTAAACTGAAAAGCTGAATACTGCAATTGTTTTCGCCAGTAGATTGGATTATTGTACTGAACAAACCCTGATCAGAAAAACGGTGAACTCTTTGTCAATTATGATATACAAAAAAAAAAAACTGATGCGTTTTTTTAGGACTTAGGGGGTGAAAAAAACAACTGATGTGGACCCTGTGCTCTGATGAATATCATTCGTAAAATACCGTCGTTTTTCCTTTTATTTTGCCATCGCGACCTCGAAATTCGTATTTGTCTTTAAAAATAAAATTTAACTGACAAAAATTGCACCAGCGAGTGTTTTTCTGAATTTTTCGCATTTATCCTAAAGAACAGAATCCTATTTATTACCCACACTGCGATCTGATGGAGCCCCTCGATGCTTCTTTTGACAAGTAAAGGCAACTAACACGAGTATCGAAGCACATTCCGCTAGAACAAATTGGCGCCGTTCAGTTCAGTATTCTACTGCGCGCCGCCATTCGCTTCCCAAAATCTTTTACCGTCACGCAGTCAGCGCATTGTCCACTCCTTCGTTTTCGTCCCTCTGTGTTTGCGCGTAAAATCTAAGAAATGTGTGTGCCTCTACTTACTTGTAAAACACTCGAAGAGCCAATCTATGCGATCTAGGAAATCAGCTCAGCGAATGATGAGCCGGAACACCTGTTTAGACCTCAAAATGAAGTGTGCGTTGTGGCATTACACAATGCAAGCATGACGCTTTGCGTTGCGTAACGCCAAAGTGCAGACTTCATTTTTAGGTCTAAACGGATGTTCCGCCTCATCATTCGCTGAGCTGATTTCCTAGACCGCAGAGATTGGCTCTTTGAGTGTTTCGCGGGTAAGTAGATGCGCAGGCATTTCTTCGAGTGTACAAATCTACTCAGCACCATGCAGTGGAGTATCCAGGGGGGAGGCTTATGCGGTGTCAGGACCCCCGAAATCCAGCCGACCCTATGACATGCACATGCACTACGCCCCTCCCTCCCCCCCCCCCTCCCCCATCCCTCCGCACCCCATTTCATAGACATCCCCAGCCGCCTCAGCCTGCCCCCGAAAAAAACTTCCTGGCTATGCCATTTATATACCCACCGAACCAACCAGCCCAACAACGAGTCTTGCAAAGCTTCAAAGAATGTCACTATTTTTGGGAAGCAGGAAGGGCTCCTTTTACGTAGGACCTTTAATGGAACCAATCAATCAGTTCCTAAAGTGCATCGTCGCGGCGCGCTTCGTCTTTCTCCCTTTTCTATCACCGAATAAATCTATCACGCACAGTAAATACGCCGCGATCCTACGCGTTCTTTTTCTTTTTTTTTTGTGTGTATGTGTGATTGGATTAGCCGCTGATATCAAACCCACGAGTGCAACGAGCGCCGTGATGCTGAAGTGTTGGCGTCTTGGAAAGTGACATCGGGTCTGCCGACGTCACTTTCTTGGAGAAACTACAGCGCACACTCGACAAACTTGTGCAGTCTACTGAGCAGTACCATGGACTAAACGGGTCTAAACATTCTAGTATTGCAGTGGTAGTTAAAATGTTGACTGAAAAAGTGACACATCTTGAGAAAAAAAAAAAAAGGTTGAGTACCTGACACGGGTTGCAGACGATATTGTTGGTATCCGAGCACAAATGACTTCGCTGGAGAACAAAGTCCAGGCAATTGCTGTAACCTTTAAATATCTTAGCACCCTACCAACCAGCTTAGGCGCTCTTGATAGTCGTCAACTACGGAATAACCTAATATTTAAGGGTATTCCCGAGGCAGAATGTGAATTATTGGAACAAATCCAAGCAAGTTGTGACTGAGTATTAAATCTTACCTCCGCATAGAGGCAGGCGAAATCAAGTGCGCACACCGGTTGGGAAGAAAGCAGGAGAACTACTCTCGTCCAGTCATAGTTAATTTTCGTAACTTCAAAAAGGAACAAGAAATCATTGAGAACGTGTTATATCTAAAACAACTTGTGAACCGGCGGGTTTGGATTGACGAAGACTTTTCACCGAACGTTCCTCATGCACGGAAAATGCTTTGGGACTACCACAAACCCCATCGCTCGCCACGCACGCGTGTCCGACTTGTGTTTGAAAAGATTTTAATTTGTGACCAATTTTTTTTCTATAATTCTAAGTGAAGTGTTGTGACCCAACATGAGCGGTACACGTTGACGTTTTCAATTGCATCATGACGACGTGTAAAGAAGCACGTTCCCGGAGGCATTAAATTTCTTGTTGCTAACTTTTGTTGTCCTGCATTTTTTTTTTTTAGAGGGGGGGGGGGGGGTGATTTTAATTATTCAGGCGTTGAGGGAATCTTTTTGAACCTTTACCCGACTGCAGAAGTGTTTCATTGTGCTCTGAGTTTTTAAAAGGTTTCCAAACGCACTGTCTTACTCAAGCTGTTCTTGAGCTTACACGTCGGCCATCCATTGTAGACCTATTTGCAACTGCGGTCCCCGAAAAAATAAAGCGTGTAAATGTTATTGGAAAAGCAAGTGATCATAAAATGATTATCGAATCCGACATAGTAACTCAGCACCTCGTAATCAATTCAAGAAAATATACGACTATTTTAAGGCAAATACCGCCGAAATAAGGTCAGCCATGAGGATCTTTTCCAGCGAGTTCGAGCGTTCTTTACACTTACGGTCTGTCGAAGAAAACTGGACTGTTTTTAAAAATAAAATTAACTTTATTAGCTCCTTTGCTCCAAAAATCAAAATGCCGAACAACCTTCACCGTCCCTAATTTTCAAGAAAAAAAAAAAAAAGCCAAGTATTTTTTTACAAAAAGAAACGTTCGTACGGAAGTGCTATAGAAAGGAACAATACTGTGTCCTGGGATTTGTAAAATCTCCATTCATCGATATGTACTTCTAAAATAAAAACGAGGTTAAATAAACATTTTAAAGGGAAGATTTAAACTACCGTATTTTCCGGACTATAGTCCGCACCCGGTGTATAGTCCGCAGAGGCAAATTTGGGGTCGAAAATGAAAGTTTTTGCTTCGATAGTTCGCACCCGCTGCATAGTCCGCACCCAGTGCATAGTCCGCACCTGGTGCTTAGTCGACACGAAATTCTTCTCCTACGCGGCACACCTTGACATATGTATGTTTTTTTAGCTCACAAAAAAGCCTGTAATATACATAAATTATCAAGAACATACTTTTTTATTCACAAAATCTGTCCCGTCTCGTCATAATCAACGATATTGAAAAACATAATTCCTGTGTAGTCCGCACACGTAGATAGTCCGCACAGCCAGAAATTTCAACTTTTAAACATGTATAGTCCGCCGACTATAGCCCTTAAAATACGGAACCTCTTACAATCTAAAACCTAAAAAAAAAAAACAAAAAAAAAAAACTGGGTTGTGTAAATTTGCCGAAGTCATGCTACTCCTGGTCTCACGGATTCCGAAGGAAATTGGTGTTCCAATCTTGAAACTGTTAAAAACCTTAATAACGTTTTCAGTGAATCCTTTACTAGTGAATCGTTTCACTTAGCTACTTCTGAAATCGCTTATGTCCACTCTTTTTTCGAAAATATCACTGTATCTTCACGTGGTGTTAGCAAAGTTATCGAAGACCTCTCTTATCTTTCACCTCCAGGAATAAATGGCATTAAGTCTAATTTGTCAAAACTTACACAGCCCTACTCCAGTGGCACTCTAGGTTTGTTGTATCAGCAGTCTCTTGATGAAGTTTGTTTGCCGAGTAAATGGAAACATGCCAAGGTAATTCGTGTCCATACGTCTCGTGATGCGCCATGTTTAAGTAACTATCGACCCATGTCATTAACGAGAGTCATGTGTAAAATTTTGGAGCTCACTATTTATAGTAATATAATAAATTTTGTCTTGGAGAATAACGTTATTTTCGATTGCCAACATGGCTTCCGAAAGGGCAAGTCGTGCGAAACCCAAATTTTTGAACAAGAAAGTAACCGATGTTTATAGAAATGTTCATACGCTTAAGCAGACTGATATAATATGTTTAGACTTCTGCAAAGCCTTTGAATATGTGCCCCATAAGCGGTTAATACACGAACTTGAAAATCTGTATATTGCCGCGCGCGTAGCCGGGCTCTTCCCTGTGAATACGAAGGACTCCTTCGTGGGCGCGCATATGGAGATGCTGCCCGTGAAGACCTGGCTCCACCGAAAAGGAATACCCGTCCCCTGGTCAGTCAACTGCGACCTCTGCGGCAACACCGAGACCCTCTCCCACGTCCTGGTGGAATGCAGCAATGCGTACCTCTTCTGGGACGAGATGAGGACCAGCTTGAAACTGAGAGACGCATTTGAGGTGGAATGGTCCGCACTGATGTTTCTTGACTCCGGGCGAAACGATGAGACACGGGTCACCACTGTGAGGCTGCTCCTCGGCCTCCACGCCATCTAGCAGTTGTGGACAGACATGGTCTAGTGTCACGTGGGCGCGCGCCCAACCTGGAGCTATCTTGTGGCAAAGCTTAAATGGGTCTTCGCGGTGGTCTCCAGAGAAGCGGACGCTGAAGAATAGCAGAACGTCGAAAGGCAGTTTGAGGAGGGACGCCGCCGCTGTGGAAAACGGCGTACGTCAACGGGTACGGGGCACTGGCGGCGGCCTGGGAACGACAGGCGCGTGGGCGTGGGCTGAGCTGAGCGGTATGCGACGGGGAGATAGACATTGCTGTCAATCGCGCGTGCGTGCTTTTTGTGATCCACTTCTATGACTGTGCGCGCTAAACGCACAGGGAGTTTGAGGGAAAGGGAGGAGAGTCGTACACTTTCTGGCTCGTTATGCAACATTTGTACTCTCTTCATCTCGCGGTGTGTCAGTGTCAGCCGCAGAGCTCTTCTCCATATGTCTCGGAGGAGGCGCCATGCAATGTTTGCGCTCACTGTGCGTGTCATACATTCAATGTGGCGCTTTTATTTTTTTATTTTTTCCTTTTTGTCTCGGCTTCTGCTTCCTTTTGTCTAGAGATGCACCTTCTTCTCTGTTCTTGAAACTGCTGAGCATAATAGGAATATCGATGCAACCTCTCTTCCCCCCGTCCCATCCTCCCCATCCCGAAACCCTAACTTTTTTTTATTTTACGTAATCACCCTTACATTTGGGATATCGTCTATATTACTGCGTCGTATCACGAGTCACTTTGCTTTGTCTTGCTACTCACCACAAGGTTTGTAATGCAACGTCTTAGGATGCACGTGCCTTTTTTTCTTCGGTCATACTCTCTGTATAACTCTGGTCTGACCTCTTGCGAGTGAGCGTGTAAATATGATGTAAATAAACTTGTTTTTGTTTTGAAAAAAAAAAAACAATGCGCGGCCGTGGTCTAACGGTTATCGTGCTCGCCTCCCACGCGAAGAGCCAGGGTTCGATTCCTGGGCGCGACGCGTCTTTTATTTATTCTTGCAATTTACTCTTCTGCTAAATTCGAGAACTCTGTTGGGCATGTTCGAGGTTAGAATGTTCCATGCGCGAACCTTCTACGCCGATTGTTCGAGAAGCCCACGCGTGTACAATGGGGCTCCGTGTGGCTAGCCGCATCCAGTCTCGCCCCAGCGTTCGATCCTGCGGTTTCGCGGTTTCGCCGACATCGACGCCCGCGACGCTCTGCTGTTTTCTCCTCTTTCCTTTTTATTTTGGGCACAAGTTCGCCCCATTAAACGTTTAGTTCCTTCAGTTATCATCGCCTCATCAATTGTCATTCGTGACAATATGGACCCCTCAATGATACTTCGGATTAGAGAATTTCTTACGAATAGACTCCAATCGGTTTCAATTTTCAGCAAAAAGATAAAGTCCGGCGTACCGGAGGGCCTTGCGTTAGGACCCCTTCTTATATATATATATATATAAATGACCTTCCGCGAACATTTCTTCATCGATAAGACTCTTCGTAGGCGATTGCGCGTTGTACAGAAAGATAGCTCAAACTCACGACGCTCGTACCTTGCCAGACGATTTAAACTCTATTGTTTCATGGTATAACAAGTGGCAGATGCGTATCAACATAGATAAAACCATATTTATGACTGTGTCGACAAAGAAAACTATAATCAGTTACACCTACGCAATCAGTGGTGTCCCTGTCGAATAAGTAAATAAATATAAGTACCTGGGCGTTTATATTTCCGACTCTCTTTCTTGGCAGGATCACATTAACTATGTTGTGGGCAATGTAAGTAGTTCCTTGGGGTTTATTAGTCGTCAACTGTTATTAGCTCTTTCTGAGACTCGTCTGCTAGCTTTTAAATCTTTTGGCAGATCGCAACTGGAATAGGCTGGCATTATATGGGCTTTTCATCAGGATTATCTCAAAACTAAATTAGAGAGCAATCAAAACAAAGGGGCGCGCTTCATTTTCCATGACTATTCACCTTCCACGAGCGTTTCGACGCCAAAACAAGGAGCACATTTACCTTTATTAGAAACCAGGCGTAGGGTCTTCCGTCCCACGTTCCTTCACGGCATGTATCACTATATATAATGTTTCTCTCAAAGAACGTTTATTACTTCCAGCCCATCGCATTTTTGACAGATGATCATGCTCATAAACTTTGCCCACCTCATTTTAGCACTAACCAATTTTGCAGCTCCCCGTTACAGCTTGCAATTTCAGTCTGGAACCATTTATCTCAGTGTATAGTAGAAATTGCAGATAAAGGGAATTTCCAATCTTCATGCGAAATATTATTCCACATTATCCCAAAATGAATATTGTGTGCGATATATATTTTGTTTGTTGTTCTTAGTTTTCGCTTGACATGCGTATACTATTGTAATAATTAATTCTGGTTTCCTTTTGTTGATTTCCTACGACTTAGGTATCATATGTGTTATGATGTCGTACTTTCTTGACCTTTGTAACTCCCCCCTCGTACAATTCCCGAAAGGGCGCTTTGGGGTATAATAAATACATAAATAAATGAAGAAACAAAGGTGTATAATTCGGTTAAGGCACCTTTTGGGCGTCCGCGTTCGCCCATTTATCTTTGTGACAGTAATTGCTATCCGCATCCTCTGCCCGTAAAGTTGCTGTGTAGGAATTGTTTCTTCTTATTGAGCGCAGGTTTCTCCCTAACTCGCGACTGATCTCGGTTAAATATTTTTAACCGTCAGCTACTTGGCAAGCTTAATATTTCGAAGTTAATTAAATGATGATGATGATGATGATGATGATGATGATGATAAATTATATTACTATGGGGAGCGGGGCCTGGTCAAGCTGTAAACATGCAACTGTTTGCCTTGTCTCTCCTTTGTTTGTGATGTAACAACAACAAGAACAAAAATAACATTAACAGCGTCAGTAATAACAACAATACCAACAGCAATAACAATAACAGTGACAACCACAATAATAATAGTAATAATATTTACTCCAAGAGTTGTGATAAAAAAGGGGTTTAACGGACCCGTCAAAGCCTGTAGTGGCTCGTGAGAGGGAGACCCGTGAAGTCACCAAACCAAGCCAGAAATAAAACAATAGAAATCAAATTCCACGAGTTAAACACAAATTAATACAAACACTCAATCCGAAATTGATTCAGAAATAAAATCATCATCAATAAAAACGCTGAATTCAGGGCTGATTCAGAACCGAAGGCCAAACAAAGAAAAACTACACCGTGTCCAACATAAAAAAGCTGAGCCATCTTTCTTTTTTTCAGTTTTGTTTTAGACTTTAGGAGGACGGCAAATTCTGGAAGCTGATTGAACATATTAGGAGCATTGTAAGCTCAAGTTCTTATCTCATACCCCGTGAAACGGGGAGAACGCTTAAAACGGGCGGCCTGTCTCTACGTGCGGGACGGTTCATACGTTGTTTTACGGTTGTGCGTCCGAAAATACCGGAGTATCGTTATCTCCCGGAAGAAAGAGTAGGGAGTTTTTGTAGATCGTTTTGGGCCGTCCCGCCACACTCTCCGCGACCCGATACGATACCCGTGACTCTACAGTCAAGGCCCCCGGCCCGCAGGCTCAGTTCTTCGTTGCGGAGGGCTTAGCGGAGGGGGAAACGCGGTCTACGAAAACTTCATACTAAAATATTTCGCATTTCAAAATAGTTAAAAATAATCGTGCTCCTAAAAAAAAAAAAAATTAATTAAATGTCATTTTTTTAAGAATACAATTGAGAATATTGTTCACTTTAGAATGCCACAGCCCCGCACCGTGAGCAAACACGCGAGTTTAAGCTTAGGGGATTTCGCGAAGGTTACATAATTTATTAAGAACGTACATGGGCAGTATACAAGCGATAAAACGGGACGAATAAATAATTCGGGAAATAGCGAAGCTATATAGTAACCTACATCTCAAGAAACGCAGGGTGTGGCAAGTCCCGAGAACCTTATTATTGCTCCGCCACCAAGTAGATTTCGGCATTCACGTAGAACAACGCCGAAAGACCAATTACGAACCAAGAACATAACAATGCACGCTCTGCGTTTTTGAAAGTGACTATATAAGGGCGTAACTGCAACGGCCCATAGTAGGAAACATTTGGGGAATAAGTGCACATTTTCTTGCTCATTGTGAAGTTTATTCGATTAGGGAACTAGCCAGCTGGTCGAAATTTGTGTTTTTAACGTGAAACGTTTTAAGGTTATATATTCAAAATAAGTGAAGCAAAAAAAAAAAAAAAAGCGTAACAGCGAGTTACTAGAGTTTGCACCACTGACTCAATCTAACCAACTCCAAGTAACTCTAACGCTAAATCTAACTAACTTTAGCTAACTCTAACTCTAACTCTGACCCTAACCGACACTAACTCACCACTACCTATACTAAACACTTCAATATGATAAAACGGCACACTGTTTTATTATGTGGCCTTGCTTTATCATGTTGAGGTATTAACTAGCTGAAACTACTACTTTAGTGCTCTAAAAACTTGGTTTAGCGACAGTTATTTAGCACCACTAGGGCTAAACCAAGATCGTTTAAACTAGCAACACAACCGCGGGACAATTTGCGACACATTTATTTCTAGGACTTGAATTTGAAAATATGTTTTCTTACGAGTAGAATTATATCAGCGCTCGTCCTGTCCAGTTCCTTCCCCTGTTCCTATAAAATTCGCGCTCTTCCATTATGAATTATATTCGTTTATCTCCAGGAACATCTAGTGACTACAGTGGATTTAGAAGAGTGAAAACAATCTCTGAGACCTACAACATTAGTCACGCCGTAAAAGAATGTTCGCTTTTAAAAAACGAGAAAAAGAAATCACACACACACACACAACTTATGTTAACAGTTAAACTTTGAGCATGAAACAAAGTCTAAAAAAAGATGTCGCATTTTCTCGCGAATAGGTCCCACCTACTGAAAAAGACGGTCTGCGAATGTAATTTCTTGTCGAGTCCCCCGGAGTCAACTATGGCGGTTTAAGAATCGCGATAAGCGGATGTGGACACACTGAGAGTAACATTTGACTCTAATACAACAGACTGCCGCCGAATATTGAGCATTTCACTTATGTTGACTGACCGCGCGCTCTTTTGCTGCCATCTTTCACTTTGCAATAATAGACTTAGTCGTGCTTCATGGGAAAGTGAAGGCGCTTGATATTTTTGCATTAAGAAAGGCGGACTATCCTTAAGGAAATGCGGCCCCCTCCCTTTTGTGTTTGAGGTCGCGATTACAGTAACATTGTGATTGCATACCTGAATTCGAACACACATGTTTTTTTTAAATAAGCAGAGCCGTTACATATGAAATTTGTATCGTTATTGGCGTTCATTATTTTGTGTTTGTATATTTTTGTATTCTTTAATTTATTTAATTCTCACTAGACACATGCAGTGGATGGTCCAGACAGGAACGGCAAAAGTAAAGAAAAACAAAAGACCGAACCCGTACAAGATCACGAACCATTTAACAAATAACGGTCAAAACGCCCCACATCTACGGGTGGACACCGTGCGTGACTGAAGAAAATATAAACGCCAAACAAACGCGATACTTTTGTGTCTTTTTGGTTTGAAAATTTGTTCTTTCCTAATTTTAAAACGCTATTTTTCTTCAGTTCTGATTATATAGGCCATAGGAGGCGGGTGCAGTCTGAATAATGCAGACATGGACGCCAGTTCCTGCAGAAATCGCCAAATTAGTTTTTATACGCCGAAAATAATTACCTAAAATCCGTAAACGATTAAACAAGCAGCGAGGGTGAACACTCGTTTAGGGGACAAAAGCGACTAAGTCCTCTTGATCCGCGAAAGTAAATTGACAAGGTGACAAAGATGAAAACAATATACAAGGGAAAAAATAAATTGTAACGAAGATAATCCCCTCACCATCCCGCCAAAGCAGGACTTTTGATCATCTTTCATCGTTTCCAGCCCATTCTCCACGTCAGTTTCGTCGCTGATTGATTTACACACACACATACACACGCACACAAAAGAAGACAAGGCATGCTATTCTGCTGAGTTTTCTGCATATTTTCCTCTTCCTACTGCGGAGACCATAGCCCCATGACCGCTTCGTTCCAGTCTTTCTTGATTTTTCTTTCTATAGGAACAATGCAATTTCAATTTGAAACTCGAACCGAACAGAATGGAAACAAGCCTAATCTGGAACGAGGAACAGATTGCGGGGAATATAAACAATGGAAGAAACAAAACGGGGGGAAAAAATGCCGACCTGGTGTCAGCGCGACGGTGTGGTTGGTTGCACTAGCAATAGAGGGCGCTCCGCCACGGGAATATCGTATTCGACTCCGCGCGGTTCGGAACGGCGATGTGGCTTCAAAGCGCGACGGGACGTTCGGCGGGTGAGTGTGCTTCTCAGGAGCTCCCGGCGCCTGGCGGGAGGAAGTTGTTTGAAACTTTTCGTTCGCCGAAAGTGAAACCGGCGCTCTACCTCGTGCTTGCTTTCCCGGCAGTTGGAATATGCGCACACGGGTGGAGTAAGCTGCTGCTAAGGTTCGCTTCTCGTGTTTCTGCTAAACGGAAAGCGATATTTGGCAACATCATCCGTCACGTTGATGCTTTTCTTCTTCAAAAATTGTGCTCTAGATGCTCTTCCGTGATTTTCGTGTGTGACCAGTTGTCTGTAACTTCCATGTGTGTATTTTAAAACGTTGTAGATGTTGTAATATTTTTATTTTTATTGCAACTTCCTAAGAAATTGGATTCGGCATAAAGTGTTAAAGAGCTTTTGAGAGTACTTGTGTGCGTGTCGAGTGGAAGTTCGAAATTTTAAAACGCTGTGAGAAGCAGTTCCTTTAACTTTACTGGATAAACGTCTGCCTAAATATAGCAACGCTCGGGGAAGCTAAATGAACTGAACGCCGTATGCTTGCGTGCACGGATCGCAATGTTCGTGTGAAATTCATCATTCGACACATCGGGGAGTCACTTTTTTCGACAGTCATACAACGAGGAACAATGGCGTGCCCAGCTTTTATGGCGTCGTACCCGCGATCCCCAATCATCGGCCAGCCTCGCAAGGTGATTTGATGCGCGGGCGCTGCTGCCACGACAGGCAACGCAGCAGGCAGATCAGGCGGCATGGATGTGTCCGCTCAGCTCGAGCTCAACTGCTCCGAGGAATTGTGGTCCTCGGAGCCCCTGGACGTGTTCAACTTCAGCAACACGTCTTTCCTGGACATGGACGACATGGACTCGGCTTTCACCTGGAAGGAGTACCTCAAGATGACCGTGTACCTTGTGACCATCGTGGCGGCCCTGGTAGGCAACTTCGCCGTCATCGTGACGGTTCTGACCAACAGGGTGATGCGGACCACCATCAACTACTATCTGCTCAACCTGGCCGTGGCGGACGCCCTCATCTGCGTCTTCTGCATGTGGGTGCACTTTGTGAATAGCCTGTCTACCTTCTACGTGCTCGGCTCCTTCATGTGCCGCTTTGAAGGATTCGCCAAAAGTAAGTAGACTTCTTGCTACCGGTATTGGGTGGTGGTATAAACGTTTGCTTTATTAATATTAAGACCCCTCGTCCTATGGTCGTCCCATCGAGCAAAGGGAAAGAAGCGGAGGGAGAACTGATAGTGAGTGTTCAAAAAAGTGCTTTTATACCGGCAGATCGGATGAAGGAAAGGAGTGCGTTGTAAGCTGCTCTTTGTGGTGGTGAGGGCACTGTCGGGAAGGTTCACTCCTCAATGAATTGTGCCGCTTATGGGCATCCCGCGTCGCCTCTGAGTTTCTGCCAGGCGCAATGACGGTGGGTAGCTAGGCTAGGATAGTCCCGTAAAAAGCGCCGTTGCGTGGCCCACGCCCAGGAAGGGCCGTACGGACATGCTGGGTCAATCTAATCTGGGCGATATACGTACTGTTGAGCAGGAGTGACCGCCGTGCCGGTGTGTATTCTATGGAGGGTGACAGTTTACAACCTGGTGAGACTCGTCGGGATTGGAGAAATCTTTTCCTTTAGCAGCAGCCTGAGAAGTGCTTATTTACGGTCCTTTTGAAGTGCACTGAATACATGACTGAGGTTGGTATCTTGTACGTCTGTTGCTGCGTGGGGAGAACAACGTGGTGGGTGACTTTCATTGTACCTTGCCTCCCGTGCGAGCCGATTGGCCCGCTAGTTTTCCAGCACCCATTCGAGCCGAACGTTGATTCTATGCTTTGATGCCAGGCGGTCCAGTGAAGGCGGATGTTTCGCACCACGGGTTCGGTGTCAATGGTGTTTTCTACTTGTCTGAGCGCCGCTTGGCACTCTGTGTGTACGGCCACGGTGGCAAAGGCGAACCGTCGGGTTCTTGACTCCACATACTCGAGTACTGCCCCTATGGTTAGAAGCTTGGCTGTCGTTGGGGTCAGCTGTATGTTTATTCGCCGTCCGGCACTTCTGTCCTGGTTATCTGTGCAGAAGGCGACGCCAGTCGAATTAGGGCCGATGAACGCCTCTGCGAATATATGTGTAATTTTGATGTCAACCATTACATGTTGAGCGTGACGTCGAGCTTGACAAGCCCGGCGATTGAGATCGTCGTCTCTGACATGCTTAGGAATGGGATCCACGCTGGCAGTGTGCGACGTCTAGGGGGTGTCGGGATCCGGTAGGAGTGGCGCTTGGGGTGGTATCAAATGCGTTCGAGAACGGCTCGGCCCGGCTTTGTGAGCGAAAAGAGCTGTACTTGGCCGATGCGAACATCGTATACCAAGTAGCTGAATGTGTGGAGAATGGTTTCCCTGCAGAGGTCTTCCGTCGCAGTGTCCAAAGGTAGGCCCAGAGCCGTCCGTGCACCCCGCCTTTTGAGAACCTCTAATTTGTCTTTTTGAGTCTTGGTGAGCCTCAGGAATGGTATCGCATATAGTATTCTCGTCGTTACCAGCCAGCGGTTCAGAAGTTCGAGAGTGTACTCCGGGTTTCCACAGTATCGTCCTGCTTTGCGGGAGATGAGGGTGTGGAGTGTTTTTTACCGCTTATGCATTGCTGCCGTCCACAACTTACCGCCGTTGCAGGCATTTATGGGAAGGCTGAGGACGGTTTTTGATTCATTTCGGGGGGGTGGATGACCCGCGAGAAGGGAAGCCTAGAGAAGCGGTGCCGCCTCTTTTTGAACATGCCTCTGAGTACAATGTATGACGATTTCGTGGGATATGGGGTAACACCCGCGGAGTTGAGGTATGCGTCGATGATGTCCAGGCCCTCTTGGATGGCACGTTGCTGCTGTCCGATAGAGCCCGATCGTGCCCAGACAGTGACGTCATCGGCATACAGGGAGTGGTCCAAGTGCTCGGCTCTGTCCAGAAAACCCGGTAGGCCCGACATAAGAACGTCGAATAAGAGGGGACTGGTGAGTCAGGACGGCACCCTGTGGTAGACCGCGTTAAAGTTCCCTCGGTCAAGATTCTGCCCACTGTGCGGTGACCGCGAATATACGCTTGTTGAGGAAGGTGGCGAGGGAGTTTGTCGACCATACCTCCCGTCCCGTTCCTTTAAGCTTGTCGACGATGAGTGTCGGTGAGGCGTTGTCGAACGCTTTGTGTACATCGATAGTGGACACGATGCAAATCTTTTGTTGATTTCCTCGGGCGTCTGCCGTGTTCTGGTGGATCATGGTCGGATATCCTGGGCCGACAAGTGTTTCCTAAAACCGGTTTGCGCGAGCGCCAGCTTTTCGTTACGTTCAAGAAATTAACGTAGCCGCATGGTCCCCATGTGCTCAAAGATCTTGGCAACGGTGGAGGGGAGGGAGATGGGCCGCGGGTTGTTCGGCGAGTCAGTCGGCTTCCCCGGCTTAGGAACCGGCGTAATCGTCGAGTTTTCCACAGTCTTAGGTAGTAACGCGTTACTAGTAACGCGTTACTGTAACTTAATTACTTTTCTGGTAACTTGTAACTGTAACGAGTTACTTTTTAAAAATGTAACTTGTAACTGTAGTTGTATTACTTTTTTCTGAGGTAACGATGAAAGTAACGACGTTACTTTTGTCGTTACTTTCCAGCTTTTTATGAATAATATATCACTGAACGAGTACAATTTAGATATTCCTCGCACTTTCCAAATTTTCTGTTCCGACATTTCGAGTGTCAAGTTGGCCTTGCAAAAACTTGTGAATACGTTCTTTCTCGCGAGTCACGACCTGAATATAGCGACGTGTAGATTTGATGAAAAAAAAATCTAGTTATCTTTACGCACGCGCTTGTACTTTGTGACTGAACACTTACTTCTTAGTGTCTTGAAGCACTATCTATGTTTTTGTTTTTTTTTTAATTTTTCTGTGCAAACGCTTTTAATCCGGTGAATCAACCGTGAAAGAATACAGGCGGAGGGCGCTGCGCATGTTTTATATTTTGATTAGCGTCACTACTCCGCACTGCGCATGTTTTGTATTTTGATTAGCACCACTACTCCGCACTGCGCATGTTTCGTATTTTGATTTGCACCACTACTCGGGCGCGGAAACTTTTAAACACTAAT
Organism: Ixodes scapularis; assembly: GCF_016920785.2. Lineage (NCBI taxonomy): Eukaryota > Metazoa > Arthropoda > Arachnida > Ixodida > Ixodidae > Ixodes > Ixodes scapularis. The sequence continues at coordinate 52,632,544 of NW_024609868.1, read as the reverse complement.
TTCGAGAAGCAGCTGCTGCTAAGTTACAATATGAAGTAAAAAGCGTACTTCTTAATTTTATGCAATGAAACTTGGTGAGGGGTGTTTTCTAGCTTTTCCTAATTTTTTTTGTTCGTGTTATAGAAAAGTAACTGAAAAGTTACGTCGTTAAATATTAAAAGTAACTGTAACGAGTTACTCTTTTGTTGCAGTAAACTGTAACGGTAACTTCGCTACTTTTTTCTGAAAGTAACTGTAACTGTAACGAATTACTTGTTGAAAGTAACTTACCCAAGACTGGTTTTCCCATTCCTGCGGTGTTTCTCTGGTTGCCCGTACATTGTTGTTCAATGCCAGGAGTTCTTCCAGCCTCTCGTCTGGTAGGTTCTTCAGTTCTGAGTACGTAGTGCCGTCCGACCCCAGTGCGCTTTTTATTGCCTTTTCTGCTGCGAAATGCAACTCGAAAAGCGTGAAGGGCTCGTCTATCGGGCCTACGTGCACGCTGGGTGTAGTTGGAGATGATTTCTCCACTGGGTTCGTTGTAGCTTGTGCGCTTGTAGGGAAGCATTGTGGTCCAAGAAGTGCCGCCAGCTGTTCGGGTGAGCTGCCCAGTTTAAGTGCAAGCGATGCAACAGCGTTTCTGGCCGGTCGTGTGCATCCATAGCGTTCACCACGCGCCAGACGTTTGTTGGGTCAATCGTTGCAGAGAACGTTGCACAGAGTTCTCACCACTGTTTCCACCGCAGTTATTTTGTATAGTTCCGCACTCGAGCGAGTGCTCTATGGTATTTACTGCGAACTCGTGAGAAAGGTTTATGTCGTCGGTGCCCACACAGCGCTAGTAGCATCGGTGTTTGCAAGTTTAAGAGGTGAAGGACCGAGACTACATCTTCAGGTCGGATTCGATTGGTTTGCGTGGCACTTTTCTTGGCTTGTTGGATCTTCTCGATGAATGTCCCGGACGCCTGTATGTAGTGCGCACGAAGTCGTCCCACTTGGTTATATTTACTATTTTCTTCGGTGGTCTATCTAGAGATGTGAGTAGTGACTGAAAAGTGGTCACTGTCCTTGCAGTCCAGAAGACTTTGCCACGATGCTTTAAATTTTGGTGACGCCCAGGCTACATCCGGCGTTGTGTTGTGTTCTGCTTCCGTATACTCACAGCTCGTGTCGGTTCCTTTACTTGATTCAGGAGCAGAAGTTCGGCTTTGTATATAGTCTTCACTCTTTACCAGCTTTCATCCTCTTCTTGTCGTATTGGGATATCCCCACACCGTGTGCCTAGTGTTAAATTCTCCTGCCACTAGCGTGCGTGTGGTTGTGATGCGACCGCGTAGCGTTTGAAGCCAGTCCATGTTATATGCTTTCGTTTCTTGCAGTCGTATATATACGGAGACGAGAGGGATACGCGTCTTGCCAAATTTAGCGACCACCGCTAGTACTTCGCTATGAGTCGTAAGGGTCTTCTGTGGCCAGTTACCACTGGGGTATCGACGCCTTTACGCAGATAGCTGCCAGCCCCTCGCTTTTGGCGCACCCGGGTCGCTTGGGATCTTCTTCCATCTCGCATCATGCCTTTTTTCGATGGTGGGTACGAAGTATGATTTGTAGCCCTAATGTCGAGTCTTCAGTCGGGGGTCTAATACTTGTAGGAGAAGCGCGGGTATGGGGTTCTTTCGCAGTCAAAGGTTGAGTCCTGATGCAACTGCACTGAGACCACGGCAGTTCCACTGGAAGATGCGTGTGACGGAATAGGGGTCCTTGGTGACCTTAGCGTAAATGGGCGTTGCTTGTGGTCATAGGGGGCTGGCAGATGTTTTGTAGTTTTTGCTGCAGGAGCGTTTCTAGTCGGTCGAAGCGGCCGTCTGTTTCTTCCTTTTGTTGTTTAATCCGCCGTATAAGTTCCTGTTCGTGCCGCTAGAGGGCCTCACATTCTTTGGGGAGCCGTTGCACTGATATAACGGAAGCGTAATTCGAAATCCAGAGCCAGCTTGCTAGAAACAGTGTCTCAGATGAGATTGGGAGAAAGAAGGCACCACCTAAGTCAGTGCACGAGATGAGCGGGACTCAAGCCGCGTCTCAAGACGCTCGCGTGCCCCAGACTTTGCAGTGCTTTCTTTCACCAGCCTCAGCTGAGACGCTGTTCTATAAGCCGGCCCTGGTGCCTGCGTTCTGCCATAGCCTTCTCTATACTCACAAAGCCTGGCAGTTCGATGACGGAGTTATAGATCACCCGGTCGCAGATTTGGAGCGCGAGGATCCTGGAGCACAGAGCATTTTTCGGGGAACCTGTACGGCAGCGCATAGCTTTTGCAGCGGCGAGGTCCCGAAACATAGTTCTCAAACCCGACGAGAAATGTGCTAGCGCGAGGAACGCGAGGAGCGCGAGCGGACATTCCTTTGCTCGGGAGAAGTGTGTTTCGGCGTCTCGCGCAGGCGGGGCGCCCCTCACGTGGCTCTTTTGTCATCCGTTGTCTGCCGCTCTACCTTTTCAATTTCGGCGGCCACTTCTCGTGGCGTTCTGCCAGGCTTTGTCAGTATAGAGAAGGCTATGGTTCTGCGCGTCTGGTTAGGTGATGGGTTGAGCAGAGAGTGTGGGTCCAATGTTGCCATGCTGAGGAATATCGGGCTGAACTTGTTGGGTGTGGTGCTCGGACAGTCCCAGTCGGAACGCAAGTCCTGAGGTAGCTGTCATGAACGCGTCGTTACGAGCTTTCGCCTCCACAATCTCCCGTGTTAGCGTTGTTAACCGGATACCCTTACGCTGCGCATGTATACCGCTTCTCTTGTAGATGACGACGATAATGTCATAGACTTGTAGTTTCTCCTTCCCAACTGGGGTTTTTACTGCCGCTGCAGCTGTACCTCCTGGTGGGGACCAGGTGGCGGAAATTAGCATGTTATAGTTCGTCTGCGTTCCATTTCGGGCTTCATGACCATTGTTCGCTGATTTGTCGCTTTGGCGCAGAATCTTGCGTTGCTCGCTCGTCGCCGTGTGATGTGTGGCGGCCCAGGATAGGTTGAAGGTTGGCTTGTCACTTTCTCGTGATGGCGGTTTCCATGACGCGAATTTAGCATTTTGCTGATATTGCGACATGCTTGCCACGAAAACTGTAACAGCGTGGGGTTTCTGCCAGGCAATCCGTTCCGTCCATGTGCTCTTCGTCACATCGGCCGCAGGGGTTTTGGTTGGTGAAATTATCAGCCTTGTGGCAAAACGTGAGGCAGTTGGCGCGGGAGACCGACTTCGGTCTTCAAGGCATCGCAGAAACGAAAAGTGCTTCCACATGTACCACGCGCGGTAATTGCGTGCCTATAAATGTTACAAGGACCGATGGGCCTTGTTGCCCCAAGTCTTCTGCTGGTGAAATTGTTGCTTTTTTGCACACTATGAGCGATGCGAGTTCATTGTCAGTGAAGTCCACTGGGGGGGGGGGGGGGGGGGGGGGGACTTGGATGACGCCGCGAATCGACTCTGTGGGGCGAACGATGCAGAGCCTCATTGGCACTTTGCCTGTTTTCGTGATCTGCATGAGTTCTGTCGCCTCAAGATTGGTTTTCCCGCTGATTGCAAAGACGTGTACACGGTTTTTCACGCGGAGCTCGGTAACATTAGAACGAATGCGGTCGCGGGTCATTGCCAATTTTTGCTTTTAGAGTGAATTGACAGACGTGGATTTGGTCAAGTGGCTTTAAAACGACCGTAACTGGTGATGGCTCACATATAAAGGCCTCTGCTGCTTGTTTCTGATACGTGTCATAGGAAGCGGTGATCCGGGTGATTCCCCGTCATCATCGTGTGATAGATGCGATGCTGCCGAATCGTCATACTCGGCGTTAGGCCTAAGATGGGGTCCAGGCGTGGTGTCGTTGGTTCCGTTGATTTGGGGAATCGCCCATGGTGATTTCTGGTTACTTCGGTTAACCGCCTTTCAAAATCAGCGAATTGAGGCGTACCGTGGTGGTTTGGAAGACCAGCGTTAGCAGAAATTAGAAAGATATCTAAGAGCAAGGGAACTATACGATCCTGTTCGGAACGCTTCGTCGTCCCTGTTAAAGTGGGAGAAGAAGTCACCTTTATTGGGTCATTGTTCTAACTGCTGCCTCTTGTGTTCTGTGTCATTGTCATTGTCACCTTATGAAATGCAGGGCGTGTTGAGTCATGTGCGTGGCCTTGTTGTTTCGCAGACAATAAGGTTGCGGCATTAGCTAATAAGAACGCCTAAGTAGAGATCACGAAGCAAAAATCGTAAACATAATAAACGACGGCTTGCGTTTCTTAAGTTTCCCGTGACTATGACTATTAACTTTGAGGTGTGCCCGATCATTATAATAGCTTAATTTTCTAGAGAAGCAGACTGTAATATCGCACTGAACGGGAATGGTTCTCGAATACTTTTCGATGCCTGCCTCAAGAGCTTGAAGTTTTTGATTCAGTGAAAAAAAAAACAAAAAAAAACGAGAGTTTCTTTTAGTGACAAAATAATTGGGGTTAGGCGTTCATAAGAAAAGAAACTACAGCCATTAATTGGTTATTTGTTTTATTTATTTATTGCATTAATTTCCAGGTGCAATATTAGAAAGAGGAGAGACTACAGTTTTTACTCTTGCCGATTCCTCTTTTGTGTCATAAATAACGCAATTTGCCTTTTCAACTGGAGGTCGACTTCGATTTGCAGTTGAGAGCAATTCAAAGACACTCCTACGTTATTGAGCAATTCCTGCGGATCAACAAAGATTTCGATTTTCTCCAATGGGAACAAGAGTTTTTGCTCGTTCACAATTATCTACGCTGTGCCAAGCAGACACTCGCTTGGCCAGGTTACGTTCTACCTTCTGAACTTGCTTTGAGTTTCAAACTCTGCCCCTACAGTATATATTAAATAAAAAGTTTTCATGAATCAAATTCCTTCTTACTAAAGTTCTCGTCCCTGTTTGCGCAGCGTCAATGACGGAACAAGCAAGAGTACTCGGCGCCTCTTTCTTTTCTCTCTTGAGAACAGACCTCTCAGTTTAAATTCAGAATTCATCACGTGTCTTCACCTCAAATATACGCAGGTAAGGGCACTCAAAGAAGTAATCAAAAGCGCGTGGACTATACCTTTTTCCGAATCTCCGGGTACGGTAAACCACAACTAAATATAACTTTGTTTGTGCGTCCAATCCGCTTGGGGCTGCTTCGCTCCCGGTGCTGCGCACAGTTTCTATTACCATGGCGTCGGCGGTCCTCAAAGGGTGCTTTTTGGTTTTTCTTCATAGTCAGGGCCGATGTGTGGCAGAGACCAAAGGGGTGGTCACCGCGGCCCCCAGGGCGGCCGAGAGGTCCCAGCGCTGGACGCCGCTAATGATGTTTACGCGTCGTTTTTCTTTCGGCGTTTTGCTATTTTATGGGAGCATTAATTCGACAGAATGTCGGAAATTGGCCCCGCGAAGGTTCAGTCATTTGTCCAGCTCAGCCGTCTAGGACCTTTTGTTAGACCAGGTCCACTGGGAAAACCGGCTGCTCTGTGAGTAAAGACGTCGCCGGTTCCCGGTTTGGCGACATTGGGTAGCTAATATTCGCGACCAAGGTCACGTGACCGACAAAGTTAGCATTCGGTTTCGTTCTTTTTTTCTTTTATTTTGTCCTTCTCGGTCTGACATAATAAATCAAATTAATGTTTGTATGTTACACGCGGACAAAGAGCCTGGTAATTGTACCGTATTTCCCGGACTAAAGTCCGCACCCGATGTATAGTCCGCAGGGGCAAATTTGGAGTCGAAAGTAAAAGTTCTAGTTCAGATAGTCATCATCCGGTGTATAGTCCTTCCCTAGTGCTTAGTCGACAGGAAACTCTTCTCATAGACGGCACACCTGGACAAATGTCTGCATTCTTAGCTCACAAAGAAGCTGATAATATACATAACTCTCCATTAACATACTTTTTTATTCACACCAAATCTGTCTCGTCTCGTCATAATCAATTATCTTGAAAACCAACATTCCTGTATAGTCCCCACAGCATAAAATTTCAACTTTTAAACATGCAAAGTTCGCGGACTATAGCCCGGAAAATACGGGTACATTGAAAAACGCAATGAAAAATATTGTCTTTTGTTTATTTTAGACCAGTTAACTAGACGGATAAAATTATCGCGATTAACGTATCAATTTTTTATTTGGAATGCAAATATATCAGTTGTGCAGTCCCATAGTTGGTGTTGCTGATGGTATGTTGTCTGGAAGTTGACTGCTAAACTTATTCATCAAGCTAAAATATTGTTTGCTTAATTTCTTTTTCAGTCGCCTAAATAGTTTATGCTCTAGCACACGTGCACGCTACCTTGGTTGTATTACGCAGTATTTACGAAATCATTTGCTAATTCTTACTTACATTTTTTTTAATGAAAATGGCACAAACTAGTATAAAAAAACTTCGGTTCCGTCCTATTAAAAGAAAAAAGAAAGCAACAACACCAACATGTATCGTAAAACACAGCTTAAGAAAGGACGGGTGTGGCTTAATATGTTCACACTTGTCATTTAGTGATTGGTCCTTCGACGTTATTATCGGCTAAAGTCGCAAACTGATTGGCTACTGAGCGGTATAAAGAGGCCCGGTCCTATCTAAGCCCCGCGTCTCTTCAAAACATTAGATAGGGGTTATTTCTGGCATAATTCAATCACATGAATCTTAATATAACGTTCGATTTTCCCAGAAAATGTAACTAAACGCGAGAAACACGAAAAACCTCCGACCAGTCGCTACGTCATGAAAGGATCTTTCGGCCGCCAAGCGCGTGTCGCTTGAGGGCCGCGCGTGCAATGGGAAGCTTTGCAGGTATATTTCCCCGCACTGCCACCAGTCGTGACGTCTTTTTCTTCCCTTTTTCAATATAGCAAGAGTGCGCGTGCGTAGCTTTGATAGGCGCTGAAGAAGCGCGAGAGTGGAGATTGCGGAAACTCTTTTTGTGACGTCACGCTTCAGGAAGGGGGGCCTTCAGCGGTACTTTGAAAATGATTTTCTGCAGTCTCCACGCACCAAATTAACAAAAAATAAGGTTCGATTTCTGGAAGTTAAATGAAGACGATTTAAGTTTGTTTTTCAAATACCGAACCGCTTTAGCTACCCCCTTAAGCCTCAATGACTCTAGTACACTCTTTCTATATTTGTCTCTGTTTTTCCAGTGTCTATCTTCTATAGTCATTCTATGCTTCTATATAATTGTGCTTCTATATTTTACACTATTTATTAGCTTTTATTTTTTTCTCGTATCTTGTTTACTTGCTGTTACGTGAAAGAGTAAAGTTTGAAGTTGCCAGACAGCGCTGTGGGCGTGTGTGCTTCTTCGCCTTTGTCCTCCATTTTTTTGCGCGGTTTTTTTTTTTCTCGCTTTAGATCGTGTTTAACAAACAGTACAACTTAACGTTTTGCCCAACTCTAGTAAACCCAATTTATTTATTGCAATCGCGTTGTTAGCAGACTTTTATTTTTAATGAGTGCAACCTTTAATGATGTTAATTTTGCATTATTCGAAAATTTCTTGTTGTGAACAGAATACCAGTACATGGTGTGCCGACACAACGCTTGCCTACGAAATCAATGGGGCAGATTCTCAAGTTCGCACGTATAGACCAGGAAATCTTGGTGTCGTTGTTATGATAAATATAATTTGAAGTTTCCTCGGACTATTAGGCAGCCATTCCCGCCCGAATCTAAATGCAAGTGTATAATTGTCTTCGTGGTAGTGACCTTATAAATACCTTACAGTGTTCATTACCGAAGCTAAAATGATGCTCGGTATAAGTTTCCGAACGAACGAATATATATACATTTTTATAACAATGTCCGCATCGGCTACTGGAACTGAAGGAAGTCTGCGATTATAAGCTGAAGATTTTGTTTAGCCTGAATGTCGTAATTGTTTTAGTACATGTCCCCACCCGTCGCCCTGTCCCCCAAGCGTAAGAAGAAAGCGTTAAATTTTTGCTGGTTTTCTATTAAAGAAAAATATAGATTGGTAGATTTCATAATGTATAGAAGTTAAAGAAAACGATTGGCGAGAGAGAAAAAAAAAACGAAGAAAGTACAGTGTTTATGTTAAATGATTCCACAAAAAAAAAAAAAAAAATGGGGGGGGGGGGGATATAGCAGTTTGTACGCAGTAACTATAGGGCTGGTTCTATTATTTTCTTCATTCAACTTAAACCTAATTAAGAACGTTTGTTGTTTTATCAGCCCGGAAGGCGCCTCGACATTCCGAGCTTTTAATTTCGCATGCAATATTTTATGTATTTAAAAAATCCGTGACCGTTGGATTTTTTTTTTTTTAATTTGGTGTTGTGAAAGCGGTAGCTTTGAAGTCAGACTCTAAAGATACCGTTTTGTCCGCTCAATTAATTTGAAGCACCCTCTGGGCGCGACGGAAATTTTCGCTGTGTTTTATTTTGACGAAGTTAATTGCACCGTACAAACTGCTCGAGAATATTTCCGTGAGAAAATTGGTGGGTAGTTTTTACAATCAGAGAGGGAGAAAAAGCATTTGCCACAAATATCTGAGATGGGGTAAAAGTGTAAAAAGATTTTCCAGACAAAAATCAAGCAGAAGCGTCGAGACAAACGGACTCTTAAGTATGAAATTAACTACCATTTATCTGTTCATTTTTAGCGATGTGTTTTGACTGCCTTTTCCCTATTTCTCGTTTCACGCTTACTTTAGTCGGTAGCAGTCTTAAGAATTCAGTACAAGCTTGGCAATCATGCAGCACGCACTTGTTGCCTTTCACCGGGCTTCGACTGCGCGTACGACGAAGCGTTACCGGAGGCAGGAAGCTCCAGAAGGGGGGGGGGGGGGGGGGGGGTGGAGCGGTTTAGCGAATTCTGTCAGCCTGTCACCGACCATAGTTTGCTCTAATGTGGAGTTAAAATTCCCTGCGATTTCTCTAAGAGCCGTATTACTTTTTTTGTTTATTTAGCTTATATATCTAATTTCATATTTTAGAGCGCAGCTCTTGGGCGCTCGTTCCCTTGTTTCGTGGCGTCGGCGTTGGCCTAACCGCGCACCTTGCATGGTGGGAAGTCACAGACCTACACAATAATTCAATTCCCGTCTAAATTTAGCGAAGAAACTGAATTGGTGTGTCGGTCTGTGACGCCCCTTAATGCGACACTGCGCATTCACTTTCCCCACTAAATTTAGCGGTAAAACTGACGCGCGTGACCTCAACACCAATTCCATTTTCCCGCTAAATTTAGCGGAGAAACTGAATCTGTTCATAGGGGACGTAACACGGAGTCGTGTGACGTCATTTTTCCCGCTAAAATTAGCGGGGAAACTGTGGGAGGAGGAGGGGAGAGGAGAAGGGGGAGCGTCCTCTGCACCATAACCTGCTTCTCCTTATATAAATAACATTATAATTACTAATTTATATATATAGATATATATAAATAATCTATTTATTTCTCTCTCTTTCTCACTTTCTCTCTCTCTTTCTCTCTCTCTCTATATATATATATATATATATATATATATATTATTTATCATAAATGTATTTATATCCTCCTCGTCAGGTTTCTGCGTACATAATATAGTTTATATTCAGTACGCAGGAGTACGAGTTCTATATTTATTCATATATGGATATTTCTTCCTCAACTTCTTTAGCACGGTATATCGCAAAATGAAAATGCCTCAGGAGCTGCACTCTAATTTCGCATTACAGAGATTTGTAAACGGCTTTCAATTTTTAGAGCGCAGCTAGGCACCCGTTTCCGGCTTGAGCGGCGTCGCCGTCGGCGTAACCGCGCGTTGCCTTATGGGAAACGTCCTATATTGACGCCACACGTGACGTCACGTGTGATGTCACGAGGGCCACGAGTGATGTCGCGAGGGCCACGAGTGATGTCACGAGGGTCACGAGGGTGTCAATACGCGATGCAAGCATGACGCTTCGCATCGCGCCATGTCACAGCACAGATTTCATTCTTAGGTATAAACGGATGTTCCGCCTCATCATTCGCTGAGCTGATTTCCTAGATCGCAGAGATTGACTCTTTTAGTGATTTGCGGGTAGATACACGCGCAGGCATTTTTTAGAGTGTAGAGTGAGAGCAGACGATTCTATTTGCGTTTGGCCCGAAGATGATTATTCTAAGGTTATTTTTTTTTTAATAATTCCTGTTTTTGCTTTTTGAAAAAGAAAAGTACTTAAACTTTGATTCGCACGGCGATATTGTGAAGGAGTTTGAGTGATTACTTTCAACATTACTAATCAATAAAACAGACCTTTATTCGATAGACTAGGTGGCTCTTAAGAAAATATTCGGATAGCGACCATAGCCGGATACGGAGTTTCGTTGCAAGGCGAGAAAAGCCTCTACTCGCGTTACTTTCTCTTAGCGTTTTATGCTGCGAGTGTTTGTAACGCCAAGTGTTGCAGGCTATTATGAAACATCACAAAAATTGTAGCAGGGATCAATTAAACGGAAAGCCTTTGAGAGCGAATAATAATAAACGGGAGATAGTAACTCTCTTATAGTGTTTTCACCGCGAACGCAGAAAACACGTAGGGGAATGTTGAAAAACAAAAACCCGCGGCATCCGCATTCTACCCTTCAAGAATATTGTTTTCGAATTTCCGATGACGAAATAATCAATAGGCTGAATTAGCGTGCCTGCCAGATTCAACTGAGCTCGATGAACGCTCTCGAATATACACAGTCATTTGATAATTACACCCCCCATTTCATTCTTACATGCGTTTTGTATGTGTTTCCTTACTCATTCAGTGCACTTTGGGTGGTTTCTTGGGACGCACTTACCTTGAGAGTAGACGATGTTAGTTACGCATTAAGACACGTCATTCGCTTATTTTTTGAATACTATGATCATCGATACTCTAAGAACGGCACAGCGTGCGCACGACAGTATTCGTTCCTTCACAACCCGTCGTCCCTGATTAGGGGACCAAAGAAACTACGGCACCACCCGCTAAGCACGCATGGTAGCAAACTAAGGAACAGAAAGTGTGAACATATATACTGAGTAGTGCTTTGCCTCTTTTCAGTTGTCAGTGACCGTAATAAGGTGGTCAGTGACAATGAGACAATTGGGATTGACAACCTAAAAAAAACGGGGCATGGCTCAACGGGTTGACGCTTCTTGCTTAGCGATTTGTTCTTCGCTCAGTGACAAAGTCTGATTGGCTGTGGGGTAATAATGAGATTCTCTGCGTTCATTAAGCTGTCCGTGGCTGTATACCCAAGTTGACCTCGCCTCGATGTTGCCCCCCGGTAACTTCATAAAACTAAATCGATAGACTCCCGAGAAGTCATACCTGCAGCTCGTAAAACTAGGTGCTTCGCCGGGGGGTAAAAGTAAGAGTTGGAGTGCCGATATATGACACCAAAAACAAACGAAGGATAAATAAACTAAAAAAAGGAGCTTCGCCTGAAGGCAATGGGGAGGATCGGATGCTCCTAGAAGAGTGATGTCGGACCGCGGGCGGCTGGGATTACGGGGCGTAATTGACGACGAGGGAACGATGAAGTTGGCCCGAGATGTATACGGGCGCGCTCGCTGCTGCCGATCGGGTTGGCTCTCGGCAAAGACATGGCTTCATTGCGCCACCACATAGTTCCCACAAGCGATTCCTCCAGCTTTTTATTTTTTTATTTTTTAATTTCGTTTGCACCACGAAGACCGGTGAAGCGTGGCCTAAAGGGCGTCGCATGAAGTCCGTAAGTGGGAAATGCTCCAACCAAAACGACGCTAGCTGTTTTCTTTTTCTTTTTTTTCTTTACGGCGATGGTTGTTATTATTTAGGTTTTGCACTGGATCCCGTGCTTGTTTAGTGCGCGTCGTGGCTCGCTTAATTAGGGGGAAAAGAATATGTCCGCTATATCTAGCGGGAAATTCCATCCCGTTCAATATAACTTGTTTTAAAAGTGCGCTCCATCGCAGCTGCTGCACCAATTAACCGAGTTCGCCGTTGTTCAGGCATGTATTCCTGAGCGTCTATTGGACACGAGGAGTATACGTCAGTGTTCGGCGTGTACTCGGCTTAGTTCGTATCGAGAACGAGCGTCGCGCAAGCGTTCGTTGAAGACTCGGATCCGGACCCAATCACACTCTTCGTGCCAAAGAAATGGCAACCACCAATGTTGCTCAATGCACTTCTTGCAAAAAATGATAGATGCATTCCTAATTGCACCGAAGGATATATGTTGGGTGTTAGGCGAAGCTTTTGGTTTTTGTGAGCACCGATGTTGGAAAACGGGCGCTGATTAAGGGTCCTCCGTTTTCGTGATGTCAAAAATAAGCTAAGAAATAAATTGATAATGAGTAGTATAGTAAAGCTGATATCGTGTTTTTGTGGGAATTGGGTGACCGCTCTCAGAAAAAAGGATATACACCCCTTGTCCCATATACGACACCCCAAAACTTCAGTTTTACGTTCAGCCGCGCTGACGTCGAACCGAAGTTCCCAACTTTCATAGGCGGTTCGACAGCCGAGTGGTACTACTTATGAAAACAGCTAATGTACGTCTTATTGACTACAAACAAGAGAGTCGGGATTTTCTTCGTGTTACTGCAAAACCTCAGTGTTTTTTTTTTTTTTTTTTTTTTCTGGACTCTTTGAGACGTACTTTAGCTACTTAATGAGGTTTATCTTACCGTTCTCAAGCCCCTGGTAAAAGTTGAGGCCGTCTGTTCGACGTGAACGCGCTGTACGTCAAACTGAAGTTTTGGGTGTGTCGTATATGGGACAAGGAGTATAAGAACATATCCTTTTTTCTGAGAGTGATGGAGCTTTCGTAGCAGTTTTCGGTTGCATCATACTAGTATAGTCGCCAACAAGAGCCAGAACGGAGCAGCTTGGCTTGGTACGCTCACACTTCTTGCTCCGCCATTCCTTGTCTGGAATTCAATCGGCTACGGGGCGTTGATAAGATCATGCCCTCTAAGGCCGTCAGTGGCTTGGTATTGCCATATGCAACTTAAAAATAATGGAAAAAAAACGCGACTAATTATACCGATGAGTGATTGATAGGTGCCACGATGATGGACTGGGTTGATGTGTAATACTGAGGTGTTCGGAGACTATAGCTGTGCTTCCAGGGTAGCGAGCAGGAGGCACCTCGGTCGGCTGCTAGTCAGCGCGGCTAGTGGCCAAAATAAGCAACTCTGGGATGGCCTAACCACCGAACGATTGAAAACGAGCTCTGCGTGTCAGAGTTCGGCGGGGTACGCGGACGTTCGAGCCCGAGATCGGGATCCAATGATTGCGGCCGCGGCCCGCGGGCCGTCTCCGAGTTGCAAATATTTCGCCCAAGATGGCGCCACGTGTCGAACCAAGCGTCACTGCCCAGGCAGTATATACCATCTCGGGCTTCAATTATTCCTGGCTATCGTACAAGGTCATATCGGAAACTAAGATAAACTTTTAAATAAAACTGAAAACTAGAAGATGGACTCATATCATGAATGTTTCTTTAAAGGTTCAACCTTGATTTCGTTTTTTCGAAGCCACCTTTAAATTGTCTACGCATTTTTCGGAATGTTTGATAAACGTCTCTATCTACGTACGGAACAATAGTTCCTCCAGGTTTGTATTTATATTGGACAATGGAGACGATTTGCAACTTTAGTTTAACGATTCGAAATTGATGTCATGTGTGTTCCAGGTAATGTTGATGAAGTTTTCGCCAAAAGTAGCGTTTGCGCGCCGCACAAATTCTTTTAATAATCACTCCGAGACCGACAACAGCCACACCCGAGTCTGGAAAGAAAGCCAGATTTTGAGGGACGTGGACCGTGATATCAACTTATGCTCGTCAGACGATTGGTCAAAGTGAATGGCACCCGCTAATTCTTGTTTTTGATCGTGAGTTGTTACAAACATTTTGTTGACCTATTCAAAAGCAACGAAAACAATGTGTTGTCAGAAAGCTTTTCTGCAATAGAAATAAAATACTATTTCCAGTATTGGATAGAGTACATCTCAAAAGTTCTTGAAAGTACAATGTAAATTAGACGTTATGTATTTCAAGTAAAGTAGTATGCAATGCACTTGAAATAAATCCTATAAATACAATGTGTACTTTCAAAGTAAAGTACAGGTACTTTACTTTGAGAGTAGAATAAGAGCGTGGCTAACTTTCGGAGTAAGAGCGTGACTAGGAGAGAGCATGACGTCAGCCTCATAGGCTTCCACAAGCAATTCTCTCGTGGAGGACTGACCTGTACCAATATTATCTAATCTTCTCGCTTGCGCTGACCAAGCGAGAAGTGGCCAGGGTTGGAAATGCTGCGGGGAAGCCACCCCCAGAAGAAACTGAGCGATGCGTCGTCTGCCTGCTCGCGTTTCTGGTGGGAGCTGTGCTTGTTTCGGGTTGACAAAAGCATCATTTTGTGATACTAATGTAACGAGAAAATATTTGGGGAATGTAGTTTGAAGTCGAGAGCTGTACTTTCCTCGCAAAGTATCAGAGGAAATACTTTAGTACATACTCAGGAAATATATACGAGTAAAATACAAGTTTTCTAAACATACTTGAAGTGGTACTTTGCATAGTGTTGCGAAGCACTTAAAGTAGTTCGTGACACCCATTTGTTTCAGTCCGCTGACGAGTGGACTGAAATGTAGAGCACCTTTCACTCGCGGATATTTCGCGGCGGATTGGCATGTAAAGCGCTTAATTTGGCAACCACAAGATATTTCTTTTTACATATAATTAAAATAAACATGGCGCATTATTGTGGTTTTCTGTTCTGCCGCGCGATTCTTGGTTCCACGAGGGAAGGAAGCGGCGGGAACTGTTCCCGGCTGACGCGCTGCAGGTTTCGGTACACCTCCGGGTTTATGTCATAAAGCTTCCGTTGAAAGTCGTCTATAACACGCCCTCGATCTTTCCTATGCATCCACCCAGCGTTTAAATCGATACCTTTTTGTGTGTCTGTGGCGTACTAAAGTGTTGTACGCGTGTTCGCGAGGACGAGGACATCAGCAAACGCCCCTCGATGAGCGTATTTTGTCGCTTCTATGCCGAGCCTCCTCGAGCAGCACTATACTTGTGTCAGGAATTGGGTTAGTAAAGCTAATGGCGCTTCGCGCTAACCCTACCATGGTGCTCTGTATCGCTTGTTACCTAACATGGACACTAAGGATTTTTGTTTTTTGTTGTATAATACGATAGCGCTGCGGTAATAGCAGCAAACGCTGCTTTCACTCTTGGAAAACGGCGCTGTTAGTGTTTCGCGGCACTCCGGTTTGATCTGTTTACAGAGTCGTCTGCTCGCATTATCCTCGGTGTAGATGCTTTTGGGAGCCGGAAAATTCACGAGCGTGTCGTCACTTGATAAATTCTCCCGTGGATAAGTACGTTGGGGAAATCGGCCCTTTCGATCTTGCGGCGGCGCTGATGGCAGGCTATTCGAAGTGTCGCTTCAACTTCGCGAGCGAGGAGCCTGTGAGGACCATGGGGTGCCACCCAATACGGGAAATGTTTCAAAAGCTCAATGTTCCAAAAGCGTAAAGGGGAAATGTTTCAAAGGCATCTGAGCGTATCGCGTTGTTAGAAGCATTTCCCGTTTTCATATAGGGTCGGAAAAGGTTTTTTTTTAGTTCAAAATCTTCTTCGTTGTGTATTTACCCTGCTTAGTGGCACCGTTTACCCTGGGAACCGCTGCATAAAATTCGAGTGAGAGGCGGTGTGGTAACTTACGTACCGAAAGGCCCGATGCATTTCTGCGCTAATATAATTGGTTCGTTAAACCAAATAACGAGCTTGGGAGACAACCGTTTCAAACCATTCAGGTTATGGCAACCAACTGCAATTGCGTAAAACGGACGGGGACATTTTTCTACCCGACTTTGAAAAAGTTTAGTTTCACTTACCCACGAGTTCTTGCTGTTTTTAGGTTACTACCGTATTTACTCGAGTAATAGCCGCACTATTTATGAACAAGGCCCTTGCGTCGACTTTCCCGCAAAGCACATATACAGCCAATCGTCGCGTTGCGTATAAATAACTTAGCGAATAACTAGATCGAGAACACGATTCTCCATACAAATGCAATCTTCACAGATGGTATCTTCGCACGAGGGCGTTATCTCCGTCCTGTAAACCGCTGGAATCATACTGTCGATCGCTGTGATTGACAATCTGCGTGCTTCACGAAAAAGCGAACCCTGAGGTTTTCGTCATAAACAGTGCGGCTATTACCCGAGTAAATACGGTACTTCAAAAAATCAATACGAGTTCTAATTTTCAATGGAAGGAAATGCCTCTCTATATATTTTCTGCCTTATTCAAATCTCTAGGATACTTCTGATACATCTTGGTGACTTAAATTCTGACATATGTTCTCTATTTTTTTCCGTAAGGTAGGCGTTTAACATTGTCGGTTACCACTTATCTGATCGAGCAAGCTGATTAATCCTTCGACTGAAGGAAAGCAAAGCACCGCACGTGATGACGCAAGACAGTGACGGCCCGAATTTAAGCCCCTATTGTGCGTGCTATGCGGAGAGCAAATAGTGTGCTTCTTACGCAGGAACAACGTTGTAAGATTAGCTCAGTTGCGGAACTGCTCATAGACGCTGCATGCACGAGCAGTACCCCCTCACTCACCACCAAATCGTCCCCCGTCGATCGACGCGCCGGACGGCTGCTGCGGTAACTGCAGTGCATTCTATGGAATACGCACGTTTTGAAGCGCAGCATATAGATGGCGTTCCACCGTATTCTATAGAACACACAGTTCGTAAACGAAAATCTAGATGGCGCTTCGAACGACGGGAGGCGGACTGAAGTGAGCGATGGGGGGTAGCCCCTACCGCGGGGAGTACCACAACTGAGGTAATCAAGTAACGTTGCTCAGGAGTTGCGGTGACGTCAGAACAACGCTCAGTTTTGATTGGCTTTGACTGAAAGGATAGTGGGTAGACCCCAAGGATAGTGGGTAAACACCAAATCCTTGAGGTCTACACACTTTTTTTTTTTTTCAATCAGCCAATAAGAGCTCGGTGTACTGACATCATCGCAAGCCCTGTGTGAGAGGCAGACGAACTAAAAGTTTAAAAATATGCAGGGTATGGCGCGTCCCCTAACCTCTTATGAGTGCTCCGCATTAAATCAGATTTCGGCACTAAGCCGTACGGGCGGCGAAGAACCAACTACAAGCAGGATATGCGCGAATATAATAAACCACGTCCTGCGTTTTTTTTTTTTTTTTTTTTTTATTGTCAATGACGAAGTGTAGCGGATGGAATAAAGTACGATAATGATAATTTCGGACACTATACTCTGTAACTCAAATTCGAAATGCACCGATATGTTAGCATCGCACTTTGTATGTCGCGCAGTGTGCCTGCTGAAGCATCTGTGAAAGCTTTATCTTTCTTACAACGGGAAAAAGATAAAGCTCTTCCCAGTAAAATATAAACGTCGCTAAAAAGCTCGAAAAGAAAAAGAAAAGGTAAGGCTAGCGTAATTATTGTAAGCGCTCTGCTTACGTTCATTGAAGTAGAAAATAAAAGGAAATACGTTGAGTGTCCTCGAATTTCTTTATTTAATTTTATAAAACCTTGTTTAATCTAAACGTAGCAAGTAATTATAGTTGTAATACGATGCGGTATCATTAAAGATTTACAAAAACTGTATTATAAGAACAGAAAAGAAAAAAAACGTGCATGCTAATTACAACCTCATTGTTGAGTTAGAAATATCGAGGCTTGCAAGCAACCTTTTTAAAATAAAGCAACATATACGCTCGAATTTGTTCGCTTAAAGAATGTTTGAATGAATATTTATAAAACTAGAAAAAATTGTCGAGTGAATTGGATGCAAATTAAAGTGCTCCTTAACTAATAATATATAAAAATTGAGGAAAATATATAAATTATAGAAAGGAAAGGAAAAATCTGGAAGCCTTCAAGAGGCTCTGGTTTATTGTGAGTTTTGGGTGGTTTCACCGCTTCCGTCAGCACTTCAGTCGGCTCATTGTTTTTGTACGTGCTCATATAAAGAAGAGCCATTTTAAGCTTGCTTAAAAATATTTATGTGTTTCTGTTTTTATTGGAAAGTTATTCGTCAGTGAACGTGGGACGTGCTCCACAAGTACCGAACGTAATTGCTTATCAAGAAAAAAAAAAAAAGAAAGAAAAGGGGGTTTTCCCTTTTCGACATGACGTGTTAGCCCGCCACAAAACGCAATAAACCATGTCGGAAGGACAGCAATATTTCGGCGCCAGATTAGAAATTTGCTTTCTGTCCGGAATATTATTGGCTTCTCGCGTGAGGGGGCGTGTTTAACAAGCGCAGCGCGCGTGAAATATTAGAAATCGAAACTGGAGATGGTGAGCTTATTTTTTTGCTTTAATAGCAAAAAAGAAGTAAAAAAAATAGGGACAGAAACAAAAATTAAACCCGCAACATGCAAGAAAAAAAAATATATATATATATCACGCGAGGCGCAAGATTTAAAGATCCGCCACTTTCCCCTGAAAAAGTTGCAAAAGGAGGTCGGAGAAGGTTCCCATTCCTTAACCCAATTTTTTGTTCTTGTTTTCCCCTTCCTTCCTTTTCCTTTTTAAAGTAGATGAAAACAAATCTCGGTAGGAATATAGATTTCTTCCGACGTGCCTGGAAACGACGTTTTAACTATTTTTTTCGGGCTGAAGAAGACTTTATCGAAAATACGAATTTAATACGCACACACTAAGCCTAATTGCCTTTGCACGGGTCACTGTATACTGGAAGCGCCGCTGCCCTAATAATAATGACTAGAAATGTACGTGTTTCGCAGTAAACAAGTTTAGAGGCCGGGTGCACAAGTCTGGGTATAGCTGTCAGACCGATACTAAGGTCACAAATTCCCTCTAGGATGCAAAATCACTCTCTAAACTAGGTAAAAAAAAATTACAGCTACACAAAGCCTATTGCAGCGTCTAATCTTAGACTATCTCAGCCGTAGTCGCACTGCTCGGATATATTCCTGCAAAGCCACGGTATGCAGATGATGACGGCATTTTTTACCGACATGTTTTAAGCATCTTCGAAGCATGTTTTGCTTCTTGTTGTTAGACGACAAGAAGTTGTTAGACGACAAAAATTTGAAAAAAAATTTATTGTCGGCAGAATGCTTGTTAGACGACAAAAAATTAGTCCCATATATTGCGCTTGCAGTTTGGTGCCACGAGTGAGTCAAAGTCCAGTTAGATGTTTTGTACGAAGATCGCCCGAAGAAACAACAACAACCAACGGTTAACCCACTCTCGATGGGGGCATTGTGAATTCATCAGTGTTGGCTACCGATATCAATGCGTTCCGTCTCAGGCACAACCACCACAACATGAGACACATCACCATTTCCTGGATCGCAAGACAGCGTATAGTGCCGGAATTTGTACACGTGTCAGATCGAAGACGGGCGCGGAGCACTGATTGGTCGCGCGAGTATACTGCGCGTTATCGTTCGGTTGAAACTCGTGTGCAATCAGTGAGAACACGAGTCATGTCCGAATGCTGGGGCAATATGCTCGCGTCCAATCAGTGCTTGGCGCTGGAATGTAACGTCCAAAATCCAGCGCTTTACGTCCTTGGTCCATACTTCGTTTCACCGTAAGTCGGCGCTCACTCAAAAACTCAGTCAACGGCTGGTGCCGCTGACGGCGCTCTAATTCCCAAGGTGACACGAAGTAAATAGAGGAGGTCTCGGCCGCTCACCTTTTTGTTTGCGAACTACCTAAAGCTTAAAGCCGGGGTCACACTAGATAGTAGTCTGCAAACACGAGTTACGGCAACATCTGTGGTTCGAATGCCGCGTGCCAAGCTTTCTCCTCGAACTCATTGCCATGCGGTATTCGAAGCACGGATCTCGTGGTGACTCGCGTTCGAATCTGTATGCAGACTGTGTCTTGTATGATCTATAAGCAGTCTGACCATAGCTTAAAACGCTGAAAACTTAAAGAAAAGCAGAGTGTGGCATGATAGTAGTACGTTTCTCGTTTTGTGAATTTTTTTTTTTTCGGCGCTCTTACCGGAAGACGCTGGAATCTCATTGGTTGTGGAGCGATGATAAGGTCTCTGGGGGACTCCCTACGTTTTTTAAAGGAACACATTAAAATATAAAAGTTTGTTCTTAATGGGAATAGATGAGACATGTATTGTTTTAATAATTTTCCTACGAACAAAAGAAATTTTTTGTTAAATATTTACGCCGTTGGGCCGCAATCAGTGGCCCCGCCCATTAGTAATGAATTGGCTTGGCCGCTCGGCCGAACACGCTAATAAGCCTAGTGACTCCCTTTCGCGACATTCGGTGCGTCTATAGTCCTGGAGCGCGTCTCCGACGGGTGTGTTTAGCGTCCTCTCCCGCCCGCGGATCCAAAGCATGGCCCCGAAGTGGCAACAAGTGACGTCACACAAGTCACAGTGTTACGCCGTCAATTGTCGCGATCTTGGCGGTTCGTCGTAGAAATGCTGGCAAAAAGCACGAGTGAACGCGAGTATCGCTGTCATCGCGGCGTCCCAACTTCTGGCTGCCGAAGCTTCCGTGGACTGGCACAGTGGAGAGAGACCTGCAGCAGAGCAGGTGTCTACCAGATTCATCAGCGCCGCTGGGACTAACCAGGCCTGAATGTATAACGTGCCTGCATATCCAACGAGACGGAAGTCCCACCAGTGGATCTTTGGACTCGTTGGATCTTTGGACTCGTTGGATATTCAGGCTCTGAATCCGTTCCAGGCACCATACTTCAAGAAAGTCGCGGGGCATTATGAGTCCTGGGCAGCTATGCAAGACGACGAGACAAGGCAGGACGAAGGGACATGGACATCGTCGCCTGCTGCGATTGGTCAACGGCGTGGCGCCGACCAGTCGCAGCAGGCGGCTATGTCCCGATCACTTCGAGCCGCCGCCTAGCATAGCCCCTTAGAGCTGGTCTTATACCGCTCCGCGGTCAATGAGACGGAGGTGCTAATAAGAACGCTGAAGAACGGACCAGAAAAGCAAGTAGAGTGAACTTAATAAGTAGGGTTCTGGTGTTTTGGGGGTTTATGGAGACGCGTTCTAGATACCATACCGTTTGCTATTTCATCACCGTTTATCGTCGTTTGCAATGCTTGTAGAACGTGGGCATTAAACCTGCGCGTCGGCGTCTGTTTTCGCCTTCGTCCATCTGCTATTCCCCCGGTCCGCCCCCCCCCCCCCCCGCTACCCTCTAATGGCGCGTTTACACTTGCGGATTCGCGGGTGGATCCGCGCAGGCGGAAAACGGGCTTTGGAGCCGTGTGGCGAAATCGACTCATCGCTGGCGGAAAATCTAGAAGAGTCGGGGACCCGTATCTTGATTTTCCACCAGCGACGAGTCGATTTTGCCACCCTGCTCCGAAATACACGTTCCGCCTGAGCAGACCCGCCCGCGAATCCGCAACGGTAAATGGACCATAATAAGTTCTGCATCGCTCGAAGACGCGACCATGGAAGCGGCATTTTAGCGTTCCATCGTGCACGAGGAACGGTTCAATACAAGCGTCAGTCAGCGCCCGTCAATGTGTGGTATTAATTGACCGAGAGGACTAACAATTCAACAAAATATATATGCAGTTTTTCCAGCTTCACAGTTCCTGTTTATTTTTTTTTTCTTTTATTCGCATGGCATCCGCGAGTAAGGTTGGTGAGCGTCATGGCGAACCATTAAAACGTGACCTAAAAATATTCGCTTTAGCATGCCAAGCGCACCGCTCAAGATTTGAGAGCTAAGTGCCCTCCGAAGTGAAATGACGAAAACGAACCTGGACAAACGTGACGCGAGCCGAACACCCGATTTCTTCCCGCTAAATGACTCGCAAATTCTCACCTGTGTAGGTTACATCTGAGTACTGAAACCATGGTCGCAGCCACGACAGATGCACGATTCTCAGTGTAGCGGAGCAGCTTTTACGAGAACCGACACATTCATTCCCCATCAAAACGCGCAAAAGAACAAATGAAAAGGTCAAGCAAAATAGTTGGTGTGGTACGATAGGCTCAGGCCAGCCCTGCTACGAAAACAAGCACCCGCACAGCGCTTCCGAATGCGCGAACCTTGCGACAGTTTTTGCTGCAAACTACGTCGATTGAGGATATCTCCCTCTGAACACCTAGGTGAACCCTAAGCGACTCGCTCTCTTAAAAATAGGCGAGCTCAACGAGCGACGTAGTTTGTCAAACGCTCGCCGCAAACGCCGGCAGTCAAGTTTGTTATCGTTTGAAACCAAAACGAAAAAGACGATCTCGTAACATTTTTAAAAGCAATAAAGACTCTGTCAATATAGTTTCTTTCTCAAACATAAAAAGGACGAATGAAAGACTACCGCGGCGCGGATATACAATTTTACAATAAACATTTCGCACGTCAATCGTCTTTCCAACAAATGAGAGTCGAGTAAGGGTGCTTAGCTAGCTAGGTGCCTGGCGGGGCTTAGAGCAGGACTACCTTCATC
Source organism: Ixodes scapularis (assembly GCF_016920785.2). Classification (NCBI taxonomy): domain Eukaryota; kingdom Metazoa; phylum Arthropoda; class Arachnida; order Ixodida; family Ixodidae; genus Ixodes; species Ixodes scapularis. The sequence goes on along the minus strand of NW_024609868.1, from coordinate 52,610,093 downwards.
TAAATTGCGTATAACGGCGTAAATATTAAAAAAAAAAAAAACGCTTTTTGGTGGAAAGATTTACATTAAAAATAAGTGTTCAATTTAAATCCTTTAAAAATGTATTTCATTTTATTGTCTTTTTTAAGGTTGCGAGTGACTACAGAAAATTGAGAGCGTCTGCACTTTCGCAATGCACTTCGAAGAGCAAGTCGCTGCAATCCACAGGAGGGCGTGGAGAAAGGCAAAAAGAGCGCAGACTTTTTTTTTATGTGTAAATGTATCATCAATTACTTCATTCATCAACCTTTTTTTTATTTATTTTTTTTTATTTATTTTGTACTTCACCAGAGCCCTAGGGGGGCATGCATGAGGGGTGAAATTCAACAGTATTCAAAGAAAACAGAACAGTTAAAGTATGAACAAACATCATGCAAAAAATACAATATTTTTGCGGGAATGTAGAGGCTCCCGATTTTTTAGGGAGTATGTTATGTATACTCTATTTCTTTTTTTTTTTAACTTAACTTGTCTTTTAAGTTAACTAACATTTGTTAGTTAACTTTTTAAATTAGCGAAAAAAGAAATATGGTTCCAATTACTAACTCGCTGAGCGTCATCGAAAACCACTAAATCTGTAAATTTGAAAAAAGGCTTTGAGCGCGTGAGAATAGCTGTAGTGCGCTACAGTTACCATCCCTGCAACAGGAGCAAGGCTGTAACGCGCCTGCGCGATTTTTTTTCCCTCTCTTATCATAGCGCCAGCCTTGTACCTGCTGCGCGAGTGGCACCTTTAGCGCACTACTACGTGCTTCCCACGCGTCCAAAGTATTTATATTTAACTAATTAAAAGTTAATCAACAAACCTTACTTATTTAGCCGACTGATCGTTATGATTAGCCCCTTATACTATGTCCCTCTGGCCGTATAGCTCACGTCCACAAACCGTATAAGTATAGCCTTCATAGCTTTTTCTAAACAAATATTAAAAAAAAAAAAAACTACATAGTTTTTTTAGAATCCAACGGAGCCTTACGTTCCTTCTTTTCTGGCGGAGGTTTGTTTTCGCTCTTGCGACGTAAAAACACGGGCGAGTCCTGTTGGCGAATCGACCTTCCTTTTGGCGTGACGGTGCAAACAGGGATGTAAGCGGTAACGTTGCTTTTTGGATTCGGGGCAGCGAGACAGTGTTTACCCGAGACAACAGCTGCACTTGACAAGATTCCCGGAAGGATCTTGCTCGCTCGCTGCTGTGGCGTTCTTACGCTAGACTGGACCATGGATTCACACACACACACAAAAAAGGGCTAGTGTTGGGGCGCTTAGACTTGCCTATTGCTGGTGGTGACGGGACAAACGTGTGTAGCCACCGAGAGCTTAAGGAACGCGGGGCGTGGCGAATCGCGAGCATGTCGTTATCGCAGCCAATGAGATATTGACATTCGCCGATAAGAACGCCAAAGAACGAATTACAAAGGAACGATCGTAAACACAATAAATCACGCCCTTCGGTTCTTAAGCTGTCGCTGACTATAGTAGATGTTAGGTTACTATAGGACAGGGCGGAGAATAAAACTGAAGATGGTTTAACTCGTGATTAGAATCACACTAGTTTTACTATGATATCTTAAAGCAAACCTTTCCAGCAAGATAAATCGTAAAAAAAAAAGTGTTTAATTTACCATTTGGCTGTCCTTTGATGCTTTCCATGTGCATTTATCCTGTATTTAATGAAAAAAAAAATCGCCTAGCAAGTCCCAAGAAAAGAGAAGAGTTTTTTGTTGTTTTTTTTCGGCCCGGATAAATAAACTATATACATCGCAGAAAGCACGAACTCCGTGATAATGCGTCCCTAGGGGTTGGGATGGAACACCAAAGTTTGAGAACGTAACGTTATCTGGATAAAAATATAATTGATGTAAAACGAAGTTTTTCCATGAGCCGACGTCCACCTAAGCTTAATGTATTTAAAACAAGGAATGACACTGTGCGTGCCTGTAACATCTATTTCAGCATGTCAGCGAGAAAGACAACTATGATCTATTTCGTGCTGACAAGTGTTTTTCACTGATATGAATCCCAATGCGTCCACGATGTCTGTTCTTGTTTTGACAATAGTAGGCTTAGGTGGACGTCGGCTCATAAAGACATTTCGCCTTTCTCTACTACTATCTTTTAATCCAGGTAAGGTCGTGTTCTCAAACTTTCGCGTTTTATCTTAAACGTTAGGGTTACATTCTCGCTCAATTTGAGCTCTCTTCGATGCATAGTTTATTTACCCGTGCCAAAAAACACGGTTCACTGTTCACAAGAACTACATGTCTATCATCCTTAACACGAACAAAGTACGGTGTTTTTCTGAACAAACCAGAAAGTGGAGTTTTGTTTTAACCCTCCATTTTGTTCGTCAGTTCAGTAATTTCATTTTTTTTGTGCTCATGGACAGCTTGAAGCCTTTATAATGATGCACAATTAACATACAGCAAAAGGAAGAATAATTCTACAAATTGACAATAAAAAACTTGAACGCTACAAAAGATGGTTATAGATTTGTAAGAGAAAACTTGAACGCTGCAAAAGATGGGTTAAAAATGTCAATGCAAAAATTATCGAAACTAATATACGAGGTCTGAATACGTGTCATGGGGCAGGTTCGGAAGAATTCATTAACATAAAATGGAAGAAAAATTCGGAAAATCTTCTCGGAACATGAATATTTATCCATGAAGTTAGGTCAGGGCAATCAATGACTCCGTCAAGGCATTTGAACAAAAATATGAGATCTCTGTCGCGTCGTCTGGCACTCAAAGTAGAATAATTGTATCGCTCTAAAAGTCTTCTATATTCAAAGTAAACAGTGCAACCAACATAGCGGTCGTAAAAAATTTGAAGAAAAAAAAGAACGTTTCTGGACATTTTCAATTGACTCTTGGTGCGTACACCCAATAGAATTCCACACAACTGAGGAAAACTCTAGCTTAGACCTAATTAATGAAAAGTATAACTGCATAATACAGGCCGACATGAAAAACTCACGTGTAATTCTGGATATGACACCTAACGTGCGAAAAGACGCGTTGACAATATTATTGACATGTGTATTCGATGACAGAGAAGAGTCTATATAAACTCCAAGATCACGAGTGTAATCCACCCTTTGCAATGGGGCATTGCCGAGTTGGTAACAGAAATGAAAAGGGCCTAGCTTCTTAGCAAATGACATAACAACAGTCTTAGTGAAATTAAGTGTCAGCTTGTTGAGACTACACCAATTTCTCACTCATTTTACATTATCCATTAGTTTCACACAGTCCTCTACAGATACTATCTGCCTAAATAACTTCATGTCATCGGCGTATTGCAGGATTTCTGAATGTAAAACACAAGAGCGAAGGTCGTTTATGAAAACATTAAAAAGAATCGGCCCAAGAATGGACCCCTATTTTGATGCGAAAGTCGCCTCAAAAGAGTAATATCCTATAGCAGCAAATCAGAATTTAAAAAAAAAGAAGCACCAAGAAACTTATGCGTGCGCGTACGCACACATACCCGCAAATTCTTTTAGAGAGTCGCACAGGGACAGTTAGGCCGAGCTATATGTGTAATGTTGATCTTGCATTGTCCAGAATATCTGTTTTATCTCACGCAAGTTTGTCACTTCCTTTACGAGATCATACCATGCACCTCGCTCACTTTAGAGTCAAAATAGAGGAGTAATTGGCATTAGGCAACTCGGAAACAGTGCTTGACCCCACTGATCTTCAATTGCTGAATCGCGTTTGTCCGCTCCGTGAATTCGGCCGCTGGCGGCCATCTTTATGGTACAGTTATATTACCTCTAGCCAAGATACAGCCGCTGCAGCCACTATTATCCATCCATGGCAGACAGCGTTGTGGCAGTTGTCGTGGCAGGCGGCCATCGAAATAGCGTGGGTGATATTTCGTGCTTGACTGAAATTGTTTGACAAAACTTATATTTGAAACCCGGCGTGAACGGTAGCCCGATCTTTGAGGACCCGATAAAAGTTTCACGAAATCGCAGCACCGGGGAAAAGCAGCACAGCACGCATCGAAAGCCGCATCAAAAGAAGCGTCTAAAGCAGACGCCGGTAAGGTGTCTGCTTTCGATGCGAGCTCGCTGCTTTCCCCCGGTGTTGCGCTTTCGTAGAACTTTCGCCGGGTCCTCAAAGGTGAGGCTACTGTTCAAGCCGGGTTTCAAGAATCTGCTTCGTTGAACAACTTCAATCAAGCACGAAATATCACCCACGGTACAGTGTACTACAGGGTGAAACAAGGAGACGGTAGGCTCTTTAAATCGACCGGAAAGTTCGGTTTCTTAACCTATCGCGCTACGACTTTGTGCAGCATTGCCCACAGATGGTGCATTTTTTTTTTCTTTTGTAAAATTTGCAAAGAGCGAACTTACCTGAGGAAAAAGTAAAGAAAGAAAAAGGCTTAGCTCCTATGGAAACTCAGCGACGCCACCGGTCTTCAAACAACACGGCGCCGTTTCGCGCGGGACACAAGAGATGGCGCAACGAACGCCGCCAACGAACGAGCATACGGCGCCGAGAGCCGGCGTCTTTAGCAGACAAGGAACTGCAGTTCCTCGTTGTTACCGCGCCTGTTTTTGTTTCTGCGACTGTCGCCTCCTGCGGAACGCGCGTCGCTTTTGAGTCGAAAAGATTGTCTGCTAAAGACGCTGGCGCTCGGCGCCGTATGCTCGTTCGTTGGCGGCGTTCGTTGCGCCATCTCTTGTGTCCCGTGCGAAACGGCGCCGTGTTGTTTGAAGACAAGTGGCGTCGCTGAGTTTCCATAGGAGCTAAGCCTTTTTCTTTCTTTACTTTTTCCTCAGGTAAGTTCGCTCTTTGCAAATTTAAAAAAAAAAGAAAAAAGCACAATCTGTGGGCAACGTTGCACAAAGTCGTAGCGCAATAGGTTAAGAAACCGAATTTTCCGGTCGATTTAAAGAGCCTACCGTCTCCTTGTGTCACCCAGTAGATCCACGGCTATTTTATGGCAGCCTGCCGCCATTGCGCTGTCCGTCATATTACTATGATGGCTAGAGATAATATAACTCTACTAAAGAGATGGCCGACCGTGACCGCATTCCCGTCTATAGGCGGAGCTGGTCAAACACGATCCAGCAAATAGACATAGAGATCAGTACTTGACCCCTACAAACATCACCGATGAGTTTCATTGAGCTTATAACGTATTTTTATAGAACATATTAACAATTTAATTGAAACTCAATAATAATGTTTGTAAGGGAAGTTTTAAGGTCATAATATCACATCGCTCAAATTTGTTTTCTTCTGTTGCTGCACCTGCTGACCAGTGAGGGTTAATATTTCAACTGGAAGCAACCTCTGAAGCAATGGCGACGGCAACACTGTGTGCAAAAACTGTGAGAGAATAATTCGGCTGCAAGCAGATGTTTCTATGGGGTTTCGATATAAAAATCAAAATAAGTATTTTTTTTTAATAAAAAAAAACGATTCTTTTAAAAAATCAAGTTGATTTTGTTTGAGTATGGCGTGCGCAAGGTTGACATTATTAATAAAACACACGAATGACTTTTCAATGTACAAGGTGCTCCCCCCAAAATGTACAGGATTTCTTTCGCCGCTAAAATGAACTGTGCATAGCCGAACGCTGATTCTCCGTCCAAATGTAGCGATAACGGTTCGGACCAGATGCCAAAGTTTTAGAACTGAGCGTTATCTCTTTCAAATGTTATGCTATTTTTTCAAATGTTAGATGGGAAAATGGTGACCGATGGAGCTGTAAAATACGTGAAGCTCAATGGCGTCAGTCTCCGAAAACAGGCGAAAAGGGACTCCATTTTGCCGTTGAAAAAACCACTTTCAATTGAGAAAACGGTTAGTTCTGTAACTTTGGAATCTTAATTAGATTGCTAGCGCTACATTTGGATGAATAATGAGCGTTCGGCGATGATTAAATAATTTTTGTATAGAAAAAAAAAACTACTGATTTGTTTGTCTGATCTAAAAGTACATGAGTTCTAAAATAATATTTTGTACGTTTAATAGGAAGATTTGTATAAACTTGTAGCTTACGGTGTCCAAACAGTTAGTTCCATGGGAAGTATTGAAACATTCTACGTGGATCTCCGAAACCAATGAAATATGCAGCGAAAGTCTCTTGAATTGACACTTTTCTTTAGGCCGAGAACTCCTTTGCGTTAGAAATGTGCATGACAGGGTAGCGCACTATCCTAGCAGCGTTCAAGGATCAAGTGTGCTGTTCTGGAAACACCGTGACCCTTGAGCATGCGGTTTACGCACTCTGGTTATTATGTATCCTCCCACTTTTTACTTTATTGTCCCATGCGACATAAAAATGTGTTGTCAGTTTCGATGTAAGAGCTTGACCGATGCAATCAATAGCGATTCAGCGAACCACTATATTTTCAGTAAACAATCAGGCTTCTCTTAATTTTTTAACCTTTATTTAAAGTAAGGCTTATATTGCGGCAGTGAAGGAAACGCCGACTTTTCCTTTTTTGAATGACGACAATAGGGGTATTGTTTTTGCCGTATCATGCACTCTACGTAATTAAAGTGCTTCATCCACGAAATGCGTCCACTCGCGGCATCCTCTACGCTCTCCTGAACTTTTCAAGAGCCTGTCGTAAAGCGTCACGATGAGTACAGCCCACGGGAGATTGGGTAGGCTCACCGTTGAAAAAAACGTCTACCACAGCGGAAGCTGCAGTCAGCAGACGCTTTAGAAATCATAAGCTACCAGCTCGCTCTGTGAAACTCACGAAGAGCTGTATCACTACACGTAGAGATGTTTTGTAAGTGTATTTGCAAAGCATGAAATACTTTCCCACTGTAATCACACCAATCTTCGGCTCAAAAAAAAGAAAAAGAAAAAATAGAAGCGTTTTAAAAGGCGTTTGAAAAACGACAGCTGCCGCGGACTTGGCCTGGTGCCAAGTTGATTTTCTCTCTCAGCTTAGAAGCGTCCTGACGTCTTGACGAGGCAACGCTTCCGCGTCTCATGTCAACACTCCCCTCGCTCCAGTTGCGTTACTCGCAGTGGCGAGAATATAAGAGGTCTAGCTCGACACGACTGTGACGTATTTATTGGCTGTGTAAAACCAAGGAGATCAGCTAAAATAAAATCTAAAAAAAAAGCGACTCGTTTTTTTTTTTTTTTATGAACAGATGTTAGAGTTCTCTTACAAGGCACCCGACGCTTTACTGTGTGTGCTTCTGTCTATTAAGTGTGCTTAAAAAAGATCACCTTACATTGTTTTGTAAAATATTATTAAAAAATTCGACTGAACTCCGCGGAGCGGTCTGCCATCACACATTATCTATTCATCGCGAATGTTTTGTAAGAATCGTTTATATTAAATAAGGAAGATAATAGCGGGTCCCAAAATCTTTACGACCACCGAAGTCTATTTTCATGTGTGCGTGGCACTGACGCAAGGACACAGTAATACTTTTTTTCTATATTTGCTTTTAAAATGCAACGAAGCCTCGCTTATTTAAATGGCCTGTTGTGGGATCGTAGCCGTGATCGAAATTGGAGCCATAAAATACAACTATTTGGGTCATGCCAGGGACGTATGCGTTGCGCTCGATGATCAGTGAAAGCGCTAAGAAACGCAGGTAGTAGACTGTTATGTTCTCCCTTCTGGCTATGCGATTCGCGCTTTAGCGTTCTTATCGGCTCATGTGGCAATATCATTGGCAAAGGAGCAATATTTAATGCTTGGGGTGTTAACGGTTTTCGCACAAGGGGCGTAAAATGACATTGATTTCCCAGTGGAAACCTTTGTTTACTAGAAAAAAGAAAAATGATATTTTTACAATCATAAGCAAACTTATTAGAGTGGTCAGGTAGAAAGCCACGTAGCGCTATCGGTAACCCTCGAGTTGCAAAATAAATTATTCATTTTTTTTTTCGCTTGGGAATTTGGTATACGTACCCATTGATATGTATACCCATTTTTCTCAATTCTGTTACTGCGCGTTTTTTTTATAAAACTGTTGTTGTTGGTGCCGTTAGGCTAAGGTTTCAGGAACATAGTGCCTACACATCTATCCACTTTACAAATAGCTTTCGGCAAAACTCCGAAACGGGATGCATAAAAACACAAAAACGGAAAAGTAAAGTGTGAAAGGACTTTCCAATTATTCAACAGTCCTTGAAAACGCTATTTCGAAAATATTTGTTACGTTATAGAAACAAGCTAGAAAAAAATAAAAACACCGTTAATACGCGACAGACGTGGGAAAGCTCGCTAAATTTTTTGGCCAGCATGAATAAACTTGGCAGTCTTTTCCGCTGTATGACCAGGCGACGTGACCAGAGCTTCAATATGCTATGACAGATTTAAGTCCACCGCCGCCGCATACATAAATAACTTTGTGAAGTATAAAACAAAACAAAACAAAACAAAAAGTGATGGACTAAAAGGCACTTTCTGAGGATCTGAGATTTTTATCCGTGGAGATGGACGCGTACGACGTGTGCCATGTTCGTTCGATGGACTGAGAATTTGTGGATGAAATTGTAGGTCAACCCCCAAGAATACGAATGTTTAAACAGAATCTATCCTGTTCGATACCCTGCGGGCTCCACACGCAGCAGCACCAATCAAAATATGAGTTAGCACAAGCTAGGAAAATTGCCGTCGCCATTTTGCGCAAAGCTTGCCGCTCTACGCGAGAAGCTAAGGCAGAGCGAAAATGACAAAGTAGCCTCTTTTTATGGAGAGACAGAAACATACACAAGTTGGAAGCCTTAAGACGGAGGAAGAATAACGATGAGAGACCAGCGATATTTTCTTGGCATCCGACTCAAGATGCTCGATAGAAAAGAAAGATTCCATCCCTGACACAATAGACCCGTTTCAAAAGTTCATCAAGCAACATTGGCGGTCGCCATTTCTTCGGCACGATCGTGTGAATGGATCCAAGACCTCGCCGCACCTTGACTCAACCCTCGTGTACAATAGATATTCAGAGCACGTGCCCAATCAATGGCTATCAGAATCGTCAGATTAGAAGAAAGAAGTGCTGTTAAGACCAAAACTGGCATTTAAGTTTTGTAAATATGCTCGACATAACCCGGATGAGCTCAAGGCACATGAAAAATTTCTAAGGTTTTCTTTCAAACTTTGAGGTGCTGTTACCGGCATTCGCATTTGATGCCCGACGGAGAAATCATTATAATTTGCTCATAGTAACGGGCCCTTGTCATAAAGCTCACACTTACACGGGTGGTGTGACAGTAAGAAACTATTGGGCAATGTCGAGAACAACGTCATGTGAGCAGTTTTCTTTCTCGTGAACGGTTGGACCGGTATTGACCAATGATGACTTCCTAGGGAGCTAAGGGGCTCTACTTTTAGCTCCTATATGAAATCAAACGCCTATTTATTGTTGCGCTCTTGATTTTGGTGTGCCAGTCCTGCACATGTTAGGCAGTAGTGTTTGAATCAAGCGGTCGAGCTTTCTCTGGTCTATTTTTTCCCTCGAACCAACCGTACCGACACAAATGACGCGAAAGTTTTAGGTTTTATCATTTCTTGACACACTCCTAGTTCAAAAAAAAAAAAAAAAGCATGACTACAATCATTGTCAGTTTTCTCTGCAGCATGTAGCCTAATGACCATAAGTGGCCTTACAATGAGAAACATTTTGCATCTTTCTCGTTCGAACGCCAGCACAGATTTTTTCTGCCATTTACATGTCCTCTGCCGAAAATCGACATTTGTAACAATACTTTGCAACGCTTCGCCATTTACTTATTGATTTTTACTCACCATGTCTATTTGGATAGAGCAATTGTGGATATAGCGTCAAGATCAACGTATCTAACACATGCCACAATAAAAACAAAAAAACTTATTTGACCTTTGTTGTGACACGTTGTAGTCATTTATTTCTTACACTCTTTTGACCTTTGTGTTTTTGTGACAAAAGTAGCGGGCTACGACTCAAGAAGGTGGATCTTCCTAAGCAAGCGGATACACAGAGCCGATTTTAGATAATTATATGTTGTGATACTAATCTAAAGTAAAATCCACTCTCGTAATTGCTTGCTCCTTTTGAGAGTGCTGCAAAACACGCTCAAACAAAATCCACATAATGTACAAATGCATACTTGGAAGAACACTATCAGCACAACGTTCATCGGTACAAGACATTTGTAAATAGCAACGTCTGAGACAAATTTCTGAAGTTATAGGAGAGACGGGGACGCATAACTCACACGCTCTTGTTCGGTGAAGTGCAACTGCCATAATATGATATATTATGCCCTTCAATTTAAGTTGCGAGGTTATTTTTGTCTCTCTGTCTGCCAGACCTCTGGAGCACGAGCATTGGAGAGGCCCACACATTGTGGAAGAAAACATATAAGGAACTGTATGAAACATATTCAGAAATATATATTAATCTTGTTCCGTACTCATATATTTCCTTTTCTAATTTCTGAATTTTACCAATTCGTTCGAGCTGTCCTTAAATTTACGGGAAGAAGAGTAACACAATAAAATCAAAGTTAACATTTCTATCAAGTTTCCACTAAAAGAGAAAAACTACTGAAGTACCCCCTCCCTCTTAAAAACAACAACGAAAACAGTCACAATAATAGTCATTAACTATTTTTGATATAAGTATATGTTTGAAAACTATATTTGATGCGTATTACAAGAAAATTTGGTTAGGTAGCTTTTTTTTACATAATCGATAGGCATTGCAAGTAGGAGACAACATATTAAACTTCGCAATTGCTCGTCCTTTGCCACAAACAATGAGCTGGATACAAGCACAAAAACAAAAAGGAGGATAAACGTGCAGAAGCCATGTTCTTATTTTATGTGTTATTGAATTGGTTTGCATATCTTATGAAGTGAAAAGAACGCATTTCTAAAATTCCCAAAAAGGTGTTTTCATCGAGTAATATGCTGCAAATAACTAATCAACGAACAAAGTATTTACGAGAACAACGAACGATATAGCCCGGTATTACACCCCTCCGTACGATTTGAAAAGAAGCTGTCCCGAAATCCAAGCATGCAATAATATCCGCAAATTCGCTTTAATGGCCACCTCGACGTTGATCGTTTTACCGCAATCGAAACCGTCCATGTGACAGCACGAGGCAAACACAATGAAGCTTCGAGCAATTTAAGTTAAAAATCTCCGCCGCCGTTAGGTCCCTGGCTCGTAAGCGCGACGCGCCGCCGAGGGAATAAAGGTTTCAGTTTCCTCGTCGTCTTCACTCTCACTTTACAGAATTCCTTTCTTTTTAAATCCTAGTCCATTGGCAGTAAAACGATCCGCATTCAGTTCAAAACAAAAGGAGCGCCTTTTTCAGGTCTGAACGGGCGCTCACGTATATAACCTCGCACACAATGCAGCCCGAAGCATTGTTTCGGGGCACCACCGGCAGCCAGAAGCGTTTCTCTATATGTTACGACACAATGCCATCGTGCTCTCGGCTCCGTTCGCGAGGGGGGTGTCACTTTATCGTCGCTTTTCGTATCATATATTTCGTTCGGCCCCAAGTTGACAGTGCGGTGGAACTAGGAGCTCGTCGGACCAATCGGCCGCCTCCATTTTATCGTCTAAACCCGCTCTCTGCGCGTGGCTATGGATGGGGGCGTGATCACGTGACGCAGGGTAGGCGTTTGACTGGTCCAACGAACACGTAGCTTCAACCGCGTTGTGAGCTTAGACGTGAACGGAGTATAACCCGGTCATTGTAAGGAGAAATAGAAAGTAATGAGTGTATATGACGTCGAAGTGGAAGCAAACTGTAAGCCGCTGTCTTTCGGAGAGGCCGCGGCTAAGGGGCTCGCAGACTCTGCGGACAGGGGCGTATTGGTATCGTGGAGCGAGAGGCTTCATTGTCGGCGAAAAGGTCCTTAATCCCGAGACAAAGGCCGGTCTCGTGAAGCGGCGGCAGGGTACGCCTCGTCGTAACGCCGATCTCTGCAGCAAAGCCGGCGGGCTATTCCGTACGGTTATTACCGCCATTGATCGTGTACATAGGGAAGGGCGTTCGATACACGAGCCATTGAGATCATAAGGGTGTTGCTTCTCTATCCTGGGGTTGCATCTTGGTCGAGTTCTGATTGTGTATTTATGAACTTTTACAGCGTAGCATTCTTTTTTTTTTTTTCAGTACCCGATTTTGTTTGACTGTGATTAATCTAGGTGTTGAAAATCTTTCTTACCTTTGTTGGAGGCAGGGACTGGTCAAGCTGCATCGTGCGATTTTTCTTCCTGGGTTCTTCTCCACGACGATAGAGACAATAAACTATAAATGAAAACAACTCAATCAATATTTGTATGAAGCGAAGACACGTTGAGTGCAGAGACGAGCCGATTGCAGACCTGGAACACTGAGCCCCCAAACTCTATGTAAAAAAAAAAAGAAAAAACGAAAAAAAAAACGAAAAACGAAATAAATGCAATGGCACATGTATTTGTTTTTTGTGTGTGCGTCCTCTTTTACCACACAAACGCGTGTTCCGAACGGGCTGAAGGATAGATTTCTTTCCGTTTATTAATTTAGCAGCAAACTTTATTTCTCGGAGTGTCTATTTAAAGAGAAAAGTTAATGTAAATTAAATTGCAGAGGCCAGGTTGCCCATTGCAAGCTGTCGCGAGTTGTCCCGGAGCGAATAACAAAACACTGGTGCCGTTATACTCTTGTATTTGTTGTGCAGGTGGAACAGAACTAATGCAAACATTTAGGCATTCGAAAGCGCGCCTAAATATTCTACCTTATTGCTTGCTTAATGTCTCCTCACTTCAGTGCTGAACTTTGGCAATAAATGTGCCTTACTTACGGGACAACGAAATAGTACAAAAATACATGTCACGTAAACTGTTTGTTAAGCACAACTGGGAATTGTAAGGCCCAGACCGAACGCTGATTTCTCAAATCAAACAGCAAGGAGCTAAGTAACGTTTCCGTACAGTTTGTTACCGGTGTGAATAGCCGTCAGTCTCTTTTATGTCGAATTTATAAGCTTACCTAAGCATCTATCAAATGTACCTATGACGTACCTTTGGAGAGTTTACCAAACACTCTTATAAATTCCATCAATGATGAATTGGTTAAACAGACTGTGCTGAGATGTATGCACTTTTGCGATGATGTGCACTCAAATATAAAGACGAGACGAAAGGCGCTGACGTGGAGAAACAAGCGCACGAAGAATAGGGCGCGGAGTTCGACTAGACAGCATGTGATACCGACAGCCATGACAGGCGCGGATAGCCCGGCCCGAACCAGGGCCGGGCTGCCACGTCTCGGGTCAACAGATTTAGGGATCGGGACAATGCTCGAGAGACGCCAAGACGGCAGTCCGGCAGCCTCTCTGAAGGCCGAGACTCAGACCCCGACACACCACAACGACGCTCGCTTAGGTACCCCTAACACAGGACAGTGTTAGGGGTGCCTAACACTGTCATGTCTCCCACTAGAACTAAGTCTGCGAACCACCCGATTGGACACTCTTCGTGTTTTGTTGAAAATATTCGGCTTCATACTTTATTCTTTATTATTTCCAATTAGCCTTTTTATTCTAATACAGAACGGTGTATATTCAAATAAGTGTCGTCAGTGTTTATTTCCCGAACAAAAGGTTAAATGCGCGCAACAAAAACGGGTACAATGAACGTACACACACGACAGGAGAGGCACTTTACTCTCAATTTTTTTTTTCAATAGCAGCAAGCAGCATTGTCGTCTATACTATATGCACATATCATTGCCCAATTCGCATCGCACCCAATTACACACTCGAAAACCGCCATCCAAAAAGGTTACTTCTCTCTGAAGCAAATAGACAGACGGAGTGCTGACGCGATTGCCTTCTCTCTTTTTTATGTAGAACGCCTCTATTATCTCTTGTCGTTTTATATTTTGCCTTTCTTAAAAAAATGTCGCGAAATTCAGGTCAGGTTTGCCCCACATCGGATATAATGGTAAGCAAGGTGCCCCCCCCTCCCCCCCCCCCCCCCCCCCCCGCGCTGTTGCACACACACAGATTATGCTCACGTGCCCTGTCATTAAATATCAGTGTCCAGTCTGCCCAATGTATACCTTACCACAACTGAACGGAATCTCGTACACCACACTGGTTACAGAATGAGTATATTGAACCGCGTGTTTCTTGGAACACGGTTAGGTCTAAGCTGGAGTTTTCCTCAGTTGTGTGGAATTCTATTTGGCGTATGCACCAAGAGTCGATTGAAAATGTCCAGAAACGTTTTTTTCGAATTTTTAGGACCGCTATGCTGGTCGCACTATCTACTTTGAATATCGAAGACTTTTAGAACGATACAATTGTTCTACTTTGAGTGTCAGACGACGCGACAGAGATCTCATATTTTTGTTCAAATGCCTTCATGGAGTCATTGATTGCCCTGACCTAACTTCAGCGATAAATATTTATGTTCCGAGAAGATTTTTGCGAATTTCTCTTTCATTTTATGTTAATCAATTCTTCCAAACCTACTCCCAGGACACGCATTCATACCTTATATAATACTTTCGATGATTCCTGGATTGACGTTTTTAACCCATCTTTTGCAGCGTTCAAGTTTTTTCTTACAAATCTATAAATTTTAACCTATCCTTGTAGCGTTCAAGTTTTCTCTTGTCAATTTGTAGAATTCTTCTTTTTGCTGTATGTTAATTGTGCATCATTACAAAGGCGGAAGCTGTTCATGAGCACAAAGAAATAAACAAACAAACAAATAAATAAACAAACAAACAAACAAACAAATGAATGAACGAATGAATGAATGAATGAACGAACGGACGGTGTTTTTGTCTGCCTTGTCAACTTCGGGCAGATCGTAGCACGTCTACGCAGAGCAGAAAAGACCGCGTTAATATCATATCTTACCGGCTACCTTTTTGAGATTATGGGATACAGTATGCACGTACTGAATGACTTGTACGCGTTTCCTTTCTTCTCTTGCATCGCGGCCTCTTTTACTTCTTCTCAGCTTTTGATGCAGGCTCTCACAACAGCTAGAGACTAGGTTAGGGGGGCACGCTACGTCTCTTAACCTTTTCCCTTGCCGTTGAAAACGGATTAACATCTGATGTTTCCAACTTTTTCCAGAGCCGCAATAAGACACGTAAAAGCGGTCCCCTTCATGTACGCATACAAGTCATTCCGTACATGCATAGTGTAGGGTAAGGTGGGGTAAAATGAGACGCGGGACAAAATGCGACACTTTCTGTTCAGCACCATACCTATCATAGACTACCAATCGGAGTACCTTTAAAGTTCACATAAATATTTCGTGACATGTAGACTTTGCACGCGTAAAAATTGAGGGCTATCGGTTAGAGTTTTCCAGAAAAAATAAATGCGAAATCCAGATTGACGTATTTATCTCCCGCCAAAAAACAGAATAAACAAAAAAGTAAACAATTCAGTGCGAGGTTTCGCTTCGAATAGTGCACAACGGTTGGCACCGACTACTCTGACAAGGTAAGCCTTAATGATTTTGGTATCTTTTATTAGCTCCAATGAGGACCAAATTTGAGTAATTTGTGGTTGCGTTTTTTAACGAAATGATTATTTACGTAACGTGATAGGCGCGGAACAAAACACGACAATCTGGCATCATAGGACGTGCATGTCAATAACGCCCGAGTATCCTGATAACTCGTGAGCAATACTACTTTTCTACCGGTGTCTAAGATGGGAGGGGCTTCATAGCGCGAAAGTGGCATGAAAAAGCTCTTGGAAGTGTCAAGCAGCAGTGTCACTCCTTAACACTACTGTCACACGTTTTGGCGTACCAAAGGATGCGCTTCAAAGCCGAGCCAAAACGCTCGGTGAATGTGGAGAGCAGCGGCTCTACAAAAAACGGCTGGGCTACAGAAGCCGCGTTCTTTTTGATGTTTCAAGTTTCAAGAACATTTCTTGAAACTAACGTAGGATAAAAAAAAACAAACAGGTGAGAGCAGCACTGTCTTAACGTAACCCCCCCCCCCCCCCCCCCTAAGGCAAAACTGATGAAAAGAATCCTCCCTGGCGAAGGGGAACAAGAGGGACAAAGGACAAACACAAATCTCCAAACATAGCTAGGTGACTGGTGCACGACCAAGAAAATCTGCCTTGTCCTGGTATCGAACCAGGGACCTCTCCATTTCCAGTGGAGAGCTCTACCAACTTATCTAACCAAGAGTTAGACCTCAGTAGAGCAAACCGGTTTTATCAGCTGTAACCAGTCGGCCGCGCCCCAGTTATCAAGCGGTGTTTGGAAATTTGTGTTTTTCCTTTGTCCGCTTTCTTCCCCTTCTTTCCCTTCTCCAGAGATACTTTTCGTCATTCTTGTCCAGTTCGCTTGCACCTTTGCATTAATGGCCTTATCATCATAATCGTAAAACGTAGGCCGTTCTCCCGTGCTTGTTTCGGCTAATGGCAGCTGATAAAATCCGTTCGCTCTACTGACGTCTAACTCCTGGTTAGCTCAGTTGGTTAGAGAACTCCTTTGGAAATGGAGAGGTCCCTGGACCGGTACCAGGACCAGGCGGAGTTTTTCGGTCGCGCACCTGTCACCTAGCTGTGTTTGGAGGTATGTTTTCGTCCTCGTCCCTCTCGTTCCCCTCCCCCAGAATTTATTTTCGTCATTCTTGTCCAGCTCTCTTGCACCTCTGCATTAAATGCATTATCAGCAAAGCTGATGCTGACGAAAGCAACCCAAAACCGGCGTTCCACTGCCCCCCCCCCCCCAAAAAAAAAAAAAGAAAAAAAAAAAAGAGAAAATGGTGAAACCCAACAGAACGAATTATTAGTAACCCCCCAAGTTGCGCACTGTGTCCGATCGTTCTGCAGACGGTGCGATGCAAACATCCGAGGCTGGCAGCGCCTGGGCCCCTAAACTCGTTAAACACAAAGTTGGGGCCGCAGTTGACGGAGCGCACCGATTGGTCTGTCACGACGACGATTTCGCGCTTTTTTCGCCGACCTCCAATCGACGCGCTCCGCGAACTGTCTGGTCACCTTTGTGTTCGACGAGTTTAGGGCTCCTGCTATGCTAATAACATTGAAGCCACGGAGCCCCGCATTCGGTATGATCGAATGCATGGAATGCAAGAAGTGGGGCCATGAAGTGTGCGTTGGAGGTCACATTGTGCGTTTCAAGTGTTTTAGTGCAAAAACTGAACACATATCAGGTGTTTTTTCTTAAGTGTGTTTCATTGTACCCCCCAAGGTTGTATTGTTTTGCCCCGCAGGCGGGGAAAAATTAGACATTTTGTGACTTTCAAACGACGTAGTTTTGTTGAACGTGTCGCTTATTCAAGTTAAGTAATATTTTCGGTGCATAGAGTCAAGACATCTAAGAATATAGCCATGCTGTATTTTTTTTTTTTTTTTAAATATTGAAGCAAAAACTATAATGACCGTCGGAATGCAAATGTTTGTCTTATTTTTTCCCACCTTACCCTATCCCACAATCTAAAAACGGTAGCCGGCAGATACGATATTAACCTAGCCTTTTCTGCTCCGTGTAAACCTGCTACGGTCTTCCCGATGTTAACAAGGCAAAAAACAAAACAAAAGAACGCCGTGTTCCGAGAAACACGCGGTCAAATATACTGATCATATAACGTACGTGGTGTATGAGATTCCGTTTAGTTGTGGCAAGGTATACATTGGGTAGACTGGGCGTTCATTCAATGACAGAGCACGTGAGCATAATCTGTGTGTACGCAACAACCCGGGGGGGGGGGGGGGGGGGGGGCATCTTTCTGACCATGGTAGGCGATGCGGGGGCAAACCTGACCTGAGTTCAACGACGTTTTTAAGAGAGACAAAACATAAAACGGAAAGAGATTACAGATGCGTTATACATAAAAAAGAGAGCGTCAGCGCTCCGTCTGCCTGTCAGATTTAGACCGAAATGGCGTTTTTGGATGGCTGTCTTTGAGTGTGCGATTGGGTGCGATGCGGATTGGGCAATAATGTGTGTATATGTAGGTTACGAGGCTATTAAAAAAAACAGTTGAGAGCAAAACCTGTCCTGCTGTGTGTGTATCTTCATTGTCCCAGTTTCTTCGCGCTTTTAACCCTTTTATTCAGTATGGACCGACTAGCACAAACCCAAGTTTTATTTAGTTTATTTCCCATCTTTAGTCTCACACAAACTTCGTGGCAACTATACTCAGCGTCAACTATTTTGTGCAAAGTTGTCAAGGCTACACCTGCAGTGCTACAGTGCTACACCCTTACACTACTGCAAAAGCACGTACACGCGAGTTCTTGTACTTGCACCAGGTCACGCACGTAGCTTTGACAGCGCAATAGCTCAACGGATTCTACGCTAACCTCGATAAAGTAGAACAAAATAGTTCGCGCTTTGTATAGTAGATTCTTCTTTCCTCATTTCAAACAAAAATATATAACGTTATGAGTTCATTCCTTCTCGGAACGTCTTCTTTAGTGAAAGTTGATAAACAAAAATAATATTACTCGCGGACTGACCAAAGGAAGCCCCAGAGAGACTTTGTCGGGCTGCATAAATATGTGTTCTCGACAATTGTTCAAAAGAGTGTACGAAATAGTTTTCAATTTGTTTGATAGGTAGTGGTTTTATCATTCCAGTAGTGTTTTATAGATAATGCCATTTACTCGTGTTGTTTGATAGATCATGGCTTGTTATTATATTAGTTGTGTTTGTTCTGATATTTTTTTTTGTGTTACATTTCAGTGTTGTTTTATAAACGCCTCTTTAGAAAACCAATTCACCCCAACGACGATGTCTGTTTTTTCTTTTTTGTTTTTTTTTATAAATAGGGATTTTTAGCAAACAGTTACCGTGTTCCGCTTACCGCACTACCGGAGCCTTTGAAGCGTGCTTTTAAGCGCGCGTTTTCAGATGATATTGTGACCGCGGGGCACGCGCTTCAAAACCTTGCTTTGAAGGCTCCGGTAGTGCGGTACGCGGAACACGGTAACAGCTTGCTAAAAGTCCCGAGTACGAAGAAAATGTATAATTTCGCGAGCAAAACAAAATCTCGCTAAAAAGCCAAGCTATTTTCATTCGGAAAAACTCGATGTTTCGATGCTTCGTCATAATTATCCTTATTCTTACGTCGTCTACAGTATATGTAATCGGTTAATGCCAATTATAGGGCTTAATATATATGTTACTGCAACGGCGTCACACTCGTTTTTTGTTCCACTCTCGTATTTTATGATCGTAATATATCGACACACCCGTTAATAAAAAAAGTTCCCTCAAACGAATTTAAAAAGAAAAACAGTTTTTGCGCGTTAGAGATAGCTCACCGGCTGAACCGATCACGCGCAGTGGGTGCGCCGTGATCCTGCGCTTTTTCTTTCCGCGTGATCGGTTAAGCAGGTGATAGCAAACGTAGAAATACGGCGAGCAGCGAGACGATGTGCTTTCGGCGTTGGGTAATTGGCTCCACTGGGTCATAGCATCGACTGCGGACTTTCTGTGAAACGGAGTATGCGGAAAGCAAGTCGCCTGCTTCTTGCGCAGGAGTTGATGTGACGTCAGAACGACGCTGAGCTCTGATTGGCTGATTGAAAAACAACAGTGGGTGGACCTCAACGGTAGACTTGCTCTCCGCACAAAGTACAGGTGGTGCCAAAAAGAGTTTGCCCATCGAGGGAATGCAGTCGGGACTTTATAGTGTCAACATTTAATTTTGTCGCGAAGTTGAAAACCTCCCAAAATACGACGCTTCTCATATTCAGAATGTATAATATTGCAAAAAAAAAAAAAAAAGTCTGCGATGTGGTTCGTGATTAACGATATAATGAGTCCCACGGAACACCTGGATGCGCTTGCGAAACATTCATTCACTGCGCCGTAAATAAGGAGGAACATAAAAACGACGGACGAGTAGAAGAGACACACACCACGGAGCGCTACTTACAACTGGTTTAATTTCGGGATAACACACCCACCGTGAAACCGACAAGACACACATCCCATTCATTCCCAATTGCCACTCACCACATTTTCTGCTTTCACGCTGTGCATGATCGTAAATACGGTAGCTCCGATTCATACAGGGTTACTGATGGGGCACTAACACATGTACCATTGTCACAATCTGAAATACTAAAAAGCTTCCGCTATCTCCCTTGTCTTCTCGTCCTTGTTTCGTGCCAAGATAACGGTGTTGTCGAAATAAGGTATACATTCGCACCTATTGCAATGCACTTCTAGATTACAAGAGGGGCTGACTTCAACGACAGGGCATGTTCACTCAGCCTTTAGTTCACACATCTTTCTGACTGCCCAACATACACCATCCCACAAGACAGAGGGATTCTGTACACAACCCCCACTTTGCAGCCCAAGTACTTTGTTGCGTGCTTTTTTTAGACATAGTTACCCCTGTACCTCCCCGTTCTACCCTTGCACATAACTTGCTTAATTTTCTTGGAGCTGAGAGGAGAACCGAAATTCCATATTTTTTCCCCCACCTTTTTTATGTTATGGCCAACAGTATGTATATACGAAATCACCACTGGTCTCTTCAAAGACTTACTATAATGTACGCTAGAAGTTCAGCTGTCGTTAGTGTGCTGCGGCAAACTGAAGCATACAGCAACCAGTCGGAAATTGACTTCCGGTAATGCATTTCTACGGGAAAAAGCGAGTGCGTTTTCTTTTTGCGCCTGATTATCAAGCAAACCTCATGAATATTTCAAACGTACTATGGTCCGTTGCAGCTCGGTGAGGGCAAGACGGGCCGGGGAGGAGGAAGAAGATGGAACGCTAAAGAGATAAGGAGGTTTCTTCCTCTCTTCTCCAGCGTTCCGTCTGCTTCCTCCTCCCAAGCCCATATTACCCTCGCCCTACCTTCTTGAGGTACAATGGGATATAGGTGAATTGGAACGTTTCTCAGTCACGCGGATTAAATAACTGGTCAGTTACGGCGTTTTTATATTAAATTTGTGATATGAAATACGATGCTAAAACCGCTTCGTACATGTATTTATGTTATTTATGTCATACTTGTACGTAGTTCAACTACTCTACTCAAGTTACTGTAGTTTAACTACTTTTCTAAGTAGTTTAGTAACTTTCAACTTCATTTTTATTTCGGTAATTAGTAGTATACTTCAATTACTTTTTCCGAGTAACTTCTACTCAAATTATTCTACCCAAACGACTAACGAGTAAAGTAACGTCGTTATTATTTTACGGTATTTCCTATAAAATTGCGTTACCCGTTAATCGTTACTTTTGATTAAAAACGGCCGCATGATTTTTTGAAAACAAAATAATTTTTATTTTGTACGCTTTGTAAAAGTGGCAAAGACCGGGCTTAAAAGGCGTGAGATTAACGCTGTGCGGAACTCCTAAGCGTCCTTGGTGCAGCCTATGTATAGACCGACACGCTGTTTACAAACAAGCCCGCGTTTGCCCACACCAGGTGTGGGCGCTGCGCGTGCGCAGAAACCGAATTCGCGTGAAGTGAAGCGCCTGCGCATCCGCAGTGCCGTCGACAGCGTCACCGCAGCTGCGTGACGTCAGGGCCGCGTGTTGGCCTATAGAAGCTGCTAAGATCACCGTTGCCGTACCCTGAGCAGCCGTCTCGCTGGGAAGAGACATCCTTTCAGAAGTCTGTCGCCGCTCGAAGGATTTTGCCTCAGCGTCCCTAGCTACTCCAGCTGGTTACATCCTTCTCTCCAAAACAAATAAATTCTCGTTCTGTCAACAACAGAAATGATAAACTCAAAGTTCGGAAGCGTTGACGTTCCCACGCTTTGAACCAAAACAAGCGTGTCAGCGGCAGACTTGTAAGTAGTTGAACTACTCTACTCAAGTTGCTCTAGTTTAACTATTTTTCTGTGTAGTTTAGTAACTTTCAGTTACGTTTTTATTTCGGTAGTTAGTAGTGTACTTTAATTACTTTTTCCGGATAACTCCTATTTACAAATTACTTCCCATTTTTAGTGGTAGGTTTGCGTATCAACAAACATTCCTGCACAAAAAGGTGTAGGATCTTGGAAGATCAGCTGATATTTGCAAAAAGGGGGAAGCATGTGGCCTAGGCAGCGGAAGGGGTGGTTTAGAGGGTCCGAAACCCCCTGGAATTTTCACGAGATTCCCACTGCAACAACCCTGCTAAAAGGCGCGGGGAGCGGACAGACATCTCGCAAGTGAGGCCGAGTAACTGCGGGATTAAAGCGCGAAACACATGTACGACGAAACCTTCCGATCCGACGTGCGGACTGCCGGAATGACCTTGGGGGCGAGGATTTTCGTAGCATCGGAGAGCGTTGAAAACCCTCGCATCCGACCGTCGTATTGCCTGGTCGGACGTCGGATCGGACGGTTTCGTCGCACATGTGTTTCGCGCTTAACGCCGAAGGCTGGCGTCTCTTTGTGTCCCGAAGCTGAAGGAGACTTGAGACATTTAAAGAAAGGGCTTGTCCCGCTTCTCCCCAAAGTACGACCTCTCGCCCGCTACAGGAAGTGTGTACATGCATCCTCACTCAGAGGAGGCAACAAAATGCAGCACCCACTCTGAAGCTCACCTGGTGCTCCCGTTGTTTGTGCTGTAGTTGAAGAATCACGTGCTGAAGGGCAACGTAGACGTAACCTCTTTGCGTCGCCTTTCCTCCCAAAACTCAGAATATGCAGGTCTGCCAAGTTTCGAAGATCGTTCGAGAAATCCTGATAATTTTCCCACCGTTTTTACAAAAAAGAAAAAAAAAAAGAAAAAAAAAAGAAACAATAATAATAAAAAATAAAATAATAATAAAACAAACAAGTAGTGTCGAAGAGTACTATAAGTACATGGTACTTAAAGTAGTACTTCTAGTAGGTTTAGAAAACTTTTATTTTACTTGAAGTACATTCTCTGAGCAGGTACTACTTCACTAAAATACCTTTTCTGGTACTTTCCGAGGACAGTTCAACTCCCGACTTAAACGTAGGTTCCCCAAGCTTGAAAAAAAATGGCGTATCACCATGTGAAAACGCGCTATCCTCTTTTAAGACGTTATCTGGTCATTTCGCTGAGTGAAGTAATGAGAGCTGTAAGACGGACAGAAATAAGTTCCTTGCAAGTTGGTTGTATTAAATAGTTCGTCAGCGAGTGTAAAACAACTAGTCTCTGGCCACTTGACTTGATCCAATATTGGCCGCCATTTCAAAAAGAAAAAAAAAAAACAAAAAACGGATACACTTTTAATTATCTCTGAAGCCACACATACCAAAAAAAAATGTATAGGGGATGAAAGGGCATCGTGAAAGAGTGTGCTAAAATGTACTTGTATACTTTACATTGAAAGTACATTTTCTTTATAGAACTTTACTTCAAGTACATTGCATCATGTGTATTCACTACTTGAAGTACATCACCTTGCACTTACTGTGTAGTTTACTTCAAGTACTTGTTAGACGTACTTTACGCAACACTGTAAACAAGCAAACACTATCTGCAAAATCAAGCTCAGGCAGTGCTAAACCTCAAAGTAGAATGATACATCCGCAGCACATCGTTGACCAAAAACGAAAAACAAAACAAAAAGTGCAAATCAATTAGGCACGCAGAAGTAAAAGCAGCTATTAAAGCATATCTGTAAAAATACAAGCTGCTTTATATTTGGCTAGCAGAATTTCAGTAACATATCAAACCCTATATACTTTCTTATTAACATAAAACATATAAAAGTAACTTTAAAGGTAATTCGCTACTTTTTTACGGTGGTTAGTAATTTACAAAATTAATTTCCATTTGAGTAATTTTTTCTTTACTCAAATTACTTTCGAGGTCAATACTCAGTAACATAACTTAATTACTTTTTTTGAGTAACTTGTACAAGTCTCACTTATGTGCACTGTCGGACACTGTTAGCGCGAACACGGCGTCTGCGCTTTCCAGCATTGGGAATATGCGTACCAAACTAACGAAAGACATGCGGAAAATCAAGAGAGACGGCAAGAACTACGCAGTAACACTGGATGTGTAACACCTTGTGCATGCAGATGATAAACATAAAAGTAAATAAGTAGTGCCTTATTCTTTCTGCTTGTGAGTATCTGCGAAGATGTTTGTTCTACTTTCAAAACATCCCCCGCAGGCTAGAAATCCTTGAAAATAGGGAGAAGCTAAAGCACAGGTGCCCGATAAAAGCTGCGAGACATAGGAAATAATAAAGAGACGCAAATTTCATAGCCCACGGTACTTTAATTTTTTTTTTTACGTTTCAGATGTTTTTTTAACCGTTCGTAAAGATGCACGACCGAGTAATTTTTATAGAGTGACAGGACGGGCGTATTAGCAATATATAAGCACCACCGAATGCTGGCAAACGTTGAACATAATCTACATTCCTTTTGAGTTTTATTTTGCTTGGCGTTTTGTATCATGTAGACTTTCTCCGTCTCTCTGTGGACTTAAGAATCTTAAATGAAATTCACGATGTACTCACTGGTTCAAATATAATGGGATGTACGCTGCGCGACACTGTTAGTGCGAAGACAACATTGGAGCTTTTTGCATCATGCTTCAAGTTGATATGTTTGGATATCACATTTTATCCTTTTAGGTAATGTCCCTATTGAGTATATTCGCCGCAGTAGTATAGCTTTAACAATAGTAATTTGATTCTAGGAGGGGAAACAAAAACGGCGGTTTGCTTGCACGCTTTAAGTGTCGCACTAAGTACTTTAGCTCAGCAGAGATACCTGAACCAATACTAAATATTACAAACCAAACCTTAAACAAAGCCCTCATATTTGAAATTTTATTTTTCGTGATGTACTAACCCGGTACAAGTTTCGATTCACCAATTTTGGTTTTGTAACTGATCCGTAAGCATACAGACCGGACGTTGCACCACCAAGTCAATTTATGAATTAAAAAAAAAAAACGAACTATTTATTTGCAGAACACACATGACGATCCTCTAGACGAGAGGTTGCCAAACTTTTTGGCTAAGGGGCCGGACTGGGGGTCGGTCGCAGTCTTGGGGGCCGGAATGTAAATATAAAAATTGAAAGTATAGAAAAAAAAACTACATAAATAATTATCGTCTTTCCTAATATCTTCATGTGCGCGTTTGGTGCGCGTCTCTCTCAGCGCCTTTTGTTTTACGCAGGTTTATTTTCGTATCGGTAGCAGTAGGCTTGCTGGAAGCGGGCCGCGCGAAGAGCTTCACTGGAAGGACCGCGGCCAGCCGCGGTCCAGTCGGAAGATTTCCGCATGACGGATCTGGCCCGCGGGCCGGGGTTCGGAGACCACCTCTCAAGACCAAGAGAAGGCCACTCATGGCTTTCAGGTTTTCATCCGGCCTTCGGGGTCTCGAGCTGTGAACAACTGACGAGAAAGCACTACAGACAATAAACCTGAGTATATGGTTTAAGAGATTCTTAGCTAGCAAGCTGTCAAGGGAAAGTCTTGTTGAGTACATTTCCTTGAACCCCGTTTAGTTGTTATCAGGATTATTCTCCTGGACTGTACTGCATACAGTCTAGAAAAGAGCTCAGTGAAGGCGACTGGAAAGCTTTCAACGCTGGAAGCCAGAGCCTTTGAGGCGACTAAACACGAACTGTTTTTTTGAGTCGAGGATGCATTGTCGCGTCGCCGGTTGTTAGGCTTCTTTTTCGCGAGACAAGCGATTGTCTCTTTGTATACTTCGAGGGCAGGTGGATGAGCGCGCTAGAACAACAGCCCGCTCGCCTATCTTCTCTTGCGTGCCAGCCGCCAAGCGGTCGGATCTAATAGACTCATATTCAGTGAAAACATAAAATACTACTGTCGGACCTCGTTTATTCTGCTAATTCCACTAAGTCAAGTCTTTTTTTAACTGGTCGTTCCCTGGTACAAGACGTGCTTTAACATTCGAATTCGGGGGAATTACCTTTTCTCTAGTCTGTGCTGAATTCAACAAAAAGGGGAATTACTCAGTTCTTCAGTTCTAACACGTTGAAAATGAACGCATAGACACATTATTTTTCAATGGGGAGCAAGCCGTCCTTATCTCTTGCAAGCAGAACCTCTTTTTTGCTTTTATAATGACCAAGCTTAGGTTATACTGATGGCTTCGCACTACTTATACAAATAACATCTTCAACC
The DNA here is from genome assembly GCF_016920785.2 of Ixodes scapularis. Taxonomy (NCBI): domain Eukaryota; kingdom Metazoa; phylum Arthropoda; class Arachnida; order Ixodida; family Ixodidae; genus Ixodes; species Ixodes scapularis. The sequence continues at coordinate 52,583,999 of NW_024609868.1, read as the reverse complement.
TACAGGTATCACTGACCGCCCCTCATATTTGTGTTGGTTTCGTTAAATCTCTTTCTTATGCTCATCGTCTTCTGTCGCCCAACTTGTGGGAAATCCCGGCCTGCACATTTTAACGCTCGTACTTTTTTCTCTGTGTCTTTCTCTCTTTCTTTCATATCAAGCACGTACTTTTACTCAGCCTGCAAGGCCCGTGAGACTGTCGACGACACAGACCACACCATCAATTGCCATTGCGAGGCCGTGAGACGCTACTGTGTGACACTCCGAGACACTTCTAAAAAGTTGTAGATTCCAACTGGCAACACCTGAGGCCTTTTGTGTCCAAGAGGTCCACTTTCATTGCGAAAAGACGCCAGACAATATTTTACTTCCGAAAGACAGCAAGCTACCGCTGTCTTTTTTATGAAAAAGCCATGGTCATAGTGCGCAAATCTAACTGCTCAATATTACAATATACTAGGCCTTTGCATTTAGAGTGCGTGTGTTTAGTCTGCTGGAGTATGGAGAAACTTTCGCCAGTGCAGTACACCATGAGTGGCAATCGAACCGCAGCCTTCGCTAATGCTATTGCGTCCACAAAGATCCAAGATGCGATGCGTCTTTCTCATCACCGAACACTTCCAGTCGCCCACGTTTATGCTCTAGACATCGGGGTCTCCCGTAATCACGACCGACAACCAGGAACCAACCTGCTTCAGCTGATCCAGTCCTACCAAAACGGGCGTGCTGGAATTCTCTACAAGAAGTCCATAGCGTTAAAATTTCAGCCCACAGCTACTCAAGGTTCTCTAGGGAGGGAAATTCCACGTGCCTTCTTTGGGATCTTCACCTGTTCCAGACTTTCTCGAAGTCGTCATAAATGCCGTTACGGGGCGGGCACTGATCGACGCCAGAGCGGCACAGAAATGGCACCGCGGTAGAAAACAAAAGCGCTCTTTCGTAATGAGGAGCGCGGGTATTCACTGGAAGCTATATTTGAACGCGCTGTTTAGAGTGCATGCTCAGAACAAGCTTACATTAGCTACTAAGACCGGCAATCTTGATGGAGTGGAATGCACGTTGCAAAAGAACTGTGGAAGCTCGTCATCAGCATGCGCTTAGCATTCGCGCACACAGCTATGGCTGCCAGTGAATACTCACTACAGCGTCAGGTTCGAGTCATCATTCTGCAGTCAGAGCGCTTCCCTTTCATATATAGATGATGAGCCCGAATCTCTCGCGTGCGACAACAGCCGCGGTATTGATCACTGGCCGAGTCGGAGTTTCGCAAAGTGGCAAAGCGCGCGATGCTCCGATGATAACTCGAGGGCGTGTTTGGTGCCCGGGGGAAATTGACGAGGGAAAGAACGGGGCGGACAGCGTTTAGACGAACGGCTCTGGTCGATCAGGAGAAATTGCTCTCCATTGAACACAGGAAGGGTCGATAACTTCTATTAAATAAACATATATGTTAGCCTAAGTTTGAGAGAACTATTTCAACCGATGATGACGCATCAAGTTTGTCCAAACCCTAAGAACTGCGCACGAATTCTCCGGCCCTGTTTCTACAATAATCCATTCACCTTCAAGGCACGTTCACATATACAACCCAGAGCTACCTAAGAACGATTATTCAGCTTCAGAAATAGCTAGCGCTGTCCTTGCTGATGCAGAGCTGACTTTAGGCTATACTATAGTGGCACAGCGTTGGCACAGCGCTGCAAGTTAGTTTAAAGTGCAAGCAGCATCAGCGTTGTTTCTATATATCGTTTGACCTTAAACTCGGACTCAGCCCACGCAACGAACTGTTGAAGTCAATTAAACCGTGTAACAAGCGCAAGTCACTGGGCCTTCCTTGTACATGATTGGTTAGCGGTGATACGACACGAAGAGAAACACGACAAACTCCATGTTGCTGCGCTTATGACGCTGCATGATTGATGACATCAGCTAGCAGCGTCGGCTGCGTCGGGACTTATCGTGAAACGAAGTATAGAACTTTCCAATAATCGCCTTCTGCGCGCGGTCGTCTTTGCCTCCTTAGTTGTAAAAGGCGTCCTGAGCATGCGCAGTAGCTCTCTTCCACAAAATATGAGACGCCGCGCAAGCGTACACAGCCCAGTTACTCAGCATTTTTTTTCTGGGTGATAAGCGATGTAAAGGTCTACAGGGCTGATTTAGTGGTGCGACACATGCGTGAAGTGAGTGGGCCTTTAGGCCAACTGCACGGTAAAAGCTTCACGCGTGAGTCAGCGCAAACTCCTTGCTTGGAACTGGTCATTCTATACTTCGTTTCACGATAAGTCCGAGCGCAGTTGAGGCTAGCTGATGCACAAACACGTACGCAGAGACTGAAAACGTTAAGTTTCGCTGTACGTACCCTGTGTGCTAGAATAATTTGTATAGCGAAAACACACCCACAGAAAGATAACGAACAATATATACGACGTGGTAGCTTTGGCCCTCGTGTTCAGTTTTAGTTTTTGCTCGATCTCACTGCGATGACTTTACAATTTAGTCCACAGGGTTTGATCATTCAAGGTCGCACAAGTGAGGGAGAAACGAGCGCGGGGAAAAAAGTCTCCCTATCCCCATGTGCCTTTTTCTCAGGCGCCTAAATAGAGACCGCCCCTGGGACACGAGCGAACAAGGAATTCACTTCGCTTAAGGGGATGCATCGCGGGAAGCGAAATCGCCTTCAAACTACACTTCAATGCCCATCCCTGGCCGTTTCAATCTGGATGTGCATCGTCCCCGCGTCACCTCGTGTGTCACTACTTTTACTATTGCGTGATGCACGTCAAAGACCCCAGGCTAGAGTGGCGCTGCACTGGCTAAATTCGTCATCTACAGCGGAGACATGCCTGTTTGAGCTGACTAACTTCCAGCTGTCTAACAAACACGCAACACCGTTATTACTTTGAACTACCATCGGTGTGGTCAGAGCCGAGATTCGCAGCGAGTGTAGTCTATGGTTTGTTTAATCGTGGGGGTTCGAAAACAAGTCAATGATGGGGTTACATCCGTAACTAGGCATATACTTTGTACCAAACGCCACACGCGGTCAGCGGAAGCAAAAACCTAACAAATGTGGGCTTGCCTTTGTGCCGAGTGGCTCCGGCGCTCCGGCGAATCCGTCCGAGACACGTCGACGGGTGCAAAGCACTCAGTGTTCCGAGACGATTTGTTTTGTGACAGATAGCTCATGCATTATTCTAACCTCTTGCATTAAAGTCGAGCCTTTTATGTTAATAACTTACAAATTTCGCTACGAAGCGAGAGAAAAATGGCTAAGTTTGACGATAATAGACCCATTTCGAAAGGGTGCCCTCTATTGGAAGCAGTGGAGTCCCTGCACAATGGCTGACGCAATCGCGCGCCCCTTGTGTTCGATTACGCCTCGGCTGCACGAGCTCTCGCGCATAGTAAACCCTGCAATATTGCAAAATTCAAATACAGAAGGTAAAACATATACAATGTGTGTATTAATGAGATATTGAGTATTTATCAGTGAGAAACAATGAAAAACCAAAACCGAATCTGACGTTCGTATTTTATACAGCGTAAGGTCGGTCTGCGTTTGAGGGAGCGACGACACTAGTTTACGCTGTAGATAAGAAATTTAGCCAGTGCAGTACCACTGCTGGCCTGGGGTCTTTAACGTGCACCACGCAGTAGTGATACACGACTGCACACCGGTACGATGTTCAGCCAGATCTAAACGGGTCGGGGTGGGGTTTGAAATCAGGATTCCTGGGTTCTGTAGCGCAATCTTTTTCACTATTTGCTCCGAGCTACGGGGCGCTAACACAATCGGCCACCGATCCCTTTGAGAAACAAAGAATGGTTATGAGCTGCCCCATACATTTCCTAAACACCTCCCTTAGACGATTTTTTTTATGATTTAAAACAAATGTTTTGTGCCCTTAGTGTTGGTGTGATTTGTTTCCCCTTAGGTTATTCAATTACTGAAAGAAGAAATTGACAAAAACTACAAAGCATAGGATTCAATAACAAAGAAATGTCACAATCATTTTTATAGATTCGGCCGCCAAACTTTTAACTCCATGTAAAAAACAAAAAACAAAAAAAGAACGAAAAAGAACTCAGGCCATCTAAAACTTTCCCCTCTACAGACAAAGTGAGCACCGAATTAGTTATTGTCTGTTACAAACCTGTGTTTTCCTCCAACGCCTTAAAAGGAATCGCTGGATAATTTTATATTGGATTAAACCGACCTCCTACGACAAATTGACATAAAGTCCCTCAAATATAATCATAAATGTCACAAAAAAAAAAATTTTTTTTTTTCTTTAGTTGGAGATTGTTTAAATGTTAGCTTCACCTCATGGGCCCGACTACAAGAAAGCTTGGAGATTCGAGGATTTGAGCTTCTGTTGAGGAGGTCGCCTCTCCACAGGAATGGATGAAGAGGCGACCCCAATCAAGTGAAGCACTAGAGAGCTTTAGAATAGGGGGCCCCAGCGTTTGGGTGCCTCTAAGAAATTGAGGGACGCAATCAGAACAAGGTTGGCGCCTTTCGTAACGCAGTGCGGCGTCCTTGAGTTTCTCGCTTGCTGCGTAAGAGTACCAAGCGTAATCATCAAAAAAGGAAAAATATATAAAAAAGTAAAACATCCGCATAGCAAGTGATTTTTGTTTAAAAGTAATAGTTAAGGCAAAACCAAGTTAACCCGGCTATTACAGAAGACAGTTTAAAATCAATATAAGTCTTGCAAGCTGTTTTCAGTCAAAACAATCCAATCCGTAGCTCTCTAAATTGGTGTGTGTGTGTCGCCTTGAGCGTCTGTTGCCAAAGATTAGGGCATTTAACTATGCCGAAATTGAGGTGATCGCAAGCAAGCATACCCTGCGAGCAGCTGCTTTTTTTAGGTCTGAGCTGAAGCGACTTGGATGCCTTAGAACACTTCTTTTTAAGCTACAGGTAACGTGCCACGAACGAAATCCACTCGGAGTCTCTGAGTAGCAAGACGTTGCCATGTCAATGACTATACCGCGTCTCTTTAAGCTTAGGAATGGCCAGAATCAGAGGAAGATCCTGAAAATGGGGCGAGTTCATCGCTCTTTCTTTGTGAATTGAGCGAAATAAAGCGAAGCGAAAGCAGGCTGCACCATACACTGGCAAATGAATATGGCCAAAACGGCAGCGACCATAAAGAATTTTTTCCGAAGCGAGCCGAAAGGGCGCCGCCATGTTTGCCGACGCAACCCAGCCCCAAGCAAATAGGGGCGATAGGGGCCCTACGCTATTTCTCGAATTTTGCAGGAGCTCGCGAGCGCCGGGCTTTGAGTCTCTCCGTTCTAAAACGCTCTACTAACGTTGGAGGACGGTCGCTTGAGTGTTACGTTAGTTTGTCACCACAAATTGTAACAATGTCTAATATAGTGGCAACCCGAATAGAACAAAGTGATTCTATTTCATTTGGGTCAGAAAGGGAGGACAGTGCCTCGAAAGACGAAACTACACTGGCGGTCATTATCAGTTGATTCTTGCAAAAGAAACAAGGACTACTTCCCTTTCTTGCAGAGGTGCCCTGAGGATGAGGGGCGTAGCCAAAAAAAAAGAGGGGGCGGGGGGTCTTATGGGCTTTTGCCCCCCCCCCCCCCCCCCCCCGAAATCTAGCCTACCCTATAATTAACACATGCATTTTGACCTCCCTTCCCCCTCTTCCCCACCCCAAGTCATGGATGCCCCATGCTCCCCGGGCAAACTGGTCAGTCTGCTCCCCGGGGCAAACTGACTCCTTCGCGGCTTTGCGCTCGAATGTACGACGTCGCGCAACGGTGTCGCATCGTAAGAGATGGACCCTATATCAGCTGTTCGTCGAAGCATATCTCTTCCTCGAGAGGCGTCAAGTTAGCAAGAGCCATGGTGCGATGAAGCCACGGCTGCGGTGGCACGCGATTCACTTTGTGCGCTACTGGGTGCTACGACAGTACGAGATCTCGCAGAAGGTCCGGGCTGTATTCATGGTGAGGGGCTCGCTAAGGGCGTTTCTGTTTTCAGCACTATGGGTAATGCACGTGTATGTCTTATTTGCATAGTGCATAGAAGCATGGCATCGCACAAGAGCCGTATATGTAGAGAGTTTGGTCAATGGGAGGCGCGGGCAGAGCCAGGGCGTGCGCCAGACTCGGAAAGAGGGCTTGGCATGCTCTCTTGACCAACCAGAAGCCGAAAAGAATCCCCTAGCGGTGGTAGCGAGAAACAGTTCTGAGCCGATCGATGATCGAAGGTCTATGTTCGTAAATGGTTTTAATAAGTGCGTAAGAGTGAAGTGTAGTAACTCTTTGTGGTTGAAAATAGGGTGTACGTGTTGTTCCATCATGGTCATGCAGAAAGATGTAAGAAACGAATGCGCCGCTCAACTCTGTTTTGCGCGGACAGAGTGTGACCGCTCTGACGGCAGATTCCCGGCGCTCGGCGTTTGGCGTAAGGATTATGCCGATCTTTCCGCTAGTCGCACTCTTCCACCATCATTTTGGATGAGTGTGATTGAAACATCACGTGTACCTTATTTTCAGCCATCAAGAGTTTCTCCAATGCAGTTATCAGGTTTGTTTCTCGCGACCACCGCCAGGGTATTATTTCCGGCTTCTGGTTGGTCACATTCGAATTTCTGAAGACGCCCTGGAACACGCCCAGCCCGCTTTCGGCCAATGGCGCCGCTTCATTTGTCTCCTATACTTCCCAACGAATGGCCAAACTCTCTACATACACGGCTCTGCATCGCACGTGCTTGCACCGACAGTGGAAGTTGAAGTAGCCTCACTCTGGGTTGTAAAAAAAAAATTCCACCAGGCGGCAATACTCAAACTTCTCGCCGGGAATGGGCAACGAGCCGCGCGCATTCAAGATATCACCGGAGGAGTGCAACTTCCTATACCGCCCACGGAACGCGAACTAATAAACCCTGGGAGTTCGCAGCACCATTTGAATCTCCTGGTGCCCGGAGACTGTACGAAAATAAACAGGGTGGTGCACCGAAACCAAAACCGTACGGCAGCGCCATTTTGCTTGGTTAAATGGGCGGTAGCTTGCGCCACCTACCCTGAAAATAAAAATTTTAGCTTCTTTTTTTTTTGTCCGGTTTGTGTGTTGCTTCGTTAGGCTTCTGCTGCTTTGCTGCTGGCTAATGTGCGTTGAAACGCACACAAACCAACAATGCAACGCGAGGCCAGCAGCAAAGCAGCAGAAACGTAGCAAAGCAACCAGAGTGACACATACACAAAACAAATGAGATGCTTGTTTATTTTTACTCAGCAGGCAGTAGAAAACACAGAAGGAATTCCTCACTATTTTACGCACAATAATAAAAAAATGAACAACAAAACAGGATAAAACGTTATGGTTACGTGCAACCAAGGTGTTGATATGCGTCCTTGCATAAACATTTCGATAAATTTACGTGAAATGGTCTGTAGGTTCGTGATCTTTTTCGAGGCTCTTGGCGTGTATTCACAAGCCTTGCACCGTGCAGCCACAGGTGGTGAGCCTAGAAAAAAAGTTGAATTACTTGATTGACCTTTAAGTGCCTGACATGGTCATATGAAAACAGCAAGCATATAATTCTGTACCTCCTTTCAAAAGACGGTACTTCAAGCTCAACGCTGCGACACTAAATACTCGTGTCTCCTCTCTGTTTGTCTCCTCCTTGAGTTAAATGCCTCCACGCTAAATTGACAATCATTTCGAATTTGATTACATAAGAAGCATAAGTAAAGACCGACAACGGTGTCTTGCAACTGAAGTAAACTGAGCAATGAGTTTAGAAAACAGACGCTCGGCTCCTTGGTATTGAGTCTTCATCGAGAACCTGTATTAGTTATCATTTTGTCGCTTAAATTTCGGAGTGCGTCACTGCTAAGCGAAACGGGAAACCATACAAATAGCTCCATCGCTCATCCTCAGTTGTACTCAGTAGATCGAACCACATTTAGGCTCGTTTTCACTCCTCGCGAACCGACCCGTGAATCGCTGACAACAAGTTTACCATCTTTTAAAGTGAGCATGTGCTCGATCTTGATATTACATAGAAGTTTCCAGTTTTTTGACAATGACACATATTTCTTGCAGTGAGTGAACAAGAGGAATCCTAAATTATGATAGGATTTGGTTTCGTGATTTGAAACCATCGCAGCTATCGTCTAAATCAAACAATTGGTACTCACTATCGCTGCGATAGCTAACTCCCGTTGTCACAGACATTTAATCAGAAACTAGAGCCAAAGGACAAGACCAAAACAGCGTACCTCTCGTCCGCTGGAACTCGAAACCATTGGTGTCCCGGCGTTTGGCAGTAATTGTTTCCCCACTTGGCACAGCAGGTGGTGTGGTGATGACGAAACTCCAAGCTTAACCACATTCCAAAACCAGAGAGTTTCCACGAAAAATAAACGAAAGCCGCGCTCGCACGAACGTGGCACGAACCTCCTGCGGCAACGCACTCGCAGAAGCGTAAAGGTCAGTTCAGACACTTGCATTTGAGTGCGTTTGATTGCGTTGCGTCGAGAACCGAAAGCGAGTCACCGACAAATCTGTGCTTCGTATGAAGCGTGGAATCCAATTCAAAGAATCATCTTAGCACGTGATATAAGCAGCAGGGATGTCCTGGTTTCCCGCAGCCGCAACGCTGTCGAACGCAGTCAAACTCAACTGTCTGAACCAGGCTACAGCTCACGGTTAGCGAGCTCGCGTCTGTCGCCCATTCAAACGGTCCACCGACTTCCCGGCGCCAGGGCGCCAGCAGCCAGCGCGCCAGCAGCCAGCGCATCTCGAAGCGCGAGGCACGAGTTCGGAGAGAGAGATAGCGCGCCCAGACAAGTTGAAAGAGGGAAAGAGAAAGTTACGATAACCACCGTCAACGCTATTCATACCTTCAAAACAACTTCACCTTTATTTAACGGTATAAGTTATATGAACCATATTTGGGTTAAAACAAAATAACGTCCGCCCACGCCCGCTGGGAGCACGGCACTCGGAAGCAGGTCGGCCGACCGGACGTACGTCATAAATATACGTCTCCGGACGGAAGTAGCCGAGAGCTTCAGTCCCCTGATATCACTCCGCTCGCTTCCACCGGTCGGAGGCGCGAGGATCCTTCGCTTGCTATTGCTTGACAGTGGTCCTGGCTGCCGGCACAATGCTCCTTCCATCGCCTGAGGTGACCTTGGTGTGTACAATCTTTGAGTGCTTTTGTAAAAGGGAAATCAGCCACGCCTCGTTATGATTTATGGATTTCTAGGATCATAAAAGCCTGCAGAGTGAGTTATCGCCTTATTTATGCCAGCTCAAAAACCTTCTTGGGCACCTTTAAGAACAGTCCAATTTTCGTCACCACACCGAGGACAACGACATACCGGGATACAAAGATAAAAGGGAGTTTTCGTAGATCGTTTTCGCCGACCCGCAAAGCCCTCCGCAATCCGCTACGATAGCGGGAACTCCATAGTCAAGGCTATCGGCGCGCAGGCGCAGTAGCGACTTCTTCGTTGCGGAACGCTTAGCGGAGGCGGTAGCGCGGTCTACGAAAACTCCCTAAAGAAAAGCTGCGGATGGTTACTATAATGTGACTGGGGCTTTGGAGGTTGTGCGGACTCCTTGTCTGGGGTTCGCAAGTGCTGTCATATTATGATAAGCGTAAAGCGTTATAAGGGCGGATGCAGAAGTTGTACACTGCAAAATATATTTAAACTCATGGTTTTTCATTCGTTCTTGCTACGATGATCACCGTTTTTAGCATCCATACGAAACAAATCGCGGGAAAAGACCGCTTAAAAAAAAATAAACACAAATCGGAAGATATCGGGCTCCCTCCCCCCCCCTCCCCCCCCCTCCCCCCCGAAATCTTCAATTTTGCTGGGATCTCCTCTAACTCCTCCCCCTCATAGAGCATTTTCTCACGGGCGCCCCCTCCCCCCCCCCCCCCCCCCCCCGCGCCCTTCCCCCCCGAAACAAAATCCTGGCTACGTGCCTGAAAATATGCAATGATATCAAAAAGGCCAGGTCAATGGAACTACGTCAGTGGTGAACCAAAATACCCGCGCAAATAACTGCCCGGTACCGAAACGACCGCGTACCGAAATGTCCGGTACCGAAACGTCCGGTACCGAATTGTCCGGTATCAGAATGTTTCGTACCAAAACGTACGGTAACAAAACGTCCGGTTCCCGCTTTCGTGAGGGTTGCTAGCAATCAGCGCACCCAGTGAAACCCGGAATGAGTCCATGCCGTGACGTACACTGAGCAGTGGCGAATTAGTGGGGCTTCAGCAAACAACAAAGGCTCCGTCTATGACCCCCAAAATGATGGGGCACTTTTGGTATCAGGTACATTATCCAATAGTGCAATGTTAGAGGCCCAGGAAACTTGTAAGCGCCAACAAAGACGGACATGAAGTCGGGAACATCGACAAACACTTTGTTTTTGTGTCCGCCTCCGCGCTAACAAGCTTCCTGAGCAATTCAACGTACTGGTCTAGTTGCTTTGAAGTGAGCATCTCGGCAAAAGCCTGGACACGGAAAGAAACACACACGACATGACGGCGCTGAAGTAACAACTGGATTTTTCATACACAAAAGAGGAAGAAAACAAAAGGCATATAAATCAGACAAAATAGGCACCACACACTCGCCGACCGAGCAGTGAATATTTTTGTCAACATAGGCCATATCAGTGGCTACGTAATGCCCTTCATAGTTGATGGAAGGTACCCGAATTCTTTTTCAGATACAGCCACTGACGGCCCGCCAAGTTTAGCAAAAAAAAAAGGCCTCGATGATTTTCCTTGGCACTCACTCTGTGTGTTTATCCGAAACAGTGACTTCGCTAAGATTAGGCTGTCACTTGCAGTACCTGCAGTATAAAGGTGCAGTGTAATTAGACACGACAAAATAAAACAAGAACTCAAAGCTTTTTTTATCAGAGCAAAATGCCAGAGAAGAGAAAAGGCGTTTTTTTTTTTTCCTTATTTTTCATCGCGCGGAAAAGCGTATTCACCATTTGCTTTATTTCAGCCTTTTCGTGCGTGGCTCTCTCTCGCCCCGTCTTCACCCTTTCCGGCGTCATCGAACACGCCCGCCTCTGCAGCCAAGCGACAGAGCCAGCTCGCGGAAACACGCGACGCGTAGACACCTAGTGGTGAACTGTTTAACGCCGAACAAGAGCCTCTGTCGCCGGTGCCGCCGCAGTCGCGGCAATAGCTTTCTTTGCGAAAGCGAGTTGCCGCCACTGCATGACCGGGGCCACAGACGATGTTTCTACTGGTCGACTTGCCTTTCCCCAGGGGCCGTGAGCCCATGATCCACAGTCGAGTCTTTTGATCTGCGCTGCAAAGAAGAAATTAAAAAGGAAAGCGTAACGCATTTCGAGACGACTTCTTGTTTTTGTGTTGTTTTTGTTCACTCCTTTCTTTACCTTTTTTTTTTTTTTTTGTACTAACGGTCTTTTCCAGGTTATTCAGTTGCAAATGGTTTATCCTTCTGCTCCCCTTCCTATTATTGTAATGGACTCGTCTGTTCATCGGTATCCCCCTTTCTTGTTAGCTGAAAAGGGGGAATAAGAGAGCTCTTAAGAGAAATAGAAAGGCATAATGAATGCCGCAAGAAAGAAGGGAAATATTTTGTTTGTAGTTAACCGTTATCGCTCAAACGAGAGTCTGTCATGAGTGACGAACGGTAGGTGTTGCCGTGGCCCGGCTATGAACTGCAATGTGACCTTGTCGAATATTGTCGCGATAACTTCAGTGACCGCTGCAAACGCTGCAAAAGAGTATACGCAGCCGGGAAGTCTTCCTCCAGCCTTCACGAGCACCTTGGAGTGAAGTTTGACTTTCATTTCTGGACATTACCGCTAGGCCTGGAGACGGAACGATGGAAGGCTGAAACCTCGACAGCGCTCTCCAGCCTCAACGACTTTCTACCATTAGGAAAGCTTTTTACGCATGAATACTGCATTGCCGTCAAGCTTATTTGTTGAGCGCCTCTTTAGCAAGAAAAAAGATGTGCATCAAAATGGGAAAGTTAAGTGATGATAACGTTGTAAAGTAGTTGCGGCTGCGTTATATGAACTGAATAATTTATTATTTAGTGTATATTGTATTGAAGCACCAAACGCTTTGATTCAACAAAGTCGTTCGTCGGTAATAATATATAGATCTCAAAAAGTGAAAAAAAGTTTCTGAAATCCAAATAAATATAAATCATATTCATCGTGTGTGTTCATCAATGTCTTCATAGCTAAATTAAAAAAAGAAAACAACGAAAGTATCTTGAAAGTAACGAAGTTACTATGACGCAGTAACTGTAACGGTTACACGTTACACGTATTTTTAATTAACTGTAACTGTAACTTAAATACATTTTTGACAGACTATCTGTAACTTTAATTAATTACTTTTTAAAAGTAACTTACCCAAGACTGATGTCGAGCTATACGCGGTACAATGAATCTTGTACTGCTCATGTTGATGTATGCGACAAATCTGAAGTTCTGCATATTTTGTCAAGTAATGAACTGCAGCGTTTGCGTGTTAACACAGTTTTTCTAGAAACGCGCGAATATTTTGTAACTAAGACTAAAATAAAACATCCGAACCTACTTATTTTGTTTCCAATGAACAAAGCTAATTGATTCCATGGTTTTGCTAGTTCACTTGTATATTTCTGATTTACTCAAACGTTTAAAAGACTGCATACCTCCCATTTTAAGTACCTGCCTTATAAAATCCATAACACACGCAGACAATTCGAGTTATCGTATAATAAGGCAGGGAAACGTATTCACGATAGATTTTGCAATCACTGTTAAAAATTCTACCTTCAAATCAAATCAAATCAGTTTATTTTCTGCCACAAAAATACGTTCGTGACAAGGGCGCTGGAAAAAAAGCTGCACGTAGCAGCTTGACGATTCCCAGCGCCCCAATACAAAGCAGCAGCGGAACTGACATGAATACAAAAAAAGAAAAAAACAGTATATAACAATCACAAAAAAAAAACAGCAAAAAGAAAACATCTACCTAAGTACACATATTTAGAGCTATCTGAAACGTAAATAGTGATTTTATATTACAAAATGTCTTGTATTGTACGACTGTTCACAGAGTATATATCAATTCCATGAGAAAAAAGAAGGTTTAACAATAGCGGCAATTGGTAGCGGTATCTCTGAGTGCCGAAATTTGTTCTAGATACAGGAAGACGCCATGGGGGCCTATGACGCGATGCGTAAATGGACTCGTTTTTTTCTAGTTTAGCAAGGTCTAAGATTATGTTAATATTTTTTCTTACACATTGTTGGTAATTTAAAATCAATCTGGAGGAATACATATTATATATATCAATGATTTTATGTTTTTCAAAAAGAGGAAGAGAGTGATAATCACGCGGTACATTTTCAATTATTCTAACAGCCTTTTTCTGTAAAAGACGCAATTTGTCTAAATTGCTCTTAGTAGTTGTTCCCCACACTAAATGGGAATAGCAGATTATAGAATGAAAAAGGGAATTGTAAATTAACCTTTTGATGTTTACGGGAAGTATATGCCTGTATTTATTCATAATTCCAACACCTTTAGAAAGTTTTTATAAATGTATGTTACGTGATTATTCCATGACATATGACTAGAAAATATAACACCGAGAGTCTTAACGGTATCAACACATTCTATTTTGCATGACCCAAAATACAAATCACGTGATATTTGAACATACGATCCCGGGCATTGAAATAGGACAACCTTAGTTTTAGTGGTATTAAGAATAAGAGAGTTAATATTTATCCAATTTTTTAATTTACCTAGAAAAACGTTTGCTATGGAGGTAAGTAGGTCTTCTTTGAAACTAGAAAAAAAAATATGCTAGTATCGTCGGCGTACATTATAAATTTAGCGGTATTTTCGATGCTTACTATATCATTCACGTATACGAGAAACATTAGAGGCCCTAGAATACTACCTTGAGGAACCCCGGAGTAAATTCGTTCAGTAGTAGATACATAATTTCTAACTCGAACATATTGGGATCGATATTGTAAATAAGACGTTATGAGCGATAATGGGATACTTCGGATGCCATAACATTCAAGTTTATTTAGAAGAATTTGGTGATTTATCCTATCGAAAGCTTTGCTTAAGTCTATAAATATACCCAACGTTAGAAGTTTTTTTTCAAAATTTTCTAATATTATTTCTTTCTGCACCAATAACGCGGTTTCCGTAGATTTCTGTTTCCTGAAGCCGAACTGAGAATCAGTCAGTAGTGAGTATTTTAAAAAAAAATGTAGTAGTCCAGAGTGCACAATTTTTTCAATCGGTTTCGAAAAGACAGGAAGGATAGATATGGGTCGATAATTACTTATGTCATTGCGATCACCACCTTTATACACTACGGATACTTTCGCGATTTGCATCCTTTTAGGAAATATACCGGAAGACAATATAAGATTGTACAGATGAGTTATACACGGTAATAGTAAGTCAACTACAAATTTCACCGGCCCAATTTGAAGATCCTCACAGTCATGGCTACGACTGTTTTTTTTATATTCATGAAAGTAGATTGTACTTCTTTAGTATCACATGGGTTTAAAAACATGGTTTCGTTTATTCTGGGGATATTATTTGCTGCAGAACTGTTATAACTACTTTTCCCTACGCTCACAAAATAATCATTAAACATATTCGCCAGCTCTACACCAGAAATAGTTCTATCGCCTATACTTATACTAGTGACTGCTCTATCTTAAGTTGAATTCCGTATTAAGGAGTGCAAATGTTTCTTGACGTGGTACTCTTAATATTATAATAATAACATTTTTTTTCTTTATTGATCAATTTTAATCACAGAAAAATTGAGAGGTTAAGCTGAACGTTTTGTCTTAACTGGCTACTCTGCACTGGGGTTAGCGGAAGGAGAAGAAGGAAGAGAGTGATGAAAGCACACAATGAAAACGATAGTGATGATTGTGCAAGATATGGTGAGGATGATGTTAAAACTCAGTTACGTACGCGCACACACACAGAAACAGACACTTAAAGACAAGTTGACAGTCCGCTTGTAGTAACGAATAGTAAAAAAGCCTTGGAAGCTTCTGCTCATTGGTTCATTGCGCTCCAGGTGCAGAGTACTTTTGAAACAGTAAAGGACCGTGCGTCCATTTGGTGCAACGTTTGTTGTTATGCTTGTTGTTCGTCGTGACAGTCAGGACATTCACACAAGGTGTGTTCTATTGAGCCTTCAACCTCACAAATAAGACACTCCCCGAAGTCCCTACTTAAAATGAGGTCAAGGAATTTGGAGTGTACGTCGCCCCTATCCCAAACGACGCAGGAGAGCTTCATGTTGTCTTGATAGTCCAGATGGGGAGCGAAAAACAAGGCGTGGTTTCAGGGCATGAAGTCGGGCATGATGGTCGCTCCTGTCTGGCCAGTAGTGTTTTGAAAGTGTTTTTCTGAAATGTTGGACCGGGGTGTTAACATCCGTCCTGGAATATGATATGTCTATTACTTTGCTTCCGACTATGAATTTGGCGTTATGTCAGGAACCTCGTTTCTAGGCGCTTCGCTGTGACCAGATAGCCATTGAAAGTTGATGCTGTGTCCTTGTTACGCTTCGTTGTCCAGCAGCACAAGTGAAGTCTATACTCTGGAGCTACTTCTACATTCCGCGGTGTCGGATGTTCCGCAATTGTGCAGTGAGTAAGATCTATCAATCGGTGCGTGACTTTTGAAAGGGGTCTGTGTGCCAAAAACTGAGAGAGAGAGAGAGAGGCGATGAGAGCGTGCGGGGACGTCAGAACGCCGAGTTCTGGTTCAAATGAATATTAGGTAGATCTAAAGCTAGTTGTTTTTGTCTCCACTGCACTTGTCGAACGCGTTCGAATGCGAGGGCCTAACGCCGGACGCCGTCGTTCCGCGTTCTAACCCATTCGATGATTGCAGTGGAGACAAAGGTCTACGCCCAAATCATTCCTACCAAAGCTCGACCATGGTCCCAGCACGTTTGAAAGTGTGACCGGCCGACTGACAATTATTCGAAGCCGCAGCTCCAGGCGTTGCCGTTCCCTTGAGAAACGTCCACATTCAAGTATATGACGTTCAAGATCTTCGAATGCGAGGCCGCAGCAGCAGTCTGGTGATTTTGTTTGAGATATCTTGAAAATAAACTTTTTTTTTTTTGTAAATTCGACATTCAGTCGGGGCCTGTGAATTCATGTATCAATATTACTTGGCAAATCTGTATCTCTTTGGAAGTTGAGATGAGGATCTATGGCTTAAGGAAGAGACATTTGGACATGCTCATTGAACCAGGCAACACCACATAAGCGTTCACAGAGGTTTTTGATTGTGATTCGTATATCACATGGTGAAATTGGAACTTCTTTTAAGTCTACGCTGTTATGTCCTAGTGTAGCAAGTTTATTAGCTGTTACATTCCGAGAAATGACGCAGTGCCCGGGAACCCACTGAAGCACGATGTTGTGTCGCTCCTCTGTCGTGCTTGAAATTTTCTGAAGAATCCTGTGCACAAACGTAGCATTGGGACCACGTTTGTTCATGGCTTGCAAAAAGACAAGGGCAGCTTTGGAGTTTGTGCATACCACCCTTTCTCGAGCACTGTGGATCTTCCTAATAAAAAAATAAAAAAAGGAGCAGAAAGAATGTCATGTAGCTCCGAGGTGGTTGATGAAGTTCAGTGAGAGAGGTGGTATAACTCGCGCGTGTTTAGGTCAAATATGAAGAAGGCACACGCAGAACAATTTTCCGTAATGGATACGTCTGTGTAGATAAACTAGCGATTTATTTATTTGTTGTACAGATGACTCGGGGTCATGTGCATTGCAACTACAGGTGGCACAGTTGATGTTTTTTTTTCGGGTTTTAAATTTCTATTTGAATCTGGGGCAGGGTGTAAGATAGACAGGTGGGGAAACGGCCCATAGAAGCCTACTGCAGCGCCGTTACCGTATTGTGTACTCGTCTGCTTGCGGGTACCCCCCATTTGCGACAGATGGCGCTGCGGCGAGAGGAAAAAAATTGGAATCGGATTTGCATGGAACTTTATGAGAGAGTGCGCAAAATAAACCTAGAGCACGACAGTTCACCATTGAAAATCCACGAGAAATTATCTCCGCCAGTTTAGCCGTTCGCCACCGGTCGCCCACCCAGAGTGAGAGTTCGCGGTGCTCCACATAGATGGCGCCACAGAAAAAGAGAAAACCGAGGGGGACACAATCCGGTCGCTCATTGGGCTCTCGTTTCCCCACCTGTCTATTTTACACCCTGGTCTGGGGTATCCTGATTGTCCAGGGCACGCAAGTATCATCGTACTCACAAAAATAATATTGTAGACAGGTGTTTTGCTTGGACATAAGTGTAGCATGCATTCATGCAACAGTCATTTCTTCTAGAGAATTTGAAAGTCTGTAGTAATCCCTAAAGAGTGTCTTGAAAGTTCTTGGTTTCGAAGAACCGAGATTGCAGCCTATCGAGCTTCTGCAAGTATTAAAAGTCCCGATGTTACGCCGGGTACTCCCAAACATATCCTTAGGCCATGTGCTAGTAGGTAATGTAGTTGTGTTTCTAGAGTTTTGGAAAGTTCATGTAAAATAGGTATTGAGTATGCAATGGTTTGTTTAACAAGGGCGGTGTGTAGGTGTAAAAGTGAAGGTGTTAACGGTCCCCCCCATATGGTACCCGCAATACAATGCAGGCCATTGGTCATACGCTTCCCTCTTTCACTAACATAGTCACATGTTTTGTCCAAGTTAGTGTGCGACCTAAAATGACGCCAAGGAAATGATGTTCTTTCACCATTTCAAGGACGTGTTCACTTACGGTAATTTTAAACCCATTCAGCTGTCTGCGTGTGAATGGAAGGGCAGCCGATTTTGACGCCGATAAGTCAATCCCTCGCTCTTTTAAAAAGGTGTCGGGGACATTGAGACCGGCTTGTAATTTTTCTTAAATTATTTCGAAAGAAAAACGTGTAGCCCATAAACAAATATCATCAGCATAAATTGAGAAATGGAGAAATGGTGGGAGAAAGCGAGCCAGTTGTGCCATCACTGCATTGCAAAATGTCGGACTGAATACACTGCCTTGTGGTACACCTTGAGTCAATTGGTTTTCCTGGCTTTTCCCATCTGAGGCCATGGTAAAGATATTTTGATCGTGCAAAACGTTTGCAATCCATCAAAGTATTCGACCTTTCACTCCAAGCTGAATTAGTCCTTGTAGAACGTCCGCGTGGCTCACAGTGTCAAACGCTCTTCGTATATCCAAGAACGCTGCAATGGTGAGGTTGCCTAGGGTCAGTGTCGGGTAAAGTACATCTAAAAGGTACCTAAAGTAAAGTACAAAGTAAATGAGACGTGATGTACTTTATGTAAAGTAGTAAGTACACTGGGTGCAATGTACTTAAAGTAAAGTACTATAAATAAAATGTACTTTAAAAGTAATGTACAAGTATTTTAACACAATCTTTCATGATGCCCTTTAATTCCCCTATACAGTGATTTTTTAACTGGTATGCATTGCCCAGGGGTAATCAGGGGTACATGACCTATGTTCAAAAGCAGCGGCGAATATTTGATAAAGTCAAGTGGCCACAAAGTAGTTATTTTCAGGAATGAAGCCAAATTCAGAAGTCTCTATTTTGGATTTGGCGCCGCGTGCACTGGATTATGACATCCAATGGGGTTAAATGTGCTAGGAGAGAGCATGACGTCAGTGCCGTAGCTTCCGCAAGTAATCCACTCATAGAGGAGTGTCCTCTCTTCAATGAAAAAAATAGGGAGTGTGAAAGCGAGCTGGTGATAATTAATCATAATGTGACACCTAAGATTGGGGTGCGAAAAAATTAAGGAACTTTCTAGTCGAAGGAAAAGACAAAAGAGAATGTCTCAAAACATTGTGATGTTCTCTTCTGTGGTCTTTTTCTTCGACTTGAAAGTTTAATATTTCCGCACCACAGTTTAGGTGCTAGATCATGATTAATTTTTCTGTCATAATATGTTAAATCTTCTCGATTACGCTGACAGACCGAGAAGTAGGAAGAGTCCGACAAGCTACTGGACAGCCGCCCCCAGAACAAGCGGAACGAGGCGTTGTCTGCTCACGTCTCTGGTGAGAGTAGAATATCCCCCCCCCCCCCCCCACCCCCGTATTTCTTCGGAGTTGATAAAGCATTATTTCGTGATACAAATTTAATAAAACCAAATCTGGGGAATCTACTTTAAAGTCAGGAATTATACTTTCCCCGGAAAGTACAAAAAAAAAATACTTCAAGTACAAGTTTTCTAAACCTGCTTGAAGTAGTACTTTAAGTACAATGTACTTAGAGTGCTTTTCAACACTGCCCAGGGTTCTGTCATGTTCTACATGGGTCACCAAGTCGAGAATACTATCCACTGTGCACCGACAACGTTGAAATTCAGTCATATTTTGAGGAAGACTATTGCTGACCTCAAGCCGCCACTGTAGCCGCTCGTTCACCCGCTTCTCCGCCGCTTTTCTCATACAACTGTTTATGCTTACTGGCCGGAAGGACTGCAGGAGCAACGCTGATTTTCCTGGTTTCCACAGGGGGAGTACATGTGCCATCATCCAGCCCTTTGGGATAACCTCTGCTATCCATAAAGCATTAAATATTTGTAGCAACAAGACTAGCAACTGGTCCAAAATTAGCTAGAGCACTGTATGTGACATGATCCGCTCCAGGAGCACTGCTTCGGTGCGTCGTCCGTAGCGCAGTTTTCAATTCTTCCAAGGTAAATAGATAGGTTCAATTGTGCGTCTGCATCAGTAGCATGCATATCAATATCCATTATCGCATTCGCAGTTGATGTCTGCAACTCGGCAGTACTCGCTGCCGCCTCAGATTTCGATAACAAAACACAGAACTCGTCAGTTAAAATCATCTCAGACACACCACGAGCTACAGCCAAAGCACGAAACTGTCGCAATTGAACCACTGGGAATATACCATAACTACTTGGGTGCAAGGCGTAAAGGTTCCGCTTAACTCTGTCCATCATCTTCGGGCTAACCTGTGTAGTTCTCGTCGCATCTGACCATTAATGCCTTGAGATTTCTTATATGCTTCAAATGATCCGATTCGTCGTTATCGACGCCCTGCTCGACCGCTGATGGCTTTTAGGCGGTCATATTCTCCATCTATTCCAACGTCTTCCTGTGGAGCTAGAAGATTGCGTGCTGCTTGCCTAAGGT
The DNA here is from genome assembly GCF_016920785.2 of Ixodes scapularis. NCBI lineage: Eukaryota > Metazoa > Arthropoda > Arachnida > Ixodida > Ixodidae > Ixodes > Ixodes scapularis. The sequence goes on along the minus strand of NW_024609868.1, from coordinate 52,563,768 downwards.
TTTTGCTTACGCATCTTTTGAAGTGTTCCCTTGTGGTAATTTGGTTAAGGCTGGCTGTGTTAAAGCAACGGAAAGCTTTCCAGTTTGTTAAAGAAGCACGTCATCAATTCCGACGGCACAGAAGTTTGGGATCATGCATTAGGATGGGTATATGATCACTGCCTCTGGTTTCCAAATCTCTTATCCACGTCACACCAAAGGCAAAATCACTTGAACACATTGATTCGTCCCGGACAGCTAGCACAGGTATTGCCCCTCAGAAATGTGGATGAGTCGCAGTTAAGAAGGGAAATATGATACTTATTAATTGTATCTTCAATTAAATGTCCTTGGGCATCACAAGTGTGACTTCCTTAGATTGTGTTGTGTGTGTGCATTAAAATCTCCACATATTATAAACGGCGTGGTGAGGTTTCGTATGATGCAAGATATTGATGCCCTCACTGCTGATTCAATGTATAGATTCTAGCAATGCACACGCATGCCTTACCGAATTGAACTTTGCAAGTCACATATTCTTGTACGTCGCAAGGACTAGAGTAGTAAATAAGTGATGAGGTAAGGTCACTGCGTACGCAAAACATTGCACGACTGTGGTCACTCGGTCGTTTTGGTTTGTAAGTTAAAGAGTTAGAAAGAAGAAAATCATCCTCCATACGTGCTTCCGAAATAGCCAAAATAGGAAACTGATGTTCAGCTACGAAACGTCGAAAGTCCCCAGTTTTTGAACGGAGTCCATTTGCATTAAAAATTTAAGTATCGCACATTTTTTGTAGATATCATTTATGATTGTGGACACGAGACCCTCTTCGTGCCAGTGTAATCAGACGCTCCAAAGATATAATAGTTTGTACTTCAGGCAAGTTGTTCAGGTACGAGAATTTGCGGAGAATTGCTTTCATTGCAGCGAATATTAATGCAAAAAGCATTCTCTATATTTCCACATCCTGTATTTTGCGTTGCTGTGTCACCGGTCATGTGGGCATGTTGTTTACGAGGTGCAGGTACAGGTTGTTGTTGTTGTTGTTGCCTACTAGGTTTTCTTCATTTTTGGCTATCGAAGCAGGTGCGATGGCGTCTGTCTTCTTTTTTTGGGCGTATCGATTGGGGTACCTGATGAAGGTGCCTCTGGTAAGCGGGGAAAGTGTGAACTTTCCCCCAGAGGAAAAATGATCGGCGTTGGTTGGATATCATTCAAATCTACTGGCGTTAAGCGTCGTCTTGGTGCTTTTCAAAGTTGGAGTTCTTTTTCCGCATAATGGGTGCGGCCTTCTTTCTAGGGCAGGCTCCATAAGATGCTGTCTGTTCTCCTCCGCAATTCGCACAGCATGGCTGTTGTCTTGACCTGCAATCTTTGTGGTTGTGTTGTCCTGCACGTACTTTGTACGGCTGCTCTCTTCGCCAATACTTTGCCACGCGGCCATGCCGTTGACACATGAGGTACCATACAGCCGTCTCAAAGTATTCGGGGACGAGGGCTAGTCAGCTTGGAAGTTCAGGATGACGCTGTCGGGTTACTTGATCTCTGTTGGTTCATCTTCGCTCTGATAGTAAAATGCCTGGCGGCGAAGTGACAATACTTCATAGCCTTTGAGATATTCCGGAAGTTTGTCTTTTTATGTACTCCAGACTAGCTGTGATTTTTCCGATGGATTGAAAGTACGACTTCGGGGCAATGGTTGTACGTGTAAATTGTCAGTAGTCTTTTTGCAGATGTCAGTGATGCTGCGTTGACTGCTAGGTTGCCGTTTTTCGTAAAAGGACGAGAAAGTAAACTTTTCTTGTGAAATTGCGACGATTTCTGACGCCAGGATGTTAGGATTGACGCGTCACAATGATGATCCTGGCTGAGTTGGCTTGAAAAGAACAGGAATCCCTGATTCCCGATCTTTCTTGTATAGTACAAAAGTAAATGGTACTTCATCATCATTTCCATCATTTTCCATTTGGTTCAGCGAGTAGGTCGAACTGGCCTTGTCGCCTGTATGGTCCATGTCTTTGCGTGGTCTTTTGACCTAATTGTTTTTTGACAGAGTGATCTTCACTCATTGAGGTGCTAGGCACAGATACACAGTATTTAAAAGTTCGAGGTTGTCGGCATTTATTAGGTTGAGTTGTTGGAGCATATAGTATGCAAGAGCCCGTAGTGTCATCCGTAAAACCGTGCAACGGGTCTACCGCCCACCGGCGGAATTTGCCGCTGCCTGCTGCCTAAATTATTTTTAAGCAGCGGTGCAGGAGAACTCTCTGGCCTATGCTGTAACTTCAAATTAGAATAGCAAATTTTTGTTCTGCCAGATGGAAAGAAGCGAGCAAATCTTACGGTTGCCTGCTTTTGTCGTCGTCTTTTTTCAGAATATGTACCTGTTCTTTTTTATTTTGTACTTATGCTAAGGTAATATACTATTCTTAAGGCTACACTATAGTATAAAAATTCTTTCCACTGACCTTTTTCAGAGATCGCTGGGCGCATGCGCCAACTCTAAGAGAGGGGAGGAAAGGGACAGCGCCATTTTTGGTGGCTCTCTCGTCCGTTCAGTCGTTTAGGCAGTGCTGGTTTGGCTTCACTCCCTCGCTATTCTCGCGACTTGGCTTCCCAGTTGTCATGCCTCACCACTGAGCAGCTGTTTAGTTGCACAAATAGCAGCAGAAATGGTTGAAATTAAACATTTTATGTAGTTCCAGCAGCCTTTCGCGGGTGGTGCACGAAAGCACCTGATGTCCGACACCCTGCCCTTTCTACCTCACTTTCAAAAGACCCCCCCCCCCCCCCTTTTTTTTCTAAGAAATCTATGACGCATATCCTCCCCGTGAGGTGGCCAGGTTCTGAACGTGACGACGGGACATTCTGCTTTTAACTAAAATACGGTAAGTGTTCGCGATAGGTTGTTATGTAGTCATAACGTACCCGATACTCGAGTAAAGAAAAAGTGGATAAAGCTCTCCGTTTTTCGGGCGTGCGTGCGCTGCGCAGATTCGCGTCATGCCACGTTAAAATTGCAAAAAAAAAAAAAAAAAGGTCACTGGCGAAACATTTAAAGCGTGCCAAATGGATTCAAGCCCTAAGGAGACGGAACCTTGACGGAACGCCTTGGCAACCAACCGCGAACTCCCCTGTTTCCAGGGCCCACTTCGTTAGACGTTCGTAAACGCGCTGAATTCAAAGCGAGATTGTTTTTACCACACCGTTCCTTATTTTTTGACGGTGCAAGCGAGCCTTCGCGATATCAAGATCGCCCGGATTTCACCCCGTCAGGATTTGTTTACCCGTTTCCGGGCACTGCGATGCCCCGTGCGCTCGCGCGGTACAAAGGACGGCGAAGTGACGGAACGCAATGAGCTTGAATAAGTTAGGCGCTCAATGAGTGCGAAATCAGCTGTCTGTAGTGGCCGGGCATCACAAACGGAGCTCCCAAGCCCCACACAAGGTGGATAATTGAGTCGGGATCGAAACCCCTCGTCATCACTTTCCTCACGAAACACTCCGCTTTGAAAGGCGACCCCTTTTTCAGTTGCTTTCACGACGCCACACCGAAGTGGCAATTAAGTTACTCCGAGTCGACGGAAGGAACCGATGCGGCGTCGGCGGTCTATCCATCTTTGAAGGTATAAAAACGAACAAGGTCCTCTGTAGTCTAGACAGTAGCTTTCATTAATCCTCGAGGGTCGTTTTCAGCCATTTCGAAGTAAAGAATAAGATGCACGCGAAGCGACGACTGGCCTGGCGCTGGCGCGGACCACGGAGCGACTGTACCGGAGCCTTCTATACTGTTTCGAGAGATTCCCGCGAGGGCGCGCCACGATCGTGGCCAAACTCTAAAAAAGGTCAATTAGTTTAATATTCTTAGAAATAAAATATAAAAAAATGGCAATTATAAGGCCCACCTCTACCTTAGGTATTTTCGCGAGGTACTGTTTTTACTGGTTTCATAAACTAGGATGGAATTTCCATGCGTGGTCGTAATAAAAGCAGGCTGCCGTAATCTCTCAATTGCTTTTGCGCTCCGAAAACTAGTACGACAAGGAAATTGCAATACCTCTCTCGGCGAAAGGAAATGACAGAATAAACGGCGTGACTTCCGGACGGTTCTGGACTTCCGCTCCGATAGGCCGGCGACTATTGTCTTCAATTTTCTTTTCACCTTGCGTTCACTGGAAGATGGCGAGTGCCGCACTGCGTGAACAATAGCGGCCTTCCGAAGCGCCTAAATGGAAGTTGCTGCATGCGGAAATGAAAGAACACCAACACATATATCTGTCTGAAACGGGCAGCATTCAGCCAGATATTGGCTTGAAATGGACCGTCGCAAAAAAAAAAAAAAAAACCAAAAAAAAAAAACACACACAAAAAAACACTATGTGCTGCATATCAGTAGCGCGCAACGTGTCAGCACAAGAAAAAAAAATCTGAATATACAGCGCGCTTAAAAAAAATTTTAGTGTTTTTTTTTTCTTTTTCCTGCTTTTTTTTCATTGCAAAAAAAGCAAACAAAAAAGCTATGCATTGCTGAACGCTCAACTTCGTAGCACTAGCGGTCTGAAGCAGAGATGCCGAAGTTTCAAAACGAATCGTTGTCTTATTCAAAAGTTATAAGCGGTTTCCTAAGACTTTCAATATGAAAATCGTGCCGGTTTCATGTAGTTGACGCCATTCATCCTTATGTGTTCGTGGGCTTTGTCAGACACCTTTTCCCTATTGATGAAGTCTAGTTCGAAACAAAAGAACAGACAAATAACTTTGGTATCTGGTCCGGACCGCAGGCGCCACATTGGACCGGATACTGATAGTTTATTTTTCCGAAACATTTTTATACTGTCAATATTTATCGGGTACACTCGGTAGTTCTGGAAGCATGTTGTCATGACCTAATGAAGTATACTAAATTTAAATTTGGATGACTTCAAACGTCAAAGGAAACTTTTCTTTATATATATATATATATATATATGCGTTATTAGAGCGTAGATGAAAGGGCTTTGCGTGGGAAAAAGGAAAAAAAAATATAACAGGACACGCCTTACACGAAAACTTACTACCTCGAACTATTGAGGTAAAAATAAAGCTAACATATTCCCCATGGCTCAATATGACTACATCATTTTGAATTCAAAGTAAAAATTAAGAAAGAGCTTGTGTGGGTTTTAGGAAGTAAAAAAAAAAAAAAGGAAGGAAAAAGTTTTACTTTGCTACGTTCCCTTCTTTGTGCAATAAACTCCAAAAATGGCCCGCCTGAATGATTCTTTTTTTTTTTCAGATTGACTGAAAAAAAAAAAGGATTAACTCCATTTTACAGGAAAAGCTTGGTTTTAACTGTAAATTCTTGTCGAGGCAATTTTTTTCTTTTTACATTTTTATTACATTTTTAAATAACAGGCGCACCACCTATACTGTCACGAATAACAATCGATGGGACACTAATAACTGGAGAAACTAAACGCTTAATGGGGGGCGAACTTGTGCCCAAAAATAAAAAGGGAACAGAATAAAGCAGAGCGTCGCGGACGTCGAAGTCGGCGTGGCAGCAGAGTCGAACGCTGGGCCGAAACTGACCTTGGCTCGCCACGCGAAGCCCCTTATGTACAGTACACGCGTGGGCTTCTGAAATAATCGGCGTAGAAGGTTCGACGCGTAGAACAGTCGGGCCTAGAATAAACAACAATGTTCTCGAGTTCACGAAAACATTAACCCAAAAACCGCTCGGCCACGCACGCACTTGCTCGCTGATGAGCATGGCAACAATACTAGTTGTTACACGAAGAAGAAAAGGAAGTTTTGCGCATCATTCATCCACTGTGCAAAATGGTTTTTACAGGATTTTGGTCGTCGAGGGGCAAAAACGATGCTTTTGGCGATCGAAACTCTTCATAGAATAACATAAAGCTAATATAAAGTGCATCTACACATATCTTAAATGAACGCATAAAGGTGAAGACGTTCCGGCGAGGAACCGAACTTTTTTTAACAACGGTTTTTGAGGTAAACGTAAGTATATTCGCACTTTTGCGGTGAATTACAGTGTCTCAGTATGTGAAACATGTTTTCTGCTATATATTTAAATCAGATAAAACTAATCTGGCCCGCGGGGTATATCTCTTTTGCGTTTGTCATTGGGAAAGTATAACAGGTAAGTGAATAGTTGAAATTTTGATAGCGAAGCGAAGTATAGGGTAACCAGCAAGTGACGCACATTTTGGAAGATTTCAACTGAAAGAGGTCAACTATTGCACCTATATGCTTAACCTTATGCGGAGCGCACTTTCGTCTGTGTCTTGTACAGGAGCTGCGACGGTGTCAGAACGCCGGTCTCTCATTGGATGATTGAAAACAAATAATAGTGGGTAGACCTCACGCATCTAGCACTGAGGTCTACCCACTATCCTCTTGGGTGCCGTTCTGACGTAACCGCAACCCCTGCGCAAGAAGTAGACGACTTGCTCTCCGCGCAGCAATGGTCTAGCAATAAGGGTTGTCGGTTGATTTTATTCGTTGAACGTCCTGTCTATTTCCCCCGCTTTAGTAAAATCACGGTGTAAGGAGGCACAGAGTTGGCTCTATTGTTTACGCAAAAATCGCCTTTTTTAAGGTACCGCATCCATTTGTGGATGGTGCTGCCATCGGCTTTCAATCCAGATTCTACACGCTTCCTGCACGACCTTCGCGTAAGCACCACGCAGGTTCATGTACTGCGGGTCCGACATGGGCATCTAAATTGACATGGAGGCGGCATGGTTGGTGCTCACAATGTTGTTGGTCGGTATACATATTGTGTATACCGACCAACTCATGAAAAACAAATATTTCAGCAACACAACAGTGTTGCTGAAATATTTACAAAATAATTTACAGTTTGTTACCTCGTACATCTCGCCTTCCCTGATTCTGACAGGTTGCGAAAAAATAATGATGGACACATGATAGCTCTCCCACTTGACGGCGAGAGCAGTCAGGGTGGCTGCAACGTTTCACGGTGCAAAGTTAGGGCAATCTTTATGACATTGCCTTGAACTCCCGGAGAACAAACTTTTCGGATCCGTCGTTGAGAACCTCAAGACCATGAAAGGTAGTAACACCCCCGAGTGTTGACTCCGTTGGTGTTATTGCGTGTTATTGCGTGCATTGAAATGTCCTGAAAAAAAAAAAATGAAAAAAAGAAAGAAAACGTTTAAGAGGCACTTTACGAAAACTTTGGGTCCCAGTTGGTTATTGAACCCGCAAAAGTGTACACAGACCACATTATGAAATACTCTACTTGAGCACGAATGGTGGCGGCCGCGCAGTCGGCGCTCTATGTGGGAAACGCCGAGAGGCCGACGCAGCTGCGCAGCTGTGCGACATGTGAGGGTTCCCAATTTGAATTGCTTTGCTTGCTCGTGTCGACACTGCTTATACAAACGGTTGTGAAGCACGTACTGCGAAATCCTTTAGTGTCCAGGTCATGTGATCCGTTCTCGTATGGCAATGCTGTCAAAGTGCTCTGAGTGAGGCCTTGCCGGTGGTCGTGAACGCGTCTGCGGAGGCCATGTATGAATTGTTGGTATACCTGCCAAAACTTTGTTTCTCATTTGTGTTGGCATAATTTATGTGTATGGAAAGAAGTCTATGAGGCGTTAATCGAATAACTAGAAAACAGTCGTTAATTTAAGAAACCGGTTTTGGAATGGTGAAGTGAATCTGTGGGCAACATTCGCCGTACTCTATAAACCACTCAGTTTCGAAACGAAAATCTAGGTGGCGCTTCGAACGGCGGGAGGTTAGAGCCGTGCATTAACTCTGTATGTGTGACGTGATTGGTCCAAACAAATAGGGTTGTTGTTATGGAAATTACATGTGGGTAGGTTTCGCTACGAAACCCCGCGACCGTTCAAAAATCAGAAGTAGGATTTAAACTTCTAAAAATCACAGATTAGAGAAAGCTTGAATGTCATATATGTTTCGACAGAAATGTGCCGGTCATCGCGTGTTTCTGAAATATTTACGACTGCAACTTTTGATCCTCAAGATGCCTGCAGCAGATTACGAATGCAAGAGGTATGCCGTCTGCCGCACGCCGGCCGGCCAAGCCGGCATCGTCCTTTGAATCGTATGAATAAAGACGATATTCTGATATTGCATTTGTTCGAAATATGATGAGTTTCAGACACTTATAAGAATTCATAGTGGGGTGCGATGCCAAATATGGTTTGTCGCAAGTCCGGGCGTCGGTCGAGATGATCGTCTGCTAAAATTAAGATCGCATTGCACCCGTGAGAAAAGCACTTCAGGCGATTGGTTGAGATCCCGATCGCCTGAAGTGCCTTTTTACGGATTCTGCGGAAATTTTGTTTGCGGATTCGCACTATGGGAGAGTGCTTCGTACCCGGTTGTAACCATCGCGTGGAGAAAGATTCTTGCAGTTTCTTCAGATTTCCGCAAGGCCCCAAGGCGCGAAAGAACTGGATAAAAAACATAAGGTGAGTTGATTACAGACTGTACTCGCATCGCGGGTTCGATGGAGATCTTCACCAAAAGAGCACATCCACGGAATTTGATGTATACCAAGGAAAAAAAGCAAAATACTGCGAAGTCGCGATAGACATGGAATTCTTTAATAACCTGTCAACCTCAATAATAATAAGAATAATAAGAATAATAATACATACGTACATACATACATTTTATTGACTCAGTGGGACTATTAAAGAGGGATATGTTTGCGGGCACATCAAAGCCAGCGAAGGGCTTGTGGGATGACACCCTAAAAAAAAAATTAGAAAAGTCCACTTAAGTGATAAGGTAAAGGCACTACCTTCAAAATGAGAACTGAAAGATAACAAAACTTTTCCCACCCCCTTCCCAGCCCCAACCCCCTTCCCCCCTCCCCTTTCCCGATTGTAGCACAAAGTACTAATTACGAAAAAAATACAGCATACGAAAGCAATGTACAAATGAATGTAACAACGTAAATGGAATTAACACTTACAGACGCGAGTCCCAAATAAAGTGTAACACAATGCACGGAGACCGAAAAATAAAGTAGAAAAAGAAGAGGCAACATTTCGAATCTGCGGTAGCTATAGCAACCAGCACCATCAGGATCGTCATAAACACACACGGAGCAGGCACTAAAATTATCAAGGTTAAGACACTTGAGTTCTTTTTTTAGAGTTTTCAGTGATGTGATATCATAAATATAGTCCGGGAGGGCGTTGAAGACACGTGGCACATAAGATTCGCGCGAGGATTTACCATACCGGGTGCAACAACGTGGCACTACAAAACGAGGAGAGCTGCGTAATGTGCGGGACGAATGTAGCGGTGTCTTGTAATCACTGCTCCGAAAATTGCGAAGGAGGACGGTCTTAATAAAAAGTGAGCGGAAATTCGGCAGTTGAAGGCTTTCAAAAATGTCGGCAGTGGCAGAAAGAGGCGTATTGTAGAGGATGTTCTTCAGTATGCCTCTCAATAAAGTGTTAACTTTTGCCTGCCAGCGACCTGAACAGATACCAAACACTATGATTCCGTACCGTAGCACACTGTAGGCAAGCGCGTGGACTAACAAAAACCGAACATTGACGGGCGTAAACATCCGTGTGTTATAGAGCATACAAGATATAGTTCGTAGTTTACCGCATAAGTAGGACATATGAGTGTTCCAGGACATGTCGAAATCAAAATGAACACCCAAATATTTCACGTTGTTAACAGATTTGATCGCGTCACAGTTACACGGATGGCAGCATGAGGAATGGAGAATAAACCTGAGAGTAGCTTGGTGTATTTTAAGGGGATTGCGGAAGCAAACAAGCTTTGTTTTGGAGCTGTTGATGTCAAGAAGGTTATCCGCAAACCAGTCCATTAGATGGGTGGCATTCGTCTGGAGAATATTGACTGCAAAAGGGAAATTAATATGACGCGAAGTAAGGAGGGTGTCATCAGCGTATTGATAGATCTTGCAGCCATTGATAGCGCGTGACATATCATTGACAAAGATATTGAAGAGTAGAGGCGAAAGAACAGATCCTTGAGGTACCCCCGCTTTTAAAGAACGGAGAGAGCTTCTAAAACAAATTGAGAACGATTAGTTAGAAAATTCTCTAGTAAAGAATAAAACGGACCCCGAAAACCTAAGCGTTGTAATTTTTTTAGAAGTAATTGATGATTGACAGTGTCAAAGGCTTTAGATACATCCAGGAAAAGCGCACAAGCGACCATATTATTATCAAACGTTGAGTAGAGGTAATCTGAGAAATTGTCAAGAGCCGGTTGGGTGCCTCTCCCAGCCACGAAACCGTATTGGGTAGGTGAAATAATGTGATGTTTATCTATAAAGCCGTTCATCGACTGAAGAATTTGTTTTTGAAGCATTTGCCCTAAGATTGGTAAAATCGAAATAGGACGATAAGTTTCAATTTTTGTTCGCGCAACCCCTTTGAAGAGAGGTCGTACAATGGCAACCTTAAGACCATCAGGTATTTTACCGCTCGTAATGAAGTCATTCAACATAACTAGGAGAACCATCTTTACCTTAGTGAAATTCCGTTGAAGATCATTTGTGCGAATACCATCAGCACCGGGTGACTTGTTGGCTTTGAAACTAAACAAAAGAGAGTAAAGCTCGGCATCCGTTAACGGAGGAAGAAAAGCTGACGCTAGGGATGTATCAGCCAGAGTACATCGTTTGTCAACAGCGGCTCGAGTCACACCAGTATATTTACCAAAGAAGGCATTAAATTCATCTGCTAATGACGAGTTGAGTGAACCAAAATTATTTTCAAGAGTTTGGTCGATAGATTGTTTAGCCCCAGTACCTCGAAATTGGTTAATCAGTGACCATGTTTTGGCCGAGTTAAGCTTGTATTCTTCAAACTTTGATTTAAAATATCGTCGCTTTGCAGAACGAATGACAGCGTTGACGCAATTTCTGAACTGCCGAAATTCAATTTGCAAATTTGCATTATTAGGAGACTTCCGACATCGGCTCCACAAAACGTTTTTTTCTTTAATTTTCTTAAGGATATCGTAAGTCAACCATTCGTGATGGGGTCTGCGCTTTTTTAAGGTAACAGTTCGTTTGGCAGCTTCAGTAAAGGAGTTAAAAACCTGAACAAATTCTGTATACAGATCAACGCCACGAGCGGAGCCCAAAAGGCCATCCCAGTCATGAGAGGCAACAGCTTTGTCGAAAGAGACAATGTCAATAATCTGGACCTCTCTGATAATGTTAGACTGAGGTTCAGAGGTCAAAGTGTGTGTTACCCGACAGAAAACAAAGTAGTGGTCCGCCAACTTTTCAAGAATTACAGCGCTGTCAACGCGATCGCTTGGTGCCCGTATGCAAATGTGGTCAATACAAGTAGAGACGAGGTTTGTTCCTAGAAATTCGTCTCGAGTGCGGACGTCAATAACGCATTCCATTCCAAAGTTTGATAAAATATTTAAGTAGTCACATGCGATTGCTGTCGTTGTCTTCAATACGTCTATATTAAGGTAGCCTATAATGCAGAGGTTTTGCATGGAGGATAAAGAGGGGAGAGTTAGGTCTAGCTCATCTAGAAACATTCTAGCATTTTCTGAAGGTAGCCTGTAGAAACAAAGAACAGGTAGCGAAAAAGTGTTATTTTCAAGTTTGAGTGGAAGGGATTCAGTATGAGAAAAAAGTGAAAGCTGCTTACAACTCTCTGTAACGCCGAATTAGAGCGCAGCTCTTGAGGAGGAGGAGGGAAGAGCACTGGGGGGGGGGTTAAACTAACCAGGGGGGGTCACGCGACCTTGGGGGGTCACGTGACCTTGGGGGTCACGTGACCCCCAATGCCGATGATGTCATCACTGACGTCACTGATGACGTCATCAGTGACGATGACGATGCGGGTACCGATGACGTCATTAGTGACGTCACTGATGACTTCACCCGTGATGATGACGATGACGATGCGAATGTCTGTGACGTCATCAGTGACGTCGCTGATGACGTCATCAGTGATGATTACGATGACGATGCGGATGTCGGTAACGTCATCAGTGATGATGACGATGACGATGCGGATGCCGGTGACGTCATCAGTGACGATGACGATGACGATGTGGATGCCGGTGACGACATCAATGACGTCACTGATGACGTCATCAGTGATGATGACGATGACGATGCGGATGTCGGCAACGTCATCAGTGATGATGACGATGACGATGCGGATGCCGGTGACGTCATCAGTGATGATGACGATGACGATGTGGATGCCGGTGACGTCATCAGTGATGATGACGATGACGATGTGGATGCCGGTGACGTCATCAGTGATGATGACGTCATCAGTGATGATGACGATGACGATGTGGATACCGGTCATTGGGGGGTCACGCGACATCGGCGGGGGTCACGTGACCTCAGGGGAGTCACGTGACTTCGGGGGGGGGTCACGTGCCCCCCACGAGGTCACGTGACCCCGGTGGGCGGCTCGCGCGGTGCATTATGGGACATTTCCCATGATGCACCGGGGTCACGTGACCTCGGGGGGTCACGTGCCCCCCCACGAGGTCACGTGACCCCGGTGGGGGGCTCGCGCGGTGCATTATGGGACATTTCCCATGATGCACCGCGCGGTTACGCCGACGCCGACGCCGACGCCGACCCCGACGCCAACGCCGACGGCGACGGCGACGCCGACGCCGCTCAAGCCGGAAACGGGCCGTAAGAGCTGCGCTCTAAAACTAAATCAAGAAGAGAAACTTGCCATCTTTGATGGATAAAAGCAGCGATGCCACCACCACTGCGCTTAGGTCGTATTGAAAAAAATTGGTTGTAATCTTTGAGGGTATACTGACCAAGCATAGATTCGGGGAGATTAATTTCTGTCAAAATGAATGCGTCGACATGAAACATTACACTGCGAACAATTACTCGAAAATGATCCCAGTGCTTACGGATACTCCGGATGTTGACATGTAAGCAAATAAAACTTTTCCCCTCTGGTTTGTCTATTAGTGACTTAAATGCTTGAAAACTACTAAACTGCGAAAAGTTACTGCTCATACCTTACACAATCTTGGCGATATCCCCTACAGAATTAATCCGTAAGGGAGTTGAGTCTGCATTTTTCTTTGCATAGATTTGAGCGTTTTTTGTCCAGATGAATTTGTATTCCTTCTCTTTCCCCCTGTTCCTAGCCATCCAAAACAACTCGCGGTTGGCACGGGTGAGGTTTTCATTCAGGAACACATTGGGAAGAGTGCCGACACGGTGGAGGCTCCGCAGTCGGCCACGACACCCCATCCACTGCTCCTTCAGAGCAACCGACGCAAAGCTCACCAGGATTTACGGGGCATTGTCAGGTTTTCTGCCTTTTTGGATGGCAGACGCCGTGCGGAAACAACTTCCGAAGGCTTGAAGTGCGACATGCCGATCTTGGAGGCCAGGTCACATAGAGTCTCACCGAGATTTTCCTTTGGGGTTGATGGCAAACCTTGATTTTCCAAATTTGTTAGACGACGCTGCTGATTTGCGTCGTTCATTTCTGCTTGAAGCTGGCGTATGGTGATTGCTTGCTCGGTTACTGTGGCCTGGAGTGCCCCGACTTCCACTTTGAGGTCCTGTGTTAGTTGTTTCTGAGCTGCAGCTTCCACTACCATAGAGTCATACTGCGCGTTAATAAAAGTAACAGACTCCTCAACTTCTTTTACGGTAGTCTGTAGCCAGTCCACAGTGGGCTTTAGTGCCAATAGAGCGTCGACCTTGGCAGGTAGTGTTAGAAGGGTATCGACGCTTCCCTTTAAGCTCAGGAGCACATCAAGCTTTTGGTTGACTGATGCCAGCTGTGCGGAGAAAGCGATGTGATCGTCTTGGGAGGCAGCCTCCACCTCCCCTGCGCTCGTGCGGCCATCCCTGCCACGACATTGCTTGCAGCGCCATTTCTCGCGTTTTGTTGCTCCCATCGTTGTAAAGGTAGCATCAGCAATGCCGGCACATTGTCCTTAATGAAGGGGCTTGTGGCAGTCAGCACACGTCATGAATCTACCGTCGGTGGGGACGGATGTGCCACACACACCGCTTGCAGGAGATTGAGACATGACGAGGCAGCGAGATATCAGTTTGAAAGGCAAGGAAGATGAAGTTCGGGCTGCAGTAAGAAATCACACGCCCACCGGAACCGTTCAAATAGAAGATACCAGCCTTGCTCGTAACATCAAGAGGGCGGTGATTGTCGTGGCGGCAAAGCGGTTCACGAGGATGACGCGCCGATGTTCGCAGCCAGATGCCTGTTAATGGCGTAGTGCTCGCAGGATGGAAAATGGCGGCAGTCGAGGCCGTTTCGAGAATCTCGTTGATGTCTGGGCCTGAGACTTTCAGGTCGGAGCCTCACCTTGTGCCGTTGAGGATAGGGGTGTCGAGGGTCTCGAAGCGAAGCTGTGAGAGTAGATTAGGGGCCTCGGGAGGGGGAATTCAAGATAACATTTTGCAGAATGATGGAGACATACGTTTCGACCCCCCAGCTTCGTCTTCTTAATAATAATAATAATAAACGACTTACCTCGACAGTGTACGATTTGTTTCTTATGCTGGCCTGCACTACACCGGTAATGCACTTCAGGTCGTCGTCATCACTGATCTGCATGACGTGGTTTGATTTTATGGCATTTAACCCTTCTCAACTAAGCTGAATTTTCCACAGAAAACAAAACGCACATTGTGGAGGCCTTTACGGCCATAGCGATTCACTTGTCTTTTTCGCTCGTTTACCGACGAAATTCAATGAAGACGCCCGCTGCAACAGAGGCGAGCAAATCTATCGTGTCGTCTGCTACCAAAGCAAAGCGGAGTGTAATACTTCAGAAATGGCTTTCATCGTTGCAGTACGACATTGAGACGACAAGAACATCTTCATAGTCAGATATCAAGAAATTAGGTTGCTTACAAAAAATTAGTTACTTACTTGTAAGCAAAAATCTAGCCTCATGTGGAGTCTCCTTGTATTAGTCTCTATAGCAACGCCCCTAGCACAAGTTTGTTTGAACCCAGACGCCATGTTGTGATGTAGTCACTTACGGGGTCAATTGGGAGAGTTTGGCCAGACATTGGTATGAATAGACGATCGAGCATCTCGGGGCCAACCAGAGGCCGCCAAACAGCCCCTAGCGGTGATCATGAGCTCTAAAAACGCAACTCGACTAATTTAAGCCGTTTTAGCGTCGCTCGAGTTAAGGGGTATAACTCTTAGTGAGTGAAAACATGGCGCATGTGAGGTTTTCGTCACGCCCATATTCAAGGGTAGAATAAACAAACGTGCGCTCCAAACCAGGACCGCCTTGCTAGAAATATCGTCTCAGCGGAGACGGGGAAAGAAAGCACTGCCAAAGCCAGCGCACAAGCAGAGTGAGACCCAGACGCCATGTTCTCATGACGCTCGCGTGCCCCATCCTTTTGCTTTGTTTTCTTTCAGCCAGTGTCAGCCGAGACGCTGTTCTAGCAAGCCGGCCTAGAGATAACTTTCGATAACTTTCACCGAGAGGCAGATATTGAACGCTTCTATTTCACGCTTTAAATGTCGTTTCCAATATTGTGACGTCGCGGTCTGCTGTTTGATCGACGCTGTGTCGCACCTTTACAACAATGTGACGCGTCGCACCTCTAGTTTACGCTCTAAACGCGGGTGGAGTATTCGGCGCTGGCGGAGCCCTTTGCTCCGCCCATTGGTCAAACTCTCCTAATATACGGCTCTGCGGGAGGTGGACTGAGGTGAGTGAAGAGGGGTACCCCCTTCCGTGGGAATTCCACAACTGAGGTAATGTGGTAAAGTTGCCCCTTTAAAGGGGCCCTGCAATCATATTTAAGCGTCTACCTTTTTTGCGGTTTCCATGTCTCTTGGGGTTCAGGCAAGCCAGCGGGCACGGAGAGAGTAACTAAATACCAGTGCGTCATATTTTAACCGGACGACGCGGAAACTTCCTCCACTTAAGGTGTATCCACACGACGGACCGGGCCGCGGACCGATTGATCACGTGGTGCGCGGTCCGCGGGCCGCCCGGCTGCAATGAGCATCCACACGGCGGACCAAAAAAGCAGACGACAGAGCGAACGGACCGGTCTAACCATCGACCTCACAGCTCCGCCAAACGCATGCAGCGAGCTGCTTTGAGGCTATTTGTAAGGAGCCAAGATGGAGGTTGAACGAAAGAGACGTTTGGCCGCGGTGGCCCTTGCGTTGACTATTGCGAACGAGGAGGACTTAAGTGAACCGAAAAAGGCATGAGGACATCTTAGATGATTATTTGAGTAGTCGTCGCGACTATCGTCCCACAGAGCGGGGAATTGCTTCATAAGCGCGACGAAGTAAAAAGCTGCATCGCCCACAACAAAAGGTTCGTCCTCTTCGTCTTCAACAGTTGGCACCAAAAGAAAACGACTTTGGATTTGGATTCCAATCCAAACAACAAAGTCAGCCTGTTGCCAGACTTAGCGCTTCAATTATACTAAAAACGCCGCGGTCCGCCGCCAAGGTCCGGGCGAGAAAAGTCGCTTGGCATTTCTCAGAAGCGCGGGCCGCGGACCACCGGCGGACCTCGAAAACCGGTGACGTAAGATCACGTGATACGCGGCCCGCGGACCGAAACAGCAATTTGGTCCGTCGTGTGGATACACCTTTACGGGGGCGACCCGCGGGCCGAAAGCGCGCGATATGTGACGTCTTTGGTCCTGGGCTTACTACTGGACAGAGCCGCTAAAAGCTTCTTTTTAGTCTGAATACAAAATATAAGTGGCGCGAACCGTTTGAATTATTTATGAAAGTAGGTTTTGTTCAGTATTTTAGATCAGAAAATAAACAAATGCAGTTTATAAAGTGCGGAAACAAGAAATGACCCGTCGACATACCCCCACGAAGCGGTGGAAAAGCTGGCGCATACTAAAAAGAGTAGTGAGATCAGACACTGACGAGCGGCAAGCGTAGAAAGGTCCCGGATGTACGCGGCGGCGCTGCGGTCGAGGATCCGACCGGTTCCGAGCCAGACTTGGGAAGTAATCCGTTACAAGTAACGGCTTAACGGAATTT
Source organism: Ixodes scapularis (assembly GCF_016920785.2). Lineage (NCBI taxonomy): Eukaryota > Metazoa > Arthropoda > Arachnida > Ixodida > Ixodidae > Ixodes > Ixodes scapularis. The sequence continues at coordinate 52,546,746 of NW_024609868.1, read as the reverse complement.
TGTAATTGCCGTGTTACTTTTAGAGCGCAGCTCTTAGGCGCCCGTTTTCGGCTTGAGCGGCGTCGCCGTCGGCGTAACCGCGCGTACGTAACCCTCGTAACCCTCCTGAGGGTTACGGGTTACGAAGGTTACTTTCGTGAGGGTTACCCTCACGAGGATCACGAGGGTTACCCTCGTAACCCTCGTGAGAGTAACTCTGGTAACCCTGGTGACCCTCACGAGGGTTACGAGGGTTAGTTACCCTCAAATGGTTACCCTCGCGAAGGTCACGGGGGGTGTGAGAGTTGCCCTCACGAGGGTTATCAGAGTTACCCTCACGAGGGTCACGAGAGTTACCCACGCGAGGGTTACTAGGGTTACCCTCACGAGGGTTACCCTCACGAGAGTTACCCTCCCGAGTGTCACGAGGCTTACCCTCACGAGGGTCATGAGGGTTATTCCCTGAGGTCACGTGGCCCCCTCATGTCACGTGACCCCCTGGGATCACGTGACCCCCTGAGGTCACGTGATCCCCCTTAGGTCACATGATCCCCTCAGGTCGCGTGACCCCCTAAGGTCACGTGACCCCCTGAGGTCACTGACCACCTTGAGGTCACGGGACCACCGTGAGGTCACGTGACCTCAGGGAGTCGCCAATCCCTCAGTACCCTTTCCTCCTCCTCCTCAAGAGTTGCGCTCTAATCCGGCGTTACAGGGAGTTGTAACTTTCATTTTTTTTCTCGGAAGTAATTTGTAATGCAATTTCGTTACAAAATACTGGTAAGGAATTACTTTAATTACTCGTTACGTTTTAAACATATGAGCATAATACGGTAACTGGAGCAATACCAGAAGAACATTAAGGCAGCATAAACAGATCAAGTTCAACAAAATAGAAAACATCAGGGAGGGGCGAATAGCCGAAAAGAAAACACGATTTTTTGTATGAGCGGTCATTCGAACCATCAGAAAACCGGACAAGGCATGTAAAAATATACGAAAGACAAAGATCAAGTAAGATAACGCCGAGCAGGCTCCCCGTCGCCTTCCCATCGTGTTTTTCTTCTTCTTCCGGGCAGGAGAAAGCTCTTCGAATTTATTTGCTTTTGTCTTCTACACCGTTTAACCTTTTCCAACTTCATCAACGTGTCCCGCCACCAGCACAAACATCAACGCGGGTCAGTAGCCCCTCGATTTACAAGTTCACAACTCGCGTAACAGACGATGTAGCCTCGCGCGAGGGGGTGGAATTCTCCTTGTTTTTGATGTGCGCTATGTATTCTAGCACGCTCTTCAGGCACGGGTCACAAGGCTAAGATCATTCTCTTCGAGGGCACGGACGATACTTCTTTTGGTTTACTTGTCTGGGCATGGTAGTCGAGTCCACTCTTCACTTTACAGTCAACTGTCAACATAAGAGGGCGGAGGGGGGGTGTTAAGCCCTCTAAGGAGTGCTAACAGAGAGAGAGAGAGAGAGGGAACGTGTAAAAGTGGTGTGATCCTCTATTGTTTTGTGAGACTGATGGCTAGCGCTTCTCTCGCTCTCTATGCCCTCCCCTCACCTGGCCTCCGAGGGGATTGGGATGAAAGTAAGAACCGATGAAGGATTAATAACCCGTAATTGCCACTTTTTCTTTGACTGGTCCAGTTTTCCGTCATGGAGTGTCAGTTGTCTCCATGGCCATCTCTGAATTAGGTGTTCAAAAGTAAGGTCAATAACGAGAACGGAAACCGAGAGTTTTAGTGTATACTTTGTTTGCTTGCAAAAAACAAACAAACAAAAAAAAAACATATTGCCATCAACAAGAACAACAAACTTTAGCTTACGGAAATACATCATGGTAAGCTGGGACACCTGCATTCTGCATTGGCTATATATTGTAACGCTAGAACCAAGCTTTTCTGTTCTTGTTAATAACAAGCGAAACGCCCGAGTCAAAGGGGAGCTTTCGTAGATCGCTTCTTTAGCTACGAATCTTGTAGCGGAAGTAGACACTGCTACTGAGCATGTGCACCGCTAGCTTTGTCTGCACAATTCCAGGGATCATTTCCTAGGCCTTAAGCTAGCGGTACGGCGGGTGTGGTTGCAGGTTTCGGTGCCTTGTTAGCTTACAGGTGAAGGGAGTGCACCTACACTCTTTCTCTTAAATAAAATATTTTATTTTTACAAGGACTACCATAATACGAGAGCATGAAAAATAAAAAAAACAGTAGTGTTGCAGAACATTTTTAAAAGATATCAAAATTGTTTATATTATTTTCTGGATAAATGTCCGAAAAAGTAACGTGAAAGTAATTTGTAACGTAACGAGTAAAGTAACCCCTTACTTTTCAAGGAAAGTAATTTGTAACGGTAATTCATTACATTTGAGGCTCTGTAATTTGTAATTGTAATCCATTATATTTTTCAAGTAACGAGCACAAGTCTGTTCCGAGCGTTCCGAAGGCCTTCGCGAGCAGGTTTGGCTTGCGGTTTGGCCGTTTCGCGGTATGGCAGCTCGAAGTGGCTCCCGTTCTGAACTGATCTTCACCCCGTGTTTGTTGTCGTATGTGACCAATGAAGTTGCATGGCGAATTAGTGTTTAATCACGCAGCAAATGCAGTGCGAGCCGGCCTGGCTGCCCGCTTCACACAGCCTATCCAGAACATGCTTTAGTGGCGCCCTTTCGAGCCGTCGACACGGAATGCGGCAACCGTGAGCACTCACTAAGCTCACTACCCCTCCTCTAGTTCACGGCCACTCAAGCAACCAAGGACGTCATGAAGCAGGTTATTTTTTTGCTTGTTTTTGTAATCTTAATTTGCCTATAACTTTTCAAATAAAGCGAAATTAGAGAAGAAAAAAAAAACGTTTCAGAAGTTACCACGTTTAGTGCGCTCAGGCTTGGTGCAAATTAAACACCAGTAAAAAAGTCCTTGCAGGGCCCCTTTATTAGTGAACGGTGTATTCCAAAGCACCTCCGCAGACAAAGGTTTTCATTGCGTGTTGTTTTGCTACAGCATCTGCTACACGGTGTGAACCGAGCTTTCCTAATTCTTGGTGATTTTGACTCGTCTTACTGAAAAGGTATTTTCATTCTGGAAAACTTCAGCCGAGACAAGTCCCGAGCGAATTGACATAAAGTAAAGCAGCCCCGAAATCGTGAGATTATTTATATTATATAAAGAGACATAATCAGAAAGTGATAAGCTAATGTATTAATATGTGGTCTTAGTGCGAGCTTTGGATAATGCAACTTATTGTGTGACACGAACAACAGCTCTGCTTGCGTGAATTATTTTTTTCGTAACTTGCTGTTGTAACGCGCTAAGCAGGAGCGCACACAACTGTGGCGGCCGGTTAATACGCCTGGCTTCTCCAGCCGTTGTCTCCAGCAGCCAGTGTTGGGAAATGCCCAACATTGGCCCCATTCCATTTCAATTTCATTCCAATTCTATTCCAATTCCACTCCAATTCTATTCCAATTCCATTCCAATTCCATTCCAATTCCATTCCAATTCCATTCCAATTCCATTCAAATTCCGTTCCGGGGACTTAGAGTTTCCGACAATTCTATTCCTTTCAATTTCTCGAAATGGAGACACTGTGCCCACTCCCTTTCCTGGAATGGCTGAACTCTACCCTTCTATTCCTCTAATTCGTAAACGTAAAAAAAATGTCCATTAAGAACCATATTGGGCATATAGCTCCTGACATTATCAAACGCGGAGACGACTGTAAAAGTATGCAAAAGCTTCCTTAAAGCAGTCATTCTGTTAAGCCGAAGGGTGGTCGCAGAAAGGGCTTCGCAGTACTTAGTATCGCTGCAGATATCGACCGCGCGATGAAGCGTAACAGGCCGGCGAGTCGCAAGAGGCGCCAAAAATGAAAACCACACATTTTCTTCGCAAACGAGCCGTATACCCTACACAAATGCATGGTCAGCGTGCTTTCTGTTCAATAAGGCCTTAAACATGTCAAGTTCGTGCGTGGCGGGAAAAAGCTATCTTGCTCTCTGACTCGAATACTTCCACAACAGCACCGCTAGCGCGCTGTCAGAAGCGATGCCGCATATACCTGCCACAAATCCCCAGGCACTGCGGCAAGAACAGAAAACCGCTGACAAAGTGCCATCGGTATACGACGCCAGCGCAAGGGACTATTAGCACCATATTATGGAAACTGCCTTGAAACGTAAACGTTTAAGTTTGATGTACGATTCTTACCGAGTTGTTAACACATTTAATCCCATTCTTTATTCGTGTTCCTCGCAAAAACTAGAAGATCGACTGGGTTAAAAGCGGGGAGGCGAACCGGTCATCATTCCGGTTGGGTTCGGGTTTGGGTTCAGCAGCTTTGCACTTTGTTCCGGTTCGTTCCTGGTTCAGTGAAGATTTTGTAAAATATAATGGTTCATTAATCGATTTCACCAAGCGCGAACTAGTTGAATCCGGTTTATAAAAATAATTCACAGGCGTCATATGCATTAAAAAAATTAAGTCATCAGAATTTGTGCTGCTAAAACAAGGACATCAAAACTTTCTCTAGGAATATTGCTTAGCAGGAAGAAACACACACGCAAGCACACGCGCGCACGCACATACACAAACAAACAAACACACAAACACACACACGCACTCGCACGCACGCGCGCACGAGCTACACGAGTCATTCCACAATTTGTAGCTTGTCTCGTGACTTCACACTCCCCGTATCGCACCGCCCAACCGGAAGTGCGCGTGATACCCTCGGAGCTATGAATATGCTGCGGTGGCTCGTAGCGTCCTTTGCTGTTCATCGTATACGTGAAACAATGTACAGAAGTGTACGCTGACTCGACGACACCGATTCGTGCTGCTGGTAGACGTGAAATATACTTATTTGTTTCATTATTTTTGTGCAATGTTTATGTCGTTGCTGCCGTTTTCTTAGGGGAAAAACAGAGCCGCCGTCGCGATTATTTAATTTACTTCGCGCCGCAATCGGCAAAAAGTCGCGATTCACATTTTATTATCCCGAACCGTTTCCGATGAGCCGATAACCTCCACATAACTTTACGGTTCCGTTCCGTTTGGGGTTCCAGTTCAATTAAAAATAAAGGTTTTGCTTCGGTTTTCGGTTCGAGTTCGGTTCGACACCCAGGTTAAAGTCTACATGACAATCGCGCGTAATTAAAACAACCGCTTTGTCACGTCTCGTGACGGCAGGAATGACCCCTTGTCCGTCTACAACTATTCAGTTTCGGTTGAATCACTGAGGGCGTGCCATTATCATCCTCAAAGGAACATAAGCCAGTAAAGCAATGAAGGCGTTAGTCACCCAGCGAAATTATGCTGTTTCAAGAGCCACTTACCATCCGCTAGCAAATTGCGCCACCAGCCCGTAGGTCCTAGATACTTTTTTTTAAAAATCGATACAGCTCGTTTCAGAACCGAGTCCATTCCATTCCCACTCCATTCCGGGCAAAATGCATCCAGTTTCATTCCCATTACATTCCACCGAGCGCTGCCGCCATTCCATTCCCATTTCATTCCGGGGTCGCGAAAGTGCAGAATGATTCTGGAACGTTCCAACTGCGGAGTGGTAACTCCGCAACAGTGCCGACAATCTCGGAGGCCATGCTCCAGCGCGCGAATAACCTGACCAAATATAATACAGTCTTTCAAAGAAAACAATAGTATCAAAGATTTCTGACCGTTTAGGACATCTGAAAAGCGCTCGTATGTAGCTTTGCTGGGTTTTCGTGGTGGGCGAGCGCAAGGGCGCCGATGCGTTTGAGTACATTGCCGGAGAAAGTTGCACCCGGGTCAAAAACTAAAAACAATGAAGCGAAGAGATTTCTACCCATGATTCAGCAGAAATTTATTAGGGTGTGAGGTTCGGATTTCGGTACTGGCGTTAAATTTCGCTGTGAGGAGGACAAATGAAAAATGATACGGCCCTTATACCGTGCGCCCGAAAAGAAATGCAATTACGCCCGTGGCCAACATCGGCGGAGCATCGCCCAAGAGCGCAAACGCCATGCGTCTTATGTTACGAATGGGCCGAAACGCCGTTTTTATTCGTTATTATTTTTCATGAATCCTCGGAAGCACCTGCATGAAACTGGCGAGGGTTAAAAAATAAAAATAAAGCTGGAGTAAACAATTGCTGACAGCTAAGTGAGGACCGACTTTATGTATTAAATGTCTGTTTGGGCTCGAACATACGCCATGAGACTCTTCGCGTGAGCACTCTGAAAATTGAGCGATGCGAAGAGGGGGGAAGTATATGTAAGGGATTCTCATGCCCACCTCCTGCTGTAAAATGATTCCGAAAAATTACAGGCTGACGCTTAAAGGCCCGACGTACACTTCGCGCTTTCCACTTTTGCCCGCCCCCTCCTTTCCTATATCCTCTCCAGCTTGCCCCAACTTGGCTTTCCTCGCAGATTAGGAGTGGGGAGCGCTAACGGGATTATCTTCCCTGCAGAAAACCGAGGTTGCACGGCGGCCTTTAAGCTTCGCATTTAAGAGTGGAACCCAATAGCTAAGTCGTTCAAGCCGTGTGTGCGTGGCCTCAATACATCGGCTCGAATCGGACCGCTATATTTCGAGACGACTATAACTGTGTATGCGATGCCGGTGACAGACGTCCAGTCACGCGTGCTAGCGATGTTAGTGCAAATGCATTGCGTGAATTAATTGCAGAAAACGATTTGGTTGATGTTTTTTTTTTTTTTACATTTTTAGCGGAACTAAAAAAATTATGTTCACGCACTTTCAAGAACTTTCGCACGCACACCTTGATCGCACTTGTGTTTCAGTTCTTACAATGTACATATACAGCAGTTCTTATTGCGTAAAATCTGTTTTTTTAGCGACCATTGCCTCGTAAAGGTCACAACTAAAGAAAAACAAATTCCTAAGTCAAAATTTAAATGGCGGTTGTGGAAGCTGAACCTCTGAAATTAAAACTTCACGATCTCAACAGATTTGAATTTCTTTGAAAAATTGATGCAGTTAGAACTGTAGTTCCCTTGCCTCAGGTGGGGCTTTGGTAACAAGATGGGTTGCGTTTCTGCAAGATCCCCTTTTTGCTTGTGTCCGCTTGGCCGAGGTTGACGTCCTGGAAAACAAAATCCGTTACCTCAGCCTGAAACTTCGCTTTATCTGGCAGGTCGGGGGCCTTATAGACTTACCGTTGACTGCTAGGGTGACATGATAAATTTGAGGGGGCCCTCACAGGGTACCCTGGCCGAACAGGGACCTCCTTTCCTCAACGAGTTTTTTTTAGAAGGCCTCGTGAAGGCGGTATTGATGGGCGCCGGAAAGATGGGCCTGTTAGTCTTTGCCACCCCATCGAGGGACGTGCACTGCTTGTTGCTGGCCATCACCTCTTGGATTAGGTTTCCAATGTACTCTGAAATCGAAATGTGTGCATAATTACATCCCGGAATTCATCTAGCAAGACATTCAACCTGGATTCGGAACCACACTTAACATAAGTTGGACCTGTTTTCTTTTCACGTGCTGTGGCACGCCCCTTCCGTGCAAATTCGATGTGGTCACCGTTGCGTCACGGTTAGACCTGATGTTGCAACGGTTCATGCATGGCAGCAGTGATTGTTTAAGACGTTATGTCAAGTGCACAGTGTCCTGCGAAATGAAAATAAAATCATACGTCAACCTTTCAATATTTCTAAATATTTGGGCGCCATTGAGCAGAAAAAAACGGCCAATATTGAAGGGCGTCTTCCACGTATCTATAACAGACGTACCATTTATACACGCCAGAATTGTTGCAGATTTCTGGAGAACACGGCGTTCGGTAAGGAAGTAATTTTAATGAATAAAAATAAATTGTGCCTTCTTGTGTTCACGGGAGTGTGCAGCGTCTTGAACTAATGAATTCAGTTCTCAGCTCGCTATCTTGAAAGCTTCTGGCACGAAATCGTGCTTACGTACAAGTAGCCGTTCATTGTCGGAATTTTGTCGAGTGCGTGAGCCCCTCTTGGGAACCGGCATGACAAACACAGGCATAGCGCACACTCTTAAAACAAAAACGGTCACTATAATCCTCCCTAAAATGAGGAACGTTTTTTCCCTGTTCCTTTAGAAAGAGATAACTTTCGTCCTGAAAGCAGGGGAGCAAAGTTCCTCCGTCGCCTGCACCTCATTATGGCAGCCAGGAATCGAGCAAATCGAGCTCAATAAGGCTTAACGAGGACGCTATGTCAATTGTACGGGGCGAGAGGAGCAGCAAATAAAAGCGTTACACGAGCTTTCCGCGAACTGTATATATCTGCAATGCCGGCTTCACCCTGCAGGTAAAGATACTTGCGTTTCGAAAGCAGTCACTCACTCTTCTCATCGTCAGCACTGCAATGTTAAACGGAGACAACCGGCAACCAGTTACTTCGCGCACTTTACGTCTTACCTTTGCTATTCCTCGAGCCACAGTTCCTCCGTCAAACGCACATCACGGAAGAGTGGTAAACCATTTGCGAAACCAAAAACCGCTCTCAAAAGGACGCGTATTTGAAGCAGCCTACTTGCTCATTGTTGAACGGTAACAAGAAATTACGGCGAAGCGCGAAAGAAGGTTAAATTGTAACGAGGTACTTATATGGGCCAGTTGGTACTTATTTACGGTGGAAAAGCGCCGACAAATACATGGACAGATAAAAAGACAACGAGACCAGGACGCACTCTCAACTAAAGATTATTTCAAAAGTGCACACATATATACCCGACAGGCATACTAATCGTCACTCATCTTTGCTCAGCCCCCTTTTCAAAAACTCATATTTTTCCGTGAAAGGACTAAAAAGTTTCGCTGATACAGTCACTCCCCTTCTTTTAATCTCAAAAGCCTCGCGTATTTCCCTCGACCCTTTGCTTTTATATTTCGCTAGGATCTTAGTGTTGCGGAATGACGCAAAGGCACCGGCTGCAGTGAACCGCAAGACGCCCAGAAGGTGTCTTCCTTGTTGACGCATCGTGCTCTCACGCGCGCTCATTCAGGCATCTGCCAGATTGCCCCACATAACTCCACCCCCACGTCAGCCGGAATTTCATTAACTACGGCAGTCGTACATTCTACATACTTGCTTCTGTGCTTGGTATCAGACGGATCTGCGGTCGGGTGTGAAATGTTAATTTTACTGCATAACCGCCCCAACTTTTTAGGTGCAGAAAACACTATCGGAACATTGTACTGCTGTGACACTTTCTTCAGATTATGCGCGACGGAATGCGTGTAAGGAATAACCACCGGCCTTAGATTCCTGTTGTCGAGGCAAGGCTTTAGCGCCCCTTTAAACTTCTTATTTAAACTGCCTGCCACTTCTGCCAATGAACTCACTAGAAGCCTGGCCCTCTGCAGGCGGTCAACCTGTTTTTTTAAAAGCTCTCTTGCGCACTATGTTCACTAGATTACCTGAAAGACGCCTCTAGGCAAGAGCTAGCAATGCCCCTCTTGACCAGCCTGAAATGACAGGAATCATAAGGAAGAATGCCTTTCCTAGATCCGGGTGCGTACATCCAGCAGATGTGTTCTGGTAAAAATCTTAACCTATAAGTTCAAGAAACTGAAGGATTCCCTCCTTTGGTAATTCATGCGTGAAGGTCAGGCCAAAGGAACAAGAGCGAAACACATCTAGTACTCCATGGCATCGCTAATAGAGTGATCAATAGAGCGCCCGAAGATGGGGAACTTAGCTACGCGCTTGAAACTTTTATAACTAGCTTCGCTCCTGAACGCCCTTTTCAGAATATCCTTTCCGCATTTGCTTAGGAAAATATTAGGCAAGACCGGTACTACACTAGTGTTGATGCAAATACCCCCATTTTGTACATACATGCCCCCCCCCCCCCCCTCAAAGGACACAAAGGTGTGACTCAAATAAAAACCTAGCAAATTCAAGGAAGCCTTCGACAATTGTACCGCATGAGTTTTAGATCCCAACAATCTCATTCATATCTATGCACTCTCTTACCGCAAGGAATAGCGGTGTATGAGGGATGGAGTAGAATAAATCCTCAACGTCTACAGAAAAGGCGCTGCGCATTCCGTGACCCCCTTCTCTCAAAAATGCAATCACCTGTTCCGAGTTTTTGCACTGAACAGATCATTCACCTCCAGAGCTGAAAAATAATTGCACAATAAATTACCCATTTTTGATTGCCACGTTCCTCTTTCCGTGACAATAGCCCTGAACGAGATTTTAGGCTTATGTGTCTGAGCAGTGAAAAAAACCTCTAATAGCAATTTCTTGCTCGCTCGCACACTTTTCAGCAAATCCGAGAGTTTCAACGCCACACAATTCCTAAGCTCACTGCTTCACCTTCGGCAAAGGGCCTGGGATCAGTTTCTTGATGTTCTTAGCCACGGCTTGTCTTGTTCTTGCATCGTACAGGTCATGTGGAGCAACCACAAAACATCCCTTCTTATCGGCGGTTAGCAATTTCAGGCCATGGCCCAAGAAATGGTCGACGATTTGGGCTGTTTTGAAGACTTGTGGTTTGGCCCACCATGTGATGGAGGACGTCCTCGCCATCAGCCAGGCACCGGTCTTTATCTTCAGGCTTGGCCCTGTTGCCCATCCAACTGACCAGCGACAGTTTTTCCACTGGGCAGAGGCCCAGTTCTTGGCAGAACTTGCCGCAAGGTAGGGAAAAAGTTTAAATTGCTTGCCACCAGATGGCAGAGTCAAATAGAGTAATTGCAAGCAGCTAGGCTAGGTGGCGCTAGGTACCTTCCACTTCAGGTGCTACAAAAATGTTCTTATTTTCTCACGCTACCATTGCGCTTCGGGCCCTTCGGGCACCTTTGTTATACACATATGTAGGTACATTACGCATATTACTAGCCACTAGCATCAGCTGAACATATACATTGAGCGCATAGGCATACACGACACATACCAATATCGATACAACAACACAGTAACTCGATCACTACTTCCGAGCTCTGCGTTTCCACCTTTCATGCTGGTCGTTGTGAAGGTACGGATTTTCTCGGCGACCCCTTAAGCAATAAATAATATTCCCAACATGTTGATTTTTTTTTTCAGTAATGTCATACCTCTGAGAGTATCTTAAACTGCCCAGGGGACGAATTTATGAGAAACAATAAACGCTCATGCCCTAATTATCTGAAAGCAAATAAATCAAGTCACTCCACTGCGGTATTCAAGCCATGTGTTCGCTTCCCCGCCCAGCACGTCGTTGCCAGCTTTTTTTTATAGTAGTCCTTTTTCTTTTCTTTTTTTCGTGGTGTTTACGTGCGGCTGCAATTGTCGTCTTGAATTAACCTCTATAAAGGGTGTACTACTCAGTTGGAAGTAATGCTTCACGGACAGGCAAATCACTTTTCGATCAACATGAATGCAGTCAAAGCCGTGACTTCAGGCAGGTGTTAAGTGTACGGAGCTACTCCGAAGTGAGCGCGAAAACTCTTAGCGGTCATCCCGGCGCGTCACTTGGAGGGCAGTTTCTCCAGGAACCGTGGTATATTTAAAAAGAATAATAAAGGATAGCTTTTTTTATTTTACGATTATTTTTTAATGTTAAAATTACAAACTGTAAATATACGTACTTTCTGTCATCTTTCACGACTGTTCAGTCCTTTCCCTCAGAGAGCAATCGCTCTCGGGTAGGGGACAGGATATCGCAGACGACAGTCACGCTGGCCACTGTACAGTAGGAGCTGGTTCAGACCAGCGTTCCAACATGACTATCTGCAGGTCGATCGATTGAACCGTAATCCCTCGAGCGGCCTTAAACTCTTCAGTGTAAAGAAGTTTGTCAACCTGCAACACCCCGCCCCCTGCGATCACGACCCGACCAGGAGCATCAATGGCCAACAGTTTACATCATCTCATCTTGGTTTACCCCTGAAATGCTAACACACAGTCACATTGGCGATAAATCCAGTCTTCTGTTCACAACGCACAACACTACCATCGCGATGTTGCTGCTATTTTGGGGACACGAAGAAATACAGAACCACGTTCAGTGCCCGTTGGGAGTCGGCATCGGAAAAAAGAACTGAGCTCAGCACAGAGGGCACCCAGGCACCCGGCAGCAAAACCTGCCTGTTTTTGATGCAGTTTCTGCGGTTTCCATAACGTCCTCAACGTCGAAACGTCGTTCCGCAACCCTGAGGCGGCCACATTAGCCCAGTGTACGTAGCACTGCTGGCGCTGCTCTGGAACTTCACTTTTTTCTAACGGCTTCGTATGGTTGTTTGATAAAATTAATGGTAAAAACGTCAGTACCACCGAAATGTTCTGCAAGTTTGGACTGGGAGATGGAATTACAGGTGGTCTCGGCTGCCGTTGAAGCTCAAGTAACTCAACAACTTTTATTAAACAATGCGCGCGACGTGCTCGAGAAGCGAAACTGAAAGAAGATGAGTGGGGAGGGCGAAACCTTTCTCTCGTCTCCCTAGGGAAGGAGAAAAACGTCTCGTTCCTCCCTTCTCGTGTCCGCTTGGGGGCGCGTCTGTAGAAGGGAGGAAGACGCGCCGTTGCTACCTTTTTCTTCCTTTTTTTTTTAGAGTGCAGGACGTCTCATTTGGATGACCTGTTTGCACATTCGCTCGGTCGGCTGTGCTTTGGCTGCGCATACACGCTCCAAGTCCGCGAGACGACGAAGCGTGTTCCAAGTTATGAAGCTCGAGCCGGGAGGCCGGGACAAGAAAAAAATAAATATTACCTGGTGGTAACTAGCCAGATGTAGCGGCTGTTTAGGAAAACAGAGCCGTGTATTGTTATCCAAGTGAATAAACTGCATCTCAGGACGTAACAACAGTGAGTGTGCAGGCAAGCTGGTGGATCTTCACAACTGAAAATTACACGAGACTGTGGTAAAAGTTGAGAAACTTAATTAGTAGAAGAAAAGGAATCGTGGCTTTATTAGACTTAGATAGACAACGGCTAGTAGAAAAATTTAGTCTGGCTTTCATCGTTTTGATCCAGGTAACGTCATGCTCTGAAACATTCGCATTCTGTCACCACCACTAGCGTCTCAGCGATATTCAGCTTTTTACGATGCGTAGTGCATTTACGCGTTTGAAAAAACACGGTTCTCTCCTGCCATACACTCTGAGTTCCGAACACATATATCACGCGGACTGCTGCAGAATGCGACGTCGATAAAACTCACAAAAATCTCCAAAGCAACCACTAGGACTCTGGCGCTTTTTTGGGGGTTCCTCGCTCGGTCCCGCCCGCTACGGAAAAGAGAGGCGTCGGTAGAGCAGTGCACTGAAGGGTCCACAACTGCTTTCACCGCTGGCGAATGTGGATGCCTCGAAGCGGTCCGCACAGAAACGATAAATCTTGGGAAGGTCTTCAATTTCATCTTCTTGCCCGGCGCAACGTAACCATTCGCTTCTGCGTGGGCCCTTCTTCTGCAAAAAAATAAACCGGGGACCTTTTTCGAAAATGCTCGTACTTTCCTTTTCGATTTGGACACAACTTCACCACTCAAACGTTCGGCATAAGACGAGTAAACGTTTCAACGCGTGGATGTCGACGGATCGGCGAACCTTGTTTCGAGAACCGGATGAAGTAAAACAAAACCCGTTTCTTATCGTTCTCGCGGCAAGTTGAGCTGCGAGCAAGGTGGCAAGGCGCTTCCCACGACAAAGGAGCCGCGTGGGCACATCACTCCCTCGTAACAAGGCGAGGAGAAACATAGTTCGTACGTTTTCAAACAGTGACTGCTCTATTACGTCTCCTATTTCCTAAGATTCGACGTTGCTTCCAAAATATGATGCACAACCTGCCTTAAAAAAAAAAGAAAAAAAACAACAATAATTGTAACTTTTGGAAACTCCACGCAATTAACTGTTTTTATTGGTCATATGTTACGCAGGTGATGAGGAACGAAGATGCCCCCCCCCCCCCCCCCCCTTCCCCGAGAGAAAATAGTGCCCGTGTATTTCTATTGCTGTGAGCCTACTAGTGCGTTTGGCCATTTACAACTGGTCAGTTTTATTGACTAAAGCCCAACAAATAATGTGCAATCAAAAGCAGGCTTCTACTAAAAGCGCTTGAGTGCCCCCTTGAGTCCGCTCCCTTTACTCATAATCCGACGCTTTCGAGTTTCATACTCACAGCCCGGGCTGGGCACTATCGCGATAGTATGTGAGAGCTCTGCATCTCTGGATCGAGATACATTTGAAATATGTATCCATATCTCAGTAGTGAAATACATTTACAGTGTGTCGCTTGTATCGCGATACCTTGCCAGACTTAGGTTTCTCGTTACATTTGTTGCCGTTGACGATAAATTTAAAAGGTAAAAACATCTGATTGGTGCAAGGTGCTTCAGAATTTATAACATGGACCTGTTTTATGATCCATCACAGTCACCAACGGTAAATTAAAAAAGAAAAGAAAATAACTGTGGGTTAAAGAACGTTACTTGCAGGAACAGAATAAATAACAGAATTGTTTGCTCACGAAATGGCAAAGGACCTTACCGAACTGTTTGGTGAGTTAAAGGAAGATTTGAAGAAAGAGGTTAGGACGCTGAAAGACTCATTCGAGAGGGACATTAAGGCAGACCTGCGCGAGGTTAAGTCTGGCATGGACTTCATGAATGCCCATTTCGAACAAATGAAACAGAAGATAGATGATGTTCTAAGGGAAAACATGACGTTAAAAAACCAAAACGACAACCTTCGCCAAACAAACGAAGCTATGCAAAAAGACATGAAGCAGTTCCAGGCTAGGCTACTTCACTGTGAGCAATATACGCGAAATGCAAACTGAGAAGTTAAAGGCATGGCAAAACGTGACAATGAAGACCTTGAAGCCGTTTTGGCCCAAATGGACTTTTTCCAAAACCGACGCGCCTCATTGCGGCGAAATACCACGCTGTGCACTCTGCAGGAACTAGTTGGCCACTCAGTTTCGGTTTCGACTCAGCAGATTCATCTCATGCTATCACGCCGCGACCGAACGCGCTGTTTGCGTTTTCGATTACCTGACTTTTTTACGAATGTATACACTCATTCTCGAGCGATACTAAACGAAGGCCGGGACACTTTCCTTGGTTCCTGAAACACCGGATATTATGAGTGCGTATGCAAACGTAGTAAGACGTGGCTTAGTCACCTTATCTTTGAGTTCAATTTCAAGAATCCCGTCTAGTACCAGTGAACTAGAAGTGAAATTCGGTCACCTGGGGAATTAGACGTATTTCTTTTGCCAAACGTCCGCTTCTTGTTACTTCATTGGGCGAAAAGCAAGCCGCATCCTCACAGGAGTATCAAAGTTGAGCCCAGCGTTGACGCATGAACTTTTAAGGAAACGCAATAAATTCAACCTCACTACTGCACCATAGTTACTCTATCTTCCTCGTGTCATCATATATCTCCCACTCAAATTTTATGCTGATAGAAGATTAAGTTTTCGCAAACGCTGAGATCGGCTAGCTACGACAGAGGCCCTAACAAGCGTCCCCTACTCCTCGCTAAGCCTTTTTGGACGAGCTTTAATTTCCTGACGCCCAAGATCTGTGCCTGAACGGTGTGTCTGAAATTATATCGGCATACTCAGGCAGGAAGAAAGCCAACACATAACAAATATTATGGCCATTAGCAACCGTCAAATGCACTTTGAATAATTTCGTTCGTTTGGCGTACCGCATAAGGGTTCATGCCCGTCCGGCGTACTTCTGGCGAATGGTGTCACATTTTTCCCTCAAGTGCTCGACTTTTGCTTTCTTAAAACGGTTTGTATGTGCGAATGTGCCTATACGATTGGGCAGGATAAATTTACGCGCATACGCGATGTTGAATTTTAGTATAATGCAAGTGGGTGGAGACTTCACTTCGTGCAGTGCTGTGGGTCAGTACAGGTAAGAGATAAGAAGTGCGTTATAATTGAGCTTTTCAGTGGCGCCTCCGAGTTTTACCTCGCGTACACAGGCGTATTAAGAAAACAGTAATTGCACAAAGTAATATTTCCGTCTATGAACGCACGAAACAAACACACTTCCTAATCAACAACACTAATGTAAAGGCGCGGGCTTGATGTATGCATACTTATTGGTTGCTACAGCTTGTTGATTCGGACACAAGCAAGATCCCCGAGCTTCGCAGCGTCGACATTCCCAGCACTGGCTCGTCCACATACCTTGAAACGCTAACAGGAAGGCTCAAGTACAAGAATACAACAAGCATGTGTTAAGACAAGCTATACGTCTCGGGCTTGTGCTAAAGCTTCGAGGTCTGGCCATTTAGGTTAGTTTAGAGACCACAAATGACGCTGTCGGGACCAGAAAACATGAGATAACGGCCGTTAATAGTCCACGCTCTGTGTGTAATCTCTTGTCGACGTGTCGATCGAAACCGAAACCATGCCACTCTCCCCCCTGGCCAACTAGTTCCCAGAGTGCAACGCGCGCCGTGTTGCATGCTAGGCTTTATGGAAGTAGTCTATTGGTGACCTTATCGGTGAGCCGATAACGCCCGCCGATGTTGAAGTGTGTCATCATGTGCCAACACGTATTATGGGGGAAAGTAACATCGTCATCCAGTTTGTATCCCGCCGTAAACGCGATGTTGTACTTATGAAGGCAAAAAAAAAAAAGAGGTATCACATCCGTTGATCTCGGCTTGTCACCGGCTGTACCAGTCTTTGTGAATGAGCATTTATGCCCAGCGCTCAAGCGTTTGCTTGGGCAAGCTATCGGCAAAAAGCACGAATTTCACTGGAAATTTGTGTGGGTTACAAATGGAAAGATATTCGCCAAAGAGACTGACAGTGCCCCGAGCATTCAAATTGTGACTGAAGATGACCTTGCCAAACTTTTCTAGGAACTGATATAAGCTACTATCACACTTCGTGGCTGTGCGGTATCACGACTTTATTTTGCCATCAGATGTAATAGAATGTTTAGAGACTAGGAGCAGCCTAGCAGCCTTTCATCTCCATGTGCGCTCTCTCAAAAATAAAATGGATGAATTAGATATTTTAATTTCTCATTTTCCATCCCAATTCGACGTTTTTTTCTTCACTGAAACATGGTATCATGATGGCGATGATATGTATGTCTTAAAAGGGTATAACAATTTTTATTTAAATCGGAAAGAGAAACGCGGGGGAGGTGTTTCTATTTACGTTCGGTAGGACATCCGGGGTGAAATTCTGGAAACGTACACTGAAATAACTGAAGACTTTGAAATATTAACAGTGAGAAGCAATAATCTAATTTTCTCGGTTGTATATAGGCCGCCGTCAGCGTGTTTTGAAAGGTTTGGTTTGTTTTTGGATAGATATCTCGACTTTATATCGGTAAATAAGTTAAAACTTTTTCTAGGAGGGGATTTCAATGTAAATACTTTGCAACATTCGACTCTTTCATCACAATTGAATAACATTATAAGTTCAAATGGTTTCATCCAGTCTTCCACTAGAATAAATATTTCCTCCTCAAGCGCCCTCGATCTTTTTTAATTACAAATGTTCGTGAAAATGTTCATAGCGCTGGTACAATCGCTAGTGACATTAGTGACCACATTCCCATATTCATATCCTGTTCCTATAGCACTTTCGTAAGAAGCTCAAATAGAGTTACATATGTCTTTCAGAACATATCCGAGCGTAATTTAGAAAAGTTTAGGACAGAGATCTCCCACACTGACTGGGACCCACTTTATTCTAAAACATGCGTAGATGAGGCGTACAACGCATTTATTGACGTCTTCAGCAAAATTTATAGCTCGAATTTTCACTGGGAAACAAAAACAGTTGCTAAAAATATTCGGAAGCCCTGGATCACACCTCTGCACACCAGAAAGCTAAAAAAGAGGGATCGTTTGTACAAGTCCTTTTTATCGACGAGAAATCCCGATAAACTGATAATTTTTAAGCAATTTCGGAACCGCCTGACATCTGAGTTGCGAAAGGCTAAGCAAGAGTATTATACGCAGCTCTTTAAGAAAAATTCTAAAAAACGCCCAGATATAGTTTGGAAAACTATAAATGAAGTTTTAGGCCGCAGTGGACAGCGTAATGATGTAGGCGAACTTTCAATCAATGGCAAAAATATATCGAGAACGTTGTTAGCAGAACACTTTAACACAGCTTTCGTAAATTTAAATCCACCACCACATAATGTCAATGCTTCAAACTTTATTGAACACGCAGTACACGAGACACCTTTTCTAACGCCGACTGATGAAGACGAACTATATAACCCGTTTGCGGGTCTCAGCAACAGTAGAAGCTGCGATACAGATGACTTACAAGTTAGGCCTGTGAACTTTGTTCTTAATAACATCGCACCTTGCTTGGTGCACATTTTTAACCTTGCCTTGTCATCAGGAACATTTCCCCGTAAAATGAAATTAGCTAAAGTATCTGTTATATTTAAAGGAGGAGACAGAAATCTCCTAACGAACTACAGACCTATCTCTATACTTCCAGTATTTTCCAAAGGACTTGAAACGATTATCTTAAAACGCCTAAACTCTTTCTTTAATAAGCGTTCTGTGTTAACGGATGGTCAATTTGGTTTCCGTAAAGGAAAGTCTACAGAATCTGCATTACTTCAACAAAAGGAAATTATTTTGAATAATATAGAAAAGCGATTACTTACCCTAGGCATATTCATAGATTTTAGTAAGGCATTCGATTTCATCAACCAGAAAATTATATTAGATAAACTATACTGCTACGTTGTCCGTGGCGTACCCCTATCTCTTTTTTACTCTTATCTTGAGCAACGTGCCCAATGTGTTGTGATCGATGGTCATACATCTCCTTTTCTTAAAGTGCGATGTGGTGTCCCCCAGGGCAGTATTCTGGGGCCTATGTTATTTAATGTATATATTAATGACATCGTCAACGTCAATAAACAAATAAAATATACAATATATGCTGACGACACGAGCCTATTTCTTGCTGAAACGAATGTTGAAAAGTTAATAGCCGACGCAAATAATGTTCTTAGCCGGTTTCTTATATGGTCCAACAGCAATGGCCTTAAGATCAACATCCAGAAAACAAAGGCTATTGTTTTTCGACCGAAGAACAAAGCTGTAGCTATTAACAACAACATTACAATTGGTTCTACACAAATTGAGTTAGTAAAAAGTCATAAAACGCTCGGAATAATTTTTTCTGAGCATCTTTTGTGAAATGACCATGTCGATTATCTCGTCAAGAAGCTGTCCAAAGTGGTTGGAATCATGTCACACTGTCGCTCTTTTTTTCCAGTTAATGTTAAACTACAAATTTAGTGTTCTCTATTTCAGTCCTACATCAATTACTGTCATCTTATTTGGGGGAAGACTACTCAAATAAATATTAAAAAGCTTACGTTACTTCAAAAGAAAATGCTCCGTTACATTGCCAATGAACACTACATGGCTCATACAAAGCCCCTATTTGCCCAATATAAAGTAATTACCATTGAAAAGATGTACGACTATAGACTGCTGCATAGTTTCCGCTTTTCAACTTCTGACCATATTTTGTTTTTATGTGAAATGGCGAACCTCTCCGAACATCCTCATCGCATCAACACGCGCCTCTCGGAAATATGGATCATACCTCGAGCTCGTACTAATTATACTTATCAGTCAATCACTTATCGTCTACCTTCATTACTTAACCATTTACTTACCAACAATATTGATATATATATAACATGGGAAGGAAATTATTATTGACGTACTTCTTATAGTCCTGTCGGACATTGTGTTTAAATAAATGTGAAATAATTTTATTGTGTGGTATATCTATTCTTGTTAAAAAGGATTTTCTGCGTAATGTGAAAAATGGCTGCGTACGCTTTTTTTCTTGTTGATATATTGCTTCTTGCTAACCGCATTTCTTTTTTAGAAAGTGTTATATTTTGTAGATATTATGAACAGAAGCTGTGCGTATATTTTTCTGGTTTGTGCGCTTGTGTGCGACCTTAGTATTTTTGGTAAATATTGGAATTTTGATTTTGGTATTTTGTATAAAAATATTTTAGCGTGTTTTATTTTTTTTTGGAAAGTTAGTCCTGCTGCCAATCTCCAAACGGGCCCCAGACCCCGTCAAGCTGCCTTTGGCAGCTTTTTGTATGGGGCGCCGTTGGCTAAAAGGCCAAAAATAAAGATTGATTGATTGATTGATTGAATAAGCTTCTCCCACGAAGCCCTCTACTCTTACCAATATAGCAGAGCGACCGCTGTAAATGAGTTTAGTGGAGAAAAGGCGTGGCTCTGTTTTCCAAAGTGCGCATATTTTAAGCGACTCAGAAGCATATAAGACGGCAGTTTGAGATGCGCCCTCTCGGCAAGACAGGGTTCGTTTCGTGCCAACGTCTTTCGCCAAGCACGGCACGCAGTCTTGACCGTTCAGTAACCATGTGGTTCACCGGGGGTGACATGTCTTTTTAGCAGAGTTTTTGATAAATAAAAGTACGAGGTAAGGGTAAGTGCATAAAATGACGCAAAAAGAGGAGCGGAAGCCTAAATTACCATTTGCATTCGCCGAGCCCTCTTCAAGTAGTACCGTTCGGGAACAAATGTATTTCTATAAGTCCCTGTATTTTTATTCCGGGATACTTTTTCTTTGTTTTTGCAAAAGTATCTCAGGGATATCCCGTTGCATACAAGACAAATGTATCTCAGTATCTGTATTTCGGGCCCTAGAATACTTATATCTCAGTATTTGTATTCTCGAATATCTTTTGGAGTATCTCTGCCCAGCCCTGCTCACAGCTCACTAACTAGACGGAGCAGAGCGTACAAGAGCGCGAATCACCCAAACCATCGACGAGCCGAGCCACATGAACTCCTACCGACCGCACGGCTATGACGAACCCGGCATATCGTGGATACGGGTGGCAAAAGCCGAAATTATATCGAAGATAAATTAAGTGAGGCCTGTGTGAAGCGCGGCAGAGTGTAAAATAAAAGAGACAGTTACGTTATGCAGTTTCTACGACCCGTTTTAATAGCCCTGAAAGGTTTGAACACTCTTTTCGAGCACATATGCGAAGAGTTACCTTGGCCGATCTATTTACTGACCACGGATGCTGCTCAGATTTAAATGAACGACAATATTCTTGAACTCGCTTGTCGACGCAAGAAACTGTCAAACGTGTCAGTTGTTCATCGGATCCCTCTTCACGCGCGAAACGGAACCCGTCGATGTGAAATATACCGGCACACCATCACTTCATTTTCTGGAGAGATGCACGAACAAAACTTTTCCGCAACGCCAACTGATGTTTCGGCTTTCCAATCGAAGCGCGACCGCTGCGCCGTGCAGGCTTTTTTTTGGTATGCTTCGTGTTCCGTGTCGGCGTCGCTAGTCGGTGTGGTCGCCCTCTGGGCGAAAGTTTATATCTTCGCTCAAGCACCGATTCGGCGAATCTTCCGCCACTCAACTATGGCGAGTCTCGGCACCGCCGACTCCTCGACGAGGAAGACGAAGGCAATCGTCTTGATACAAATGCGTACCGCCATCCTGGACGAAGTGTCCATAAACGTAGACAATGGCTTCCACCGCCGGCGTCCTCCAAGGACGCCATCGCAGCTGTCGACACTGTCCGTACGTTGCTCGCAGGCTCTCCTCTCAATCGGAGCTTCTCGCAGTTGGAGAGAAGCGGCTTCGATCTAGCGGATAACGCGTGCGGGGAAGCCTCGACCGCTTTCAAGGTATACGATTAATATGGGCCCGTGATGGCCCGAGTTATATATATATATATATATATATTTATTGTGCGGATTACTTTTTTGATGTATATAGATACAACGAAGAAGTGGATATAGTGTAGTGATTTCTCATTCCCGTTGGCTTTGTTTTGTTATAAGCTGTCTCAACGGTACTTCCAGTGTTTTGTTTTCGTCCTTGTGTGTTTGTTTTAGTGCAAGCACTGCTATACTTTGTTTTACATTAGGTCCGACCGCAGCCAACGCCATGATCCGATGGAACCAATCAAACAGCGCCAAAAGTGCATCGTCATGACGCTCGTCGTCTTTGTGCGTTTGCCATCAACAGCTAAACCAATCACGCTCAAAGAAAGAAAAAAAAAAGCGCAGCAGTACGGCGCGTTTACTGTGCGTGATTGGTCTAGTCGGTGACAGCGAAATGCGACAAAGACGATGAGCGCCATGACAATACACTTCTTGGCGTTGCCTGATCGAGTCCATCAAATCATAGCGTTGCCTGCTGTTGGACCTAACGTCAAACGGAGTGTGGTGATGACTGGCGTCCTGTAGCAGTCTTAGAACCGCGATACACACAAACACTTTATAAAAGCGACGCATATACATATAACAAAATACGTAGGGGAACTTTTTTTACGTTGTACGTTCTGTCATGCGCATATTATGGCTGCCCTATCGAGAGGGTATTTTATGGCGAAAGCTTTAGAGGGGTACGAAGACCCAATTCCAGCGCTCATTTTTTAGCTTTAATGTGTTGCATGTTTCAGCATAACCTCAAAAATGCCAGTATCTGGCTGAAAGGCAGATTCCTCGTCACGGAGGCCGGCGGGACGATCAAGGGCAAAGCGGACGCGCCTCAAAAACAAAACACAAAGAAAAGCACAGCAACGCGGATGCATCGTCACGGAAGCCGTGGAGCCGGCGGGCGCGTCGCGCCCGCGCCATGGGAGAGCGTGATGTCACTGCCGGAGCGCCGTCTTCAAAAGGAAAACGTGGCGTCTTCAAAAGGAAAACGTGGCGTCTTCAAAAGGAAAACGTGGCGTCAAAAGGAAAACGTGGCCCTGTAAGAATGCGCTGCGTGTAGAAATGCTCTTGCATCCCTACACTTAAGCCTTCTTAACCGTCTCCGCTGAATGTTTTTAGCTTAATACAGCTTTTAAGCAACTGTTCTCGACTTAATCTGACCCGGATGAGCATATCGTACAGGCACGACTTCGCACATCGCTACCGGTGTTGCAGGCGTTACTGAAAAAAAGTAACGAAATACGTACGCTACTCGTAAATAAAAGGAACGCGTTACCGTTACCGGTCAAAAGGTAACGCTCGACACTTTTGCGTTACTTTCTTAATTATGACATAACATGGTTTACTGTTCTGACGAAAAAGGCATACATAAGCGTCATATTTCAAGAAATATTATGCTCATGCAGAAACTGAACATAACTACTTAATATTTTTTTTTACGGTTTCACGTAAATACTCACGAAAAACACTTAAAAAATTTCGCAAAAGTTCAAACACTCACGTAACTTAACGACTCAAAACAAGAAAAAACTCTTTCAGTGTATTTTTTTTTAATTCTTGGGAAAGAGAAGTAACGAGTAACTACGTTACCCGTTACTTGAAACAAGTAACGCAAGTACGTTACCCGTTACTGCTTTGGAAAAATAACGAGTACGCTACTAAGTTACCAAGAAAAGTAACGCGTTACCGCCAACACTGATCGCTCCTGCATGATGTACAAGGTGCCATCGAAAAAAATGCGCATGAATTTTTTCACTGCAAGAATAAACTACGCATTCCTGAATGCTCATTCTCCGGCCAAAGGAAGCGCTAGAGGTCCGAACCAGAAACCCAAGTTTCAGCACGAACCGATATTTTATTCAAGAGCTATCGGTGATTTTCTGAAAATTTCAATGGGAAAACGAGGTCCGTTTTCGGCTTCTTGCGCCGATATCCATGTATTCGAGAGCCTGCGTCTGCCACCATTTTCCTAATACTATTTTCAGAAAATCACTTATAATAGTGAATGAGTCGGCTCGTGATGAAACTTTGGCATCTGGTTCGGATGTCTAATGCTACATGTGGGGGGAACATGAGCGTTCGGCAAGGCATAGCTCATTTTTGCAGTAAAAAAAAAATTAATTTGTAAATTTTTTTGGGGACACCGAGTACTTTAAATACTCTGGGCTACTTATTACTACACTCTTAACGGCGTACCCTCTATGGCTACCTATAGACGAATGAAACTTCTAATTTGGAAGTTACAGGCGTCGCTCTAAAGGTTTCATACATTTTCCGTTGCATTAGAGGTTAAAACGGCGATTTTTTTTTTGTCTAGAACCATATTTAGTAGTTACGCTGCGACTCTTGTGTTGTAACCTCTAAAATGTAACGTTGGACAAGAACGGGTAACCTGTACACGATTGACACGATTGCTTATTTTTCTTTCCCCTCAAAAAGGGAATTTGGAAAGAGAGAGGGGAAGCGAGCTAGGGGACGACACGAGCGAGAGAGGAGGCACAATAAGAGGGAGACTGAACACAACCTTTTTAGTTCAACGAATTCCGAAACTATAGAGACGTAACCTCTAGGCATAGAGTTATTATAATGTACGCTAGAGGTTCAAGTGGCGCTAGTGTGCTGACGCAAATTGAAGCAGACAGCAACCAGCCGAAAATTGACTTCCGGTAATGCATTTCTATGGGGAAAAGTGAGTGCATTTTCTCTCTGCGCTCGATCATAAGAGCAAATATCCCGAATGATTCATACGTACTAGGTAGCTTGGAACATTTCTCAGTCAGGCCGACGAAATAATTGGTCAGTTACGGTGTTTTTCTTTCAAATTCATCGGATTAAAAACGGTGCTAAAACAGCTTCGTACGTGTATTTATGTGCACTGTCGGACACTGTTAGCGCGAACACGGCGTCGGAGCTTTTCAGCGTGGGGGATATACCTGCCAAACGAACGAAGAACATCTGAAAATTAAGAAAGACGGCTAGAACTGCACAGTAACACCGGATCAGTAACTACACGTGCATATACGATCAAAATTAATTGAAGGCCACGTAATCTATTCCTATTTTAAATAAGGAAGTACCGTTTTATTCTTTCTGCTCTGAGCGAAGCTGCTTGTTCTACGTTCAAAATATCACTCGCACGCTTGAAATCTTTGAGAACAAGTGCCCGATAAAAGCTGCCCGGCAGAGAAAACAATATGAAGAGACAACTTTTATAGCCCACATACTTTATTCTCTACATTTTGAATGTTTTTATCCGCTCATGCACGACGGAGTCATTTTTATATAGTGACAGGACTGGCATATTATCAATATATAAGCGTCACCGGATTGCTGGCGAGCCTTGAACACACTCTACATTCCTTTCGATTGTAATTTTGCTTCAAATCGTCGCTTGTTTCTACACACCTGCTGCGGAACACACGTTTGGGACTGAAATGTAGCGAAGTTAAACATCGGTCACTGATGAAGAAAAATGCGCTAACTCAAGCAATTACACTTTTACAGTGTTAATCAAGGTACATACTATTCGGTACGACCCAAATAACCAAAGTGTTCCGTGTTATTTTCCGGCGAAGAGACAAAATGCACGCTCGCTTTCCCATAGGAATACACAGGAAGACTGGAAAAGTAGACTGGTTGCTGTCTGCTTCAATTTGCGTCACGGAAGTCGCATAGACACTAGCGCCAGTTGAACCTCTAGCGTACATTATAATAACTCTATGCCTCTAGGGACCCGACTCCTTGGCGCCTTCACTGACTTCACCGCCGACGCTTCGGTTTTGAAGGAATCGCCGTTGTGACCGCGCGCGGCTGCCGCGCATTATTTCGTTTCGGAACTCGTCGCTGCTGTTTCATCTGGATTACTCTAAGACGCCAAATCTTCACAAGGTATGCTTGACGCTTGGCTGGTGCGAATGATGTTATACTCGACGCAGAATTGAATCTGCGTCACAGCTTCATGCTTCGCGTTTATTCAGGTCGCCATGGCGGCTTTGACGAAGAGAGACGTATTTGGGATCGTAAGAGGACGGTGCAAAGAAGAAGGCTGCGAGTGTGCTGGCTACCTTGTAGAATCCGCCTCCCTCACTACCAGTGCCCCGCAGTTGAAATGCGGGTATTGTCAGCACACACCTTCAACGGAGGGCACCTGGTGATTTTTGTTAAGTAGATGATCTCCTTCCAAACGCGATTGGCAAGGCTATATTTGAAGAGTGTGTCGATCGCGATTCCCAACCGCAGGAACATACGTGCATATGTCACAGATTTAGCCTTTTGTTTGACTAGAGCGCGAAACCTTCTGTTGGCGGTTGGTTCTGTTTGCTATGCTTCCTTCGATTGTGTAAGCTCTTATTTACCAGGGGTCCATATCATATGAGCGAATGACGTTTTAGCGAATAGGAATCATTTGAGCGAATAGACGTTTTCGCGAATGACGGTTAGCGAATAGGTTTGTAGGTGGCGGCACGCAGTACGGACGTTTCGTCACGCGTGTATCATTGGGACGCACGTTAACCCAAGCGAAAAACGCGTTTACGCCGCTTCGCAACAACACACATAAGGCTTCTTAAAACAAAACAAAAATTGAGTTGTTGATGCTACCGCTTACTCCTGTTCGTAGACGGCGGCACGTTGTAGAGACGTTTCGTCCCGCGTGTATCACTGGGCGCGCATTATCTATTGACCGCTCGCCCGCGCCGCTTCACGGCGGCAGACAAGGCGGTACATAACCTAATCCGAGCTGTCGATGATTGTAAGTAGACCCATTCGCTAATATGAACGCCATCATTCGCTAAAGCGTCATACGATGAAACGTGGTGGTTTTGTTTTCATTCGCCAAAACGTCGTTCTATCAAGTGAATGCCCCCCGGGTTTTACAAAGCTAAACTTAAGGGCACGCTTTAAATGTTCCATCTTTAAAAGTAGTGAAGTTACGCTGTGTACTTTATGTTCACTTGTCGTAGTTCATGGGACTTCAGTTTAATTTTTACATTTCCGAGAGAAGACGAATTAAACCAAAAGAATGTTGCATAAAGGGGCGAATATATTCCGTCGTGTCTTAATCAACACTCAGACCAGTGTGTACAGAACGCCTTAATTTGGCAAAATAGTGAGATTGAAATATTTATTGCATAAAGTCAGACAATGTCCCCTTGTATTACTTTTAACGCGAGACAGAATACACATATGTTGTCAGACCAATATTGATAAACGTTCAGCGCACCAACGATATGAAAAATTCCCCAAGCTTGGTGAGTTAATTTCTTTTTTGTCTGTTCACACCGCAGGCAGAGGTGCCAGAAAAACCCACTTTGTCTGTTCCTCAGATATACGGAGCATCTGAGAAGATCGTGATTTACGGCGGAAAACCAGGAGAACTTGTTCCACTGAGCGATCCGTGCACACTGGAGAAAGCCCTCGTGATGTGCCTTGCCATCTATTGCATTAAGAACATCCACTACCCTCTCGCACTTGCGCAGCCGTTGATACTGCTCCAAAAACTGCTTTTGCCCAAGGGCACTGCACCCCGAAGGTTAATGAACGGAAAATTGACAGCATTGCTGGTTAAGCTGGGACAATGAAGACCTGTGTGACCTATGTCGAACATTAACTTGCATAAAAAGTTAATTCCTTTTGGGACATCGTCGTGAACAGGGCGTTTCATTCTTTGTAATTACTTTACGGCTTTGACAATAAAGAGAGTAGTTCTCAACCTTTGTTGCATTATTTAGGTTGCCCAAGCGCATACTTTTATGCCGGACGTCCATATTAGCAAATCAGCGGGCCTATGTAAGCGTAAAAATGACAAGGGTCACAAATATTATTGATTATAGTAAACTTTAAATAAGGGCAGATTTTCAGGCGAGGAACGTGCTTCGTGTTTAATTTTGTTGCGCAAAAGTTATATTCAAGGAGGGTCTCAAATTGGCGAAGATGTCTTGCTGGAAAGTTTACGTAGGTGTGTACTATATACATAGCGGATTTTTTTTTTTTATTCTTTACGGTTTTTTAAGAAAAGGAGGTATTGCTACGTGAATGCAGTCTTTGCTGCATTTTTGTGGGGCTCGGCGGACATGAGATGAGGAGATAAATGTCACATTTTGTTGACTAATTAATCAAAATATGTTCACTAACTTTTGAATTAATAGCTCAATTGTCGCAATTGCAGTCTTAACGCGACCAATTATTAAAACCTGACCCAATTTAGACGTTCGTAAAAAAAAAAAAAAAAAAAAAAAAAAAACATTGATATATTTTTGTTTAAAAGTTTGCCTCCCGCGCTTGACTGAAAACCGCACGCGGAGAGGCGCGCCTGATTATGGTGCATAGACGCGTGACGCAGTTGTATCGGGCCTCCTGGTAACTATCTCTGCGGCATGCCTTTGTTAGACGCGCCGGCGTCAAACTTAAATGATAGTGACGGAGGGGCAGAAGTAACTACGTCACTTTCGTACAGATTATAACCAGCTTGCGGTCTTGAATCGAGCGGAGGCAAAATTTTGACCATGAATATCTCAAAGATCGTTGTCGTTTCCCAAATGGCCTCAATCGGGTTAGGTAGTAAACATCACTCCCGTTATGAACAAGTAAGCCATTCATTGAAAGGTTAATTATCAATTTTTTGTTAATTAGCGAACATAATGTGACGTTTATCCACTCGTATAATGTGCGCCGACCACGCGACACCACGGTGGAGACGACCTCCACGTAGCTATTACCGCATTTTGTAAAAACAACTGTAAAAAAAGCCCCGACGCAACGGTCGCCTACATTTTTAAACTTCAAAAAAAAAAAAAAAAAGTTGTACGTCAGACGCAACTGTAACCTTTATATAGGACCTTCCACGTGACCACTGCGTAGAGAGTACAGTGTTGGCGGTTACATTGTAATTCCTACAATCAAAGGTACAAATTTGCAAAAACGTATCCTCTACTAAAGGGTACCCGGCTAAGAGTGTAGTCGTACTGCATTGACTAAATTTTTTATCTTCAGCAGATGCATTATTTGTTGCAAACTAATCTTGGTGCAGACTAACCTTCATGGAATTTGTTTTTTAACACTGAAATTATTTTTTATATTATTTTAATGCGTAGATTTGACTATATGAAACGCGAGTATTCAGAGCTTGAAAGTTTCTTCCTAAACCGTTGAAGTCACAAATAATGAAATCTTGACTCCTTGAGCCCCTGAAAGCCTGAAGGTGCATTAATTAGCAAAGGCCGCCTTTCGGCGCCCTAGCACCGTGTATAATTTAACGTCCGAGGCGCCGATTCTACGCTTCAATAGGCCTTTCCGGAAATATCTGGCGCCCCCACCGTATACTTGACGCGTTGTGACAACACATGATATTACCCAGCAAAGTTGACACGGGTTTAATATTTTATGGTTTTAGAACACAGAGAAGGCAGAAGGAAATCAAAACGAAGAACTTTGTTTGTGTTTGCTTTATTTTCTGAGCGTTCTGAGCTCCTAATGTTAAGAGGAAATGTACTTCGTCGCTACCAGAATATACGAAGCGTTCGAGCCGGCACGAGCGTGCGTCGGAGCGGCCCCACAATTCTTATTCGCCACGAGGTCTCCTGGGTTTCGACGGAAGGGTCTATACTCCACAGAAGGAGAGCGCTAAAGTCATTAACTACACAAGCCTGCACGTCCCAATTCTATAACTTGAAACACAAAGCCGATAAGGAACGCCAACATACTACACCTTTATTTTGTAAGCTTGTTAAAAAGAGAAAAACATTAGGCAAATTTATGTAGACGGAAATCGTACACAAATAAAGGCGTTTGACAGCAGTGTAATTGAAGGATGCGCACACTGGAATCGTTTTACCATATATATATAATTTTTTTTTTTTTTTTTTTGCATCGAGGCGATTTTACAGAAATTGTCGCACCTCAGACTCAGCAAATAGACTGACACAATATTTTTTGTTTATGTATTTATGAAGTATTTTTCTATAAACAAATGATCGAGTACGGAATAAAAAAAAAAAATAAAAAAAGCGGCAACAATCGAACTTTGAGCCGACGTTAGCGGAACCGTATTTGCTGCTAACAAATTGAATTTCGTCGCTCTTTCCGACCGTTTGGCTTCAAAATAAAAGCTCAGAACAAGTCAATATGTGTTTACCTTTCTACTCCGAAAGGCAAAGAAGAAAAAAGTATGTGTGTCGAGAACAAGGCATTATAAACGTCTGCTTTTTGTGTACTGTATTCTTCTAACTAAACGTACTGTGATGTCTTTTGTGAGTCGATTGTTTTCTATACTGTATTCTTCTAACTAAACGTACTGTGATGTCTTTTGTGAGTCGATTGTTTTCTATACTTTATTTATACTATAATTTCCGTCCATGCGTTTACAAAGGATTGAGTGTGTTCTGTCCCAGGTGGGGAAATAAATGGAAGAAGCTGTTGTGAGCGTTTTTTATTGTACGTTTTGCGTGTGATAAGGTACGTAAATTGTGCTGCGTGCCAAACAATGCGGAAAACCTTTCTTTACAGAAATTAGATCGAGACTCGTTTGTCAGAAGATAACTCCGTCTGCCATCAGTTCATCCGTGTGTTGGTTCCATTTATTGTCAAAAAGGGAAGAAGGGCCGACGACTGAAATTTAACTTGACCTAAATGTTGTTCTTTTTTTTTTTTCTTCTTGAATTCTTTGATAGTTTATTCAGTATTCGTTTCGTCCATTTAACTAATTTTAATAGCCAGTACATGTTAGTGCACCCAGAAACAACGCTTGTCAAGAAAAGGTTGCTAAGCTCGCCATCAGCAATAAACTTCCGACTGATGATTCAGGCAATTTGGTTCGCTGTTCCAGCAAAAAATATCTATGTTTTGCAAACATTAACATTTATGCAATATTTAAGTATATTTGGTATGAAAGATTATTACAGTAGGCAATATTCTAAATACAAATGCACACGTACTCTGCTGTTACTAATAAAGGGTAGTCTAATAAGATCGGCCATAGCTGTGCCGCAGTGCTGTCTTACAAAAAGAAAAATAATAAAACACGAAAAGTCAAGTACATGGTAGCTGTCTGTTCTTTATCCTTTGATTTTACGTATTTCCAGGAGTTTACTTTTAGGGGCGTAAACGTCTGGGGACCTTCTCAACATGGTCTGGCAGTGCCAGGCCAATCCCTCCATCTCGCCCCTTCCCAATTTCTCCCCCATCTTCTGGGAGGAGCGGCTGACTGATGACACGGCCACCGGCCATCAACGGCTGGTGGACCGTGCCTAGGTGGTGGCCGCGAAGGGGCCCCGGACTAGGGGCTCCACCCCGGGGTACTATGACTCACCCTTGTAATAAAGTTTATTCACTCATTCATTCACAGTAGGAGGAAAAGCCACGAGAACCGGTTATCTTAACAGCGTTAAAACTATCCCTGTCCTATTCGATTCGAGCCGGTATTCGCACACCCCTACATACATATCTACGTTAATTTTACCGGCACGTTCGGGTGACCGCATAAAAAGACGCATAGCGGGTTTCTCGATCTCGCTAAGCAGTAATTAGGCGTAAATACTGACGTTAGTAATAAGTCACCGGCTCGTTTTTCGGCTCTACTCACGTTATTACCCGAAAATACGGGCTTAAATCTTACACCCAGCTTATCGCCCCTAAATGCGAACCCGAATGTTCGCCGATGATGATGTTTGGCATCGAGCGGAAGCCGACCGGTGACGCAGCTGGGCTCGTGTCAATGAGAACAGCATTCGGCCATGGCACTCCCAGCACCCGTTCGAAACCAAATATTTCACGATATATAACCCAGAATTTTTACTTTTCTTAAGTTATTACTTCACTTCCTTTATATGAAGACGATTTAAGTGTTTTTCCTCAAATACAAAACCGGTTCAGTTCTCCTTTACCATAAAAGGAGGGTAACTGTACACTCACCAAAGTATCAAAGGCCAGGGTACATAGTACTAGCGGCGAGATGTTTTGGTGGCGCCCTTCTATGGTTACCTTTCGTGACGTCATTACCTTGCGAACAACAAGTTCGATAATGTTTGTAATCAGCATGGTGGAAGATTGAAATCATTGCGCTCTCAAAGTAGCATTGCCAACACAGTCAAAATTGAACATCTTACATTCCTCTCATATCCGTCGATGAGAAGTCCTTTGCTGACGTCATAGTCAGCTTTCGGCCAATCGTGGCAGGCCGACCACAGCGACGCTTTTGATCGCGCACGTCGCCAATAGTTGAGGGCGATGTTTCGAGCGCATGCTGAGGACGAGCTCACATTACTAGGCTGCTAAACCCAGTAATCTTGATGGTGTGGAATGCACGTGGCAAAATAACTGTGGAAGCTCACCGTTAGCACGCGCTGAGCAACCTCGCACACAGCTATGGCCGCCAGTGAATAGTACTCATTATAGGGGGCTAATCGTAACGATTCGTCGGATAATTAAATACAATTTGTTAATTACCTTTTTAATTAGTGCAAATAGACCTATGATCAAACTGGGAGCTTGATGAGCATCATCAGAAACCACTAAATCAATCATTTTTAGATATACTTTAAGCGCGTGGGAAGCGTAGTAGTGCGCTAAAGGCGCTAACTCGTGCATCAGGTACAAGGCTGGGGCTATGATAAGAGAAGGAAAAAGGGGGCGGGGACGTTATCGCGCAGGTAGCCTTGCTCCGGCTGCGCCACTGGTAACATTAGCGCACTACTGCGTTTCTCATGCGCTCGGAAGTCTTCCTAAATTACTAATTTAGTGGTTTCCGATGACGCTCTGCAATTGGAACCATATGTCTATTATCACCAATTAAAAATTAATCAACACATTTTAATTATTTGATTTTTACTGATCGTTCCGATTAGTCCTCTATACTATATCCCCCTGGCCGTATAACTCAAGAGCCCATACCGATTAAGTGTAGCTTTCACGTTTTTTTTTATAAAGAAATCAATTAAGCTTTAAAAAAAACTAAAAAACAGCACCTTGTATATTTTTTCCTGCAGCATTTCCTTTCAGTATTACCATACCAATATAAATAAGAGAGGCTATTGGGCAAAGTTTTCGTTGGGTACTCAACTATTCTGCATTATCTCATACACGATCCTTGACTTTTTGTAAGGACAACGTTGGTATGCCCGCATAGTCATGGGTGCTAAAAGGCAGCCAATGTTGTCGCCTCAGTGAAAAAATAAAAATACAGGATGCACAAAAAAAAAACAATAAAAAACTCCGCAAAAAAAAGAAGAAAAAAAAAGCGGCGTTTTAATTTAAAGGAAGAAAATGTCAAAATGAGATGGGCATCACCACGCCCACTGTACGACGCACGGGCGCCGAACACTCCAGGCGTGAAGGCGGACCTTATAACATGCTAATCTCCTGGAAACCTTAAACGAAAAAAGGCCGACAATAAAAAAACAAATTCTGCTTCTTCGATCCTTCGTGCAAACAGAGGCGGTAACAAGAAATCAATAGGATTAGGCGGGAAAGAAGAAGGTAAAAACTGCACCGAAGCGTCAAAATATATGAACAAATTATGTTTTACCGTTATTTATCCTGCTTACCTCGGGGGTTTTGTAAACGGCATCCTGCAAGTGACAGTCTAAACTTGCTGCTGAATCCGCGTCTGTCACGACGACGCTGATCTATAAAGGACGCGACGGTCGTCTTGGCTTTTATGCAAACCACGTCGTCTACGTCGACAAGCTTAATCCTCTTTTTGGTTTAATCAAATTTGTATGGCAAAGTGCCAGGCAATCATTTTGAATACGTGAAACATTCTTGCACTACAGACGTTTAGCGATACTCTTTAGTCTCCAGACGCCAGACGCCTGCGTTCACAGAGCTCTTCATCAGATAATATAATGCGTGGCATGTGTACACTTAGGTGGCATGTGTACATGTGGCATGTGTACACACATCAGGCTGATAGACCCGGTAATCTCCCAGTACCTTCCATACTCTCAAGCTTCTCTCACTCAGTGCGCACAAGTGGTTGAGCTCCTTTTCGCCTACACCTTTGGTCACGTGACCTCCCCGTTAACCAATCAGCATCGAGCAGCTCACTCCTCCTCTCCCACCCGATAACGATGATACTCAGTGTCGAGCCTCGCGGCCACGCTTTTATCCAGCAGTCACTTTTATCCGGACTTCACGAAATGCCGAACGCCTAGCCAAAAAACGTTTCACGTTAAAACGTGTGGCAGGGTGTCAACTTGCTATCTGCCCACCCAATGGCACCATAACTTACAGTCATGTGTCGTGACATGCTGCATAAAGAAAGGAAAAAGATGTGTCGCGCGATATGTTGAAAAGACACTCGCTTAATAATTTATGTGGACTGGGTTAGATTTCCGCCTTGTGCAAACGCTTTCGTACTGCCGATGGCCTCTTCTCCTCCACACAAAAAGTCACGCTTTTACCAGGCTTCAACTTTATCTGGGCGTCACGTAATACAGATCACCTAGCCAAAAACGTTTCATGTTAATAAAAAAAAAATAGAACAATGCTTAGGACGATTGTGGCACGAAAAACGAAACTAACGCAAAGCTAACCATGGGGAGAGAAGAGTTTTGATGCACAAGGTTTTATATGCCATATAAAAGTTGCAAACTTAGCGGGCGTCGTGCTTGAATAGAAGATTTGTTCACACCTACAAAGAGATGCATCTAGTGGGCCTCAGCAAAGGACTAATCATCAATTTCGACCACCTGGGCACAATGAGGCGTGCAACTAATATCTCGGTTACAGGGCGCCTTTTCAGCAATAAGGCTACATCATATTGCGGGCGCTCAGACGGGTCATTAAGTTATACTGCGAGAATTTTGGCACTTGTCAAAACATTTAAAAAGCGCTTTTCTCTTTTGCGTTGAGTACGGGGGGGGGGGGGGGGGGTGGAATCTTCTTCCTTCGCTACGTCCCTTAGTGTCCTTCCCTGATCCTCTAAAAGAAAACTACTGCGTAATGCACGTTAAAAAAAAAAAAAAAATACATGCTAGTTGTTGTATTGCACTGGCGGAATTTCTAATTTACAACGGATACACCAGACGTCCATTTTGGCTGACCAGCTTCCCGCTGGGTACATATACACGTAACACAATTACTTTGTGTATTAGTCGTGAAGCTTGGCGAGGAGAGACCTGTCTATTTTCTTGCTTTATCTTGAAAACGTTGCTTGTCGTTATTTTAACCGACGGTTTTGAGAACGTTGTACCTTTTTTTGTTTTATTTTGTTTTGTTCGCGCTCAGCAATCCACGAGGCACGCAGTTGTTGGAAAGCGGTCATTAACCACTGCTCTGCCGTTCGCGATTCAGTTCCTTTCACCCATTACGTGGTTAAACGACGAAGTGCAAACGGTTTGTTCCTTCGTTGAATAAGCTCACATCCATCTTTCGTATCGTTGACCACAGAGGAACAATTACGTTAATGCGTGTTTTGCCTATTGTAGAGATAGCCCGAAAGTGAGCGAGCAACATTCAGTGGAACCAGAAACCCCAAAGAATGGTACACACATATAAAGGATAAAATAAGGCTCGAGGCACGTATGTTTAGCTCAACTGAAGAAAGAAAAAAAGGAAAAGCATCCGGTATGGTTTGAACTGTGGATGTTTTACATTTCACATAATCAGATCGCTGCTATGAAAGTTTACTGTACATATCGTTTACAAAGAAAGTGTTGTGTTGAGTTATATAGCTTGCATCTTAAAGAAACAGCCATAGGGAGCGTTTTAGTAAAAGCGGACACAATAAAAATCCAAAGGATATCATAATAATAAAAAAAAATCATAACGGGGTGCTAAATATCCGGTATCATTTTTGGTTTTGGTTGTACTTGAAGCGCCGGAATTAAAATCATGAATATTTTTCGCACTGACATTAAAAGGGCAATTCGAAACACTTAAATCGATTAGCGACATGATTTTATCTTAACTTTGGACTAAAATATACGCAGACGAGTGGAGTTCATTGCTTTCTGCAAAAACGGGGCGGCACCGAGTTTATTAGATCACTGGTTAATTTTGATACTTTTTTACTGCTTAGGCTCAAATTTATTCTGGAGTCTTAAAGTACCGAGAAGCGTACCCGCCTCTCCAACTAAGTAATTAGATAGTACTGTACGACTCCCAACCTGGAGACCTTATTGCACATTACACGGTATTGGTAACGCCACCTCAAGCCGGATGGATGGATGGATGGATGGATGTTCTTTCTAACGAACGGTAGCCTGCGCCACCTAGCCTAATTCTAAAAAGACAAACATGTGGTTCCTCCCGCCTTTCTAAGCCAATTTTCTCCCATGGCACCAGGCAGTGTGGAATACCACAAGGATAACTTGGGGGGGGGGGGGGGGGGGGGGGGCGAAGGGGGGATTTGGCTAAAAATCTAAAAACAGCACCTCCCGCCTCTTCCCCGGCGAGGGAGTCGCCAATTTTCCTCTGGTCAAACCTTGTCGGCGTTACTGGAGCACCGGACCCACTGGAAGAAAGGGTTGAGACTTTGGACTGGAGCTACGCGGGTAGCATTCCCAATTTTACTCTATCACGCCTGTCATCAGCTACGCTAGTTAGTTGAGCATCATTTAATTTTTTCTAAAAATGTCCATTAATCTTTTAATTGCCTCTTTGTGACTGTAATCCCTATCTCTGTCGACCTTTTATTGTCGTCCGCAAACCCCGATACTAGAGTGCATCAATGTTTCCGGGCTGGTGGCCTCCTCTGAGTGGGGACAACCCTGTCAACTGAAAACGGAGCCTTCCTCTTGCCTCTCACTCTATACGCAGCCGTTTATGAAATGCTTACGAGTTATAGAGCATTAATTTTTTTTTAATGACGCGGGGTAACTTTAAGAACACACAGCGTCGCGCGTTCCGTCAAGTGTGCGTTTGTTTTCGGCGCCTGTCAGAGGGCAGAAGGCAAAATGGTGGCCATGTCAGGAAAGGCGGTACTTCCTCTCCCAAAGGATGTCTGCACTTTTGCGAGGTGCAGCAAACGACACTGAGGCACTCTAGCCGATACTGTCTCCATCCTCTTCGAAGCTTAGAGAACCAGGGATTGGATTTCCGATCCCGGCGTGCTGGAGTGCGTGCTTTCGCCCATCACTGGTTGAGTAGCCGTAGGCGTACACACTCGGAAAGTTCTGCGTATGCACACAGCACACATAGGCAACAGTCACAGCTCCCAACACATGACTTATACTCACCGAGGAAGTTTCATCGCCTATCGGCAGCCCAAAACACACCGTTCCATTGTTTAACAAATTAGACCACAGCGTGGGAACATCCCCGTCCAGCACACGCATGGTCAGTGCTTCGGAAAGCCAACGAAACACGCGGAATACGCACGACCTCTGAGAATGGCACCGACCAGAAGCCCGTTTTTGGAATAGTCTATAGACCGTTTTACTGAGAGGGAGAAAGAAGAAGGGGAAAGGACTACCGGCGCTTTCCCTCTTGCTGCTGCGTTAGAAGGAGTGAAAGCCCCGGATGAGAGGCTTCGCCGGTGTTCGGTGTACGCATTACCCTAACTTCGTTTGCGCTTTCTTCTCTGTTTTAAATTCCCAAAAATAATTAGAGCCACGGGCTTGGATGGCGACAGTCTCCCAGTCAATGAGACACCATTGCTGGGTTGTAAAATGCACGAATAACGACACAAAGCGTCGAATACTGTCCGAGGACCTATGTAGCTTGCACGGAATCCGGCAAGTGCGGCTGCAGTGTCTCTAAGCTCATCGCTTTCCAGATGACCCCGATCTCCAGCGGCAGTGGGTTGCGTCCGTTAAAGGCGGGGGCTCAAAATTTTCTTCAGCGTGGCAGAAGATTCCCCCTCTTTTCTTTTTTCCTCCTCCCCTTTCCTCCTCCATTTTCCTCCTCGCTTTTTACGGCCTTCTCGCACGAGTGCTAATGGGCTTACCGGCCCCCCGACAAAATCTCCGTAAACCTTCAAGGTTCTCTGCTTCAATTCCAAACACCAGGGATTAGTTAGGCAGGCTGGATATGAGCTCGGAAGGGTTCGGGCTGGGTCGCTTTTCTTTTTTTTTTTTACTCTTTTTCTGCAGTTCTAAAAAACACTCAGATAGTTAACACCAACTAGCCCAACAACAAGTTCTTTTACATTCAGATACTTCCGCATGCGGCCACACACGCTACAACACCGCATATTTATTTCTAGTGAACGGAACTTGAACATCACAGCAGAAGGAAAAAAGATGGGTATTTTAATCCGAACTTTGAGCTCTACCCAGAGAGTTGAAAATTGGTCGTTCTAACAACGGCACACTGAAGAGTGATTTTATTACTATTGTTTTTTTTTTTTTTGTTTTTTGTACAAACTTATAATCATGAGTAATTACAAGTAAAAGATATTGCTGTCAGAGGGACACAGTCTGACCATTTCTGGGGCATAATATATAGGTTCGTACTACAGGTGTTTTCTAGAGTGACAGCCGCCTCGTTGAAGCTACTAAGAAGAGTAAAAACAAACTTCCATAAAAACTGAAGCGGTTTATGGTATATTTCATCTATCTTCAGCCTTTGAAAAAAATTTCTTCGTGGCCAAACGTGCATTTAGTTTCTGTCAACAAATGTAACTGAAAACTTGACACCCGACAAATATCTGGCGCATCAGCAAAAAGAACGGGAAACATGGAGATTGAACCGAAAAATCACAATTTTCTTCGTGTAAAATAGTGCAACTAGCAGTAGTAGCATATTATGCCATTTATTAAAAGACAGCAGGTATCACGAAGTTTTCATTATCTTCTGTTCGCATTTGTTCGCTGATGAAGAAATGGAATGCCGAGATAGCCTCTGCAGCCCTTACATAATTGTTTGGGGCTTTGTCAGGGTGGGCGTATTAAGAACCAAAATGTCAATTGGAAAGTTCTAGAGCTGCTTGAGAAACACCCGATTAGCTGTTTGCAATATGATACGGCTCGCGTGGCTTTCTTCTGCCTAGTAATGAAGCTTATCAAACATAACAAAATACCCCGTGATAAAGCGCCCGCCCCATCATAAACTCAATTTCGAATGTCCCGGGATTTGTTTTCATAGGCCGGAAAAAAAAAAAGAGATGCATGCAAGACGCGTGCCCCACGCTTTATTTATATCAGAAAAGAACTTCCCTCTGTTTTATATACAGCGTTTATTTTATTTTATTTTTTTTCACCTACTAGATATTAGGAAAAACGTGGAAATTAACGTTTTTTGGATGTGAGCTATACGGCCGGGCGAAGATTCGGTTCAAGAAAGAGCGCAACAAAAACCGACTGATTACCTAACATTTGTTAATGAACCTTTTGATTATAAAAGAAAACGGGATAGTTGATTTATAAAGTTGTTGGGCGTAATCGAAAGCCACCAAATTGTCCAGTGAAAATAAGCGCCATTGCGGTTTGTGTAGGTGGCTATACGGCTAGGCGAGGATTAGGTTCAATAACGAAAGCAACTAAAACCGACCGATTGCCTAAAATTCGCTAATTAACCTTTTAATTAGAAAAGAAAACGGCATCTTGTATTTGGAAAGTTGTTGGCCATAATCGCAAGCCACCAAACCGCCCATTCTTAAAAAGATGTAACGCGCGCACACTATTATACGGCGTCCTCCTAATTTTGGCGCGAAAATATAGTTCTGATTATATGTGGGCTCCATCTCCGCGTGGCACAGCCTAACGCCATGAAGCCAAAGCGACAAATCATGCGCATCGCTGTGACAACGCTACTGTAGAAGGGGGCGAGGAGTGGGGTGGCCGAAAAGATTGCGGTAACACGATTCGCGTCCAAATCAGGCTTTTTAGGACGCCGTGAGCCACTTCACGCCCACCACATCTCTTTAAAAATGAATGATTTGGTGTTTTTGATGACTACAGATAAGGCACAAACCGAAATTGCGTAACTCGGACGTCTTTTTTAGAAAAATGTCTAGTCGTCAAAAAAAAAAATCGCCCTTTATAAGCACGATTGTAAGGCAGTTCTTTACGTCCGGCGACATCATTACGGCATGGAAGGAGACGTTGACCACAGATCATACTCTGTGTATGATCTGTGGTCACTGTTTTTTGTTTTTTTTTCGTGCGAGAATGAGCAAACATTTCATAACAAATAAAATAGATTTAGCATTCAGCAAATTTGGCTTGTTTACTTGATTCAAATCGATATTTGATTTGATTACACTTATTTTGTACCCGCACACGCCTACTGTATTCCCTAATGAGTTACAAGTGATAATTACATTTTTTTTTGTCGTGCGAGGTCATCACAATGTATTATTAACAATCGGAGCTATGCGATTACGCGGAGGAGGCGCATTTGAAGATATTCAAAATTGTTCTGAATACACAAACAACTTCAAACGTCTTGCTGTTTGGGTCGTTCCCTACACGCAGGACCAGTAATAAAGCCAAAACCTTATAGAGGAGACTATCTCTATCAACTCAACGCACAAACACGATGTGAAGCGTGTCTGCGTACGTTGGAAAAGAGATACCGGCGAGGCAAACCATAGCGTCGAATGTCCATGCATCAAAATGTCCGTGCACCGAAATATCCGCGCATCGAAAAGTCCCACACCGAAAAGTCTTTGCAGCAAAACGTCCGTACACTGAAATGTCTGTGCACCAAAAAGTCCGCACCGAAACGCCCTACAGCAAAACGCTCTACACCAAAAAGTACTAGACCCACTACGGATGGGATCCTCCGTCACCTCTGCCGGTTTACGAACCATGATGATTCAGAACCACTGGTCTATGGAGCGCCATCCCTGATATACAAAAAACGCCGCTCGTACTTCCCGTTGTCGCCATGAATCCGCCTAAACAACGAAAATGCCAAATCAGATATTTATATTAAAATTGATACTTCAATGACTACTCCTTTGAGCAGAACAAGGCATTTGTGCTCTCACAACAGCAAAAAATTGTCTTCCAAACCAATGCTAAACAAGAGCCAATGCAACTCGTTGGGAAGAGCAAGTGCCAAGCTCGCTCAAAACAGCTACTCGGTTGTCGCAGGTGTGCCGGCTGGCTTCTGGATAATCTTTTCAAATCCTTGAAGCTTTCATTTCCTCCACCCCAAACTTGCAAAAAAAAGAAAAACAAAAAAAAAACAGGCAGCTGGAAAAAAAAAATCGGAAAACGGCGAGGAGAAAACGAGAGGCGATTTCCTCCTTTCACAGTGGCGAGAAGGAAAGTGAGGGTCGGGTTCCTTCTCTCTGCCTTTCGCCCAACACCATCCTCTCGACCCTGCCCGGAACATTTTGTGAATGCAGCGCACACCGAACGCTGTATTACCGATAAACATGGGGAACGCTCGCAAGGTGCGTGCCAATTTTCTCGTGATAATTGCGTCTTCAGCTTGTAACTTCATGCACCTGAATTTATCTTAATATTTATATATTGAAGCGGTGACGCAGAGTCGATTTTATTATCTACAACTGATCGACTCGCCCCGGCTAATAGGCCCATCTCGACTTTGCTGTTTTCAGTTCCCGACAGAAGATACTCGTCGACATGGGATCCCCAAATAAAACGTTTATAAACACCTTCTAGCCGGAGTGAGCTGCCTTCAATCGTTCCACGATAAAACGGTAGACCGTTTTATCGTGGGTAGCACCGTTTTGAATCGTGTAGCACCATTTAGCGAGCGTCAGGTTCTGCGGCCGCGCTGAGTGGTCAGAAGCGTTGGCGAAAGTGCTCTTCTGGGCGCCGCTCCCGCGATGGGTGCGCTTTGGGTGCTCAAAAGTGCTGGGTATCTGACTTAGGGCCGTCTTGTGTCCTTGTGTGCCGTGGATGACGTTTTTTAAACTCATTGCGAGCGTTTGTTTTCCCTCATTATGGCATCCGGCAGTGTGGCGACGCCAGAAGTGCGACACTGAACGAACCACCTATAGAAATCGGAGGAGAGTGCTCCAAATATTGTATCATTTCACAGCGACTGAATTTCCCTTCAAGTTTTTTTGTAGTTTTAGATGGAGTACACCAGGAATGTTTTTGGCGTTTTGTGTCGTCCACAACTATGAAATATAATATGAACAAGGACACGCGAAATAAAAATATTGTATAGGAGCGATAGAAGGCACCTCACTCCAGCTTGAAGGTGTCTATAAACGCTTAATTTGAGGACCCCGCGTCGACGAGTGTGTCCTTTGTCGAGAACTGAAAACAGCAAAGTCGAGGTGGGCCCATCACCGGAGCAAGTCGATCAATGATTCAACGATTCGAATTCAATGCATGAGCATGTTTCAAATTTCAGCGACAGAAATCGAAGGTTTCTTTCCTGCTACATTGTGCACTAATTTTGAAATTAAAAAGAATCTAGTCTTGTTGTGACTGCCAACATTGGTTCACGGCTCTCTGGTATCCCGCTAAAGATTGCAATTTAAAAAAAAAAAAAAAAAACGATAGAACTAACATTTTGAGAATTTTCAGCTAAACCCGGCGGCTGAGATGAGCCTTTAACTAAGTGTTGCAGGTGATAAAATCGAGTCTGTGTCACTACTTCAAAATATCAAAAATAAGATATATTGAGATACGAAAAGTTACAAGCTGAAACAGCAATTATCACGAGAAAACTTGCACGCAGCTTGCGAGCGTACCCCATGTTCATCGACGGTATAGCGTTCGATGCGCGCCCCATTCACAAAAGGTTCCGAGAACACTCGAGAAGATGGCGTTTACTTTCGGTTTACGGCGGCAACCTGCCGCCACCGGAGATCGGGGTCATGTGGAAAATGATGGAGCTTAAAAACATTGCAGCCGCACTCGCCTTGCCGGAAGTCGAATACTGTCCGAGGACCTAGGTCCTCGGACAGTATTCGACGCTTTCTGTCGTTATTTGTGTACCCTTTAACCGAGCAATGGTGTCCCGATGACAGGCAGATTGTCGCATTCTAAGCCCGAAGCTCTAATTAAGTTTGGGACTTCAAAACTGAGAAGAAAGCGCGAACGAAGTTCGGGCAGTGCATACACCCACCACCGGCGAAGCCTCTCATCCAGGACTTTCACTCTTTCTAACGCACCAGCAAGGGGAAAGCGCCGGTTGCCCTTTCCTTTCTTCTCTCTCGCTCTCAAAATCTCGCCGCTAATAGCGGCTCCTGAAATCAAGCATTGTGTGGAGTGGTGTGGCAGGACTACATCTCGTCTCACGAGCTCGCGCGCGCCGCAGCCTTGGCAGTTATTTCGTTCGGACTGTCTTGAGGCCAGCATGTACTTTTATGTTATATATTTCCGTAGTGCAGGTAAAGGTGCGGCATTTTTGGGAATAGCCAAGTTCACGCATAGAGAATTCACGGAAATCGGCCAGAACTCACGCATAGATTGCACTTTCCCAGGGCGCGTGCCCTCGCGTCCCACGTCTATGGCATCACTGCTGATGTCTGTGAAAGGAAGTATAACTTCCCCATTCCCACCGACGTTGATTTGAGTTTCCGCCGTTAGGTGGCAGCGCAACTCTTAAAAAAAAAAATAAGAACGGTTCAATGAGGCGAGGCGACGACGACTGCAGCGCCCGCGTGGCGACTCGCTACGCCCTGTGTTTCTTACGTTGCCGATAACTGCAGCACCGGTTCACGTATCCACACTTCAAAAAAATATCTGTTAGTGTCCTTTCGTGGAGAACACGAAGACAATCAATCATGATGAACATTAGAAGGATTCCAACGAAGGACGAAGCTCAGTACATA
Source organism: Ixodes scapularis (assembly GCF_016920785.2). Classification (NCBI taxonomy): domain Eukaryota; kingdom Metazoa; phylum Arthropoda; class Arachnida; order Ixodida; family Ixodidae; genus Ixodes; species Ixodes scapularis. The sequence goes on along the minus strand of NW_024609868.1, from coordinate 52,503,445 downwards.
ATGAAATTCGCAAATCACTTTTTTTTTTTTATGTTCGCCGTGATTGGTCGGTTTCATGTTCTGCAGGAAGGTAAACTCACGTGTTTATTTTTCTTTTATATTTAGAATGAACGAACAAGTTGACGTGCAAAGCAGCATAGGTGGTGTATAGAATTTCATTCAACGTTGTTGTGGAATCGAGCTGGTTAGTGTTAGGCTTGCATTCGGGAGTTTCCGGGTTGGCCTCCCTTTTGTGCCCTAGTAGTGTGCAGACCGAAAAAGAAGAAGCGTCGAAATTGAAGTCAGGCATTTTGCTATGATGCTCGGCGAACGTGATGCTGAATTTACAGTTAAATAGGTGTCCTCGGTGCGCCGGCGATAGGCAGGTAATTGAAGACCAGAATGTTTGAAAAACATGCAAATATATATCTAAAAAAAGTAATTTTCGGGAATTCTGCGCTATGTTTCTGTCTGCTTCAATAGGAGGGACGGAAATTACTTGTTCCTTCTTTATCAGTTCGGCGCGCGACAGATTTGAAAGTGTAATATGTTCTCCATGTCCGAGAAAATTGCGGCCCGGTTCCAAAGATGGCATAGCGCGCGGGCGTGGCAAAATCAGATTGGTTTCTCGCGTTGAAAAATATGCATAACTGAATATGCAAGAAACTGATAAGAAATAAGCATTTTGCAGCGTCGTCTGACAATGAAGGCTGCGTGACAAAAAAAAAATGATTTGGGGGGGGGGGGGGGGGGGGCGGGGGGGAAAGGGCAACATTTTGTTTGTATTTCTATATTGTTGGTGCAATAAGATGGAAACGAAAACTGAAATGAAGACTAGCTTTTCAGCGCCGTATGGCATGAGGATATGGCGAGAATTCCAACTTTTGCTATATTAACGGAAGTCGAACCGCGAAACCTTATTTACTCCTTTTTGTAATCATATGTTCGTCCATATCTCGTTTTATAATGAGATCGTTCCAAAGGTTCCAACACCAGTCGAGACATGCTGTTTATTTAATTTATCGTTTACACATTCATTTTGAGCAGCAGGGTGAGAGAGATGGATACGCGAACTTTAATTAATTGTTGAGCGCTTAGATTTTTTTTAGTATTTGGAAAAATGTAAACCGTATTTTCCCTCACAGCAACAATATACTACGTATCGACGAACGCTCAGTTTTTGCCTGAATATAACAATAGAGTGCTAATATAAAGTTACATAACTAAAAAAATGAAGCTCTCTCTCTCTCTCTCTTTCTATATATATATATATCAGAGTGTCGAACTGGAACCGAACCGAACCGAAAACCGGAACCGAACCGGTATTTTTTCCGGAACTGAACCCGAACCCAAACCGTTATATTGTTATCGCGATGAACCCGATCCGCAACTGAACCGGAAAAAAAAATAACGGTTACCGGCTCATGTCAAAACGGTTCGGCCACGCGCTGTTGACAATGAATGTGCTATCAATGCCATTTGTTTTTTAAGTGCCGTCAACTGACACACACCTCGCTTACATATTTTTCTTCTCCGCTCAGTCTTAGGAATATAAACGCTGCATCCATGAACCTTGACAAACGCTGCATCCATGAATCTTGACATTGGAACCAGTATTGCGCTGGTCGTGGCTTGCACGGAAAAAAAAAAGAATCGGAAGGCTTTGCAAAAAAAAAAATCGCGTCACGGGATTTCATTTTTTTACCATCTCGTAAATCCTAAATGCTGCTGTGTGCTCATTTCATAACACGTTTCCAGAACGCGCGAGTTCTTGAAGCTTGCTTCCATCGGAATGAGAAAAGAAAAGACTGTGGAGTTTGATAATAATGCATCCGGTTTCGTATAGGCACTTAGAAGCTAACATATTTGTGAGACAGCGAACTCTTCTATTTTAATATTTATCCTATTACGTCCTTCTGGCGTTGCGTTCGGTGAAGTGTTTTTCATATTCCGTATCTTGTTTAATGAAAACTTCTTTAAGGGTCTAATTTGAGTTACCGAAGGCTAGTTTAAATAAAGAAAGCTGTATTTTTTCCCCACTGTTCCTTCAATTGCTTACACGCCGAGGTGGCGGGATAGTTTGCGAGTTCTACTTGTAAGTGGGTTTGTAAGGAGGTCGCGGATTTTACAGCTACTGCGTCGGACCCAATTAGATGAAGTCCGAATGCGTAAACGTCGGTGAGGTAACCTTTCAGTGCACATAAGAAACCATTCCTGGTAGAAATCCCTGAGCCTTACACTACGACGTATCCCGTTTCGTATGTGCTGATTTCAGATGTTTTATTTGTAATTTATTTTGATGTTGCAATTTGTTATTTATAATTTCCGAACCGGTTCGCGAACCGGTTCGCGAACCGGTTCGCGGATCAAATTAATCGAACCGGAACTGAACCGGCACAAAGTAAATTTACCTGAACCTGAACCGTAACCGAACCCGTATTTTTTTCGGTTCGACACACTGATATATATATATATATATATATATATATAAGAAGAAGGGTTTGTTAACAGTAGCAGACACTATTTGTATCCATGTGTTCGCGGGCTGCATTAGTCAGCGTTTCCTCTTGAAAAAGTAAAAAAAAATCGCTTTTAACTCTTATTTGAATGTTAAAAGCTAATTAAGTCTATTCAAGGCCCCCAGTAGGAGAGCATACAAAAATAAAGAAGTAAAGAAGCATATTTTACAGGAAAAGATAAACGATTATACAATTTAAGCTGAAGAAGAAAAACAAAATCAGGCAATGACACGTCTCAGATAATTTGGCATCCCATTACTAAGATCAAATTGAGGCGTTTTACCTGCCAAACCAATGACAGGCATCTGGCACGCCCCAGCGGAGGGCTGAGGATTCATTTCGACCATCTGGGATTTTTTCCAGGGCTGGGAAATTGATCGATTAACCTACCGATTGCGGTAATCGATTAATGCTTTAATCGCGATTAATGTTTTCAACCGGTTAATCGAAAAAAAATTTGCGAACCAAAAAAGTAAGAAATTAAATGCTTTCACCATGGAGACGCGGAGGTGTACATCTGTATGAAGGGCTAACTTTAGGTAAATTTTCAATATTAAGTAAACTGTAGGGGCGAGATTTGTAATTCCAGATTAGTGCAGAAAGTTACACATGTCCCTGCCACTTCAACGCCGTTCAAACGTCCGTTTCGTTCAGTAGAGATTATCGTAAGCCATCAAAGGAGGTCGCTTTTGCTGAAGAAAATCAACGAGCCTCTTTGCCTAATTAGTTGAAATATTAATCTGTGAAGATGAGTGTCTTTGAACTGCTTGACTACATATCTTGGTTGATTAATAATAATAATAATAATTTGTTTATTTAATGTGCCCAACAACAACCACGCGGGTCTTCACATTGGCGCACAAAATTCTATAGTGCGCCATTTATCACGTATTCAATAAAAACACAAATAAGAACTAATTTTTACCTTTTAAAAATATTATCCATGAAAATCAACGGGACCGATTAATATATTAACTAATCGACTAAAAATTGGCAAATAATAGGGTTAAAATATCAGTCGACGACCAGCTCCAGTTTTCTGACGTGCAACCGAACGCTCGGTTAATAACTTGATACACGGCACCTTCTCCGCAATAAGCCGCCGTCATATTGCGCGCACCTCGGCCGGGATTCGAACCCGCAACCTGGGCGCCTCGCCTCGGAGCCACCGAGACGGCCGCATCCCATCCGTTCCACTAGCGCTACGTTCGAGCCGAGGCTGAGCATTCGGCATTGCGTAATTCCCCATACCAGACGGAGACATGCTCCGGGTACCCTACTGCAACGAAGCAGGCAGCGAGGGCATTCTTTTTCCGGCATTTGTCGAGTACGGACGCACGAATGGCTAGCTCCGCAGGAGCTGAGATAACGACCTTATCGGGACTCGGTTTTGAGACATCCAATGTTCCTCAGGATTATCGGATTGTACTGCCGCCCCAGCCAGTAATGGCGCTAAGGCGCGTGCGGCAGAAGATACAGCGCCAGTCTCTTCTAACAATTCGCGGGCATCTACATCATCATAGCAGGTCGTGAGGGGGGATGGTTCACGCCACGGTGCAAAACAGGTGTCCGTAGTTTTTACTAATATAAGAAGTGTCATACGTCACCGAGATAATCTGTGCTCTGTCATTGATTCCTGCTGCGCTGACATCGTGATTTTAACTGAGACTTGGCTTTCCTCCAGGGTAAAGAATTCTGAAATATTTTGCTGCGAAAAGCGCTTCAACATTTATCGTTGTGATAGGGGTGATAGAACTGGAGGAGGTGTATTAATCGCAGTTGCCGCTCACATTGAATCGTTTTGTTTACGCTTGACTAGCGATTTAGAAATCTTGTTCATTTGCTTGTGTTTGAATCATCAAAAACTTGTGTTAGGTGTATGTTACCGAGCACCTTCCTGTAATAATTATTTTGTGAACAACCTTCATGATGCAATCAACTCCATACTGGTCCGCTTTCCTTCCGTTCCTATCGTCCTTCTTGGCGACTTCAATTATCCGAATATTGTGTGGAATGATTTACATACCCATTGTCACCCGTTTTCGACTGACGCAGCCGAGTTCATAAATCTTTGCAATGATTTCAGTTTTACCCAGCTAGTTTCTCTTCCTACCAGAAGCACTCCAACCGCATCCAACATCTTGGATCTAGTACTAACAACATCACCTACATTAATTTCTTCCATCAGCAACATGGAGGGTCTCAGTGATCATTCTATAATACATTTCTTCCTTAATGTTCCTGCTGGAAGCTCGCCTACGAGTCTCAAGCGAATACGTGACTATGGTAAAGGTGACTACGCGGCTATCAATAATGAACTTTGTGTATTTCTTGATTCTTTCTTATTGCGCTTTTCTGAGCGTTCTGTTGACGAAAACTGGAAATTATTTAAATCGGAAGTAGTGCGTCTCACTAACAAGTTCATACCGTTACGGAATCTCTCCGTATCTTCAAAAGCGCCTTGGTTTAACGTTGCGCTAAAAAGGCTTTCTAACAAGAAAAAGAGGAAGTTTGGAACCGCTAAGTTTTCAAATAATGACATTAAATGGTCCGATTATTACAATGCTTCTAATATCTACAAAATGGCAGTTCAGAACGCGAAGGCTCATTTCTTTTCTGTAACTCTGCCATCCATGCTTACTAATAACCCTAGGCAGTTCTGGAATGTGGTCAATTGCAATGAAAAACCCTCGGTATCTTTTTTTAGCGACGTCGGTGAACCAGTGTCGCTTAGTGAATGTGCGTCTATTTTAAATTCTACATTTGTCGCCTCATTTTCCCATGACCATTCATCGACTGTGCCACTGCTTTTGCAAAATGATTTTTCACCCATGCTTCCGATTATATTCGACGTTGCCGGCATTATTCACCTAGTCGATAATCTAAAAATGTCTTGTTCTGCAGGAATTGATGATATAAACTCGAAGTTCCTAAAAAACACCAAGGAATATTCGTCCATTATACTATTTAAACTCTTCGAGCAATCTCTTAGTGTTGGTGTTCTACCCGGCGACTGGAAGGTGGGAAAGGTTGTGCCTGCTCATAAGACTGGTGATAAGCATATTCCTCTCAATTATCGTCCGATATCTCTAACAAGTATTTCATGCAAAATTTTAGAACATATAATCTTCTCACATCTTGTAAATTTTTTAGAATCGAACAACTTCTTTTCTCCCGCGCAACACGGGTTTCGTAAGTCCTTTTCATGTGAAACACAGTTACTAACTTTCACACATGATCTTCATCGCATTCTTGATCGTAGTTCGAAGGCCGACTGTATTTTCCTGGACTTTTCGAAAGCCTTTGATAAGGTTTCACATAGGCTTCTACTTCACAAATTAAGCAAACTTAATATCGACGCTAACGTACTTTCCTGGATTCATGCCTTTTTAACTAACCGATCCCAATTTGTTTTTGTAAATGACACTTCATCGTCTTTATCTTCTGTAACATCCGGGGTTCCCCAAGGTTCTGTGTTGGGACCTCTGCTTTTTCTTATATTTATAAATGACCTACCCGCCAGTGTCTCCTCCTCAATCAGCTTATTCGCCGACGACTGTGTAATATACCGTGAAGTAACTAATAATTTAGATGTCATTTCTCTTCAGTCAGACATTAACAGTGTGTTAGAATGGTGTAACATGTGGAATATGCAGCTTAACGTTAACAAATGCAAAGTAATGAGAATTATCCGTGTCCAAAATGACACTCCTCGCTACTTTTTTAACAATGTTTCTTTAGAGCACGTTTCATGTTATAAATATTTAGGCGTTCATATCTCATCCACTCTCTCTTGGGATTCTCATATCCAATACATAACAAATAATGCTAACCGCATGTTCGGATTCCTAAAACGGAATTTTTCAACAGTTCCTGTGTCGCTAAAATTACTTCTCTACAAAACACTCGTTCGCTCAAAACTGGATTATGCCTCCTCCATCTGGGACCCCGGTACTGACGTACTAACCCTTGCAGTTGAAGCGGTCCAAAACCGTTCTGCTCGCTACATCCTCACTAATTATCACCGCATCGCTAGCGTAACATCAATGAAATTGGGCCTAAAACTGCCAACGCTTGCTTTGCGCAGAAAACTTTTTCGCTTATGCCTGTATCACAAGCTATACCATCATAACCCTTTCCTACGTGAAAGGTTACTAACGCCTGCACCTTACATCTCGTCACGTCTCGATCATCAACATAAAATGGACGTACCCTCGTGTAAAACTACATCTTTTCATAGTTCGTTCATACCTCGCACCACTCTTGACTGGAACCACCTTCCAGCCTCTGCGGTATCGATTTCCGATGGTGTGGCGTTTAAAAACTGTATTGCCAATATTTATATTCCAGAATTTGACTAACCTATTGTTATTTTTCTTGTTCTGTTTCATGTGCATATCTTAGATTTACTTTATATTATGTAACCCACTCCCCTCTGTAATGCCCTCGGGCCCTGAGGGAAAAATAAATGAATGAAATGAAATGAACAGTTATCATCATGCACAACATCATTTTTCTGCACTGCGATGTCTGGAAAATGTCGTACAAGAATGGTGCCCTCAAGCCAGGGCTTCAGAGCGTCGGGGTCTTGCAAGACCTCAAGGCATTTGGTTCCTACCAGATGAACCATGTTTGGATTGCTACCTTCCGCTCACTGGCATCCAAGCAGAAGATCCAGGACGCAAAAAAACTGCTTGTCAAGGGCAAGAGGTGCCTCGTGCTGGACCCCAACAAGGCTGGGGTACGCTTAAAACTGCATTGGGTTCCGTGTGACGTCCCTGATGACGGAATCCGGAGGGCTTTTGAGCCTTACGGAACCGTTCAAGGTGCTGTTCGTGAAAGCTGGCATGAAGACGGCTTCCAAAGCGTGGAGTCTACTACTAGAGTGGTGCGTCTGAAGCTCCAGGACAGCGTGACCTTAGAAAGGCTGCCGCACCAACTGCGCATGCCGCATAGCTCAGTTCTAGTCATCGCCCCGGGGCGCGCACCAATGGGCTTGCGTTGCCGAAGGACAGGACACGTTCGACGTGAGTGCTAAGTGCCCCGCTGCGAACTGTGTCGGCGCTTTGGTCACGAAAAGGACGACTGCGTCAGGAGCTACGCTGCAGTCACAGAAGGTGCGACCGGAAAGTATGAATTTGAAGACATTATGGATGAGGAAGAAGCTGAAGTTGCGGCAGGTGGCAGCTTGCCGGCCAGTAGCAACAGTGACGTGTCGTGCCCCTTGGAAGCGGAAGCTGCAAAGGACGCCACCCCTTCTCTGCCTGCCGCTCCCTCAACCTCCCCGGTGTCTACCGCTCCTGCAAAGGAAGACACCACGAACAGCAGTGCAGAAGTCAATGCATCTTCGAAGACTGCTTTAAACCGCCAGGAGGACCGCCCCACCGGCCAGGGCCAGAGCACAAACGTCAAGCCGATGCAAGCTGCACCGAAAGACACTGGCACGGCTGTTCCGGAGTTTATGAGCTGTGAAGACTAGGCCAGCACCGACGAAGACGGATAAGGGCTACCGAACCAGCGCCTTAAATGGAAACCAGTCAGCCAGCGGAATTTTCTATACCACCTAAAGACCCGGATCCCGCCTGAAGCTCGTCGGCAAAATGACTTTCCGTAGGTTCTTGCATGCACTGTGATGCTTTCTGGCACATTTCTTCTTGTTTGATGCATAACCCCCTTGCCATGAGTGTGGCGAGAAAAGTACTCACATTAACCCGCAGTGTTCTATTTAAAAATAGGTACTTTTAATGGCGTTGGCTTAATTGCACGAAAGAGACAGCAGTGGTTACTGAACACCCTTTTAGCAGAAAGAGTTTACGTCGCACTGCTGCAAGAAGCTAAATTAACCGGTTAGCGTGCTAATCAGGCCGTCCAATTTCTCGAAAACTACTTTGAGCTCCGTTATGTCAACGCCATTTCACATAGTGCGGGGACAGCCGTACTAATTAAAAGAAAAGCGGCATTACAGTATTCCCTGAATGGGAGACGGACCGAAGTGGAAGAATTTGCGCTGTAGAGGTGCTCTACAATAATGAAGCAATTCGGATAATTGCAGCGCATGCGCCAAACCAACGACAGGAAGAAAAGGGCTTTTTAATCAGCTCCGACGATATATCAGCACCCCGGCACACACACTACTGGGGGCTGATTTCGACTGCGTGACTCGGGCCACAGATTCGTCCAAGGGACTTCGACAGGACTCCAGCGCAGCAGAACTTAAGAAGCTACTTGGAGATTTTGAATTTGCAGGACGTAACTGAATTTGTACAAGAACCATCTCCCGGATACACTCATTGGCAAGAGGAATGTCACTCGCGACTTGATCGCGTATATGCTTCGAGTTGCTTGGCGGAAAATACAATATCCTATTCGCGTCTCCAGCTCGACGCTCGCCCTCCCGCGGCGGAAACGGGAAGCACTCAAGTGAGGGTCCCCCGATTCTCCTGCTCAGCGGACATGGCGGAGCTGCTCGCGATCATGGCTCGCGAAATGTCGTTTCCGAATGCAAACAACACTCTTCAGAGTCCCAACGTATAGTGCTGCAGCCGGTATGGGATTGTACCTTACTGGAGAGTTTTAGTATTGCGCATACAAGCAAACGCAAGCGGTGTGCGTTTGCGATCGAGTTGCGTGCCCCACGTTTTGCTTGCGCCTCATCGCCATGCGCCATCCAAGACCGCAATTTCGGGCTCCGCGCACGCGCAGTGTGGAACACGCAAATATAACGCAAACACACAGGGCTTGGGTTCGCTCGTATACGTAATATTAAAACTCACTACTGTTTCACCGGCTTCCAACGCCAACGAAACGTGCTGCAGTGAGCAGACGTGCAAGCAGGTAGGCGTTCCTTCAAACTGGAAAAGCTGAGATTGGCAAAAAGACGGCGAGCAAATACAAAAGTAAATAAATGTTATGAAAAAACTAGTAATTAAAAAAAAAAAATTTACTTTTGGACATTTGGTTTGGAAGTATATTGGCAACGACTTTGGACGTTTCGCCGATTGTCAAAAGTCACGACTTTGATAGCACAATATACTTTACCCACAATTAATGTAATTTTACATAGATTTCTCACATTAGCTAGAATGTTTTGAATTGATTCTAGACTATTTTTATTTTATCGGTAATTAAAATGCAACAATTAGAACCAGTGACGATAATTAGCACCGTTTTCATTGTCATATTTCTTCGCGTGTTTAAAATTAGATCATAAGCAACAAATTATATTAGAGCTTGAAGAATTACTTATTCAAATATGTGAATTTTAATATTATTAATATTAATACAAACCGCGGCAATGTATGCCTCCAATTAACGCCAAGATCAAGAGAATACGCTATTTAACCATAATAGCCCTTCCAGAAAGGTATAATTCTGTGTTCTTTTTAGCATATGAAAAACTCTGACATAGTTATCAAGATAGACACACAGTCAAACACTGGATATAATATGAAGTCCTACGCGTCACGCCCGGTGCTATAAAAACACACTCACACTTCAGCTGTCTGACTCGGATTCCGTCTTTGAATTTTTTCTAGTGAGAACAGCGTTTATTAGTTTATTCGTTTGGTGGATATATTGTTAAAATTATAATTATTCTAGTTCTTGTCCTGGGATAATTGTCATTATTTTCCATGACAATTATCTGAGCGAGAAAAAAGCAGCGAGAACGCACAGATATCAGCACTGATTTTTTCAACAACTACAAATATCAGCCTGAATCGAACAGTATGTCACAAAATAAAGTTTCCGCAAACAACTTTTCCAAGCAAATAATTACGATGTGAGACACTTCTTGAAGAAGTCATGAAAGTCTTCAAGTCATGAAAGAATCCGAAATTACGACCTATATTGAGAAATTAAATCCAAAATAGAGATAAGTTTCGGTTTCGTTCCAGAATTAAAAAGCGCATGCTTCCGTAAATAATGCTAAACACCGCTCTTGTTTTCAGGTTAAAGAGGTGACCTGCGCTCATAAAACATTAGCTTCCTCGTAATACCAGAAATAATTTATGTCGCTCAGTGAAGCCAGCACACTAGACAGGCTCAACAGTGGCACGCATCTCTGACCCTCACTAAACCCGCCATCTTGGAAAATGAGTGGCGCCATCTATAGTTAGTTGGAGTCGCGAATAACGTTGTACCGGTAGCTTTTTCAGATCACGCTCTCGTTACGGCGCAGATAGGGAAGGCAAAGAAAAAGCAAAACCGCGATTCATCCTGGAAAACGTGGAAACTAAACGGAAGCGCGCTTGAGGAGGAGGAGCTTCAACAAGAGTTAAAAAGGCTTATCACAGAGAAAGCGAACAGTCATGAAGTGAACGCTGAGCACTGGGAGCTGCTGAAAGAAGAAATAAGGATGTGCGCAATCGCCTTCTGCCAGAAAAAAAAATCTATGGAAAGGAAAGCCGCTAAAAGGTGGTGGTGGTGGAAAACCTCTTTATTGGTCCTGCGAAAACCCCTACCCCTCCGTCACCCCTTCACCAACACACCTACGCACAGTCTGCCGGTGAAGCAAGCGCCGGGTTCGCTGGACGAAACCCCTTTGTCCCTCCAAGTCCACACACATCACACCATCCTTGAAGTCCTCCGGCCAGTCCTGGGTCCCCGATGCCTCATGCCCCCGTTGTTCACAGTCCCACACAATATGCTGCAGCGTTGCCCGACTGTCCTTACATACCCTGCACAAGTCACTCTCAAAATTCCCTGGGTCCACATGTCTCCCCAACACCGGGGTATACACACACATCACCTGCAACTGCCTAAAAAGCACCGCATCCTCCCGACACAACTCCTTGTGAGGTTCCGGGAACCTCCTCCTATCCCGTCTGCAACATTCAAGATACTCTCCATAACCCACCGGCACATACGACCCCTCCTGCGAAGCCCGGCCTAAGAGTCCTCGGGCGCAGCAGTCGGCCATATCATTCCCCACCTCACGTGCAGGGCGCCATATTAGTTCCACTTGTCCCTTCACACTGATCAACCTCTTAGCCCTCTCACTCACCGTTCCATTCATGAAGCGCCTGACAACCCCCATTGCATCACTAAATACCTTCCTTACACCCTCGATAGAAATTGCCATTGCAACCGCCACCTCCTCAACTTCTTCCGCACTGTCACATCTCAATCCCGACGCTGTAACCACCCTACCATCTTTACCCGCCACAACCACAGCCACCCCCCGGTCCCCATCAAAAGCTCCGTCCACATAAACACTACCCTCCTCCTTCCCATACAGCCTATACAGCGCCTGCGCCCTTGCCTGCCTACGCCCCTTATCCCGTTCCGGATGCATGTGCCTCGGCACCGGCCTAACCCTCAACCTCCTCATGTCCTCATCCTTAATCCTTTCCAATCCCCCCCTGCCAGCCTCAGCACCCACCCCCACCCTGCTCAACACCCTACGCCCCACCGCAGACCCCTCAACCTCTCCGTCTGCGAGATCCTCTGCGCTTCTATCACCTCTTCCAATGTATTATGCACACCCAATCGCTCCATCATCTCCGTGCTAGTACATGCCAGCAACCCAATCGCCGCCTTATATATCCTACGTATTAGAGCATTAATCTTCCCTTTCTCCGTCACCCCCCACTTCAGATACCCAGCCACATACGCGATGTGGCTTATCCCAAAAGCCTGCACCAGCCTCAAAACACTCTCCTCCTTCATACCCCTCCTCCTACTAGCCACCCTCCTAACCATCTGCATCGCTGCCCCGACCTTCCTTTGCAACTTATCCAACATCACGCCATTACCCCTAGCCTCCTGTAACCACAGTCCCAACACTCTCAGCTCCTTAACTCTAGGTATCATTCCCCCATTCGCCCTCAACTCCACATCCTGCCATCTCCTACTCCTCGGCCCCACCATAACATACGCCGACTTCTCATGATTGCACTCCAACCCTGTACCCGCCAACTCTTCCTCAATAGCATCAATCCCTCGTTGCAACGTATCTCTAGTCTCCTCCACGCCCTTACCAACACACCACAACGTCAAGTCATCCGCATAAATGGAGTGACCGATCCCTTCTCTCGTTAACCTCTTCCCCACCTTTGCCATGACCAAATTAAACAACATCGGCGAGATAACCGCGCCTTGCGGCGTACCTATACATCCCAACCCCCTCTTCCCAACCTCGTACTCCCCAGCAACCAATTCCGCGCTCCTCCCAGTCAAGAAGCTCCTCACATACTCATAGCTCCTCTTCCCCAACCCCAACTCCGACATTCTTTCTAATTTGGCCGAATGCTGCACCCTATCAAAGGCACTCTTGAGATCCAATCCCAACACAACCCCCACTTTCCTCGACTGCACAACCTCATGCTTAAGTAACAACATTGCATCCTGTGCACACAACCCCTCCCTAAATCCGAACATAGTATCACTAAACACCCCCCTCCCTTCCAGAAAATTATTCCACCTTCGCAATACCACGTGCTCCAAAACCTTACCAACACACGACGTAAGCGAAATCGGTCTCAAATTCTGCACCCCCACCGGTTTATTCGGCTTAGCCAACAACACCATCCTAGCCGTTTTCCATTCTTCAGGCACCTCCCCGCTCTCCCAACACCTATTGAACAGCCCCGTGAGCACCTCAACAGCTTCTTCCCCCAAGTTACGCAGCATATTGTTACTAACCCCATCCGGCCCTGACGCAGACCTCGTTTTCACCCTCTGCAACGCCGCCCTCACTTCCCACGTCTCCACAGCCCTATCCAGATCCTCATTCACCTCCCCCTTAGAGCCCGGAAAATTCACTCCCCCCACCCTAGGAAGGTACTTGTCCATCAGAGCCCTCCTAAACCCCTCCTCCCCCAATTCCTTCCTAGCTCCATACAGAGCCTCACCTAACCTTCCCCTTTGATAACTACGAGTCCGCGTCCCATCCAATAAATGCCTTAACAACCTCCATGTTTCCCCCATCTGCAACCTACCTCCCGCCCTTACGCACACATCGTCCCACTGCTGCCTCGCCAGTTCTTCACTGTACCTTGCAATTTCTCTATTCATCTCCGCTACCCTCTTCCGCAACCTCCTATTACCCCTATGTTCCCTCCACCTGTGATACAACGCCTCCTTCGCCTCCATCAAACCTACCAACCTGCTATCCAATTCCCCCTCCAACTCTTCATCCACCTCCACCTCTCTACTCGCTTCCTTCGCCGCTTTTACAACTGCCTCAGACCACCCCTTCACATCGACAACCCCCCCCCCCCCCCCCATATCACCATCCCTCCTAAAGGCGCCCCAATCCACCACCTTGTGCCTCCTCTTCCCCTTTCTTCTGCCCTCCAAATGTACCAAAACCTCTACTACCCTGTGATCACTGCCCAAATCCATGCCCGTATTTCTCCACTCCACATCTACCCCCCTAACAAAAGCCAAATCCGGCATCGTCTCTCTCTGCACCGCCGTCTTAGCCATCAACGTGGGATGCCGAGAATCCGACACCAAAATCAAGCCTACATCCTCTGAGTCCCTCAACAAATTCCTCCCCTTAGCCGTGTTGTCCACATACCCAAACTCCTCATGTCTCGCATTGAAATCCCCAGCCACCACCAGGCCCCCATCCCCAGCCCATCTCACACATTCCCTGAAAAGTTTCCCAAACCTCTGCCTCCCATACTTTGGGCTGTTGTACACATTACACAAACAAACACCACTCTTGCCAAACACCACCTCCAAGGCCAGAAACTCCACATTCTTCTCCCCCTCCAACTTCCCTTCCACCACCGGCAACCCCCGTCTAACCAACGTACAAACACCCCTCCTACCCCCCTTTGACACTACCTTCACCCCATAGGCCACGTATCCCGAAAGCCCCACATCATTCGGCCCCACCTCCTATAACATAATGACATCCGGCTTCTCCTCTGCCGCCTGCACATATTGCTGAAGCACCGCCTTCCTGCCCTTGTATCCATTGCAATTCCAAACCCAAACCTTAACTACTTCTTCCATTGTGTTAAGAACGACTCAATCCCCATGACAACCCTTGCCACCTCATCCAACTTCTCATTCACCTTCCTCAACCCTCCCTCCTGCCGCACCACCCTCTCATTCAAATCTATTATCTGCTTCTCCATTCCCGACACATCACTACCACCTCCACCCCCCGCACTCTTTCTCTTAGCCGGTGGCGCCCCCAGATGAGAAGGCTCCCCCTCCGCCGCAATCTTCTCCACCTTAGCCGCCAATTGCTTAATAACCCCGGTGAGCTCCTCAACCTTCTCCATCAGCCCTTTGTTCTCCTTCCTCAGCTCCATGATCTCCCCGGCCTGCCGCCTATTATCCTCCCTGAGCTTTTCCATCTCCTCATCATCCGACTTCACCACCTGTGCCCATGACACCTGTCTTTCCTCCCCTCTGCTCCTACTCCTCGACCTACTATCCCCCCTTTCCCTCGAAACCGACCTGGACCCTCCCAAGTCCGGAAAATCTTCTCCCCTCAGAGCCCCTGCACCGGAAAGGGAGCCCCCTCTCGACTCATGATCCAACTCTTTACGTTCCCACAACCTTTTCCGTACAATATACGGTGTGCGGAACCTATTCCTACACACCCTATCCCCGGTCACGTGTTGTCCCCCACATAGCTTGCACCTAGGGGTGCACTCGTGCTCCTGTTGCCCACTAACCCCACACCCCATACACCGCTTCATCTCCGGGGTAGGGCAGACATCCGAGCGATGTCCTACCCTCCCACACACAAAACAGACCTCAAAATGCTTCCTATACAAAGAACATCTCAAAACTCCTCCACCATAATAGTCTTGGCACCACTTCAAATTCAAAGACCACAATGACCGTAGCCGACGATCCAATGCGCTGTGTCGCCCTCGCAGTCGGATTCCTCGGGCCCACCACGTTCCTGTCAATGTCCTCCGCCGAATGCTCCAACGGCACACCTCTGATGACTCCCTTCGTCGTCCCATACGGAGCCGCCATGTACGCCTTCGTCTCGAAGCTCTTCCCTTCCACCACCAACACCTCCACGTTCGCATATCTCCTAGCCCGCTGTTCATCCTCAGTGCACACCACCACAATGTTCTGTTGAACATTCGGGCATAACGTATCCTTGCCCATATCCACCATCTCCACACGCGCCGCCTTGCCAATCGCACACATCACTTTCACGATAGACACCCTGGACAGATCCAGACCTCCTCTTGGCCTCATGATCACCTTAATGGCCTCCCGGGGCAATACCCTCGGCATCTTGGCTCCCCTCTCTATTCTCTCTATCACCCGCCTGGCCACATGGGAATTAGGTCTAGCCTCCGCAGAGCCGTCCGATCTTCCATTCGTGCGCACTTTCATCCAACCCGCACAATCCTCCGGATCCAATTCTTCTCCGGGCACTTCCACGACCATATTCCCAGCATTCCGGCCGACATCAGCCTCCATGCCGTCCCCTTGCACCTCCGTCGCCACCACGCCGGTGTTAGGCCTACCTTCCCGTACTCGGTTAGGCCTAACTGCCCCCGCCTCGCCGTCACCACCTTTCCAAGTCCGTAAAGTCCCAATGAATCGATGGAATGACTCACCACCGATATCGATGAGTTCCTCTCGACGAGCCGGACACTTTGACACCACTTTCAAGAAAATAGAGCCAGAAACACCGCACAAAATCGCCGCTAAAAGGAAACCTGATGAAGACATTGCAAACTTTAATTCGAGAAGAGAATTTAACGCCTGGCTTGTTTACGGCTGACATTCAAGAATGCAAGGCTCAACTGCTGGAACAACTAGAGGAAGAATACCGAGGGGCAATGGTCGGGTTAAGGTTACGCACGCTCGAACGGTCAGAAGACCCCACAAAGATATTTAAAACGCGCGAACGTGAGCGCGCGTGCCGCAACAACATCAAGGAACTTCAGAGCGGAGAAAACATACTCTCGAAACCCGAAGAAATAGAGTTAGAGTTAGTCGCCTTTTTTAGTAAAATGTTAGGTGAACAAAAATCCCCAAGCAGACAAGGAATGAAGAAAGTGCTAGCAGTTATGCCGAAGGTACCGGAGAAACAGGTGGAGTGCTTTAACGGGCCCATCAGCGAGGCGGAGGTACAACGTGCAATTAAGGATCTGGCACCAAGAAAGTCACCCGGGGTTGATGGGCTTGGCGCAGCTTTCTACAAAATATTTTCATCGGAACTAGTGCCGGTTTTCACGAAAGTGTATGCGGATATATGTAACAGAAACCTTCTTCCACCTTCAGTGCGACAGGCAACAACGGTACTAATTCCAAAGCGGAAAAGCGATGGGTCAATCGGAAGCAGCGAAGACTTTCGACCAATAAGCCTTCTGACAACGGATTATAAGAGCCTAGCCAAAGTTATATCAAAACGCCTGGAAGACGCATTCCATACCATTGTTGGAAATCATCAAACGTATGGTTTTAAAAATAGGCCGATATTCACTAATCTGCATACAATGAGGATTATAGCAGAAACGGCAGAAGCGATGGGACATCCTACGGCTGTCTTACAAATAGATCTTAAAAAAGCGTTTGACAAAGTGTGCCACTCGTTCTTATTTTTATTATTAGAGCACTGCGGAACCGGAGAATTTCTGGTCAATTTCATCAAAATATGTTACAGGGACATAAGCACCCGGATCCTTATCAATGGACGCAAGTCACGCTTCATTCCCGTGAAGTCGTCGGTACGCCAAGGATGCCCAATGTTGCCCATACCTTTTGCTATCTATCCAGAACCGCTGAGTATACGGCAATCTTGAATGACCATACCATAAAAGGCGCAAACTTGGGTGCAACGTCAGCACGGTTGCTGGCTTACGCAGATGACGTCACCCTAATTGGTCAAAATCAGAAAGATATAAAGCGGGCCGTAGAGCTTGTAAGGAAGTTTAGCGACGATTCTGGAGCTGAAATGAACCCCAAAAAGTCTGTTGGAGCCTGGCTGGGGCCGTGGGCCTCCAAGCCAAAACAATTCTTGGGCATCGTGTGGTCCACATCAATCACCAACTATCTTGGGGTTGGGGTGGGCACAGAGCAGCTAAGGACCGGACAGGATGGAATTCACCTGAGCACACGGGCAGGGCAGATACGTGCCGCTACTGAACAAAGCGTTTATTAGCATCGCAGTATTTTTTCCACTGTCTGGTATTCGGCGCAAGCTGTTCCTGTGGGCAACTCGATGTGCAAAAAGTGCATCGGTTTTGTGCAACGTTTGTGTGGGGTTCTGGGTTTGAAAGGATGCGTAGAAACAATCTCCTTATCCGCAAGCAGAGGGGAGGGCTGGGACTTTTAAACCTAGACATAAAATTGAAAGTGCAACGTTTCCTTGTCTTCCGAAACCGAGCAACCGGCCCGGTGTTGACGGTGGCGTTGAAGGAGCTCGGTGGACCATATCTGGCTCCTTGGACTAAAGAAACCGTTGGCGCTCCAGGACTGACCTGGATCTTACGATACTATAGAGAAGTTAGAGATGCGATTCGCTTTTTTGAAGAACGTTTTTCGTGGGAATACCTAAACAGCGTCAAACGCAGACGTCTTTATTGGGACACTCTAGACCTGGTATGCCGCCTTCACTGTATCTCCAAATGTTTCGTGACTGAAAAGTCGGACGTGTTCAAGCCTCTGGGCTTATACCCAGTTCAGCCAGGGATAAAGGATTTTTTTTAGCGCTTTCATGCCGAAGTTTTACCGGTCAAGACCTGGGAGGAACAACAAGTTTTTTTTCTGCCTTGGGGAGTCAATTGTGTCACTTACCCTGTTCCCGAAACACTGCAACATACATTCATGTATTGTACTAATGCAGAAATATTTTGGGCTCAGCTACGGGGGAGCTTCGGATCGATCTATACCCAACCTGGTACAGCACCAAATCTTTTGACACACCGGAAAAGCAACAGAGCAGATGTTACGAGCTCCTGACCCGGATCGGTTTGCATGCGAAATGGAACTCGCCCACTGATCACACCTTGCTACGAGAACGAGGGAAGTCTTCCTGGCGCCACTTTTTAGAGGGATTTCACTACACGTCATCCATCATACAAGAAACTTCGTTTGAGGAGACGGAACATTGGGAGAGGTTCAAGACCCTTTTAAAGCTATAAGGTCCCAAAGGTATGGCACTCTTTGGAAAGGTGTGGCTATGTAGACCAACGTGATGAACAGTGTCACGTCGAACATGTGCGAACAATTGTGAGAGGTGTGTTAGAAGTGCTGACCTTTTAGGTTGTAAATAGCAGAATGTTTTCAAACAAATAAAGCCAAGCTGACAAAAAAAAAACAAAAAAAAACAGGCAACGAGCACACCTTTTTCTCCAGCCTACACAACTTAAATCGTTTAGCAGCTTTCTCGAAAGTGCTAACATATAGCCCAAACATGAGGAATTGATATTCTTTTCTTAAATACCTTTTTGTCAGGCGTGGACAGGCTCAGCACAGAAAGCGACCGAAAGTTGGCACAAAGTCCGAACATAAAATTACGCAGCAAGAGTTTCCGCCGTTCCATGTTTCCTTTTCTTTCGGTGAAATAACACTTCGATGAACCGTTACCGGTGGGTGTGAAACTTCGCACCCCTTTCTTTCCCGTCCTATTTGCTTATTTTATGTACTGAATGTATGTTCCAAAGTCAACTCAAAAAATGCACTCCAAACGTAATTTTGTCAATATGTCTTCATAAAACATACACTCCCCCATACCACTGCCTTAGAAGCCCTTTGACGCCATTGTAAAACTTTTCTCTCTCGCCATTCCTTCCTTTTCACATTCCATGTTCCCGGCCGTCGCAGACTTCCCACCTTCATGAGGAAATAATGCATCGGCACAGATATTTGACCCTTTTTTACGTACCTGCCTATAAGAAAAATATATTAAAAAATAAGGAGCAACCATTGCGACAACTAGCGTGTTATCAGCAGAAAGCCAGGCATATGAGATGAAGCCTTTTGTTGTCAACTTCCTCGTTCCGAGGTAATGAGTTTTAAAGTATGCACTCACGTCCCTGATTACACGGTCAAACAAACATCGAACAGCATTCGATTTACATTTACGATGAATGTGCCGTGCTATGTACAAGAAAACAATACAAAAACAATCGAAAGAAAAAAAAAAACTTTGCATAATCAGACCCACATTGTGCGCATGAACATGGCTCTTTTTTAAAGTGAGAGAAACGAAGCAATGGGACTCCTGCGAGTTCGATGATGAACACTGCCGTCAGAATTCTTTGCGATCGCCCGAAAGAAGAAATAAAGTGTGCCTAGAAACAATACTGTCCCGTTTACACGTTTAAAAAAAATATTTAGGACGTTGACTTAAAAAAAAAAAAGAGATTTCAAATAGATTCCAGGATAAAAAATCTTCTTGTTTTCATATATTTTTTTTTTTTACGACAGTACAGCCGGCCAGCTAACCCCGGACGGATTGCAGAATTTTAAGTACAATGTGCTGATTAAGTTTATCTAGCTGTACTTGGCGTCCACTATTTCCTGCCACGTTGTCGAGGCTAGCATAGCTTCAACAATGCTGCGGCCCCGCACTGCTGCAAGAGCAGGAGACTTCATTTTACGCCGCATTCACCCCCCCCCCCCCCCCCCCCCTCTCGTGCGATGGAGACGCGTTGGAGCACCGCGAAAGCTACGCCACTCTTGACGACGTACCATCAAGAGACGTCGACGTTGAGTACGTAGAACTCCTGCGGCCAGTTAGGGTGCCACGAACGATTTGCATAACAAAATGCCCCGAGAAGATGAAAATTTTAAATCTCTCGGGGCCGACAAAGGGACACGAGAAGACGGGGAATGAAACGAGCGAAGAAGTTCTCTGCCCGAGCTAATAAATGTCAGCATAAAGCTCAACGTCCTTTTCAGATTGAGGGGTTCCAGGCCACTTTAGTGCGTTTGTCAGCCCTTTAAAAGTGGGGGACTCGATTACCTCCCCTTCGAAACGGGCTGTTCAGTATATTTCGAATTGCACCCTGCCAAGATTACTTCCTTGTATAATGACGGGGTCTAGGTTAAACGCGCACTTTTTCACAGCGAAGTTGTTTCGACGTGGGAGACATTGCGGTACATAATGTCTCTTTCGAGACGTTCAACGGAGCGGGTGCATATTCCATCGGTGTTGGCATTGAAATTTTTGTTACGTTGATATAGTGACTGTGTTTGTGAGCTCTTATGGTTTCTAACGTCAACGAGATAGATAAAATTGCCATCACGTAAAACTGGATTTTGATTTTCGTGTGCCTATTGTGTGTCGAAGACTTTTTTATAGAGGTATTTTTACAGTACTGCACACAACAGTGCTCAAGTATTAAAATCTGTTTCAATGCCCATTACTTGCACAGACTTCCTCCTGTAAACTTCGAGCGGTAAAGGCCTTGTCAGCTTTTTTCCTCTACCCTCTACCAAGCTACATACGTCAAAACGTACACAACCCTGTAGCTAACGTAATAAGAGGAAAACACTTTTTTGAAATAGCATCGGGAGGCTAGTTACAAAAGTACTTAATTTGACTGAGACTGAACCACATATCAAAATGCCTAGTGGGCACTGCATCAACATGTGGGTTGAAGAACGACCCTCAACTGTTTCCGCGAAAAGTCGTTTAGAAATACTGCTTGCTGCCCACAGAAGAAGGTGAAACGTTGTGACTGGGATGAAACAAGCATAACTGATCTTCGTGGTTTTTTCGGAAGGCGGGGAAGGAATTTTTTTTTCTTTAATGTTTACTGAAGGCTTACGTGAGTAAGGCTAATCCAGAGGACTAAATCATTTGATCAAAAAAGTTGTATGTTGCGCTTTCACGGATATCTTTGTTGTTCCTCGGCTTATATCTTTGTTCCAAACTGGAAGCAACGAAGGCGGCGATCAGTGAAAAAACACTTAAAGTGCAGCGCGCTGGTATAAGTTATACGTGACGATTGAAA
Source organism: Ixodes scapularis (assembly GCF_016920785.2). NCBI lineage: Eukaryota > Metazoa > Arthropoda > Arachnida > Ixodida > Ixodidae > Ixodes > Ixodes scapularis. The sequence goes on along the minus strand of NW_024609868.1, from coordinate 52,482,045 downwards.
CCCGAGACTGTGGTTTGAAAAACGAAAACTCGTGAAGGAGGAAGAAAAAAGGACAGACAACGTTTTGATCTTGAAACGTTGTCCTCCTTTTTCTTCCTCCTTCACGAGTTTCCGTTCTTCAATCCGCAGTCTCAGGTTTTAATAATCATGTACAGCGATCAGGTTTACGATGCGATTATTAGGACATAAGAAAGGCTCTTCCCCTGTCCTAGTCACCAAAAATGTAACTTCTAAATTTTCTAAGGTTGCATTTCATTAAAAAAACGTTAAATAAAATCGTATAGCGTTAATTGACGTTTCTAAGCTGCGGCTAAAAAAGCTGGCTGGTGTAAGCAACGTTACTGGATCGGAGAAGTTGACAAGCGCCGAGAAAAAAAGTGACGCGCTGCCATTCACTGCCGTGTAGCGGCGCTCGTGTCCAAGCCCGCCTAGAGTTCCTGTATATGCTACCTACGGTAGCAGAGTTGCGCATTCAGCCTCGGCGCTTGGCCGTAGCGCCGGCTTTCCCGCACGAGCTGGATGCTTTGCTCCTCACGTGACTAAATTTGGCGAATAGCGGCGCCGCGCGCGCCGCCGCGCATGGGAAACAGGAGAGGAGGAAAAGGAGGCGGAAAGCAGGGAAACATACGCCGGGGCAAGAGAAACGTCGGCGGAGCGACCGTAAAGGTGGCTTTCTTGCACGCCACCGGATGCTTTGCTCCTCACGTGATGGATCTCGGCGAATAGCGGCGTGGCGGCGCGGGGAAAACAAATGCGCAACTCTGGCTCCCGTAGGGAGCCTATACAGGAACTCTAAGCCCGCCCGACCCGTTCAGACTGACTGGCCTCGGTACCCGTGGATACGCCGTGAAACATCGTTTTTGTGTGGTTTCGTACAAGTGTATTACTAAGGACTGTTGCCAATGTGATAATGTCCGGATTGAGACAACATTTTTTGGAACTTTCGATTTAAATTTACGCCCCCCGGGCCTTCTTAGTTTTGGCAGTTGTCCGACATTCATCACCATTGCACGGCTCGGAGAAATGGCTGCGTCTATCGTTCGTGGTTTCCGTCACATTGACCATTACGGAGTTTTCGGAGATCACTTTCGACGTCCTGCAACGCACTTCGCAAAGCAATACGATACCCGGAAATCTACAGCCAAGGTTATCGGCGCGCAGGCGCAGTAGCAGCTTCTTCGTTGCTGAGGGCCTAGCGGAGGGGGAAACGCGGTCTACGAAAACTCCCAATTGTGTTTGGTCGTTTGCGGACTAAAATACAGTGAGCTTCCCTCTTCTAGTGTTCTGTGTTTGCGCCAGAAGTTCAAGCGTAAACTGCTGCATGCATACCAAAGCCGCATTAGTAAAGAATGACATTAATTTGAAGACGTCTTCGTCATTTAAAAGAATCGGACTGTTTTTGTATTTGTATTCGGCTACGTCCAGACCTGCTACTGGTGAAAACAACTGAGTTATACCTCTCGTGTGTTCTTTACGTGTGTGACAACCTCGGTGCCTTGCGTGTGCGTGCCGATTTGGAGACGAGTGACTAAGGGGTAAGAATTTCAAGGCATCACTTCCGATCAGCTGACCAGGGCGAATTCGTGTGTGTATATTTGGGGATTTACGTGTGAACGTGCGATAGATATTAGAACCGTTATTTTACTGTACATACGACAGCCTCGCGGCGACAGTGTACGAATTGTGAAACACCCGCGTTGACCATGTGAAACAAGTTCATTTGTGTAAGCGCATGCATGCTCCATGTGCCTGAGAGCAACATGCTTGTTGACGTGTTTATAAGCGCGCGTTAATTTAAATTCGCTTTATGATAACTACTATTTTCTTAACGCTGCAGTTGTCCATAAATGATTATGTTGTTTTATTGTTTTTGCGACGTTTGTGCGATCTATTTCAAGCCAAAATAAAGACATTTTAGCAACCTCGATAATACGACATAAGAAGGCTGGGGTGCCCTTGAAAACCACTCTTGAAACCTGCAATGGCTCTTCGTTGTAACAGAAATGCTCTTCTACGCGAGAAACATCACTCGAGAGATCACGGAGAAGGTGGCAGTAGCAAACAAGAAAGCTCGGGTCCTGTGATCGCCCTACAGGTATTTTCAGTATTGGTGTTTTGCATTCTGCTCGCGGTTTTTTTCATGCAAAAAGAAATAAACGTTGCACAGTATTCATCTGCAGTTTCAGCCTTGCCGAAGATTTGTTGTGGTAACAAATAAAATGCAGAAAAGGCATTTGTTCGTTTTTATGTGACAAGTGGGACCGTTTATCGAGAACTGTATATGCCACTGACAACGCACGCGAGCCCCTGCTTGTGGATGCTCGTCATAGAGGAATATCAGTGGCATCAACTATGACATAAATCCCGTTATACTTTGCTATTACACGAACATAGAATCGCACTCGAAAGCCACACCCAAAGCTAGGCACCCATGCTGCTATCCAGTGAATTATGTACTAAAAATCGAAGAAATCGTTAGCATACATATTTATAATCGTGAGTGCAGCAGAATCTACTTGCAGAGTCCATTTCTTAAAAAGAAGTGCGCAAGGGCCGCCGACCGTACCGCCAACCGCCTGATTTCGCAATGGAAAGCCAGCGTCCCGAGCTTCCCCAGAGCTTGGCCGGCCCTGCGGACCGGGCGGGCTGCGACGATAGCGCCACCACGCTCGCGCGAACGGAGGGGGCCGGCTCTCCGAAGCGCGGCTAATGCGGTGCTTGCTTGGCCATGCAGTGGAAGGTACAGGCCCGCGTCCCCTCTTCCATTTTGAGTGTACGCAGGCTCTCCTCCTCTCCCCATTTCCGGGGAGAGGAGGAGAGCCCGCGCACACTCAAAATAGGAGAGGGGACGCGGGCCTGTACCTTCCACTGCATTGCCAAGAAAAGTTGTCGCGGAGTATAGTAACGTTGGATGTAAGCGATGTAAGCGGTGTCAGCCATGGGTTTCACGCTGAGAGCACAAAACTATCGCGTACTTATAATCTACTCGTTCGCGACTTCGGAGAATTCGCGTTCGCAACGCGTTGCTAAGATATTGACATGAGACACCAGAACATAAACAAACATTGGCACGCTATGATATAGAAATTATTACGCTAATTAATTAAGGTATATCGATGTGAATTGCTTCTGTCCTTCAGCAATTTTGCGTTGGTGAGCGAGGACTTTTCTTTACATAATGCCTCCATATTTGTGTTCCTCGATTTCCATAAAAAGATGCCGGTACTTTCGCAGATACTGAAACTGCAGTGGTTTCATTTCCACAAGCACGGCGTTCGATACATTAGTATATTATTTGAGGTGGATGCCAGGGTGTCATAATTTGTCAAGTAATTATTATTTTTGTGCAATTATGGGCTTCTGTTTGGCAAACCTGTTTCTTTGTGATAAGTGCATCAACTCTATATGCATCTAAAAATAAACAAATAACTTGTCTCACTGACTTTCTCCTCATATTATAGAATGGTTGATCCCATGTATGTATTAATTTCTTTACTATCTTTCTTCCTTTTTTTATTGAAGTTATTATGTTGGTTACGACAATTGATGACTTCTTTTATTAAGATATATAAAGTAACGAATCCAAGCAGGTATTATTTTGTTTCGTTCTTCGATTTCCCCCGTGTCTCGAACCTCCACGCATCTAAACGAGTGGATATATGAGAAATCGAAACGTGCTAACCTTTTCTAAAGTCTTTTGACTTCAGTAATATATGGAAGCTAAACGCCAGAATAACAAACAGATGGGCAATATATAGCGCATCAGTCCATTCTGACTGAATATTCCAAAAATAGTACTCAATAACCGGATTGCTTCATTCGCTTCGCAGAAGCCAAGGTTCACAGCAATTCCTCCCTATACACAAGTAAGCACGCAACTTCGGCGCCTGAGAAACAGAGAGGGGAACAGTTCTATATGCTCCGCCGTTTTAGCTTAGCTTGTCAATCACACACACACAAAAAAAAGAATAAAGATAAAATAGCGGAAATGTCAACTTTGGTCAACGGTCAAAGGAATCAGGGGGAAAAAAAACTTGCACCGTGCTATGCACAGCACTTTGCTGTCGCCGTTTTTTTTTAATTTTATTTTTACTTTATTTTCACACATTTATTTTAGTTATCGAAGGCTTTGGTCAAAATCCGAGCCGCTTGCCTCATCTTCTCAAAATATAATGTTTTTGTTTTTTTCTCTCACCAATTTATTTCGGATATTTCGTCACAATTTCAAGCGCTGAGCGTTGCTTCGCTCGTAAGACTATGGTCAATGCCCCGTGTCCCACCCACACCGCGTCCCAAAATTGCAATCGCAAAACGCTTCGCACTTTCTGCACAACGTCTTTATTCCCTCCATCGCCCGTCTCTTTTATTCTCTTTTTTTTTTTTTTTTTTTGCTGCTTCTTGTTTGTTTTATTTATGTAATCCTGGCGTGGAAGGAACGCAGAGATGTGCAATCTTGAAAATAGCTGTCCTGTTTCTAGTTATGAGATGGAAGAACTTGGTTTCTCGGTTGTCTCTATGATTGCGTTTGATTTGACTTGTCTATTTTTACCAACGTCGTTTTGACGTCCGTATCTCTCGAGGCCCTTTGTGGACTGAAGGAAGCTGATGAACCGACTTGTTCGCTACGCACTACGAGTGGTGCGAATTTGGGAATGTTTTTTTTTTTTTTTTTTGTACTTTTCTTAAGAGTAAACGCACGAGTAATCTGACTATATCTTTAAGTTAATTTGCAGCAATAACAACCTTCTGTGGCGTTTTTGAAGACGCCAAGAGTGCGGCTGCATGACTTTGATCATAACGTGCTTTTGAACCTACTTTCACGGCTTCGTCTTCATACTGACGGAAGCTGTGAATGTGTGATCCTCTCGAGAAGGATCGAGAGCGAATCTGCCGCTACAGGTTTCTGTTCTAGTCGCTATTAGCGCCGAGATGTTTCGGTGGCGCCCTCTTATGGTTCCCTCCGTGACGTCACGACTGCGATTTGCCTCGCCGTGACGTCACCAGTTGTTATTCTGGCTACTTACCATCGGGTGCAACGACGAGTTCGATGGTGGGTTTAAAAAGCACAGTAGAAGTTAGGAGCCATCGCAAACCGAAACTAACACCGTCAAAGTTGACAATCTGACAGTGCTCATATGCCCTTGGGTTGGCCAGTCATCGAAAGTTGACCATAGCGACACTTTTGGCCGCGCACATCGCTAATAGAGAGTATTCACTGGCGGCCATAGCTGTGTGCGCGACTGCTGAGCGCGTGCTGACGGCGAACTGTGACAGTTCTTTCGCCACGTGCATTCCGCACCACCAAGCAGTCTATTAACGTGAGCTCGTCCCGAGCATGCGCTCTAAACATCGCCCTCAAATATGGCGTCCAGTGAATACTCCCTATTGGCGACGTGCGCGACCGAAAGCGTCGCTGTGGTCGGCCTTCCACGATTGGCCCAAAAGCTGACTATGACGTCGGAAAGGTATTAGCCCCGTGCGCGACCGAAAGCGTCGCTGTGGTCGGCTTTCCACGGTTGGCCGAACGCTGACTATGACGTAGGAAAGGGGATTTATCATCGACGGAAATAAGAGGAATGAAAGAACTTTAATTTTGACGGTGTTGGCAGTGTTGCTTTAAGAGCTCAATAATTTCAAGCTTCCACCGTGCTATTTACAAACACCATCGAACTTGTTGTTTCCAAGGTAATGACGTCACAAGGGGGAACCATAGGAGGGCGCCACCAAAACATCTCGCCGCTAATACCATCGACGGAAATAAGAGGAATGAAAGAACTTTAATTTTGACGGTGTTGGCCGTGCTGCTTTGAGAGCGCAATGATTTCAGGCTTCCACCATGCTATTTACAAACACCATCTAACTTGTTCTTCGCAAGGTAATGACGTCACAAGGGGGAACCATAGGAGGGCGCCACCAAAACATCTCGCCGCCCCCGTGCGCGACCGAAAGCGTCGCTGTGGTCGGCCTTCCACGATTGGCCGAACGCTGACTATGACGTAGGAAAGGGGATTTATCATCGACGTAAATAAGAGGAATGAAAGAACTTTAATTTCGACGGTGTTGGCAGTGTTCCTTTAAGAGCGCGATGATTTCGAGCTTCCACCATGCTAATAACAAACACCATCGAACTTGTTGTTTGCAAGGTAATGACGTCACAAGGGGGAACCGTAGGAGGGCGCCACCAAAACATCTCGCCGCTAATAGGTGCCGTCTATTTATCTGAAGTCGCCAATACACGGCTTGCACCTACGTGACGTCATCGCGCTATATGCGAGTAGTCATTCCTACTTGTTCTTGCCGAGAAAACCAAAATCGGTGGTGCTGAATGCATGCAGTAAAAGGCACTGCTCATCCCCCGACAAAGGGCCACTACAATGGCAGCAGATATGACGGGAACACATGCCACGTGTGCGCGAATACACCGCTGTATGCGGCAGAGTAACCTCAGAAAGTTGTGCAGGCGTGGCGTCCGAGCTGATGCCCTGTACTACGGTGCCGGGATCGCATCTCCGACTGGTGGGCTTAGCGTCCAATTCCACCCCATGCATCGCAAATTGTGTCCCGAAGTGGCAAAAAAATCACGTCACAAAGACCGGTGTGTCATGATGTCGGATGTCGCGAACCTGGAAGCTGGTCGTAGAAATGCTGGCGAAAAGCACGAGTTAACGTGACTGGTGCCCCCGAAACACATGATATCCTGACTGATCCAAGTACGCTATCGTTCGATCGTGCCGCGGGCGTTCTTATTGGTTGCCGGTGACGCGTCGCCATGTTTGGCTCATGGCTCATTCCACATCCAGACGCGCACGCTCATATATGCAGAGCGCAAGTTTGTCTGCTCCTTGCTCAGGGATTGCACTGACATCAGAACGACGAGCTCTTCTTGGCTCTCACGTACAAATGGTGGGTATAAACCTCAATGCTAGCTGCTTTAAGGTCTACCCACTATACCTCCGATCGGAGCCCACCGGAGCTCGGCACCCTGACGCCACCGTAACCCATGCCCTCAAAGAAGACGAACCTGCGCCCCACGTTGGTCTGCCGAGCATGCACCAGGTTGGCGCTACTTTTATAAAATTCTAAATCTCTCCAGCTCTTTAAGCGTCCCAACTCCTGGCTGCCGAAGCTTCCGTCGACTGTCAAGCAGGAAAGTGACCAGCAGCAGAACACGCTGAGACGCCACCGCGATAACGGCCGGCGGCAACATGGCACTTTCATGACGTCATAAACCGGAAATCGAGGGACCACATTTTTTTTAACGCGTTACATGTCGGAGACGCGTTCCAGGCACCATACCTGTACGGGCAGACACGTGCAACATGCGTTTGAAACCAATTTTTGTAGACTTGCAAAAACTCTACGCTTTCTCGAACGAACAAAGACATGGCAGCGGCCGGATGCCATGCTTGCGATCTTGCATGTCATTTCACAGGCAGAAGAGACCAGCTAATAACGAGTTAACTTTCTGAGTAGGCGATTTAAGGGGCAAAATGTTAGTGCTGAGGTTCGCGTATGGCTCGATAAAATACAGCGTGTCACCGACATGAAAAATGAAAGACGTTTACAATTCTATGTAATTCCCATTTGGAGCGCAGCTCTTGAGGAGGAGGAGGGAAGGGTACGGAGGGGAATTCACCGGGAAATTGTGGTACAATTCCCAAACACAATCCCCCCTTTAAATTTAGCGGAAGATTTTCCCGCAAAATTTTGGAGAAATATTTCTCCGCAAAAGTTGGCGGAAATATTTCCCCGCTAAGTTTACCAGAAAAATTTCGCCGCTAAATTTTGTGGAAAAATGTTTCCGCTGAATTTAGGCACCGTGTGACGACACGTGTGACGTCATTTTGGGAATTGTCCCATAATGCAACGCGCGGATACGCTGACGGCAACGGCGACGGCGACGCCGCTCAAGCCGAAAACGGGCGCATAAGAGCTGCGCTATTCCTAGTCATTTTTAATCGCAAAAAGAAACTACGCATCGCCGAAAGCTTTGTCCTCGTCTAAATGTAGCCCCAGCGGTCCTGACCAGTTGGCGAAGTTTCAGAACTAACAGTTATCTTACTCAAAATTTTTAAATTGTTATTTTTTTTATTTTTTATTTTTACTTTGTAGGTGTTTAAGTAACGGCCGACTAAACTACCCAATACATGGAGCTCAATAGCGACAGATACCGGGAACGGGCACTATTTTCCAATTTAAACTTCAAGAAAATCACTTTATAACATTTGAATCAGATATACCTATATTGTTAGTTTTGTTGAGATGCCAATACTATATACTTTCTGGATATATATACAGGGTGTTCTTTTTAAGCTTAACAGAGTTCTTTAAAGAAAGCCGTTGAAAGTTACACTTATGCCGCCTGCGGAGGTGAGTTATACGGCCAGGGGGACATATTATAGAGGGCTAATCGTAATGATCAGTCGTCTAATTAATTAAAATTCGTTAATTAGCTTTTTAATTAATGAAAATAGACATATGGTTCCAAATAGAAACTTGCTCAGCGTCATCGAAAACCACTGAATCAGTCATTTTCAGACAGACTTTCGGCGCGTGAGAAGCGTAGTATTGTACTAAAGTTACCACTCGTGGAGCAGGTACAAGGCTGGGGCTAGATAAGAGACGGAAAAATTGCGCGGGCGCGATACTACAACCGCTAGCCTTGTACTTGCTCTACGAGTGGTAACTTTAGTGCACAACTACGCTTCTCACGCGCTCAAAGTCTTTCTGAAAATTACTGATTTAGTAGTTTTCAATGACGCTGAGCAAGTTTTTAATTGTAACCATATGTTTATTATCATTAATTAAAAAGTTAATTAACAAATTTTAGTTAATTAATCGACTGATTGTTACGATTAGCCCCCTATAATATGTCCCCCTGGCCGTATAACTCACCTCCACAAGCGGCATAAGTGTAACTTTCACGGCTTTTTTTAAACAAATCTGTTAAGCTTTAAAAAAACAAAAACAAAAAAAAAAACACCCTGTATATATATATATCGTTAGTCTAGTTCAGATGCCAAAACTATATACTTTCTGGACATGTGTATGGTTAGTTCAGTTCAGATGGTCCGGACAGCCAGCACTACTATTTGGGAGAAGACTGAGCATCCGGCGACGCGTACTTCACTTTTTGTAATTAAAAAAAGAACAAAAAACGCGGTACATTTTGTTTTGAAGCACACCGTACAACCAAGATGCCGCTCATTTAAAGTGTCTTTGATTCCATGGTAGACGCGGTATTTTTTTTTTATATAACTCCTGCGGATACAAAGAAAAGGGAACATCACTTTAGTTTATTCGTTTCTGTTTGTGCATTTTTTCGTATGCGCGATTTCGGCATGCATGGCTGGAAGGATCGGGCATTCCGCATGTAACAAGAGCAATGAATCAGTAATTTCTTCTTTTTTTTTTTGTAAAAATGTTTTTCGAAAAGAAGCAATGGAATCGAGCGGTCAAATTGGTGCGGCCTGCGTGCGAATAATCTGTCTTGCGCTCCGAAGTTTCCCAAGAACCAATTTGACTCCGGACTCAATAAACCGAAACCAAACCGACGTTTTTTTTTTTTTTAACCCTGCGCACAAACAAAAAAAAAAGTGACAAATACAAATAAAAGACTGCCGCAATCTGCTTTGCGAGGCGAGACAAAAGGCAAATGTGAAATAACTGGTTTTCTAAAGTATCTTTTATTGCCTGCTGCGAAGCTGGTGGCAACTGCACGGGGACTTGAAATTGGAGAAAGTTCCCATTGCGCACTCGGGGTCTTACGGCCAGAGTCCATAGCGGGTTCGTCTCTGAAAGTAAATATTACCAGATTATTCCCCCGGCAAGAAGACTGAATGATCGAGCAGTAATAATAAAAAAAGTGAAGCAGACGCCGACGTAAAGAAAAAGTATATATATATATATATATATAAATATATATATACACTTTTTCTCTCTCTTTCACTTTCTCTCTCTCTCTCTCTATATATATATATATACACGGTGTTTTTTTTTTATTCATACACATTTGTTTAGAAACAACCGGGAAAGCTACACTAACGCGGTTTGTGCAGGTGGGTTAAACGGCCAGGTTGACATTATGTGGGTGGCTAATCTTTGGGACAAGTCGGCTAATTCATTAAAATTCGTTAATTAACTTTTTAATTAGTGGAAATACACATGTGGTTCCAATTAGAAACTTGCTGAGCGTCATCCAAAACTCCTAAATCAGTCATTTTCAGAAAAACTTTCAGCGCGTGAGAAGCGTAGTAGCGCACTAAAGTTACCACTCCTGGAGCAGGTACAAGGCTAGCGGTTGTAGTATGGCGCCCGCGCAATTTTTCCGTCTCTTATCTAGCCCCAGCCTTGTACCTGCTCTCTCTCTCTCTCTCTCTCTCTCTCTCTCTCTCTCTCTCTCTATATATATATATATATATATATATATATATATATATATATATATATATATATATATATATATTAACTAAAACGAAGTCCGTGCGTCTACTTTCCAGCGAAACACTGGTAGAGCCACTCAACACAACTTACGGAGGAAGCTCACCGAATGACGATGCCGAAACATATGTTTAAACTATGTGGTGCCATGGAGCGCGTCTCCGACTGGTGTGTTTAGCGTCCTGTGCAGACCACACATTGTTTTTTCTTTTATTTAAGGCATGACAGTTCAGAGATGTCTCAGGGACATGGCTAAAGGCATAAATGCCTGACGGGGCCATTCCACCCTTTTGGCAGCAGCGGTAGTAAAAACATGAAACAAATGAGGAGCAATACAATTTCACTCCAAACTAAAAATCTATTCAAGACAAAACAGATACATCACAAAACAACATAACGTGAAGGACATTTGCTAGTTTTAATCCTAAGCATTTTGCTTAAAACACATCCGGTTTTATTCCCCTGTGAGTAAATGTTCTTTTACAATATTTTTATATTAATAGAGGGATCGTACGCAATCCAATGTACCTAAAATATATGGGTACCGGTTTAAATGGTCGGGTATCAGAAAACTCAACCTCTGGTCTCCGTAATTCGTTCGCGAACGCGATAATATTAATAAATGTCGCCTTAAACTATACGGGCTATCTATTGCGTGGTACTTAGCATGGAACACCAATTTATCGAGCTGAAATTGCTGCCAAATTTCGAGTGATAGTTTTTATTTATGTAGATGTCTTACGTTAAGTATTTGGTATGTCCTCAAATATGGTGTGGCACTTTTAAGAAGTTGTATGTTACCAATTGCTCGCAGTGCTCGCTTTTGTATGGACACAATGTCGTTTAGATTTGTTTGGGATGCCGTTGACCGCACTAAAAAGCAGTAGCTTATGCGCGATTGCACAAGGGTGAAATATATTTGCCGTTTCACTCTTGTTGGAAGATAATATCTTAATATATTTAAGACACCCACAGCTCGACAAAGACTTGTTCTTAAAAAATCAGTATGGGGCGTCCATGATAGGTTTTCATGGAATAAAACCCCCAAGAATAGAATGGTTGAAGATGGTTGAATATAAGAGTCCTGGAATTCTAATTGCAAATTGGAAGGTGGTATCATTTCTTTTGGTCTAAACAGTAAGTACTTTGTACTTTCTATGTTTAAATAAAGTTTATTACATCTACACCATGTCTAATCCTCGCAATCTCTGTTTTGCCTTTCCAAAGAGATCGTAGATGTCCGAACCAGAAAAGAAAATATTTGCGTCATCTGCATATAGGACTATATTTGAAATGCCATGTAAGTTTACAATGCCCTTAATATATAACAAAAAAATTATAGGACCAAGAAGGGACCCTTGAGAAACCCCATACTTTATGTACTGAACGTTTGACTTTACTCCATTTACTACTTACTGTATATTGCGTTCGTGTAGTGAGGTAACTTTTAAACAGTGATAAGGAAATACCACGTATTCCGCAAAAACGAAAGTTTCTGTAAAAGTATATCATGCTGAACGCATGCAAAAGCCTTCTTGAGATCTAGAAATATAAAAAGCGTGTATATTTTTTGTTCTATGCTCTCGAGAATTTGTTCTTTAATTCCAAGAAGTGCAACTTCTAGTGATTTATTTTTAACTTCTGGTTACTTTTTTTTTCTTTCTGAAAACCAAATTGTTCTTTTACTAAAATGTTATTGAAAGTCAAAAGCTTAACAAGCCTTTTATTTATAATATGTTCGGCTATCTTTGCAAAGGCTGAAAGTACAGAAATAGGTCTATAGTTGTTTAAGCCACTAACTGGATTACCTGTTTGTATAACCGTCACACGTGCATGTTTCATTTTGTCTGGACACACACCCGTAGATAACATGAGGTTACAAACGCGCGCCAGTGGAATACTGATTGTGTCGCAAATCGCTTTTAACGGTTTTGGTTTAATGTCATCCGCCCCGGAGGCGCAATCGTTTTTTAATGCTAGAATTAACTCCAACATTTCACATTGGTCTGTCGGATATAAAAAGAGAGAATTTTGACAGTTTGTCGAAATTAACTGCTCACATGGTATTTCTACAGAGTTATTTAAAGGAGCACCAACAGCCACAAAATGCGCATTGAACAGATTTACTATCCGTGCATCCGTCAGCGCCTCATTGTAAAATTAACTTTTCTTGCCGAGGTATTTTTAGAAGTGATCTCGTTTACTGTTTTCTATATCATGTGAGGATCTCCCATAACTTCCGAAAATTTGTTCATATAATATTCGCATTTTGCTTTTTTAATGTCAGAGTTTAGTTTATTTCGGACTTTCTTATATATGCAATGGTCACTTTCGCTGCTCGTTTTTAGAAATATTTGAAACAGCTTGCTGCGGTTTTTAATTTTTGCATATAATTCATAAGATATCCATGGTTTTCGAATTTTCCTTAGCTGTTTATGTGTTTTTAAGGGAAAAGAGGTGTTATACGCGGACACAAAGCAGGATAAAAAAAAGCACGTCATAGGCTGTGTTTGCATCATTTTCTCTCAATACATTATCCTAATCAAAAGTTGTCCCGAAGTGGCAACAAATGACGCCACAGAAGCCAAAGTGTCGCGCTGCTGCCTGTCGCGATCCTAGCGGTTAGTCATAGAAATGCCGGCGATAAGCACGAACGAACGCGAGTGTCGCGGTCGTCGCGGCGTCCCAACTTCTGGCTGTCGAAATTTACATGGGCTGCCAGACTGGAGGGCGACCTGCAGCAGAACAGGCGTCTGCCCCATACACCACTGCTCTGCTGGGGCACCGCCAGGATCGCAACCGGCGACAACGGCTGTGTTTCAAATCTTACCCGAATGGATCCGAGTTACTCCGGCGGATCGTATCACGTGACAGCACAGATTGAAAAACACTGGACGCGGGTAGGTTTTAGAACGTCAAGGGTACAAAACCTTCATCCTGAAGTAAGGTCGAGTAAATTTTGGAACACCACCAGCATGACACATCTATGACGTGATCAGATGGAAATCGAGGGACCACTTTTTCGGAGGCGGTGAACACGCCAGTCGGAGACGCGTTCCAGCACCATAGTTTAGACCAGAAAAGGCCGTCTGAGTTGTAACATTAAGCAATGTAAGCGTGATGTTTTGCATTGCTTAATGTCACAACTCAGAGTGCGGTTTTTTGGCCTAAATATGTTTCGGCTCCGTCATTCGCTGAGCCGCCTCGGTCTTTCTAAAAGTTTAAAAGACCGTGCGGTCGCTGACCGCACGGTCTTTTTAAAAGTTTATACACATATATATATGCAGATGAATGAACCATACGGTGATCGAATGAAGTCATGTTTCGTGACCGCCGAAAGCCAAAATAAACCGCCGTTTATTTTGGCGTTCGGCGGTTTCGTAAAACATTGACTCATTTAATCAAGTACGGTTCATTCATCTGCATATTTCCGATTATATTTATACATATATTATCTGCATGTTCATTTGAAGAAAACAAACAAAATATTGCTTTTGTGAAAAAGACGACGTCTAAGAAAATAGATTTTAAAGTGAGGGGTAGGCTGTAGAAGCTTGACAACCTGCTTCCTGCTAAAGCTTTAGTTTTGACCGTTGTATCAAAATTGCTAATGCGTATAAACTCAATGCTATCAAGACATTCAAGCCCTGCTTCGGTTTCCATGGTTAAACTTTACAGTTATCCAAAAATTACACGTCACCGTTCTCGTAAAGAACAAAAAACATGAAATGTAACCTATTTTATTTCGTCATATAAAATAACACGACCACTTTCAAAAGGCAACTGTTCGTTGTTTTAACGATCTGTTCATGGAACTAGCGAACTAGCTCATTCTGCGATGCCACGCTCTGGATGCCCCGCCACATACTCTCTTCCTTCTCGGTGCCACATCGCAGACTTCATTTTTCAGTGGAACACTTTTTGCTTGAAATGCTCTCCCAAGAAACAATTATTAGCCCTTCACCTGCATGGCGGAAAAGAGATGCGTTGTCATTTATTGGAGTGAATAATTTTGTACAGCTTTGCGCCGCCATCAAGAACTGTAAGACTTCGTATCATAATCTTCAAGAAGTTTATCGGATATACTCACCAAGCGACAAATTAGTACTTTTAGGTGAGTCGAAAAGTTGAAATCCGTATTCTTGAGATATATATCTGTTTAGTTACTGACGGGTAAAAAAAAAAAAAAAAAAAAAAGACGGATGGCGTTGTTAATAATGTTTACGCGTCTTGCTTTGTGATATGTTGTTCGGCGTTCGTAGCGGATAATGCCACCATTCAATTGACTAGCCAAGCGAAAAGAAGAAGGTTCGAAACTGACCACTCGCCGTGATTTTTAAGTTGCCAGTGACTCTTGCATCGTTGAAGTATGAATACAATTATCAATGGTGCAGCAAAACGTTATATTTCCATTGAGCCGTGCAGGTATCAGTGGTCTGTACAGTTGCTAAAAGTTGCATCATTCAAAACTTGAAATTAAAAAAGAAAGATCGCGGGTAAGTCGATTAGTTTGTCATTCAAATAATCTAAAAAAAAAGCTTCTCATCTACGCCAATAAGTCCCAAAAATTTACCGCGGCCTTGCGCAATATATGGGATCATTGCCAGCTCAGTATAGCCACAATGTCGCTGCTGCAACAGAACATCGATTACGCCGAGCCTTTTAAGCTTTTAGTGTTCTGAATTCGGGGGCCGTTTCGCAAATGGCAATCCGCGGCGAACCGTATACTGCGGGGTGAGACGATTTACGCGCGCGCATTTCACTTTAATGAAGCGCGGTCTTTTGCACTCGGGTTACGCGGGGTAAACTATTTGCCGTTAATTATATTAGCAGTGATTCTTTGCGAAGCTTGGAGGCCGTCTAGCCTGCTTGCTTTTTTTTATTATTCTGAAAGTGTCCTGTTGCGTAATGAAGTGTCGGCAGACAAAATGAAACGAAGAAGCATTTGACAGCGACACTTGCCTAAAAGAGTGTTTCTCAATGCAAGGAAGACTCAACAAACAGGCATTTGGTCCTGTCTAAATTGAGAATTTATTAAGAGAAACTGCAACGTCGGCTGTCGCACGTGTGGATTCGAGAAATTCTTCGCCGTCAATTTGTACCTCCGTGCTCCATTTTACTTTTATAACAAACACGGTTTCTTCGGTGCAGCTGTGGTTTTTTGCGTGATGCTCTCGTGCGTTTACGTCAGTAAAATCTCCATCAAAACTTCGTTTCTTTTTATGAAAAAATACTGAGATCAGCTACAATCGCGTTGTCTTATCCAAATTAAATTTAGCATCGACTCTTTTAAAATGAATGTTTGAGCAGGTTAGAAGAAAAAAAAGGGCGACTTCACACTGAGTCACATCATAATTTCTATGTTTTGCATAGCTGGACTTCTCCTATTATGTTTTATCCTGTGTTTCAATTATGTCTTTACTGATAACCGGCGTTCTTTTGTTTTTCTTTTTTTTTAAATTTCAGCTGACTGACACATGATGCCTTCCCTTTACGAGCTTATGGTAGCGTCTATCGATTGACGCTTCACGTTGCCCCTTTTCTTTTTGGTTATTAATCTATAACCACATTTTTGTTAAAAACGAACGAATCTGCATTTTAGAGATGTATAAAAAAATCTATAGAAAAAAGCACCATACTCGTAGTTTTAATATTCTATTTTCAAAACCTTAAACATACCTACGCGAGAACCAAAACACTTCACAGTGTAATCATGAGCACAAAAGCCGCAACCATCTTTCGTGCGCGCTTTTGTATAAGTTACTCCAACAAAGCCGAAATCGTCCAAATCGAAGCGCGTTCATCGCGCCAAAAGTCGTATTGTTGTCAAAATACAGCCGTTAAGAGCAGTATGTCGCTGCGCTCAAAGATGTCATCTCTTCGTCCTCCGCTAAAGCGCACTATCCACTGGTAATTATTTCATCTTCTGTCTCTTCTAGGATTAGTCACAATTGCGCCGAAACCGAATATGCTATCTTTTCTGAATCAAGGTTTGTTGCGAGTCTAGAATAATTTCACCTTCTCCAAGAAAGCAGGCCTTCCACCCTATACCTCATAAGCCGAATTGCCTCACTGACGTCACGCCTGTGTGGTGGCGCTGCTGTCGGTATCGCGCATGCGCAGACGCTCCACTCCTCCCGACTTTGGTTTTGGCGCACGCGCAGTGCCCGCACCGCGCAAACGCGAACTTGTTTGGAAACACTGTGTGGGTGTATAGTCTGTAACTGGAGGTAAGCTGTTCCTATCCGATTCGTCTCAAGTGCGCATGAGCAACGTTATCGCGTGGCTAGGAGAAAAGCAGGCGGAAAGGCGAAGACGCTCGGGGACAACCAACGAACGCGACCCATAAACCACGTGACCCCAAGTGAGTCCCGATTGAGGTACGGGCAAGAAATACAAAAACACACGCACACACAGGATATAAACAAGTCCAGTTCAAAACTACAGTGCAAACATGGGCACACGGGGCTTTACCAAAAATGAATGGTTTTCGCTATTTTAAGCGAATCGATTGATGGTATTCACAATAAAGATGCGTGGAGACCGTTTCCTTCGGAAGACGTTTTCTGTATTGTTTTATTTTGAAACTCATCAAAAACCGATTCTTTTTGTTCGTATTTAAGTTTTCTATTTATAAATTAATACTTTTATTTTTCCCATACACATTTGCTTTTGGTCAGTTTTCGTCTTGGGGGCGTTGCTCGTGCACCTCGTAGCTCCCACTCGTTCTATGCCCGCTACCGTTAGTTTGTGATGAGTAATGCCATCAGGCTCTCTGCCACTCCCCCAAGCGCCGTGGCTGCTTTGAAACCTTCCGTTTCCCCGTTTCCATCGGCAAAGAAACATCCGAGTGGCGGTCGTTCATCGAATTGGGATTCAGAAAATTGAGAGACCATCATTGGCCTTCATTAGCACTGCTGCACGTGCTGAAGACTACGCTGTCGTTTTGACCTTTAGTTCGCCCGGCTTATAAATCAACTAAATTAAATACTTCGAAGAACGGCCGATTCCACTCTGGCGGTTCGACACCTCAAGACTGATAAGAAAGATACAGTTCTCAAGGCGAACCAGCTTGTTTTTATCTGTACTGACTATACACCAACTTATGTTTACAAACGAACCGAAGCGCCCTTAGCGGACGCCGCCGGCGCCGCGCATCCGCGATGGGGTGTGTGCAAGAAGCGCGCCGTCGTCCATCAAGAAACCGATGTTGTCGGCGTCCGTGCAAATCCTCGTGCTCCTTTTCGCGTTGTATGTTAATTCTATATCTTCTTAGTAATATATGACTTCTTTAGTAGCCTAAGCGAAGTTTACAAGACTCGTTACAGCCCAAAACTTTGCGTGAAGAATGTGACATGTAGCGATTCATTAAGAGTTTACGCCGAATAGACACTGAAGACTGCTTCACACGATGAGGTTCTGTTTGCAATTTTCAATCGCGACGTCGCTGTGGCTGCAAAAAAAGTGTGGACTGCGTCAATATTGAAAATTGCAAGCAGAATCGGACCATGCAATTCAGGCAGAGCAAGTCGGTGATGAGCACCAGTAACAATGATAAACAGACCCTTCTACTCACTGTTTACACCAGACCTACTTACTGTCCAAACATTTAAATTAAAATTTTTTGAGGCCCGCACTTACTTCTTATCGCAACTGCCGCGTAACGTGTGGTCCACCGGTCATTGTCGATTGAAGGAGCAGACGACAGTTTCAACAAGCAGAGGAGTTCGAAAGAGCAGACGACTGTTCGAACGATCAGAGGTTGTTCGAGCATGAAGACGCACTGATTGTGATTCGCGAATAAAGCGGATAACTTGACGTTTTTTTTTTTTTTTTTCGCGTTCATGTTGGAACAGAATAAATAAATCCGACGATCACAAATCTCCGTAAAGTTCAACTCAATGTGCTTCTGGCAAAAGCAATCGTGGTCCGACGGAGCCTGTTTTTTTTCTTTTCACGGCATCTATTCACGTTCTCGTACAAATCGGGCAGGCAGAATACACGGGAACATTATCTTGACATCTTTCCCGGCCTTTCTGATGCAGCTCCAGTCACGGCGTTTGGACAAGAAGGCAGGTTTTAGTCTGGTTTCTTCCAAAGCAACGCAGTAATGTCCCTTCACTTCTGTCCACACGTCCAGACCAAAAATGCGCCTGAAGTGCTATCACCGCGGCGTGACGCAACAGAGTTAAGTTGGTGTCTCATCAGAAGCACGGTGAGCAGTAAGTAATGGCCGCATAAGCATCAAGGAATGGATGAATAACCTTGCTGATAGCCCTCCCCCTATGCCCACTCATTGGGTTGTAACGATTGATGCGTGTATACAGTCTTCTGGTTTACAGTCCTACTTCCTCGGTTAAATTTCTTCTATGCAGCGGAGTCATCAGATGTCGTTTCTAGATATACATTAACCTATTGCTATTAGATAGGACGGTTAACGAAGGAAAGACGAATATATTAGGTCAATCGTAAGTTCCAGATGGCTCTTTGTATGGAATCAAGAGGACGGAAAGAAAAATATTGATGGGAATGAAAGGTGGGTCGAAGGTCTCAATGAGGATGAACACATAAAATGGGACATTGATATTGGTTTCACCAGTGTTTACTCGGAACTTACAAAGTTGACGACGGTTCATGCTCGAGTGGAGCACTACCAAAACCATGATGATCCTTGTGAATGGTTCCGCTGCGTCCCAAACACCAAGCACTTTTGACAAACTGGACGAACGTGAATCCATCCCCAATAATATTAACTACAACCCTTCAACACATTACTTGCACATGCAGAAGATATGATCACTCAACTGTCCAGTCACCTTAAGAGCTTGCACAGTTCCGGCATGCTTTCGTTCCAGTCCGACAGAGAATATTTCGAGTATATGCGACACCTATAGTTGTAACTGGCGCAGAACCGTCTTTAGTTGTCTCGAAAGCAAAAATAAAACAGGTAATGCCAGTTAGAATTTTAGGGAATGTGTTCTTGGATTATGGTTTCGCGCGTTTGTTCAGTGGTGAGTGGAATTGAGTTGGCGGGGTTATAAACCAGGAAATCAGCCTCGCACTTGGCAGAAAATTTAATTTCATTTTATTCATTTAATTTCAGAGCCCTTTCATTGTCGTTTCTCGATTATTTTACAATTAAATCTACGGCCTTCCTTCCGCAAACAGTGGCCTTTTGACTGGATATAGTGAGGACGCCGTTGGTAAACATAATGGAAAAAAAATATGCTGGCGGCGACTTTTATTCGTAAAGTCCCATACCGCGTGAAATACAATATTCAAAGTGCGATCGTATAAAATTATTTAGAAGACGTTAAGCAGTCATTTCGGGGGGCGAAGAACCTTTATTTTTATGAAATTCTCTGATACATTAGGCGGGGAAACTAAATTATTGTATAGATAACGTGGCCTAAACACCAATTCAGTTTCCTCTTTAAAGTTAGCGGGAAATGCACGCACAGATTGACGAGCGGACGAACAATACTTTTGAGTTGAAGTTCCGCTATAAAGAATTTCATGCTTTAAAAATGTACATCCGATAGGCCAGTACGCTGTAACCTCCATGCAACGAACTTACTTTCTTTTGTGGAATGGGGCATTAACACAACGCTCCACGCTTGTCGTTGGCAATTAATAAGCTACAGTGGCGCATCCAAGGAAAGTGGGGGGGGGGGGGGGGGGGGGGGGGGCGACGGGGGCGACGGGGGCGGCCGCCCCCTCCCCCCCTCCCCCCCCCCCCCCCCAACAAAGTCGACCTTGTCCCTCCCCCCTACTCGGAGGGCAGTTTGGCATGGGTGGACCCCCCGGTGCACACGAAAGAATGGGAGAATAGTATCCTTACAAATTTTCCACCCCCCTCCAAAAAAACAAAACAAAAAAAAAACGGAGTTCTGGAATTCTTTTTTTTTTTTAAAGTGAGAGACAAAATAACGGGGGAGAGGGGAGGAGAGAGAGTAAAAAGGAGAACGAGTCCTGGCTTTCTTATTTCTTTGGGACCTTACCTCGCAACGCTGGAAGACCAAAATCGCATCGTATTTTTGGAAAGTTTGAAAAGCCTCACCTATTTCAAAGCGATTCGATAACGAATATCGATCCTGTTTTCCTTCACTAATTGGGGCTCGCGATTTCCTGGCGTTTCTGATTTAGGTTTGAGTTTCGAAGCATTTGTTTGAGGGCCGTCCATCGGATCAATAACGACATCATCAAGGAGGAAAGAATTTGCTTCGTTTGTTGCGGTTCTCTTGGCCCCGGGGCCCCGGCTCTCGTGCACGCTCTCGTCGCTGCATTTGAATAAAAAAAATTTAATTCAGGGTCATTTCAGCGTCCAGAGAAATAAAGAAAGAAATGCTCCCTGATGTAAAAAGCAATACAAATTTTAATTAGATGTGGTCGACGAAAATCAGCTTCGAAAATGGGGGCCGAAGAAATCAACAAACATTACAGGACGGAACTGAACTCCTGTCGTGTTTGTTCCTTTCTTCGTCCCCGTTTCTTGAAGCTGATTTTCATCAACCATTTTTAATTATTACCAACTGGCCCAGTTTACTCTCGTGTTGTAATACAAATTAATTTGACTAATCTTGTACTTCTATAAATCGAAAGAGTACACTTGACATATATTGTTAGTATACTGAAGTACACTTCTAATATGATTTTAATGCACGTCAGATTTTAGCGTTGCGGTCCACGCTCCGACCCTCTCCAGAAACTAAGGTGTCCCTAAAAGTGTGAGGTTATTATGTTTTTGTTATACTTCACATATTTTCTGATGTGTTTCATAGACGTACAAAATTAGTGTACTTTTGGTGTCTTCATATTTAACTAGGGTGAAGTTAAAGAAGCAAGGCAAGTGAACTGCTATATGTTCAATATAAACACTAAACTCTGGACTACAACAACAACAAAAAAAAAAAAGTCAAGGGCGGTAATACAAAATTCGCAAGAAATCTACATTACTGTTTTGAGGTGAGCGCGTTGGTAGGCGTAAAAACTTACGAAACAGTTACACATATAACGACATAACACGAAATTGGACATAGAAGGGCAGAATAGAACACGGACAGCACAAAATCCGTGTTCTGTCCTTTTATGTAAAATTATTTCGTGATATTTTTTTTTTAAATCCACATTGCCCGCTTGCTTTTTTATTTTTTTGTCCTCTAAGAGATTAGATTTTTTACCATGAGCAGAATAAGCCCTTTTAGAAATTTTGCATTATACCAAAAATCTGTGAAAATCGTAAAGAGTTCAAAGAAGCGCGGACGCTAAATATTTATACCACGATCGAGGTCCATCTGTCCTTGCGATACGGCGACAGTGGTTCACACTGTAGACTGGCAAGTTAGTCAGCGCGCCGTATGACTGTTAGACTGAATTCTATAACGTGTATGCGGTTGTAAAGTGATTACATGGCCGCACGCCGGTACGATGCTCATCCAGGTCGAAACGGGCAAGGCCGAGAGCTCCTGTTCTTTTCGATCTGGATGCACATCATAATTTGGGGTTATAAACCTGATTGGACTCCGGTGTTGGCTGCTCCCCTGTACTGCAGTGGGTGGTGACTATCTAGTACTCGTCACGTCACCTTTTTAAGGGACTATGTGTGCAATAGCCAAATTATAAATAAATATGACTGGCACACAACTAAATTTCCACGAGGCATCTATTCAATGATATTCAATCAAAAAGAAAGCGTGACTATTTAATCTCGCCTCTCTTCATATTAAAATATCACATACGCAATCTAGGGCATCGCTCTATTCCGTTAATTATATTTTACGAATGTATTAGCACTGTGCGTATATGTACGTGCGCGAGTGCGTGTGTATGGTGAGTGCTTGTGCGTGCGTCTGTGCGTCTGCGTGTGTGTATGCGTGTGGGGGCTGTTTTGAAATACGTAAATGAAAAGTAAATGTCTGTGCAAGCAGCGTTTCCATAATAACCAAGGAACAGTTCGCGAACCATTTCTCGTGCTTGTACAAACAATATGTAGGGGTCTCTTATATTCCATATTTTTCTCATAAGAGTCAGCCAATATCTCTTAACCTAGAGTTCGGTTGATGAACGGTCAAATTTCGGGGCGAATCAGTGGCACCCATTTCACGCGTCCTGTAATGATTCCGGGAAAATGAAGTCGGAGTGATATACGACTTCCAACGCAGGGACTGCTTCCTGCGTCGGAAATGAAATTCTCCAAATGTATACCGCGACGAAAC
This sequence comes from Ixodes scapularis, assembly GCF_016920785.2. Classification (NCBI taxonomy): domain Eukaryota; kingdom Metazoa; phylum Arthropoda; class Arachnida; order Ixodida; family Ixodidae; genus Ixodes; species Ixodes scapularis. The sequence continues at coordinate 52,459,390 of NW_024609868.1, read as the reverse complement.
AACAAACCATCTGGCGTTGGGGTACCTTTCAACGAAGTGCCCTATATTGGAGACTTTAAATGAAACTGATTTTGGATTGAAATACCTGAAACTCCCAGGCATGTTGACGAACCATTAGGATTTTATTTTAATAAGTCCTTAGACAGGAAAGAGGTGTTCGAGAGTTTTAGAATATTTTTTCTCGCATCCGTGGCCAAGAGGCTGCTCAAAGAAAGCATATGATACGTTAGATGTATAGACATCATGATCATTGTATAAGAACACTAGTTAATTTTGCAGAATAATTTATCCAGTGCAGTACAACCGACAGCTTGGGTTCCTGAACTTGAATCGCTCACTAGTGATTCGCGACCGTATGCCGCTATGACTCTCATTCCCATCGCAACGGGCAAAGGCAGGGATTGAATCCAAAATTCCTAGGTTCCGTAGCGAGAGGTTTCTCTCCACGTGCTTCAAGCTGCTGTGTGCTACCACACTCGGCTACCGATTGCCCGGGCTGCTCCCAAAGGCGTTGTTTTTCTCACGTTCTAACTTGCGCATCAGCGCGTAAAATTTGCTGGCCCGAATCCACACGTGTACTGGCAAAGCTATCGTCGTGTTGCTATGCGGTCTTATGCGTTTACCGGGCCTGGAGGATCGTTACAGGTTGAAGCTGTGAACCTTTGTGCGGGTGTCCGTGACCTTGAACATTTGAAGAAGTGGACCCTCTCTCCTGCTTGGCCGCTGCGCTCACTGCGGATTTGTCTGAAGAGAATGTCACAGAGAACAAATGCAACTTTCGAGACAATGCGTCACATGACGAGGTTGTGGAGGTCCTTGGAACATACCAATCCTGTAAAGACTAAAAAAAACGGGGTTTTATTCTACGAGGTAAAGCTGACCATCAAAAAGTATGCGTTCGTTCAAACTGCGGACTATTTGATAGCGAGGCCATTTTACCGTCCAGGAACGCATTTTGACATTTTACTAAAACCCCCGAGAGTAGGACGAGGAGGGACGGACAAACACAACGTCTCTTTGTATTTGCCCGTCCGTTCTTGCCCTAATCTGGAGGTTTAAGTAAAATGTTTAACCACCACCAGCTCGTTTCCGCCCTAACCTTTCGTTCGTGCATTTTGACGCTTGATCTTTCTGAAGTTTCTTCTTTAAACGTAGGAGACAATTTTTACGGTACGGGCCTACACATAACTAGTGTTATATTGGATAATTAAGTTATGCATTGTAGTTAAAATCGCTTTTTTATGTTGTATTGGGCAGGACCGTGATTTTATGACCGTCATCTCGACTCTGTGGTTGTCGACGGCTTCTTTTTAAAATAAAGTTTAGAATAAATGTCTTCCTGCATAATTTGGCTTAGTAGCTAGGCGTCTTGATGCTCCCCAGCTCAAAGCGCAAAAAAACATTAACCTATTAGTGCAGGCTAAAATATCGGGTGCTCAATTCCCGTTATTGCTAGTTTATCTAAAAAAAAAAAAGTTATACCGTGTCTTCATTCGTTTAATAGCAATGTTATGATATGCTTTAAGGTCCCTAAGTTTATAGGGAGGCTACACTGAAAAACATATTCTCTTCAGCTGTGGCATCAGGCATTTCGTATTAAGGCAGATTGCCTTCTCATTGTATAAACATAGATGCACTAAACATATCTTTTCGCTACTTAAAGGTAGGAGGTTTTAGGCGTATAACACCGCTCCGAAAGGTCATTCTAATAAAAACGGAGGCAGCGTCCCTTCCCAATCCCCCCCCCCCCCCCCCCCCCCCCCCCATTTAGCAACCACAGCAGCGCTGTACAGGTGGGTAAAAAGTGGTACTAATGAGCAGAATGAAAGGGCACAAGTGAGCTGGTGTATATCAAACATTTTAGTGAAAAACTCCAGACTGAGGCATTGACAGACGACGACAATCAATCAATCAGTCACCTGCAACGATTCTTACAGGTCTGGTAGCGATGAGGAGGTGAATTATGTCACTCGCTGACTCCAAAAGACGGCAATGCGCTATTTGACTTCTTTTAGGGGCGAATCTCCTTAGGGTCTAGCCTTGTCCGTCCGGCGTCCGTGCTCACATCGAGTGCCATCTCATCTGTCTTCTTAAAGGGATACTGAACCAAACTTTCGAGCTCACTAAACAGGGCCGGGCGGATAGGCGGGAAGCTGCAAAACCAAAAAATATCACTCATACGGCGATATATCTAACGGATCGCCGTATTTTCTGGAAAAGAAGTGCACAATAGACCGATCCCACCAAGCGTTCGACGCATGCGTGACGTCGCCATAACTTTAGTTCTGAGGAGGCAGACGGCAGTGCACGCGACGGCTCGTGCCCTCTCGTGCTTTACACGCGCAGTGATCCAGCGAGGTTGTCGTACGTGCAAAAAGACTAAAGTTCCCTCGATGCATTACGGCAGTGGTGGCGTAGTCAAACTGCCTGGTGAGATCGGTGTATTGAACCCGGCCGACGAGACCGACGAGACAAGGCACCATCACGATTCCTATTCTCTCTCCTCCGCGCTACGTCCCGTCAAGCTGGTGAACCGAAGCGAGGAGGAGAGAAGCGAGGCCGCTTCTCCTCATTCTCAAATTCTCCCGGAGGACAGTTACGTCAAAGAACTCGCTTGATCGCGCACTTCTTTTCCAAAAGTACGGCCATCCGTTTGAGATATCGATGTTCGAGTGACGTTTTGGAGCGCGTAGCGCCCCGTTCAACACTTCTGCAGCCTTACTTAGCGAAATCAAAATTTCGGTTCAGTATCCCTTTAAAAAAGAAAAAAAAAAGGTGTTTGCAAGTCGAAAGGATTCGATCCTGTGCGGGGAGACCCCAATGGATTTCTAGTCCATCGCCTTAACCACTCGGCCACGACTGTGGGACGAGTAGGGGGCTCTGAGATGAGGTAGTAATTCAAGAGTTGGGAATGTCATCAATGAAATGTTGCATGTAGCAGCTCAACGTCTATACTGGAGAGGGCGCTGCGGTCAAATGCGTATATAATCGCGTTAAACTTTGCATGCATTGGCTCAACGTTTATAGACGAGAGGGCGCTGCGGTTAAATGTTCAAATGCGTATATAACCACGTTCCATACCACACATTCTCTTTCTGACATGGACCGTTGACTTAAGCGGTGGAGATGGGTCCCCACAGCTTCTAGCGGATCCAAGCTGATCCGCTAGAAAAACCACTGCCTCTGCATTTCACTGACCATAAAGCAGTAATAATGAAGTCGAAACGCAACCCGGAACTCAGCACTACCTATGAACAATAAAATCAGTGACATCAGCAGCACCAGAGCTCCGCCCCAATCAACATCATTCACCACGTGGAGATGCGGTTATTTTTTTTTTCATTTGGCTTTACGAATTATTTAAATACAAACTACGTAAAAATATGTTCATGGTTTAAAAATGATATAGGAAAGCAATATAAAGTTCAAGCAACTCCTACAGCACCAATATGCTGTCTTGAATGTATAATGGAAAGCGATGCTATTTCTAGCTTAACGAGGCAACCCGCGAACATGTAAAACTATTTTTATGACGAGGTGTTCCGTCCCTCAATATTCTAGCCTTGAGTTTTATACTGCATCTCCACTTTCTTCAGATTCCTTCCGTGGGACAATTCCCACAGATCCACCTCGTCTAATACTTTATTCCTCATTTTCTTACCATAATGGAGTACTGCTAACTTCTCCGATATTAAGGGCATGTCTATGGATGGCCAGAGCACGAAAAAAGTTATAAAAGCAATAAGTTCCGAACTCATGCGCTGATAATATTGAATAGCTAATTGGCCCGGATAATGAGAGGGTGTTTAATAAACCTGAGGTACGAGGTGGAATCTTTTCTTATCCTTGTTTGTAAACGGTGTTTTTTTTATATTTTTTTATTTTACTATGTTCACTGTGGTGATAGAAACGCGGCCGCAATGACTTTTTACTTTGAAGCCGCGACGACCTTGGCGAGGGAGGATAGATGGAGGCCCCGGAAACTCCTAGAATCGTAGTTCGCCTGCAGGGACACATCCGTGGGGAAGAAAAGCCGAGGCCCTCTCCACGAAGCTGATAAATAGCGTTGACTTGACGTTGAACCTTGCATTTGCTTTGTAGCTACTGAAGATGCCTCCCGCATGGGAGGCGAAACGTCTAATGATATTGCTTTTTTTGTTGTGTCAAATCGATGCTCTTATTTTAATTATGACATCTCCCGGCTTTTGAAGAATTTTCTGTCATTTAAACTTGTGCTAGTTGGTGCGAATGCACTACGGAAAACAACACGAAAAATGCGACGGAGGAAGAACGAAAACTGACAAGACCAAGTGCTTGGTCTTGTCAGTTCTCGTTCTTCGTTCTAATGTTCTTAATGGTGTTTTCAGTAACTAAATGCACGGTTTCCTGCTGTACTTTGCAATAAACCTTGAACTGGAGTTTATTTCTACACAAACTCATGTTCCCCGCTGAATTAAGCGGGGAACTTAATTTAGCGGTAACATAATAGTGACCTTTTTTTTATTAAACCCTAGCCCTCATTACAACCTGTTTAGAAAAATGTGCCCCCTTTGTGTGCCTCTTTCTTCCCTTGTTTTTTTTTTTTTTTTCCCTGACCCATTTTCCGTCTGCTCTTTTGCGTTCCAGTGACGTGCCTGACGTGCAGCGTGCTGACCCTGTCGGCCATCTCGTGCGACCGCTTCATCGCCATCATGTTCCCGCTGCAGGCGCACGTGCGCGTCACCAAGCAGCGCACCAGCGCCGTCATCGGCGTCATCTGGCTCGCGTCGGCGGCCATCTCCGTGCCTTTGATAGTCTTCTCGAGGCTCTACACCGTCTCCGTGAGTTCTCTTTCCTCGTTCTGCCACTTTTACTGGCGTTTCGGCCGGCGTGTTGTCTGCGCTCTTACAAACGTCCATGCTGTCACTACTGTAGTCAAATTACGCATCTTTATGCTTTAGGTCCACTTGATTCAGACTTCAATAACAACTTAGAGCACACAAAAATAAAATGGCACATTATAAAGAGTATGCAATAAACAGCGCTAAGTGCGTTTATTATTTTATTTCGATGTGTTTTTGTAGGTCAGGTTGTTCCGCGAGTACAGGTGCTTCTCCATGTGGGATGTTGAAATAGCACGAGTTGAAATTCCGAAGAATTACGAAAGCTCGGTTAGCACAGCTTAGCAGATGCTGTAGCAAAGAACAAGCAATAAAGAGCTTCCTCCACCGAGCTACTTCGGTATGCACGTTTCCGCTGTTTCCGAAAATCACATACAATTCATACGAGCTTAAGCACAGTCAAACCAGCGCTCCCTGAATTGGCCAAGCACCAAAAAGATCGCCGGGAACGTAGGTACATCACACACGGGATGCGCGTGATGGCGTCTGTCCAGCTGGAACTGTTCGAAAGCAAACATCTCAAACAAAGGTCCCTTCGCACGCGCGTTCCTCAAACGCTTTATTTTGGTTATTTATTTCAAATATTTTGTATAGGGAAAGCGAACAGCGTGCAGCTCGTGCACCTACGTTCCCTGCATTGTCTTTGATGCTTGGGTAATTTAGCGAAAAATATATTGCGGCGAGGCAGAAAGTGCGGGTGCCTATGGCACAAACATAGCAATGAAAGCGCCCTGATACGCTTTTAAACACAGTACTTTTATTAAAAAGTGTATCATCCATTGACCCTTGCGCTGATATTGCAGCCAATGCCATAAGCTCGAAAGCACGAGACCTCGGCTTTGAAACGTTCGTTCGCAGAATGAGAGCTAGCGCTAGAAAGGCACGTCTCAAAGCCAGGAGCGCGGACTAGCTCGCGCTCACACACTTGCAATTGAGCAGGACGGAGAGAGACCAGACCGGTTTTTGAGCCTCTGGCGACGTCTTGAAACCAGTTCCGCAGCAGCGCATCCGGTCCTAAGACGTCGCAAGAGGCTTAAAAACCTGTCTTGTCTCTCTTTGTTATGCTCGGTAAAGCGCCGTTCACATATATGCCACCGAGTAAGACCGAGAGAGACCAGACCGGTTTTTGAGCCATTGGCGACGTGTTGGGACCAGCTCCGCTGCAGCGCATTTGGTCCTAAGACGTCACAAGAGGCTTAAAAACCGGTCTGGTCTCTCTCGGTCTTACTCGGTTGCATATGTGGAAACGAGCCTTTACAAATGTGTGAAAGAGCCTTATAGCTTCGGTTGTAGTCTCAGCTTAAGACTTTCTTTTTTTAGCTAGCTAACGTCTTCTGTTTCCTGTCGTTCTCAGCCATTTGGGTTCCGTATCTGGTATGCAGGACGAGAAAATAATACTTGGAATATGCGAGAAAGTATAGGTGAAGCAAAACAAGAATATGTGTCAATCACGGATTTCTCGTAAACACCTTCCAGCGGCGTGGAGAGATGAAAATGATGCCGCAAACCAACACTGACCACACTCAAGATGGCTGCGCCCTTGTGGAAAAGGTGCCCAGTGAATGTTATGTGTATGTTTCACAACAATGAAATAATCATGGTTTCCTCTGATACCTACCTGGTATATTGAAGCAAGTTTTTTCGACATTCTGCTTGGTTGTACACTTTAATTCAAATTAATTTTGATCTTGGCGCGAATATATGCGTTGAAGGACGGAAATACCAGTTTCTTGAATTTTAAATCTGCCCAAGCGACACAGATATGCTCCTGTGGAGACTCGTCTCCGAACCTCAAGCTGACTTCGGTAGTTTACCTTCTGCATGTTCAAGGATGTCTGGACTGACGTCACCACTCGAACCTTGTGCATTTTATACCTCTTCCTCCGTTTCACATTTTGACTGTAGCTATTATATTCCGTTTTAGATTAGATCCGAGCGCATCCGACGTGGCGATCTGTTGGAGAAGCGAATCAAGCAGCGCCAAATATGCGACGTCATGGCACTCGTCGGCTTTGTGCGTTTGTTACGGACGGCTAAACCAATCACGCCGTGAATTTTCCACGCTCCTCCTCTGTTTTGTTTTTTTTTTCTTTTTTTAGGATGATTTTTGACGTCAGTATCGCCACTCCGAGCGTATTGGCGGCGTCAGCATCGCTGCCAGTACGTTGCAAAACTGATTGGCGGTGAGACGCTAAGAGGCGCTGCAAGGCTTGCAGCGTCTCGCAACGAGCACGTCGATAGCACGCCTCTCGTCGATCCATCTGCTCCCAGGAACGGTGAGCCTTATTACAGTGGCTTAAAGGGGGTAGTGTAACGAACGAAACCGGAGGAGAGGCACAGCGTTGGAAGACGGCCACGGGTGGCGCTGGCGCTTGCAGCACCGTCGTTTCAGCTATGGCTCCGGCGTGGCCGCTTGGCCAGCTTGGCTCCGGCCAGCTTCGGCCGATTCGCAGCTGTCGACTACACTGTCGTCTGCTAGTTTCACATTTTTATTCACTGCGAACACAAACCATATTCTTGGAAGTTCACTGAAACAAATGATTGTTTTAGAGGTATTTATATTAGTTGTGAAGCGGTTGGCAAAAACGCGCTCCAACCGCTCGATCCTAGCCGCTTTGTGGTTGAGAACGCGCGGATCCGCTTCCAGTGTGAACGCGCCATAACGGAGCTGCGGATCGAACCGCCACCTCCACCGTCTTCCAAGGGACGGCCGTTCCCGATGCATGGTGGAGGCTACGGGGTAACTACACTACCCTCTTTAAGCCACTGTATAGCCTCACTATGTGGAGGGCGAGTTCGTCTGCTTCTTGCCCAAGGGGTGCAGTGACGTCAGAACACCGAGCTCTGGTAGGCATTGATGGAAAGACAGTGGGTAGACCTCAATGCTAGCTGCCACGACGTCTACCCACTATCTTACCAATCGAAGTCAATCAGAGCTCGGCGTTCTCGGCGACTTTTTATCACGTCTCCGACATTAGGAAACGAAGTCGTGCCGTAGACTGTGGATGCCACATCCGCCCCAAGCGGTAAACGCTCCGAAGCTTGACCTGAACACGCTGCAAAACGGCTGACGCGTGCTTCTGGCGTCGTTACGCGCTAGCACCACGTGTTCGCGTCGCACTCGCTGTGTGCCTGCAAGATTCGTGGATGGCTTCGAGGACGCAAGCTAGGCGGCGCTACGTGGATCCACTGTAGTCACTGAAAGGTAATAACGGCAGGGACGAGCTTCAGCTGTCCCGCCTTCAGCCTCTCTTCCGTTCTCACCTTGTAACTATGTTTTGCAGAGGGGTGTGTGTGTGTGTGGGGGGGGGGGGGGGGGAGGGGGGGGCTTTGTTTTTTAGGTGGTATTGGAAGCACTCCCGCAGGCAAACAGAACGTGCTACGTTCTAATTAGCAAATATTCATAAGGTATACGTTCAGAAGCTTATTACGGTAGGACGAAGCAGGCATGCTTAGAGCTCCGAAAAAGCAGCGTCTTGGCATCGTAAGGGGAAAGAGCTTAAAGTTTTACTGCGGCAGCCTCTCTCGCGGATGAAAAACGCCTTCTACGCGAGAATGGCTGATAAGTTGTTCGAAGAAAGCAAATGAATAATCCGCCATGTAAGCTTTTATTGACAACGTGCACGCGTTAATCCGAACCCCTTCGAGGTGGCGTCTTAAGACCAGGAGTCAATGCGTACGGCTGTAATTAATTGCGAAGTAAGAAGTCCACTGAAAATTTTATCTCCGCGAGTAGCAGAATTTAAAGCCTCGTCACCGTTAAGTAATAAACAGACACGTACTGTCACTACTATGTCACCTTGTGCTTTTAATAGACGTCAATAGACCCTTTTCAATAGTCCGTGCCAACGCATGTCCGCCATTGCCTGCTCACGTACTCTGAGCATGTATTGGACACGAGGACTGCGTCAGCGCTCGGTGAGGACACGGATCCAATTAAGCGTTTTGTGGCCAAGAAATGGCGACCGTCAATGTTGCTCGATGAACTTTTGAAAAGAGCCAATGGAAGCAGACGAAGAGCGCAATGGGGACGCCTTCTAAAGAGTTTTATTTGAAACGTGATACGCACCGAAAAGCTCTAAGTGTTTTAAATGGTATAGATGATAGAGAGTATTCGAAAACGTCTCGGTAAAGGGGGGTTGGAATTGTGAACAAGTCTCGGGCAGTACCTCGAGTGTTATTTGACAATTATATTTATTTTGTAAAGTACGAAATGGTTGTTTAACGCTACCCCCAATCCCAGAGCTTTGTCCGTCCGTCCATCCGTGCACTTCTTGCTAAACTTAGCTAAGAAACTGAATTAGTGAATAAGTCACGTGATGCCAATCGATGTCACGCTACCTGACGTCACCTAGCCTATATGCACCAATCACGTGTCTCGGCCAGTCGGCGGAAAAATTGATGTCACGTGACCTATACATCAATTCACTTTTCCCGCTAAATGTAGCGGGGAAATTAACGTCACGTGAGCTAAACACCAATTCAGTTTCCCCGCTTTACTTAGCGGGGAAATTGATACCACGTCACCTGATGTCATGAGACCTATAAAACAATTCGGTTTCTCCGCTACATTTAGCGGTAAAATGGACGTCACGTGACGTGACCACTTGACAAATACGCCAATTCCATTTCCCCGCTAAATTTAACGGAGAAATTCGTATCACGTGACTTGACGTCACGAGATTCATACAGCGATTCTGTTCCTTCGTTAAATTTAGCGAGAAAATTAACGTCACTTAACCCATTTACCAATTCAGTTTTTACGCTGACTTTGGCGGGGAAATTATTTTCAGGTGGCATGACGTCAAGTGACTTATGCACCAATTAAATTTCCCCGCAAAATTTGGCTAAGAAGTTGATGGCACGTGGCCGATGTACCAAGTTCATTTCTTAAATAAATTGATGAAAAAATAGGTTCTTCACTCATCGAAACAACTGTTATGTCCTCTATACAAGTCTAAACAAACACTCGTTGAATACGGCATTTTACGCATTGTTGGATTTTAAAAATAAACGTCGCTGCCATGTGTTTTATTGCATGAAAAGGTTGTTTTAAATTTTGAGTTTACCACCTGAGCCCAGGGTTGTGGGCTCAGTTTCAATCATTGAACGTAAATTATAAATACACTATAGACATTTTTATGTAGCAGTATCAGTGATTTCGAGATTGTAACTCCCATTGCTAAAACGCTAAGACTTCCGCAGCTGGAACTACAGCTGCATACTTTCGCCCCTATCTTTGAGATCTGGAATATGAAAGGCTCCCGGCAAGAACATTCAATCTATAAACTGGAAGCGCCATTGGTCCACTGTTTTAGCAGACAAAGCGGAAAGTTCCATGAACGAACAAACGGCATACACAGAGGCCACTATCCGTCTTAGCTTTTTCGTAATTCGTTTACGTGCGTCAGAAACCCGTGCCGGCCCATCAGAGGTCGACTTTTTTTTTTCTAACGGCTAACTTGCATCGCACCCTAGAGTACACAAAAGGTCACCAACAGGGATCGATGAAATGGAGACGAAGCACCGCGTATCTCTAAATGTTCCAACCGCTTCGGCCGTTCAATCACCGGCCTTCCTTTGCTTTAAGGCCATACGGCGGGTCTGATGTAGCATTTATATCCCTTACAGAGTGTACGCGCAGGCTTTATCTAACTATGGCAGCCATTCTCAAAAACAACACCTTGTATATTTACGAATAATTACTTCAGGTGTAAAAATTCACTCGGTAATGTCTCTAAAGAAAAACGTGTGTTAGTCTACTTATCTTTAAAATACGAAGAGAGAGAAAGGAGAGAGACACACACACATGGTGAACGATGATTATGTTACTCCCGCGAAATACGCAGCTAAGAATACAATATAGAACAAAGATAGTGCAGTGTGTGCCAAGACAATTAGTACTTGATCATTGTACCATGCTGAATTAACCTGAGGCTGGGGTAGAGAAGGAACATCAAAACGTAGAAGGGACAGAAAATAGACAGGACGACGTCTCAAACAATTCGTTTATTTAGTCCACCTCCTTATATAGTCTCAATCTCAAGGTCATCTCCACCAACACGTAAGCACAAAGTCTATACAGTTCAAACGCCACAGTCTTCATCACACGATGCCGGAACGTTGACAACCTTTACATCTCGACGCGTTAAGGCAGCATCCATCCACCTTCACACTTGACTAATTATGCAGCAAAAACATTAATTAAAAATACTTTGACAGCACGCCAGCTCGAAGTATTGTTAAATAACATTTTCTAAGCCTCTATTTGAGTAAGACGTTATTGATAGGGGACTAACTCTATCATCGAAGCTATCTATGTTGTGTTGCCGGCCCGAAATTCACTCAGCCAGCGATCAGGGCAACACACGTTGTCCAACACAAGTTTTTGCTGTTTTAATTGCCAAAAGGTGTCGTACCGAGGCAACATTTTAGCTGTCGTCCATGTTGTCGTGCCGACAGATATATCGACAGGTTTGTCGGAAAACACGGGGAGCGAGCAACAAGTTGCCCGTCTGTTGGACAACGTGTTGTGTTGCTGTTGCCGTCGTGTTGCCTTAGGGCCTTAACCGACTATAGTTTCCATGTTACGTTTCGATCGTTACGACAGAGAATACCGCCTAAGAGTGTTACAAATCTGTTTTCGTCTCTAGCTGTTGCGAAAGTTGCCAGTCTAGTAGTCAGTCCGTTCAGTATTGACCTGATGAAACGTATTGAAGCATGTCTAGCTAATGGTCCCAAGGTCCGTAAAATTGTAAAACCTTCAAGGATGGATACAGCCTCAGCTGTTTCCAGCTTATCCAATTCAGTACCAGATACTGCGGGAAAGAACGCCCTTTTCATCGCCGCTGGAAAGACTTTCATCTTTGGTAGACATGTCTTTTAGGATTGATCAGAGAAATTTTCAAAAGATTGCTCTAGTGAAGAAAGAGCTAAGCGAGAAACAGATCGCGCTCCTTTAAACAGCCAAATCTGGGAAAATTTCTGTGTCGCGAATGGATGAGTTTCGGAAAAAATCTGACTTAGCCGTTATGGGGGTGTTCAAACAGTTCGACGGAAATTTGAAAGATATTATGAGGAAACTAATTGGCGTGCTTAAAGAGTGTGAGTTTCCGTCTTTGGTCTCCAAGCTGAATGGTATATCTTGTGACACTTTTGGTATTAAGCTTTTCCTCAAGGATCGTGAGACACACTTTCCTCTACGTGAGTAGTCAATGAAAATACATGGAAAAAAGTTGTTTCTTCGTTTCTTCGTGGTGCACTCTCAGTTTTGTAGGTCAGAAGCCCATTGCCTCTGCTCTGGTTAGATTATTTGGTTACAGAATTACAACCGTTTCCTGGGAGCCCTTGTTCTGTTTTTACAATGAACATAAAGGACTTATATTAATCTCTTGAACCTCATATATCAATCGGCCGTGTTAGTCACTCTTTGAAAAATAATCTTGTCAGGTTTCAATCGAAGTCCGGAATCGTTATGTTGGATTTCCTCAGAATTTTAGGGCTATACCTACAGGTAACGATAGTGAAGTACGATGATAAAAACTTCATTCAAAAACAAGGAGTGTATATTAAATCAGCAGCAGCCCCAGGTTTTTCAAAAGGTATAACTAGGTTTTTTTTATATGTTTTACTACATGGTGTGATTCAGTACGTGTCTCCTGATAACGCCCTCATAAGACGTTATGTGGACGACATCTCGGTTTGCACCATTGATCCTTCTCTGTCCACGTCGTTCGAAAGCTTCGCGTTTAAAAGCGCTCCAGAGCTACAGTTTTCAGTCGAAAGGCCGAAAAACGATCACCTGCAGTTTTCAGATATTTAGTTGAAAACTCCGTCTAGTTTGTGTTGGCAATATGGCAAAACTAAATCAAAGCAACTCGTATACCTTTAATAGCTGCATTCGAAGTATTTGAAGTCTGGCACTGTACGAAACCTTGTGTAAACTACTATGCAATAATAGTGTTCGCATGCCATTAAGTCTTCGCTACAACGCCCTTTTGGCCGTTTTAGTGCGGCTGGCAGTCCGGAAGAGTATGTTTTTAAACATTCATTGTACCTTGTTTCATTTAAAAGGAAATTCAGGTGACTCTCAAACCCACCAAACACATAGTTCTTCCTTTTTCCCATTGCATCTCCCACAATCTTATATCAGTTGGCAACCGTTACGGTATCGGCACAGTGTTTAAGAATGATTTTAGGCTAAACAGATTGACGCCGTTTGGTACCACGAAGGTTTCATGTACTAAACAGCACAGAAAAAAAGATGTCAATTGTGTGTCGGGCAGGCACGTATCGAAAAGGGGGGGCATGGGGCTCGGGCCCCTCCTCCTCAGAATCTTCCATTTTGCTGGGACCTCCTCTCCCCCCTCTCCCTCATACAGCATTTTGCCATGGGCGGCGAACCCCGCCCCCCCCCCCCCTTCCCCCCCTCGAAACAAAATCCTGGTTACGTGCCTGGTGTCGGGTGTAGTCTACACAATTCCATTTGATTGTGGCCTCGGTATACGTAGGGAAAACCAAGCGTTTCCTCAAACACAAACGTTGCCTTTAAAACAGGTACCCCTACTCAGAATTGTCAAAACATGTTCTTGAGTGTAATATTTGTGTACTTTTGCATGGCACCTTAGTTATCTTAACTCAGAGAGATGACTACAAACGATTAGTAAAAGAGTTTCTCACTGTCAATAATCATGCTAGTGCAGTTAATACCCCGGCCCTCAGTTTAGATACAGAGTTAGGAAGATTAATACAAATCTGATCGCCTTGTTTTGTTTTGAACAAGGTCAACCACAAACCTATCTGTTAGCATGTTCCTTTTGTTAGCCATAACAGCATAACTTTTTTTTTAATTTGTGTTTGTTTTTATGTTTTTTTGTTTTGTTTTTTCCTCGAGGTTCTGCCCACGATCCTGCTGCTTTGTCCCCAGCCGTTAACGTTTTTGTGTCCATTGGGTCTTGTGTTTGTTTGGGTGTTTAGAAGTTCGGGGTTTTTGGCGCACGGTCCTCTTGATTTGTTCCTACAAAGGCGGGGTTCTAGCGTTCTTTGTTTGTCTTAGCAGGACGTTCGAGTGAAATAATTAAGGTTCAACCCAACCTCTTTCGGCTTTGTGCCAAGTCCTTTGTGGTCTTATGCGTTTGTGTAAAGAGTGTTCTCACTTTCCTTCTCTTTTCTTTTGGTTTGGGGAGGCAGTAAACTTCTATATAAACACGAACTTTTGTGGAACAAAAATCAGATGTGTTTGAGGCCCTGGGTGTTGTACGTATTGTCCTTTGTCGCTTCCCCAGTCTCGGGGGTTTGTTTAAAATTATGCAAGACCTTCTCGAGCAGCTTTCTGCCGAAATTTTGGGGAAACTGAATTGGTTTATCACGTGACCAGGAAGGGGGAGGGGGCGGGAAGGCAAGAGGGGAGGGAGGAGCTAGGGAGGGCATTGTAGAAGGGGGCAGGAATGAGGAGGATAGACGAAGGGGGAGAGGGGGAAGGAGGGGCAGAGACAGATGAGGAGGGAGAGGGGAGGGGGCCCACAGCAGGAGAATGGGGTAGCGATGAGGAGAAAAAGGAAGAGGAAGGGAGGAGGGAAGAGAGAGAGTGGAAGGGTGCAGGGAGGGCGAGGGAGGGAAGGGAAGAATGGGAAGACAACGGGAGGGCCGGGGAGGGGAGAAAAAAAAGGGGAAGGGGAGAGAGAGAGGGAGGGGAAGGGAGGAGTGAAATAGAGAATTGGTGTGTCGCGTGACGTACGTTTCCCCGCCAAAATTACCGGGCAAGCTGAATATTTGTAAAACTTTAGGTGACATCAGCTCACGTGCCGTCGATTTCGCCTACGAAATGTAGCGGGAAAACTGGTGTTTAGCTCATGTCAATTTCCCCGCTATATTTAGCATGGAAACTAAATTGTATAGGTCACGTGGATTAGATTTTTCCACAAAACTTTAGCGGGGAAACAGAATTGGTGTTTAGGTCATGACGTTAACTTCTCCGCTAAATTTCCCGGACAAACTAAATAGGGAGTTTTCGTAGACCGCGCTGCCTCCTCCGCTAAGCGTTCCGCAACGAAGAAGTTGATACTGCGCCTGCGCGCCGATAGCCTTGACTATGGAGTTCCCGCTATCATAGCGGGTTGCGGAGGGCCTTGCGGGACGGCGAAAACGATCTACGAAAACTCCCTAATAAACGTGTACGTCTCGAGACGTCCATTTCCCCGCTAAATTTGGCGAAAAATGCACGGACGGATGGACAGACGGACGGACGGACGGACAAAATCTTGAGATTGGCGGTAGCGTTAAAAAGCCTTTTATGCCTGACATTAATAGTGGTTTAAAACGCTATTGTAAAGACCAGCAAATTTTAATATAAAATTCTGCCAACAGTCGAACCAGAAATAGAGCCTCTTCAATCCAAGAAAAAAACGTTTCAAAATTGAACTTAATATATAGCAGACAGAGGAAAAATGTAATCCATTACATTTTTCAAGTAACGGGCACAAGTCTGCTGGTATATTATGTGACAGATTATGTGATTCGTTAAGAACGAGAGAGAAGATAGCCTGGTTGTTCAGTCGAAAGCATCGGCGCTTTGATATTGTGCTAGAGTGAAACTATTCAACTGTTCTACGTCATACTGACTAAACTTTAATTCGTCAATAGTGCGATCAAATTTAACAAACATCATTCACGGGTTTTTTCAGCGGTAAGTAAGCATCAAAGGAATTTGCTCAAACTGATAACAAGGCCACCCAGTCTTTGTTACAATCACTGCCCCCCTCGCTCCCCCCCCCCCCTTTTTTTTTTAATTGAACATCATTTGGGAAGAAAACAAAAAGACATGTGATAACCATGGTTAATTGTTCCGGCTACTAATTTGTGCTAGGAAGTGCGATGGGAAGATTGAAAGAAAAAAGACAATAAAGAAGGAAAGCAACAAATAGAAGTACTAAATGTTACAAGAAGTGCATAATATGAAACTTGCTTTGTCCGCGAAGCGCGAGGTTTGTTTCCTAGAAGCAGATGTTCAGAAGGGTTCGCCTTAGTAAATAGGCAAGTGCTTTTGCGGCTTTGGATTATGTGGTTCGTCCCAGGTACCAAGCATCTTTGCCACAGAGAACGGTGGGCAATCGAAGCATTGCTACTGTGCTTTCGTACTTCCGTCTCTCTGCATTCTTGATGGAACCGTCGCACAAGATACGAATAATTATTCCAGTAGAGTCACATCTTGAGTACTCTTATGTCGTGACTGTCTAGTCCAGTGAAAGAATCGCGGCGTATATACTCAGCTGCCTTAGTGCCTTAGTCTATGTACGACTGCCTCCATCTGCTTTGGCACGTTGTGTGGGACGTTGAATAAAAGATGCGTGCCTTATGTATAGCGAGGTGCGTACTGATATGAAGCAGTATGCCACAATCTTCCGGTTTTCGCTGATGGCATGGTGATTGATTGAAGAACGCGTGCCAGGTAGTTGGTGCCTAATCATGAGGAATGTAGGTATACTGAACTGATTTTTTTATGCTTGACGACTGACCTTTGTAGATGACGCCATCTTCTAAACTTATACAAAGCTGTTTTTTTTCTTATTTTTTGGCAATGACTTTACAGCTTTACAAACTTTTTTAACATTTGCAATAAATATACCGCCAGTGGCGGCGCACTGTAAACACGGCTATATTGTTCTTGAATGGCTATACGAGTAAGGAAAAATAACCAAATGCATATATATTGTGTTTATGGATAAAAATAACGAACAGGTGGGTGAGCTGGTGAACGTTCTTTGTTAATAAAGCCTGAGATAAAGCAAACAAGGAAGATTTAAAAAAAAAAACACAAACAAAGCTTTCAGTAAAGTTCCAGTTTACATTTTTTTTTCTCAATTTTCGGGAAAATAAATTAAGCATCGCAGAAAACTCCAACTTTTTGAGAATGTGACGCTGGTGGTTGGGATAGAACGCGAACGTTTAAGAATATGACGTAACTTCGATGAAAAGATAACTTAAAAAACAAAACTTCTTTACTAGCCGACGTTCAACAAAGCCTTATATCGTCAAAAAAAAATTACACTGTGGGCGCCTCTAATATCTATTTCTGTGAAACAAGAAAAAACATTCTCAGCAAGAAAGAAAAAAATTCTTCTATTTCTCGCTGAGAGCTTGTTTTCACTGAAATAGATGAAATAGACGCAGTGTTATTTTTTGTTTTAACATTATTAGGCTTAGTTGGATGTCGGCTCATAAGAAAATTTCGTTTTCTTTAAATTATATTTTGATCTAAATAACGTAATGTTCTCAAAGTTTTGCGTTCTGTCCCAACCGCCAGCGTCACATTCTTAAGGAGTTCGAGTTTTCTGCAATGCATAGTTTATTTACCCGGGCCGAAAAACACGGTTCTCGTTTCTCGGAAACTAACTGCATTAGTCTTTGAAATCACTTTCTTTTTAAACAAAAATACATTGTCTAAAATTGAACAAAAATACTTTAGCTTCGGTCTAGCCCTACCGAAAAATCCGGTATAACTTTTCGCTATCCGGATTATGGAAACGGAAATTTACCTGGATTCTATCTGGACTCTAACTGGATTTTAGGTTTTCATAAATTATTCCTTTGTCTGCAATCTGGATTTCGGGTTTCCAGAAACAAATTTCCGGTTTCATAATCCGGATAGTGAAAAATTATACCGGATTTTTTGGTAGGGAGATTTTAAAATAAAAACCACATTAATAAAAAAATGAAATAAGCTTTAATGTTTCTTTAGAATACCTGGATACAAATTTAAATAAAAAAACTCCACAAAGAAAAGAAGCACCGAAAATTACAACGGTATTGATATAAATTAGATGAAGTTCATTTCTGAAAAATTACGTCATATTGAGTAGGCTACACATAGAGAGGAGAGGAGGAGATGCAGCGTGAGGCCACGTCAAAGCTCCGAGCTCTGATTGGAAGGATTAAGCGGTAGACATAAAGGCTAGCTGCCTTTGACTTTGCCCACCATCTCCCTCATATCAGAGCGAACAAGAGCATCGTTTGTCCGTCGCGCAGTGTCTGGCCTTTGAACGCGAAACCCCAGACCCTGTCCGAGAGGAAGAACACGATTGTGTTCGCTCTGAATGCAGAAATACAGTGGGTTACTCGCCTCACGCTTCCATCTCATTCATTTGCTGCTTTCCCTCAATATCTCACCGGTTATCTACAATAGACGACACTAAAATTACCGGTTTCGGCGTGGCCATAACGCTTAATAAAATCTATATCTTGTTTCAAATACAATAAGCTTAAGTCCATTGTCGTGTTGTTTCATTCCGTTCCAAACGAGTTATTATTACGCAATGTGAGCTTCAGGAACTGTGCGGGGGTCAGTCAGAATATACTTAGAGTCTCCAAAGACACTTCCAGTGGGCGTCATTTTCTCGAAATGAGACGGCTCTCTACCGTAGTCCAACCATTACCGGAACGACAGCAGGTGCGGTCGAAATAAAAAAAGACACGAAGAACTACGCGCACTGCAAGTGCACAAACGATAACGCTTTCTTCGGAATGGGCGTTTCGAGCGTTATGTCAACGACAGAGCTTTGGTCGCTACACGAAACTTCCTTTTATACAATTTGTGTGTGTGTGTGTGTGTGGGAAGAAGCAAGGTTTTGATGATGATGCCATATGATGGCCCAAGCAGCGTTTTTGGGTACGTGTGGAGTTGCAGATGCGTTTTTACCTTTTCTGGGGCTGTCGTTCTATATGGTAAAACAAGTTTCGTTCTTGCTCTCAGTACAAAGAATGCTTTACGGCGATTGTGTTCTGACTTTTTATCATTCACTCTTCATTGCTTGGTCAAGTAGCGGGACGAGCCCGGAATTGTGCTCAAAACTAAATCAGCCGATGAAAAAAAAAAAAAAAAAAAAGACGAACACAATTGAGAGGGGTAGATTATTGAAGGCTATTCTGTATTAATAGAAAGGAGCAGGTAATAGCGTTACTGCTCCTTTCAATTTACAGCGTGACAAAAAATAATCATCTTTTCGTTTATAGAACTCAGAGTTTAATGTGATTTGTTGGTATATTTATGGAAGAGATTTTCGCTGTTCTTTTTTGTTACATTGGCAATAAAATGTACGCGCGCCTACATGTGATGCGTTTGTCCAGCCAACAGTAATGAAATTTCCTGACTATTTCACATCGTCCAGCTGCACTTCCATTCACTTTTTATGTAAACTCAAACTTCGCCAACATTTGAAAAAAAAAAGAAAAGAAAAACATCTCTTTTGGGAGTCACACCACTCAACCAGAACAGTCATGACAACAGTGTCTGCTTGGAATAGTCAGCATTGATTGCCGGTGCCTCGTGGGGGTCATCCATCACCAGGATTCCCTGACAGCGTCCCAGAAGATGGATGCCATGATTTTTTCGGCGGATTCCGGCACCTAGAAGTAGTTATGACGTTCTTGAAGTAAAACGTCTAAGGAAAGAGACAAAAGAAAAGCGATGCTAACACACGACGTTAGCATGACGTGGCGAGCTGGAAAGTTTCCACTGTTTTGAGTGTTCGCACATACTGTCAGAGCACAACACCTCATCCACAAATAAATCGTGGCATAGATATTTAAAAAATGTTGCTCAACTATTCAAAAAAAAAAAAAATCTTCCGGTTCTTAACTGTGGATTCTTTAGATGTGGACGCAAGACCTTTCATCCAACCCTCGTATATGTTGACGGCGCTTAAATTCCAGTAAATCATTTGAAAAAAAAACAAAAAAAAACTAGAGCCAGTCGTTAGTTTCTGTGCGTCTAGTACGACCCTGACCTGTTCGGGTTTGGTGTAGATCGTTGTGTCAAACAAAACAAAATCAACTTTTTAGGGACGCAATCCGTAATCACTCGAAATTTTGTTTTCTTTTGCAAAGGGGGGTGGGGGGTGGGTAGGGGGTGTTCCTTACACTTTTCCGCAAGGCTATTTGTTTACAAATATATTATGCAGTGAGTTGATGACACTGTACCTTAAAAAATTACGTGAAATAAAGTTTTGGGGGTCTTATATGTCTAACCAACGACATGCATCTGGCACACCCCAGCCAGCGAAGGGATGTGGATTTTTTAAAATAAGCTGGACATTTTTGGCGAGCAACGAAAATCTCAATGACGTCGCTCCTTCAGCGCGCGCAATTGAGCCTCCCTGATATTGCGCGCTGGCACTCCAGTCACACTATATAAACCCACGCAGTGGGGATACGCAGGTCGGCCCTTCTCCGCAAAGCCGCCGAGGACTCGATCGCGTAGGAGGTGGCTGATAAGTTTTATTTTAGGTCTCTGCTTATTCTCTCTCTGCCAGCACGTGTGCTTTTTCTCATGGGGAGGTGGGGCACGTGCTTACGATTCCTTATAGAGAACCAACGCTCTACTAAGAAAATTCGTTTTTTTTTATTGATCAGATTTATTTGAAATAAATAAGATTAATTTATTTATACGACCTTAGCTATATAATAGTCACTCTTTCTTAATACATGTAGTTTTATACTAAGCAGATTGAACGATCCGTCCGGTCACTGATAACAATGAGGAAGGAAGAAGTATTGTACATTTAAAGTATAGTTTAATAAACGACCTTTATTGGTGTAACGCCCACTATACTAGTGAAAAATAGCTTGATTCTTTTTAGTTACCTAAAAAGGTTTATATGATTTTTCATTAGAATTTTATTTGAATTTAATCACGCATCAATTTTGTAGTTTTTGCGTTTTGATCTGCTTTAAATAGGACGTTACCTAACTGAAGAACAAAGTGGAAAGCAGAACTGCTCTGGCTCGTGTTTAGCCTGGTATAAGTATTTCTTGCTTGATGATCTTTAGATTTCATTACTACAACAAAAAAAAAAGGCACACAGAAAACATCAAATCATAGACGAATGTAAATAAAATCTACATTCGAAATGGTTTTTGCGGGAAAAAGCTTAAATTATTTCATCACAGTAAAACTTGTCTGATATAAATCTCGGTATAATTTCTTATTAAATTCAAGTTATCTTGATTTTTATTATTTACCTTGCTTGTACTCTAGCGACAGATCTACGCCATTCTGATGTTTAAAAGTGAAAGTATGTACTATAATTATGATCAAGTATGTATTCTACAAATTTGTTTTTTCTTCTCTGCAAAAAAAACCACACTAAAATGAAAAAGTGAAAGCTGCTTACAACTCCCTGTAACGCCGAATTAGAGCGCAGCTCTTGAGGAGGAGGAGGGAAGGGCACTGGGGGGGGGGTTAAACTAACCAGGGGGGGTCACGTAACCTTGGGGGTCACGTGACCCCCAATGCTGATGATGTCATCACTGACGTCACTGATGACGTCATCAGTGACGATGACGATGCGGGTACCGATGACGTCATTAGTGACGTCACTGATGACTTCACCAGTGATGATGACGATGACGATGCGAATGTCGGTGACGTCATCAGTGATGATGACGATGACGATGCGGATGTCGGTAACGTCATCAGGGATGATGACGATGACGATGCGGATGCCGGTGACGTCATCAGTGATGATGACAATGACGATGCGGATGCCGGTGACGTCATCAGTGACGATGACGATGACGATGTGGATGCCGGTGACGACATCAGTAACGTCACTGATGACGTCATCAGTGATGATGACGATGACGATGCGGATGTCGGTAACGTCATCAGTGATGATGACGATGACGATGCGGATGCCGGTGACGTCATCAGTGATGATGACGATGACGATGTGGATGCCGGTGACGTCATCAGTGATGATGACGATGACGATGTGGATGCCGGTGATGTCATCAGTGATGATGACGATGACGATGTGGATGCCGGTGACGTCACCAGTGACGATGACGTCATTGAGAGGTCACGCGACATCGGCGGGGGTCACGTGACCTCAGGGGAGTCACGTGACTTCGGGGGGTCACGTGACCTCGGGGGGGTCACGTGCCCCCCACGATGTCACGTGACCCCGGTGGGGGGCTCGCGCGGTGCATTATGGGACATTTCCCATGATGCACCGGGGTCACGTGACCTCGGGGGGGTCACGTGCCCCCCCACGAGGTCACGTGACCCCGGTGGGGGGCTCGCGCGGTGCATTATGGGACATTTCCCATGATGCACCGCGCGGTTACGCCGACGGCGACGGCGACGCCGCTCAAGCCGGAAACAAGCCCCTAAAAGCTGCGCTATAAAAAAAAAAAAAAAAAAATTAAGGTGCTTAAAAAGGAACACATATTCTTTTCTTGTTTCCTAAAAAGCACAACATTTAAACAATATTTATTACGCTAATCGCAATTCGGGTGGAGCTCTTCACCCGCTCTAGGCCCCGCTCAAAGAACGGTGGAGGCTGCGGTTCCGTGGTCCCCGCCCATTGCTACTGGATTGGCTTGGCTGTTCGGCTGAGCACGTTCACAAGCAAAGTCTCCCTGTCGCGACGTCCGGTGCGTCTAGTCTGCCGTCTGACACCGCCATCAAGTCGTGCGGGTAGACGCGCGACAGTGTACGGCGCCGTCTGCTGTATTAGAAGATACCCTGCGACTCTAATGCACGCCATTCAGGGAACGCCCGTAAGACGCCGCCATGAAAGCGGCGCGTCCGCGTTCACCACGGTGATAGGAAGCTTCTGGGGGAGACATGACGCCACCAGAGGTGAAGCCAGGGAAGACTTCCGGTTTGAAGGGACACGCTGCATACGATGGCCTAAACCAAAAGACGCTGTTGGACGAAAAGGAGAGCTCATTAGGCGCTAACAGCTGTTTTGGCCATCCTTGGGGCAGTTCTAGAGTTCCTGTATATAGCTACCCTTACCAAAAAGAGGCCGTACTTCAAACGAAATTGAAATATATTTAGTATGAATATTTATTTTGTATTTATTCTGTATTATTTTGGCCGCATTCGAAATACGCTTGTAAGGTATTCAAAATACATTGTAAATTCGAATAAAAAAATATTTTAGATATACCAAAAATATTATCCCTTCACACTCAAGATGCCATGTGCATTAAAAACCAGTTACACAATTTTTTTTTTATTTTCGGTTTTGTCAGCAAATGGTGTCCCTGTGGTATTTGAAGGCACTACTAAATACATCTCACAAAGCTAAATTAGAAACGAACACAAACACAAACACCATGACGCACTGAACAGCTCATTTACAGTCCCGTTGACTGCTCTAGAGCCTTATATAGCCTACATATTGAAGGTAATCATTTTTTCGGTGACCAGCTCTGCGCTTATTAAGGTTCCAAGTATTCGATATTCTCCTCGGGAGTCTGTCAAAGGGGAAACAGTGTTTTGAAGTTCCTGGACGATATCTCTTACTAAAAGGCATTGGTACAACAAATAACAATTCGGCGCAGTCCCTAAAACAATATCCACACGAACGGCTCATAAAATACATGTTATTGCTTCTCTGCGTAGCAGCACTCAGGACGAAGCGAATCAAGGCAGTTTCTTCACTTTAAAATACTGTAAACAACTTTATTTTCGTGAGGACCTAATACTCGCAAAGTTCACGAATCTCCTATAATTCCGAAAAACAGGTCCCGTGAAAAATTCCGGCAAAATGTAAAACATTAAAATCTCTATTGCGATCCCAGCGAGTCGCGAAAATTAGAATTTGCGAATTATTCCAAAACTCCAACTTTGGCCTAAATCACGAAATATTGAGCCCGCGAAAAATAAATATTTTACAGTAGTTGTTGTACCTTTCCTTTTTAGTAGTCGACTATTTAATATGGTAGTTAATGTCACTATATTAAAGTCACTATTCACATCACGTACAATGGTGAGTATACACGTTCAGTGAACTAACATTGTGCTAACAAAACCACGCCAAACTTATCTGTTCACAGCACCTGCTGAAGCTTTCCAGCATCAGCAAATGTTGTGGTTGCAGTTCCCGAACCCCGTTTGTGAATGGTGTGCAAGGAACTGATCAGGTGTGTTCTTGATAGAAAAAACGGAAACAATAACAAAAACTGGGCTGATTTATCAGTGCGATGCTGCGCAATTCAGTTGACAAACTAATCAAATGTTGTATTTAGGCGCTTCAGTGTACTTCATATCTGCTTGAAGTGAACTTCTAAAAGGGGAGCTTTTCAGTATTTTTGTAGTTTCAGTCAAACTACCAAAGTACTGCAGTCAAAAGGTACTTAGAGTATAACACAACAGTATTTACGATGTTCAGGTATTTTAAGAGTATTCTGCACGTATTTTTGATTGCTCCATTTTTTTAGGGTTGGAGTATATTTTGCATGAATTAAATAAATATTTCAAGGAATATGTGTGAAAGGTATTTTGTGCCTATTAATTTTGTATTTACATATTTCAAAACGCATGGAGGGAACTTCAAATGTAGTTGAAGTAAAGGTATTTCAAAATGATTTTTAGAAGTACGTTTTAGTACTAAGTAATAAAAAAAAAATTTATATTTTCGGTCTATTTTTTGTGTACTTACAATTATGAACTGTATTTCAAATGCACTCAAATTAGAATGTGGTATATTTCAAACGTATTAGTTTTCGCTAAGGGTACTACGGTAGCAGAGTTGCGCATTCAGCCTCGGCGGGTGGCCGTAGCGCCGGCTTTCCTGCACGCCCTGGATGCTTTGCTCCTCACGTGATTAAATTTGGCAAATAGCGGCGCCGCGCGCGCAGCCGCGCATGGAAGACAAAAAAAGAGGAGAAGGAGGCGAAAGCAGGGGAACATACGTCGGTGCGCGAGCAACGTCGGCGGAGCGATCGTAAAGGTGGCTTTCTTGCACGGCGCCGGGTACTTTGCTCCTGAAGTGATGGATCTCGGCAAATAGCGGCGTGGCGGCGCGGGTAAAACAAATGCGCAACTCTGCTCCCCCTTCGGGGGAGCATATCGAGGAACTCTAGCCAGCTCCCATCGACAGTGACCTCTCCGGCTTCACTCGGTATTTTTTCGTTCGGCTGGCTTGAGCAGGCATATCGCCTCATCTACCTACATCCATGCGCCGTCGCTTCCGCGACGACGAAATGGCCTTTTGGCGGTCCATCGTGCACGACCCACGGTCTAATGCAAGCATGAAGCTAGGAAGAAGGGAAGGCGAACTACCGTCTCAAGCCATCTAAACGAAAAAAAATCCCAAGTGAAGCCGGAGGCAGTGGACGCACCTCATGCGAAAACCCGATTGTTCCCCGTCAACGGGCTCGCAAAGTCTTACCTGTGTATGCGCAACCTCTCAGCACGGTAACCATGGCCGCAATCACAACGGTTGCACGCTTCTAAGAGTAGCGTGGTTGCTTTTACAAGAACTGACACATTTATTCAGCATCAAAACCCGCAAACAAAACCAATCAAGCCAGACCAAGCGAAATAGTTGACCCGCGACGCTATAGGGTTACGTAAGCCCCCCTATACGAAAACAAGCACCCGCACAGCGCTTCCGAAGGCTTGCGACTGTTGTCCGCTACAAACTACGTCGGTTGAGGAGATCTTCCCCTATACTTCGTTTCAGCTTAAGTCAAGGCGCAGCCGATGCTACAAGCGCGAGCCCCGAGCTCTCAGCGTCCCTGCCAAGCACGCGCGCTCGTGCAGCGCAAGCACCGTTCAGGGCCACATGCTCGCGCTTGTAGCATCCGCAGCGTCTGGACGTTAGCTGAAAAGAAAGTATAAACACCTCGGTGAACGGGGAACGACTCGCACTTATCAAAACAGGCGAGCTCAACGAGCTACGCGCTCGCCACAAACGCCGGCAGCCATGTTTGTTATCTTTTGAAACCAAAGCGAAAAACACAATATCGTGATATGTTTGAAAACATTATAATGGCTCTATCTATATAGCTTGTTTACCAAACATAAAACTAAAAGTTGAACAAAAGACCTGCGGCACGGAGAAACCACTTTACAACGAACATTACAAACGTCAATCATCTCTAAAGCAATGAGAGCCGAGAAATAGAGCGTTTCTAGCTACGCTCCTGCGCGGGTCCTAGACTGGGCTACCCCCACCTAAATTGCATCTAACGGCGTAAGAATAGCGCGATTTCTTTTTTCCGCCGAAAAATTAAGATAAAAATAGTTTCCAAAGCAGCTTAGAATGGATCCCTGACGGTAATAGGGAGTTATAGCGAGTCGTTTCCACACGAATGGTTCGCCCTCGAACGCATCGCCGACGCCACTGCGGATGCACGCGCGAGTCGTTCGAGGCGTCGGGAGGCTTTTCTCGTTCATTTTTTCCATTCCGGCCTCTGGAGTCCTCACCACAACGCAGCCAGCTCCGTTCATTACTCGGGTAAAAAAGAATGGCTGTCGGTTCGGCGACTGACTCCGCTGAGCATGCGAGCGTTTGACTTAGGACAGCGGGAAGCGACTTGCCATTCTGTTACTCTGCTTCATTTGAGCGGTTGAACCAAATCATTTCGAGGACTGCTCACAATGGTAAGCGATCCTGAATGTTGTAAACTGCGCATGCTAGTAAATTTTTGCGATTGGGGGCAGACTAGCTGTCATGGCGACCGCGAGCAGACAAAATGATTTGGTTCGACGGCACACAACGTGAACGATCGTTCAAGTTCGAGATGACGGAGACACACCACGTGCCTTTACGATCGTTCAGACACTTATTACTCTATCTAGCTTAGCATTTCTTGAAATTCTGACCGGCAAATGTTACGTCGGCCGTCTTGTTTATATAAGTCGTAGGCCAGGGACACGAGCCGCCACGGGTTTACACGTTGCAAAATTTTTCACATGTTTGCTAAAAGATGGCGCTACCGGTCAAACACAACCATCATCATCGTTTACACGGTTGCGCCAGTTTCACGATTCGCTAAAATATGTCAAATTTCACGTACGGTTTCACGGGGAGGAAGTGGCCGAGTGAGCTAACGGGTCTCAGCTCGGAGCGTGGAGCGAAAGCTTGCGCTGAGAACCTCCTGGGTTCCATCCCCACCGCCCCCGCCGTTTCGATCTAGGTGAGTTTCGCACCGGCACGCGTTCGTGTAATCACTACTGCGTGATGCACGCTAAAGACCCCAGGTTAGCGGTTGTACTGCACTGGCTAAATTTCTTATCTACAGCTAAGGGATCCGATTATCTGTCGAGGCGTATCATCAAGGCTATATAAACATACAGAGCAAGCCACTTTTTTTTTTGCACGGTTTGACAGAACGGATTAGTTGCACCGTTTGTGATTTCGGAACCGAGGTTTTGAAAAGCGACTCGCTAAAACTGCCTAACGACATGTGAAATACCCGTTCGTTTTTCACCACACGCAATCGAAGTCACAGAAGAAATGAAAGAAAAAGGAGCAGCGTCCACCCCCTCAACTCCTGGCCAGAACAAGCGGCTACGTGATCTGGAGCCGTTTATATGCCGCCAATGTTGATCAAAGCCACGCGCTTGGGTCGGCAAAACACAGGACGCGCACTGAGTTCCAGACATTGTTATGGTTCGGCTATTGTCGTCATTGCAGCGATTGGACATGGGCCACTACCCGAATGCTTCTCGAGCTATAGATTATCACGAGCCCAAACTATAGATTATCACGAGCCCAAATCGAGGGCCCACGGAATGGTCGGGTCCAATCTATGAACCGCATTCGAATATCGTCCACTTGGGGATACTGCGATCTTCCAGTTACGTCATGAAGGGGATCGGTGGCCGAGCGGGCTAGCGCATACCAGCTCGGAGCACGTGGAGCAAAAGCTCGCGCTGCAGAACCCAGGATCCTGGGTTCAATCCCCACCCCTGCCCGTTTCGATCTGGATGACCACCGCTCCGGCGTGCGGTCGTGTATCAGTGATGCACGTTAAAGACCCCAGGCTAGCGGTTGTACTACAGTGGCCAAATTTCTCATCTACCGCTAGGAGACTCATCGCGCGTTGAGGAAGACCAAGTTCTAGGCTGTATAAACATACACACAACCCAATTTTTACGTCATCAAGTTTCGCGAAGGAGAGATTGAACGAAAACGCTCGCTTTTGTCCTCGAAATTTCACCGCAACAAAGGACGCACGCAAAGCCACTTGGCCAGTGCCGTTGCGTGCGAGTACCCTTGAGTTCCACTCGTGTAAAGTGAAAGAACAAAAAAAAAAAAAAAAACATTCAGATTTAGTATTGCTGCACCGCCCCTGCAGTACAGCTATAGGGACAAACGGAGGGCAATTCCGACACATTTGTCGCGGTTGCAATTGCCACGTCGTGACGTTAAGAGAGGCCTCTGCGTTTTTCGAGGATTTTTCAAAAGCCGCGTTTACATAACGTGCATCCAAATACTTTATGCGCTAGAGATGGTTTTCTCTTTAACGCCGCCATTGTTGTTTGTGGTGTGATGCGTATACACAGAATATATAAATTAAAAAAAAGATGGGCAGTTTTTATCGTCTGCCCGCCGCTCGGTCGACTAGTTTAGGCTTAAACTACGTCTGCTCCGTGCCTGCGGTCTCCTTCGTCTGCTCGCTGTCGCGGCTGGATTTCGATTCGATCGGCGCACAAAAAGAAGTTTCGATGCGAACCCGGATTTTCATCACGGCGGAGGGAAACGAGCACCTACTGGAAGCAGGTCTTCTACGACTTTCTCAACCCGCGGTACCATTCTCAGTGTTTGTGCGCGTATGACGACTGACACGCTCGCTTTCGAAAGCCGCGCTATGAAGGCTCGCTCCAGACGACGCCCCCGGTGCGGTGTCGAGAGCGTCCACTACACGCCGAATAGACCATTTGCTATCTTACCCAAGCATCAAGGAGAATGCAGGGATTGGTGTTCCACGCGCCACACCCGCACACGCCTTCCCCGTATAAAAGATTCGAAGTAAATAACTAAAATAAAGCGTTGACGAACGCGCGTGCAAGATGGCATTTGTTTTAGGTATTTGCTTTAGAAAAATTACTACTGCTGATGCCAGCACGTGTGGCGCGTGGAACACCGATCGCTGCATTCTCTTTGATGCTTTATTGGCGACGTGCGCGACCGAAAGCGTCGCTGTGGTCGGCCTTCCACGATTGGCCGAACGCTGAATATGACGTCGAAAAGGGGATTTATCATTGACGAAATAAGAGGAATGAATGAACTTTAATTTTGACGGTGTTGGCAGTGTTCCTTTGAGAGCGCAATGATTTCAAGCTTCCACCATGCTATTTACAAACACCATCGAACTTGTTGTTTGCAAGGTAATGACGTCACAAGGGGGAACCATAGGAGGGCGCCACCAAAACATCTCGCCGCTAATAGCAATAGGTCTATTCCCAGTTGTCAGGCAAGTGTTGGGCTCCAGATCTCACCTGTTCGACAGTTGCAATGGCAATGCCATGGCAATGCCATGGCAACTAGGATGTTTGCCCCATATTTTCATGGCGGCGTCCGTTGACTGAGTTTCCTAATCTTGATGAAAATTACCCGAGACTGTGATGAAAGATAAAGAACTTAGTAAAAAAGAAAGGACAGAGAAAAAGGATTGCCTCAATGGCCGAGAGACTGGGGGGACATTTCGTGGCTATGCCTATACTTTCGTTACACTTCGTTCCGTGTATAGAGAATACGACCGCCACCTTCCTGCCCACTATAACCCCCTTGCGTACCTGCGACAAACAGCGAGACCAATCAGCGTCTTGCTGCCAGCACCTCTTTCAGCGTCTCCCAAGAAGCACAACGCTAGGACGCGGCGACGCCAAGACGGACGCGCGTCTGCCACTTTGCGTCCCGAATACTTTCGTCACGCTTCAGCGCGCTTGCCGCTTGGGGCGATTCAGGGTTCCACTAACGATGGCATGATGCCTAGGCTTTATCCCCTAGGTGGACGAGTGGAGAGCCGTATATTGAGAGAGTTTGGTCAACAGGAGGAGCGGACAGAGCCAGAGCGTGCACCAGACGCAGATATAGTAGGCTTCGCATGCTCCCCTGGCCAACCTGCACATGAAGGCACCCTAGTTAAAATGTGAAATATTTATTTTGTTGCCTATCTGATTTGTCACTTGTCTGAGTCGTTTGTGCTAAAATCTTTCTTTGACAAAAAATTCGGTGATACACGCCTGTTGTTACAGTTGCACGTACGATTGTGCAAAACTCTACACATTGTCGTCCGCCGGGTGCTTCAAGTTCACAGCACCGTTGCGATAGGCAGAAGGCTTTGGCGATAGGCCTTAGTCAAGGCCACGTCCCTTCCTTCTTCCCCCTTTCTTGTCCCCCGGCGGGGTTGAGCCATCCCATTGAGAGTCGGCGACCGGCCGTCTGAGCCGGTAATAACCGGCAACATCGCCCGGCTCCGTGTTGACGCCGCCACACCTGGGCGCGAAGCTGAGCCGGACTCTTCTTTCTGGCTGTGTTTACGTTGGCCTAGGGTGCCTTCATGTCCCAAAGCGAACATGAAGGCACTCTACGTTGGCCCGAGGCGGGGGTCAGCCAACGCAGGAACCGGGTGGATTACCAGGCGAAGATTCCGGTTGACAGCGCCGGCTGAGGGACTTCCTTGAGGGTCCATTCGGTTCGGTTTATCGTCTGACGCCACTTGCGGATAATCCGGCCAAACCCTTTCGTGAGCCACGACGCCGCCTAATGGAAGGAGCCATCACGGTCAACGTCTCACAGGCTGACAGTGGACCTTTTGTCGTCGCCTCCTCGGCGCGGCTTATCGAGTGCGAGAGTACCGCCGCTGCAGTGTGGGTGTGCGTGTACATGCTGAAGGGGATGAGTGGGGGCGGGGCCTGAACACGGGACGTTGGATGGCAGCTCGGCCCTCATTGGCTGCCAACCGTTGCAGTAACCAACAGCGACCTGATAAAAGGAGCGAACAGGAGGTCGCGGTGTGTGCTCTCGGACGATGAAGATTTCATCTGTACATATGCATTAAACAAAGTTTTTTCGCGAGAGACACTCCCGTTTCGTGATCTTCCTGCCGGGAGTCGGCCTGAGGCTGGCTGGGGAACTCCACGGTCGCCACAGCACTATCGCGAATGTCAAGATACGTGAGAAATGCCCGGAGATTGCGAAAACGTGAGCGTCTAAGGGCACCGAGTGTTCTGCTTCATTCTGTTCACGACTAGACATCATGTTAAATCAACTGAAAATGTGTTTTAGCTTATCAAAGGCAATTTTTCATCGTCTTCGAGAGCGCCGATAGTTAAACCGTTCGAATCGCATTGTTAGAAAACTGTTGAAAAATATTAATTGTCACATCTTGTGCGCGGTGAGGCACTAACAACCAGCCCTTTTGGCACGCCTTGGGAAATTCTAATTCCAAGCGTACATACCCGAAGCGGGGCACGCGAACGTCGTTTCGAAAAAAAAAAAAAAAAATATTTTTCTAAGGTTAAATTAAAAAGTGTTAAAATTAAAAAGAAAAATGAAATAAACGGCGGCCGTGTGTTCTTTATGTTCTATATCAGCCTGTTCGACGTCTGCTCACTGGTTTGCAAGCTCTCTCTCCCTCTTTTTGTTTGATTGATTGCTGAACGCAAAAGAAAACATTGAGAACGTTAACCGTAAACGCTGGCGACGAGCAGGATAATCGCGAAAAGTAGTCATTTTAACGAAATATAGAAACCATGGCCACCGGGAGGCACTCACTTGATAGAATGACGTTTTAGCGAACGCCCACGTTTTACCGAATGGAACTTTAGCGAAGAGTCGGCCGCCGCGAAGCGGCGTTTACGGGTGGGCCAAGTGGGTTCACATTTTTGTAATGAGCCGCCACAGACTGTCGTCGCGAAATGACGTAAGTGCAGGGCGGGGGGGAAAGGGGGAGGGGGATAACACGTTCCTTTGTTATTCGCTAAAACGTAGATTCGCTCAAATGTCGCTCTTCGCTAAAACGTCATTCGCTCATGTGATATGGACCCCAGCCTTCATTTCTGCAATATTTTTAATATTTCACCACCTCTGAGTTGAGCTATAAAAAAATAGACATATAACTTTTTGCGAAACGGCGTTTGCATGCCCAGTTTCAGATGTGCACGATTAGAATTCGAATTTTTCGAGGTGTGTCAAATACGCTGGTCCTTACGGCCTCACACTGTGCAGCGGTGTGGTCGCTGGGCGTGGAGTATGTTGACAAAACACATAGCACGGTAGGCTGAAGGGGTGTCCAAACAGGACACTACAAAACGCACGACTCCGACAAATCGTGAAAATTGAAGCGGACGCGTCCGCTTCAATTTTCACGATTTGTCGGAGTCGTGCGTTTTGTAGTGTCCTGTTTGGACACCCCCTTACCCGTCTGAGGCACGCTCTCGGGGCCTTAGCAGATGGCGCTGGTTCTCTCACGATTGGTGCTGATTATCAATAACGTTAACGTTTTTTTTTTCTTTTTCTTTTTTTAAAGGATTGGGTTAGTGCTTGAATGCAGGCGTGCCCGTGTATACAGATGGCGAACGATCCAAAATACAGAAATGCGCAATCACACCGATCTAGGTGATTCCACGCGCGGAAACATTGCATTATCAAGGTGTCGTGACGGTTTATTATCCATGACTTTCACAGGGCCAGTCGTAACCTGTACATTGCACGATCCCACCGCTTATCCCACCGGTAAAAATATGACGAATCAATGGGTTGGGGACGAACGCGCGCTGCCTGATATTTGACAAAACAGAACTATACTGCGCATCTTGAAAACTCGTCCCACAGCTTAACAGATAAAAGTATCAACGCGAAGAAGCAGTTATTCGAGCGATTTATAGGCGTATAGAAGTTAGGAATCCCCCCAAATAAATATCACCACGTTCCAGCCACGTCATCAAATCGCTCCGCTGACCAACCGAGAAAGATATTAGCCATGGTGAGTTGTGTAACTTGGGCGTGACGTGCTCCAGTCGTGTGACGATTGCGAACTATTTGAGCATCGCGGAGGAACAGCGAGTGGCGATAAGGGAGTTATAGAGAGAGCTCTATCGCAATCTTGATTTGCATCTTACCGTGCAAAAAATATTGCACAGAATCTCTGCAAAGTTGAGCTATGAATGCGCTTGCATTCAGCATGTATGCGGTTATACATTCCTTCGAGTCCGAACATTCCAAAACGGGGAGAAAAATAGAATGTGCGTAAATAATTGATTAATTCGTGTTAACTTCCTTTTAGTATAAGGTCTCAGTGACCAGTGGCTCAAACTGAACTCTTCCGAATAAAATCAGAATAATGACAATTTCACTAAGATTTAGAAGAAATTAGAAAACAAAAAAAAAAAAAAAAAAAAAAACGTGTTCAGCCCTTTTAAAATTCCCGATGATGCATGTCTTCTACAAGTAGCTATCGCTAGCCTCTGCCGCCCTTGGGCTTTTCGTCTTAAACTGCATTCTTGTAAAAAAATGTTTCTCCAAATGTCAGAAGAAAACAAGTACAGAATTGCGCAATATATGAAACTGGGTTCGTTTATCTCTTCAGGCGTTTTGTGAATTAATTTTGTTATCTTTTTTTCTTTCTTTCTCGATATGCGTTGTATAAGTCTAATAATGAAATCTTCTTTCTTTTTTAGACGTGTTATTTTTAATTAGCTATTTATTCTGAGAGTACTGACAGACATACTTTTGTTAAACTAAGAAATGATCTTCCAAATATCTTTTCGTGGCGATGAAACACCTGAGGAACGAGTTGTGAAATAAATCGCGTTATGTTAGGATATTACGGTCTATTCCAAGCTTCAGTTGCTAGGTTGGCCTAACCTAAGAGGTCCGAGATTATGACACGCATATCACTTTTGACAAAGAAATAGTCAAATCTAAGAGCAATAAAATAGATTGTGGCCTTCGGCGATGACCCATAAAACTAACCAAAATCGCACACGAGAAAAAGTTGCCTTCGTCCCCTCGCTCGCCATACACTCAACGAAAGTGGGTTTCCTTGTTAACTGCATTTTTGCGTAATGCAACTAAATATGATCGATACAAAAGGAAAATAAATCTAAGCATCTCTAAGAACTGAGCAACTCGGAAGTGCGCCAACTGCGGATAAAACAGAAACAATCGAACATGAGAGGTACCGATCCTAAGTGCGCTGGAGTTTGTTCTTCTGTGAACATGCCTCTGTTCGATCTACATGCCTTCCCCAGCTAATTACATCCGCTGGTGGTTCGAAATTACTATTTCCCTCGATGAGTATCCGTCTCAATCTCCAACAATTCAATAGCACCCTTTTGTATGGGATATGAACATAGTCGTATAAAGAGAAGACGACAGAACGTAATTTGTTCATTTTTTGTAGTTGAAAAAAAATGCTATAGTGAATTTTTACTCGACGATTCTGCTCCATGCCCGCTCCTTCCGTAATGATACACAAAACTCGGTGCCCACTGGGATAGCTCAGCAATAATTTCGCCGAGCTGCAAAACTGAAGAACACCAACGCGCAGCTCTGGCGTGCGGTGGCGCTGCTGTCGGCGCGGTAAAATGGTAAAACAAATAGGCTAGGTGGCGTAAGCTACCGCCCGATCCAAAGGGCTCAGCCAGATTCATCCATCCATCCATGCATGCGCAAATCACGCGAATCTTTTATTTTAACATTCCTAATGTTTACACTTGTTTTGGGCGAATGCCTTTGTAGACAGTGTGCAACTCTATATGGGTAGAAACTGAGAAAGAGGAGGAGTTTAGAGAGCGCGGGGACTCCCAAGCGCCGAGCTCTGAATTGAATGATCAGTGGGTAGACGTAAAGCTCACTGGGTCATTCCACACCAAATGATTCAGGCCTAAATGCGACCCTCACAGACTCAGTATAAACAAAAATATATTTTTGTTTTTTATATTATATTTTAGCAATAACTTTTTTTTTTACGATACTTTGAATTGTTTGAAAATTTAGGCATCAAGGGGTGAAAAACTTTTTTTTTTTTTTTAATGTCTGAGGAAACGAAATTGAAAAGTAAGCAGCATTTTTAGCAGGTCAAAATATTATTCTAAATTATCCTATATGTTCAGTGACACATTTCCGAGTGTTTTTAAGGCTGCTGATGTGTTAAAAACACCCTAAAAAGATGAGATTCTCTTTTTGTTTTAAAGAACACGATATAGACCAACTCATGTTTACAAACAAACCGGATCGCCGCTAGCGGAAGCCACCGGCGCCGCGTATGCGCAATGAAGTGTGCGCAAGAGGATCGCCGCGCCCATAAACAAACCATTGAAATGCGATGTTGTCGGCGTCGGGGTGAGCCCCCTTACTCTCTGCCGCGTTGGAATTGTAGATTATACGTCTTCCTGGCAATGTCCGACTACTTTAGCGGCGTCGGCGAAATTAACGAGGCTCGCTACACCGGAAAACTTTGCGTGAATATCGCGACACGCAGCGGTTCATTCCGCCTGGACGCTGCAGAATGGACGCTAAAGCCAGATTCGCATGATGAGATTCTGCTCGCTATATTCAGTAATGAGGTCGCTCGGGCTGCAAATGCGTGAACCGTAGCTGAGATGGTCGACGTCGGCACTGAAAATCGAAAGTATAATCGGACCAAGTGAGTCAGGCATAACAAGTCAGTGATGGCCACTGGTAACAATGATCAACATCTCATTGTATCTACTGTTTATACCGCGCCTACTTCCCCCAAACCAACCCTGAAACTTAAGTATTTTGATGCCTGAACTTACTCCTTATTGCAATTACCGGGTCAGCGTGTGGTCTACAGGCCGCTGTCGTTTCAACTTTGAATGAACGGACGACAACAGGCAGAAACGTCTGAAAGAGTAGACGACAGTTCGAACAAGTAGACGACAGTTCGAACGATCAGGCAGCCGTTTGAACAAGAAGACGCACTGAACGTAGTCCGCAGGTGGTCGGTACAATTTGGCGATTTTCCCGCGTTCATGTGGGAACAACACAAATAAATCTGACGACCACAAGTATCCGTGAATTTAACTCAAAGCGCTTCCTGCACAAGCAATTGTGGTCCGACGGCGTCTGGCTTTCCTTTTTCACGGCCTCTATCCACGTTCTCGGAAGAACGAGCAGGCAGAAAACACGCTAAAACTGACCTTCAAACGTTTCCCGACTCTTGGTACAGCCCCAGTCGCGGCGTATTGACGAGGGCAGGTCTTTTTTTTTTTTTTTGTCTAATTTCCTTTAAAAAACAACATAGGAATGCACGTCCCGCATGGTGACTTCCGCCACCACCGTGCCGTGACGTAGCAGAGCTAACTTCGCGCATATTAAAACTTAATACATCGGTGTTCTAGTAGTAGGGGAAACAAAATAAATTAAAGCAATTTTGATCAAAAATGTGTTACTGTGTTTTCTAATATAATCAAAAACGTGGCGAGGGATGGCCGAGGCATGAAAGGAGCGACAGTGATGGCTGATACCTCTACCAGTAAGCTTTCGTGCAATGGGTGCTGCCGTTAGGACTATGATACCTGCATGGAAAGCGTCTTCGACTGGTTTGTTTAACGTTTTATTCCGCCCATACATCAAAAGTGGTCCGAAAGTGTCCACATCTGACGTCACAGAAGCCGAAGTGTCATGCTGCTACATGTCGCGATCCTGGTGGTTGTTCGTAGAAATACTAACGAGAAGCTGCGAGTAGCACAAGCAAACGCGAGTGTCGCTGTCGTCACGGCGCCCCAACTCCTGGCTGCCGAAGCTTCCGTGGACTGCCACACTGGGGGGAGACCTGCAGCAGAACAGGCATCTGCCACATACACTAGAGCCGTTGGGACGCCACCAGGATCGCAACAGGCGACTGCATGACACTTCATGACGTCATCAGGAGGAAATCGAGGGACTGCACTTTTTTGGACGCGGTAAACACACCATTCAGAGACGCGTCGCAGGCACCATGTAGTGGTACGGCCCATTTATTACCACCACAAGTGTGAAAGAAAGTGACGAGAGATAGCATTTGCACGTATCAGAAGGTGGCGCCTCCTGGGTCTTTTCCCGGTTTATGCGGGAGGTCCGTTGTCATGTATGCGCGCTAACTCAAAGGCGCGTACACGCACGCACGCAGATGTACGAGGAAGAACGCGCTATGCTGGCAGGGCTGCGGAAGCTATACGTGCTCGTTAAACCAGGCAACCGTCGGTCTTGCACCGTATCATCACGCTCCCTGCGCATTCTCGTGCGCAGAGAGCGGAGTCAGGTGAGGAAGGATGGGGCGGCTCAATAGTTCGGCGAGTAGGTATACTTAGCTTCCCGTGCCTATACTCCGTTTCATCTTACGGTGAACCGCAGACGGCGCTACCGGCCATCGAAGCCAATCCAACACTGTGTAGGTTCATCGAGACTTTCGGGATGGGCTCAAAAACTCGCGGGGCGTGTAGTCGCGCTACGCTTTCTAATATGGTGAAATGAGGATATACATATGCAGAGCGCGAGTTGGTCTGCTTCTTTCACGGTGATTGCGATGATGTCAGAACGCTGAACTCTTATTCGCTCTGATTTAAGGGTAGTGGGTGGATCTCGAGGCATCTAGCATTGAGGTGTACTCACTATGTTTCCGATCAAAGCCATTCAGAACTGGGCAGCGTTAATCTGACGACAGTCGCAAGGAGCGGACGACTTGCTCTCCGGATAGAGCAACTTAACGGTGCACCAGGTATATATCAACGAATAATCGTGGTGAAAGAAGGCGCTTAGCACGGATAAATACCTAAGCAAATTAAACAGTTTGCG
This sequence comes from Ixodes scapularis, assembly GCF_016920785.2. Taxonomy (NCBI): domain Eukaryota; kingdom Metazoa; phylum Arthropoda; class Arachnida; order Ixodida; family Ixodidae; genus Ixodes; species Ixodes scapularis. The sequence continues at coordinate 52,421,961 of NW_024609868.1, read as the reverse complement.
AAAACGAATGACCTGTTAGGTGGAGTTCTAAAACTCCCCATCATTTTACCAATATTTTTTCGTTCCCGAACTTGCAGATACCATTGCAGAAACAATGAACCGCGCTTCAACGACGACCTAATTACGCTTGGTGAGACGGTAATTTGTCGCGGCAAAATGCCTACTTAATCATGGTTTCGAAACTTGGGTAACTTCGCCGCGCCAGACTACCTTTCCAGGCGCAGAACGGAATTGAGTCGACGATCGCAATGCTGGAATGGCGAAGTTTTAATCACCTGCTCCGAAGGAACCGGCGTGTCGGGCAGAGAGATCGCGTTCGTGGAAGGGTGGCGTCTTAGTTCACGATGGCGTGCGAGCTCCGCATTAATACATTCCATCGAATGCGCTCATCTAGACTTCATTACTATGATAGAAGACGAAGAATTGCGGTAATCACGGCAACAATGGAAGGAACACCTCATAATCTACTGTCTCGGCATTAGCGTCACTTGTGTACTTTGTCCCTCATGAATTAGGATTACTCACGGGAGCATATAATTAAGTTGGTTTTTGGTAGTATGTAACATCTAAATACAGACAATGGCATATTCTGGCGGACGTTCAAGAAGTTTATATTTAAAACCCCTGTCAGACTGGGTAGTTTAGCGTCACTACAAGCGAGTGCACTTCGCCTTTAGTGTCATTTCTGTAGTGTGCCACACAGCTCCTTCCTGAGGAACACACTTGGCTTGGAGTGAGTTTGACGAACTCACTTCGCTCGATCGAGTGCGTGGCATCAATAGGAGTGTTTCAACAGTAAAACATAACAACACAGAAACCAAAAGCGTGGAGTAAGTTTGATTGTGTAAAGAAAAAGAAATTCGTGAAAGAGACGACATGTAGAAGAGTGGCATTTAAAGAAAAAATAGTGGGGTGGACTTGGGTTTTAGGCTGATCTGAATCAAGATTAGCGCAGTGGTCAATTGATGAAAGACGACGACAAAGTCAGTCATTCATGGCTATCTTGGTTAGCAGATAATTATAGAGCCTACCTTTGTTTCAGCATGTAACTATTCGAGGCAATACGATAATTTTGATCTGATTAGGCAGTGTCAGGGCCTCTTCGTAGACTTCCGTGGAACAAAGCTGAACGCCAAAGTTGGATATGCTTCGTTCATTATCTTGGCTTGCGATGATCGATCAGAATCCTCCATTTGGTGTAAAACACGTTCATTAATGTAACGGTGTTTTAGAGCACAGCTCCTAGGCATCCGTTTATGAGTTGAGCGGCGGCGGCGTAACCACGCGTTCCATTAAGAGCTGTTTCCCAAAATGACGTCACGAGAGTAAGATTTTCCCGCTAAATGTCGCGGCAAAAGTTTTTGCTACGTTTGGCGGAAAATGTTTCCGCTAAATTTAGAGGAAAAATTTTACCCGTGTGACGTCATGTGACGTCACACCAAAAATGTCAGATGACGTGTCATGTGACGTCACACGTCAATCCAGCGGGAAAATTTCCCGGGTAAATTTAGCGGGAAATTTAGCGAAATTTTTACGCTAAGTTGGATGGGGACAGGAGAGGAGGATGGGAGGGTACGGAGGGGGAGCAGCTGGCATACCCTCTCCTTTGTACCCTTCCCCCCTCCTCCTCAAGAGCTGCGCTCCAATTCGGCATTACAGGGAATTGTAAACGTCTAATTTTTTTAACGTGTCTTTATTAAGGGGTATCAGTGGCCGAGTGGGCTAGCGCCCACCAGATCGGAGTACGTGGAGAGAAAGCTCGCGCTGGAGAACCCAGTCATTTTGAGCTCAATCCCCAGCCCTGCCCGAAGAACACACTTCCAATGACGTGAGTTCGGGGAGCACACTACGCTCGCTCCGATAGACCGAGTGTGTAATCTCGATAGCAGTGTTCAAGGAGTAAAAATTATTGAATAAACGCTGCGTAAAGTTAGTATTATTTTGATAGGAGTAATATTAGATGCGCACTTGTTTTCTGTTGGCAGGAAAGTAGTACATTGTAGAAAAACAAGCGGCTAATCTACTTTCCAGCCTTGGCCCCTGCGCGACGGCCAGCGACGGTCGGGAGACCTATGTTGCGCTTTTTGGACTCCCACGGCGACTAGGGAGAAAAAAGTAACGTCAACAACGCAAAAAAAAAAAAAAAAAAAAAACGCAGATTGAATGTTTTTTCCGCGGGAATTCGTCATCAGCGACTTTCACTAGTCAACATCCAATCTGCGTTCGCTGCGTTGTTGACGTCACATCCTTCTCCATAGTCGCCGTGGGGGTCCAAAAAGCGCAACATAGGTCTGCAGGAGGCACCTGCAAGACTCCACCAGTAATCTGAAGATGGCAGGAGAGGCTTGCTTGAAATGGAACTCGCCCAAATGGGGCAAGGTGTCTTCGAACCACCGTTCGTACCTCTGGAAAGTCCACCGTTCTCGACTGATCAGGGGTAGGTTGTCGGTCATGAGAGCGGCTATGGTGAAGGCATTGGCCTGCAAATGCTGATCGATGTCACTTGAAATTTTTGCCTGTGCGTCGGCATCCAGGTCCAGCTGCCTCTTATCTGAAAGGTGTTGGGCTCTCACGGAGAAAAGTGCCCCAACCACGCGCTTCCACTGTCCGACATCGCGGATATCGCCCTCGAGGTCGTCCTCCATACACTTCATGATGTTTCGTTGTGGCGAGTGGCGAGTGGCCGAGTCGGCTGGCGCACACCGGCTCGGAGCACGCGGAGCGAAAGCTCGCGCTGCAGAACCCAGGAATCCTGGGTTTAATCCCTACTTCTGCTCGTTTCGATCTATCCTCCGTTTCACCTTATGTTTATTTCATTTCATTTTCATTTATTTTACTCTCAGGGCCCGAGGGAATTACAGAGAGGAGTGGAATTATACATCAATATAAAGTGAACAATGAAAAAAAAAAAAAAAACGTAAAAAACAATACACGAGGTACAGAATCGCTATGGAACATTATTAAGAACATCAGTTATGGCGGTTTTAAAATCAGCGGCTTCAGTAAGTGAGACTACGGATGCGGGAAGGCGATTCCAGTCGAAGGAGGTCAGGGGTAGGAAAGAGACAAGAATAGAAGCGGCGAGCTCATAGCGTTGGGAGCTACTCTTAACGCACGAGAGCTTGTGCCGCCGAGATGTACCTAGAGCAAGGAGCTCGCGCTTGTAGCCTTTCCTGCGGTACATCATAAGGGGAAACAGAGCATCGTACCGGTGTGCGGACGTGTATCACTGGCTTAAAATGGCTGATCGTAATGATCAAATTGGATTAAATTTGTATTGAAGCTCGGGACTTAGCGCAACAACTTTGTGGTAACGTGTTTCTAATAAGACGACGAAGTTATTTATGAAAAATGCGTATGCACTGTAATATTTTGCGTGCCTAATACTTAACCATCGTTATTGCCATCATTTTGGAGTGACACTAAGCTTTCCCGTGTAGCACTAACACACTTGGGCCCGTTTGCTCGAAGCGCTAACCGCGGCTAAAGTTAGCCGCAGTACCTAGGAGAGGGATTTTGTGACTGGCTCGGTTGGGATGCAGGGAAACATGGCGGTGCCCCAGTGAGTGAGCGCCGCTCGCTTTGGAACTAATATGTTGTTGTAGCTGCAATATCGGGCCCGTTAGTCAGCAACGAATGGTGCAGGAGGCTTTCGCTTTGCCTTACCTCACTTAAACCGCAAAGCATGGGCAATGATATCGCCGCGTTTTTTAGATAGTGTTTCGATTCTGGGCATTCCTAAGCCTAATTGAACGCGATAATTGTCGGCATGGCAACGTCTTTGGAAAGCGGATTGTTGATAGCACATAAAAGCAGACAGCCTCCCAACATACCTTTTTTCTAAATTATCCAAGCACCGAGGTGCATGCTACGACTGTAGTTGCCCGCGTAGCACGCGCTGGCGTCTGCAGTAGTAACTGCTGTAAAGCAAAAAGCATAAAACAAATTTTTGCCTTGCACGCGCGTTTGTTAAAGCCTTATTATGATTTTACTTCGAATCTTTTATAAGAGGAAGGCCAGCGCGCGCGGATCGTAGAATTACACTTCCAGCGTTCTCGTCGCGATGCTTGAATAATCTAGGAAAAAGTCCGTTGGGACGCTGTCTGCTTTTGTGTGCTATCAATACCTGGCCGATTGAGTCAAGGCAATCCGCTTTCCAAAGACGTTGCCATGCCGACAATTATCGCGTTCATTTAGGATTAGGAATGGCCAGAATCGAAACACTATATAAAAGATGCGGCGATGTCATCGCCCATGCTTTGCAATTAGAGTGAGGTAAGGCAAAGCGAAAATCTCCTGAACCATTCGTTACTGACTAACGCGCCCGATATTGTAGCTACAACGACATATTAGTTCCAAAGCGAGCGGCGCTCATTCACTGGGGCACCGCCATGTTTCCCCGCATCCCTACCGAGCCAGTCACGTGATTTCAAAATCCCTCTCCTAGGTACTGCGGCTAACTTTAGCCGCGGTTAGCGCTTCGAGCAAGCGGGCCTTGGAGTGTGTTTCGACAGGTTGAAGTGCACTCGCTTGTAGTGACACTAAACTAGCCAGTCTGACAGGGGTATACGTTTTACATATTGTCACGGGTGGTGACAAAAAAACAATAAATAAACAGGAAGAAATAAACGTTTAATGTGGCGAACTTGTGCCAAAAATAAAAGAGTACAAAAGATAATAATAGAGCGTCGCGGGCGTCGAAGTCGGCGTGGCAGCAGAGTTGAACGCTGGGGCGAGACTGGCTCCGGCTTGCCCGCGGAGTTGCTTTTGTACACACGTTGGCTTCTGGAGCATTCGACGTAGAAGGTTCGACGCGTAGAACATTCTGACCTCGAATCAGCTAGACGGTTCTCGATTTCACCAGAACATCACATTACAGTGTCAACAAAAATGCATAGTCGCGGCCAGGAATCGAACCCTGGCCCTTCGCGTGGGAGGCAAGCGCGATAAGCATTAGGCTACGGCCGCTTTTTTTTTTTTTCTTTACTGCCTGCTTTGACATAAGCCAACACAAGGGACGCAACCACATACATATGCACACAAAGTTAAAACGCGCCAGCCAAGCGCAGCTTCCGCGAGTACATTTAAAAGCGCTTCAACGAGACCAAATCATCAAGTATTCGCAACCATTCAGGCGGTTCAGGCAGCGCGCGGAATACCTCGCGAATGTAGGAAACGTTTTCAATGAAATAATCTCTCGCAGGGCGCGCATTTACATCAGCGTTATGCACACCCGTCCTAGTCCTCCACAGGCTGTGGAGGCCGAGGAGCATAAACATGTCGTACGGGATGCCACCTTCGTTCTCTAGCGGCAAGAAACGAATCCCATACGCAGTTAGAGGCATGTCTTTCTTCAACGTGCGCTGAAGAACATCCCACAGGAACACAGCGTCCCAGCAGTCGATGAACACGTGCTCTATAGACTCGGGAACCTTACAAAGAAAACAATTTACAGACCACGGCACAAAAATACCTTTCGCTTTGAGCCACGGTTTGACTGGGAGCGTGCCACAGTGTAGTTTAAAGAAAAAAGTTTTCGTCGAAGGTTTGACTGGCATACTCTTTACCCTTTTAAGCACATCGTGCCCTGGGCCCCACCCGTACAATGACCTGTAGAGAGGGATGGGCAGCAAAACGTCTGCTAGATCTTTGTAGAGTCGTTTTCGAGGCACAGAACTCAGATACTCCATAGAAAAGCGTACCGCTAGAAAACGAACAGAAAGTACCACTTCACGGAGAAAACCTTGAATACTAGCGCAGTAACCGTCACTGGTTGACACTACGTACTCCGGTAGTGCATTTCGCAGTCGCACCTGCATGACTGCACGCAAAAAGGAGTCTAGCTGGTCACGGAAAAACACAAAACGAGACACTATTTGCCGCATAAACAGGTGCGACAATCCCAGACCTCCATTGCGAACAGACCGGAACAAATTCGTGCGAGCCGAACGCTCCCAGCACGAACTCCAAATAAAAACGGCGAATACTCTGTGAAGCCTCTGCACGTTAAGGCGCGACATTGACAGCACTTGCAACATATACCAAATTTTAGCGATCAAAAATAAATTACAAACTGTAGCGCGCGCAAACATAGACAAGTCTCTACCCTTCCAACCCTCCACTTTGGCCTTCACTCTTTCCGTTTCTTCACTCCACAGTAGCGTGCAGTCCCGGTAGTGCTCGAGCGGCACACCAAGATACTTTGCGGGAATGGCTACCCACTGAACGTTTAAAAAAACCTCCGGCTTGGAGTCCCAGTTTCCGTGCCAGAAACCGGCGCATTTCCCCCAGTTAATAACACTCCCCGTATTCTTGCAAAACGAAGAAGCAACACGGACCGCCTCACGCACGCTGTCCTGATCGACGCAGAAGACCGCAACGTCGTCCGCGTAGGACAGAACTTTTACCTCGCAAGACTCCAGCCTGAAGCCACGTATGTTTACATTGTGAATCAGTTTTAAACAAAAGGGTTCTAAGTATATTGCAAATAGCAAGGGGGACAGTGGACAGCCTTGCCTTACAGACGAAAGGACAGGTACACTTTCACTAACTTTCTTATTTACAATAATAGACGTTGTACAATTCGCGTACGCCATTTTTAAACCGTCTAATATTAAGGACCCGACGTTCGCGTGTTCCAAAATACGAAAAAGAATTTTGTGCGACACCCGGTCGAACGCCTTCTCCAGGTCTAACTGCAACATGGCCACACGGCAACCGAGATCATCGCAACATTCCAGAATACTTCTTGCTACATGAATATTCGTAAAAATAGTGCGCCCTTTAATACCGCATGTCTGATGCGGTCCCACAAGACTAGTTATGACATTCTGTAAACGCCTGGCGAGGACTTTCATAAAGATTTTATAGTCAACATTTGTTAGACTTATTGGCCTGTAGGAGTCGACTGACAAAAGCCTTACGGGGTCGTCGACCTTTGGGATGAGGACAGTGTGTGTCCTCAAAAAGGAGGGCGGCAAAACGCGCTTACAGTAAGCCTCCGTTATCACCTAATACAAGGCGTCGGCTGCCTCCCTTTTAAACAATTTATAAAATTCCGCACCGAGGCCGTCCGGGCCGGGCGTTTTGCCAGAAGTTAGTTCATCAATGGCCGTCTCAATCTCACAAACTGTAATCGGCGCTTCTAATTTTTCGCGAACGTCATCTTGTAATTTCGGCATTAAGGGCAAAAATTTATCATTAAAGCTGTCGTCAGCAATAGCACTACACGCAAAGAGACCCCGGAAATGCTCAACAAATGCTTTCTCGATTATATCTTTATCGCGAGTTATCGTGTTATTATATCGTATTTCTTTAATCTCGTTTCGCTGCGCCTGCCGTTTTTCATCACTGAGCGCCCGCTTCGTCGGCTTTTCACTTAACCACAACCTTTCAGATCGCGCCCGCACAACAGCCCCACGGTACGTTTCGCAGTCAATGACCTCCAGTTGATTTTTGATACTTCTTATTTCATCGACAAACTCGCCTGGCTTCGCGCTTTCTTCGATCAGGAGGATGTTCAGCTGGCGCCGCAGCTCCTTCTCCTTCTGCTTCCTCTGTTTACTGAGAATAGTACTCCTCTCAATAGCAGCCATTTTAACTCCCTCTTTAAAAAATTCCCACCTCACCCCCCATACTGTCTGTTTTTCCTCGTACAGTTCCTTGAACAGAGCATCTACCTTTGATTTAAAAACTTCATCCTTCAGGAGGCAACTGTTCAACTTCCATAATGACCAGTTCCACTGAGGCACTTTGACTTTCCTCCCAAGAGTAAACATAACTAGAGCGTGATCACTGAAGGACACAGGCTGAACCAGATAATCGGAGCACAAAGGAACTAAATCCAGGGATATGTATGCTCTGTCGAGCCGGGCGTGGCTTTGGCCTTGAAAATGGGTGAAAGGTACGCTGCGTTTGGAGGAAACAGATGCTACGTCCTCTAATAAATTTCTCGCGACAATATCGTTTAATAAAATAGCGCTGTGGTCGCGAACGCGGGCCTGATTCGAGCGATCCTCAGGCGCGCATACACAATTAAAATCGCCAAGCAAAATAACATACCTCGCACAGTTAATATACTCGTTAATAGTTTCGAAAAAAACTTTGCGCTCGCGCTCGCGAGTCGGTGCGTAAACACAAATGACACGCCATTCGACGTTAGAAAATGAAAAATCGCAGATAACAAAGCGGCCGAAAGCACTCGCAAACATAGCCGTCTCAATCACACCTAGTGACCGGCGAATAAACAAACAACAGCCGCCCGAAGTTCCATCGGCGTGCGCCACACAAACGTTAAAAAGAGTTCGAAAAGGTTGCACCATGCGGTCCGTCCGCTCTTGGCTCTCGACCTTTGTCTCCTGAACAGCGATGATATCAAGCTCGTTCTCAGAAAACAGTCGGCTCAGCTGGTATTGCCGGCGCCGGGCTGCAAGCCCGCGGACATTAATTGTTGCCGCTCTTAGAGGTGCCTCTAATATCACCGCCATTCAGGAGGAGGAGCCACGGACCGCACGGAGCTTACCTCGGCTGGAAAAGGCTGTCTGACACGTCTCTACGATGGTCTGTTGACTGTACTGTAGCCTTGCAGACTCCGACGCCCCGTTCGACCTCCGGCGCACACGCTCACGGGGGAGGCTTAGCCCCCCTTGTGCCATCCGCAGGGATGTTGGGCTTGACTGCGCGACGCCTCCACATGGGTGTCGCTTTAGGGGGCGGCTCCTCTTGCTTCACCGCCGTAGGGTCCGAGGCGTCGTCCTCCCGTGTCCTTTTCGCGGCCGCACCGCCCGCAGACGCATCCGGGTCGGCCATGGTGACATCGGCGGCTGGATCCTCGTTGGCGACGTCCGGGGCGACTACTGCCTCATTGTGCGGTGCAGACATCTCCACCGCAGGTCTATTCTGCTGCCTCGCCTGCCCTGCCTCGACCGCATATGGTGTTGTGTCGCTGGTGTTAGGGGCCGCACCGCTTGCAGGCTCAGGGGGCCCGCCCGCCACAGGACTCTCCTTGCCACTTGAACCCGCACTGGTCTCCTCGGCTTCAGCCTCGTCCATTAGGAGCTCAGATTTCTCCAAGCTACCCTCAGGCGCAGCAACCGCCGCGTAAGACCGGACGCACTGGGAGCCCTCGTGGCCGAAGCGACGACAGACGTTGCACCTCGGGACGCGGCACTCCTTGCGGATGTGCCCCGTCCGCTGGCAACGGAGGCAGAGCGGGGCCCTGCCAGGCACGACGATGAGGGCCAACTCACCGCTCACCAGCAGCTGGTGCGGGATGTCGTCGAGCGTGACGCCCGCCTTGAGCCTGAGCACCGCCGTGCGTGTCATGGTGCCCACGGTCTGGCAGCCGTCGACACGCCACTTTTCCCTGGCCACCTCGAGGACCTTGCCGTACGGCGCCAGGGCCGCTCTCACGTCGTCGTCGGTGACGTTGAAAAGGAGCCAATGGAGCTTCACTCGAACGTCCTGGTGGCACGGGTCGACGACGAGGCATCGGCGGCCCTTGACGGTCAGCTCCGGCGTGGCGAGCATCTTCGTTTTGCCCTCGGTGGTCTTGAACGTCGCCGCCCACACATGGTTCATGCGGTAAGCCCCGAGGGCGACGACCTCGGGGAGCAAACCGAGGGGAGCCAACGCGTCGCGGAAGTCGTCGACGCGGTACGGCCGCCCCTTCATGTCAGCGTGAAAAAAAACGGTGTTTAAAACAACCGGTCCTGTAGGCAGAGCAGGCAGAATGACTTGATAATCTCCGTTATCGTTAGCCCTGATACCGCGGCCGGCGTGGGCCGCTGACACCGCTCCTTCGGAGCTAGACATCGCACGTCCGTACGCTTCGGCGGCCGGAAGTGGAATCAGGCTACGGCCGCGCCGCCTACTTGGCGCACGGCAATATGAACAAAAAGAAGGAAGTATGGTATAGAACTGTGGCGATATTCGTTTTAGCACCCAGAAATTATGTCCTCCGATGGAGGCAGGGTCCCAACCGAGGGGTCGTGACCTTGCCTCTCGGTCGGTACCCTGCCTCTATCGATAGAAACGAAGCTAACGTCAAACTGACAACTTTGACGGTGCATGTGTAAGAGCACGATGGTTTCAAGTTTGCACCAAATTGCTTGTACGGTGCTTGTTTTCTCGCATGCCACAGAACCTTCTTTTGCAGCTGCTAACCCTGGCTGCGACATCATTGGTAGCAGCCATAAAGGCGAGTTCAACCGCTTGAGGCTGCTTACGACCGTTATCCTAAAACCTCTTAAGATCTCTTACATCGAGAGAACACACTGCCGACCACCTACTGGGTGGCCATGGAAAACTTAGCATTTCCGTACATCCATTTCTTTTATTGTTGGCGCACCATTCTCTTTTTGTTTTCTGCTTGTAAAAGTTGTTTGCATTGTTGTAAACGATAATTTCTCATAGATACTACGTACACTTGATCTCGCATGCACCACAAAAACCTTCGCTCTAATGAAAAGCAGTTCCAGAAAAACCTCATAGATGGAGCCGGCATGCCAGTGCGTTCAAGAACCAGGTTGTAAGCAAACGCTGGTGTGCGAACGGGCTTTAAGAGGACGCCACAGAAAACACATCGTCGTCAACGTGAGAACTTTATAACAGTACTCACCTGCAGTTTGAAATTCCGTAACTCGCCCACATCATGCCACTATAAATAAATATGGTTGAAGACCACGTTATGGAATTCGTTATTGTAGTACGTGTCACTACGTTGTTGGCGCCGAACCGCTATTATATATCGTTCCGCACTAATACTTCTCGGTTTCTGATCGGTTCCAATTAATGTCAACTTCAAAATAATTTTTACGTCCTGTTTACAGTTATTAAAAAAAAATAAGTTTATTATTATTTTGGGTTCAAGTCTTTGTTCCGGTTAAAACCTCAGACTTACAAAAACTAAAAGTGTGGTGTTTTCGCAGCTTTTTCTTAAACTGCTGATTTCCGGAGACGCCAGTGTGAACCAAGTTATTGAAACCAAGAACCCAATTATGGGCTTTTGGTACTCGCAGATTTCACCGCGCAGAGATTTCCGAAGAGCCGACCAAATTTTCACAGCAAGACCGACACGCGGGCTTGACGTCACGGAGTTGGGGCGGCGCTGCGATCGCGCCGGAGCCGGGTGGTGTGACCAGAAGTGCGCACGTTTCGCATGGGCGTCAGAGCATCTCAGCATGCCGCGGAGCTGTGTTGTCGTTAATTGCACCGAAAGGTACAGAAAAAGTAGTGGATTGAGCTTGCACAAGTTCCCGCCAGACTCTGAAGGGCAAAGAAGAAGGTGGATAATATCCGTGGATCAGAAAGAATGGTCGCCTCGCGCGAACAGATTTGTGCGGCAAGCACTTTCTTGAAGGCAAGTGCGGCTTCCATTTCAATCTCCGTCCAGAGGCTTGCTTATGTACAGGGAAACCGCCGCCTGATCGAGACCACCGGGATTTTGTTCCCAGGGTGTTCCCGCGCAAAGCACCGGCCAAGCGCTCGTCGGTGGCTCGCAACGCCCGCGCTACCAAGCAGAAGGGGATCGGCGAAAGAACGGCAGTGTTGTACGCGTTACCGAAAAAGAGTGACGAAATACGTTACTCGTTACTTACTCGCATATGAGAGGTACGCGTTACCGAGATACGTTACCTAAAAATGAAAGGAACGCGTTACCGCTACCAATAAAAAGTAACGCACGCGATACTTTTTAAATTATCATTCAACACGTTTTACTCTTTTGACGAGACATGTATGCATAAGCTCATATATCAAGAAACATTATGTTCATGCAGAAACTGAACATAATTACTTTATCTCGTTTTACGGTTTCACCTAAATACTCACGTGACAAAAACGCAAAGAAAAACGAAAGAAAAACTCAGAACTTCACATGACCTAACGCCTAAAAACAGAAAAAAATTGAAAATTAATTTTTTAAGACTTGGGAAGTAGTAACGAGTAACGCAACTACGTTACTTGAGATAGCAACGTAAGTACGTCACCCGTTACTGTGTCGAAAAAGTAACGAGTAGGTTACTACGTTACTGAAAAAAAGGTACGGGTTCCTGATAATGCCGTTACTGGAAACCTGTTACCGCCAAGAATGCAGAACGGACAAAGCGTTACTGCTTCTCATGAATTGTTGTCATGAGGGTAGGAAAAGTATACCAACTTGACTCGAAGACGCTGTGTGCATTTAATCAATTAATAAATACATTTCCGCAGACTTATAGTCCTCTGATCCCGCCGGCACTGCGGAAACAGACTCGAAGTAATCGTAGGCCTCGAGAGACTTGTGCGCCGTGTCGGCCGCGAACTAGCTTGGCGAAAAAACTAAATAAACGACGACTTGAGCCGTCGACTTCGGTGGCAGCAACTTCACGTCGGAAGCCCAGCAGGCCTTGTTTGCGGCGTACGGGTCCTCGAAGGCAGCGCCGTGCACAGATTTTCTCGATACTGCTGCCATTCAGGCTGAGGAAGCGAGCTCAAATAGTCGGCCATAGCATACGACATACGTTGTCAGGAAATACGCCGCAGAAATAAAGCTAGAAGCGTCCCTGCAACGTCAACAACGAGTGCACGCCACACAACGCAATGGCGAAAACACGGACAGCCGCGCCGCTTTTGCCCACATAGCTTCCGCGCATGCGCGGCCTTCCGGCCGTGTTGGTAAACAGAGCCGCTCCGCGTGTCGGTCTATAGATAGGTTAATAAATCAAATCCAGTCGACAAGCTTCCAAGAATACCCGGCGGCTTTTCGTGAAGCGTCCGGTTGGTGGCGCTCGCTACGGTCTCAGCGATGGAACCAGTGGGACGTTGAACGCACATTGACGCGTCTGCGGCAAAAAGGAATTTTAGTGTTTTTTTGTTTTTTTTGTTTTTTTGTTTGGTTCTTATAACAAACACAAAGGTTGCGCAAAATGATTTCGAAAAAGTGCGTCATTTCGAAAACGATCCTTCTCCGTTGCCCGTGGAGGCCTTGCCGCTGGTGGCGCTTGGAACGCTGTGCGCCCGTACCTGCTCGAGTGCAGGCAACAAAAAAGAACCGTTTTCGAACGACGCTCTTCTGTGGAAATTGGTAACTGATAGATTTAAGAACGTTGACCTTATAGTGCACTCTAAATGTTGCTCTACCTAGAGTTCCTGTATATGCTCCCTACGGGAGCCAGAGTTGCGTGTCTGTTTTCCACGTGCCGCCGCGCCGCTGTTCGCCGAGATCCGATCACGTGAGGAGCCGGATCAAGTGTCGTGCAGGAAAGACGTTGCGCGCGCCCTGGCCAACGGCCCCGGTGTACGTTCCCCTGCTTTCTCTTTCTTTTGTGTGTATGTAAGTGTTGTGAGCGCGACGCGCACTTCAAACGCGGGGCGCCGCTATTCGCCAAATTCAGTCACGTGAGGAGAAGGATCAACATGCCGTGCAGGAAAGCCGGCGCTCCGGAGGTGAACCCGCAACTCTGGCTCCCGTAGGGAGCCTATACAGGAACTCTAGTTCTACCTAGTAAGTAAGAAATTATACTTTTCCGTAGCTTATTCTACGAATAACAGCGGTTACTGATCAATTTGTTTTATGTCTAAGGCAAATGTTGATTGCGTTATCCCTGAACCTAACAATAGGGAGTTGTAGTAGATCGTTTTTCTCCTCCGCTGCGGTATCCGTAAAGAAAACGCCGCAGCTGCGCATGCGTGCCGCCAGCCTTGTCTGCATAGTTCAAGGTCTTGTAACAAATTACGGAGCGCTATCCGGGTGCTTAGCGGGCTGCGGAAACGGTCTACTACAATTCCCTAGTAATCGGTTATTCAAACAAAAGTGAAACGACTCGGAGGAAAAAAAGAACAAGAAAGACCGTGGAACTGGCAAGAAAGCGAGGGGAATGCCTAAACGTTTCCGCAGTATTTTTTTTTTGTTGTGCTTTTTACATTTTTAATTTGTTTTAAGAGTCGCCCACATCATGTCACTTAACATCCGTCATTCGTGGAATCCAGCTGGTGATTGATTCTGCGGAAGTGACGGAAGAAAAGAAGGAGGTCCGTTCAAACACCTAGAAAATTACGGTAGGATAATAGTACAATGAATTATGTCTCGTTAATGCGGACACCATAAATTAAATATGAAAACCCCGCAATATAGACCTCATTTTCGGGGACGAACTGAGTAAATTCGTGTATTTTTGTTTCGGTATTATGGACAACTCACATTATGGACGATTTTTAGGGGGAATGGTGGTGTCCACATTAGCGAGACATCACGTGCCACCTTGACATCCGGGGGTTTTGGGCGGTTATATGAACGAGACTTACAGGCATCATTAGTTGGGGCGCTTGAAGCGAGGTTAATTATTTAAATAAAGTTCAAGATCAACCGTAGGATATGCGAACAATGTCCTTATGCGCTTTACAAAATATGTACGTCATATAAATAAATACTTACATTCTTATGCAGTGCTGAAATATATTTTAAAGTGCTTTAAATCTGTAAACGACTTTATTTTCGCGTTCTCAATATTTGGCAAATTTTTCGACGTCTGGGATTCGAGAACATTTTGTGGGCACACAATTTTGTGATTTGGAGGGATATGCTAGGTATTTGGTACCATGTGGTTAAATATTCGCCTGATCAATTGCTCGCAGTATATTTTTGAGACGAGAAATTCGCTAAAATTAGGTCCTCGCGAAAATTAAGCAGTTTACAGTAATTTGTTTCTGTAAGAAAAGAGTATCGCTAACCTCTTTTTTTGTAATAGACCCTTTTCAAAAGTTAGAGTCACCTTGTGGTAGTCCCAAAAGCTCGAACATCATCGCTCTAATAGTTTTCATAGGAGATCATGCTCGGCTAAATCAAGCATTCTTAGTTTTAAGAATCGGAGGTGACATAAAAGGATTAAGTACAAAACGAGCGTGTTGGTAACGGTAATTAGACATGAGGAAGATACATAGAAAGGGGGGACGTCTAATGTCTAACCCCCTAATGTCTGATGTCTAACCCCTTTCTATGTATCTTCCTCATGTCTAATTACATAAAAGGAACAGCATATTTTCCTTCTTCTGCTTTACGCTTTCGAAGACGTTCGTTTTTTCTGGCGTGGAGAAGCTGCGTAATGCCTCCATTAGAGCGTCGGAATCGGCTCTACACGAGGTGGATAGACCGGGTTTCGTAAAGGGCGTTTTATGCCATTAATACAAAATGGGATAGTAAAGATCGCTTCATAAATTTAGTCCCACCTAGTGGCTCAATTCTAAGTCTAAACGTTTGTATTCTAATGACTTAAAAACTCGTACATGTTTGTCAACGTAAATAAGAGTGGGCGTTCTTCGCTATTGGCGACGTGAGCGATCGAAAGCGTCGCTGTGGTCGGCCCACCACAATTGGCCGAATGGTGACTATGACGTAAGCTAGCAAGGGATCTCCCATCGACGGAAATAAGGGTAAAGTAAGAACTTCAATTTTGACGGTGTTGGCAGTGTTGCTTGGAGACCGCTATGATTTCAGGCTTCCAGAATGCTCATTACAAACACCGTCGAACTTGTTGTTCACAAGGTAATGACGTCACGAAAGGTAACCGAACGAGGGCGCCACCGAAACATCTCGCCGCTAAAGTTTCGATATGGCAAGAATTATCCCTTTGCATGATGTGCTTAGCTGAGTGATACTCTGAATAAAGTTCACCACATTTTATTCTCATTAACTTTCTGGGGCGTGCCAAAGGCAACGATTCCAAGAGGCTACGTGACAACCTCGAATGCGTAGCGTACAGAATATTATAACGATTAGAATCTCTGGAGAAGGGGGACAAGGGGGACAAAGAATAAACTCAAATCTCACAAGAGAGCGAGGTGACTGGTGCGCGACCGAAAAATTTGATCGCGCCCCAGTCACCTAGTTGTGCTTGGAGATTTGTGTTTGTCCTTCGTTCCCCTTGTTCCCCTTAACCAGGGATTATTATCGTCATTGTTGTCCAGCTCGCTTGAATCTTTGGCTTAATTGCATATAAATGAAAACCTTAAATTTCATGCCGTTGACCCTTGCTGATATTTTACTGGTGGCAACTGATAAAACCCGTTTTTTCTACTGATGTCTAACCCCTGGTTAGCTCAGTTGGGAGAGCGCTCTACTGGAAATGGTGAGGTCCCTGGTTCGATAACAGGACCAGGCGGATTTTTTCGGTCGCACACCAGTCACCTAGTTGTGTATGGGGATATGTGTTTGTCCTTTGTCCGCCTTGTTACCCTTCTCCAGGGATTATTATCGTCATTGTTGCCCAGCTGGCTTGAACCTTTGTCTTAATTGCATATAAATGATAACCTTAAATTGCAGGCCGTTGACCCTTGCTGGCATTATACTGGTGGTAACTGATAAAACCCGTTTGTTCTACTGATGTCTAACTGCTGGTTAGCTCAGCTGGGAGAGCGCTCTACTGGAAATGGGGCAGTCCCTGGTTCGATAACAGGACCAGGCAGAATTTTTGGGTCGCACCCCGGTTACCTAGCTGTGTTTGGAGATACGTGTTTGTCCTTTCTCCGCCTTGTTGCCCTTCTCCAGGGATTATTATCGTCATTGTTGTCCAGCTCGCTTGCACCTTTGCATTAATTGCGTTATCAAAATATTATAAATATCGTCACGCTGACAGCGTACTAACGTCTGGGATGCTCAGGCTTGTCAAACGTCGAACTCAGGCTTGTCAAACGTCTTTTTTATCAACCGACAAACGGTACAGATGATATACACTCAGGTGATGATAGTCATCGAAGTGGCCAGACTGAATTTCGAAAAGGGCCATGGAGTCGGATAATTGTTAGGGGGCGAGTACTTGCTGTCTATGGTATCACATACGCAACCTTATTTTGAACGATAACTTTCTCAGTCGGCTAAACTCTTCCAATTATTATTTCAGTTTTATGTGGCTATTGGGCAACATACTTCAAAAACTCATATATATATATTTAAAAAAAAAGATTTTTTGGTAGAGCTTTTTTTTTTTGTTGCATAATTCAAAGAAACATAAGTAAAAGAAAAAAAAAAGATGCAGCGGGGGCACGAAAAGAAAAGAAAATGCGCTTCTACGTTACTAACTAACTATAGAAAAGGTAGTTTTATAAAACTGTATAAATTCAGTAACCTTGCTTTATATGGACAAAGCTTGTTTCTGTTTGGTTGTCTATGTGATTGAAGTACATTTTTCGGCCTCCCTTTGTGGAATCTTCCGCAAGCGAAATATGACACCGTCATGACATGACACCATCATGTCTGGTTTCAACTAATGACGCGAAGTATCGACAAAATTAACCGAAGTAAGTATTTCGGTTCATGAGCGTATGAGTGCCTGTGCGCAAAGTAGCGATAAAAAATTGTACTCCATAAATATGTCGCTTCCGGAGGTTGGAGGGCTTCCTCCGAAACTCCCACTCGAGTCGTATATATATTGCTTCCGTAGTGGCGTTATCTCGACACGGACGAGATTGGTTCTGAGATCAACTCGTATTCTAGGTACACGACGGATTGGAGAGAGAGGGTAGATTTTGATCCTGTCCTTATAGTACATACGCCAATATGGTGTTCTATGCATACAGCGCTGATATATTGGGGTGGTGGTTATCTTTCGAGTAGCCACTTGCAGTCTGTAGAACAAGATAGTCTCGACGCCGTGGAACGCACTTAGCGGAAGCGACGTGGAAGCTCGCCGTCAGCACTCGCAGAGGGCAGCCCTTGACTCACGAAATTTTCGCTACAACGAACATGAAACTGTAGAGAAGCAAGAAAATAAAGAACCGTCCTCCGGAGCCTCAAAATAACCCCAGCGAGGCTTACGAACGTATTGAACAGAGCTCGCTGGCTGTCCAGTTTGGGGACAGGACTCCGTGTCCTGATTCACATCAAGTCCGACCGCAGTCAACGTAATGAATTCCGACGGAGCCAATCAAATAAAGATCAAAAGTGCGTCCTCACGGGCATAAAGTTATTACAATAAACTCTAGAGGCTCAGCTGGCGCTAGTGTCTACGGGACTTCCGGTTGCAAATTGAAGCAGACAGCATGCAGTCTACTTTTCCAGCCTCCCTGCAGGTATTCCTATGGGAAAACGCGCGTGAATTATGTCTCTTCGCCGGAAAATAACATGAATAACTTTTGTCATTTCGGTTGTACCGGATAGTATGCACCTTTATTGGTATTGTGAAAGTGTAAGTGCTTTAGTTACAGCATTTTTTTTTTACCACTGCTGTTAAACTTCGCTCTATTTGAGGCCCAAACCTCTGTTTCAAGGAAGGTATGTGAAATCGAGCGACGATTTTAAGCAAACTAACGATCGAAAGGAATGTAGAGTGTGTTCAAGGTTTGCTAGCATTTCGATGGTACTAATATGCCCGTCCTGTCATTGTATGAAAATGATTCCGTCGTGCTCCGGCCTTTACTATCGGTTAAAGAAACATTCGAACGGAAAAAATAAAGCACGTGAGCTACGAAAGGTGTGTCTTTTTATTATTTTCTATGCCGGGCAGCTTTTATCGGGCACCTGCTCTCTGGCTCCCCCTATTTTCAGAGATTTGGAGGGTGCGGGTGATGATTTGAACCCAGAACAAGCATCTTCGCAGAAAGAATAAAGCAGTACTTATTTATTGCAAATCTGACTATATTACGCGGCTTTCAATTTATTTTGATCGTCTGCGTGCACAAGGAGTTACTTATCCAGTTTTACTGCGTAGTTCTTGCCGTCTCTCTTGGCTTTCCAAATGTCCTTCGTTCGTTTGGAACGTATATGGAAAGCGTCGACGCCGTGTTCGCGCTAACAGCGTCCGACAGTGCACATAAATACATGTACGAAGCGGTTTTAACACCGTTTTTCATGCCAGAAATTTCAAATAAAAATGCCGTAACCGACCAATTATTTCGTCTGCGTGACTGAGAAATGTTACAATGTGTCTAGTACGTACAAATTATTCGTGATATTTGCTCTTACAATTGAGCGCAGAGAGAAAATGCACTCGCTTTTTCCCATAGAAATGCATTACCGGAAGTCCATTCCTGACTGCTTGCTGTCTGCTTCAAAATGCAACAGCACACTAGCGCCAGCTGAGCCTCTAGCGTTTATTGTATTAACCCTATGCTCACAGGGCTTGTTTTCTTTGTGCGTCTGCTAACACGACTAATCCGGACAAAAAAAAAGGTGCAGTATCACGCCAAATTTGCCATGTGCGATTGGTTTAACTGGTGGTAGCAAACGAGCAAAGACGACAAGCGCCATTACGCTGTACTTTTGGTTCTGCTATGATTGGCTCCATCGGATCATATCATTGGCTGCTGTCTGGCTTGATAGGAATTACGAACTGAAAATCACTGAAAATCTCATTGTCGATCTGCAGCCAATCAGATTGCTGCCTTTCTCGGCAAGAACGCCGAAGACCGAATCACGAGGTGAGAATCGTGAACATTTCTGGTAGCACCCTGCGTTTCTGACTATAGTGACTCCAGCCCAGTTGTAGGTTTTGTTTCGTTATGGTGCCTGGGAACGCGTTTGCGTCTGGTGTGTTTAGCGTCCTGTCCCACCCATACATCAAAAGTGGTCCCGAAGTGGCAACTAATGACGTTACGGAAGCAGAAATGTAATGCTGTCGGAGGTCGCGATCCTGGCGGTTGGCCGTAGAAATGCTGAGAAAAGCACGACCGAACGCGAGTGTCGCAGTCGCCTCGGCGTCCCAATTTCTGGCTGCCGGAGCTTCCGTGGACTGCCGCACTGGAGAGCGACCTGCAGCAGAACAGGTCTCTACCACATCCATCACCGCTGCTGGAACACCTCCCGGATCGCGACCGGCTACAACATGACACTTATATGACGTAATCAGGCGGATTTCGAGGGACACTCTTTTGGACGCGGTAAGCACACCAGTCGGAGACGCGTTCCAGCTAGGTACCATAGTTTCGTGAATCGTTTTCCGCCGTTTACCGACCTGCTATATTGAGACGCGTAGGATTCCGTGTTTTCGGAGTCTATTTCTAGCGAAAATGAGCAGGTGTTTCTGACGAGTTTATTTTTCACCGAAAATTTGGTGTTTATCGAAGTTGACTTTTTGTTGAATTCCAAATTCTTTCAAATTCGCAGTTCATTTTCATTGTTCTTATATTTCAAAAATTTAAACACAAAATCAATAAAGTTTAGGTAACATGACCCGCTGTCCTTGACGTGCTCAAAAGGCAAACCCCTTTTGTCATTGGCTCTAGATTTCAAAGGAAACTGAAGTGGCATCTCTTCAGGACCACTGACCCTGTGCTCTTATAAGATTATTCGTAAAACACCGAATTTCTTTGCTTTTTATTTTTCTCGTTGCGACCTTAAAATTCAGAGGTTTTCTGATAAATACAAACTCGCAACAAATTTACAGGCGAGTGCTTTTCGGATTTTTTTGGATTTAACCGAAAACATGGAACCCTGAAGACACGGTACCCTGCCGGCAAGGTCAGTGGCGCGCATGTGCAGTAACAGCCTCTTCACTTCGCAGACTGTAGCGGAAGGAGCAGTATACGGTCTAGGAGAAGTTTTGAATGAGATCACCGAGCTTGGATGTGCGATGTCGGTCTGAAACTATCAACGACTACGGCATATGACAACACTGTAGCATAACCAAATGTTTGTGTATCACAGATGTTCCTTATATTAAAGGGTGGGTCACGAATCCAATTAAGGTTAGGCTGCTGGAGGCGGGTGGCACCACGGACGGCCATTAAGTTGTTTTAGTTGAGTGTACACAGCGAATTTTTTTCCGGGCGGGAGGAAGCTTGTTCCGTCGCTTTGAAGCATTTAAAATGGTCATTCGAACTGTACGGTAACAATTGAGCCCTCACGGGTGTCGTATTCCTCTTCTTGTTCCAACTTCTCGCCAGGGCCACAGCAAAAGATTAGAGCTTCTTCACGCAGCTGTAAGATGAAGCATTTGTGTCGTCGGACTCCCGCAATATTAGTTGTAAGGTGGCTGCGCTCAGGGAAACATGGTGAAAGGTGGAAGTGAATTGTGTTATTAGGTTTTTGAGTCTAGAGACTCTAAAGTGCACCTTATCAGCTGAAATTTATTGTCAGCTTGTTAAGGTTATGGTTCTAGTGTCATGTCACGCAAACATAAGAAAACAACGTGACAAATAGCTTAAACATAAAAAAACCCAAGAAAAGGAACAGTGCCCAACCACAGTCTTGCAAGTCCCGCAATCTGCAGCATATGCTAAATTAAAATCCTCAATTACTTGGAACCAGCAAAGTGCACGATTGCTCATGGACACAACAAAGGTAATGTTTTCCTTGCGCATAGGTTGGTTTCTGATATCAATTGCTAAATACCTGCAAATAAACGTGGCTCTATATCTAAGATTATTAGCGGTCGAACACCCTGTGTAAGGATCAATATATATATATCCTTGCGCTCTTTCCATGCACCTGTATCTTTCAAGTTTTGTTTGTTCATTTTCACACAAAAAAAAAGAAGGAAGGGGGAAAATATATATGTAAGAAGCGGCTTGAAAAGCGTACTCTTCCATTAGCAGCTGCAGAAGCAGTCATCAACTCTAACATAAATTAACGCAATAAAACAAAAATAAGAGCAATATTATATGCAAAATTACTTTGCTAAAGTTAACCTGAGGTGGCGGTTACACAACGTACATATCTGCTATAAGCACCTTCAAGCATAATACACTATGATGCCAAATTATTAACGAAAAAAAAACGCGAGGGAGGTTATTTGTTTAAGGATATTCGTAGCTAGTCCCTAAATGCGAAACCATTAAGACATCGGGATGTCGAAGGGCACAGGAATTCCTTTTAATAGTAGGCAAGGCGAGAACCAAACATAGACCTGTGCGATCTCGATCTGATCTCTACAGTAACTGACAGGTTCGAAAATGCAGAGCCTCTGTTAACACGAATAGAGAAAGGAACAATAGATGACGGAGGTTAAATCACTAATCGCACGGGAAACGTCATCCCGATTTCTTTTTGCCCACTGGCAATGATGATGATGGTACCTGTGCTGTATGCCTCATGATATTCTGTAGAGCAATGGCTTCATCCGAAACGATCTTAAAACGTTGTTTTCACGCAGAACTCGTAGTTTTTTTGTTTGTTTTATTTGCGGGAGAATACAATTTCGCTTTTTCACGTGTTCGTGTTTGCTCGGAATCTCTCCACAGGCTGTGCAAACATCCGTCTTCCAGAAAAATTCGCACAGGCCCCTTTGTGTCGGCGAAAGACCAGTTTGAACACGAAGGAACAATTTTTTTTTTTTAAATCCTGTTCTTTCTTTTTTTATTCGCCATGTGTAAGAATCAATATGTATGCCCGGAACAGAATATGTACACAACACATGCCCAAAACAGAATAGATACATAACACGTTGTTTACTTCAAACCAAAATCCCAACGGCCGCTTGAGCGTATTTTTTGAAATCTGAAAAATAACATTTACAAAGCGCCGAAAAAAAAAAAGAAAAAAAAGGCGGATATAAATCACGTCGTTTTGTAGACAAGGAAAGAAAGAAAAAGCGAAATGACTAGAGAGGAAATATATCGTCAGTGCAAACTCGTGCGAACGGTATGCAAACTAGTTCTTATTGGCCCCCATCCGAGCTACTTTCTGCGTTATCGCGCCGAGAAAACCTTTAGAAGCTTAAGAGTACAGCTAAGGACGTAATATGTTACACAGACAACGACTAAGCAGAGCCCAAAGTGGCCGGGCTAGATGTTCGTTAGATGTTTCTTTTTGTCTGGAGCTTTTTACGACACACTATGTGCACTTTGCGGCGGCTACGTGAAGCCGTCAGGTTTAACTAAAGCTAGGGTGACTTTGTACACACATACAGTTTTTACCCATAATGTTCCTTTCTTAAAAAAATATTTAACATCGGCGAAAAAAAAAAAAGGAAAAGCGATGAATCATAGTTGCCCGAGCCGTTCTTACCCTACCAGTGTGCTTTGGACGCAATTCCGGCCATTAGCCAGAATTCCAGGATTTCTGAATCCCACCGACGTTCAAAAGCTCGATGTGTCTCGACTACTGCAAAGAGTTTTAACAAAAATAATAAAAGAAGACGTAATTTTTTTTTCAAATTTAAAGGGGCGGTGCAACGATATTTTTTTCTTTCTTTATTAAATGACAAAAAAAAAAAAGGAATTGGAGATGTTGGCTGCCGTGGAGGCATGGCCGGCTACTCCACATTCAGTTACTTGGTCGATTGCAATGTTCTTCACCTTACACAAACTTACTGGCACTAGTGGGACTCAAGGATGCTCGCACACAATGCCACTGACCAAGAAGCTCCTTTCTTGCGCTGTAATTTCGAGGACAAAACCGAGATTTTTCATTCAATCTCTCCTTCGCAAAACCTGAACGTAGCTGGGCGGTAGCAGTACCGCCCAATGACGATGTTTGAATGCGGCTCATAGATTGGACCCGAGCATGGCGTGGACACTCGATTTGGGCTCGTGATAATCGATAGCTCGAGAAGCATTCGGCTAGTGTCTTGTGCCCAATCGCTGCAATGACGGCAACAGCCGAACCATAACAATGTCTGGAACTCCGCGCGTGTCCTGTGCCTTGCCAACCCCAGCGCGTGGCTATGATCAACATTGGCGGCATATAATCGGCTCCAGATCACGTGGCTGCTTGTTCTGGCGGCGAGTTGAGGGGGCGAACTCTGCTCGTTTTCCTTTATTTCTTTCTGCGACTTCAATTGCCTGCGGTGAAGAATGAACGGGTATTTCACAGGTCATTAACGTCAGGGATCCATTCTAAGCGGTATTTGCGCAAAATTCAAAAATCGTTGCATCGTCCCTTTAAGAAAGACGATTTTTATGGCGACTGAAATCTTAGAAAGCAGAGGGTATGGTGCGTTCAGCATGTTATCATCGCTCCCTATAGCCAATCAGAATGCTGCATTTACTGATAAGACCTCCCAAGAACGAGTCACGAAGCCAGATGCGAACACGATGCACCCGTCCTGCGTTTCTAAACCCGTCGGTGTGGTTAAGAAATCCTTGAAGCCTACCATCTGCTTTTATCTAAATTATTTATTTACACGCTCTCGAGTTGTTTGAAGTCCCTGTATGCTTCTCGTGAAATATTGAGAAATAAAAGCCAGTTTTTAATTTAAGAAAATAAACCGGATAACATAAATCCGATAAGCCTTGAGAAAAAAAAAAGAAAAACATAACTAATGTATGATAATTCTGTGGGGAGCTCTTTGGTTGTTTGAACCTAGAACGGCGGTGCTACGAACGAAAACATATAGGGCTAAATTCCAGGAAGTAGACAGTGTGTGCGACGTATGCAACCGCAAAAGGGAAACTATAGAAGATGTAATTTTAAGGTGCCGGGGCTTCGTCCCACCCTCCTGGGGGGGATGGCCACGGATTTGGAGGGGGCACTGGGTTTTCCAGATATAGATGGACGAATGGATAAGGAAAGAATTGCGGTAACTAAGAAGAGATCTGAAAATTGGTGGAAAAGATCTAGGGAAGGATAAAAAAATACAAATAAAACTAAGCAATAAATTCAATTTAAAAGAGAGCGGGGTGTGTTATAACACAATTTATACAAATTAAAAAAAAAAGAAGGGATGACGAAATGTTAGGCTAGGTGGCGCAAGCTGCCGCCCGTTACAAGGGGTATAGCCATTACCATCCATCCATCCATTCAACAATATATATATATATATATATATATATATATATATTTTTTTTTTTTTTTTTTTGAGAGAGAGAGAGAGAGGAAGATGAGACGTTTTTGGTCCTGAGAGATGTTTTGATCGGAGGGACTATCGGCCTCTGTTTCGTCTCGCGTCGTCCTAATCAAATATTTTCGACTGAACTGTTGACCTGATTGTGCAAACTCGCGATGAGCGAACCGGGCATCGTGGGTCAGGAATAATGAAGCTCGTTAAGTTAACTCGATTTCAACACGCTAACGAAGCGCGCTTAGCCCGGAGCACGTCCAGCTTCAGGCCTCCTCACTTTGCCAAGGCTGACTTTTACAAAAAATGCATAACAAAAAGAAGTTAATATCGAAGGGTAGCACATACTTCACCTTATGACTGTTTATTTTCACTTCTTAGCAAGATTTTAACGAATTTTGTTTCCTGTTTTAAGTATAATCAATCGATGGATAAGAACCGATTAAGGCCCGTGAAGTAGTCGCCTTCTTTTATATATTCCATCGATATTAAACAGGAAAACTAATCAAATTGATATAGGAGAACGCGATATAGCCCTTACTAAATCACTTTTCTTCAAGGGACAGATTCGGTAAATTTCGGAAATTACGAGATAATGTGGAATTTCTGCTTGACTTGAACTAATAAACGGCCCCCAAGCGTTTTTTATTCCTTTTTGTTTCGTTTTATTTTTTTAAACGCGATCACTCACAGAACCCGAAAGGGAGGCTGCAGCGGGAGCGAGGTAAAAAAATCTGGAAGCCATGCAAAGGGCGCCATTGGCACCCGCACCGCCCGCGAGATGGCGCATTTACGTTGTGTACTAACGGTATACAAACTAGAGAGTCTCGATTTAAAGAGGGGAAGCAACTCGGACCACGAGAAACTTTCGCAATTTAATGGCAGACGCCTTCTCCGCAGGTTATAGCGGAGAAGTGCAAATAGCGGACGGAGAGGTACAGCAAGACAGAGACGTTGGCAGTGGAGACAGCGAGTCGATCGGCGCTTTCGCACGTTCCTCGGACCTTTACTTGCATTGCAAACGCGGCTCTCATAAACCACGTGACCCTGATCGAGTCATTGAAAACACTTTTAAATCTAGTATAGTACGTCGTCAGCTTCACGGGTTTCTAACGGTTTTCGTGCAGTGCGGTGTTGACAACATTGCGCAGACGAGCAAAGAAGTATCGTTAAATGTATGCCAGTCGTGGCGTGTTTAGAAGGCGAGCTTAAAAATGCGTGCCAACAACATGCACCCATGAGTACCTAGATATTTCGTAGAGGCGATTCAATATAATTTCGGCAGGACGCATAAATAAGTGTAGTATATGGTGCTTATGGATGAGATGACGTCGGGTTAATAATCTTTAGTTACAGATTGCTATAAGCTATATGTTTCCTTGAGTACTCAAGGAAACGTCTTTCTACCCGGTACACGAAATGGTTCACAACTGCTCGTCGGAGTTGCATTTGTTTATTATATATTATACGACCACCATGCCCACCCCTTATGTAATACCCCGCAAGGGGTCCTTAAGGTATGGAAATAAATAAATAAATAAATAGCGCGTGATAGCGACTGCCTGTGTGGTCTGATGCCTCTGTCAGATTATCGGGTATGGTCGAGGGGTAAATCTTTAGGGTGTAGACTGCAGGGTTGATAAGCATAAAACCGAGGAAGTTGATTAACTGCAGTTATATGGGTTTATAGGATCACCCCAGGAAGAGGGTCGCTTTTGCTTCTGTGCCACTCGGCTTGTCCGAGTCGCCCCTTTGGCGTCTGCCGAGCACTTTTCATAGCTCAAAATGGAGCTTCCTGCGTCGAAGGGAGTGCCTCGCAGTGCTCTGAAAGTTACTCTGAAAATATAATTGGGTTACAAATAGAGCAACTCCAGCGGAAATGGAATTAAGTTACGGGTACGGTTAACATATTTCGAATGCCCATCTAGTTGCAGTTACGGTTACCCATGCAATGTAGCAATTGAAATATGTCTAGCTGTACGATCCCTATGAGGGCGCCATCACGGCCGCAGCGTGGCTCAGTACCCTATGGCAGAAAAGATAATCGTTAAATAAAGTTTCTATCCAACACACCGCTCGTTATTTAGACTCTCCGCACACACGCCAAATTACAGCCGCCATTGTTGACCTTTTCTTGTCTTACCGAGCTACCCAGCCACTGAAACGGGCTCGGTAAGACCTCCAAGATCGCCGAAATTAAAAGAGAAAAAAACAACAAAAAAACAGACGTTCAATCGGGAGCTTATTATTTGAGATTAGCCTTTGCTATTCAAGCTGGTTTCTCTGAGTGATAACCATGTCAAATAGTCAATAACGATGCCAGTTCTCAAGAGGAGGACACAATAGAATCTAAGATGGCAATAACCTGGCTTGTTATGGTAACGATGAAGCGAAGTAAACGGACCAGGAGGAAACAAAAACTGAAGGTCGGTAATGGCGGCGTATCATGCGCAGCTGCTGCAAAGCGTCTCTATGTCGAAGTCGTACACACATAGCACTCATAATCAAACCGAAAGTTAATTCGAGCTAAAACCCTGCTTCATAGTCGTGTAGGATGCATTAGAAACTCTTTTAATATGCAGTCACGAAACGTTCAATAATGCTACTTATTCCATTCTTATGAAGCTCTGCACATGCCCGGAACAAGCTGAACGCCTGAGCCCTGCCCGGGCCACGGGCCGGGGTGGGCCATGTCGCACAGATTGTTGTCGGCCTCGGGCCGAGTTTGGTCTATGGTGTGCCGCACGTTCTAAAACGCTCGGAACAAAATGTCAACGTAGCGAATCTTTAGCTTTGAAGGAAACGTAATAGTAGAAGTACGAGCTCGCTAGCACACCGTTAAAAAACAAACCTCCAGCTTTTGGCACAGTACGTTCACAGGAGGATAGAATGGAACATCTTGAGGTCTCCACGAGCATAGTGGGACAGCAGGCGAAAAGAAAAATAAGGTCAACCTCGACGCAGGGGACACCATGATTGTTTCATTGCTCTTACTTTCAAATTAAAAAAAAAAAAAAAAAAACGCATTGCGCGAAAAGGTTTACCAATAGGCAACCAAAAATAAGCTGGTCTATTCTGAGATTTCAATATTTCTTCAGCCTTTTGAATGTACACGAACATGTTAGTGATCATTTTCTCTTGTTTTTCCAGAATTCGTCACCTCTCATAAACGTTGATGTTTGCTTCGAAGATTGTCGTTTATTTTAAGCTAGCAGTCTAAATCAACATACGATCGTATTTTGTTGTCTATGTTTTTTTTTTTTTTGAATTTTTTTGTCGATTCAGGTATGTCTTTTGAAACGACCGAATGAATTGACCAATGTTCTTTATAGCACCATCTATTTTCTTCTTCTTCTACTGCCTTGCGGCTTTCCCGTTATTTTCTCAAGGTCCCTAGACGTTTCTAGGTGCGCTGTTTTTTGCGTTACATCTGTCTCAAATCTTTTCTTAACTTCAGTGGACCGGACGAAACTGCCGACAAAGTAAAATTGCATATTTTTTCCAGGCGGCACTAACCTCAGTACATGACCCCCCCCCTCCCCCCCCCCCCCCCCAAATCGATATCGTACACAAATAAAAGTAAAAATTAATTTGTTTAAATAAAAAGAAAAAGAAGTAAATTTTAAAGTGGACAATTTTATAATGTTACACAAAGTTCAAGTTGGAAACGGAGAAAATTAATTAAGCTCGCTTGAATGTCTAAAACTGTCAGGTCAGGACCGGGAAACATCTTCGAGCTCGTGTTTAAAATGTCTTGCCTGTTTGAGCCGGGCTTGGGCTCATGATGAAAAGAAAAAGATCCTCGCGGGCTCGGCCTCGGACTCAGGCAGAACTCGGGCTGCAGGTTTGGTTTGTGTCCATAGACCTTTTCCACAAGGGCGCAGCAATGTTGATTGTCGTCACTTCTGGTCAGCGGTAAAAACATTGTTTTGATCTTTCCACGCCGCTGGAAGTTGTTTACGGAAAATGCGAGATTGTCACATATTCCTGTTTTGCCTCACCTGTATTTACTCTGTTGTTTAGAAAGCCTCTCAGGCACGGGCCGGGCTCGGGCCGGGCTCGGGCCGTGTCTCTTCCAAGCAGAGTCGTGCCGGGCCTGCAAATTGCGGCCCATGCAATGCTCTACATAAATTTCCCACAAATAATGAAATAAAGTGCTACTATCTTCCACTCGTGACATTGTTTATTTAACAGAAGCTCTTCCTGAACCTCCAAGGTCACCTCAATAAAAAGTGAAAAAACAACAACAACAACAACAGACGTTCAACTGGGAGCTTATTTTTTCAGATTAGCCTTGGCTGTAAAAGCTGGTTCCTCTAAGGAATAATCTCGTCAAACAGTGAATAACAAATCGCTCCCGAAGCGTTGAGCTTTTGTTTGATTTCAGTGCGAACCAATTTGCCAGAATAGAGATATATGTAATGAAAACTAATAAATATTTAGGTTAAACCTTGCCGACTATTTCAAGTATTGCTAAAAATTGTAAGTAAAACCGCTATTTCCTCCCAGAATACTCATTCTTCTTTGTTCCCTAGGGAATCATCTCCGCATAAATTTTATACTAAGAGCGTTCTATGATTTTCTATCGACAGCTGGATTAACGTCACGTCTCTGGACCACAATCTTCTTTTCACATCTGTCATTTTTTTATTCCTTTTTTCCGCATGACACTACAGATATTCGTTTTATTAGGAGACCAAGTGGCTTTCCGGTGAATGTCTTTCCTATTTATTATCATTTCATAGACAAAATCACAACTATTTGGACGCTGTATTGGAGATAAGGTATCTTCATTTCATACAAAAATAAATACTTTATTAGTATCATTGAGGGCTGTAGCCCTACGAATGAGCTTTATAACAGGAATGAAAAGGCACACAGAGCACTTTACATACGTATTACTGTGAAAGCCTCGATGTCAGTAATCTCCATTCTTACTACTGAGTAAAAGGCAGCAGTCTACCGGCATTTTTCTTTATTCAGCAGCTACTTGTAGGCCTTATACTCTTTACTTCGTGACTATAATTTAAAAAAAAGGAAACAACAGCAACAACAACAACAACTGGCTTTCTTTATGTTTTGGGTTTGAAGTTATCTCTGTCCTACCATACACTGAAAAAGTAATATTATAAAACAGTTTCGATAATTGAGGCGTTCAATAAATAAAATTACGATGTTTTTCCGAACAGATAAAGCCTAAAAAAATATTAGAAATGCTGTTTACAAAGTCGCTCAGCACATGATAGCTTAGGAGTCTCATCACAGGGAGCGAGATTTCTCAAAATTGCATGCGCAACGCGGCATATACCATTCAAATACTCGCGGTGGGGTCTTTAACACAACATGACTTGACTGACGATGCTGTGACAAACACGCGGCTACCCCAAAATTACTTCACGAAAACGACCTATATTGTACCGATATATTTATCGAAGTTGGGCGGAAATCATTCTGTCACAATCTAAAAGGAAAAGCACCGAGAGTCGATGAGTGTGCGAGAAGCCATGCTGTCTACCTCTAGCTGCGCGCTACCTTCATCGATAAATATTTCTGTTCACTTTCCGTGAACGGGGACTGCGCCTTCCCCTGTTTGCAACCGAAAAGCCTTCAAGCACGCCGCCCGCGCATTCGATCGTGGGTGGATGCAGGAAGCCTCCAGCGAAAGCGATTTTGAGTGCTTCGATTTGCGGATACTTGCGGCTGAAATGCCTACAGTCGCCGACAGCTTAAGAATGGCAGAGAGGAACTCAGTATATCAATTATTTTTACTTCGTGATTCGTTCTTCCGCAATCTGGTCGGCTAATAGCGCAATTCCATTGGCTTTTGAGCGATAATAAGATGCCACGCCTGGCGTTTCTTAATCTGTCGCCGACTATAGCTTTCTATTATAGCCTCCTATATACTGAGAAAGCTTGGCAGATTGCCCCGAGAAGCGGCCGCCGAAATGCAAAAGGTGGAGCGGCAGACAATAAATGAAAGGAGAGCCACGTGACTGGCGCCCCGCTGCGGCGAGACGCCGAAACACATTTCTGCCGAGCGAACAAGTATGTTTCGGGTCCTCGCCGCTGCAAAAGCTTCACGGTGACATCCAGGTTCCTCGAGAAATGACTCTTCGATGCTCTGTGCTACCAGATCCTCGCGCTCCAAATCCGCGGCCGGGCATTCTATGGCTCCCTCGTCGAACTGCTAGGCTTTCTGACTATAGAGGAGGCTATTTTTCTATCTGTGTCTGTTAAAGCAGAAGATTCGAGAGTGCCTGCGGGTGGCCGGGGGGGGGGGGGGGGGGGGGGGGGGGGGGGAGCTGACTGACAAAAAAAAAAGAACACACACACAAACAAAAACATTACTTGTCGTCTCTCCCCCTCGTAGAAGCTAGGATGAACGTGAGACGCGCTGACGCATGGATCCAGCGATGATGCGACCAGGCACGTCCTCAGCTATTTTCATGCGAAAGCGAGGCGTGGTTTATAGGTAAAATAAAAAAAAATATATATAGATATGTATATATGTATGTATATATCGCTATTGCACGATGCAAAAAGACGGCTCGGATAACCGGGTCTGCCTGAAAAAACACTCAACATATAGTCCTGTCTTTCCTTTTTTTTTTTTGTGCTTTATTTAAGTCCACTTGATCTATTGCAGCCGCTCATGACAGCGTTTTGAAGTCCACAGTGCATTTATGCGGCGCAAAGCACATCCCAATGTGTTTATACTGGCAGCACTTCAAGTAAGCGTCGATGAAATTCCGTTTTATGATCATTCAAATAAGTCGGTTTGACGTCTCACGAAAAATCGTCCAAGTTGCCATGTCTCCCATGTCCCAGATGCCACTTGCGTCGATTTCTTCCATTTCTTTTCTCCTAACTAGAACGAACAATAAAGTTTGAAGCAGGAGTTTAGAGGTGATGTCGTTTTAAGACGTGTCAAGTAAAGGAATATACGCACGTTGCATCTAATAAAAAGATAGAAAAAAGGAAAGTAAATTTAGACGTAGGTCCGTCCATCGCGTACGTAGGTGCGCGATATACGGAGTTCCTCAAATCCGCCCTTGCTCCGCCCTAGACTGTTGTTCCGATGAGCAAGCCTTTGTAGAGGGGAACACGAAAGGCAGCAAACCGCTTTTATCTTTTATTTTATTTTTTTTTTGTTAAGCAGCACAATTGACGGAGTGTTCTTCGAGCCTTAGGTCAGGGCGGGGTAATTGGAGTTTCGCCGTCGGAAATAACTCAACAGCCATTCAGGTCTTTCGATAGCGTGTTGTATGAACTCCATTGTCCCCCAGAGACCACTCGAGATTCTCGGCCGCTCCCTGTCTCAATATTTTGTTTTGTTTTTTTGCACCTACGTATGAATTTTGAGCCAAAATGTCCGCGACGGTCACAGTTGGGCGATATTTTGCTTAAAACCCAATCACTTCCTTTCCACTATCTAATCCCTCGCCCTCATTTGCAGTCTCTATTGGTTTCAAATGGTAGCCTTAATCTTTAGCTATTTTCAAGGCTCTCAAACTCGGATGTGAACAGGGCCTCATATCTTTAGTTTTTTTCCTTTGATTATTATCGCGAGCTTACAACCTCCATCAACCTAAAGGGAGCCCCAATTCTCAGATATTGCACAACCTTCGAAGTGAAACGCGCTGAGGCTTTCACGTTTTAAGTTTCTCGCAACTGATTACCCTCACTAACCTCATTCTCGGTGCCTTCATTGATGTTTCTACTCAGACATTTCCAGGAATCGAGACGACATTGTTCACCACTCGCTCGTTGCTACCGACCCTGACATAGGTGCATGTTTGCAACACACAAATTATGCTGTTTTGGTTCTTTGCATAGAGCGTTTCTTATGCAAACGGCATTTAGGTTATAAATGCGCTGAACCACTAAGCACAAATCTTATTGCTCTCCGAACCAACGTTTCCAATGGCAGGAAAAGCTCAACTTTCAATTTAGTAAGAGTTTAA
Source organism: Ixodes scapularis (assembly GCF_016920785.2). Taxonomy (NCBI): domain Eukaryota; kingdom Metazoa; phylum Arthropoda; class Arachnida; order Ixodida; family Ixodidae; genus Ixodes; species Ixodes scapularis. The sequence goes on along the minus strand of NW_024609868.1, from coordinate 52,389,311 downwards.
GAGATCGTTCAAAAGAGAATAGCAGCTTATCGAATATCGGGCTCATACCTTAAGCCTCATGCGTGAAGCTTCGTGACGGGCGGAACCTTTTGACAATGGCCCCTCTCTCTGATATCCTCCGTCACGCTTATATCACTCCATGCGCGCTCGCATAGCACAACCGTCGCCTGTGCTTCAAAGTTGCTTTACAAGTATCGGGGAAAATTCTGTACTGCGAGCCTTTCTCTTTTGATGGATCGATTTCTTCGCAGATATTTTGTTTTTATTCCTTCTAGTTTCTTTCTGTTTTGAAAAGAATACATCTAGTCGGTATACATTTTCCGAAATGAGATTTCGGAAAGAGAGTAGAGATGTCAGCTGTCCGAAAATGTCACGCTAGCTGGCTCTTGGCAAAGGTCTTGTCATCTTTGTCATATTTTATGTCGAGCTTCTCGAGTCTCCTTCACAAAAACATAAATAGAACGAGTCACCGAGATACCAGTAGGAAGCTTTGTACTTAATGAAACAAATAAACGTGCAAATAATATTTGAAACGCAATTGGCAAGAGGCAAAAGTTTAGTCCTCAGTTTGTAATACTCTCTGCTACGCTTGCTCCGCGACGGTGCTTGTGAATTCGATTTGTGACATGTGGCAGCATGGTCGATTTCCATCGAATGTTGTTTGCCCACTGTGACACGAGTACATAAATATAGTTTAATAATCCAATATTTATTGGCAGATTAAAAAGAAACAATATTGAAGTGGAGGCCGCAGATACTGGTAAACTAATTGTGCTCCTACGGTTCTCTAGTTTATAATTTTACATGTTTTTTTTTTTATCAGAATGCTACACAAGAGCCATGTAGTGTTGAAGCTGAGTTTATTTTTGTATAATTGTGTCGCAATCTAAACAGACGGTAACTTTAACGAAGAGTAACGAGTTTTTTATTCATATCCGAAGGTATTTTGAGATGTCCTGGCCCGTGTGTAAAGGTATGTATGCGTTCGTGGTGAATACATGTAAAACAGAGGTACGGTCAGACGCCGGAACATTTCTAGGCTACCTTGCTTCCTCTGGAATCTCAATTTTAACGCCCTAAACGTCTCAAATTTTCTAAGGTTTCAGTTTGATTGCAAGCTTCACTCGCCTCAAAGTCTCATTTTGACTTCAAGTTTCAGTCAATTCACGCTAATACCTGGTTTCAGATTGTTCTCAGCTGAGGCTAAAATATTATATATGTCTACAATATATTATTAAAGACAATTTATATATCCCTCCCTTATCATTGAACTGAGTATTATGCTAAGATAAACCAAACAACCTCCAGATGAAGCCATGGTTAAAGGCGCCAAAAAGACGAACATAAGAGATAATGTTTTCTCCATTTATCTTTTACGCACCTAATAAAAGAAGTGTTTCTCGCTACCACCGCTAGGGGATTACTTTAAGAAGTGTTCCTCGCTACCCCCGCTAGGGGATTACTTTCGGCTTCTGTTTTTTTAAGAGAGCATGTCCAGCTTTCAGTTTCCGTCTGGTACACGCTCTGCCCTGGCTCTGCCCGCTCGTCCCATTGACCACACTCTCCCTATATACGACTCTGGTGTGACTCAACCGTGGTCAAATTTAGAAATCACCACCTTTTCTCACAATATTTGCTTTCGTATTGTAAAGACAACTGACATGGGAAAACGTTGAATTCTACCTTTCAGAAATGCAACATAAAACAGAAAAAACAGCTTTATATATATATTATCAGCGATTGGGATATGTGAATAGCCAATTCGGATAACATCAAAGCGTGCTGGTAACTGCGCTGTATTTTATACTTCTGACGTTTTCAGATGTTAATTTACAGATATTTGTTCAGCTCAACGTAGATGTCGCGATCGAACTAAAACTTTCAACTAAAGAGTCGGATTGAAGCGTTGAACTGAGCATGCCAACTTTTTACATTTTGCCTCAACTGAAGCGCGGCTTCACCCGTACCGAGGTGAGACAGCGAGGTCCCAGCTGCTAGTTATTGGTCGTATTTTCTGTACCACCGAGGGAAAAAAACGTTCCCTTAAAAATAATAAAACCCTCGTGAATTCATACTTCGTGGCAGACTCGTGCCTGATACGTGAAAAAGTGTAATGGATTACAATTACAAATTACCGAGCCTCAAATGTAACGGATTACTGTCACAAATTGTTTTCGCTGAAAAGTGAGGGATTGCTTTAATTGCTACGTTACATATAACTTTCCCGTTAGTGTTCCCGTACGCTTATCAAGAAAGTAATAGAAACAATTTCGATGTTTTCAAAAATGTTCAGCAACACTACCTTCAATTCTTCAGGCGCGCGCACTAAGGTAGTCTTTGTAAAAATAAAATATTGTATTTAAGAGAAAGAGGGTACTATTTGCAAACCGTTGCCGCGTTCCGCGTGCTGCACTACCGGAGCCTTTGAAGCATGCCTTTAAACGCGCACCCCGCGGCCACGGTATCACCCGGGTGCGCGCTTAAAAGTATGCTTCAAAGACTCCGGCAGTGCGGTACGGGGAACACGGCCACGGTTTGCTAAAGGTCCCTAATATGTAGGTTCACTCCGTCCACCTGTAAGCTGACAAGGCAGCGAAAACTTCAACCACACCCGCCATCCCGCTAGTTTACGGCGACCGGTTGGAATTCCTGGAATGGACATTCCAAAACTCGATGCGCGTCATCGCGCCATAAGGCCACATAATTAATTGTGAGAATCAATGGGCAGAAAAATCCACACGCGTTCCGCTACTGGCCTACACATTCCGAGAATGCAACGCGTGTTGTGACGGCAAAACTAGCGCTGCACATGCTCAGAAGCAGAGCCTAACTGCGCTAGGAGACTCGGTGTTAAAGAACCGATCTACGAAAGCTCCCTTTTGAAATGGGGCTTTGAAGCGTGAGCGCAACATCTCAAAGCTGCGGTCTCGTGCCTGTAGTTTTGATGCACTATCAGCTTATGCATGAACGGAGTTATAGTTGCATGCAGCACTGAAAAATACATGGGCGGGAGCGCTCGTTTTTCAGCATTGGTCGAGCGGGTGGTCGCACACTTGCTCCAGTTTCTCTATTATGTTTATATTTTCGAAAAGTAACGAGATGGGCAGTTACGTAAGGGGCAAGAAGTGTTGAACTTGCCCCTTACATAACACATATATTTAGCCCTTGTCTCAGTCAAGCTGTGTTTCCTCGAAGAATGCAAGTTGCCCATATAAACGTGTTGTATAAGAAAGGTGATAAAAATGACATGGGAAACTACCGTCCCGTGCCGATACTTCCAATTTTCAAAACCATTAGAAAAAACAATTTTAAACCGTTTTATTGACTTTGAGCAGAAGAATAATCCTTCTAAATGAATCTCAATTTGGTTTCCGGACAGGACTCGGTACAGAGTCCGCACTGCTCGCGCAGAAAGAACTATCTTGACTGCACTCGAGGAAGGAAAACTGGTTCTTGGTATCTTTGTAGATTGAACTAAAGCATTTTATCATGTAAATCGTACACTGCTTGTTCAAAAACTTGAACGTTATGGTTTCAGAGGGAAGGCTGCATCCTTAATCACCTATTGTCTACATCATCGTTTACAAACAGTCCGTATAGACGATCATTTCTCCGATCCACTTCCTGTTTCTTGCGGCGTACCACAGGGGAGTATTCTGACTCCTTTTATTTTTAATATGTATATAAATGGCATCGTCTCTGTTGAATGAGATGTTAATATGATTATTTACGCTGACGATACCAGCATATTTATAACCGGAAATATATATAATGAGATTGTCGATAAAGCAAATTCGACGTTACAAAAAGTAGACGAACGGACGTGCCGAAAATAGCTTAGAGATAATTATAAACAAAACTAAAACCGTCTTATTTCGTAGTAAAAATAAAAGTATCATGTTAAATCAACCAATAATGTTGAATTCGACACCCATTGCAGTTGTTTCTAGTTTTAAGGTACTAGGGTTTTTTTTTTTTTTTTTTCAAGAAACTTTGTCGTGGGATACACATATTGATTCCATAGCCGCTAAGCTGTCCCAAATAGTCAGGACTTGTTTGTCGTAACCGGCAGATTCTACCAAGAAATATTATGATTTTAATTTATAATAGTTTGTTTTTATCTAGACTTAACTACTCTCACTTAGTCTTGGCATCCACAACTCAAGCAAATCTACATAAAATACATGTCTTACAAAAACGGTCCCTAAGAGTTGTTGAAAATATTCTGTCTTACTTTCACACACATGAGTTCTTCGTAAAATATAATGTATTTCCAATTCATAAAATGTACGAGTATCGGCTTTCTAAAACTTTTAAATAAGAGGTAAAAACTAAATCATCGTATTTAAAAGGACTAGCTAACCTACAAAGTAATACTACCGCCTACACAACGCGCCATGGTGATTCTTGGAATGTTAGCACTTATAGAACACTCTATGGGCAAGATGCGTTGAAAGACAAACTGCCAAGGTTACTAAATAGATTAGCTGCCGAAAATGTCGAGCTTTTAGATATTACGTTTAAAGCATTGCGTTGTTATTTCAGTCCCCAGTCGACTTTTCTTATGTAAAAAATGCTGTGTAATATTATTAAACATGAAACTAGTTGTGCATGTAGGTGATCTTTTTTTTTCTCTTGATGATGCCTTTCAAGATATTTTACAATTGCGTGGCTGTGACGTAATTTGAGCGTGTCTATTGTTGCTTCTCTTTATTCTCTTTATTTTGCTTTTTCGGTTAATGCTGTAATCTGTATGGCATGTTGATTATTTTCTTTTTAGTGCTGCATAAATGCCAATGTGGGGCCCTCTGCGCTTTGTGAAGCTGGTCTTGTGACCGCTTTTTCCACAAGCCTCCAGTATTATGTACGCTGTATTTGATGCAAATCAACAACAACAGCAACAGTAGTGAAAGTAATTCGTTACCAATATTTGTAACGAAATTACATTACAGATTACGGCCGCAAAAAAAAAAAGTGACGTGGCAATTACAAAATTATTTGAAAAAGTAACGAATTATAAGTAATCCGTTACTTGTAACGGATTACTTCCCAAGTTTGCCTCGTGGTGCCGTTAACACAAGCATAAACCCCTTCATTACGAATTCGATGCAAGGGGAAGGCCTTAGTATAACCTTGGCTCAGGTTACCACTTCCCTAAACTAAGTGACTGCCCGCGTTGCTCGAGCAGTCGTCCTGCGCCATCAATCGACGTCCAAGAGAAACACGACTCGCAGAGATTTCTTCGCCAATGTGGCGCGCGAATGACATGCCAGCGCCCATTCATTTATCTCTTGGTGCTGGTACACGAGAAGCCTCCTTGCCTTTGCTCAGCCGAACCACAAAGCCGAAAACAACGACTACGGTGGGTGTCACGAAGAGCAGATATGGGCGTCTCGGCGAGCGCTGCCTCGTGTCGACACCACTCGACAGACGCGTCGGCCAGCAAGCGTGCACTACGTATTGATTGGCCCGGATCGTAAGTGGCAAACGGGAAGAGACTCGGACGAATCGATGACTACTGGCCGCTCTGCCAAAGAATCCGTCGCTTCGAGCGCGCCTTTCTGTTTCTTGGGCACGCGATCGCGGACGTCCCGGCCGAGTTGGCCAGCCGTCTGCCTGCTCGCATGAAGTCTGCGCCTGATGGCCACCTAATGGGAAAGTCAAGGCTAGACCTGGTAGGCAGCTCTCCAATATGTCAGTTGCCGGGCCGTTGGTAGCGGTCTTGGGTCGTGTTGCAGTTGTATTCTTTTTCTTTTCTGTCGAATCCGGATGATCGCGCGAAACCACTGATTCGGACACTGATATCCATTCTTTCTTTTAACAGAGAACGCGTTGTGTGGCTGGCACCTAATCGCCTTCTGTTTTGTACTCCTTAAACGAACAAAAAAAAGAAAAAAGAAACGAGTGCCAGCCAAACGTCTTTTTTTTTAACAGATCCGAGTTATTTGTTCATTCATTATGATATTTATTCGAACGGTTTCTTTGCTTCAGACTATAATGAAAGTATAGAAATAATAATTTCACGTCAATATGGACACCTCGATTCCTCCCCAACCGAAGTCCATGATGTAAGTCGTTCATAATGTCGAGCGAACAAAAATGCTCGTACTTGCACAGTCCCTCCCCCAAACGTTTGTCTGTATAGCGAAGTGTTCACATGAAATGGAAACACGTTAACGAGACATGACTGTACAGTTCCTGAAGATACAGGCCGAAATATCGCCGCACATCGCACTGCCATCAGCGACATGCGAAGTAAACCTTGTATATTGCAACATGATTTATAAGATATGTGTTTAATGACGCAAGGCGTCCGACCTGGGAAACATCACACACATACGCAACAAAGTGTCCAAAAACAACGTGGAGGAGCTTCATGAGCAAGTGGGCTCTCGCACTCCAGTAAAAGAAACATCTTAAATTTGGTTCTGTGTTGTGGAAGAGATTTGTGATCAGCAGGAATTAGGAGGAATGTGCAAGTACCAATCAATAACGGCGAAGGCTTTTTTTTGTTTTGTTTTGTGCATTACTGTGTTCTTGCAAAAGCTTTTTGATAACGCACACACACATACAAAATAAAGATCAAAGATGTCACAGATTCAATCATGGCTTCACGAAAAGGCCGTTTCCTTTGAAAGCTGAGTGTCAAAGACGTCGTCACAAGTCGACCACAACTCCGTTTTCTTTGTGACTTTCCGAATTTCCAGCGGAAGGCACCTGATAAAAGGAATCTGCATTCAATCCCACAAGCGTTTTTGTTTTCTGTTTTTGGGAAAGGGGATGATAAGACACGTTTATTAAAAGGGCGCATTTTATGGAATGCGAAGGTGCACAACAAGGTCCCCGAGTTTCCGGCTTTAAGTGAAAAAGTTCGTTTGTTAATAATACAAAAAAAAATGTTTTGTCAAAATTTAGTTAGTTTTAAGAAAGGACGTTTTTCGATTAAGCATTCACCTTCAATTTTTTTAATATTACCTTTTTTATAAACTTCTATTAAGACACAAGGTACTCATAATGGTGGCGGTCGGTTTCATAAGCAGGTCCTCCTAAGCGTGTGCCATCTTTTCTCTGGAAACCACGAGGGTGAAATATCGGTAATTCGGATTTACTTTAAATAGACAGGATTGCGTCGAAAGATGTGCATCGTTTGCGGGCGACATGCCTCTGCTATAAACGAGAGTAGTTGCAATTAGAAACGCGTACTTGATCCGCGCAGCCCCCTGTCAGGGAAGGCCTTAAACTCTCGAGAGCATAGGGCGCCCGGAAAGCGTCTCCGACTCGCGTGCCTACAGCGTTCGAAAAAGTGGTCCCACGATTCCAGTCGGATGACTTCATGGAAGCGTCACGTTGTTGCCTGCCACCATCCTGGCGGTGTCACGGCAGCAGCGCGGTGGCTGATGTGGCAGACGCCTGTTCGGCCGCAGGTCCCTCCCCAGCTTGACAGACCACAGAAGCCTCGTCGGCCAGGAGTTGGGACTCCGCGACGACAGCGACTCTCGCGTTCGCTCGTACGTTTTGTCGGGATTTCTCGCACCAGCCGCCAGGATCGCAACATCCGACAACATGACACGGCGGCTTCTGTGACGTGAACACTTTGAAGTTATGGGCGAGATAGAACTCTGTACCACACCAGTCGAAGACGCGTTTGAGGCAACGCACTAAACAAATAATAGGGATTAAGACAAAAAAAAAAAAAGAAACGCGGGGAAGCTACAACATTTAAGAGATCCGGCATAAAAAGTAGGTGCATAATGAATACATGCACGTCCGCGTACATCTTAAATGTTTGTAAAAACAAAATAATCAAGACAATTGTAACTGTTACGAGTCAAGCTACAAAATGTACATGTGCCGTTTTACCGAGTCCCCTCCGTAAATAAGTGATGAGGCCTGTCGCATTTCTTCTTTTTCGTGGAAAATGATGAAAGCGACGCTTTACGGCGAGTGCGCTAAAAGGCACGCGTCGACTCTAGTGGACACATCACGCGAACTCTGCCGGTCTCTCAGTCGACATGAGGCCTAGGAGATTCAATTTCAATTACGCTCTTCGAGGACGCTTCGCGCTACTCATGCCGGAAACCGGACATCACGTCCTCCGTATCTAATGCAAGCGGCGGACATCTCCTTTGATGTCAAAGCTCTTTTAATGTTTGCGATGTCCGCCTCCATGCGCAGCTGGGATCTTTTTTGGTGCCTGGAATTTTTATGTTTCATCGTCATATGTACTGTACCTCCTCGTTAATGCAGAATGCGTTATAAATCCAACTATGGAAAAAAAAAAAAAAAAAAAAAAAAACTAAAAAGCCGCACAAAAAGCGTCGCAAAAAATGAACATGAATGAGTTTACGTACCGCCAAATTTGGCGGACGGTGGTCATGGGATGAACCTAAAACATTTTTATATAAAAGCATTTCGTCAGGCATGACCAAAACGTGCTACAATATCCTTTCTTTGCTTGTAGTGTCAGGTGAGGAAAGCGGTCTTATGTTCTTCTTGCTAAAGGGGCAGAGCAATGATATTCAGTTAGTATATTTTTCACTTTACACGAACTTACTGGCGCTAGTGGGACCCGAGTACACTCGCACGCAACGCCGTTGACCAGGAAACCTTTAATTGCGGTATAAACGAGCGTTTTTTTTCAATCTCTCCTTCGCAAACCTTGATGACGTAGTTTGGACGTCGCAGTGTCGCCCACTGATGCTTTACGAGGGCGGAACCAAAAGTAACCGGAATAACTTTCTGGAGCACGGGCCGTTCGTACTGCCAGTTTCCGCAGCTATACTCCGTTCACGCCTAAGCGGAGACAGCGGTGGAAGCTACGTCCTCGTTTGACCAGCCATACGGCTCTCTTTCGCCACGTGGTCACGTCCCGCCCATACACACGCGCAGAGAGCCGGGTAAAAAGAGTGAGGCGGCTGGTTGGTCCGGCGGGCACGTAGCTCCCAGTGCAGTCTCGGCTTAGGGGTGAACGAAGTATAGCAGTGATTAGCCGCACCCCTTCCGAGTCAGTTTGTTGACAGGCGTCGTCTGCTAGAGTTCTAGCGGGGCGCGGTAAGCTTTTTCCCCCAAGCGCTTCAAAATCATTTCTCGTTGTTTGCAATGTCTGATTTGAAGGAACAGCGTGCGGCCGCGAAGCAGTTTTTTTTTTTTTAGAGAAAACAGTGGTGGAAACTCTTGTAATGCTTCAGACAGCTTACAAAGAAGATGCTATGAAGAAATCGTTGGTCTTCGTTTGGTTTTCTTGCTACAAGACCTGCGAATTATTGATCTATGACTGACCTTGTTCAGGGCGAACCTCATCCTCTTCAATTGATGAAAACATCAAGAATATTCGCGCATTGCTCACTCTCAGTTTGTTTCTTTTTGTGAAACTGTTAAGCAGGTGTTTAACTTGTAAGTTTTAGGACGCTTGCGCAACTAAACGAGGTCGAAACGTCCCGATTTGTGGGAAAGAGGGGAGCGGTGGTTCTATCAGGACCATGCCCCAGCACACAATGTTCTGCCAGTGCACCGATGTTTGAAAAAAAAAAAAAAAAACAGCACAACACCGCTTCTTCTTTTCTTCAGCCCCCCCCCCCCCCCCCCACAGACACACACACACAAATCGCCTGACCTCGCCCAGTGTTACTGTTTTCTGTTCAGCCGCATAAAAAAGTGCTGAGAGGAAAACGTTCTGTGGATGTAGAAAGTCCTTCAAATCAAGCATTGCAAAAAAAAAAACAAAAAAACGAGGAATGATTTTGAAGCGCTTGGGGAAAGCAATCACAAACCTTTAGCAGACGACGCCGGTCGACAAACCGACAGGAAGTGGTAAAGCCCCTTGATGTGTGTGTGTTTGGAAAGGGTAGAGTAACTGTATAGGCTTTGCTTGAAGAGCTACAGTATCGCGTTCCTTTTCCTTTCGTCGCCAACTGTGTGTTCGCGCAAAATGTCAGTGGGCCGACTTCCGTCTTCAGCGATGCGTATAGACGCATGGTTGTTTCTTGTCGCATGCCAGTAATCCATCGGCCCCTCTTGAGAGGACTCACTTGGTCCAGTACTGCAGGCATTCATTCTTTTCCTATCTCGGGTTCGGTGTTCAACGAGAAGATGCCAAACTTCGTGCCAAGCAGAGTAACTCGCCTCCTTTAAGTCGAGTTGACATTTCTCTGTTGAGTGCAGACGAAGAGACACATAGCCCAGCGGTCTCCATTCATGTACCTAAGACGCATATAGTGATCCGGCGTTGCTTCTGGCCTCTCGCGCTTCAAAGGAGGACCAGCCGACGTCGCCTTCCACAAGTTCGTTTGCTACTTGTCCGTGGCACCCCAATGCCTGACGTCCGACTGGCCTTTTTGTTTTTCCCCCATCGTCAAAGAGGCAGCCGGACCAGGAGCACACACCATGTCTTCGATCCACAGGGTAGTCACGCTGCTCGGTTACAAGCACGACCTGCAAGCTGGGAGACTTCAGAGACTGGTTTCACCAACTCCTGGAGCCCCATTACGGGGGTGCTGGACTTCTTGCGTCGCCGGAAATTCGGGCGACTCGTCTACAAGCCGTGCACGCAGGGAGCCCTTGCCAGGCGCTCGAGACCGGCCTGCTAGAAGCCAGCAGCCCGTGGCCGCCCCACGGAGACCGCTATCAGCCTAACGGCTGATGGCGGTCTCCGTGGGGCAGCAACATCAAACCATCAACCTCGTTCACAAGCTCCATTTAAACTGAATGGAAAGCGCCGAATAAACAAGGACGAAGAAGGGGACAGAGACGAAGCGCACTCTCAACTGAAGGTTTATTGAAACAAACATTGACTACTAATACCGTCTATCTGTGTGTTGGCTCATAAAGAAAAACTCTTTATCTGTTTAGCGCTGTGACCGCGCACTATTACACAGACTCTCCCCTTGCTCTCTTATGCGGAATGCCTCATGTATTTTGTCGCGCTGTTTTATTTGCGTATCTGCCCTGCCCAGAACTGTTTTTTTTTTTTCAATTCCGGGCCACATGGGCACCTATCACAGTGCAACGGAAGATTGCCGGATGGGGACTGTTTCACTGACCAGGCATGTTCCCTGGCCCTCTCATTTATGCAACGCCCCGTTTGGCCCACATACGATTTCCAGCAACTCATTGGTATGTTATATACCACTGACGTCGCACACTCCATGTATTACTTAGCGTGTTTCTTTTTACGCACTTTACCCTTTCCCTCATCGTTGTTTATTTTCGAACATAGATGAGACAGCTTGTGCGGTGCTGAAAACACCACTGGCACTTCAAAATGAGCCGCCACTTTTTTTAGATTGTGAGATTGATTGTGAATGTAAGGAATCACCGCCGGTCTTGTTAGTTGTCTGGAAGGATTATGATCGTCATCTTTTTTCTTTATCTTGGAAACAAAGTTATCCGCTACTTCCCCCAAGAAGCGATAGTGGTACCCTCCGCGTTTTAGACGATTCGCCTGAGTGAGGAAGCTTTCATCCGCGACATGGTGGCATGATTTTGCCAGTGAGGCTCTCATTAGGCACGATGCTGTTCTCTTTTTGACAAGTTTGGGTTGCGCAGAATTGAAGGGCAGAACCCCTTTCTTTAGTTCGCGGCTCATATTTCCAACAAACATGGTCATCTTCGAAGTTGAGCAACTTCCTATTAAGGACGCCCCCCCCCCCCCCCCCACACACACACACACACACTTCTTTTTGTCACGTATCTAAAAACAACGTTTAAAAATTGATATCTGTGCAATACCATCTTATCACCGTTGGACGCGGCTTCGCGGGCCTTCACGGTATGAGCGACTTGCCTTCCTGTGGGCTTTCTTTTTGCGCCTTTTGAATGCCAAATACGATGTCGGCTGATCAGGCGCGTGCCAATATGTCTTTATATTGTTGATCGCGTCGCAGCGTTCGCCGCGTTGTTTCCTCACCTACACTATATCCTACACAGTGGCCTGAACCACACCGTCACCCGGACCATAACGCAGGCTATGGTGGCGGGATCACAACATTGAAAGATGCTGATCTTGCTTCGTAGTGTTTGCAGCAGAAGCAACAATTAAAGCCACGAGCTCGAGCCCACAGCCCTCGTTTTGGTCCACAGTAACCATTGGACTTTACAGCACGGACCTGCGGCCTTGTTCTACATGCCGTCGAAGTCACATGATACGCATATTTGTCCGCCGTGTGAATACAACTTGAGCAGTTAGCTCGACAGAGCCCAAATTGACCCCCCTCCCCCAACCACACAAAACACACACACACAACAACAACAACGACAACGAAAACGAAAATGTACTGAAGTTAAAGCAAGTAGACAGCCCTGGAGCTAGGGGACAAAAAGAGACTGACAGACACGAAACTGGTTTCGTGTGACCGAAATATGCCCCCGCCCCCCTCGAGGTTTGTCGCCAATCGATTCATTCGCCATTCTTTATGACATTTTCGCAAGAAAAAGACACAAATAAAGGACTGAATACATAAAAAAAATTTAGACATAGCTACAATCAATTTTTAGAAAATGTTAGCGCGCATCGTTAAACAAGGCTTGAGCAGTGCATACTCTACAGAATTGCTAGCGTTTTTTCCTCTCCAGAAGCCTGCCAAGGGTTGATGAGGGCCGTGTACGGAGGACGCTCGCGGAACGACAAGACCCGAAAATGAAGCTTTCCTTGAGGAAATTGAGCAGGAAGTTTTACATATTCACGCTCAGGCTTGGGCTCAGCGCTTAAGCTCAGGCTTAGGGTCTCAATTGTTTTTTGTTTTTTTTTCAAAATAAATGTTGGTTTTTTATACATTAGTATCCGTTTAAATAACCCTAAATCATAGCAACTGGGTCTCCATTTGATCATGGAGATGAAGAGGCGCAGGTACTTCTTTTTAAAAAGCTCACTCAAGAGAACAAAATAATTTTCCACGGCGTGTGCTACGGAGCCACACTAAAAGCAAAATGCGTTTTCCAGCGTATTTCGCATCCTAAAAGCTTCCCGAAAGCTACTGCGAGTACGTGCTTATTTATACAGCCCATTTAACATCAACGAAATTCAGTGAAGAAGACATTATTTTTGGGAAAACCGATCGAATACAGACACCCCGTAACACTGATGTCTCGTCAGATCAGATCACGGATGTTTGCGGACGATAAATACTTTGGATGTGCAAAGATGCAGCTTCAAAGATACGGCTGCTATCTGCCTCATCTATTATGACAAGCTGTGTTTGCATTTCTGTGGCTAATGAAAATATATTTTTGCTTGTTTCTTTACTTTTCTGTAAAGCTAAGTTGCAAGCCAACAAATTTCCTACGATCACACCATCCGGCACCGGAAACTGCTTTGTGCACAGTGTGGGCTCCCTTGGACGGTGACCCATCTACCGATTGTTTTTACTTTAACCATCAAAATAGTTTACGTTTTCATCTTAAAAACAGCATCCCTGTAAATATGTCCGTAGCCAATCTTATTTTTTTGTTACACTGTGACAGCTAAAGGTGCGTGACATCCAGTCTTCGGGAAGTCTTGCTGTTTTTCACCAGCGTAGATTACCCAGAAGGGGCAAATGCTGAAAACTCATCATAAACAAAAAAAGTGAATAAAATTAACTAAATCAGTTTGAACGAAGTACAAAAATACTCACGTACTATTTACTCTATTCGCTCGTAAACTGACAGTGCGGTAAGAACTACGTGCTCCTCAGACCAATCTGCCGCCTCTCCTTCTTCACTTGACCCCAGCCTCTGCCCATGAGTCTGGGCGGGGACAGGATCACGTGGAAAAAGATAGGCGTACGACCGGTCGACCGAGCACGTAGCTTTCACTACATTGTCAGTGTCTAGGTGAATGCAGTATAGTGGAATACGAAAAATGAAATCACCGACCGCGCATGGGTCCGGGCGTAAATAAACCCACAGTAACGAGCAGTATGTCACAAAATAAACGGATAACGCGGGAAAAAGCGATAGAGACAGATATAGAAAGAAAATCAAAGAGAAAAAGGTACGAGGAAAGAGAAAAACAGCAAGAGACCAAAAAAAAGGAAGAGCTTAGCACGCTTCAAGAATGAAGGAATTCGAGCAGACCTCGCAACAACCACTTTCCCGCGTTCGATTTAGAGGACTGTTACCGGGAACAATTGGCAGGAAAGCGCGGGCAGGCAGCCGCAACGAATTTCCGCGAGCACCTTCGTCATGTGGCAAGACAGGCAACCTGACGCCGGTCGGCAGGGCTTGCGAAAGTTCTCGGAAGCGGGACAAATGAATTTCGACGACAGAGGCGGCTTGGCGATTACCGTAATACGATCAGCCGTGAGTGCTGCTTCGGTGTGTGCCACACTAATGCCGCGTTCTGGCTTGAGGCGTAGATATTGAAACGTTGCCTCAACAGTTGTCCTTTGGATTGTTTATACGGGTTTTAGTTTGTTTCTCATTGTTCGCGCGGACGTTTATACGTATGAAAAAAAAATAACACAAACTTGATCATGCTCACAAAAAAACCCAGAAACCACAGAAAATATGTCGAATGTAACTTACACACTTCCAAACTTTAATGCTCCTCACGCACCTGCTTTTTTTCAAAGCTGCTCTTGAAACACTTGCGTCTCCTAAGTTCGTATAATATCTGGTCGTGGGTTCGGTTTCCGTTTGGGTGTCCATCTTATGTTCGTTTTAAATGGGTCATATTTTCTTATAGTGTACTTTATATATGGCTTCAAACGTTGCGTAAAGCTGGAACAAAACAAATTAAGGTGTCGGTTTTTCTCATGCAACTCGGCTGATAAGACGCAATATGTCGTGTCAATTATTTCAAAATTGAAAAGAAAGTCCCCCATCGTAGGGATGCATAATTTCGAACATGGTCCTTTTATGATTGTTATAAGCTCTCGTGAGTTATACATTTTCCAGGAATACCTAAGACAACATGTACCAAGGTCGATCTCTGTGTTATGATGTGATCCCACAGTCTAAAGTAGAGTGTAGAACAATTTAAACTGATTTAAAGAAAAAGCTTGGAGACCGTCGCGTTGCCCTTTCACTTCTTCAAAAATGGGATCGTGTTTTTTTTTTTCATTTTAGAATCCGCACAAAGCACTTTATTTCTTTTTAGAAGTCTCTAGATTTAAAATATATTCTCACCGGGTCGTTCTTTATACCTATCATGTGGGCGTGAAGGGAAATGAGGTAAGAGACTGCCTTCCAGCTCGCACCCACGGCCATTCCTCAACACTGCAAATTACTACTGACCGCCATTTGAATTTCAAGCGAGCCCAATTGTACTTGTCACCTTTTGGCTGGGTTCAATGAAAGAGTTCGAGGATGGACAGCACTTCCCTGACAGCCTCATTCGTGCTGAAGCAACGTTCATGTTCTTTCACCGAATTGAAGCTGCGCAGATGAGGTAGGCGAAACTTCTCACTTTCTGTCATTTAGGTAATGTGCTTGAAGACGCCGCCCATTTGCTCCGAATACGCCTCTCCTATGATCTACCCCGGCACAAGTATAATTTGAAGAGCATATATGAAAAATGAATGAAACCCGCTGCCATAAATCGTTATAACAAAAACTATTTTAGTTCGTTTCAGTTATCCTGCCTGCTGCCCAAGCTCTCATTTTCGAAATATTGTGGCGCTGCCTGGGTCACTGTCAAGAGGTATAGCAATGGAGTGAACGTGTAAAGAAACTTAGTGGCAATTGAGAGATGGCGAATCGGTTCAGAATCGAACCTGAGTATCACGCATGGCTCGCCCTGGATTGCCAATTCACAAAAGACATTTTGATAAATGAATTTTTGCTATTTCCGTGGGACAGGAGATTCTCACTGAATTTTGTTTTCTTTCTTAAAGTCATTTTTCTTTGACCTGGTTGTATAACAAAATACATAGAATGAAATAAAACAAAGACTTAAACATGAAACGCTCCGGGCGTACTAGTACTAGTTTCTTTATTGATTGTTTTTTATTTGTCCGACCAGCTCATTTGCCTATAGCTAGCTCCCAGAGAAAACTTCAAAAATTAGTTCGCCGAGTTTTTTTCTTTTTTTCTTTTTTAAGAACTGTGCTGGTAAATTAAGGAAAATACGTAAAAAAACTGACCAAGAGGGGTTTTCAATATTGTTCGTTATCGGTTCTCTTTCCTGGCCCGTCTTGATTGATATTTTGTCCGATGTACTGTGCATGGAAGTAGGTAACAATTGTTTTACTCTAGGAAACCTTGCTGTCTCAAAAGTGCTAGAATAAGTAAAATATTTTTAAAGAAAATAAAAGAGGACTTACACTGTTTAAATCACGAATTAATTTTACGAATAACAAAATAAAAACGAAGGAAGAGGCGAGGGAAAGGGCAATAGAGTGATGTGATTATAATCCTCGCCGTATACTATAGGATATATTTGAGGAATGTAAAGCACGAGGAAAAATAACAGAGAAATTATAGGTCGTTAGTGGTTCGTTTTAGGGGACGATATCCAGCTCCAGGTAATTAATTATTTCGCGTACTACTTCCCAAAACTGCAAAAGCGAAAAAAAGAGCTTCAGGGTTGAAAAAACATTTAGTCGTAAGCGCTTCATTTATTATTGATTGATCAGGTGCTTTTACGGAGGGCAGGTGTGTGGTTCAGTTTCTCTCGTATCTCAGTGGCTTAATTAAGGGTCCAAATCTAATGTACTAAGCAATAATACCATGTCGTTCTTTTCTGTGTGTATAGGTAATTTACCCTTAATTACACGTTAGTGAAGGTTCTTTTTTTAATTGCGATTTCTCTAGGTGTAGGTAGGGTCCTCGTTTGGATCAGAACGCATTCATAACATGAAGTGTGTTCCACCGGAAAGTCACGAAGCTCCCAAAAGTAAAGGCTGGTTTTCACACTTGCGTCTGGCTGCGATCGAAAGCGTTAAGGCCCGTTCACACTCTTGCGACCGAGTACGACTGAGAGAGACGAGATCTCTTACAACTTCTTAAATGTTTCTAGAATGAGGGGACACACTGACATTGTGGCGCCATCTATGCGGTGACCCTAGAACTGCATTTCACAAAAGCGAAGGTTTTGCGGGATTTCCGAGGTCAAATGTGCGTAATACCCATAGAAAGGCTCGTTTATAACATTGACAAAAGTTTTCCGAGCCAAAAAAAGAAAGGATATTGCTCGAGAAATAAAAAAAAAATATGCCGGACCGCCGAGGTTACACTGCTTCCCAATAGATGGCGCCAGTGTGTTCTCTGGTTTAAGAAGTTTTAAGGAACCCAGGTTTAAGAGGTCGCAAGCAGTCGCAAGAGTGTGAACGGGCCTTTAATGCGGCCTTGTGTTTCCTTGTGATCGCTTACGACGATGGAAAGAAAGACTGTATATGCGGATCGCAAGTTCGTCTACTTCTTTTGCAGGGGTTGTGGTGACTTCCGAACGCCCCGCCCTGATTGGCCCTGATTGAAGGATAGTGGGTAGACCTCAAGGCAGCTTGGCTTTATGTCCAATCAGAGCTCGGCGTTTTGACGTCCCCACAACCCCTGTAAAAGAAGCAGACGGACTTGCGCTCCGCATACAGTTTCTAAATCGGGGTCACGTGGCTTATGGGCCGCATTTGCAATACGAGCTGCGAGGAGATGACGAAGGCGTCGATCGTCTGGAAACGCCTCTGCCCTTTTTCCTGCTTTCTCCTCGCCACGTGAAAACGCAGCGCATGCGCATTTGCGACCAATCTCCGCAGAAGGCGTCCGCCAATAAATTGGCAAAGCTCCCCGTGGTTTGAGATGAACCCTCTCTTCAATCTATATAGGCTCTTCAACGACAGAAGAGCAGGCTGGCGCCATTAATCGGGCACCCCTGAAGCGCTTGTCTTTCGCGTATATTTTCCTATCTTTTTGCGCATCATTCTTCCCCCTCTGCTCGAGACGCTTCTGACCATGTAGCGGCGAGATGTTTTAGTGGCGCCCTCCTACGGTTCCCCCTTGTGACGTCATTACCTTGCAAACAACCAGTTCGACGGTGTTTGTAAATAGCATGGTGGAAGCTTGAAATCATTGCGCTCTCAAAGGAACACTGCCAGCACCGTCAAAATTAAAGTTCTTTCATTCCTCTTATTTCCGTCGATGATAAATCCTTTTCTGACTTCATAGTCAGCGTTTGGCCAATCGTGGAAGGCCGACCAGAGCGACGCTTTCGGTCGCGCACGTCGCCAATAGCTAGTGAACACATTTGATCTCGCAAATAGAGCAAAACCTTTGCTCAAGTCAAATGTAGTTCTAGGGCAACATCATTGATGGTGCCAGCGTGCCAGCTTGTTCACTCGTCGGAAGCGATCCCAAAGAAGCACGAGGCTGGACAACGCACCGGGTCGCCACCAAACGTCAGGGCGTAAGGGTTTCTTTTAATACCAGTGAGGATATTCAGCAAACGAGCGGTGGGTTTCTTCGCTACGGGAGTTACAGATGTCTTGACGCCTCCACCACTTGTCATTCGTGTCTTGCGTCACTTTATAAGAGAATGTATACGTGTAAAGTGTGGCTGTAGCATTACAGAACTGTATTGTTTCGGGCGGCACCAAAGGCTGGAGGATTAAGAGCACACTAGATCAAACAGATCGTCTGGCAAACTTTTGTCTTCAGTAAACAATTAAATTATGTTATCGTTGCTTTTAGAAATATCATCCTCACAATATTCGAATTTGTAATCCTCCGCCGCACATGTAATTCAATTTTAAACATAGCACAACTGCTCAGATTGCAACCGCAAAAAACACGGCGTTTACGTTGGCAACAGTGCAAGCTCTGACGTAACATCACGCGAAGAGAGCCACGACGTTTCTTGGCTGCTGTCTCAGTAAAATCACTTCGTTCTCAGAAGGTCAATATTTTTTGTATTGAGGGAAGCTCAATTCTTCGACGATGATCTTTTTACACACTATCATCCCTGTTGATCAAAACCGGAAATAAGTCAACGCCCGTGACTCTGACCTTACCATGCCTGATGTTACGTCACGACACGATCAGCCATGTGTACTTGCGAAATTCGGCGTGAACTTTTGTACTGATGTTCATAATTGATTTAACAAATATTGGGGCGTCTCTTCATGAAAAAAAAAAAAAGACATCTGACTATATTTTGACCTTTTCTGCTTGACCAGTGTAAACACATAGTAACTTCAGGTTATCACCAGACAATGCGTTTAAGCTTCAACTGGACATCACGAGCTCGACCTAACTGCGAGGCTGTACCAGAGCGAGTGGCTAGTCTTTACTGCCCAGACTTGAGCGCTCGCTCCATCGCTCGTGAAGCCGCCGAGGCTTCATCCAAAAGAAATCGCTCGTGCCTTTAATATGCGCGACTAACAATAGTCCATGCTAAGCTGAGACGAAGTACAGCTTTCTACTCTGTTGTGTGACATAGCAGACACAAACAAAAAAGAAGACTAAAAGTATTTTTTTTTTTATGCAGAGTTGTTTAAAAGGGTCACCTGCTGTGAAAACAACTGGAATTTTGTTTTTTTTCCGGCTGTAAGCGCTCTTTCAAACGGCACCAGATTAACCTCTTAACCGTATTGGACGAGCATGCCTTGTCCACCTAGAGCCGAACAAGAACCGTTTTGGACGAGCGTAGCTCGTCCGCGCACCCTCACTCACCCTTTGGCTCTTTCGGACGAACCATGATGATAATGATGAAATTCGTTTATTTATTTCACAATTAAAGCTCAGGCGTTTACTCCATGGCATGACCTAAGAAAATATTGCAAAAGGTTTGCTGAGGCCCGTTTTCTCCAGGTAGGAAATGACGGATCTCAGCAGTTGGAGTCGTCTTTCGGAATCCCCTGCTGGTTTTATCCATTCATTATGTTTTTGGGCTTATCTTGGGGATCTATTGCTCCATGTTCATCCTCCCTTTCTCTACTGAGGTGTTTGCAGTTCCACAGGAGGTGATCGATATTTGGTGGGGTTTTTTTCTCTACAAAAGTTGCACCCTGGTGGTCTCGGTATAAATTCAGGGTCTTGTCTCAATTTCCTTTGTGTTTCCCATTTCTTGAGGAGGTGCGGGGTTATAGCACTCCCTGTCCCTACTCTTCTCATGAGAACTGTTTGGTATCTTTTGGGTCCAGAAGGGATGAGGTCCTGTTCTTCGGGGTGCCTATTTCGTAGCTGCTGCTGTAGTTGTTTCTTTGCCTTATTTATGGTAGCTATAGGATCGTATTCTTTACTCAAACTTTTAACACAGTAGAGTACGGTGATCTCGTTGAGATTTGCCTGGTCTGTCACAAAGGAGGGAACGACTGTACTCTTTCGCGTCTTTGTTGGCAATCTCATTTCCCTTAAAGGAGCCATGAAACGAATTCTGAGCTGGGATAAATGATTTTAAATTGGGACTTTACTATTCGCATATCGTTTAGTTGGCCAAAAGGAAGAGGGTAGAAAGTCAAAAGCCAGCTTTTCGGTGCGAAAATTTGAAAACAGCGGACTATTTTGTACCTTCTTTCCTTCAAAAGCTCTCCGCCTTTTCACTCTGATACATCCGCGGTTCCCAAAGCGCGTCAGCGATGCCAACCTGACGTCAGCTGAGCCGAGCTCACGCGTTGGACACGAGAACTGCGTCAGTCGGGCGTATGCGCTCGTCAACAATCAATCCGTTGACGAATATTTGGATTCGCGTTCGTGACCAATGAGTGCCCTGACGGAAATTATCGTCACTGGCGAATGACAAGTTCTATGGTGTGCATAAAAAGCACGGTGGAAGCTAGGAGTCATCGCACCGGTGCCGAAGGAATGTCACGACCACGTGATTTCACAATTCGCGTTTGAATTGAGGATTAAAGCTAAGGAGGAGAGTAGGAAAATCGTTTCATGACCCCTTTAATCCCCGCGTGTCCCGGGATCCAACGCAGTAGTATCTTCTTCTTCTGTGTTCTTCTTCTTCTTCTTCATTCTTCTGTCTTTTAATTGCCGCCTTTAGGATTTCTCATATTGTCGGGCTTACAGCATGGTGTACCTATACATACTCTAATAAGCTCTTGTGAATCGGAAAAAATGGTTATTCTTTTCTTTTCTATTGTGTTGCTGCTTGCGTGTTCTACTGCAGCGAAGACTGCTTGCGCTTCGGTTTCTTCCGGGGTGTCTGCGGCTGTTGGGTATGCCCAAGTTCTTATGTTGAGGAGGTGAAAGGCAATCGTTGGGCTATTGTTGCTGACCGCCGCGTCCGTATAGTATATCGCTACCTCGGGGTCATGGCGGATAGGCTCAATTTATTCGTTGTGTTTTTTGGCATATTTTTTTCTTCTTTCCTGATGATCAGGGCCCATGCTCTTGGGAATGGGCGTGCCTGGAACTGCTGTTATCCGTTCCCACGGTGGTATCTTTTCCGGAAAATTATTCAGTTCGCTCGTGTCTTGACTTAGTGGACTCACGATACGTCGCCCTTGTTTCGTATTGAGCATCTTAGTTTTGTGAATTTCTTCCTGTGTCGCTCGTAATTCTTCAAAACTTGGGAAAGGGACGCATTTGTGCAATTCTTCTATTCTAACGTATCGCGGTAATCCATGCAACGCACCGTCTCGCATCGTTTAGCAAACTTTCCAGTTTCTCCATGATCTTTTCATCGATCTTGTAAAATCTGAGCCCATACATAATTTTGGAGATGAGCACTGTTCGAGTCAGTGTTCGAGCCACTTTTTCTCCCGCCCCTTCGAGTCTGTTTGCGATTCTTCTGATTAGCGATGTTCCTTGTTTCCACGTTTTGGTCATTCTTTGTATCCATTTAGTTGGGTCATTTCTAACATTGGCCGTTATTCCCAGTATTTGGTGATCATCTGACACGAGCTCTCCCGTCAAATTTTAGTTCCACGTTTTCAGGTGCCTAATAGCCGAAAAGCATGTATCGGGTCTTTTCTGGCGAAGGATTAAGTTCAATTCATTTGAGATACCTATCGATCGTGTTTAATCCCACTTGCAGGATTTCTTGCTGGCGTTTCGAGTGGCCTCTGTTTGTCCATATTGCTGTGTCGTCCGCATAAACCGTACAGTGGAGTTCTTCTATTTTGTTGAGCTCCCACAGCAATGGAGCCATTGCGAGGTTAAACAAGGTCGGTGATATTACCGATCCTTGGGGTACGCCGATGTTCTTGGACTTTACTGAGCTGAGGTGCTGACCTACTTTAACGGCATACGTTCTATGTTTCCGAAATAACAAAATTAAGTGGCTTACTCAGTATTCCTTGGGTTTTGAGGCTATCGATTATGGCTTGGTGTGGAAGCGAATCGTAGGCCTCTTTGATGTCTACGGCCACGAGGATTCGCACTTGATTGTGCTTTGTGGGATATTTTGGAACTCGTGATTGAATTAATAGAAGGTTGTCATGTGTCCCGAGATGTTTGCTAAAACCGGTTTGTGCCGGATGGAAGATTTCTTTCTCTTGTGTTATCCATCGATGCGGCCGAGAACCATTCTCTCCATTAGTTTACATAGCACCGATGTGAGTGCTATGGGTTTTGTGTTTTGTAGTGATGTTGGATTCATTCCTGGGTCGGGAATTGGTGTCACCCACGATAAATTCCAGTTATCTGGTATCGTCTCTAGGTTCCATATTTCGTTTATCCATTTGAGTAATTTATGTTTTACTTCCGTAGGTAAATTCCGGATCATGCTTCCGCTGATTTGATCAGGTCCGGGTGTGCTTTTTGTTTTTCCTTTCTCTATCGCCGCCTCCCATTTCCGAGGTGTAAAATCTACGTTACTCGGGTCGTTCACGTCAACATCTCCGATCTGATATATTTGTTGATCTGGTCTCTCTGCCGGTTGGGGGAAGAATATCGGCCCAGTTTTTTCAGAATTTTTTTTTTAATGTTCGATCTTGACCAAGGGCCACGTTTTGTACTGTTTGTTTGGTTTGAGTTTTTCCGAACATAGCATTAAAAATAACCCATACCTTTGCAAGCGATGTACGCTCGTCAAACAATAAACCCTTTCCGAAATTCAGTCTGGCCATTTTGATCACTATCATCATCTTTGGAACGGCATCTGTGCCATACCAATGGCGGCCTTCTAGTGACTGATAAAGGAAGACGCTGAAGATGCTCCTAAGTGGATCTTGCGAGGCCTGTACATTCAGGGGATTAGTACGACGCGACGTAGGAATGGAACACAAGAGCTATATACGGAAGCATTTATTTGTAATAACTCAGATTCAGTCAATCTGTGGGGGGCACACAATTGGCTTTAAAGCACTTTGGTGTATGGAATTTTTTGGAGGGATCTGAGTTGGTTGGAGCTTTGCTCTAAATGCAGGTTCTTGGTCACCATCAAAATGAAAGTGATCGAGAAATAACTCACAGTGAAGAATTCCTCGCGTGCCGTTGACTTGCAAAAGTCACGGTGCCGATACAAGTTCATTTCCGCCATTGATATGGCAAAACCTAAACTGCTTCACAAACCATCAGATGGCATTGAATTTCGGAAACGGTCTATTCGCATAATGAGAACCAGTTGTCTTGACTTAGTTTCCGGGAGTATTCTTTGGCCTCGGTCGTTAACTCGTTGACTAATTTAAGCGTGTTGAGATTTTTAGTTTCTCTATACAGATCGAGTGGACGAACCAGAATCGTTTAGAGTTTAGTTTGCAGGCGTTGCCGAGAGATGGCAGCACATGTTTTATTTTACTGTACACATTTTTTTTTTTTTTTGATAGCGACCGGTGGCTTGATTTTTATTGAGTTTGCGGCCCGAGCCGCACGTGCGATAAAAGAAAAAACAGTTTAGGGTTAAAAAAATGAAAGCCGTTTACAACTCCCTGTAACGCCGAATTAGAGCGCAGCTCTTGAGGAGGAGGAGGGAAGGGTACTGGGGGGTGGGTCAAGTGACCTCGGGGGCGGGGGGTCACGTGACCTTGGGGGTCACGTGACCTTGGGGCGTCACGTGACGTCGCGGGGGTCACGTGACCTGGGGCCACGTGACGATACCGATGACGTCATCAGTAGCGTCACTGATGACGCCATCAGTGATGATGATGACGATGCGGATGCCGGTGACGTCACTAATGACGTCATCAGTGATGATGACGATGCGGATGCCGGTGACATCATCAGTGACGTCACTGATGACGTCATCAGTGGCTATGACGTCAACGGGGGGTCACGTGACCTCGGGGGTATCCCCAGGTCACGTGACCCCAGGGGGGGTCACTTGACCTGGGTAACCATCGTGACCCTCGTGAGGGTAACCCTAGTAACCCTTGTGAGGGCAACTCTCGTGACCCTCGTGAGGGTAACTCTCGTGACCCTCGTGAGGGTCACTCTCGTGACCCTCGTAAGGGTAACTCTCATAACCCTCGTGACCCTCGTGAGGGTAACCCTCGTGAAGGTTACCCTCACGAGGGTTACTAACCCTCGTAACCCTCGTGAGGGTTACGAGGGTAAGTAACCCTCGTGAGGGTAACTCTCATAACCCTCGTGACCCTCGTGAGGGTAGCCCTCGTGAAGGTTACCCTCACGAGGGTTACTAACCCTCGTGAGGGTAATCCTCGTGAAGGTAACCCTTTTGAGGGTAACTAACCCTCGTAACCCTCGTGAGGGTTACGAGGGTAAGTAACCCTCGTGGCCCTCGTGATCCTGGTGAGGGTAACCCTCATGAGATTAACCCTCGTAACCCTCGTAACCCTCACGAGGGTTACGAGGGTTGCGGTTACGCCGACGCCGACGCCGACGCCGACGCCGACGGCGACGCCGTCGTAACCCTCGTAGCCCTCGTGAGGGTTACGAGGGTAAGTAACCCTCGTGAGGGTAACTCTCATAACCCTCGTGACCCTCGTGAGGGTAGCCCTCGTGAAGGTTACCCTCACGAGGGTTACTAACCCTCGTGAGGGTTAGTAACCCTCACGAGGGTCACGAGGGTTACTAACCCTCGTAACCCTCGTAACCCTCACGAGGGTTACGAGGGTTACTAACCCTCGTGAGGGTAACCCTCGTGAAGGTAACCCTTTTGAGGGTAACTAACCCTCGTAACCCTCGTGAGGGTTACGAGGGTAAGTAACCCTCGTGGCCCTCGTGATCCTGCTGAGGGTAACCCTCATGAGATTAACCCTCGTAACCCTCGTAACCCTCACGAGGGTTACGAGGGTTGCGGTTACGCAGACGCCGACGCCGACGCCGACGCCGACGCCGACGGCGACGCCGACGCCGACGGCGACGCCGCTCAAGCCGGGAACGGGCCCCTAAGAGCTGCGCTCTAAAACTGCTAAAAATAAAAAGAAACGGCAAAGGGGCTAAGACTGAAATGCTGCATCGGTTACGTTATTTGATAACGCATTTAGCAGACCCCTTGTAAGTACTGAAAAGTACGACACATTCCAAAGATCATCAATCCCAGTTCCTGACCATTCGTCAGTTGGCAGATCAATCAGCACAGACTCCTTTCAACATCCATCGAGCAACATTAGCGGTCGCCATTGTTTGGACATGAAGCGCGTGATTGGATCCGAGTCCTCGCCGAACGCTGACGTCACACTCGTTTTTCGATACGAGCTGAGCCGAGTTCACGCTGAACGCTGACGTAGTCATCGTGTCCAATCCACGATCAGAGTACGCGATCGAGCAGTGGCGGATAGGCGTTTGCACCGTCTTCTGAAAACACTCTAAGGAATGCCTTCGCGTCTACTTAGCCGCAAAGCACTCGGAGGGCCAATCTCTGTGATCTACAAAATCAGCTCAGCGAATGATGAGGCGGAACATCCTTTTAGACCTCAAAATTAAGTCTGCGCTGGGGCATTACGCGATGCAAGCATGGCGCTTTGCATTGCGTATATGCCACAGCGCAGACTTTATTTTTAGGTCTAAACGGATGTTCCGCTTCATCATTCGCTGAGCTGATTTCGTAGATCAGAGATATTGGCTCTTCGAGTGTTTTGCGGGTAAGTAGACGCGCAAGCATTTCTTATGGGGAAGGATCTACACTCTAAAAAAACGTCTGTGCGTCTACTTTCACGCACAGCACCCGGAGAGTCAATCAGCGCAACTTACGGAGGCAGCTCAGCCAATGACGATGCGAAAACACATGTTTAGACCAAAAAACGCAGTCTGAGTTGTGACATTAAGCAATGCAAAACGTCACGCTTGCATTGCTTAATATCACAACTCAGACTGCGTTTTTGGTCTAAACAGATGTTTCGGCATCGTCATTCGCTGAGCTGCCTCCGTAAGTTGCGTTGATTGGTTTTCCGAGTGTTGTGCATGAAAGTAGACGCACAAACGTTTTTTAGAGTGATATTGCCATTCATAATTTTTGTTTCGAATAAAGGCTGCTATGTCGCTTCGCATTTCGTATGGGTAAGGAGCACTCATACGGCCTGATGCGATGTTTCGGAGCTAGGACAGCGTCTTTGTTGCATTGTATTCCCTTTTTTTTTCTTTTTTTCATGGCAACTTTTAAAATAAGGTTTTCGGAAAGTTGAAACCAGCTAAAAAAAAAATACGGCGACCATATTTGCAGCAGTTTGTGGTTCTTGTTGACACGACTCTAACATCGGGCAGTCAGTCATCGGCTTACAAACCAAAAGGAAGTAATTGATAATGCCTATAAAATATTTCAAGTGGTTTCCAAGAGCCAGAGGACTAAGAACACTTCAACAATTAAACGCCGCCCGATTTAACGACGAAGTGAGTTCCATCAATGAGTTCTATCAACGACAAAGTGAGTTCCCTAGAAAGAGAGTTTGTCACAACAAAAACGTTTGCGCATGTTTATACAACCGGAAGTTAGCCGCAAGAGGTGTTTGGTGTTTCAGCAATGGGTGAGAAATTTAGGCGGCGGAGAAAAGCTCACCGGAGAAAAGCTCACCGGAGATAAGCTCACAGGAGATAAGCTCACCGGAGAAAAGCTCACCGCTAAACCGGCAGATGCGGAGAAAAGCTCACCGATTTTTTTTTTTTAACTTAGCGGATTTTGCGTTAAACGTGGCAATTTAACACAATTCGCATTCGCCACTTCATTAAAAAAAATATGTCCTCTTTCTTGTAATATTCTTGAAGGTCATTGGGCATATTTACTAATTCCTCAGAAATTAGTAATCACCCATTCTGTTTATTAATGGAGCCGCAAAAATGATATCAGAACATCGTACACCGGTAAAAAAGGCAACAATTTATTGACAACTGAGGGTGCGCCGTCGGTAGCTCTGTCAAATAAAGAGGTTTGTTCTTTGTGAGCTAATATGAATAGCGGTGTGTGAACGGTTTCAGCTCCAAATATTGTGTAGTGCCTAATAGTTAAGTAGGTGTTTGTTGGTGCAATCAGTGTCGGCTACGCTGTGTTCTTTCTGTTAATTTCACTAAAAAAACTTTATTTGCGAGAACAGCTCCGTCCTGTCGTGTTTGTTGTCTTCACTCCGTCGTCGTCGTTTGAGCGGTTTTCATCATGTATAACGTTTACCAACTCGCCCTATTCGCTACCTTACAGAAGACTATTTCTTATAAAGGTCATGAGAAACAACGGTGCCAGTGTGCAGCTCTGAAAGTCATGAGTGGCTCACCTTAGAAGTGCACTATCACACAAAGGCCACGTGCGGAAACACAAGCACGAACGGCTAGAAAACGTGCATGTCCATGGAAGAAAGAAGCCTCGATATCCCACTGACTGTTTTATCCTGTTTTCAAAGGCTAATAAAAGCTTCAAAGAGAATTTCAGGCACCACGTTGTTGCGCATGCACTTCTGGATTTTCGGTGTTTACAGCTTTGATTTTTAGGTTTTAGGGAGACATAAGTTTTCGAACTTTTTCATGTTATTCAAGTTCATAAAATGTTCAGTTAGGCTTTAGTTGCATAGAGAGTAAGCCGCAGAAAACACTGGCCCGCCGTTATCAATTTGGGAGCAATATACTTAATAAGCTTGGCAAATAATACAAAAAAGGACATTTTATTTTTGACAAAGCTGACGAACTTTAATGATAATAAATTGGTATATGTTACGCATGATCCAACAGCCTCCATATAAAAAATTAAAAAAAAAAATAAAAAAAATTGGTGAGCTTTTTTCCGCATCCGCCGGTTTTGCGGTGAGCTTTTCTCCGGTGAGCTTATCTCCGGTGAGCATTTCTCCGGTGAGCGTTTCTCCGGTGAGCTTTTCTCCGGGATTCGAGAAATTTAGCCAGTGTAGTACAAGCAGTGTTGTTCCCGTTACCGAAAAAAAGTAACGAAATAGCGTTACTCGTTAGTTTAGTAAAATTAACGCGTTATTGAGCTACGTTACTTTTTTTTACAAACGTAACGATATACCGTTACTGTTACTTTTCAAAGCTAACTAACATTACTTTTACGTCACTTTTGTATTCGAGTACATATGTTTGGCAGAGATGTGTTCGCTTACAAACATGCCTTCGGTCTCGTGACAGAGAAAACTGTCCACCTCTGCTGCACAAAGCAGAGGGGGAAGAGGAGGGAGGGGAGGGGGCGGTAACGCAGTCGTTCGTTCAAGCCTTATGGGTGACGTGACACTATGAAAAAATAAATAAAAGGAGGACAAACCAAATTAGCTGGTAGCCGAAGGTTTGTTTCGCTTTCGAGAAGCGAGATAATGTCGACTTTTAAGGATGTCTTTTTTGGTCAGAAAAGTTTTTTTTTTCTTTTTTTTTTAATGTTTACTGTGACGGATGCTAGTTTCGTGCAGCGATAAGCTTGTGCAGGATATTGAGATGAATGGGTGAATAGATGGACTGATACGTGGAAAACCCACCGTTTTAGGAAATCGAAGGTTCAGAAGTCTTAGCAGCAAGATACGTCATTGCCTGGGCATTGCGTGCTTGAGCGCAAGTAGTTGCGCTTCGAGCAGAGAAGCTAGATCCTCCATTGAGCTTAGTGACCTAAATTTAGTTCCCCTAACGTCTCAAGTTTTATGCACAATATTGCTATTCTAAACGTTATATCAGGCGTCGTGACCGTTTCCAAATACCTAATGTATTTCACTAGTTTTGGTCAAAAGTAACGAGTAAGGAGAAACGTAATTTGATAGCCGATACCGTAAAAAAGTAACGAAAATACTTTACTCGTTAGTCATTCAGAATACTAACGAGTACGTTACTGCGTTAGCGAAAAATGTAACGCGTTACCAGTAACGTCGTTACTAGCAACGCGTTACCTCCAACACTAAGTACAAGCCTGGGGTTTTTCCTTTGCACCCCGCAGTATAGTGATACAAGACCGCACGGCGGCACGATGCTCGTCCAGATCGAAATGGGCAGGGGTGGGGATTGAGCCAATACCACCTACAAGTCAATGTCTGCGCGTGACGTTTGGTTAGCAGATCCTCAACCCGCCCCAAGCGGCAGACAGGCTGAACCTTGACGATAGTATGGGCCACGTCACAACTAAACGTCGCATTCACTGGCAGCCCCAGCTGTGTGCACGACTGCTGAGCAAGAGCTGATAGCGAGCTCCCACAGTTCATTTGCAACGTGCGCGCGAAACCATCGAGATTACCGGTCTTAGCAGCCTATTAATGTGAGCTCGTTCTCAGCATGCGCTTTATACTGTAAGTTGATACTGCAGCCAATTCTACCTACAGGCGCGAGCTAGGGTGCCTCAATGTCCTTCTGTTTAGGGTGATGCCACCCTTTGTAGTACCAGATGCCGACAGCACGCGCTCACGGGAAAAATACAAAGAAATCGACGAAAACAAAATGTCGCCATAGCACAGTCAGCGCCACAAGCGCGTGCAGGTACACGCTCTTTCACACGTTTCTGAACAAAAAATAAAAGTAAACGTGTGTGACAAAATGGCGAGATGCCACCACCCTAAGTAACGCGCACATGGAGGCACCCTAGCGCGAGCTAGGACGCTCTCCTGGCTTTGAGACGTGCATCTCTTGCGCGAGCGCTCGTTCTGCGGAAGAACGGTTCAAAGCAGCGACCTCGAGCTCTCGTGCTGCATTCTCTGCTTAAGAGTAAATGAAGTATAAACAGCGCTCTCAAAAATGGCGTCCAGTGCCAGCGTCCAGCGAAGGACTTGGCAGCAGCCCTTTGCAAAGCAGTAACATGCATTTGACGCTCCACGCGAACGTCTAACTTCATCGTATGGTATAGCAACAGACACATGGCGTGAGCATCTGTTTAATTAACTGCGACACAAACGACTGAAGCTGGCGATGAAGCAGACAATGTAGCAGACGATGGTGCACATCCGGGCTAGCTAGGGGGCGCTGAGGGGATCCACTGGTGATGACGTTTAGAAGAGGAAACTTGCAGGCCTTGTGTTCTAGGTGGTATTGATCGAGCCCAAAATCCCTGCGTTCCGCAGCGCGAGCTTTCGCTCCACGTTCTTCGATCTGTGGTGTGTTACAACACTCAGCCGCCAATCAGCTCGTCACAACTCAACAACTAATGATGGTATTACAACTCTCACTATCTCAGTTTTGATAGAAATTGAGTGTTTCAAATCCTTCAAAAAGTGAGTTGACAAAACTGTTGTCAAAGTACTGCGAACTTAGCGTGTCTACCTACGCATCCCCAGACAAGAAACTCGATTTCCGCAATGATGCTTCACTTTCGTTCGACGTAAAAAGAGCCTATAGCAATAGACAGAATAACCGTTTCTAGATGTTCACAGTCTGTTTTCGGTGCTTCGTATTCTTCGTTCCCTGGAGGTGTGCATTTCATAACTGCGATTTTGCCCAATACCGTTTTTAAGCTAAGACAAAATGGAATGCCATAAAGCTGAACCAACTTCAAAAGGAAGGCGCCTGCAATGTCTTTCATTCGCTATTCAAATCTGAACAAAAGATACTAAACTCCCAGTGGGCTTTCTCCGGAGTATCGTAAAAGAGTATTAAAGCAGCGGCGCATCCGCATTTACGCTGCCCGAGCTCGAAGTATGACTTTCACAATGAGCATTAGAATGTGCGAATGTCACCTTTAAACAGAAATGCCGCAATAAACGCGTTCTGAAAAAAAAAAAAATCGCTTTGCTCGGTTTATATATATATATATATATATATATATATATATATATATATATATATATATATATATATATGCTTTGCCCCCGGAAAAAGACACAGTCCTTTCCCAATTCTGTTCCATGCACGATCTCCCGGGTGCACACCCAGTTAGGGGGAGAAAGTCTACGTGCTGCGAAGAGCTAGGAATCTTGTTCGCCGGAAGTTTCAAATCAAATGGGCTGCTGCCTGTTTATTCCTCCTTCGATGGCCGCTAGGTTTTGCTCTTTTTTGGTTATTTTTCTTTTTTGTAACTTAAGATTTTGGCGTTTTCTGTACAGGCTAGATATCCGCAAGATCTGCTGCTCATATACGAACATTGTCCCTACTTTTTCAATCTCCTGCGACCGTTTCGATATCCCGATGCGTTGCCTAACAATGCTTATTGCTGCTTCTCCTGCGGGATGGCATTTTTTGTTTTTATGCCACGTTCTTTGCTTTTTTTTTTTTGTGACAACCTTTTATGACGGCGAGAGACAAAGGTTACGACGCACGCAGTGATTGCTATGGCGTAACATCCTCGTTATTTTGGGAGACGTCCGCATTCAGGCTCCTGCTGTGCCTCCCTCCATGTAACGTGAAAAAGAAGAAGTACAGCGCGCTTAAGAATTTCAAAGAACTCGAAGTTACATGGAAGAGGGAATAAATGTGTGCTCCTTTGCCGAGGTAAGGGGGGCTATGGTGATGACTGCCCCTCTTTGTAAATTTATATTGCTGTCAAACGTTAAAGGATTCGTCCCTTTTAGTTTCAAGAAATCAATTTCTTGGTGGTTACTTCCTTTATTAGGTTTAACGTAAAATCTTGACCTCCTTTGCATTTTTTTTTGTTTTTTTATTTGAAGCATTTGTTTTTGTACCCATAGCATTCCTGATTTGCTCGGGTAATGTATTCCTAACTTTCATATCTTTCTATTATTGCGGTGTTAATTTTTTGGGGGGCCTAACTGAACAGTAAGTGGGCCTTGTCTTTTTTTACACCTCTTTTTTTCAGCACAGTATCCAACAACGCAATGCAAGTCTTCCACGAATAGATTGTTTCACCCAACTTCGGCTGCTACTCTACAACCTCCGGAGGTTTCTTTTTCATTGCTTTCTATCAGCCTCTACCACCTTGGTTTTTTTGTTTCAAATTTCTTACACCATTTCAGGGACACAACAGATATGTCTGCAAATAGTGTACTTAGAATCAGCGCATTCGATCAACCACTGCAGGAGTCCCGTGTTCCAAGATAAATTTATTATCTCCGCACTTTCGATGCGAATATATTTTTTGGGGGCATAAACTTTGAAGTTTGATATTACAAGTTCCAAATTTGTTGATGCACGTGTGACGAACACAATCGGCAAGCAATTGGTACCAGAACGTGCGGTTAGTTGTTTCCGCCGCGAGATGAGAAGTGCAAGAGGCTCACTCTGCTCGATCATACGTGAATGTTTTATATGCAACTGCTTCCGCGATAAATAAATGCGATAACTATTGGTGTTTATAACCAGCATAATGATGGTTTTTTTTTGTTTTTTTTAAAATAAATATTAGGCGAGAAGTATTCGCCTGACTCCCTTGCCAAGTTTCTGCTCGTCGTCAATCATCTTGCCTTCCGAAGTTTGTATCAAAACGGATCTTCCTTTTTTTTTTTTGACGAACAGCAAGAATTAAACGAAAACGTATTTAGACGTGCTGAAAATTCTTCCTTGCGGTTCATGCAGTGCATCTTTATACAGCATTCGATGTGTAGCGAACGTTAACAGCACATCCAACGAAGTAACGAAAGGAAGAATGCCTAAGTTATGAATTGCGTTAACACGACAAATTGTATCAAAGGCCGAACGAAAAAAAAAAGATATTTGGATCGTTGAATGTATTCTCCGTGTTGGGATGAATGCAATAATTTATTGACGCGTGAACTGGAAGCCTTTGTGTTTTCCGCAATACGCTTGCACCATAGTACAGGCGTGCCGCAACTCTCATTTCATTCCCACCGTAAAATATATATATATATATATATATATATATTAAAGCGTTGTTTGTGCCTGTAAGGCAGAGTGCCCGTGGGGCTATTCAATAGAGACAATGAATTTTAAAGAGGACCACAGATTTTTCAGAACGCTTGGTCGCCTGTTTCTTTCCACGTTGGAGAAACGTAAGATACAGGTTGAGCCGTCGCTATACTGTTCTAAATTGTAGCTGGAGATGGACGGATGCGAATAAGTTTCTGTTTTTGTTTTATAGAGTGCAACTCTTAGGCTCTCGTTTCTGGCTTGAGCGGCGTCGACGCCGGTGTCGCTGTCGGCGTCGGTGTTGCCGTCGTCATTATCGGAAACGTCCCATAATGCAACGCGCGGGTCTCACTAGAGACCCGCGTGTTGCATTATGGGACATTTCCCATAATGACATATCACGAGTGACGCCACGAGGTTCCTCACGAGGGAGGGGGAGGAGAATGGGAGGAGGAGGAGGGAAGAGGGGAGGAGTAAGACGAGGGTGCAGGAGGAGGAAGTGGGAGGAAAGAGGGAGCAGGAGGGGAGGAGGAGGGAGGAGGAGGGAGGAGAAGGGGAGGAGGGGTGAGGAGAGAGGGAGGAGGAAGGTAGGAGGAGGGGAGATGCCAGCTACCGTTTGCGCGGGCAAGGGATATCACCATTCATAAATCACAGATAGAAAAAAGAAAAAAAGTAAGATTTATTGGAAAGGTGAATAGGTTCCCTACCGAAAAATCCAGTACAACTTTTCACTATTCGGATTATGGAACAGGACATTTGTTTCTGCAAACCCGAAATCCAGATTGCAAACGAAGGAATAATTTCTGAAAACCTAAAATCCAGACGGAGTCCAGATAGAATTCAGATAGATTTCCGGTTCCATAACCCGGATAGCGAAAAGTTATACTGGATTTTTTGGTAGGGTTAGCCCGCGGAGATCGGCAGGATGGCTACTTCACACTTGGGGGAGAGAAAGAGGGGAGGTACGAATAAAATTATACGTACCTCCCCTCTATATGTATGATATGAAATAAAAAAATGGAGGGTCGTATCACAGAGAGGCGCGTATGAAAACGTGGCGTACTCGTTATCCCAGTGGCCATCTACATGGGTACTGGTCTGTGCTGTACCCATCGATCTTTGTTCACGTCAGGCAAAGTTGGTAAATTGTATGCCGCCAAGGTCGACAGCGGCTTGCTCGTGGTAGCTCTGCATCTCTCACTTACGGCACTCACCAAATATTTTGTGCAAGACTAAGAAGAACTTCATCCCAGTCATGCAGAAAAACATCCCATTGGCCTCGAAGGACGTGCACTCGCTGTTCTGCTGTGCTATCTCGGGGGAGCACGCCCAAGACCAATGCTGAGGAAATCAAAAACGCCGGGCAGTCGTCGACAGAGCCGACAGCAAGTAGGATGACATCGACAGTATCACGTGCTTCGTCAAAGTGTTGACACTAACGCTGTCTCGTTCTCCCGCCTTGATCCTGCTGTTGTTTCCTGGCACCGGCAGAACTTAGATAGAGTGGAGCTTCCAGATTTGAGAACTACATTTCCTTTCTCCGGACAATCGGTGAGCGAGGATACCAGAATATATATATATATATGTCAGTGTGTCGAACCGAAAAAAATACGGGTTCGGTTACGGTTCAGGTTCAGGTAAATTTATTTTGTTCCGGTTCAGTTCCGGTTCCATTAATTCGATCCGCGAACCGGTTCGGGGCGCTGAACCGGTTCGCGAGCCGGTTCGGAAATTATAAATGACAAATTGCAACATCAAAATAAATTACAAATAAAGCATCTGAAATCAGCACATACGAAACGGGATACATCGTAGTGTAAGGCTCAGGGATTTCTACCAGGAATGGTTTCTTTATGTGCACTCAAAGGTTACCTCACCGACGCTTACGCATTCGGACTTCATCTAATTGGGTCCGACGCAGTAGCTGAAAAAACCGCGACCTCCTTACAAACCCACTTACAAGTAGAACTCGCTAACTATCCCGCCACCTCGGCGTGTAAGCAATTGAAAGAACAGTGGGGAGAAAATACAGCTTTCTTTATTTGAACTAGCCTTCGGTAACTCAAATTATACCCTTAAAAAAGTTTTCATTAAACAAGATACGGAATATGAAAAATACTTCACCGAACGCAACGCCAGAAGGACGTAAGAGGATAGATATTAAAATAGAAGAGGTGCCGTCAGTTGACGGCACTTAAAAAACAAATGGCATTCATAGCACATTCATCGTCAACAGCGCGTGGCCGAACCGTTTTGACATGAGCCGGTAACCGTTATTTTTTTTCCGGTTCAGTTCCGGTTCGGGTTCATCGCGATAACAGTAGAACGGTTCGGGTTCGGGTTCAGTTCCGGAAAAAATACCGGTTCGGTTCCGGTTTTCGGTTCGGTTCGGTTCCGGTTCGACACCCTGATATATATATATATATATATATATATATATATATATATATATATATATATATATATATATATATATGCCATCTCCTGACGAAGCCAAGCCTCTCGGCGAAACTGTCGTAATACATGCAATAAACTCCTAGCATAGCAACTCCGCAAGTACGGATCTCTGACTTATTACATTTTCCCGGTCCATTGTTCTTAAGCTACTCTGCCTCACCTATATATATATGGTTACGGTGAAAAGTATGATCATTTATTTATAGTTGGGTAATGGTGGTAGACAGAGGATTGAATCCCTTGCTGCGAGCGCGCTGGCGATCCTCTGCCTCCTCTTTCTCTAGGCATCTCATGAGCTCCGTAATATTACCCCCCTCCAAGAAGCCACGACGTCTTGTCGTTGGGCTACGTGGTCGTTGGGAGGATCTATGGCTTGAGCCGAAGCACGTGCACTGTGTCTCTTTTCCTGCAACGTCTGTCATTTTGTTGCTCGAGGGGTTCAATGACATATGTAACGTCGCTCAACTGGTGATGTATCCGGTATGGTCCTGTATAGCGGTGGAGAAGTTTGTCAGCAAGTCCGACATGACGTTGCGGCGTCCACAGCAATACAAGGTCACCAGGAGAGTATTGGATGTGTCGATGAGAGCTATCGTAGCGGGCACACTGGCGTTCTTGTGAGTCAAGCGTGCGTATGCGAGCTAATTGACGAGCTGCTTCAGCCCTACTTATGGCATCGGATGTAAATTCGGTGAGGGAAGCGTCTGGTTGGGGTGGAAGGAGCGAGCCAAGCATTAATGGTGGTTCACGACCGAAGAGGAGAAAAAAAGGGTGTGAAACCAGTAGTATCTTGGCGGGATGAATTATATGCAAAACTGACGTATGGCAGTGCATCATCCCAATTTGTGTGATTTGACGACACGTACATTGACAGCATGTCGGATGACGTTCGGTTCAGCCGCTCAGTGAGCCCATTGGTTTGTGGGTGGTAAGCGGTCGTCACTTGATGGTGGACCGAGCAGGCCTGCAGTACTTCAGACACAACGCGTGACAGAAAGGAGCGTCCACGATCACTAAGAAGTTCTCGCGGTGCGCCATATTTTAATATGACGTCCTCCAAAAGAAACTGGGCCAGGTCGACAGCAGTACTGGTTGGGAGAGCGCGTGTGACTGCATAGAGAGTGGTGTGGTCAATTGCTACTGCAATCCAGCGGTTTTCAGAGCGTGACGAAGGGAATGGTCCGAGGAAGTCAATCCCTAGACGATCAAACGGGCTGATCAGAGGGTGCAGTGGTTGAAGGAGCCCTAATGGCCTGATGGTTTGTTTCTTCCGACGTTGACAAAGGTCACATGAAGAGACATACCTCTTTACAGTTCGGTACATGTCCGGCCAGTAAAAACTTTCCTTAACCTTTCCGTAAGTGCGAAGGAGACCCAGGTGACCTGATGAAGGCGCGCCGTGTAGTTCGTGAAGAACTGTGGCCTGTAGGTGTTTAGGAATCACGACAAGCCATGGTAATCCTTCGGGTCTGAAATTCTGGCGGCATAGAATGTTGTCGGGGGTGTAAAAGAGTCCCGAGGACACGGCTGGTTTGCATCAGCTGAGAGGCGTCTTATAAGAAGCTTCAGAGCTGGATCACGACGCTGTTCGTGAGCGAGGTTGAGGAGCTGTAATGTCGGTAGAACTGAGAGTTCAGTTGAATCGGTGTTGTAGTTAGCTGGACTTACCGGGTAACGAGACAAACAGTCAGCGTCCTGGTGCATCTTTCCTGATTTATATACGATGGTGAAATCATATTCTTGAAGGCGGAGAGACCAGCGTCCAAGGCGACCAATGGGATCTTTTAATGACGAAAGCCAACAGAGGGCATGGTGATCAGTGATGACACGGAAAAGACGTCCAAAAAGGTATGGCCGAAATTTGGAGACCGACCGCACCACTACAAGGCATTCTTTCTCGGAGATGGTGTAAGTCCGCTCAGCCGGTGAAACTAGTCGACTAGCGTAAGCAATTACCGTTTCCTTTCCGAACTGAGTTTGTGCGAGAACTGCTCCAATACCGTGACCACTGGCGTCAGTACGAATTTCAGTGGGCGCCGTGTCATCGAAATGGCCGAGAATGGGGCTGGAGGTCAAAGCACGTTTCATATGGGCAAAAGAAATCTGATGAGGATCCGTCCACTCAAAAACTGATTTTTTTTTTTCAGGAGAGATGTCAGTGGGAGTGCTATGTGTGCGAAGTCTCTGATGAAGCGGCGGAAGTAGGAGCAGAGACCTAAAAAGCTCCTTACGTCTTTTGAAGAAAGAGGCGTGGGGAAATCTTTGACAGCCTTAATTTTTTCAGGGTTGGGTAGAACACCATGTTTGTCCACGAGATGTCCGAGAACTTTAATTTGTTGACTACCGAACCGGCATTTAGCTGAATTTAGTTGTAGCCCAGCTTGTTGAAAGACTGCAAGCACTTGGGTCAAACGGTCAAGATGTTTTGGAAAGGTGTCAGAGAAGATGATGACGTCCTCAAGATAGCACAAGCAAGTGACCCATTTTAGTCCCTTGAGTAGACGGTCCATCATTCCTTCGAACGTCGCGGGCGCGTTGCACAGGCCAAAGGGCCTGTGCAACGCGCAGGCCCTTTGGCCTGTGCAACGCGCCCGCGAATTCAAATTTGAATTGAATGAATTTGAATTCAAAGTTTTGAATTCAAAAAGTCCGTCGGGCGTAATGAATGCCGTTTTCTCACGGTCGGCTTCATCAACGTTAATCTGCCAGTAGCCGGCGCGAAGATCAATGCATGCGAAATATTCCGCTCCCTGTATTCAATCGAGAGTGTCGTCGATGCGTGGCAGAGGATATACATCTTTTTTCGTGATCTCATTTAACCTTCTATAATCGACGCAAAAACGCCATGAGCGTCCCTCTTTTTTACTAAAACAACAAGAGAGGACCAGGGGCTGGACGAGGGTTGGACAATGTTTCGCGACAGCATCTTGCCGACTTCCTGTTGAAGAGCGCGCCGTTCGCTGTAGGGACGATTGTGGATGGGAGGTTCGGAGCCGGTGTTGATTCGATGAGTAACTTCAGTTGCCTGGCCAAGAGGGCGGCTTGTAAGGTCAAATATAGTATGGTACTTGCAAAGTACGCTGTGGAGTTGCTGTGCTTCGTCTCTGTTCAAAGTTGGGTCAATCATGGTGGAAATATATGCCAGGTCAGTCTCCGAGAGTGGTTGATGAGGTTTGGGTGGTAGAACTTTTTCAGCAATGACGGCGACGGTGGAGTCAAGAGTCGGGAAGCTGCGCGCAATTGTCATACCTTTGGGGAGAATTTGTGGACTGCGAGTGATATTAAGCACCCATATATCGGTGGCACCATTCTGGATGGCTGGAATGCAGTGTGGTACGGCGAGTTGTTTTTCAAGCAAAATCTTCACAATAGGTGACATTATGTAGTCACCGTCCTGGATCGATTGAGTGGTTGTGACATTGATCGCTACAGCCGACAATGGCGGTATGCGTGATGTTTCAAGACAGCACAGCTTTGCCCCAATGGGGTCTGAAATATCGCAGGCCTCTGTAGCATCGAGTTCAATTTCACCTTTAGCGCAGTCATTGAGAGCAGAGTGAGTGGCCAGAAAGTCCCAACCAAGGATGATTTCGTGAGGACAGCTTCTAAGGACTGTAAAAAGAACAAATGCGGTATTGCGATGAAGGGTTATGCGAGCACCGCACATACCATGAGGAGAGATTGCGCCGCCGTCAGCACCGCGCAGAATTTTTGTGTCAGGTGGCGTCAGAACTTTTCGCAAGCGTCGTCTGAGGTCTTCGCGCATGATGGAAATAGCGGCTCCGGTATCAACAAGGGCAAATGTGCTAATACCGTCAATGTCGATCAGCAGTCGATTCTTGGCTATAGCGGCGACGCTTCGTGGAGAATTTGGGGCTGGGGACTCTTATGCAGTCTCACCTCTTGAAGCTGCATTGGTTAGTTTTCCGAAGGTCATGGGACGGCGACAGTTGGCGGCGGATGACTGGAGACAGCGACTGGCGACGGCGCGGCGATGGCGAAAGATTGTTGCGTGACGAGCAGTAATATACTTGTTCATTCGCGGGGAGCCCGGGAGATGAAGAGGAGGTTCCCCT
The DNA here is from genome assembly GCF_016920785.2 of Ixodes scapularis. Classification (NCBI taxonomy): domain Eukaryota; kingdom Metazoa; phylum Arthropoda; class Arachnida; order Ixodida; family Ixodidae; genus Ixodes; species Ixodes scapularis. Next base: position 52,349,862 of record NW_024609868.1, on the reverse strand, counting down.
GTAAGGGCGACTGGAGCTGGAAAATGGAAACCTGGGTGGCTATGTTGGCGCTTTTTGCACTCCCAGGAGACTAGGGAGGAGGAAGTGACGTCAACAACGCAGCAAATGCAGATTGGATGTTGATTTCGCTTTCTTCTGTCAACATCCAATCTGCGTTTGCTCTTGTCGTTGACGTCATTTCCTTCTTCCAAGTCTCATGGGAGTGCAAAAAGCGCAACATAGCACCCCTGGGCTGCTGGTTGCTCCATGGGTTGCGGCAATAGCGGGCGACATGACCAACCACGTTGCAGTGGAAACAAATTGGCCGATTGTCGGGTGTTCTCCATGCGGCTGGGTCCCGACGTTGGGGCGGTCTGAAGACTGTCGCTGCAGTTGGAGGTTCAGAGGGGCAACGATCAGAAATATGATGGTCAGGGGTGGGTTGGAAGCGGGGCCATGAAGAAGCGCAGAGCTTCTCCATTTCCTTCCTGACGACACTTTGAACAGCAGCTATCGATACTGACCCGTTCGGTGACTCGGAAGGGCGAGAGGAACCCTCACTAGGCATCATTGCTTCCAGCTCTCGGCGGACGATATTGGTAATCTGTACCGAACTGGCATCTGTGTCTTCGCAAGATGATGTTGCCGGTGTGTTGGGCAATCCGTTGAATTTGTGTGCTATCCTTCGTGTTTTAGCAGCTTCGAACCGGCGGCACTCCTTGATGACCTCGTCGACTGTCGAGCAGTCTTTGATTACAAGCAGCTGGAAGGCATCGTATGCTATGCCTTTTAGGATGTGCTCAATTCGGTCAATGTCTGACATCTCAGGGTTAGCCTTGCGGCAGAGAGAGATGACGTCCTGTATATAGGTGACGTATGACTCTGTAGATGTTTGTACGCGGGAACCCAGCTTATGCTTCGCAGACAGCTTACGCCCGGTGGGACGTCCAAAAAGATCTTGAAGTTTGGACTTACAGAGTTCCCAAGAGGTGATCTCTTCCTCATGCGTTTAGAACCATGTCCGGGCGGTGTCTCGCAAGTAAAAAATAATATTCGCGAGCATGATGGTATTGTCCCATCGGTTAGACAAGCTTACTCTTTCATAAAGGTCGATCCAGTCTTCTATTTCCTGGTCGCCTGTACCGGTAAAAGGTCCGGGGTCCCGTGGCTTTGTGAGGACTAAGGGTGGCGGGGGCGTAGGTGGAGCGCCTTCGGGTGGTGTCTATGGGGGTGGAGTCATGTTGGATGCGGGCGGAAGACTCCTGCTGCGAAGGTCCAGGTGGGGGTGGGTCCGCACCTCCACCAAAGAATGTTACGGTGAAAAAGATGACGATTTATTTATAGCTGGGTAATGGTGGTAGACAGAGGATTGAATCCCTTTCTGCGAGCGCGCTGGCGATCCTCTACCTCCTCTTTCTCTAGGCATCTCATGAGCTCTGTAATAATAATATATATATGTATATTTGTCAGATTGTTTATCACGGTATATCGCAAAATCGAAATACCTCAAGAGAGGAGCAGGAGGAGGAAGAAAGGAGGCGAGGAAGAGGAGCAGAGGACGAGGGGAGAAGCAACGGAGAAGGAGAGGGTACAGATGAGGAGGAGGGGCATACCCTCCCCTCAGTACCCTCCCCTAGCCTCTCTTCAGGAGCTGCGCTCTAATTCGGCATTACAGGAAGTTGTGAACGTCTTTCATTTTTTTATTTAAATGGACCATGAAATGACCTTTTTACTTTTGCCAAAGAACTTTTACATTAAACCTTCAATGTTCACTGAATGCCGAACAGGCATCCGTTTTTGTTTAGGTTTTTTAACTTCTGCACAAACAAATTAATGAAATATCGACTTTTTCTTCCTCTCCAACTCACCGCAAAATAAGCTGCGGCGTAATTTTGATGGTCGTGACGTCCGCCAGCATCGGAACCGGAAATTCTCTTAGCAGTAGGAGAATAGGAGCATTAGCGGCGGTTAGTTGGCGGTGTGCCGGCAGGCTTCACTGCGCTAATGGCGCTGATGCCACCGGCATATTTTCTGAATAGACGCCTCTCATCGCCGTGAAGGCCATGGACACATCGCAGCTGAGCGAAATTTAATTAAATATGTTGCGCTAGAGCGACAACATGGGACTCGTCTCATACGCCGATATGCCTGTTGGGAAGTGCGGCGAGTCTTCCGGCGAAGACTCCAGTTCTTTATCGGAATCGGCGGAGGGCTTTTGGAACCTGCCCGCATTCGCGGAGAACACTGTGAATGTGGCTCTAATCACGCTCGGTGTCAAAATGTTCCAAGCATACGCGAATTACCTTTGGGGTCCCTCAAACCGATTAGCCTGCACCAAGTGCTTCGACGTAGTTCACCGAGTGGCAAGCGGTGAAAGTGCAACCGTTCCTTTTAAACCACCGGACTGCACAAACTGTCATTCGGGCACTTCGGCACACTGCAGCCTTTCAGCATAGCGACCGACCGATCGATCACAAACAATGCAGACACTACTCGAGCAGCCAGAAAACGAAAGTCTGCTTTGCGAAGAAAGCGCGACTAGGAGCAAACTCGTTCAGCAGACGACGCTCGTGGATTGACTGCGCAGGCGCAGTCGGGTCTTTCTCTTGCTTTGTTTACCACATGATAGATGGCGCTTGGCTCTGAGCAATATCAAATTCGGCAATTTTCGTCACATCTCTAATTAAGCAAAAAAAAAAAAATTTGGATCTGAATATTACCTCGGTCAAAAAATTAGTCCTTTTCAGCATGTTTTTTTTTTAAGGGAAAGTCCGTTGAAACAAATTTGTGCTCTTTTCTAGATTTGTCTGTGCCCATAGTCACAAACAGAGGCCAAATTGATGCCGTATATTTTGACCTTTCGAAGGCTTTTGACTCCGTAGATCATACTTTACTCCTCTGCAAACTTTCTTTTTGTGGCATGTGCCCAAGGCTTTGTGATTGGTTCAGGAGCTACTTGAGTTTACGCAGTAATACTGTTCGTGTTGGCAACTCTTTTTCGAAGTGTTTTACATCAACTTCTGGTGTACCCCAAGGTTCAAACTGGCACTAGTTCGAACCTGGGACCACTGTTGTTTATTTTGTTTGTAAACGATATAGTATCACGCGTCAATCACTCAAACGTCCTTCTTTTTGCTGACGACATAAAACTCTTTTTAAATATTAAAGACCATACTGATTGTACTTTATTGCAAATTGATATTGTTGCAATTTCAGAGTGGTGTGGAAAAAATGCTTTGTCGCTAAATCCTGAAAAAACTAAAGTGATTTCTTTATCGCGAAAGCAGGACGTTTTCTTTTACCCTTATGTGCTCGATGAGAATGTGATAGATCGTGTATCTCTGGTAAGAGACCTTGGCGTCTATATCGACAGTACTCTATCATTCACTGGGCACGTTTCTAAGATCGTTGGATCAGCGATAAGAAAGTTGGGAATGGTCACACGTTTATCGAGTTCTTTCACTTCACCATTATCTGTAGTGCGTTTATTTTGTAGCCTTGTACACTCAGGACTTGAATTTGGTTCGATTAGTTGGAATTCACTATCTTTAACACAAGTTGAAATCATTGAGCGTGTGCAGAAGAAATTTATGCGAATTATTTATGACCGATACATTGGTCGGAATCTGTTTTTTTAGTTACGATTTCTTGCTGTCTTTATTTAGCCTTGAAAGGCTATCGACAAGGAGGGCTGTTAAAGACATTCATTTTCTTCATAAGGTAGTGCATGGTACTGTTAATACTAAAAAATTACGTATGAATTTAGACTTTCATGCCATTCAGAGCTAGTCGCCATTTTTTAACATTTTATCCTACTAGAATTTGTGAATCATCGCCATTTTGTCGTATGCAGTCTGCCTATAATGTTATATGCGATTGTGATGTTGATATTTTTCTTGATTTTGTTATTTTCAAGTCGGCCTTGAAAAAGTATATTTTATCCAACCAAGAATTAATGTAAGCTTGTATTGGCTCTGTAAACTTGTATTTGTATCCTTGTATCTGTGTAATTTTGTGCATGTTTGTAATTTAAATACGGTTGCTGTAAACACGAAATGACAGTGCACCACACAAAAGGCGTTACAGCTGTTTGTGGGCACTAAATAAAAATAAAACATTATTATTATTATTATTATTACTATTATACTATTTAACAAAACTTTTAGGAAACATTCGCCGGCTATTTATTGTTTATGATCGCGGTGCTGGTGAGGTAGGCTCTTGCCCAATAGGCGGCGTGGATTTGGCTGACGTGCTGCGGTTCCGCGGATGCATCGCAGTGAAAAGGAAGATAGCTTTCGATGGAAAGAAGGTGTAAAAGAGTCTGGTTTTCATTTAAAATTTCTATACCGAAGAATTTTTTTTGGCTCTCTATTTTAGGGTTTTTGGTTTCTTTTACTTTTAACGACGTGCGGTGAATGAAGTTCTAATTCAAATCGTTTCATGGTCCCTTTAATTAATTAGACGCGCATATTGTTTGAAAGCAAGATCGTCGCGATTGGTTCTGCTCCTTTCGCGCTTCAAAAAGATGAACCTTCAAATTTCGATCTACTACTTCTTGCCAAAGGTCTGTGTGTTGCGGCGACATGCGGGGAGCACATTCCGCGCTGCTCGTAAGTTCCGCAGACCGACGATAATGGTGATGATTGTAATTCGCGTCTATTTCTTTGAGTTGTTATGTTTAAAGCCCCTCTATAGACGATTGCAAGCTGGGCGACTGGCCGCCGCCATGTCTCTGCTCGAGCAGGCACGCCCGTGCGATTACGAGCTTGCCAAAGCTACGTTCACCCGCGCCTTGCACGCGCTTGCACGCATGGGGCACCACTTGTGGCGCTATGCTTGCAATTGTCTATACTGGGAAAGTGCGGCCTTTCATTGTTGTGAAAATGCTGGAGACACGTGCCACGCGCCACTTCTTGGAAGAACATGGCGTCTGAAATCTCTCTTACCGCTCGTTCACACTGGAAGCGGATCCGCGTTCGCAAAGCGGTTGCGAACGCGGTTGTATAAAGGTCCAGTACAATTGCACGCGCACTCGATGACATCAAGTGCGCGTGACATTGTACTGAATCTTTATACAACCGCGTTCGCTACCGCTTTGCGAACGCGGATCCGCTTCCAGTGTGAATGAGCGGTTAGTGCTGCGCTGTGCCGCCATGATTTTCCAAAGGGCTACACGTTGCACGTGCCTCGTGTATCGGCCCACCTTCCGTTACTGTTGAAACATGAATGGGCTTTAGTTTGGTTCAGGGCCGAATATTAGGAGAGTTTGGACAATGGGCGGAGCAAACGCTGTCGCCAGCGCCGAAAGCTCCCCCCGCGGTTAGAGCGTAAACTGAAGGTACGACACAGCGTCGACCAATCAGGAGACCGCGACGTCACAATATTGCAAACGACAATTAAAGCGTGAAATAGAAGCGTTCAATCTCGGCCTCTCTACTTCATCTCACAAATGTCTGCAGTAAAGACAAAGGCACAGGCACGTGAGCATAGCTTAGCGAGATGCTTTTGTTTGCACGAGAACTCGTGCATAGGAGGAACTTTCCAAAGCCACGCGCTCGTGCCCATGCCTTTGTCTGCACTGCTGATGTTTGTGCAAATGTCGTATAGGTGACAGTTTGCTTTCGGCCGGCTTGCTAGAACAGCGTCTAAGCTGAGACTGGCTGAAAGAAAACAGTGCAAAAGTTGGGGCGCGCGAGCGTCTTTAGACGCGAAGTCCCGCTCGGGTCGTGCGCTGGCTTTCACAGTGCTTTCTTTCCCCGTCGCAGCTGAGACGCTGTTTCTAGCAAGTCGGCCCTGGTTTGGAGTGCACGTTCGTTTATTCTACACTTGAATATTGGCGTGACGAAAACCTCGCATGAGCAAAGTTTTCAGTCACCAAAAGCTAAACCTTTTTACTCTAGGGGCTGTTTCGTGGCCTGTGGTTGACCTTGAGATGCTCGCCTATTCAAACCAATATATGGCCAAACTGTCTCAATGAACGGCACTGGTTTTGTTTGGTTACAAGTTCCACCAAACGTCCTGCAGTAACAGTGTCTACCGCGCGAATGCAAAAGCCTGAGGAGAGCAGCCAGCGCGCGAAAAATTTCGGAGGCCATGCCAAGGGTACTGTAGTTGCCAGCCTTGGAGCTTGGTGTTGTCAACGCATGAAAATCTTGCCTAGTAGCGGACTATACACCCTATGGCCCACCTATGGCCTATACATAGCTTGCCCATAACGTCATTCGCGGTCATGCCGGTATTTTATGTGTTTCGAGCATTCGGTTCACTGTGTTATTTTGACACCGCAGATATAATAGCTCGAGGAAACTAGTAGGTAGAAATAACCGTCACTACCCAGCAATGACGACACCTGCAAGCTATGTATGCATATAACGTATTCATTGAGTGCCATATTTGAGCGCGCTGTTCACAACGCACTCGGGGGGAAGGGGGGGGGGGGGGTGAGGAAGGAGAGGTCCCCGCATCCTCAGGTCAAGCTACATAACGTCTTCAAACAACGGCGATCTTGATGGTGTGGAATGCACGTTGAGGAAGCACTCAATTACTCAATTTCTAAGTGAGAGATAAAAAAAGGGAAATAAACTGTTTCTCTCTACCTGCACCACCTGACGGTATAACAGGTTTGATCCAATACAATATAAAAAATGAGGGCCGTAATTGAGGAAGTGTTGAGGAAGCACCTTGGAAGGTTCAACATGTACAACATACTAAACATTTTAGCATTCTCCGCCAAGTTACAGTCAGGACTAAGTAACTTCATTAACCGCGAACTGGCCCTGCTTCTTAGAAACTCATGATGTGGCGGCGTTCAAACGGAGATTTACAGACCGCCACCAGACGCAATTTTGAAATCTGTTGATTCCTAGTCTTGTTGACTTCTCTAGCGGCAGCTCGGAAACACTAGTTTAGGCTAGTGTTTCTGGGATGCCGACACAACATAGACCATATCTAAACAAAGAAATAGTGCGAAAATCTCGTTTCCGTGCTCCTTTAACCCGGGGTCACACTGCTCATACATCATACAAAAGACAGTCGGGGGGCCTCGGTGGCCGAGTCATCTAACACACAGTAGATCGGAGGACGTGGAGCGACAGCTCGCGCTGCAGACCCGAGGGATCCTGGGCTCGATCCCTACCCCTGCCCGTTTCGATATGGATGAGCATCGTACCGGCGTGCGGTCGTGTATTACTACAGCGTGGTGCACGTTAAAGACCCTCAGGCTAGTGGTTGTACATCACTGACTAAATTTTTCATCTACAGCTGGGAGACAAGTCGCCCGTTGTGGCAGACTAAGTTCTAGGTTGTAGAAACATACACCCACGCCAATTATTTTTTCTTTGAATAGACAGTCTGCGAACACGAGTCAGCGCAATTAGCGGCGAGATGTTTTGGTGGCGCCTCCTATGTTTCCCCCTTGTGACGTCATTACCTTGCAAACAACAAGTTTGATGGTGTTTGTAAATATCATGGTGGAAGCTTGAAGTCATTGCGCTCTCAAAGGAACACTGCCAACACCGTCAAAATTAAAGTGCTTTCATTCCTCTCATTTCCGTCGATGATAAATTCTTTTCGGACGTCATAGTCAGCGTTCGTCCAATCGTGGAAGGCCGACCACAGCGACGCTTGCGGTCGCGGTTCTAATGCCGCCTGCCAAGGTTTCTCCTTGAACTCATTGCCATGCGGCATTCGATGCAGGGATCTCGCGGTCGTGGTGACTTGCTGTATAGTTTTATGACTAATGCAATTTTATTCCGGACAGTGTTCAACGAAAGTGGCAAAAGTGGTGTTCGTGGTCTCTCTAAATTCGAGGTCACTCCGGTTAATGAATGAATAAACTTCATTGCTGGTATGGGTTCTAGTACAAACACCACTTTTACCACTTTCGTTGAGCACTGTCCAGAATCCAATTGCTTTAGTCATAAAACTGACACGTTGTTCCTAAATTTCTTCCCTCCCGCTAATTATAAAACAAATGGAAAAAACTACCAATTTTACAAAACCTCTGACCTGAAAAAGCGGCAATGTGTTGTGGCATCAATTTTTAGCGCCGATGTTTATAAGAGCTCCAGGCTTTGGACCATGGTGTACGGACGAAAGATTTTTTCTTTTTTTTCTTATCGAGTGATTTTTTAACCTTGTCAAGCCTTGCCAAGCCGAACTCAAAAATTATCCGCCGAATTGATTGTACCCGAATCGTCCTATTGCTAGATTACCCAAGCATCAAGGAGAATGTAGGGATTGGTGTTCCACACGCCACACGTGCAGGCCTCAGCAGTAGTAACTTTTCTAAAGCAAATACCTAAAACAAATGGCATCTTGCACGCGCGTTCTTCAGCGATTTATTTTGGTTATTTACTTAGAATCTTATATACGGGAAAGGCGTGCGCGTGTGGCGCGTAGAACACCAATCCCTGCATTCTCCTTGATGCTTGGGTAATATAGCAAATGGTCTATTCTCGAGCACTGCCGCAGTGCTTTTGTCCAAATGCGGTGATTCGATTTCATCTCTCTCTAGGATCCTGACATCTCAAAAGTGTGAGCTTACGGAGTGTCGAACAAATATAGTCTGTCGTTGCGCCGCACAGTATATCAGGCTGCCAAATTTAAAGAAGTCGAACGCACACGGTGTCGCTGCAGACATGTAGAACCGAATTGTGTGCGGGCGCTCTTCAAGCATACTCGAATAATGTTTGCTTTATACATATATGTATGTTGCGAACACCCTTAAATACAGTTTTGTTTTTGTGACCAAAGTGACAGGGCAATCATACAAGAAAAAAACACGTACGCCTCAGACAGTTTTAGGGAACCGTTTTCGCCCATCCGATACGGGACGGTGGGCTTCCCGGTACGAACTGCGCATGCGCCGCCGCAGAACACTCGCACATGCGCAGTTCGTACCGGAGGACCCATCGTATACCGTATCGGATGTGCGAAAACGGTTCCCTAAAACTCCCTAGTGTCTGCAGACTGCATGTTTTATTGGCAATCTGACCGCGGCTTTAAATAGTGGAGTACACTTTTTAGGCTGCGCCATACGCAGTTCTTAAAAAAATCGCACTCAACATCGTTTCCTGGCCTTTCTAGCGTATTTCCTTTCTCACATATCTCCAGCACCAAACTATAAATTTGCTGTCCTAAAAGTAAATATGAAATTCCCGAAAACCACGAAAACCGAACTTAACGTAACCGTCACTGCGTCTCTGCGCGCGTTATTCAACTGCTGCGTTTACCCTGCGCAGGCGCGAGAAGGCCCAGCTGCCAGCTTATGATTAACGCCTGTCTCGCGCCGGAAATTAGCTGGGCGCGAGGAAGCAGGGCAGCGTACCGTCCTGACTGACGCGTACAGGAAGAGAAGACGAACCGTGAACACGAAAATAGTGAGGAGAGAGAGCCTGGGTGATGGGGCGTTTGGCCCGTCAAAGCGCCGCATGCCACGGCAAGCAAGTTTTGAAGCTTCTGCCCCGCGTGGACGACGGTGACTCCAATTAAAAAAGTCGCTCTCGTACCCGTGACACCCCTTCGTGCGGGTAAACGCCACTTGATTCCAGACAGCGAGGACGACGAAAAATCTGAATTCATGGCAGGGTTGCATCGTTCTGTTTTCTTTTCCCGAGCTTTTGAAGCACGCAGTTTGCAAATTTTCCTGAATTACGAGGTATAATTTATTTTATTCTCGATATTGCGCGTAGTTTTATAAATATCGCGGGCTCAAAGTTTGGTTTCGGGCGTCTATGGCAAAATCGAAACTATCTGCTAGATTGATGGCAATTCACTAATCATCAGCAGTACGACCGCGACGTGATGTCACTGGGGTGCTGCTTGCCGCCCGCTAAAGAGGAGCTGGTCGGATTCTTGAAATCGGGTTTAGTGGTGTACGCGGCTTCACGTTGACGTAATATTTCGGCTGTGATCGTATTTGGCGCCACTAAAGCGAGACCAGTCATTCATCATTGGTTTCGATTTGGATCGGAGTTGCCCTTTAACCGTAAATGCATTCCGTGTTGCATCGCGGCGATGTTGGACAGAGGAACTTGGTGCAAGTTTTGGGCCTCGACTGCGCAAACATCGGTCTGGGTAGCGTCTCGGAAACAAAGCGCTTCCAAAGCTAGCGCTCCAGCGGGAATGGAGCGCAAAGTTCGCGCCTGCTACGATCGCACGCCCGAACTTTGTCCCTGCTGTTTCGCTACTCGCCGTTTCCTTCATAACTCGTGTTCGTTTTCGTTTCCCTCGCTGGAGAACGGTGGGAGAACTGGATTCTCAGTTTTTCCACCGGAAGACAGCGCGCGGGGCGGAGTGTTAACATGAGGTCTGCGTGAATGTTCAAACAAAGGCCGTACTTTTCTTTTTTTTTTTTTTTTTTTTTTTTTGCATTCATTTTTGTTTTAGCCGAACCGAGTTTCCTCTTGTAGGTCTCGGCTTCGTTCCAGCATCACCGCCAGACACTAAAGAGCTATAGAATAGAAGGCCCCAACACTTTATATCCCGTAAACGATTCGGTGCTTCGCACTGCCCGCGCAGAACTTCCGAGCATGCTCTGTGTTCAATAGCAAGCTGTTTGGGAAACTCGCAGCATTATGTCCCCCTATTCTAAAACGTTCTATTGACCGGGTGCAGGAGCTTGGTAGCTGCTGCTCTAGTGAACGTTCTGAGCTCTCAATGGCGACGCCACAATCCTTCCGGCCTACCACCGGTGGTAAGGGCCTCCGGGCTAGTTCCAGAAATTGTTACACCTCAACATCGTTTATACCCAAAGGAACTGTCGATCTTCAAAGGGATCTCGGTCATGAGGGAACCGCCCCGTCACCGTGACTATAGAGCAAATCGGGACGTGGATACCAGCGCCCAAGACAGACCGAATCTACCGTCTAACGCCAACATCAAGTTGATGTCCCGTCTGAATCAATACATTACAAAATAAAATAAAAGGTGCTGTTGGTTACTCATTAATGTTGCTCGTACCTCAATAACCGTCATAGACGAGCCCGTATTCTAGCGTCTGTCTCCCTTCGCACCTCTTGTCCCGACTGTTGACATTTTAAAGTGCTCTAACAGGATAGGATTATGCTAGAATAAATGAGGTCTGTACCCCATTCCACGATCCTATTTGCCAGTGCCAGTCAGGTGTAGTAGCTGTAATGCACCACACCGTTAATTTTCAGGCTGGAACATCTTCTGTGGGCAGCTATCTCGCCACAATATCTAATTTACGTTAATTGTCGTGTGTAAGCCAGGTTATAACATCTTTCTGATGCCTATTAACGTGCGCGTTTTCTCTTATACCGTCGTGAGGTAAAGCTGAATTTTAAGCAGCCACGTCGTTTTACTCAGCCGGCGTATGAAATTTCTTGTCAATTCATTGATTGTATCTTCATTGTGATCATGGTCGACAGATTTTCAGAAGCTATATTTTTTTATTTTACTTACATCTTTCCTGCGTTGGTATCTCCAACGCCGCAAACAGTGAAACATATTGAAAATGGAGGGTTTTCGGCTTTTTTTACGGGAAAAAAATAATATAACGACTCCATTTTCGATAAATCAAACAAAGGCGGAAACATGGTACGTCGGGCGAGCTATTAAATAGAGTACGGTTGCATCTCTCATTTGACATGAAAAAACGTTTTCGCTTCAAAGCAAAACACACAAAAAACGATTTTTTTATGAACGCTAATAAATGATGCCTGCGTACTATCGGTCTCCCTTCAACGATGCTCGAGATCGAGATTAATTAACGCTGCATTGGATCGCATTGTACTAGATTATTAATGACCGTGGAATAATTTATGAACAGAAGACGACTGGCTTATCGCTCTTCTTAAGTCCCGTCCAACGCCATTTAAATGAACGTTCAAAATAAACTGGTGCAATCTACAAAAAAAAAATAAGAAAGGAAGATTGGTGACGAACAGAGCAAAATACGAAGTAGATGTACAAAGAAAGTAATGTGGTTGACTGAATTTAACGTGCTGAATAATTCATAGCATAATTACTTTTTTTTATTGCGCTGAAACTTAAGGAACATTCCGGTGGGACGAGTAAGAGGTGTCGGAAAGAGGTCGAAATTCCACTCAAGCTTGGCGCATCTCCTGGCAGGGGCACTGTCGGGTTGGGGCTCCTAGAGTTCCTGTATAGGCTCCCTACGGGAGCCAGAGTTGCGCATTTGTTTTCCCCGCGCCGCCACGCCGCTATTCCCCGAGATCCATCACGTGAGGAGCAAAGCATCCGTTGGCGTGCAAGAAAGCCACCTTTACGGTCGCTCCGCCGACGTTTCTCTTGCCCCGGCGTATGTTTCCCTGCTTTCCGCCTCCTTTTCCTCCTCTCCTGTTTTCCATGCGCGGCGGCGCGCGCGGCGCCGCTATTCGCCAAATTTAGTCACGTGAGGAGCAAAGCAACCAGCTCGTGCGGGAAAGCCGGCGCTACGGCCAAGCGCCGAGGCTGAATGCGCAACTCTGCTACCGTAGGTAGCTATACAGGAACTCTAGGGGCTCCGCACGTGTGCGCGGTCGCGCACCTGGTGGCCTTGAAAACGTGCGCGCGAATAAGGACGGTACTCTACCATCTCCGGTCATGCTGCGCCATCTCACGGCGTTTGTCAGATATGGGAGCGAACCGTCCACCACACTTGCTCCGTTGCAGGACGGCGCCGTTCAGGCACCCTTCTTCCTCCGTTGGCTAGACTGCGGAAAGCAGAGCGTCGCGTCTGCTTGCGTAAAGCGCCATACGCACATTCGCGTTTGAACGCGTTTGAGTGCGTTGCGGAGTCCTTGCGGCCAGGCGCGGTCGCTTGCGGACCGACGCGCGCCTTCCCGCGACGCCTCGGTCGCGGCGACGCAAGCGAGTAGAGACTCGCTCAACTTTCCGAAGCGTTGCGGTGCGTTCGGGCGCGTTCGACCAATCAGAAGCCGAAAGAGGAGAGGGGGTGACGTGTTCGCTCCGGCCGACTCGGCGAGACGTATCCGGTTCGCAGGTCGCAGTGCTTGCTTTTTCGTTTTGGGGAGCGGTGGACACTGTATTTTCCAAGGGCTGCGATGGTTCAAGCTAGAGTGCCTTCATGTGCGCTTCGCATAGAGTGATGCCAACTGCCTGTTTCCCTTTCCCACACCCTCTTCCACCGCCATTTTGTTCCTCTCATTGTTTCCCCGTGCGCCGGAAAGTGGCCTTTGTGTCCATCGGTAATCCCATCCGAGGGGGAAAATGCTAATCCTCCCTCCGTGGGTTCCACAACGCTAGCTCCGAACTTCTGAGATAAGGTGCTTGTTTCCGGGTGGGTTATAAGCCCCACGGATTATCGCCGAGGAACAAAATGGCTGCTGGTTTGTCGGCGAGTGGTATTACAAAGGGTGGCATCACCCTAGCAAAGCGCACATGAAGGCTCCCTAGTTCAAGCTTGACAAAACGTCGGGGAAGCCGGCGAGATTGTCCCAAGATCGAACGCTTCGACGCTGTCGCCGTGCGCCACCATGTTGCCATGGATTTTCGCTTACTATTGGTGAGCCACTAGCGACGATAGCGCGTTCTTATTGGCTCTTGACTGCGGTTGACTGCGTGTCAACGCAACTGTGCGTACAAGTTTGGCGCAAGCGGTCTTCGTAACGCAACGCGTCCGCTTGCCGCTACGGAACGCACCGCGCTCAAACGCGAATGTGCGTATGGGCCTAAGAGCACTCGAAGAGTCAATAACTGCGACCCACGAAAGAAGCTCAGCAGACAAAAGGGCAAGAAAATAATTTTTTTTTTTGTACTAACGGAGCAAAATCTGATATGTGGGGCAACATCACACAGGATACTATGAACATGCGAAACGTTACACGCGTGTGTCACATCGCTCACGCCATTTTTTTTTAAATTTTATGTAATTAGTTTTTTTGGGTATACTAAGAACTTCTGAACTCACCCATGATTTTTGTAAGTGCTAAAGAGGGGCGTTTTTTATCTATTTTATTCTCTAATCCCTAGCTATTTAGCGAAAATTATTGTTTTTTATCTACTTTTTGATTACAAACGTAATTGAAACCGCGAACCAGCCTTGTTCGCGTCTTCGCGTTTGTCGAGCAGAACAATACTGTAGGTGTAGGACTGGATCGTCTTTATTTAGTTATACAAAGATATTGAGTTAGAAAGTCTAATATTTTAGATCATAGTATAGTCAACATCTATTCAGGTACACATTTTCCCGTTTAGACCTAAGCTTTGAACGAATTACACTGTAATATGCCTTCCGTGCTATTAAAATATACACTTTTTTATTACGAACTTTTCAAGAAACAGGTACAGTCACAATCATACTCAACTGGACCAAATACTAAGCCTTCTCTTTTGGTCTTTATCTACGTACTCGCACACCCTTCTGCGCTGATGTGTAGCTATTTCTTATGTCCCATTATACGTATGCACACGTATGATACATCGGGTTCACATTTTAATGCCCCAGTGCTATAATGCTTTACTGATTTTTTTGTTTCCTCACACTGAAATTCCCTCAAGACTTCCGTTAAATGAGATTGTGATTGTGTTTATTTATTGTCATAAAAGCTTATTTCTTTTTTACGTGTGTGTTCTGCACTCGCTGCCAATACCTGCTTATGGGCAGAGAGGAACATCGTCAAGATACAAGCTGTTGTCCATCTGAGAGACTAAGAAAAAAAAACACTTTCGAGTACAGTCACAGCGCCCAGAAGGGTGGCGTTTCAATCAACTGGGGACCAACATTAAAGCGAAGAGACGGAGTTCAGTTTTTGCCACAAAGCGTCTCTGAAAATTTGTCAACTGACGACACAGGGTCATATAAATTAAAAGAAGCAGATTCTAAAGTTTTTATTTAGAACGAGAAAGAAAAGGCACAAACACATCCCACACATCAGGCACGTAGTCAGGAAGGGGGGGGGGGGGGGGGGGGGGGGGAAGGGCCCATGGCACCAAGGCTCTCCCCCCCCCCCCCCCTTTCCCGAAATTTTCCAT